>NC_091936.1:10203033-11453701 GCF_041260155.1 Ptychodera flava
CCGCATTTTCAAACAAAATATCAAATTTGTCTTCGAATTCAAGTGTGGGATACGTGAATCAACAGATTGAAAGTCGGATTAAGGGAACCAATAGGGTTAACATAACTCACATTTTTCAGCTAAGCTCAGAGAATCAGAGTTTGATAAATTATGGAGATTAAAGAGCTTTGGCAGTTGGCCAAAACATGCACGTCAAAAGAAGTGTAAAATCTTGGCGAACATTGTCCTTGTAAAGCTAACTCGGCTGAACCTTTGTTGGCAAATACCAGATACACTCAACAAATTGACGGAACAAAGTTATCGTATGTTTTGCAACACCCCACTTCGCGTCCAGTGGTTCGTCAAGCACAGAAACATTGCCAGAAGTCTTGAGAAACTTACAAGTGCAATTTTAAGAGCCTTAAACTTATATTTTTTCCTGACTTTGGTCCAGGTTGCAATCTGCCGCCCAGTTTACTCATGTTCCCAAATATGCGATTTTATATTATGGTATAGATTCACTAGTTTTTCGTTGAAGTTGTTCAGAGTCACAGTATTAATTATTCCCCCATGTAACGACCCGTCTTCGATACAGAGTAAAATTCCGATGATATTGTCCCAAATTCAATTTTAAAAATTGTCGTTAATCGTAGCGTTATTACTATAATGTCGGGTACTCTCTCGTATAGAAAGTGCTTGTCGTTGTGGCTGTGCGTAGAAGTATTGCCTACTTTTATGATGCTATCTGGGCTTCTGTGTACTGTGTTGCAGTCTTTCAACGCCACCATTGAATGATTATCCCATATGTCTAGTTATGCCCTATCAAACGACGTTAGTTAACCCTGACTATCATCTTATTGATGCTCTCACTGTATTTGGTGATTCTAGGACCGCTAAAATAGACTTGTTCGGCAGTTGACGAGTCCGTGTAACCGAGAAACGAGAAAAGTGTGGAGGCAAGTCCACTATTTGACGGCCAATCCCTGTATCTTTAAGAATTTAAATTTCATGGAAGACAAGTAGCTATGAAATGACGAGTCTTGGTTGTGTAACATGGAAACCATGACAACGCAGGCACCATGCCACCCTGCGAGAAGATTCCTACACAACCAAAATCTATAGCAACCAACGTTGAGTTTGTTAAAAGGGACATCTCGAAATTATGATGCTCTCCAAAAGAGAATAAAAAGTATATTTTGTAAACCTTGCTACACAAACATGATGACGTATCTAGGTTTTCAAGGATGCCATGTACAGTCTTTGAGTGAGTTGATTCTCAGATCCAGTTTCTACCTCATTACTAAACGATTAAATATACTGTAGTGACGATTTCACTAGATGTAACTATTTATTCCCGCCATTATTGTTGACCAATTACTGAGGTTTGTCAATAGGATGGTTACAGGACAGTTGTAACAATAACGTGTAGACTTTCCCTCCGCATTCTCGTTGTTGTCTGATGATGATGGCCGTTGCTATGATACACATACAGAACGTGGCCGTGGCAATGCTCCAGAGATAGCCCCCATTCAAATGCGTCATAGGAGAGTGGATCTCTTCAGTGGGGAGAAACACGGGCTTCCATGGTACCCTTTACCTGGTAACCAGACATACCGCAATCTTTCGGAGGTGAAGTCTTGTCTGGTAACAAGTTTTATACTGATCTGTTCAATGGTTTGTAGTTCTGACAAGCTTGAGGTCAACAGCTCTTCACCGTGCTATTGTGCGTTGCTATCCAAGTCCTCTCTTCCGCATGGGAACCCTAGTATGGAGTTGCTTTCCTCACTATTTACACTCAGATCGGTCCTGATTAAGTTATACTGGCAGAATATTCAGTGAAGGGAGATAGAGAAATTCAAACTTAAGATACATTGTCCATTTCAAAGCTTGTATATTTCCATTAAAATACCTCGCCGTACCCATAAACCACAGTATTTAAGGGACTTTATAGTTAAGTTTTTTTTTTTTTGCTCATTCAGATTTTACCGTGGACATTACTGTGATAGTAAATTGTAAGATAAGATTAGGACCAAGACTAATAATAGTTTTTCTTTCCGTTACTTTTCAGATATCATTATTATGGGATCGGTATTAAGGAAACCAGCGCCTACTACCATTCAGTGTACAGTGGGAAGGGATTGACAAGGTAATATGCGATCATCTAAAAAACCTTTAACTCGGTTTAATGTCATTTTAAAACTTATTTCATTTGAAAGGAAAGTTTATCGCATGTCCCTTTGATTTTCAATTCCATCACAGTGTGTAAGTACGCAAACGATTCGCAGAGCGGTAAAAATCAGAACTTCAAAGATTTCGTTCATCAACGACAAACTTCAACGCTTTATTCGTTGTTCTCTCTGTGGCTTCCTCCGAAGTGATTTAGTGGGCAATTTGACGTATGATATTGGCTGAATTGCACAGCTTATCTGAAAACAATGTGTCTTTCAGAGCTATTTTTCATTTAAGCTTGTCATTAACTGACCGGCGGGAAAGCGGCCACTGAAAACCCGCCTTTGTCCGTGTGGGGCCGTCGAATTTCCTCTTGTCGGTGTTGGGCTGTCGATTCTTCTCCTTGTCAATAATTGTACACCTGTGAAACCACGCCAACAAATAAAACAGCTACTTTTTAATATACGAAGGTGAACTTCTTGCCCTCTGTGTGTACTAAGTACATAAGGACCAGTCAACGGTAATGATGGATCGTAAATCGGACGATTTTACAACGGACAATATGATTGGTTTAATTACAGGCAAAAGATGATACATGCGAAACGAAGCCTGTCTGTAAACAAAAACCTGATAACCCTACTCTTGCCTGTAATTTGATTGTACTTGTTGATTAGACAAAACGTTCAATATTTGTCATCGGTTGGGGTTAATCTACGCCTCAACATGCGACAATATAAATCATTGCTTCAAAACTCTTGAAGTCAGGTATAGGGGATTCAGGTGTTTTGAGTGACCAAGCCTTCTTTAACATTCGGTAATAAATTATACTCTAAAAGAACCAAGGCGACGTGCAGGAAGCCTTACCATTTGTTTTAAGTCCACACAGGGTCTGCTGGACACTGCTTTATACATAAGTCTTTTTATTCAGGCCTGTTCCAACCCATGACACCATTGTGAGTCAAAGCTATGCGGCGTTTTGTCGAAAACGCATAAATATCTCGTCTGTTTTTCTTATCATCCGATTAAGACAAAAGGTGCAGTGTTTGGAAATACATCTTGATTCAATGTTTTGATAAAATCCTGCTTGCGGTCTAGAGATTCTTAAGATATTTAACAAGAAATTTGGTCCAAGAAAGCATGTTTAGAGTTTAGATTTTAATTTCGAAAACTTCGCCTTTTTATCAGAAATGTAAGTTTGATTCAAGGAAGAAAATCAACAGGTGTCAACTGTTAGAAACAGCTTTAAAATCATGTGTTCTGTCCTGTCAAATTTTCACACACTCGATAGTACACGGATACAGTGTTCTCGCGAAAAACCTGTTCAACATGATGTTGTACACAGCTGTGGGTGAGAAAGAACGTCTTAGCAAGTAGTAAAATCAACTGCAGTGAATAATCTGGCCATCACATATACTAGTACGTCTGCTCTCGGCTTGTTGAAAACGTTAAGATCAACTGCCTGTAAAATCGATTCTCCTAGACAAAAGTTTACCAATGGCCTGAATTTTTCAAGACAATCCGCCTAAAATCGAAAAAGAAACGCGATTTTTTTCTAAGCTCTGTCAAGAGAGGGCAAAGTTGGAGCATTTCAAGGATAATACCGTCGAAATCACAGTTTCCTAGGAAACCGGTGTAGTGGCCCTTGTTTTCTGCTGTTTGTTGACATCCACTTGACTAGAGATTTTAAACAAGATGAAATGTTGCGAGAAAAAAAGCTCTGATTTTCTAAGCGTCAATATGGCTGTCACCATGCAATTTTGACAGATTTTGACATTCATTTTTTGTGCGTGATTTCGGACACTGTGGGACAAAGAAAAGCTCATTCACAACTCGATTTGACAAAGTTTTTTGATGATTTCTCGTTTTATTTTTTAATTCATAATACAAACATCGATATTTTTTATCACCGGGAAAAGTCCCAAAGCACAGAATATCTTATTGTTCAAAATACCAGTCTCCCATAGCATCGCCTTTCTGACTATCCGTTCATGTCTCTGTTAAAAATATTGGTCGGTCACCGAACACAAATCCAGCTTGTGTCGAAAACAATCCTGAAACATATATACTCTTGTTATTATCAACAGTCCCAATCAAAGTTTACCCCCATAAAATATTAATTTTACACTTTTGAATTCAACGGTCGTTGTACAGCGCTCATTTAACCGTGGACACAAAGATATGTAAGCTGGTAGCCATCAACTAAGAAACTGACCCATTGAATTACAGCAGAACATTTAAGCCAAGCACAAGATTACTGAAGCCGCTTCTAATAAATAACAAAATGCTCTTTCTGTAAATGGTTTCACGATAGTAAAATTGCAAGAACTATTTTCCCTTAAAGTTTAAACCTAAATATGGGTTCTACGCTCGACTTTATCAATTGATTAAAGTTTCAACAGTCTTTGCAGCTGCCGTTCAACCTTTGATATTCTTCCGTTAACTCGTGTTTCAAATCAAACACCTCGCGCAGAAACTCATGTACTATATTCCACCAACTCTTTATGTGACGACGTGATTAATCAATTAGTCTTAACGCTGTCAATCTGCCAAACTGTTAGATTTTGACTTTTGTGAATTTTCATCAATAGAGACGAGTGCTTCCCGTTTACTGCGACTTTGCGAACCATGGGACAACGAGGTATAAAGCAAAATGACCGAAGTTAATATTTCGTTCTCTTCGGTTCAAATGCACTTTGTAAATTTTGTTGAAATTTTGCAGCGTTTCTAAGGTTACGTGTAGGATCTCCGTGCCCATAAGATAAGAGGTGTTCACTTACATTACCAAACGTTTCGGTCATTTTGTGAGAAAGATAATGACTATATTTCCTCTCAGAGTATAACTCAAACAAACACAGTCCTTTTAACTCCACGCTGAGAATCGGCTATTTGTTAAACAGGGGGCCTGTATTTCACCATTTACGTGGATCAATATTTGTGTTGTGTTATTAAATTAATCAAGATGATGTTTGTTGAAGTCAAAATGAACAGAACACTTCGGTCACAAGTAGAATCCGAACGAAAAAGTGTCTTTTTCAAAGATACTTATTAATCTGCTTATAGCAATGATACTTTATGGAGCAGGACTTTTCCAATTTTTTCCTTCTCTTTAAATAATATATCACATTGTTGTTTTTCTCTTCATTCGACAGGTTTTCAGGTGCACGGCTCAAGAATGAGGTAAAGAAAACCAATTTCATGTTCTTCTTTTCTAAATTAGAATTGATTCCCTTACAGTTTATGTTTCCTCTCCACCCACCATATGTATGCACTCTGTAAAGAAACACGATTCAACACATGTCCTTCTTCAAACTTTCACAACAAACATCAAAGTTGTTCTGTTTACCAGGCCCGGACAGTTTTACAACTTTGCTTTACGTGTGGGCATCACGAAGACAAAGGAGGGTCTTGTTTTCCGGCGTTGCCGGGGTTTCAACTGCCCAAGTTCAGTATTTACTAAAGAATGTGTCGATTCATAATAAGTATAGGGATTTGTCTCACAGCGTGGCGATAAGGTAGCCATCACGTCGCAGTGCTACCTACACGCTCACACCAGATCTGAGTGTGATGTTTGATTAAATTCGTATGTAATTTGAAACACAATTGTGTCACATTCGCACATTGGTGTGTCGTCTGTCTAAACCATAGATGAATGTAACACATTTAATGTTAAACAGATTAATGTTACGTGCCCTGTCTGTCTGTCTGTCTGTCTGTCTGTCTGTCTGTCTGTCTGTCTGTCTGTCTGTCTATCCCTATGTCTGCCTGTGTGTATTGAGAACGCTAGCGTTGGGATAGAACTTATGACGGTACGAATAGTGTTCATCACAGCGTACACTGATCTAAATCTATGGACCAGTTGTGTCTCTCTGAAACCATCGAAATTAGGTTGTAACTTAAATACTACACACTGACATTAAAAATATTGAGTTTAAATGTTTGACAGCAATGATCGCACATTCTGTCTCACTCAAACGTTAAGCGTAAATGGGATAAATGGAAATGTTATTTTTGTTTCATTTTCATGTATATGTGTGCTTTTGGTATGGTGTCAGTCGGCTGTGGCTTAGCCGTGATGTATAAAACATCCCAAGATGTTGCAGCTTCTATACTTTTCATAGAAGGATCTTAACTAGACACAGAGTACGTTGCCAAACAGACACATAGTCAAAACCTGTGTTTACTTCAGCGATCCGTACCTGGTATTGAGGTTAAGGGTCAATTGAACAAGCTGTCTACACTAAAATTGGCTATGCGTGTAGAGTATAAATCATTCTATGCTGAGTACAGCGTGTTGAGAAATACAGAAAGCTAAAACCAAGAGAGTAGAGTATTTCAACGCAACTTTACGCGCAGAGTTGTGTAACATCTATGATACACGGCGTTTTTCTAAGCATTTAAAGTTTCTATACAATCGGTTGATGTGGGTTTTCATGTTAGGAAAATCATTTTCTTTGTTCAATTAAAATTAAGATTTAACTTAAATTCTTTAGTATGGGACGACAAATAATGAAACGCTCTAATGAGTCGACGCTAATTTACACAACATTTCAAAGACAGATTATATTTGTACAGAAAATGAGCCGGATGATGGCGTTGGACTTAATGGTTAATATGGAACTTCGTAACATATATATATTTAACTTGTGGTCATGGCCAACCTCATTAGACACAAAACAGCAATTTTCAGCTATTCGTGAAGTGATATTTGTCTCTTTGGACTTCAAGTGTGTCTACGACGTTAGATCTACTGCGTGTTAGGTATGGCGTCCTGCTGCCTACGTCTGTTTTGATCTTTAATCATAACTTCATAATTTCATAGACAAAAAATACTGCAGATGCGAATCATAATATAAGTCGGAAGAGCGACAGACCTATGAACGGAAAAGAAAACAGGTGACGTGGAGGATAGGGGAAGATCGCAGAATTTGGCTGGCCAATCGCGGACAGGGCGATGTTTCACGGTATTCGTTCACGAACGACATGCGTGTGAAGTTCTGCACTCAGTCACCGCCATATTAGTCAAATCCCTTGCAATGCGTCAAATTAAAATTACGGAAAGAAATGAAATCAGTAAAAGGAAAGTACAAACGAATCAAGTTTAATTAGAAAGCCCTTGCACCTGAAACAATTCCTATTTTGCTGGCCCCCTTTAGCCAGAGCTGGTTGTACGTCACATACGAATGTATAACCTGGTGAACTTAGCGCCGGCATTTTGATTTGTGTCTGTGTGATTGTAGTGGCTCTCCATTATTTTATTGTATATGATTTTATTGATACCAAAAACGAAAGCATAAGTGTTTTCTCGCAGACGAAATAACCAAGCGACTACAAATTCAACTGTTTACGGCATTTACAATATAAAATGTAGGCCTTCAAGCTCTAAGGGAAAATCACTCCATTGTGATTGTGTCAGGGTTTTTAACGAAATTTCGCCGGAAAATTGCCCCATAACAACACTTTCAGTGTGCGGTAACCAAAATATTCAAACCGCGCAAGGATATTGCAATCGTTGACGACAATTTTCAATTTTAAGAGTTGGAATCGAGATCGAAAATTTACGAGATTCGAGCTAAGGTACTGCGAAGCCTGATGTTGAGCCAGTGTTGTTGTACTAGTATTTTAGTTAAACATAATACATCGTTGTTGTAGCGCCCTCTGAAAATATATTTTACATTTCGCCATAAGATTGTCCAAACAGTCAGTTTTAGACCCCTTTTCAAAACAGTCAGTTTTAGACCCCTTTTCATATTAAAAATAAAAATGACCCACATGTGGAACGCGATTTCAAATTTGTGAACTAGAGTCAAGCTAAACATAACACCGAACAGTCGCATGTCATTATAACACATTCCGCTTGTGAATATGCAAAACTGTGAAACTTTCTGTACCTGATTCTACTAAGACGTTGTGTAAACTAGGAGAAGATATCAGTAAGTCGCTTGAAAGCAATTGATCGATTCTTTAAAAATGCATTTCTGTAATCGACACTCTTCAAACAGTGGGGCGCACTGCACGAAAGACGCATGTAAATCTTTGTGTTAAGATATATTCATTACCTGCCAACGCGACTATGGTGTCTAACCTTCGATGTATATTTAGAATAACTTAGAATATTCTATCGTTTCATGACAAGCAGATATTATTACCTTGCGTTGTCATGAATCGCTGATTTATCATGCATAAACGAAAGTCGTTGACTTTCTTTGTAAAATATCAGATGGTAATATGTAGAATTGGTACGTGTTTGTCTTGCGCTTGAGTGTCTTTCATGGACGGTGATTTGATGAGGGCCCAATGCTTTCAATTTGCAAATCATGTACAGATAAAGCAACCAAATTTGCATTGAAATCAACATCGCACGACTTGCACTTTTCCGATTTATCCAATCGCATTATTTATACTCATCGAATAGAATCCCACGTTCTTCAACCTCCGCTAGTAGGTAACGCTGATCAATTGTAGCTCCCAGTGGTTTAGCTTTTAAATTCTGAGCATTCGCCAAGTCATATTGATAGACAGTCGATGTATACACACTCGTAGCTTTCCCATCCTTTCACGAACAATTCAATGATCTTTTCCAAAGCTGAACATATAATCACAGATGTTCATTCCATGTTGACAATCCATTGACGCGTAAATTGGTTTGTTGCAGGGTGGTTTTAGCAGGAAGTACTCACTGAGTTCAAAGACGGGAACCTTATTACCAGATTTTCCAGATGTTCAGCATCTTGTTTTGCCGCTCTCTTTGCCCAGAGACAAGGTGAGTTCTCACTGCCTCTTTTTATAGCACTGCTTTGAACTGTGTATTTTGTCAACTGTCTGCCAGTGTCCCACGCCTTGTATAATTGAGAAAGATTTATCAAGCACTAGTGCTCAAATCATTCTGTTTCTCCCACATTATTTAAAATCACTTCATCTCATTCTTTCTACTCTGATTATTAGTCACCCTTTGTGGTTTGTTCCTCTGGGGACAGGACTGTGTTATGTATGCATATGTGTGGCTTGAATACGAGTGAGAATTGCAGCGAGTGTAGAAACGGACGATGAAATTTCTGAAATTTGAATCAGAATCGGATAATATTGTTCCTTTACCTCTGCATGGCGGGGCTATGTGTTGCCGGCTATAGGCCTCCCAGCCGGTAACACACAGCCCTGCCACGCAGATGACAGCTGGATGCCCCTACAAAAGAATTGTCCTAGCTTCTTCTACTCCTGAAGTTCCCTTTCGTCTTTCTGGATTTCTGATAAAGTCTTTCATCATGTTTTTTTCTGCTTATTTGTGTCCTTGGTCGCGTTTGATTTCTCAAAACCGAATTCCGAAAAATAAACGTATATATTAATGTGTTATCTGTGAAGATTTGACAGGAAAACCGCTGGTCCGGGCTCTACACAAGTCGACCACTGTTTTACTGAACCGCGCCTTAGTTAGCACACCCTTGTTCGGCTACAAATCAAAAGCGCGGGCAAATAAGGTTACAAAGTCGTTCTGTCGCTTTCGTATTGTGACATGTCTTCGCGTGTCACACGAGGTCATGTAATGTTGCGGTCAAAATATTTCCAGCTGACATCATCAATTAATATAAAACACAGAAAATCCGAAGAGAGAAAAGGCCTTTTCATATTAGTAGCTTTAATAAAGCGAATAATATAATGGATTTCCAAAACCGTAGACTAATAATTATGATTAATTGACATCACGTTGTGGCCATATTGGAAAAGTTTACACGCACAAGTGACATAGTAACGACGAACAAACGAAAGTGCTTTATTCACACGCCAGTCTTCTCGCCTCTGGGTGGCTGTTTTAGACAGGGAGTCTTTGATGGATTACCTAGGGAGTACTCAAACAGAGAAAGTTGTTTGAATACGACAAACAGCGTTCCTATCGATTCAATTGGGGTTAGATATCAACGAGTCATGCATAGTTGACTGTACACTACAAGTGTAAGTATCCAAAGTTGTTGATACAGGACACTGACCGAAACGGGACCGCGGTTGACGATTTTTCGTTACAGAGAACCGATGCCGAGTCAGTTCTCACGTGGACAGTGCTCCCGTTCAAAAGTTCTAGAAGCGATTGATATAGTTTGATACCTTACTTCGATCAATATTATTTATCAATCATTTTTTCCGTTTAAGAATTAATTCATGACGATATACGAAATTCTGTGAAGTAGAAAAATTCTCTAGTCTGTGCTCATACAGTTTCTCTATAGTTTTAGTTTGACTGTGCATGTGAGTCCGCGATATCCCTGATGGATGATATGTAAACAGTAATGGCAAATAATAAGTAGTTTCGAAAAAATAACTTTATAACAGCTCATTGGGTTTTTCCGGTTTCGGTAGTCCATCACCAAAGTCTCAAAGCGCGTACATTTCAAATCGGAGTAAAGGCGTGCTGATCTTCAATCAAATGTGCACTTCTGTATAGGTCCCTTGTTCTCCTCATGCCAAAGTCCAATCTCACTCCACCCATTCAAGGTTCTATATCTTCCCTATGATTTCACACCCCACCATACGATCACACCATGGCCTTGTTTGCATGCAGAACAGAACAGCACAATGATGCCCACTGTAGGACCATACAGTCACACACACTGTTCAACCACCGTCTTTTCCAGCATTTCAAAGTGTAAACTGTACCATATAGTCACACCGTGTCACGCGAGACAATATTGTATTTCGTACACACCATCCCCGTAAATCACATTTCCTACAGTACCAAGAATCAGAAAATATATTTGTATGTGTATGTACCTGTTTATACAGCTGGTGTATGTCTTGGTGTATTATATATCTGTATATTATAGATTTTATATATGTATGAAATAATCACATACTATGTATATATATATATATATAATATATATATATATATATATATATATATATATATCATATATATATCAGACACACACACATATTATATATATATATATATATATATATATATATATATATATATATATATATATATATATATATATATATATATATCAGACATAATCGCAGTGTTATTTTGTCAAAAGATATTTATACGAAATTTCAGAAATAAAGTTTACGCCACAAAATAGCGTATGTCATCATTGGTTGTGATAATACGTGTGTTTGGATAGCATTAACTTAATATTAGAAATGTTGTGGATTGGGACCAGGGCCAACTGAACTTCAGGTATTTACCTCGAGCAATGCATGGCAGACTTGACAATGACAGATGAGAGATATGTAAGAGACCTTGTAGGACTGTTCAAGAATCAACTACAGACTGCCCTGATAAGATAAAACAGATTAGGCGAGACAAGTCGAATGATGAGTAATTATAAATGACCATATTTTGATTGATCCAAGTGGGGAACTTTGGAACGGTCTGAACAGACAGCTGATCAAGCGTACTGATAACCCATCAAATTAGACGCCTTGGTTTTAATGATATCATTAGTAGCTTAGAGAACAGGCAGCGGCCATGTCTGTCCCTTTCCCACGTCATTGATCGCGACAAATGAAGCCAAAGACCAATTAAACTGTTCCATTAAATTGTTCAAATTTGGCAATGTTTAACGATGAGCTAACATCTACACTCATTCTTTCTCAAATACATTTTTTCTGTAAAAATAAACGAATGCCGTGTATCGGCATAGATTCACGGCGGACATTAATCATTTCTGCTGACAAACACTGTGTCAAATGTGAGCGAAAATTATCATATTGAAATTTACACTTGGTAACATATTCACAGGAATACGTCATCACTCAGTTTATCATTTTTCTCTTCCATCTTTGTTCAAATATCTCAAAGTTTAAGACAAGAAAAAAAATCAACCCTCTAAAGATCTTTACCATCTGAGTTTGAGTCTACTGATTCCATCATTTTGATGCGAGTGTACATGCAGAATACTGTCCTTAAACGGATCAGTAGCTGCTATATTCATGATGATTTTTCACAATTTTTGTTTCGAATATCAACTGCAGTTTTTTGTTCCACTCCCCAAAGCGTGGTTGGATAAACAGTATTTAACTCGCCAGCACAGCTTGTTACATGCTGACTGCATTGTTATATTTGACAAGAGAATGCCAGTCCGAATTCAAATGTAAACCATGACAGTTCATTTTACACATGTAGACGCTGTGTTGACAAGCTGAAGAATGGGTGTTTCAACATGCCTTTGGGAGTTGAACAAGAACTTGCAATTGGCATTCAAAAAGAGAAAAAAATAGTTACAAATATTCATCAAAGGGTACAGCTACTTGCCGTGTTAGTCTTGTCAGAGCAAATAGTGCGACTATAAAACAGTGCCAGCGGCCTTCTCGAACAACTTCGAGACATGCACATACACGCAACCATATACACGCGCATGCCCATTTTTTTTTTACACTGTTCAAACTTTTAATTTTTCAATATCTTTCAGGTGGATACATTGTTAATGATGTACAAAACCCATTGTCAGTGCATTCTCGATACCATCATCAATTCGAATTTTGAAGAAGTAAGTAAACACCCAGTTGCTGGAAAATATTAGGACAGAAACTAGACGCTCCAGACTAAACTCTTCACATGTTCCATGGTGTCAGCTTAATGAATTGTATTCGTAGCATTAAACTAGTGGCAAATTGGAAAATGAACGTACTTCATCGACTCGAGTCCTGACAATAATATCCATCAATTAATTTTACTGCTGTTGACGAAGTGAAAAATTCACATTTGAACTGTTCAATCCCGCATTAAATGGAGAGACGGGCCATTGTAGCTGGCAGACTGGGTTCTCAACAGTTTGATCTGTCGATGGTTCGATTCAAGTGGATGTCGTAACCACAAGGAGAAGGGTAGCTCATTCGTTTCCCTGGTAACTTTCAGGATCTTATCCGTGTCGGTCCGGCGCTTCGATTCATGTGTCAAATTCTGTTGTCGTGACCGCACAAAGTGGAAATGTGCGCCAAATCTCGTTCAATGTCACTTTAAGTGCTAAAATTTGTCAAACAGCAACTTCTGCTTAACCTCATGTTACAATCGTTCCAACGACAGTGTGGTCTGCAGTACATCAGCTTAATGATATATGTATGGTTCATAACAAGAGCGTAATTTCTGATGTTCATTTTTTCTCTCTCCTTCTAGATTCAGAACTTTTTATTACACTTTTGGCAAGGGATGCCGGAACATCTGCTACATCTATTGAGCAACAATGTTGTGATTGACATGATCTGCATCAGTGATTCAATTCTGTACAAGACAACCATAGATGTGTTGATACCGGCTACAATGCAAGAGATGCCTGAGAGGTAATTATATTATTGATGATCCCATCGATGATCCCACTGATAATCCCATTGATAATCTCATTGATAATCCCATTGTAAAATGGTAACTACTCCTTTTTTCTGTATTACGAACAGAAACGAATATTCACCGCTTTCGTATTCGTTTTTTCTATATTACAAATAAGCAAGTACAGCTCTGTTTACCTGTGTCGAGGATTGTTTTCTAACTTTTCTATCGAAAACAATTTCTTTTAATCTTTAAAAACAAGGTGCATTACTACCCCATTCGTAGGTAAATGTGCGACATTTCGACACCTAAGATTTTCTTTGGCGCGAAAGTCGGTTTTTCTCGAGATACCACAGTTTATATGTAAAATGTTGTAGTCACAATAAGCTCTACAGTGTTGTGGGGGGGGGGGAACGAGCTGCGTCATTCTAATATAAAGTGAACATTGTTTTCTAGATATAATATTGCAATGTATACTATTATGTTGTTGCGATTTCGTCAAGTGTGAGGGCGCTGTAGGGTACACGTTCTTACCCATATTATCTCATGCTGCCGAATTGACACAATTCAGAGCGTGGGCGAGCGGGTCAACTTTTTATTTTCTCGCTGAGGTTTGGCGTGCACCCCAAAGGGAAAAAAAGCTGTCGGTTGAACTACTTCCATAATTTATGACGTCCGCAAGAAAGGCACATTATCAAGGAGGATAAACATATTTTATTGTGTTGACATACTTTCAACATTTTAGTCGGCTAATGGCAAGTCGGAATTGATAGCATATAGGGCCCATACGGTGTGTGTACTTATTGCATGTTTGCCCTCCCGGAAACTCACTCTTGTTTGATTTATAATAATCTTTCATTGTAATTAGTTCGATTCTCATAATGTTTTGATTTTTATTACCAGCAATATTTTACCTTAAAAATATCAAGCAAAATGCAAATACATTGTGTCCAGTCCCTTGTAGAAACCCTTGTAGAAATCTGTGTACTCTCAAGGGTGAAGACAGCAGACGACGATATGCAGAGTAATGACGTGTTCAACTGCAATGAATTTATTGTGTATTTCCGCGCCATTTATAAAATCTTGAAAGACACAAACATCCGTTGGAAAAGGAGACTAATATGTTCGTATATATAGAAGGCCATTAGTCATGGTTTGATGGATTTAGTCTTCGGTTTACAGAAACTCTTTTCAGAAATATAATTGACATTGACAAAATATATTGCAAATTTATGTTCAAATTCATAAATCTTGAAAGTTTTCCATAAAGGTTGTGGGGCTGCTCAATTTTAGACATTATCAGCTAGTGCTTTTCGCTTTCACTTCTTGTATGTATGTATGTATGTATGTATGTATGTATGTATGTATGTATGTATGTATGTATGTATGTATGTATGTATGTATGTATGTATGTATGTATGTATGTATGTATGTATGTATGTATGTATGTATGTATGTATGTATGTATGTATGTGTGCGCATACGTGTGTGCGTGCCTGCAGTGTTTGTCTGTGCGTGAGTGCGTCTGTCTGTCTGACTGTCTGTATGTATATGTCTGTCTGTATGTCTATATGTGTCTATATATCTGTACATGAAAACTAAAAGGTTTGCTAGCCAAGGGTGTTTTTTCGGGTAGGGGCAAGCCCTCAAGACCATACTACACAAACCTAACCAAGTCGTGCAGACTGCACAATGTGAAAAACCCGGAATCACCCCCCCCCCACACACACACACACAGGGGGTCGAAAGTTTCAAAGATTTTAAGACATTTATACATACTTTCGTATTTTGATCGAGTCAATTGGGGTATTTGGATACTTTGGTCTGTAAAGGGACGCCATCGGTATGGGAGATGACTTTGGTGTGCACTGATGTAAGGGGCGTTATTTGCATGCTGTACATCAATTTGAGACTGTCAAGTTTATGTGCTGTTTGTACAGTGCTCATTTCAGCGATGAGTTCAATAGGGCAATGGATAATTTGTGAACTGAAGCCCCAAGTCATCGGTACTACACACACAATTTATCAATACTATCCGGATCTGATTTTACTGTGAGATGTTCATATTTACTCTCTCTCTCTCTCTCTCTCTCTCTCTCTCTCTCTCTCTCTCTCTCTCTCTCTCTCTCTCTCTCTCTCTCTCTCTCTCTTCCAGTTTATTAGCCGACATTCGTAATTTCGCCAAGCATTGGGAGCATTGGGTATCGGCGTCGTTGGAAAACTTGCCCGATGAACTCACCGAGGCCAAACTGCCCATCGCTCGTCGTTTTGTACAGGCTTTGAAGAGGCAGACATCCTTTCTGCATTTGACTCAGGTATTCAGCCCACATTTCTTGAATTGAAAGTAGCGTTCGCGTTCAAGTTTTAGGCCAGATATACTAAACTATTCAGTACAGCTGTTTGTAATACCTACATACCTAAGCTATCATAGATAGAAGGGAAACAGATTTTTTGTGACATCATTCGAAGTTTCTTATTGAAACTACAGATGGTCCATGAATCGAACTGGGTGGGGGTTGGGGTACAATGAACCGATTGAAACAAGTATCATCGTTTTCACTCCACATGATATTGAAAAACTATTGGCACTTGTAAGAATATGCTCAGCTCAAAGATGGTTTCACATGTGTTCTGTTCTTTATTAGACATCAAGGCCTGTCCTGTTTGACCAACAACTTGTGGACCAGATGATAGGCGACATTGATAAAATAGATGCACACAGTATCGGTACACAGGCACTGATTTCATCGGCTCACGAAGTCGACCAAGATGCAGACATGAATACAGAACGTAAGAGTAACTATGGTAATCAATTGTCATGCGCAGTGTAATTTAGATCTTTGTAATCAGACGACACATTGTTGTCACTGGAAGTCTAGCCTGCTCTTTATCTAATACACCATGTACTCTTAGTGCTTCGTAACAATAATGACAAGAATACCCACGTAAACTTTACCCTGCACTGGTTTTTTCGCTCGCATCGCTTATGATTGATTATTTTCTGTGTGTGTGTGTGTGTGTGTGTGTGTGTGAGAGAGAGAGAGAGAGAGAGAGAGAGAGAGAGAGAGAGAGAGATTACCATCCTGGCCTTAATTCATCGACAGTTGTAACTTTTTTATTGCTTGTCATCTCGCCGCATTTTGCATTTCTGTTGCCGCACTAATATTATTGCTAGCCCTCGCTTATGTTGCCTTTTATCGGCTATTTCTTTAAAACGAAGCGTGTACCACCGTTTCAGTACTGAAGGAATTCAAAGAACTTCTCAAGAAGCAAGCAACCGTCGAAGCTTTCACCGAATGGCTGGACCAAGTCGTTGAAACCAAAGTGATCAAGGTAATTTGCATTCTCGTTTGTTGTTTCAGAAAGGAATTAACGAATTTAAAGTAGCCTTCAAATGAAGTCGAGTTGATCCAGGTTTATTGTTTTCTTTTTTTTTTAGTTTCGATTACTCGTCGACACAATAAGAACTATCGATCATTTTTTTAGCTTTAAACATTGTCATTAATTGCATCAATCATTACTATCCTGATATATATCTAATACCTTGTTTTTTTCAACATTCGTGGTTTTGATTTACCGATAATCAATGGGCGAGAATATTGAACTCACTGAAAATGATGTTTTGGCATTTTCATTAACGTTCGTCATAGGTCTAATCAAGTCTACTCGTACTCTGATCACATGGTGCCTAACATCAAAATTGGATATTGGTCTGAAACTAAGTTTAAAGATACCTGAAAAGTGCATTAAAATCTTGTATGTTTCCATGATGTTATCCCACTTATGACGTCATATCATGATGTCGATTATTATATTGTGACTTTTTAGCGATTTTTGATTTATTTTCACCAGATTCATAAATTGAACGCGTCATTCATTAAAGTCATTTGTAATCTATGCCCAGCCGAAGCTTCTAAAAATTCATACAACATAACCTTCAGACTTACCTTGGCGCCATTTTGTCCGGCGGCCATCTTGTCACCAAGACTATGACAACAAATAGTGTATCGACGTCGGCGCCAGAAGGCCATATATATCGAAGGGTAATTTATAACAAGCTTCAAAGGGGAATTTAAATATGTATTTCGTTCTGAAATTGAACTTTTTCTCTAAATTTGCGGCATTTTGTTATTTTTAAGCCGAGCAAACAGAATGGTCGATCGATGAAGAAGAGAGCGCAAGATTTTCTGTTGAAATGGTCGTTCTTTGGTGCACGAGTGATGCACGCTTTGACCCTGAACAATGCGCAGAGCTTTGGTGAGTTGGTTAGAATACATTAATTATTGACAAACTCTAACAGTTGTGCTATCGAGAGAAAAAAATATCGATGGAAACTTGGTCTTATGCAGAACTATTTATCCGGAGATTGATTTATTTGATCCAATTAATCGATGTATGAGTCTAAAATTATTTCAATGCCATTATCTACATCGACATTGACAAAATTGTGTGAGAAATCTTTGTTTTTGTATCACGTCACATTTTACTTTGTGCCCTGGGCAAACAGTCCGAACTTCCAAAGCATTTGGATGTGTTCATCATGAGTCAAGACTCAACTTGTTGAGCTTGTCGAGTATATATTTCCAAGCGTGAAATATGAGAACTGTAATATTTCAGCCCAACATGTCATGATGAGAGAGTACGAAATATGTCATTTGTCACAACTGTGTACATGTCTGTCATTGGTCTGATCTGCCATCATAAAATACAAAGTAGCACCTGTCAGGGTATGAGAGACCGCTATACATCAATCTCTGATTTCAGACTGATGACGATAAATTGTGTCTTGTTCAAGATGTCTTGAGCACAATTTTTTACCTCCATTGTATTTCTGTAGGTTCGTTCCATCTCATTCGCATGTTACTAGACGAGTATATTTTGCTGGCAGTGGAGTCACAGTTCAACAATGACAAGGACAACGAACTACAGAATTTATTGGAGAAACATATGAAAATGACGGGTAAGATGTCACTTAGCAACTTTTTGTGAAAATAAATAATATGTTTATTATATATATATGTGCAATTTCAATGTAAAATACAGCACAGTGTTTTCATGTTGTTTGCGGTGGTGGTGTTGTAGTTAGTTGCTGTTGTTCTTAGTAGCGGTGTTGAAACTTTGGCGCATAAATTACTGCATACGTAATACATAACCTAGCGAATAAGGTGAGTAAGATAATACTGGTGGGCTGGTATTGCTTAGAATTTAACTGTTCATTGATATATTAATTTGAGTTGATCTGAAGTGGTGTTCTGCTTAATTACAGATGCAAGCAAACTCCATTCAACTTCTTTTACAGATCCCACTAACCAACCGAGAAATCGTTCAACTCAGCCCGGGACATGTTTCTTAGCTAATCGCAATGTCACCCCGGGACGGATGACCGCTCACTCGACAGCTAATCAAATACAGGTTTCATCCTCGTCTTCATCTGTCAAACGTGAAGACGCTAACATTGTGGACTTATCACAGCCTCAGTACGGTCCTACCGGGGTTTCAACGTACCCGCTGCCGTATGCCGCTCCGACAGACCGCGACTCCACATTTGCTGTCCCATATCATCCACACAGCCAGCCCTATTCACAGACTTCAAGTGGAAGACCAAACATGCTTACGCCACCCATCTCGCCCATTGTCATTAACCCAATCCGTAACCCGGTCATAAACCAACGCGGTTATCCTATCATGTCAAGTAACGGTGCGAATCCATCCATAGTGGCTCCTCATGCAAGTGGCATACCCTATTCTTACATTCCAGCTCAACCCAACGATACCTATCCATCTTCTTACTCTTATTCTAACCCTCCATACGCTGCCTCACCACTCCGCCCACACGCCACCTACTCGAGCCCGTACCACATGAAAGACTCCGAGTCGCCGTACAGCTACAGCGAGCCATCGTACAGAGACGACAGTTACTACAACAGCTGTGCGTACCCACCCACATCGCATTCGCCAGGTAGCAGTGTCATCCACAGCCAGAGTAGTGCTACACCCGGCAGTGCATTCAACATCGTCGGCAACGCGCCATCCAACTACAACGGCTATCAGTCAAGTTCGTCCGGTAAGTGTGTCATTGATGGTTAGTCAATATGCAGATATTTAGTGTTTAAGCTTAATTATTGAAACGAATAAACTCGTAAAAGTATATGTTTTGGCTTATGACCGAACACAATTAGGTACGCCAACAATTACACATATGTGAAGTATTATGTATTGATACAAATAAATATATGAAGATTCAGTGGTATTTAAAGCAAATTCTTTCAGTCAAATGATCTATGGTATAATTGGATTGTTGATAGCCTGTAATTTGTCATCTATGATGGGATGAGACTTGTGTTTTATCATGAGATTCGAGGTTTGATGCTTAAAGCTTATATAGTTAAAAGTCGGACTGCATTGCGCGTGTCCAATGCGAGATTGGCCAATGACCAAAGAAGTCGACATGTTGATGAAACGGAGAATTTCAGGAAATTTTCTGAGTCTGTATCGTGCTAGTCTCGGCGACCCAGACTGCTCTGCGGGGCTTTCATCTCCTCCCCCCCCCCCCCCCCCCCCCCGGATGAGAGCCCCGCAGAACAGTCTCGGTAACCTACTGAAACTGTTATCGTGCAGGTGACCAAGGCTCTTGTTCTTCACCAATATATTGGATCATATGACTTTCTGGCATAACGATACAGCCTCATGGAAGAAACCGATGTACTACGTTAGTGTCTGCGTGGATGGAACATTTCATTCCTTGGATGGGGGGGGGGGGTTACCATAAAATGTTTTAGCGATGTGAGACATAAATCCATAGCAGCATTTGGATCATTTTAAAGCAAGACAGCAGTTACATATTTAGACCAAGAGGAACACTTATACGCAAGCGATCAAAATCAAGTGTTGCCATAATTGGGCGAGTCGCCTGCAACGCCAGAGTGGCAAAGTTCAACGACCAAGGGATGAAGATGTTACACGCGAGAATGGTAAATAATAGTTTTTGGGACAAAGTCACATAGATCATAAAAACTGAAGAGTGGTAGACCTCATTTGGAAACCATAATGTACAAGACATTTTACACCAAATCTTTAACCGTATACCACGCGCCAAAGGACAGCGAGTATTACACAACCACCTATGGGAGAAATTGCTCCAAGAAGTCCTAGTAAGCCACTTCAGTGTTACTTTCACAACAATGCGGCCGAGCAAAACGATCTTGTGTAGAAAATTGGCTGATATTCAACGCAGCTCCCCATCGCCTTTTTTTCTTACAGGTTATTACAGCAGCTATCCTCCACAAAGCAAAGCTGAGCACGTAGAACATGTGTCTGTCATAAGTAGCGCCCATGGAGGACGTGTAGATCCGGGACATTACAACGAGACTACCGATCCACTTCATCTGTTGGACAGACCAACCAGGCGTACGCCGCCGAAAGATGCCGGTCCTGCCCTCTACGGTCCCAGGTCGTCATCGACATGTCACAGTCCAGTAGGTAAGAAAAGGAAAGACTATGACGATTTTGTATTGACCTTGAGTTGTGATCGAGATGAGAATATCTTGTCTGTCCATTTGTTCAATAAACAGAGAGAGAGA
This sequence comes from Ptychodera flava, assembly GCF_041260155.1. NCBI lineage: Eukaryota > Metazoa > Hemichordata > Enteropneusta > Ptychoderidae > Ptychodera > Ptychodera flava. Next base: position 10,224,022 of record NC_091936.1, read on the forward strand.
GAGAGAGAGAGAGAGAGAGAGAGAGAGAGAGAGAGAGAGAGACAGAGAGAGAGGATGAAATGCATATATTTATACTTTGTAGTCTGAATGTTTTCAACAATGTACATTGGTGTTATTTTATAAAAGTCTTCAAAAGATATACTGGCGATGTTTTCTTGTTCTTAAACAAAAATCGTAGCTTGTATCCTTTATTTTAGGATGCCTTTCCATAGTACCAATACCATGAAGACATTGCAGTAAAAAGGGAAAGTTTGATTACTAGTTCGCGTGTGAATTATCTTTTTGTGTATTTCCCATTTTTTCTCGTCTCTTTGAATTGATTTATTCTACTCTAAAACCATGTTGAAAATCTTTGTGTTCAAAAATTAAACATAACCTGCATTTGTGTGATGTCTGCCCACTGTCACTCCTATGTGGAGGTGACCTTGGTCTAATAGTATTGTTGACAGCGTAAGTTAAGTAAAGACTAGCACTCATTTGTCAACGATAACATTGCATGAAGCACGAAATGCGATGGATTTGCCTGGCTAATATTCTATATTTCAGTATAGTCAGGGAAGCGGAAAATGCCCTTTTTATCGAACCAAAATATTGAAAATGTAATAATAATTTAAGGCTTTTGTCCACTTTAAAAATTCCAATTAATCTGTCCTATGATCTTCGCCCAACTTTCTGTTCTCCTGCCACAAGCTTGTCGAATTTCTGTCGCGACGTTGGTGATGTGTGACTTATCAGCCACTGTACAGATGTTCGCCCAGAAAAAATCTGTTCTGTCCATTTTTGTACAAGATGACTTTATTAAGGCTACATATATCAAATGTCAAAAACACTTCCTCTATTTGGAAAACTATCTGTAATTACGCAGGTTTACGTCAAAGTCAGATATATATGTCAGTTATCAGACTCGGTACATCAATTAGAAAGGTTAGCCAATAAAATCGAACGATATGTTACATCAAATCAAATCAACCCGTGTTTGTCAACAACCGAATAATCTACCATACACAATATTATCAACTTGATATTACGTACTCTGAATGTTTCGTCTAGCATCACAGTGCGCATAAACATAACTGAGCGTATGTTGCGTGTTTTTTAAATATTTTATTAAAACTCTAATTTTACAGGCCAGCATCCGCAAGGTGTTTCGGCGACAACTTCCAGTGGACGTACAGCGGAGGGAAATCTAGGTACCGATGAACTGATAAACATGGGACTGAACAGTATCTTTAATCCGGAGGGTGATTTGGATCATATGCAAACGAATCCTGGCCCGCCGCCAGCGACCACAGATCACGCCTCGTCCTTGCCACCTATAAACACCGTATTTCTCAGCTAATGATCCGTACTTTTATTGCCGTCATGCTGACGAAACGGACCAATACAAAAGTATGTGTCCCTGATCTTTGCTGAAGTGGTGGCTTTCGTTTTTTGGACGACGCTATCGGACTTTGTGAATAGCAAGATGCATCGATGTGAATACGCTGATCATTTTACTACCCGTTCCCAATCACATGCAGTTCTCACGTCGATAGAAATCGACCGAGTGTTTTTAAACTTGAGTGTTTTATAACTCACACCTTCCATAAGGTGACAAGACAGCTAAATATATCATTGTGGATTCTTGCCATTTTAACGTTAATTATTTCATGTGTTTCTTTTTGTCTATGTATTTTAGCAAGTCTTTTTAAGCAAGTCTCGTAGATCTTCTACCTCAACAGCGCCCTCAACCGTTCGCTTCTGTCCTATAGATCGTAACTACACATATTATTTGTGTAGCGTGGAGTATCCTCAATAATTATCGCAGTCAGATATTCATCTACACAGTACAAGTTAAACAGAAAGCAATGTCAAAATAATCGAAGTTTCAGTCCGCAAAACCAGAAATCTTGTTGATGTATTCTTGCGACATGTTAAGACAGCCCGAAATAACCAATTTGGATTATGCTTCTGGCCACTAAGAGGATTTTGAAGTTGAATTTTCAAAATACAGGCAACAATTTGTCTGCCTTTTAACGGGTGATGTTAGTATTCAACGCCCAGTGACAAAATTTAGAAAAGTGTGGTTTCTATAAGCACCTTACGAATGGCATTGTTAGTTGTTATTTTTATAATTGTAAGTTATTTGCCAGCTTTATAGTCTCTTTAGCTCCGTCCTGCAGCAACAATATACAAAATGCGTTGGCTAGTAAGAGTTTCGTGAACACATTTTTATCGTATTCTTTTGCGAATGCAATGGTTCTGCTGCAACGTACGTAATACTTTGATTTTCTTATCCCAACAACTGTATGCGTATTTCTTTGTTTGAACAATCTGAGTCACGAGTGAGAAATGGTTTCTACCAACATATCGTGAAAGTATTGTTGCTGACAACTTCTCAAATTAGTGAGGGGAAAAGTTTATTGCTATATTCAGAATGGGCGCGTTTGCTGTTCAGTTTGATGTGTTTTGAGTACAGTGTCCACAGTGGCACTATAGCAAATGTTTATACCTCTTCACGTCATCACTTTTATTGCCAATTTTGAACATATTATGTAGAAACCTAGTTTTGACAAAAACGTCACCAAAACTACTCAAGAACATCTGCATATCAGCAGTCAATTTTAGCGTTAGCTATCAAAGAGATTCGTTTTACCGTTTAGGGTCTGGTTTTGCCTCTGTACTGGCAGCATTTCACTTGACCACTTGGTGGCGCGCTTTACAGCACACTCACCGTGACCGTCGCCAATGCGATATTCGGTGAAGTCTTTGAAACATCTGCAGGTTAATATTAAGTAATTAATAAATAACTTGCATATCCTTTGGAAGTTATACATCTCGTAAAATGATGTAGGTGACAAGATTGATCGGACACGCGTATCATTTCTAGAAGCAAGCAAATAATCAATGTAAACATAATTGATTACAATACTGACACCACCACCACCAGACCTATTGGTTAAAATTACTGACGGTTTCTCTCATTGTGTGAAAGACTCCGTCAAAATTTGCTAGAGTTTTCTAAATGTGTGCCTAAGTATGTTTTTGACCAAAAATATGACAGCTACATTAATCTTCTGTTGACAATCGTTCATGTTGATTCTGTATGAAGACATACCGATCTCAAAACATAACTGCTGTTCATAGACAAGTGAACATAAAGTGAATTAGAAACCGAATGACTGCATCGCAAAAAGAATTACGGAAATTAAATCCTGCAATATTGTAGTATTTATATATTCATACATTACTATAAAAACTGCAATGTTTTGTATACCTTGGGGGCCTGATATGTGCCGAACCCCCCAAAAAGCGGACTACCATGTTTTTGTTAACATGATTGTCTTATACCTTTGATGTATCCAGAAAGATTTGTTCATTTATCAGTTTCATTTGTTTCTGGCAGGTAGTGTAACTACAGATAGCTCCAGATATCTTCTTTCTTTCGGTTATTGTTATCTTGTAGATGAGGGAGAAAAAATCACAACAGATTGTTATACTTGCTTTAGAACTGTACAGTATGGTCTCCTCTGGACAAAACACTTGCTTTAAAACAGTCACAGGTTAAATAATTCTACAAAGATTTATTACCATTCCAGGCTATAGTAAGCGTGCTTCATTTTATTGAGACAACAGAATTATGATATACTATTGTGTGAGGACGTCTAATTTTAACGGAAGTAGGAAATAAATTGACTGCAACCAATCCATGCAATAGCTGAGAATATCACTCCATACACAAGACGTGAATGCCAAATTCCGAGTGTCTACTTTTTATAATAAGAAACACAACAGCTTGTGACTGGGAGAAAAAAAGTGTTAAACAAAGAGTTTATTGTATTTGAATTCTTCTTATATGGTGTCATATACTATCAGATTTGCTCTTTTATCTTTGAGAGTTTCTAAATTATCATTTGATGAGCATAAACATGTCCTTTGCGTTTCTTTCAAATACAAATAATCTTGCATCATGGGAGTTGTATTTTCTGAGATCCTGTCCAATGATTTACCATGAAATTATTCACAGATCACATTTTATAAAATTTTTGAAATTACAAACAGTATTTCTTGATTGGCATAATGCAAGAATTTTTTTGCCAAGATTTGTTGGTATGCATTTTCAATCAACATGAAAGACAATTTTACTGTGTACTTAATCTTCCATGAATAAAAAGTCGACCATTGTATTGTAGTTTGATTTGTCACATTTTCTTTATTTCTGTCTTCAACTCAGAATGCAGAATGTTGCACAGGATGATTGGCAAAGAAATGGATTTGATATTGTAATATCAAAATAGCATATTTCCGTCATCTACAGTAATATCATTGACGGTAGAGAGTTAGACTGAAACATCCGTTGCTTGAGAACGCTCTCTACACTCCCCTCCTCTAAGAGGGGGAGCGTATAGAGCGCCCTCGAGTAAATGATCTTTCAGTCTAGTAAAGAGTGGTCTATGGTAATACACCTGGCAGTCTTAGCTGTAATAATTGCAAACCCAGTCTATCTCTGCCCTTTCTTCACACAATGGTTTGGCCCCATCATATTGCTCACTATGGAAACATAGGAACTTTACAAAGAGGAACAGGGGTGAATGGTTGGAGGGGTAAGCTGGCTATTAGCTTTACCTTTGGATAAATTGATCTGCTGGATACAACTTTAAGGGGAGAACAACTTTAAGGGGAGGACTTAGACTATGTAAACAGTCGAGGTCAACAAGAACAAATGATTAACCTGGGATTGAAGATTGTCACTTTAAATCAGAAAATATAATTACTGCGATTGAACATGACACATTGCACAAATATCTTACACTAGCAAAAGAAGACAAAACAATCTGCCTTTTGTGTTGACATTTGCACAGCTGGAGTTTGGCAATATTTTGATTACTTCTATGCATACTATGAACATGAGAAACCATATTCTGCTCGATTTCCTACATAATTCATTCGTTTTGTGCCCAGTGTATACAAGTAATAGATTAGCATTGTTTGAATATACAAATAAACCAATAACGAGTCAAGATCAATGTAAAACGATTTAGGGTCTATGGTAAAACATGTATTGGCCTAAAATATGTATGGCACACAGACAGCTAAAAATTCATGAACCATGAACTGTGCTGTTGTATCATTGGAGGGCATTTCATATGCAAATCCTTACAAGCAATATCAATGGATTGCCATGACTGTCATAGTTTTAAGCCAGTTGTCTTTCATCCAGCCATTATCAGTGTCCATTTCATCTTGCAACCTATTCACACATATCAAATCAGTCTTGTGTCAGCATAACTGAATTCCTATGCTAATGAGTACAGAACTGGACAACGGTGCTACATCAAGTTGTCAAAAATAATTAAGGTAGTACGCACCTCGAAAGTGAAAAACAAACTATTGTTCAAACTTTTCTTATGGAATCTTTCAAACATTCTCTTTCAAAATCAAGAATAAAAATTGGGGGTCATCGTGCAAATTTTTGTACTAGAGGAACAAATTACCCAAGATTTATTGATATTAAAATTCAAAATGGCCACAATCCCTGTAACTCTATGGAGAGAAATAAAATTTTCAAATTTCGAAAAACTAAGCCGTTGAAAAGTTTTCTTACACCAAGAGCTTTAAAATGAACCCTAACAAGTTGTACATCAGACAAGAAATGTAAAAGTTTGAGAGTCTGAATATCTGTCCTTGAGGTGCGTTCTACCTTAAAATTGCAGTACTTTAAAACAAAGACAAAAAATAATCCCAGTACATCACCAGCTTCTTGACAAGACAATACACAGTAAAGGGTAACTGATTCATGTATGACAGACCATCTACAATAATGTCTCACTTCATGTCTTCTCACTCCGTCTCTTTTTATGTTTTTTTCTCTTCTTGTGATGTCTACTTCTCCTTCTATCTCTCTCTTTCTCTCCATCACTGTCTCTGTCTTTGTAACTATCATAATCACTCTTTCTGTCCCTATCTTCATAATATTCTTCTTTCTCATCTTCTCGGCTAAGTTCATCACTGTCCACCACTTCTCCTTCATCTAAATCATCTTCCTGTTTTGTTTCTTGTTGGTCTCTGTCAGGGTATCTCTCTCCCTCAGAATCTCTATCTTTGCCTCTCTCTCTAGATTTGTCCCCAGAATCCCTCTCCCGGTGTTTGTCTCTGTGTCTTCCACTGTATTTATCTCTGTGTCTGTCCCTGTATTTCTCACTTTCCTTTCTCTTTTCTTCATCTCCTTCAGAGTCAATATTTTTGTCACCTTCATCATCACTCATCCTGTTGCTCTCTGTTCTTCTCTCCCTTTCTCTTTCAGTATCTCTGTCTTTTTCTCTGTCTCTATCTCGATCTCTTTCTCTATCTCTGTCTCTACCTCTGTCTCCATCTCTGTCTCTATCTCTACCTCTGTCACTTCCTCTTTCGCCATCTCTGTCTCTGTCTCTTTCTCTTTCTCTGTCTCTGTCTCTATCTCTATCACTCCCTCTGTCTCTATCACGCCATTTGTTTCTTTCCCGGTATCTTTCCAGGTTTCTTTCAATGGGAATATCATCGGGCATTGCGGATATGGGTGCCTTGAAGGGTCTATCCCGGCCACCAAACCTCAATTGTCCAGATTCCTTCCGCCCGCCAAAGCCTCCTCCTGCATTGAGAGGAAAGTGCAAAATTAACAATGCATTTTGGGTATGAATAAGTATGTTTGATTTCTTGAGTAAGATATTGAAATGCAAAACAAACAATGATCTAATTGTCCGGTGAACACCAAATTCAAGATGAATTTGTTCTGCTCTGATCATCCTGAAAACAGTTTGTTAGGTATTTGACAAACATCATTTAAGGTAGCTAGATACCTTATAGACACTTTCAGATTTTATTTTTTTCTCTCTTTTAGAAGTCCCAAACCCCAATAAAGTATATATTTTCTGAAAGCCCTGATATTGGGAAATCCGTTCTTGCACAGTACATAGTCATTATTTGCATAATGGTCACATGACAAGCGTTTTGCTAAACCTTCAAAAATTGGTGTTTCCTCCCTTTAAAAATCTACACGCTGCACAATTTCCCGTTGACATTTGTGCATTGACAAGCTTTGGCAGTACCCTTTAAATCCTTGTCTGGGATTTCCTTTATTTGCTTTTGTTTTTTGTTATGCACTATTAAAGGTGTTAGACTAAGGTGCTTTTCAAGGAATTGTAATTCTTGCACCATATATTTTGAATGGAGACTGGCAGAAAGAACTGCAGACACAAATTTGAAGGGTATTACTAAGGCTTGTCAATGCATAAATTTCAACCGGAAACCGTGCTGCGTGTTCGCTAAAGGGAGGAAAAACAAATTTTTGGAAAACGCTTGTTACGTGACTATTATGCAAATAATGACAATGTAGTGTGCACGGTGGCTGCCACTTCCAATTTTTGCCGTGCTGACTTCCCGTGGTTGTAACAGAGGGTACACTGCTCTGAAGCAATAAAAATATTACCAATAGATAAATCAGGTAAAGTTACCTAATCTTCTTGGAATCCAACCTTTTAATTTTCGTTCACTCTCAAAATCTACCAGTATTTCTCTCTCATCCAAGAATTGTCTGTTACTGTTCCTATAAGCTCTGTCAGCAGACAACTCATCTGAATACTCAATGAAGGCATAGCCTTTAGAAAAGCCTGTCACGATATCTCGAATCAGCCGAACGTTTTTGATTTTGCCATACTTTGAAAACAGCTGTGAAAGCAGAAAAAAAAGAAAAACATGAAAGAATGGTAAATCTACAAAAAAGTTACTATTGTCGGCCGACTCCTTCATTGTGTACTACAAAACAAAGTGTGGTTATTTCTTCTTACAATCAACTATCCTTAAGTGTGATGCTATGCATGCCTGCGAACACCAAACCGTTTGAGAGAATCTTTCCTGTGGTAAATTCACACCATTACTACAAAAACAATTTCAAGTGTTTATAAGCTGGAATGGTTGGTCTGAACAGAACATCACTGGCATAATTTTTTTTGAAACAGAATAAACCATGCATGCAAGACTGAACAAGACTTTGTCCACACTGAACAATTTTATAAATTAGCATAAGCCTAGGGGGTCTAGTTGATTTGATAAGCTATAGCAAGGCCCCCTAGGGAAACTCCATTGCTATCATAATATAGATTTGGCCCAGTATTATCCAGGTGTGCTATCATGTCATGTGACCAGTGACAGTATCCTTTGAACAGCATTTAGGATCATTATGTGAAAGGTAAAATTTATAGTACTGTATATTATTATACACCTGCGTCTGTAACCTATGGAGTTTAGTCGTACAGTAAGTTTCAATATCAGAGGACGCAGAGTCCAATAACTTTGACGTGGAGTATAATAACTTTAGGCGTTATTGGACGCTATTTAAACTTTGACCTCAACACACCTTTCAACGTCAATGCCGTGAAGAAGGAGCGATGATTTTAAATTTGTAACAAAAAATATACTTCTAAACTTTCAGTACTTCACAAAGTTAAGAATGGTCAATCCAAAACCTGTGAATTTGAGTGAAATTATGCTGCTGTCCTGCGATTTCTACCATGTGCGCTATGATGTGCGTTTTGGAATTTCATTCTGTGCACTTTGCAGATGTGCTCAACGCATTCCCAGTCTGCTTGCGATCGCTCAGTGCAGTGCGCAACAGGCATCCAAAAAATGCTTTAATTTAGACTTTTTCCAGGTAAAATTGAACCAAAAAGGTGTACAATAATAAGGTTATTCCCAAAATACCAGGATTTATGTCTGAGTACATTGTACTCTTCAGTATTGTCCTTGACGCTATGTGGCTTGGACGATACCTCTGCTGCACGATGTTCTCAGACATAAATTCCAGTATTTTGGGAATAACCTTATAATATATGTACAAAATGTACATAGTGAGATGACAAGAGACAGTTAAAGGGGACATTAGCTGTAACATTGGAATATTTTTTTAACTATCTCTGTTTTTAATGTCTACTTTTTTCTTGTTCATCTCCAAAGGGATGTTGAGAAACACACAGTGTTGATCTTGTCAGAGTGTGTAGACAGCATTGTTATTGTTGACAAGTGATTTCCGGTCCGGACTAGAATTCAAATGTAAATAATAACTGTGTATTCTACATGTATAGATTCTGTGATGACAAGCTACATAATAGGTGTTTGAAAATGCTTTCGGTAGTAGGTTAAGAAACTGTAGTTGACATACAAAGCAAAAATGGTGAAAAAAGTCATTACAAGTTACTGCTACTGGGGTTTCAAGGTTGTGACACAAACCTGTTGATACAAGCTGAACTGGTCTTCATGGAGTCTTCAGCAACTCACTACTATACTATCTATTCAACCCTTAACTCTCAGCTAACAACTCCCCGAGTTACTGGTAATTAATCTTGACTTCTGCTTTAAGCAGAGCAGTCATTCATCTGAGAAACAAAGCTATAATACTTTACCTTCATCAATGCATCTTCATCGGTTTTTCGATTTAATCTTGCAACTATGATGGTCCGATAAGGGTCACCAGTAACAGCCTTGTTGGGTTTATACTTAGCCTATTAATTACAGAGATGTAATACATAAGCTGACTCGGTGATAGAAAATGACAATATATGACAATATATCAGATATACGGAACATACACCGCTTTATGAATGCTTATTATCCCTAAACACTATTCAGTCAATGATTACAATTACTTTTGTTTCCAAGGGCAGTGTTTTTGCTAAGGTTGGGCAATATTGGTGAATGATTTGGGGAACCTCAGTAATATTTCTGCTGTCCCCTAATCTGATTGCATTGGCATACCAATGGGAACCAGAGTAAAATGACTGGGTAACCCCAGTAACATTTACCTGCTTATACCATCCTTTACAATAACACTGAAGAGGTATGGTCATTAGTGAAATGACATTTGTGTCGTCAGTTTTAACCCTTTTCCTGCAAGACAGTAATAACTGTATCACTTCCCCATCAGCCAAGTCAGTAAAAAGCGGAATTGACCAAAACATGACGTATTTTCACCCAATTGGCTTGGTATGTTATAGCATCTTTTGTCCAAAAAAATCAACTTTACAGTATTATGTTTTCAACAGCCTTCAAATGTACAGTATTATGTTAAAATACAACCTATGGGATACGTTATGTTTCATTAATTTTAACCATCTTGACCTGGTGGTGAAATATGGACTTGGCAGGAAAAGTTTTAAGGTATTGGTTGTGCTTCCTCTAGCCAAACACTCCCAATGGCTGAATGAGGCAGTTAACTATTATAGGGCCACAAAAGGAGCCAATAACCAAATTCCCTCAACACACACATAGTGCCATTAGATTAGTAATCAATACTCTCTGCACTTCTTGAATTACATCATAGCATTGCTCTTTGTCAATTTTGAGATTAACTTTGTTAGAGACAAAAAACCTTGACACAGACTATCTGAAAAAAATCTCTTGAGGGCTTACATTCATGGCTCTTTCAACAGCTTTATCATGGGGTATGGTATCAGTCCCATCAATACTTCCAGCTTTTAGTGGATCGTACTCATTTGTAAACGCACTCCATGAACCCGACATCTTGCTTACAAGTCTCCAACTTCTTGTTGTAACTACAAAGTATCTTTAATAAAATGACATAAAATGTTGGCGTCAGTATATGATGAACCATCACACCAAACCAAACCTAATTTACACAGAATGGCTATTCACCCCACAGTGGGGTGAATAACATGTTAGCTCAAAGTAAGTAACAACTATAGCAGCTGCTCCTACAGATGCCATCAGAAACAACGTCTATGATGAAAAGTTTGTCTTCCTTCATGATGATTATAGTCACTGAATCGGTTCACCTGTTCAGGTTTCACACTTTGAGGTTTTGCCTGGAATCAGAGTCCATACTTGTACTACAAGGCAAAACCGGGTTTCGCATCTGACAGCCAAAACTTCCATTTAACCTCGAGCTATGGTGCAGAGGCTATGCATATATCATATGCACATATGCCAAATTAGCTGCAGTACTGTAGTAGAATGCAGATCGAGCCGAGGTTTTGCCTAGGTATTTGGGTTGCAGCTGCTGCCAAAGGCGCTCGTGAGTGCCACAGGTATGCTGTGGGCTGGGTAATTTTAATAGTGTAGAGTTAATGCTCCGTTCCAACGTTCTCATACGTATACTAGTATCCTGAGGACTGTAAACATAAACTCACAGTTACACAGCCCACAGCACGCCCGTGGTTGAGTGGGCACACAGTCCATGTAGCCGACAATGAGATGCAAATGATATGCGGTAAAGGTCTCCTCGACTAACTTTCAGCTGGTTGCTCACTTTCTACTATTTTTATAGTATTTTATACAAAGGCACAGACTTATTCTACCTTCAACTTAAAACTGATTGTGATTTTGTAGCTCGTTCTTTACTAATTTTCATACTTTTTGGTAGCCGGTAACAGATACTTCGTGTTCGTGTCGGCTACATGGACGATCTGCCGGTGAGTGCACTCCACATGTACGATCCCTAACGCTACCGGCCGAACACGGAACGACAGCGACTGCGAAAAGCGAAAACGAGGGACAAAACATAACTTAGTAATTGTTAATATGGAGTCTTCTCACCTGTTTATGTATTGCAAATATTTGTACTTCTATAGCAATGTTACATGCTTTTGAAGAGCAGCTTTCGAGACAACGAGACAAGTCCTGCTGCCGGATGTTGATTGAATATGACCTTTGACTTTTCTGTAAACGGTTATGCTTAGAATAGATTGCCGCCCTCACTCGTACGATTTGCAAAATGTTTTGTTTTTGTTCAGTGAAGTCATCCTACAGGCCAAACGTTTAGAAACACCACTTTATGTACCATGTATCTCATTTGAAACGAGTTTATTTTGGAAAAAAGTAATTTTGTTAGTACTTACTCTCATTCTTACATGCAGCAGCTATTGAAATACTGACATTAAAAAACTGGCACTGGTTAAAATCATGATAACAAAAATCGAAATGATTCTCATTCCAAATGTAAGAATTTCATTGCCATAATAAAGTGTCATTTTCTTGAATATTATTCCGAGAATCAAATGTGAAAATTTTACAAAATTTCATCCAGCAAGAGTTCCTAAGGATGACCCTGTTCACGTTTTTTTCAAAAGGTAACGACATTTGCATTTGCAAAGTTTTGAGGCAAATTTTACCCAGTGTTGGTTAAAAGTTTGTTATGTTTATATCGACAGTCACACAGCCTGTGATTTCTTATGGTTACCCTCTTTGACTTGTGTGGAAATTGATGAAAAATTTGCATATTTACACCCTTGAGGATTTTTTCTCAATTGCGCTCAATTTTATTCAAAAATATGCCTCTCTGAAATTGTTTATTTAATTTGCTTTTATAAATTCATTGGGATGACCTCAGCACAATTAAAACATACTAAAGTTCTGTTGCATTGCATTTCCCATGCACATGTTCTGAACATCTTTGCCCATCACAGTGAGTCTTGCAAAAAAAAAAAATTTCTTGAGACAATATCAGACATTTATTTGGGAGACTCCGGAAGTATAATGTTTATCTAATAAATACCTTAACCAGTCAATATTGTGCAGCCTATTCCACTTGAAGTCACACTGTCTTCCAGTGTGGACATGTCAAAAGGAGATCTCACATGATATGTCAGAATTAACACACCTCTTTTGGTCTCTACATCTCTGCTGTCGAATATTGTAAATTATTTTGTGTACATTGTAAGTATAAATTCCTAAACATTTTTATCGGATAAGACATGCGAGAGGGACACAGTAGATCACTATAAGATATCATTTCTCTCTAAGATGAAATAAGTGGCTAGAGCAGTTTCATGTGATTTTGCAAACCCTTATGGGTGTGAGAATTAAGTACCATGATATTCCAATAAACAGCATCGTCTTCTCTGAAGTTCCTCTTATTTAGTTCCAACCATTTTCAAGTCCCCTCTCCTTTTAACATACACTTAGCATGACACAACTGGAAGGAGTTGATAAAGGTTGTTGATGCAATCAGAGAGGTACATGTGTGCATGAAAATTGATGTGAAAGAAATCAAGACCACACAAGATTTCCAAATTTAAAATACAATCTTTATTTCTATAAATACCTTAAATATATATATTATACAGTTACTAAAGACATCCATTGAAAATTCTCTGTATAAATTAACCAAAAGTCACTTCCAGATATTGATATCTACATTAAATGCTGCTGGGAGAGAAAGATAACATCCTCAAACTTTGCTGTTCAATAAATATGTATAAACAGTACATCATGATAAATTGACAGTCACAACATAGACAGTCGAGAAACAGGATGGTAAGCTGCAACAGTTCCTTTAAACGGTCTATGCTGGAATAAATTAGGCTGTCGTATGATCTCGCAAAACATGCTTGCAGGCTTAGTACATTCAGTGTGTCCTAAACACACCTTTTTCGTAGCAGAGAATAATCACATTCAGAAGGAAAGCAAATTTCTTTGTCACATCTAGGAATAAATCAATCTTTAGAATAAGGGAATCCGATTTCAATCGGAAAGACACCTTTATGCTGAAAATAAGTTCAATGAAGTTTTTTCACTGCGAACTACCGGATGTCGAGCAGCAGCTATCGCCCAGCTGATAATTATGCAAAAATTGATTCACATGTTCTAATTATTCCAAAAGAGATCGCTTGTCGCTTCTTCACAGTTCTTTTGTTCTTTGCAGTAGCTTCCCATCCTCTTTCTTGACTGTCTATGGTCACAATAAGCGATATAAGAATATTGTTTCTCAACGACAGTGGTAAAGCAATCTGAAATATACACTTGGAACTAAAACTGAAACAATACTCAATAAAAACAGCTCCATTTCATCAAACATGTATGCCAATGGCCTAAACTTGAATACACATAGCAATCAAAGAATTGAGAGAAGTAGAGAATTGTTCTGTGACACAGGCTTACAGCTTGTGTTTATTTCCAGAAAAGGTCAGAAAACACTGCCTACAAATTTTGACTGTTGTAGGTATTGCGTAGAATTCATTCCAAAACATGTAGTTTGATTGTAGTTGATGGGAACTGGGCACACTTCAACTCTTCCAGGCACACAACACGCTTAACGGTTTCCTTTCGGATATAATCTGTGAATATACTTCATGGACAACATTAATGGTCAGTGAAATGACATAATACAACAAAGAGACATACCTTCTCCAAGAGCTGGCCATTTTATTGAAGTTTTAAATATCTTGATGATGTAAAAATCCAATCTTGTTCTCTAAAACAAGGATGTATGTACTTACCCATGAATCTTTGGAGACTGTTAAGCTATTTTTATTTTTTTTTCAATTTTTTAATTTTCCATAAGAAACAAAGCAACAAAAGGAAAACAAAAGAGTGCACACGAGTCTAGTGAAGCTTACTTAATTTACAAGAAGTGAGAATCTTTACATATCAATCAATGTGTTTAAGCTATCCCATTTTCTGTAGTGAAAATTGAGTTTGTTTTTCTTTTCAGCAATATAGAACTCTATCTGCCGGTTTTGTTTTACATAGAACTTCATACCGGCAAAGGAGGGTTGTTTATTCTGAACCTTACATATGTAGATATATCGTTTAAATATCAAAATCAAATGATTCAGTGGCTGTTTACAATTTTCTAAGAAGCCAATAATGATATTTTTCTCATTACATGGTACGTCTTTCAATACCTCGCAGTGAGTTTGCAGACTTGTCCAAATATCCTGAGCCTTCACACAATAAACGAAAAGATGAGAAATTGTCTCTTTGTGCTCGCCACATAAGGTACAATTTGGGGAATCTACTATTTTCCACTTGAAGAGTTTGTCATTTGTGGCCAAATAGTTGTGGAGGATTTTAAACTGGAAAGCACGCAGATTTGAAGAGAGTGAACATCTGAAGGCCAATGAATAGACCAATTTGCAGTCTTCCTCTGTCAAATTATATTTAGCCATAATTTTGGGTTTGGAAGAAGGTGGCCGAGATATTTTATTGACAATCTCTGGAGACTGTTAAGCTATAAACATTTCTTCTCAAAGAGTAATGACTATTTTGACAATCTTAAGCTACAAAGTGATTACCGTGATATTGATCGTTCTATTTGTTTTGTTGACAGTTCCTTCTCCAAAAGTGTACATAGTGTAATTAAAGCCCAATTAGCTGTATCTTTTTTGGGTTTTGGTTTTTTTGCAATAAGGTGGTTTGAAATCAATTTATGGAACTTATGTGGAAATGCAAACTGAAGTGTGACCATATAACTTGTTTAAACATTGGCAATGAATGCATAGCTTAGATTTTACCAACTACATAATTTTCCAAGTTTCAATTCAAATATGGCCACCACACATTGTCATATGTGGAAGCGTCAATCAACTTTATCCCAAGGGATTGAAATAGTGACAATTTTAAAGACAATATGGTTTAATAACAGGAATCCAAAACATCTTTCCAAAGATTTAATGGTAGTTTTTAGCAAATGTAAAAAACCAAACATTTAGAGAATTTCCATTCTGAATTTAAAAATTATCTTCTCTGTCAATGAAAAGCATGTTGTGTGAACATCTTCATTTACAAAGTATAGGGGTCATGATTTACATTTTCAACAAACAAATTATCCCTCACCTTGATAGCTAGTCATGCAAGAGAATTGGAATATTTCATTTGTTACAGCTTGAAGTAGGCAACACAACCAGTGTATGACATTATAGCTTTTCACTTGTACATATCCATCAAGTTTTCTATATACTAGTAACTATAAAAGAAAAATTCAACGCTTGACTTGCTCTCTGAGTTTGAAGTCAGATTACATTTGTCGAGAAGTTAAACCATCAAGTCTTTTAAAAATATATTGGATTGAAACAAGATTTTAAAATACATCACCTGGCAATGTCACTGTGCAAGTACACTTTCAGAGAGAAATATAATAGGGATAGAAGTAATTGGAAGAAATGCAAAATACATGCTGTCTTAAAGCCATGTTGGAATACATATGCAGAATAACACTGTGTACCAATGACAATAAATTCAGAGTGTGAACGATTGCAGAATTATTGAGGTGACAATCTGGCCCAGCACAAGGAAAACAATAAGTCGATGGTATATGCTCCTTTGGTAATAACATTTGTGCAGTTGTAGTACAAATGAGAATGCACTAGTTTTGAGAGCGACTGAAGAGTGCCATGTTGAAGATTCTATGGTACTATGACATTGGTATTTAGGGAGGATATGATTTAAAGTGCAATTTTATGTAAGAAGTAACTGTGTAAATTGGTAGTTTTACATGACAAATTTTATACACTAATTGTTTTAGGTGTACATCTCATCCTAGACATGGTGAATTACAAATATCATGATTACCATTGGTCAATACCTCTCAATTTGTAGACAAAAATTTTATCATAACTTTTTGTTTGGGTAGTTCACTCCTTGAAAATGCAAGACTTAAACTTTTGCTCAAACTTTCCTAAAACAAACTTTCAATCAGAAACAGAATAAATATCAAGAGTCACTGAGCAAATTTTGGTTGTAGAGAAATAAATTACCCAATATTTACTGATATTTAAAATTCAAAATGGCTTCCATCCCTGTGTTATCAATGTGGGGAAAAATAGAATTCCTGATTTTAAAAAACTAAACCGCTGAAAACATTTTTTTACCCCATAAGCTTCAAAATGAACCCACACAAAGTACTAATATCTGTCTCCAAGGCGTATTCTACTATAAGTTCACACATCAGTAGCACAATGTACATGTACAAACAGAAAGCAATAGCAAACTGATTTAAAAGTGTTTGAATAATTACCTCATCTACTATTTCATCAAATTTTAATCATCAACTGATAATACATTTTGCAAATAAGCTCTAATTATGGTAATTGCATTTTTTCAATTATTATATCATGTCTTTTTGTTGAATGATATTGAAATTCCAAAAATTGAAATTTTGAAACAATTTTTTTTCCATTTTTGATCTATCTAAGTTGCTAGGGATGGCAACTTGGTCAAACTTCAGTAAATGGTGATGGAATTTGAATAAGGCTTAGGCTGTGTTCACAAAAAACAGTTGGGGGGCTGGATGAATTCAGGGGGGATTCAAAAATTTTGGGGGTAGTAGAGGTGGGAGGGGGGAATTTGAAAGTTTTGCTATACCTATAGTGGAGGGCCTGAAAATTTTTTGGTTCCCTTTTTTATGATTCATTGGTTTGGTGGGTAATTCAATGAAAATTTAATAACATTTTAGTGTCATCCGATTGGAATAATGTTTTGTAATAATTAAGATCGGGAACCATTTTGTTGCATTACATAGTTTTGTCTCAAAAAAATCTAAAAATGTATGAACTTTGTAAATAAACAAAAAAGTAGGCCTAGTATTGGTGCAGATGCTGCAACTATTGATAACTTTTTCAATATTTCTATGCAATATATCAAATACAGCTTCTTTCTGTCTCCCTTCAGCATGCTGAAACTCACAATATTCATTTTGTTGACAAAAGCCTGCATATATGCATATTGGGTGATAATTGAATTAGAGTCCAGACTGAAAATCATTTGTCAATGACACAAATGTGTGGTACATTTTTAAAGGTGTTGGCAAGGTGAATATTGAACAGTTCAACATGCTGTACAAGTAGAACAAGAATGCAGTTGTTTAAGCTGAACAAAATTACAGCAACTGCCCTGCTACTGCCTAGGGGCAGTGTCACTGTCACTGCATGCTGGCAGTGACAGAGATAACTCCGACTATGAAGTAGCTGAAGGAGAGTTTGGGTCATGTGACGCTCATGACAGTGAAACATACTTGTACACAAGATCAGACCAGAAAGCAACACATGGAAGACCAGAAGACTTGAAAGTTATCAGGGATTTTTGATTTATGGCATATAAGAGTAATTAAATATTAAAGCGAAAAGATGGGGTCACCTGCTTGATTTTCTACATTTTCACATTTTCATCGTAAAATAACAAGAGTAAAACTTCGTACAGTAAAGACTCTAATTTAAATGAAAAAATGTGTGAATTAATTTGATTTTACAAAATTTACCATTATTACACCAAAAATTTCAGAGATTATTTGATCTGATTTGCAATGACTTTCAACACAGACAGGGAGAATATTGTAAGTATTCAGGGTAAAGTGTTAATCATGCTAAACCTGCTGTGAGTTTCTCATTAAAGTTGTGGTCAGCAATCGCAAAAACTTTGGTAGAATAGAACCACCTATTTGGGAAAGGGATTTATAGTGAGGGTTGATCGCCACATCTTCTTTAGATGAGTAGGTACCACAAGTTGTGCGTTCATCTCTGATAGAGAAATAATTGATTATTACTGATTACAAGATTATGTAAATATTACAATATTTATATCTTTGTCATGTACAAGGCTCTGTGATATATGTGTATTGCTATTTATAAGAATCTTTTAAAAAAATAGTATTAGTACTATATTTCTAGGTCATGCAAAGTTTGTTGTGGTAACTTATGGTATTGAATAATGCAACTATTGGTTCAGATTTAGAAAACTTCAAATGTTATTCATCAGACCACCACTTATCAATAATATATAAAAAAACTACATTTCAACAATCATTTCAAAATAGGAAAGTTGCAAGTTACTGTTTGAGAAAGAAGGTGTTCCTTTCAAAAACTGCCGAGAAAATGTCAGCTATAATGATAAACATGCCTACAGCGAAATTCTCATGTATGTAACTGACACTCTAGTTAGTATTGGGTTGATACTACTTGCATGGGCTCATTTTAAAACTCTTGGAATAAGGAAATATTTCCCCATAGATGAACACAGGGATGGCAGCTATTTTGAATTTCTGTAGCCAAATGTTGCTCAGTGACCCTTGATTTGTATTCTTGATTTGTTGAGGAGAATGGTCATAAGTTTCACTATGGAAAGTTTGACAAAAAGTTTTCATGAGTGAATGATCGCAATTAAAATACACACCAATTTGTTCTGAGTAAACAAGCATAATTAGTTCCTATGTAAATAATACTGGTGATGTTGTCACATTTTGATTACATTTGAATGAAATCATCCTTATGGATGTTGAAACCAGAGAGCATTTGAACTAGACGCTAATGATGATTTTTAGGCCCTCTGTTGATTATAGGTAAAAGCGTGTTTCCAGTATAATTTTGGGGAGGTCTTCATTTTAGTTTCATTTTGCAATGTGGCAAGTGGGCAAGAAGGCTGCAAATACTGCATTTGTCGGTTACCATTGTTTCTTTCACATGACAGGAATAGATTTGAGCTTGTGAGTTTATAACTTCAAAAATGAAATTGATTGCAACATGGCTATGTTGCCTGGTTGAAAATTTATTCATTGTTCAGAAAATTATTATCAAATTATGGGCATAGCGGAAACACAGTTCAATGTTCAATAATTAATTGATGCAGTATCATGATCTATTTATATCTTTGATAATATGCTATAGTATAAGCTTCACATCTGATAAAGTTTAGGGAGCATCAGTGACTTTATTTTACAACTTAATATCTTTTCAGGAATAAAAATGACATTATATCATACCTGTATATTGAAGGCGCAAATACAGCAATCTGATCGGGTGAGACGTGAAAAGAACCATAGTATATTCGCGGTATACCATGGCCGGCACACATGCAAGCTCTCGGCTTGACCAAAAATCTTCTTTTTTTAATGTTCCATGCCTGAATTTCAATATACTTTTACGATATAATAGCAATAAATCACACCCAGCGATGCTATACCACAAGATTTTGACCAGTTTACAACATATAAGCACAAGCGATATGACTTAAAGCCGCACTTTTCAATCCCAGGTTCTCGCATTAGTGGAGTTCTCCTCCCAGTCAAACGCTTGGCCAGTACGATGTTTGATTTCTATAACATTAATTACACAAACTGATCTCAACCTTTTGTCACATTTTGCTAATCCTGCAAACAAAGTTTATGCAAGCTTTTGATTGACGGTCGGTTCATATCGCCAACGGTCATTGATTCCCCACCACAAACGCTCGAATTTCCTAAAAATTGTCTTTCAGTCGCGTTAGACTTTGAATATAACCACAGAGTTCGATCGGCAGCAACTTCGCGCTGACCGCTTGGCAGTCTGTCTGTGGTTTTGCGGCCGGGGAAAACTAAAAAGTGGCATTTTTGGAGCGTGTGCCCGCGTGTTGCCTGTATTGGTGTCCAGTTACACAATGAACGCCGCCATACCTTGGCGTCCTTTTAAAGGGAGGCTCCGCCTTTAAATATATGATCAATTTAGTTCTACACAGTACAGAGACTTTCCTGGTGATACTTACACTTGATGCAGTGTTTTGCTACATTCATCTAAAATGATCATTGATTTGCATATTTTACACATTTTGCTGTGATGATGATATTTATCAGAGCAAATAATAAATGATATGAAATTGCTACACAGAATAATCTGGATGAGAATTTTACGAGTTATTGTTCAGAAACTTGCACGTAAACAATTACAAATATGTATGTTCAGGAATCATTTTAAGTAAGGAAACACTTTACAGGGACAAAGTTGCTCTTTTTTACCTCTTTGTGATATCAAGAATACATGCAATATTTGCATAAAGTCACTCAGTGTACAAAATGATGACAGTACTTACCTGCAAATTTGAAAATGTCAAAAATTACCCCTTTGCAGAATGCAAACAGATGATTTTATTTTTGACATCTAGATAAAATGGATTTTCCTATTCTGACTTGCTTTCCCACGACTAATATTACCACATTGTAAGGGAAAGCCGCTATTCTCATCTATGGAAGGTATTGATCACCCTTAAGATCTCATTACACAGGTTGCATGAGGTCCAAACTTTATGTAACACAAACAGTGTATGATCAGCCATGCATGGTGAGAGTTACACACTTGAATTTTTGAACTTGAGATTTTGGTGCAGACTGTAAATGTTTGACTGTTTAATCTTGATATGTGCAAGCAGTTTAGCTGTGGGTCCATAGCTGTGGTGGTTACACTTGGGATTCCTGCCTTTTACAGGCTGGTTTTGACTTCTATGACTTTAAACACAACTCCGGTAGGGTTAAAAGTCGTAAATGTCAAAACCAGCCCATAAAAGGCAGGAATCCTGTCTATTACCACCACAGCTATGAACCCACAGCTACAAGCAGTGTTAAGGTTGTGCACAGTTGACCTGTATTTTAGCAAATTTTGAGAAGTCTTAAACCATAAAATAGTTTTCATAATTAGCAAAATTCAAGGAAAAAGCTCAAAAAGTGCAGTTTTGTCCCTCTAAATGGGTTATGCATATCAGGGGTTTCATTAAGAGCCGGCAGCCGGTGAAATTGACCGGTAACTCTCACGATTTCGCCGGCTACTTTTTTGGAAAATTGAACTGTTTCAGAGCTAAAATATTTTTTACCTTCTAAAATGATATGGACAAGTTTCACAAGCTGTGTAATCAAACTTTTCAATGGCTTTTATGTGAAACAAAATTTAGAAGACGAGCGACTACTACGATCACCTTGTACTACGATGCAGCACGGTCTTGCGTATACTGCCTCAATAAAAATCGGAATTGCAATTGACGATTCTATTGGCTACCTGAATTGCTGATTCTTATTTGGTGACCTTTATATACGCTAATGAAAACGTGCATACTACACCTGTCGGCCGTCGTTAGCTCAACTCAAATGGTCGATGAACAAAGGAAGACGAAAGCGATCGCAAGGTTAAGCTTCGCTGTACGATCCTCGGTTTTGAAGTGGACCAAGAAACAAGAGAAGGATAATTACGTGGATTGAAACTGTTTTCGAAGCCAATGACCTGATTTTTTTCTCACGAAAAACTTTCCGATTACAGTTGGAATTTTAGTAAGCCGATGTGCGTTGCACTGCGGTAGGCGTAATTATGAAGGAGTTTAACCAGCTGAACGTATGATATGTACTGCTCTTCGGTCTATCGACGCCAATAAGAACGTCGCCCAGAGTGGTTACGATACGATCAGACCTCTAAATTCACTTCAAAAGCGATCGTCAGGTTAAATCCAAATGTGCGCTTCTGAACGTGCAAATTTTCACATCCTATATCAAGGTTCTTACTTTGCATACCCATGTAGTCAAACAACCTTGAGGATCTTTGATTCTATTTGCGAAATATGGTAATGATTGTCATTTTTTATCATTATTCGTTATATAAATTATCCTTTTACCTCTCTAGTGGTATCAAAGTTCTTCATCTACAGATTTCCATACCAAACATCAGGGTTCTTAATTTTAAGCATAACATTATGAGTGTTTCATCCAGGATGGCATCAACAAGGGGGATTTTCCCCCTTTTCCAGAAAATTTCGGGGGCATTTCACCAGTTCATGTGTTCTACTTGTACCTCTAAGGTGTGACTGGCACCATTTCATGGAAGGGGGGGGGGGGAGTGGTCCTTGACAAATTAATTTGGGGTGCCAACATTTCAACAGAGGGGGAATCCCCTATCCCCCTGTCTAGATGTAACACTGTATAATATCATCTGCATATCAAATTTATATCATTAATAATAGTGAATCATTATAGTTTACCTCCAAAAAGCATAGAGGCTCTAAAGACTTGTTTTCTGTGTTCAAATTATCGTCAACATTACCACATTTTATCATTTTTAATTATAAATTATCATATTTAGGCCTAATCTCCCAGGAAAATGGCTTTTATGATATGAACACAAATTGCCCTGGAACACTGCTGACAATTCTCCTGAAAATACCAGTAATTCAAGTGACTGTAAGCTGTACTGTAAAAAGTAAATTTTTGCTCATTTTTCAGGGTTTCCGGCCTTCGGCCGGGAGGGGGAACACCCCCTCCCGGACCCTCCCCCGACGACAACCGCTTTGTGGTCATGGCAGCTGCAAGCCGCCTAAATTTCCATTCTAGACCCCTACTTCAAAACTTAATGAAACCCCTGCATAGTTATGCAGTATTATTCAACCTGGTTAACAGTTTTAAGGGTGAGATGTACACCTTGATAAGCATTCTTGCATTTCAATCAGTCCTGCTGTCATAAATATTTTACAAGTAAGCATTTAAATCATCAAAGCATGATTTGTGTTATGACATTTTACTCAAATGTTGGTAATAACATGAATTGTCATCAGGCAAATATCTCTTGCAAGATAAGGCTGATTACTAGTACCATACAAATTAGTACATAGAATCTCCAGCTTGGATCAATGACATTTCAGTGATTTGAATATTCACAAATGTATCTACAGTGAAACCAGTCCTTACGGACACCTCTCTAATCAGGACAGATTTATCAAACAAAATGTTACATTTTGAATAGAATTTCCCCTGTTTATTAAGGACACTTCTATATTAAGGACACTTTTTCCATTCTCGAAGGAGTCCTTTATAGACAGTTTTCACTGACATGCCGGAAAATGCCAAGAGAGTTTGACCGGTTAAGAAGGGCTTGACTACGCAGTTTCTGCGTAGTGAAGCTTCATTACGTATTCATGGTGACCCCTGGCCAGCTGTCAATAACTTCGGGGGCTTTTGTCTTTTGGCCTGCTTTGCATATGCGTCGTTGGACACGACCTGCCAATCACCCAGGTAGTCAATTAAACTATTAATTGACTGTTTACCGACCCAATTAACACTATCCAGCAGTATCAGTCATATTTTAATCGCGTGGCCCGGGTGGGCACAACGTAGGAACGCGTGTATTTCTATGTGTGCGTTTCACTTGTGCTGTTGTTTGTACCATCGTGCGTTTGAAGTCCTTGTTTCACCTACAGCATTACCTTCAAGGTGACAGGCTTACTATTAATGTTCAGTATCATTGCACCGAGTTCTGCCCACGGTGAAAACCACCTGTTTTGCCTACTAATTACTGCCCGTCGCTGCCCGTCCTGAATGTAGCCTATCTATAGCTACAGTAATCACATAAATCATTTATCAGTTTTGATATATACTCCTAAATTGTAAGTTTGATAAAAATCGAGACCACATTCAAGGGCTATGCAGACTGTCCATTTACGCACACACAGTGACAAGAAGGCGGCAAACACCTACTCACCAAGCACATCGAATCGGCGAAAAGAAGCATAAAAAAGCTAGGCTCATCGCCAAAACAAACGCGCCAAGCGCTAACAAAAACCCATACAAGTGGCCCTTTTCAGGGCCACCAAATACTCCAAAAAGGGAACTACCAAAAAATACGATAAAATGACATAGAACACACAAACACTTAAAAGAAATAACAAAAATCGTACACATAACAAACAACTGAACACAACATTTAATACAAAATAAACAATCACAGTAACGTAACAGAAAACATGGCTGTGAAATAAATCAGCTATTTCCAAAGAAAAGCCGACAACAACATGAAATTCAACAACAACCTATCATCGCTCAAACTATGAAACTCCGAAAAATAGTACTAGGCAAAGCCTTAAAATTCATTCGGACACCAACAAAACCAAACAGAATAAAACCACCTCAGGATTTCAACAAATAAAGTCGTATAATGTGACTACGCTACATCGTGAGACACAAACAATCGCAACAACACCAATTCAAAGAAAAGTCAAATTGGACTCCATGAACAACAAAAAAACAAAAACTTGAAAGCTATCTGAAGCTTCTAAACTCGCACTTCTAGAGATACCCTTTCAAACAAGGAAACAAACATGTCGCGTGCCAAAAGAATCGCGATAAACCAGCTTGCAAACATTGGACAAATTTTGGGAAAATAACCCTTCGACAAGGGTCGGTTTTTCGTTATTGTCAACACAAACGATTACGTACTCGAATGCGAAAGGCAATTACGTAACACTCAGTATTATACACAACAAGCCAGAACAAACAGTAAACAAAGTAAACGAACTATTATTAAAATGTACGAGAACAAGTACATCAACCAGGATACTTGTAAGTATCTTGATCCAATAAACATAAAATCCGTACCCCGCAGTGGTACTGATTGCCTAAAAATTCACAACCTCCACAAAAATCTAAAAGACACACCAGTCAAAACAAAATTTACCGAAGTAAAGAAATATGAACAAACAACCGAACCACCAAACGGACTCACAACGTGACCAAAATTAATATACTTGCCTCGCTAATCGGAAGCAAGACCACTAAAATGCATTAAAATAAATTTTCACAAACACAAACTAAGGAAAGAATCTACACTGCGACTGATGAGAAACCACACTCGGGTTTCGAAACGCAAGCGTCAAAGGGCGACTCTATCAACTTTTGTAACAACATAGGTCTGGCTGCGTCTCGCCATAAGCTTTCCCCACACAAACAAAACATTACCGTACACACTAATCCAAACTTCTCTACAAATATCCAAAGCGAAACAAACATTTCATTAACACAAACAATCGGATAAGAATGTAGGAACACATTTCGAAACGAATCAAACACAAACTCGACACAAAAACATTTAGGATAGTTAGGTGGGGAGCCTGTTTCACATTTTTTACATCTCGCTATACTGTCTATGATTCTAAAAATAAAGTCATCTGCCACTTTTTCTGTATACGCGGTTTGGCAAAACTCATCTCTTCAATCGAAAGTCGGGCGATTTCATGGTTCTTTGGGGCACTTAAGTGTACGTCGAGCTTAAGGAATGTAGTTACATTCGCGATGTTTTATTCGAAATTATTTATTCCTTCAAGGGCAAATGCACATAATTTATGCTGTTGGAAATACTGGCCGCTCAAAACAAGACAATAAACTCAATATATGTGCATCTTTACTTATATTGTCAAAGTACCACCGACACCCACAAAAAACCAAATGGTTCAGTCCAGGTATTTGCAACTCTGCCATCCGACTGGTCAACAGGAAATCAACCATAGGTGTCTTTTGGCACGCGTATACGCCAGTCACCTAGGCGACGGTAATCTGCACCACTTATCACCATCGGGAAGGTACTCCTCCCCATATACCACTGGTGATCCCACCCTCAAGGCACTGCGTCATTCGACAAGCATTGTTATTGTAATTTCCTGCATAAAATTAACAGTGAGGTCAACCGGTCAAACTCTCTTGGCATTTTCTCTCATGGAATTTTACAAACGAAATATCATCAAGTTGATATACAACACTCCAAGATAATAAAATAACAAATTTGATGGTTTAAAAGGCTTGCACAATGTGTAATGGACTTGATTCACCTAACAGCATTTATGAAAACAATACATTCAGTAGCATACCTTCCATGCATAATGATTTATCTGTTCAACCCATCTGTTAGAAATAATTGCCCATTTACTGATTCAGTTCACATCTGGTTCTTCTACTTTGTCATGATACATGTATCACTGGTAACAAAATTTAAATGGCTATCACTTTATATATTCACTTGTTTCCAATTTTTCAGTATTTGTTTGTCTACCACATTTTGAAACTCTATGTTGAAATCTTGAAATGTTACTTACTTTTATCAATCACCTGGATACAATGATATATCTGCTAAAGAAACATTTCAAATTTTCACCTACCTAGCTGTATAGTTCACAAGTATATTCAAGCTGTTTCTGGTTCTGAACACATATGCCCTAAAGGCAAACCATGACTGTTCTCTTCTCATCCATGATGCTTATTTCCTGCTCAGTAGGTCAGCATAAATCTACTACTTGAAGTCACTGATACACTCTTAAAGTAAAATGTTTCGTTACCGTGTACATTTGCTTCTGTGGTGTTTTTGCTCTAGTCTGTTGTTTTCTAGATTACCTTGTCATTGTCTTTCTTATATCTATCATTAAAGTTATCATATTCTGTTCTCAATTTTATGCATTCATCTTGATGACAAAATTTAACTACCATTATCTTTCTCCTATTTCCTTGGTATGCAGCATTTTCCTGAGGGGAATTGTCTAGAATTGTTTTTCCAACATTCCTTCCACAGAGATGTCATCAGGATATCACATGACTAATTTCTTTGCAGGAAATAAAAAACCCACCTACCTCATTCTTTGATGATCACATGTCATTCTACCACCTCATTCCTGGTGTCAAATTAATACAATGAACCAACAAATAGGAACTACTTGCGTTGTCTCATGTCACTGAAATTCAAATTTACTCAATACTTTCCATATATACTGCTTTTCATAGTATTTTTCTTACCTTTATTTTCCACTTTCGGGCTACTTTGGACTAGATATCTGATGATCTTTCCACATTATGCAACAGGAAACATTTACATTTGTAGCAAAAAGTATAGTACTTTCACTTTTTTACATTTTTTTATTTTGTTCTCTTAGCTAAAGGAAGAAACTGAAATGTCACACTAACTATTTATATTTCAGCAAAAATATAAACTTATGACTGCAAATTTTAAAAAAATCCACTGACTGAAAACAAAATTCTTGGATTTTTCAGTCTTTCAGTAAAAGATGCAAATATGGAGAATTTTCCTCCGAAGTTGCAACAAAATTACCAGTACCATATCATCAGTCTTTTCCTATAATATCATGTTTTTTAGAAAGGTTTCAAATTTTCATGGCCATAAAGCACATTCTTAGAACAAATCAGGGAAATTCATCATTTTTTGATTGTACAGATATGGTTGTAAATATCTTTGATAGAGCCATTTTGTCTAACCTGTGACTATCATGAGGGATCAAAGAACAAATGGAAATTAAAAAATATTTGCTACAACCTGTTGGATGATTTGCCCTCTTTATACATCAACCTGTTGTTATTGTGAAGATCCATTCCATTATTTAATGTCGTTTTCCAGAGAAATGTCTGTAGGACTGCTGCAAATGCTCCTGTCTGCTGATGTAACCCTGGAACTGAATAAGAAATAAAAACATTTCATGATGTAAACAATATTTTATGGATTGTCTGTATCTATCATACATCTATTGTGGTGGAAGAACCAGTCACATTGACAGTTATCATGCCTATGGTTAAAAATTCAACTCACCCAATGTAGAACTGTCTTGGACCAAGTTTTTCCTCAAGTTCAAGTAAACACTGACTCATCAGCCCACCCATGTATTCTAATTTCCTTTCCCCATTCTGCCAGGTGAGTACCAGATCAGCATATTGGAAAGTTTCCAATTCCTTGTTGCTTAGATTTTCAATGACAACCAACCCCTCTGGCACTGGCCATGGCAGTTGCTGTCTTGCATTTGAAAAATTCTATAATAAATTACACGGTGTAAGAATGAATGCAAGTCAAAATTCAATAAAATATGCATGAAAGTGTAAACAATGAAAGACTACCTGGCAACTGTTATGCTATGTTTTGAAACAAACCTGTCATGTCTGTTTCTTTGGTATGTACTTTGGTGTTTTAGTATTACTTCAGAGGGCATTGTCCATCAATGACTGCAAAAAGCTCTTAGACTACAATCATATGGAAAATTACTAAAACATGTACAAAGCCAATAGAATCTTTGTAATATTATGGAAATGTTAGAGGGATACCATAAAATTAGAATGTTTCTGAGGTTTCAGTGTTGGCATGTACGGTTAACCAATGATATGGCTGATGACATTCAAAATGGGAAACGGTGTTTTCAGCAAATTTTTATTGTACACTTACAGTATCATATGAACCAAAATGATCCACGAGATCATATTCTCCTTCTGTGGAGTTGTATGCCAGTGTTTCCTGATTCAATGGTGTGCATGGGCTGTTATTTGGTGATGAAGCCCCTGAGCCCGCAGCATGGGAGGTTTTGAATTCCCTGTCATTCAGTTTGGTGATGACATCCCACCCTATGGGGTCTGTTGTTTTCTGTTCTATGCTGTGTTCACTCTGAAAGAATCGGTGTCAGTTTGATCAATTGACAGGTGTAAATTTTAAAAAAATAATAGTGATAGGATTACAAGTACAAGTGATGTCTTCAATCAATCAATGTCTGTCGATTGCTATCTGCAATGACCGCTGTAGTATTGTTCGCTGCTTATTGACAGTTGAAAGACTGTTTACGGTAGATAGTTGACAATGATATTTAAAATCACTTCAAGCAGTTATATATACTTACCTCGGCCAAGTCAGAATGAAAATCAACCAATCTGATGGGAATTGATGATTTACGTCGTTTTGAGCGACGATCTCGGTCATTGTTGCCGATATCGGCTGTGCCACTATCATGATGATGTTTTCTTTTGACGCTGACCGGAGCTGCAGACTTTGTTCGTGATGTAAGATTTTTCCATCGACTTCCTGAACGAAGTCCTCGTGACCCTGATGTAAGGAAACGAGGAGATGGCCTTCTTGACGACATATTTTGAACGAAATTGTTGGAGTTCATGAACTGTGTACTTCGTGGTGTACTGCCTGGTATGCTATCGCAAAGTTTGTTATCAGCGTTGCTATTTGACGTCATCAATCTCTTGAACCTCATTGGCTAGAAGTTATCATGTCACTCGTTCGCGATTATTTTTTAATTAAATTTACCAATAATATTTAATTTAATTTTTATTTTAATTTAATTTTTTTTATTTTATTCATTTCACCAGAAATTATAATACAAATGCGAATGTAATAAACAAATAAAAAAAATCTTACAATAAGTAAAAAATCAGGAGATTGATAAAAAACACCAAAGAAATGGTTTTATTTTTATGGAAAAAAGTCACACACACAAGATCTGGTGAGGACCAAGGAAGTAGTTCTTCAAGAACTAATCTAGTCCTTGGCCCAGTCATCAAAGTTCAATCACAATAGACTAAAACAGCAAAAAAAAACACACGGAAGGTGAATAAGTGAACAAATTTAAAATATAATATAAGAAATGATAATTTGATGCAAATAATTTTAAATATAAAGGTAATAAAAGTACAGTCGCTCAGTAAAAAAGAGTTTAGACTCTACCGAGAAGGAAGGCTTTCAGGGCCCGCTTGAAAGAATTTCCTGACCTGCTTAACTTTATGGAGACCGGGATATCATTCCAACACTTTGCAATCGAATACGTAATGTTATGTTTTGTTCTGTGTAAATTTACCTTTGGATACAAAAAATTTTTAATTCACAGACCTAGTGAAATATGAGTGAGAAGCACATGAAGCGTACCGATCGATTGAATGTGCATATTGGTCATCATATAAGTCATAAATGAATGTACATATCTGATATTTGAATAATTTATGAATATCCAGAATACCTAGTTTTTTAAATAAAGGTTCACTAGGTTCACAGAACTTTGAAAATGTTAGTAAGCGCACAATCTTCTTTTGAAGTTTTAGAAGTGGGTCAATGAAAGATTTGAAGGCATTACCCCAGATTTCGATACAATAGCTCATATGAGGTAATATTAAAGAATTGTACAACAAAAGCATTACAGATTTCGGTAAAAAATATCTTAAGTATGAAAATATACCAACTTTTGGGCTAATTTTGTTGACAATCTTATTTATATGGTATTTCCATGAGAGGGAAGGATCCAGTGAAACACCAAGATACACAGCATGAGGAACATGTTCAATTTGTACATTACTAATAGACAAATCACCTTCAACGGAAATATGTTTATATGGTGATTTGAAAACCAAATAATTAGTTTTGTCTATATTTATCGTAAGTTTATTGGCTTTACACCAATCAGAAACTTTATTAATTTCGCTGGTTAAGGAATTTAAGTTGAGACGTGAAGAATTAAGTGAATGAAATAAACTTGTGTCATCAGCAAATAATCTAAATTGGAACATAGAAGAAGATTTGTGGATGTCATTAATGTAGATTAGAAAAAGAAGTGGCCCGAGTATTGAGCCTTGAGGAACTCCACATGAAATATGTCGGCTATCTGAGGAGCAACCATTCATATGTACAAACTGACGCCTGTTATGCAAATACGATTTAAACCAGTCATGCGCCAGTCCACGGATCCCATATGATGTAATTTGGATAATAAGATCTCATGGTTTATTGTATCAAAGGCCTTTTTCAGATCAATGAATATTCCAAGTGTAATACAGCCATGGTCGATCTGTTGTGCAATCTCATTTGTAAGGTCAGCTAAGGCAAGTTTTGTACTATGTCGTTTTCGAAAACCATACTGACTGTCTACTAGAATATTGTACTTATCCAGAAAGGCACATAATTGTTTATTTACTACACTTTCATATATTTTGCTAATAATAGATAAAAGAGAAATAGGTCTATAATTACAAACTTCATGAGCTGACCCTTTCTTAAAGACAGGAATAACCTTTGCAACTTTTAATTTATCGGGAAAACTACCATTAGAAAGAGAACGATTTATCAAATAGGCGAGTGGCTTTGATATATAATCAACAGCATCTTTTACAAGTTTTGGGTGAATTTCATCGTGGCCATACGCTTTTTGAGTATCTAGTTTGAGAATTATTTCCCTGACATCTTGTTCACTGATAGGACAGAAAAAGAAAGAGTTCGATAGACTATGTTCGAGGAAATCATAGAAACTGACATCGCAGGTTATTTGTGATGACAACTTATTACCAATA
This sequence comes from Ptychodera flava, assembly GCF_041260155.1. NCBI lineage: Eukaryota > Metazoa > Hemichordata > Enteropneusta > Ptychoderidae > Ptychodera > Ptychodera flava. The sequence goes on from NC_091936.1 coordinate 10,255,412, forward strand.
TCAGCAAAGTAGTTATTGAACGTGTTGGTTATATCCTTACTATGTGTGAGATATTTGTTAGGATCATGGTCTGACTTAATTTTATTAGGATACTTTCCAGAGTTAGATGACCGGTTTAAAAGTTCATTAATAATTTCCCAAGTTTTGTTTGTATTCTGTGCAGAAGCAGTAAGTTTCCTATAGTAGTAAGACCTTTTGGCATGTTTCAATAGTTTGGTTAACATATTACGATATTGTTTATACTTAGAATGCACCTGTGATTTAGGCCCAGCCCGTTTTGATTTCGAAAAAAGCCTGTGTTTATGTCTAATGGAAATGGTTAAGCCCTTAGTTAGCCAAGGTTTATTTAATGACTTGGATTTTGAGCGTGTACATTTAACAGGAACATTTTTCATTATTATATCATAGAAAATCTTGTAAAAACATTCATAAGCCTCATTTGCATCAGAAGAATTAAAAACTGGTTCCCAAGAAATGTCGGCTAAGTCAGCCTTAAAAGAGGCTGAGCAGTAAGACGAAAAATCGTACTTAATAGTGGGACCTTTGTTGGTGAAAACGTGACGTAAGTTTCTTATAAATGCAAATGTAGGAAGGTGATCACTCAGATCTGTTTGAAGTGTACCAGCTTCAATGAAATAGTCATTAAAGTTCACAAGACAATGATCGATAATGGTGGAAGAATAATCTGTAATACGAGTTGGGGTATCTATGATTTGTCTGTAGTTATTGCTACTTAGAACTGTTGTATATGCAGTGTTTACACTATTGGAAACAGCTGTGTCGATATTCATATCACCGATAATTATACACCTGTCATGGTTTTCTGCAATGTTACTGAGACACGTATCAAGGCTTTCTAAGAAATCTTGAACAGGTGTATTTGGCTTACGGTAAATGATGCCGAGAGCCACTTTTTTATTTTCCAACAGAGTTTCAATAAATAAATATTCGCAGTAGCTGAGAGCGGGTGGGTCAATGATGGAATAGGAGAGTGATTCATGCAAATATAAACCCACGCCTCCACCTTTAGCACCTTCACGACTTTTTGAAATAAAATCATACGATGGCAGGTTGTAAATGGAGGTGTCGGAATCGTTATGTAACCACGTCTCACTTACACCTACTACTGAAAATTTGCATTTCAATTGCTGAAGGAGAATTGACAGGTCATCGAATTTGTTCTTGATGGACCTAATGTTCAAGTGAAAAACTGAAAAAGATTGTCGCAAAGAAGCGGGTGAATCGTCATTTCTGAATGAGTCTAGATCATACGACTTACAATTGCTGTAGTGAGAAAATAAATTGGCCATATATTCAGTGTCCATTGTAGATGTCACAGTATCCTAAAGAGAATCTTCAGAAAATCTTTCATTTGATGCGTTGGATGTCTTGTTTGGAACGGACTGCGATAGGTGTTGAAACCGCGTCTTTCCTGGCGTAAATCTTACCGTTATTAGTCCATATATATTTCCATTTCGCTGCTTTCCTTTTGGCATTAGTGTCACGAAAAAGTTGTCGGGACTGTTCTGTAAGCTGCTCGTTTATATAGATGCTTTGATTGGCTACCTGCAGACCAGCTATGCCCAAGTCCGACACCTTCTTGTTTTTTAAATTCTTCTTAAATTTGTACAGCTTGTTCCGGACACTTCTTCTCATGAAGCGGACTTCTATCCCCGATGTTTGTTGGTTTTGTTTTACTGGGAGTCGATGACTGAAGTCAATATCGTTCTCGCTCATAGGTATTCCTGCGGCTTCTGCTACTTTTAAAACGACCAGGTCTGTGTTTTCGTCTTTGGTTTGCGGTATACCATACAACTCTAAATTGTTGCAACGGGTGTAGGTGGTAAAGACTCAATTTCTCGTTCTGCTGTATTTAGCTTCCCCAATGTTGTTTCAAGCTGACCCCGTAGCTCTTTGTTTTCTAGTTCGAGCGCTTTCATTTGTCTCCGGTAATCCTCAAAGAAAGAGTTCATATAATTAACAGATTTCTGAAGTTCATTCAAAGTAGTGGTGATATTCGGTATCTTATCGACGTTTTCACAGAGTGACGCAAGCCTCTTTTCAATACTTTCAGAAGAAAGGGTTGGTGCAGTTTGATTCTCACCTTCTGCCATCTTGGGTCCATTATGATAATGCATTTAATGCAATAGTAGGTCTCCAAACAGGAACAGAACTTTTACCGTGTATGTCACCGTTAATTTTCAATCATCTACAGACCACTGAAGAGGTAGAGAAAATGAAATAAGCTTTCAAATATGTACAAAAATGGGAATGGGGAAATCACCATCGATCGAGGGTGCGGCACGCACGCTGCATGCCCATGCCCCGCAAGCAAGATAGAGCGGCGGTCGCGCGAAAACGCGCGAAGGCCGTTTTCAATCCTCCCCAGTACGCATGCTCAGTATTGACCTTCAAGGGCAAATCACAGTAGTGTAGCATAGCACAGTCACTGTGGTCTATTCCGCTCTTCGTCTGTATGCCCCATAGACGTAGACGTGAAGAGCCCTCTTCTTCTCAGGCATATGTACACACATCTAACGGTCTATGGGGCACAAAGACGAAGAGCGGAATGGACACAGGTGACTGTGAGCATAGGTACATGTACGCAGCCGTACGTGATTGTTGTGGACGTTTACCTGCCGGTGCTTGAAAGGTGCGTATTTGATGCATTTTTACGTCCATGATTTAAACGAGCCATTAAAACCGAATATTCGACTGAACATTTTTATAGCTAGCTACTAAGGTCAATGATTTTCTGTAAACTTTTTCATTTTTTCTCTCAACGATTGCTATACTGCTTTCCGTACGGTTTAATTGTACGGGTGACTGTAACAAGAACGTCTAACGACTGCTTTAAAAAATATGTGAAGTACTACGAATTACGTCAAAATTAAGTTGTGGTGTCATTTTCTTGAAACTTTGCACAAATATTCTTGGAAGTTGTGCAAGTGCAAAAATAAAATAAAAAATGGGGGTCACCACGCTCGTTTCCATGGAAAGGTGCGTTAAAATGGCGTCGTTAGAAATAAATAAAAATGATATAATTCACTTAAACTAAAGAAAGCAATTATAAAAAGCTTAGCAAATGAGTTAATTTTAATAAATACCAAGACTTAAGATCCATATCTATCGAATGTATAGTTTTCATGATGTTTGTAAAGAAATTTTTACATAAGTATCGATTACAAAATGACGATATCGAAATTATATCACTACATAATTTTCGAACTTTCTTCCTGTCGCTTTGACTGGTGTCATTTTGACCAAACTTGGCGAATAAAATCATGACATAATACCATTTAGTTTACACTTTTAATAAAAGGGTGTCACCACGCTTCTTTTTACAATATCTCCAGGTGAATGGGTAATATGCGCCATGTAAATGGGAGAGAAATGTTAATTTTTCGCTCATATTGAATAAAACCAGCTTCCTAGGGGTCAAAATATGACAAGGTTATAGGTCACATGTATTTCTAAGAGACTGGGTCAAAAAATTAGGTAAAAGCGCAATTTCAACAATGACAGGTGTTGTTAAATACACGCGCTACAAAGTAACCCATTTGCGACAGGCTGGAGTTAAATCTGCGCAGAAACGTTCTAAAGCGTGTGCGCGTCCGAATTCGTCGCCCTTTACCTTAAAAAATATGTCAATTTAATAATTGCATTCTTACAACAATCACTAGACGTATATTTTTTTCATCTCAATCTCAAATGTGACAGCACTGCAGTACAATCGATTTCCCGATGCTGTGAAATGCTCAATTTTCCGTAAGATTGACTCATGTTTCCGTACAAAATTTGAAGGGGTCTGATTTTCCTGCTTTGAAAATTTCTCCCATCAACATGTATATGATGTAGGACGCTAGCTTTCAATCAAACGATCTTACAAATGACTAGCGCTAGCTTTCAATCAAACGATAGACTAGCTCTGCATGGCAGGGCTGTGTTACCGGCGTTGTACGGCCGTATATGTAACGCCGGTATCACACAGCCCTGCGTGGCATGCAGAGCTAACAAATAACTTTCCGTGCATGTCGTCGTATCTTTCCGATCTGCGTTTTGCAATCTGGGTGCGAGGTAGACGAACACCCAACGCGGGGTTGTCGTTCACAGATATTTTACATTTTTACGAAAATGACTGACCAGAAGGCGACCAATGCTTCTCTAAGGTAACATTTCACAAACTGTGACCGACTTTCCCGGTGAAACCCATTCACTAAACTATCTGAATAAGCGCGTTCGCTTTTTTATTTGAGACACGAATTGAACGGGCGCGTAAAAGTTTGTGTACAGAGTCTCCGCCAATACTCTGGCGGTACCAAAACTTGGACGTTTCGCGGAAATGTTCAATGTAATGTCTTTTACCGATTTCCGAAACACTGATTCATGTGTGGTTGTTTGCTATTCTGAATGAGTTTTCAGCCAGCTGTTGCCTTCGTATGGAAGGTTTTCAAACAACTAGCGCTTTCTTTGACGTTTTTGCCTATCGGAGACTAAGTACGTACGTAAATAATGATGTCGCGTTTCAGCTCTACAAAAATAATCGGATTTTCTGGTCTCACATTCCTGGCTACTGGGAGTGTGGGATCGACGGTGTGTACGACATATTACACGAGCTGTGATTGGATGATAAACAGCCTTTCGTTCCAGGCGCAAAATATTATCCAATGGCATGATGAGTAACACAAGGACTGGAACTAAAAAGTAAGTAGGTCGATCAACCATATAAGGAGTTGTTTATTTGCATAAAAAAATTTCAAAACGTACTCTAGCAAATTACGCCACGGGATTTACGCGTCAATTAAGCAATTTCCCGCCGTTTGTTATGAAAAACATAGACCTTTCCTTTCAGATGTAGATGTGTAAGGGTCGAAATCTCTGTTTGGGGATACCCAACCACACGAAAACATGAGATCACAATCCAAACTTACTTCATTGCTTCGATGCTTTTTTGAAATATAAAATTTTGGTTTTGGCGCTTTCAGTGCACTGTATTTCGACGACAGATTTATGCACACGCGAATGACACACACGTACACATATACACAGAAGACAATTTCTGTAATGACTGGGGTTGTCGACTCGACTGCAGAAGTAGTTGCCAGTACCAAAGGCAAAACTAACCTCGATAGCGACAGCACTGAAGCACAATTAATGTCGTCGGTACACGGTAAAGACGACCGCTTTCTCCCACGATGAATGGGGCAGTTTGACGGCCCCATTATTCCAATATGCGAAACTGCCGGCCTATGCAATGGAATGGGGGATCCGTCTGTGAAGACTGCCTCAAGCAAATGGTAAGTCTTACCTTTGTGACTGCTACTATTTATACCGAAAATACATCGATAATCAATTATTTTCGCCAGGCTATATCTGGTAGTTATAGTTCGCCCTAGGTGATGTACAAGTGCTTTCTTCATTTTGCCGTCGTGATCTCAACTTTTGAGAATCGCCTATGGATAAAGCTTTCACAAACGTCGTATAGTAAACACCTATTACCTGGTCGTGTGTTACGGCCTCGGGGAATAGCGATGTGTTTCTGGTAACACATGGCCCCGCGGGCGCTACAGCCCAAGATATAGACCAGGTTATAGGTGTTTTATAACACCACACGCTCATGTTGTATTTCAATCAATCAATCTTTTATTGCTCAACACACACTGACAGAGAGTGTGGTATGGCATATTTCAGATGAAAGAACAACATGTTCAAAACTGAACACCGTCAAATGGATATTAAAATCCAAGTTAATTATATGTTATATTTTTTAATGTGTTTTGATATTTTGCACCTCCAGTTTACTACGCGATATTTCCACAGTGGTTTCAGTTGTACATGGTACCACTTTCTTTAAAAAAAAACCCATTCTAACCATACCTAGCGACATCCTTAGTTGCACTAATTGTTTCCGTCAATGAACTATTAATTAAAGTTCCTACGTTGTTGGAATGTTGGAAAATCTATTTTAGAGAGAGTGTCGTCACTGATCCTGGACGCACATTACTTCTAGTCACCCGCCATTGTTGCAAAGCTGCAGATGACACTACAGTCACGTGATCGGACACAACCAAATTTGGTCAAAAATATTACCCTAGGGAAATAGCTATTCAAAAAACCCTCTGACGTCAATTTTGTCGATCCGGTGGGGACTAGCATCTATTTTATCCTCACGTGACGTATTCTGGTGAATCGCGACACGGAATGAGCATGTGGTGTGTTATAATATCCTTTAGGCCTATGGCTTAAAATTTCACAGCTACAAATTTAGGTTATCTGACAGTCTATGATAGTAATGGCTTTTGATCTTTGACCTTTTGCGACGGAGGTGACAATAGGAAAAGCAATTAAATAAAAGATTTACGTCATGTGTTTAGTTGAAGCCCAGAGGAAAGGAAGGATATGGCTTTAGTATGAAAATGAAAACATTTCTGTGTAATGAAAGATGGACAGTAATCAGTGTTACCAAAATGATAGATTGTGATAGTGTGATGAAATAAAGGTTCAAAGAAAATTTAAATTACTCATTTAAATATATAAAAATTAAAGCAAAATAATTTAAATAACAACACTGGTCGACTATGTCTTATGCTACCATAAAATTATTGGATTGATCGTAGACCATGGAGTCTATCACAGAGTGACTGTGCATCAATGAACTAACTGTATGTCACCTTTTACTTTTCAGTCATCTTACAAGCTGCATCAATGTTAAAGGACACCAGCAGGTTGTCCAGCAGAACCAGAGGTAAATTCAGTAACTTGTAATTGAAATAAATATGATATTTTCTACTTCAGTATTATGCAATAACTAGTGCCTGCATGGAATTCTTAATATTATGAAATATTTTACAATCACACTCATAAAAATGACAGCACTGCAGAAGGCTCATCACAGTGCCATTTATAGTTATGAAGGAGACTATACATGTGTGTAGCCATTGTTAAAAATTGTTCAGAGCTTAATGGAGCTTTTGGTATCAATTTACAATGTTTTTTTCAGTCACATGTTGCAACCAGCATTGAAGATTGTGACTGGTCCATGCAACCCAACCAGCCACATTCAACACAAGAGTTTTGTGGCGTAAGTTTCTTTTCCACTTTAAAGTAGGTTTTGTGATGTATGATAGAGTTATGTGAGATCAAAGACAAGGGTATTGACATTATCAATGAATTAATTTCAATTTTGCATTATTGTCATTGAGACCAGGCATGGAAAAAGAAATAATCATTGAAACGACTGGAAGAAACATTCTACATTGATCTTCACTTACGAGAAGAATTAAGCTGAGTTGTTTTGTGCAAGATTGCTCATTGATTTTGATTTTGAATTTGATTTTAATAAAATTTCACTTTGATATGTTTAACATGGTTTATAATTAGGTACTGTATAATTTATGCCTATTTCAGGACATGAAAAGAGAAGAAGATAAGGAAACCAGCACAACTTATAATGATAACAAGGTAACTAAAAAGTATAAATTACATGTTCATTATATTCATGTATGTTATGTTAATAGAAATTCATTATTGGTGTGAGTTGAAGGTCAGGGAAATTAGGTACGGTCTTTTTTACTGACATATCCATTGTCACACTAAATAAACGAATTGTTATATGCTGGGTTACATTCAAACTACTCCAACTAACAATTGTGATAGTGCACAACGCAGATGGACGGTGCCAACTTCACTTCCTTTTTCCATCAGAAAAGAAGAATGTTTCTTCTAATGCCCCAGTTGTGTTGTGGTGGCTTGGCCCTCTGTCATTTTATTTTGGCTGTTTGAACATACCTGTGAACAACTGGCTTAATTTTGTGAAAGTTTTATTTGAACATTGCTTCTTTCATACATACAGAATATTTGCTGCAAACAAGATAAACATGATGAAGGTGACCATGGATGTCATGGAGAGAGTTATGAAAATAAGGTGTGTAGAATTCAAGTAAACAATGTCAAATTCACAATAATTAGCAGTGAATATACAACTGCTGTTGTGACATACTTGTCATGCTTAGGTCAGTCATTGCGAAGGAACCAACTTTGTGGTGATGACCTATGACCTGAGCACGATCAATATGCCACAATACCACTTTGTGTATTCACAGCTGATTTTGAACATACTTTCTTAAGTTATTCTTTCACATATTTTTATTAACATATCTATTTTGTACAAAGTATGAAAAGACTAATTGTAAGTACTATTGTAAAAACCATAGAAATTGTCAAAATTGTGGAGGGGAGCTTGAAAATATTTTTGCTCATAAGCATCCCACTTGGCAAGTATATGTAATGAAATATAATCACTACTGCAATTTTTTTATACATTATTTATAGATCAAAATAAAAATATAATCAAAATCTTTAGCTTAATGAATTGAAACTTGACATGCAATATAGAACAAAAATTGGTATCTCTATACTGATCAGTTACATTTTGAAAATTTCACGTGTCCATTTGATTTAGTATTTACTGAAAGTACCCATCTGCAGCAAAGTAGTTAAAGAGGACAGGCAGATAAGAATTATCTTTAATTCTCTTGTGTTCTGACATCTCTCTGTCTTTTTCTCCCTCCCGGATAAAGAAAGAATACAAAAACTAGAGAATAAAGTAGAAAGCTTGAAGAGGGAGATAGAGGAAATGTACTAAACAAGAGAGAAGAGAAGAGAAGGCTGCTAAAGAAATTGCTAAATTAGTAAATTCTGATATTTATCAGCATGCAAATCTCCTGACATTGACAAAAATAATTGCTTCTCAGCTGGATCCAGACTCATCACTTCAATATGAATCTGGGTTGAAACTGAGCGAGTGGCGGGAGGTATCAGAGACGGATGCAACCAATAGAGAGGACAGTGAGTATAATAAGTTTAATTCAGTTATTGAAGAATCAATAGCCTCATGTGTTAATAATTTAATTTAATCTGCTGCAGTAGTTGTGAATTCTGAACACACATCACAGACTGACAATATTGACACATATTTACAAAGACAACATCACAGTGACTGTACTGAGATTTGCCCAAAGTGTGGATTCATCCACACAAAGGGTGAATCTCGAATTGCAAAGTGTCAAAACTGTGGCATTTGGATAGGTAAGTACAGAAGAGAAATGGAAAGAGAGAGAAAAAAAACACATTTACCAAACTAAAGAAGAGAGAAATGAGAAAGATGAGGAAATTATCAATACACGAATGCACTAGAGAAGTGAAGATGGATCATGCAGGTAAACAAACTACCCAAATTATCCAGCTCGACAAACAATCACAAAAAGATATAAATATAGTAAATATTTTTGTAATGTCCCCTATTTTTGATAATCCAAATTGTCCTGAATAAGTTAAAGAAGTCCTCCATTATATTGGGAAGTTAGCAAATATTAAACAGTATGTCAATGAAGGGAAAACAGTATGTCAATGAAGGGAAAGGGAATGAGACTTGTAAATTCAGGGAATGGGGGGGGGGGTTATAATGCGGTGTGATGGCTTGCCATATGTAGTTATCAGGAAAATTTTATCAGCAGATCATGAGGGAACATTTACATAGGTTGTTTTAAGGATGGGAATTTTACATGAAGAAACTAATGCAGTTAAATCATTAGGGCACATTTGGAAGTCATTTACAGGGAATTTGCTTTCACTCAGGGATACTCCTAAGACAGATCACTTGACTTTGTGAAGAAGTGTTCAGATCATGTTTCGTTTGACCTCCATAACTTCAGGAATTGTCAACTGCTACATGAATTTCATATGAGTAATCCCACGGCTGGTGTATGTGTCAGTTCATGTATGTGCTGGTTAAGTGCAGCAGCAGTGAGTGATCCTCACTTGAATTTCCTGTACAATATATTACTATGACATTTACAAGGAATCTTTCTCTTTCAGCAGGGTACCAGATACAATAATACGATCATGCTGAGAGCTGGGAGACACCTAATCTGCACCTTGTGGCACGCCCGGTCGAAATCATCCGTATTGTCAACTTGTTGAAGTCTACGATGAGATTAACCGTTCAAGGTATCCACGAATGCTTCTCCATACACTTGAAAAGTATGAGGCCATTTCACGATCTGACTATACACCAATGATTTGATGGGTTTCAGGAGAAAACTGAGACAGATTTGTTATGTCAAGTATCAGTCTGGCCACACTCCTATTACTATCACAGAAGATGCTGTTGACACTGACTTAAGCAATTTTAACATCAATGCCAAAAGAATCCGACAGGCCATGGTAAGTATTGTCTGTACCGATGCCTATATCCAGGCACTGGAAAAACATCTCATCTGTTTGTTACCCTCGCCGAAAGACGTGAAAGTGAGGAGAATGAAAAAAAGACAAATGCCACACTTCGACACTATAATGCTTGACTATACAGAACTTACCAATTACCAACAGTAGTAGGGGTACGTTGCACACACAACTCAAGCAAGCTACAACAAAAGCAAAACTTGTTGATTTATTGCACTGTTTGCGCGATTTGCAAGGGTTGATTACTGAGGTGTTTGAATTTGAAATGTAACATGAAGCACTTCATTTTCAAACACCTATACCCCTTGCTAATGTGGCAAACTGCAATAATCAGAAATTTTGTCACTACGGGCATGACATTAACAGTACTTAAGTCATCATATTACTGCGCAGATTCATATAAAATTTTAATTTCCTACATTTTGCTCAATTAGGTTAGTTGTTGCTTTGTATTATCTTGCCTTTGACTATTTTTTGTTTTAGTTTTATTTATTATGAAGAATTCATCTATATGTATATATTTTTTGCATTTACTTATTTACTTATCTTTTCATTTATCGTATATTTACAATTATTTTTAGTCCTCTTGAGGTGAAAAGTACCTCTGACATTATTCAAAAACTTGTGCTTGGTTAACAAAAATCTCCAAACTGCTTTTTGTGTGTGTATGACTATTCTGTTGATCATAGAAAATTCAATTTATTGTCTGTTCACAAAATAACTTATAGTGAAATGATGTAAAAGGGTTAATTTAACTCTTATTTTATGTGATCTAAAACTTTGCTTTGCTTCTGTATTCATTTAATATTTATTACTTGTTGCCATCTTCTGCAGGTTTCCAAATAAGCACCAAAATCAATAATCAACCAGCTTTTTCTTCTTTATATTTATAAAACTAATCATGACATAACATTTCCTGAACACAAAACATTAATAATTGAATGAAATTAAAAAATTGTAAATAATAATGATGTCCATGACTGACAAGACAGTGTATTATTTGGAAGCCTGGTCGACTAACACTTCTGATGTAACTATTATATTCTCCTGATATACTGATATTATATATTATATTATATTATATTTCAGAGACTATATCATTATCACGACACTATTTTTAAATATATTTATATATATTTTTTCACATTGTGCAAGATAAAAGTCCAGACCAAAGGTACATACTGATATATAAGGGAAATAGCCTCGGTAATATTTTACTGGAACTACGTTTGTAAAGTAGAAAACAGCTACATCCAGCGTGGCAGATTATCGGCGGAAATAGCCTGCATTTTAGTCATGGATTTTCTTCCCTTGCTCTTTGATGCTCGAGAAAATGAATGTTATTTATATTATGAATGCTAAAGCACTTTTTGTCTTTCTGGATATGTAGGCAGTGTTTTGATCAGTGTTGCCTGAAATATGTATGTAGTTATTTTATGAAAGTGTCCGAATATTGGTGGAGAAGGTGCACTGCGAAGAATCCATACAACTTCAATGTACTGTCCACCACAAGATCCTTAGAATTGAAGCACTCTAGAGATCTCTAAGGATAATTTTTATGAAAACAAAACTCTGGAAGGGGTGTACATATTTCCATTGTGCGGATTCTGGTGCCATACGAAAACTGGGCCACATACATATACTCAGTGAAAACTGTCCCGACTTCAGATCGACCATGGAGGTATTTCTATCTCCAATCATTGGATCGACAACTGTGATTTTAATCTACACTGGAGTTGAAAATATGTCACAACCATACATAAAGATGACTAAAAGGTTTTGGAGGAGAGGGCTTATGATCGTGAACATCCCTATTTTTCGGACATCTTCGGCCTAGAGTCAGCAGCAGTAGTTAGGCAGAGAAGTGTGTCCAAAGGGTTAATACTATTGACAAAATTGTAACAGTGAAACTAATCTACAAGGGCTGAATTGTGATGAAAAATAATCAATTCTGTTACAATATTTGGTGTGTAGATGCATATTGGTATGTAGATTGGATTTTGTTCAATGACGTTGTCATTCCAAAAATATGTAAATGACCTGGAAAAGTCTTAAAAATGGTAAATACTCAATAACTCAACAATTCTTGGTCAGATTCCTTTGAAACTTGATATGTATGTACTTCAGATAGACCTTGTACAGTTTTGTTGATTTCGAGCCAATATCTGGAATTTCATATTTTCACGTCATTTTCTGTAATAGCTTGTCCAGTTGGTTTAAAATTTGATGTCAAGGTTCTTTAGGTTGGCCTAAGTAAGATTTTTTGAAATTGTGGCACAGTTTGCATATTTGTAATTTCGAGGTAATTTTTGCCATTTTTTTCAAATACCTTTTTTCATCTGAAAATGCCTGTCTGATTGCTATGATTTTTTTATATTATTATTATTATTATGATTATTATTAAAAAATTCTTGAAAAACGCACTACACATACGTCACAGTGCGCTGTACAGAACACACAAAAGAATATGCAAATTTACAAAATACTTGATACAAGTGTCAGGCATAAAACGCACCATACGAGCAGTCCTGCAGTGAAGAAAATGTACCACAAAGCATAAACAAATCACTGATTATACAGATTAAAAAGATATGTTTCAAACCACGTTTAAAAGACTCAACATTTCTTGCAATAAGAATCTCTACAGGCAACATATTCCACAACGATGGCGCACACACTGAAAAGGCTCTCTGGCCGTTTGCTTTACTGAATTTTCCGCGAGGTGGAATCAGACGTAACTTGTCTGCAGAACGGAGATCTCTGGTAGGAATATATTGCTCTATCAGCTCTGTCAAATACATAGGTGCAAAGCCTCTGATCAATTTAAAAGTAATTAACATAATCTTGAACTTAATACGTGCTTCAACAGGCAGCCAATGTAAATCAACTAGTACAGGTGTAATATGATCAAATTTGCGGGAACGGCTGACTAAACGTGCTGCGGCATTTTGAAGAGATTGCAAACGGTGGAGCTGTTCTTTGTTAATTCCATACAAGAGACTATTACAATAATCTAACTGAGATGTTACAAATGCGTGGATCAATGTCTCGGTAGTGTCCTGATCGAGAAGGTTACGGATCTTGCCAATTCTATATAATGAGTAGTAGCCATTTCTACAAACGTGGTTTATATGATCAGACATAGCACCATTCCTGTTTAGAATCGTGCCAAGATTACGTACAGAGTTTGAAGGGATGACATCAGTGTCGCCGATCCTTAGGCTAGATAGTCCCGTCGCATCAGATTTCAAGCGTGACGAGAAATGGACAACTTCAGTTTTGTCATCGTTCAGAATGAGTAAATTTGACTTCATCCAGCTACGTACATCGTCTATACATTCCTGAAGAGAGGCGAGTACGTCATCCGGTTGCCTACAAATAACATAGACTTGGGTGTCGTCTGCGTACATCATACAATCCAGACCATGGCCTTCGATGATATCCTCTAAAGGTGATGTATATAGTGTGAAAAGGATTGGCCCGAGTACCGATCCCTGTGGCACACCATACTTCATTGTCGAACTGGACGATGTTACATTGCCGACTTTGACACACTGATTGCGACCTGACAGATATGATCGGAACCAGGACAGTACGGTGCCAGTTATGCCAAATCTTGATTGCAGTCTGTGTAATAGAATGTCATGATCGATCGTATCGAACGCAGCCGACAAATCCAACATGATGAGAATGACGTCCATTTTATCGTTTAGGGCACGCATGATGTCATTATGGACCCGCAAAGATATTACTTGGGGTGACCCAAGTAAAGAGACAGAAGCTGTAACTTTTGAGAATATTATCCCTATTTTTGTTTCATGTCGCAACCTATTCATATAAACATCCATACTGAATCATGGAGAATCACCTAATGATTGACCTCAGTTTGCAACCTTTGTCAATTTATAGTGCAAAGGAATGTTAATGTCACAATGAATTTCTGAACAGACAGAAATTCAGTGATAATGACAAATTTGCAAATTTAGGGTAATATTTGCTGGTTTTTGTCATAACACTGCAATACCCCGTTTGACATTTTCATCCTGGAGCAGCACAGTACTTTGCAGTCGCCAATGTTAGCATGGTGTCCTTGAGGCAATTTTTGAATTTCAAGCAGGTCTCCTTCAAATAATGGTACTGAGCAGTGTTTTACAGACAGTGATTATACAGCATTGCTCTCATCCGGGATTCAAACTGGTGTATAATGGACCTGTCACTCAGTTCCCCTGTTCAGAAATATCAGTGTCTACTGGTATTGAACCCATACACATTATGTGGGTTTCATTTAATGGTGGCCTGCCGAACCATATTGTACCTCTGATTTCAAAGCGAGGAGCAAGTTGTAATTGTTTTCCTATTTTCGGCTCATCCAATTTTACAAAAATGTGCAAAGAATGAAAACGCCAAAAGTTGTAAAGCTGTCACTAGCAGGGGTTTCTGTCATATAATTGGCCAGACACCATTTATCCTACAGATATGGCTTTTGTTTTTTGTTGCTAAATCATTTTGGCATGAAAGAATTACCCATAACAAGAGAATGAAACTGCATATGGTTCACTGTCCAAGAAAATTTTTTTTAAGTTTTTCTCCACCAGTGTCTTAATTCACAAAGGAAAGTTTCAATATCATATGTTTCCTTTATGTTTCAGTTAAGCCTTCAACAATTCTGAAAAAGCAGGCTGAACTTTTAGCTGCTGCCCCAAGGGGTGTACTGGTAGTGCATTTGGTATGTGCACTACTCCAGCTGATCCTGCTGGAATGGTACAATGTGAAAAGTGCAAGGCATGGTGGCACACTTGCTGTGTAGGCTTCGACAACACATTGAATATTGAAGAGAGTGATTTGTCCGTTGTATTAGTTTTGAAAACAACACCCTGCCACTGACCAAGTAAGTCAAATGATACTCAATTGCAGCTTAACTTTGTACAATGTAGGGCACAACTAACCCATATGAACATTCTTCAGTGACTGCATGGTCTCAGAAGAATTCAGAAACAAAAATTGACTCTGTACTTTTGCATATTATGGTGATTGTCTTCAGCATATCCTGCCTTACTCCTTATTAATGCCATGCAAATACAAATCAGTGTAGCACTAAAAGGAGATGGAAATGTTGCTGGCATTGGTTCTATCTTGTAAAAGGAAAAAAGGGTTCTTTCAAGTTCGCAAGATGTGCAATGGATGGTGCATTAAGTCATGACGTCAAACTTTTGGAATTTTTACTGAGTTTGCAATAGCTAGTACATGTTTGGAGCAAATCTGGGTTGATAACACTTCCACAGGTCACCTCTGTGAAGTTTGACGGATGGCACTTGTCTCATTTGTTGATGAACTTCATCACTAATTAAAGTAAGTGTTGCTGTTTTCCTCTTTGTATAAACCTGGACTGAGGTATAAAAGGAACGCAGGTAGCATGAACATTAATTTATGTTTTATCTCATTTAAACAGAAAAGGTTAACAGCATGTAAGAGAGCTTCAAAAATCCATATGCTACTTGCAAGAACTGATTAGATTTTGGTTAGTGTGGCTTGCATATTAATGAAGTTATGCAATATCGTTTTTTTCCGTACAATGGTTTCCCTATGGAGACGGTAATGACAGTGTAGAAATATATCAAGAAATACTGCACCAAATATCATGAAACTTTTCACAGATGACAATCTAAGAACATTATGATGATACTGTGAGTGTCATGTCAATTATCTTCTCATTTGCATTTTTAATGAACTTTTGTTATTAGTGAGATAACTCTGAAATTCCTGCACCAAACTTGATGATACCTGCAACAAATATTAATCTGATATATATCTAATTATACTTAGAAACATTAGACAGTTTCAAGTTAATAAATAGCTCATTTGCATATTTTCTGAAGTTTTGTAATTAGTCATATAACTCAGATATAACTTCACCAAATGTGATGAAATCTGCTGCAGATACTGATCCGACTGATATGTAACTGTAGTGTAAAGCATTTTGTAGTGTGAAATTAATTAAGGGTTCATTTGCGTATTTAATGAACTTTGTAATTAGGTATATAACTCTTAAATTACGGCACCGAAGTCAGTGAAATTGGGTACAGATATTGTTTTGATAAATATCTAATTGTACTGAGAAGCATTTGGCAGTGTCAAGTAAACAATAGGGTCATTTGCATATTTTTGAAGTTTTGTAATTAGTGATATAACTCCAAAATAATTGCACCAAATGTGATGAAATCTGCTGCAGATACTGATCCGACAGATATCTAATTGTGGTGTAGAGCATTTAGTTGTGTGAAGTTAATTAAGGGTTCATTTGCATATTTAATGAACTTTGTAATTAGTGATATTACTCCAAAATTACAGCGTTAAATTTGATGAAACTTGCTACAGATGTTGATCTGATAAATATCCAATTGTACTGAGAAGCATTGAGCAGTGTCAAGTTAATAATCAGCTCATTTGCATATTTCATGAAGTCTTATAATTAGTCATATAACTCCGAAATACCTGCATCAAATGTGATGAAAACTGCTGCACATACTGATACGACAGATATCTAACTGTTTTGTAAAGCATTTAGTAGTGTAAAGTTAATTAAGGGTTCATTTGCATATTTAATAAACTTGGTAATTAGGTATATAACTCTGAAATTTCGGCACCAAAATTTTGTGAAACGTTCTACAGATATTGATTTGATAAATATTTAATTGTGCTATGAATCATTGAACAGTGTCAAGTTAATTTAGGGTTTATTTGCATATTTAATGAACTTTGTAATTAGTGACATTACTCTAAAATTACAGCATTAAATTAAATAAAAATACCGTCAATGACGCTGTACCTTCTCTAATGTGTGGCCAGGTCAGGTAATTGGTTGTTGGTAAATTGTTGATGATGTAGGGGCATGAGGTGGGATATGGACCCAAAGAACCCAAAAGATGATTAAATACATCAATCAAAAAATTCTAAGCTACAGTATAAACTGCCTAAAGATAGTTCAATGTGGGAAAAAGTTAAATAATTCAGAAATAAGAATTAACAGTCCAAAATAGTAATGACGCACTTCCTTACTGACCTGAGTGCATGTGAAATACACAACCTGGCATCTGTAAATTAAATGTATACCAACTGATCATTTCCAGTCACTTTTAACTGTTTTTAATGGATTTTCCAAAGAGTCCTGTGGAAATGATGAAAAACGCCTATCTGGTCTTGTGTTTGTATAACCTCATGGCTGATAATTGTCATAGTATTGAAAAAAATTGAAAGTGAAGAAATTACTGTTTTTAATAGGCATATTTTCCTTGAAATACATGACCATGTAAAGAATATATGCTAAAAGTGTTTAAGAGTAAATTTCTTTTCAAAAAATAATTTAATTTGTGACCAAAGGATTTTTATTCTTTGAGTTTACAAATTCAAACATTGCAATTTGTTCAATCATCTTGTGCAGTGCAAAATTTATAAAATGACTGAAAAACAAAAAAGTTGGCAGAATTACAGTCTTTGTGATGTAAAATTATGGTTGACATCACGATAACTGTTAATCTGTTTGAAGTACTAATATACTATAATTTAAAAAAGAAAAATTCATGCAGAAACGGTAAAATATATTGTCAGCAATGTAGTGTTAATTTTGACTTTACATCAAATATGCCTTTGCTGGATACCAAATATATAGGTGAAATATCAGCCATGTTCAGCAAAATCCACACAACAGCATTGATCCTTTTCTACTTTGATTTGATTTGCTTATGTTATCCTTGTATGACAGTCAGTACAATACGGAACTTGAACACAACACAGTGAATAAGTATGCTGTAAATGAAATGGTGTGGCTGCATCCACATGCAGCAATAGGAGTGCCTTTGTCTCTCACCCCTCATTTCCAACCTGTCCCATCCCTGAAAAAATAGTTTGGTCTTATATTTATAATGTTAATAATTTCTGTATTTGTTAAAATGTGCGCATCTCAAAAACTTTTGATCATAAACATTTTCATTGTTTTTTATAGCTGACCAATCAGTTAACCTGTTTATTTTGAATATTTGCGCATTTTTCCTCAGTATTTGACATTTTCTGAATACCTTCTTATTCAGTTTGTCATTTTCTAAAAGTTTAAATGCTCCATTGTGTGGTCAAGCTTTCCACAAGCATCAAATGTGGTACTTCATATAGGAGGGTCTGCCTCTAGAGGGCGGGCATCATGAACACTCCTGTGTTTGTTGGTTAATTCCTCCACGTCAAACTTCTGATTGTACTGTAAACATTGAACATGGCCGACGTCCGATTTTCCTGTCTAAAACTTTCACTCATTTTCGTTCATATGACTCTGAAACTCCAGGAAACGATTGGGAAGAAAGGGTTATCTTGAAATATTGAGGTACTCGCCGACATTTTGCAAAATTAAATGAGAAAAAATGCAAGGAAAATGCCGACAGGCTTACACAATGACAGTTTTCAGACTCGGAGGCATATGATCATCTCTGCAGATTATGCAACAGGCCCAGATCACGTGAGGCCATGAGGGGATATCCACGCAACTCAGTACCAAACACTAGCGCTCACAGAGTGAGCAAACACAAAGTGAGTACCCCTAACATCAGCTCAGTAGTCTGTAATAGATTGTAGTCAACTAAGAAACCTTGGAGAAAGGCTTAACACTGTGGCTATGCCGCTAAGTCCCTTTTGATTTTTGTCATAGCTCAAAATCGTTCTCCCACACCTCAACCTGAGCCATGAACACCCCCACCAGTTTACCGGTATGATATGACCCATCACAATGGCATGACGTCAACGGATCTTGACAGACGGAAGTCTTGACAGACGGAAGTTCTTGACAGCAGCATATTGGTTTTCAACTCTAATACCTTCTCTGTCTATAAATAGACACGAGAAGGTAAAAAGTGCTACAAATGTTGAGCTGATGGATATCTAATTGTCCCATAAAGCATTGAGCAGTGTCCAGTTAATGAAAAGCTCATTTGCATATTAAATAAAGTTTTGTAATTAGTGATTGAACTCTGAGAGTAACTGTGCGAAGTTGAAATAAACCTGCTACATATAGTGATAACATATATCTCATTGTTCTGTGAAGCGCACTACTATTAATGAATCTGTTGTAAGACACGTTAGCATATTCAGAACATATCTGGTGGTAATTTGAATTAGAATTATTTTCTCCTTGCATGCTATTCATTGTTATTTACATATTGAAATAAAATTTCTGTTATGTACCAGTAACACATCCCACTATTAAACTTTGCCACAAAAAGCCCTTTTTGCACCGTAGCTGTTGTCTGACATAAGGATGAAAGTGATGATTCTTGCACTAAATTAACCATCACATGCTCACTGCACTGCATACTTTACTTGCGCTATGGAATTGCCATCACCCAATTCAATAAGTTTCATGTAAAAGTTGTTTTAAAACACACAAAGATGCTATCAATACTTATACTAAAAAGACATTTGCACTAGGTAAAAATTCACAGCTGCTGGGCCTTTTAACTTACTGTCTCAATGTCTCTGTAGTCATTCTTTGATTCAGTAGTTACAGATTGTGAATCTTTTCCTTTTAGAAAAAAATGTAACATATGTTGTGTTTTTAATGTTGTCACTTAATAAACCAGCTTGGTCATGAAATATACTTTTAGTGTGTTGCAAAGTAATTTCAGACTATCCAATCATTTTTTTCAACTGCCTTTTAAGTTTAAATTTTGTTCACGAGACTGAGTTTACCTTGCCTTCCGAGATCATACACATCCCCCCTAAAAAAAAGCCATTTTCTGGAAATTGTCATGAATTGTCACATAAAATTAAAATCAGCTGATCTTCCTTTCTGAAGATAAGCATCCAGCTAATTTTCAATACATTGGTTTTACCTCCAAATCAGTTAGCTGATTTTTTCGCAGCTTTGTGTTTCACGAAGTTAGAGGGGATTTTACAATGATAACACACTATACCATCAAAAAAGTCCACATCCAGCCTTGCTAATTTCCTTTGTTCCAATTCTTACATGCTGGGTTCATTTGTTCATAGACTTATCAGTGACCTTTGACTTGTAGCATTTGCCCACAAAAGAACTTTCCAATCCAAAATTCAGTTCCTTTCAACTGCTAATTACTGTGATTTCTTTAACACACATGCATACACACACCAATGCATTCTATAAAAAGTCCCCTTTATCTTCAGTTGTAGTAATTTGAGTGTTTGTGATGTTTTGGATGAAAAGTTTTGAGTTTACTATGAAGGAATGAGTTATACCGGAGTTGTAATTAAACTTTTGAAACAGCTAGGGCTACAGCAGTTTATGTGACCATAGACATTTTCATGTAATTTTTAGCTCACATGTTCACACCCATGACCTAATGTCATAGCGATGTCTGTCTGTCTGTCTGTGTGTGTGTGTGTGTGTGTGTGTAACTGTCGGTCTGTTTACACAATAACTCAAAAACCCCTCAACAGATTCAAATCAGATTTGGTAGACAGGTACCATATGCTACTTGCAAGAACTGATTAGATTTGGTTAGTGTGGCTTGCATATTAATGAAATTATTTTTTTTCATATAATGGTTTCCTATTGAGACAGTAATGACAGTGTCGACATATATCCAGAAATACTGCACAAAAGTTAATGACAGTTTTCACTGATGACAATCTAAGAACACTATGATGATACTTTGAGTGTCATATCAATTATCTGCCAATTTGCATATCTAATAAACTTTTATAATTAGTGATATAACTCTGAAATTCCTGCACCAAATTTGATGATAAATGCAACAAATATTGATCTGATATATATCTAATTGTACTTTAGTGACATAGCTCTTACCTAAGCTAGCCCACCACATGCACCACTAGGTGTTTTCTTGTTGTAGCATAAGTATGCATTTTGTATTCACTTTTTTCGCCCAAAAATCGCACCTTTCCGTGTAAAAGTATAGGAGTCGTATGTTTTACCACACTTCCGATTAGTATTTTCCCATGATTCCATGCCCCCTTGCGACAGGCACAAAGGTTGCATAGAAGGGACCAGACTCGATTAGCATGCAGTTATTTGTCTTCCCTATTTTTGATGATGTAATAATGAACTTGTAACTAAAAGATTTCAAAAAAGCAATAAAAGAATGAATGAATGAAAATGAAATTTATGCGAAATGATAAAATAAATCATATTTGCTCATCAATAACATGTAACAAAATTTTGAAAACTGCATCAATGATACAACTGCCACCATGTAACAGAAGATTGAACTCCTCCAGGTTTATTTCACATAGGATTGAAGTGATTACTTTCCTGTTGATGAAAAATGAAAACAAATACGTAATATTAGGAATATGTAGGAGAATATCAAATATTTGACATTTTACATAAAAGTAATGAAGCTTTGACATTCATGATAAACTGTTGATGATCAGCCTATTGAAATTTGATAATTTTCATATTAGACTACGATATCCGATTGAAAAAAAAAAAACAAAAAAAACCTATCCGAATATACAAGATGAATTGGTACTTGTGTTGACAAAATGTGGATATAAGTCTGTGTGTCAGTGTTTTTTAAAACTGTGATTGTTTTGCTGCATACCTTGCTGCAATAAAATTGGCTATTTGGAGGATACCCCCTTCTTCATTTTTTCTTCTATCAGTTGTGCACATGTAACTGTGGTACTTCCCACAGCAAGGATGCTGTGGGCCAGATCATTCACCTCATCTGCAGAGCAATGTTAAATTTTAAAAAGCACAGAAAGGAATAATTTTAAATTTTGTTATTCATAAACATCAGTTGATTTACAAATTGTGGCATGCTAAATTGCTTATTGTTTGAGTATTTCCGTATGTTCCAAACAGACTTTCATAACAAAGTGACAGCACAAAGACCTGGCCTTGTACCTTCTCCTTGGTAATTACTCAGTAAATTCATTGACCTTTAATTTTTCCAAATATGATGTATGATTTTGTATCAGTATCTTTGAACAGCCCTTACAATATCTATCATCAACACTGTAATCTTTCAAAAAAATTTGGAAAGTGTGTAGACGTACATGCTAATGTGCAGCAATGATGCAACACTTATAATCTTTTTCAATATAATATTTCAATAAAATTCCTTTTTTTCACACACGTTTAGTCAATAAGATGAAGGCTGTAGATTTAGCCCTTCTACCAGTTTCAGTTTGATCAGAAGACTGGAAAATAGTCTGTTGACAGCATCATTCCCCAGTCCCTTCCCAATGTCCAGCCTCAGGTATTTGGTGATAGTATTCCTGGACATTCGCTCTGGAGCGGACATTCTGCTTTTCAGTTCATTGACTGTCACAGGAAATTTCTTTTTCTTGTCCCCCCCACTGTTTGTGTCCAGTCTGGAGGTTACCTTAGTAAACACTGCAAAGAAAATCACATATGACTAGCCTTTAATACATCCCACTATTTTTTATTGTGTTACAGTTCCAAGGGTTTTTATTCTGTGAATGACAAAGATAACAAACAAAACTAGATCAAAGAGACCTAATTTCTATAAATTTATTACCTTAATCAGTCCACGAACGTTCCTCGGTATTCCAGTGAAAAGTTGGCTTGACTCCACCTCCCCCTACCTAGACAGTTGATTATCAAAGAGTTTATGATTGAATGATCAGATTATCATTTTTCAACAAGAACACAATTTGGAGGAGGAGATGTGTGATAAAAATTCTATCATTATTGTTGTGAAAAGTTAGTTGTTGAGTATCACTTTTTAGTACAATAAACTGAGGACTACATGCTGTAACTTCTCAGACCACAAATAACAGCTTACTATGTTAGAGTATATGAAACATAATTCAACTACTGTAAGGCTAAGTCAATATTTTTAATTATTACTTCACAAAAGTTAGCAAGAGATGGGAAAACTATAACCATTTTGTTTGCTTGTGCTTGGTTCTTTGTCCTGTAAGGACTGGGTGATATCCTTGTTGCCTAAAATATTTCACAGTTAATTAATCATTAAAGGACGATTCCAAAAATATTGTAGACTTTTAAAGGGAAAACTAACAGAGAATCACAGAGTGACAGAATGCATGCCGTGAGTAAAGAATGAACAAAAATTGCCATGCCAATAATTCATTAGGGGACAAACAAACCTATTTTCGGCATTCAGACTGCAGTGGACACATCTTTCCTAAGTTCTGGTAAACACTGAGTGATCATACCACCCTGGTAATCCGCTTTCCTAACTCCATTGAGCCAGCTGAATATACCATATCCGCAGCATGGGACATTTTGATTTCACTGTCATTCAGTGTGGCGATGACATCCCACCCTATGGGGTCTGTCGTTTTCTGTTCTTAATCATGCTCTCTCTGAAAGATATTTTGTCAGTTTGATCAATTGACAGATGTCAATAGAAAAATAATAGGATAGGACATCTTCCTATTGTGTGTTTGTACTCTCGTAATTTCTTAACTAATAGCCAACCACCATTGTAAGCATAGGATCTTGGTATTGGCAGATTGCACCCAGCTGATGACTATTTTATTTGTGATTTGCTTCCAAGACATATTTCAATAAAGGGAATGTCAAATACTTTCTGAAAAGTATCAAGAGGATGACCAATATTATGCTCATTAATGCATATTATATGCTAATTAGCTAACATGGCTGATAATTTTTATGATTTTTTACCTATAAGGTAAGTAAATTGAAAAATATAAAATTGATATTAGAAGTGAAGTTTTATTTATTACTGAAAAAATTAGTATTCTTTTTACAGGCCTTGACATATCCATATGTAAATCAGTGAAAGGTATACATATACATATTTATAAATATTTCTCGTTTAACAGGTCTTGACAGAGCAAATGTGAATAGGTCAAAGGTCATACCATATTATGCAATGATAATGAAATACAATAATAAGTTCAAATAAGACTTCTGATAAAAGTAGACAAGAAGAGAAACGACATCATCTGCTGGTCTTTCACAAAGCCTTAGTTCATATTTAGTATGCAAAGCGGACCATAAAATATGCAAATTTTATTCAAATAATATGCGAATTCAAATGCAAAGGAAAGAGAAAATCCATCACAAAATTACCAGTCTAGACATGGAAACTATTACATAAGATATAATACAATTATTTTCCCAAAAAATACATACACATTTATAAATATTTTTGTTCTTACAGGTCTTGACATAGCAAATGTGAGAATAGGTCAAAGGTCATACCATATTATGCAATGTTCATGAAATACAATAATAAGTTCAAATAAGAGTTCTGATAAAAGCAGACAAGAAGAAAAAAGGACATCATCTGCTAGTCTTTGACAAAACTTAGTTCATCTTTAGTATGCAAAGCAGACCACAAAATATGCAAACTTTGTAGATTTTGAGTTCAAATGCACAGGAAAAAGAAAATCCATCACAAAATGATCAGTCTAGACATATAAACTATTACAATTGCAATTATTTTCCCAACAAATATGTGCATCTATATGCTGTAGGCCAAAGGTCACTTGGTAGAATACAATGTACAGCAAAATCTATAAACATTTAGTTGTTCAAAGGAAAAAGTTGTTTACTTTAAAACTTTGTTCGAGCCAAACTTACAATAACTGAATGAAGTGGACCACAAAAATATGTAAATGTTATGCAAATGGTATGTAAAAATGAGGTAAATATTCAGATTTCGAACAAGCCATAATCACTCATTTATGAAATCAGTTAAGAAGTTATGGTATTCATCAAAACAATTTCTACTTCTGTTGAGACATAAGCTTAAATACTTGTCACATGCTATGCATTTAACAAGGAGTTACATCCTGCCATGAGATATCAGGTAATGCATCATACAGTTTCTCAAAAATATGCACTGCGGCATAGATAAACAAAGCTGCTCAATTACAGTAACAGAAAAAAAAATAACTTGAAAAAAATCTACTGCTTTGTGAAGGTGACGATCCCCATTGCGCAGCAACCTTGTGAACTGGAATCCAGGAGGACGTCTCGGCTGAAACGGAATTGCACCTCTGCTGGATGGCCGCCACATCTTCATCCTCGTAAGACAGAAAGACTCTAAAATTGAGGGGGAAAGTGTATATTTTACTGAAACAAGATCTAAATTTGAGAATTTTAGACTTACCTTCTGAGTGGTGTTTGAATAGGCATTTTGGGCAGATCACTGTATTTTCTTTCTGTTGTCGTTTGTCAATGTATACGTCTATGTCATCTGTCTGTTTTGTTTGATCATAAGAGACTGCATCGTACAAAAAATAGAGAACTTAAATAGGAAGAAAGCCTCATCAGCAATGACACAAATCTTGTCACACTCACTTTCTTCCTTGGTGATAATATCAGTGGCTGAAACTGGCAGCCACTGACTTGGTTTCAACTGTGGTTGATATAGGATTGTGGAACCCTATCTAACTGTGAAACAATAATATTTGGTAAAAATATCTAAGATAACATGTTCCCATTTCTGTTAATATAATTCTTGGCAATGCGCTCTTCATTGTCAAAACTGAACTCAACTAATCACTCTGGTGCATCTTTAAAATTAAAGTCCCCTTTCACCACCATGGTTTAGCCAAACCAATTGTTGTCAATGGTGATTGTGGACCTTTTTACAGGGAATTGGGCGTTAACAGGTGCATCTTTAAAATTAAAGTCCCCCTTGAACAGAATATTACTCACTGTGTCATTATAACATGGCCCTGCTGAAACATGACCAATTAAGTCAACAGCAAGATGACTTTGGGTTATAGAATATAGAACAACTTCTATGGCTGCCATAAACTCACTTACAAACCTTGGGTGGCGAGCAGCATAAATCAGATCGATGACATGGGCTAGGTACTGTTTACCCTCTAATAAACCTGTACTAGGCATGCACATCTCCTTGAGAAAAGAAACTAAAACAGGATTACGTCACGGCAAAAGATCTCCAACATCAATGTCACTCAGATTTTGAACGGAATACCTATCTTGGTTCCTACAAAGGAGATGTTCATGCTCATATATGGCCCTATTTTCTCTTCTTGCTATCTCTTTTACAGCTTCTACTCATGATTCTTGGGTCCTGTACAGATCTGACAGAGCTTTCCTTAAATGCCTGACTTCTTCTTCAAGTTCAGCACATCTAGGACATTTCACATTCTGAAAAATGAAATAAAGAGATAGGTTTTAATGCAAAAAATTGCAATTATAACAGACAATACATAGCCATCTGCAATTTGTACACAAACTTAATTGCAAATGTTGGGATATTCTTACATCATTATTAGTACCACTTACTACCACTGTTAAGCTTCATGTGTAATAAAAAACTAAAAAACAATGTCTGAAAGTTGATCAAGAGGAGATATGACTCATTACTGAATCTTATCTTTATGTGGAAAGGAAAAAAAAACACATGTCAGAATATAATAGCATGAGGACATATTGTTGACTTAATTACCATATCTGATGAAGACTGATCACATGGTAACCCACTTTCTGTTGATATCTACAGAGAGAGAACGAGAGAGAGAGAGCGTTGCTGTAATTGTTGAGCAACTGTAGCATTTCTATTCTGTGACTCTGAAACTTCACATCATCCTCACAACATGATGCAATTCACACAATCAGGTTGTAACCAAAGTTAAAGAATACACTTTTTGAAGATAAATTATTTCTTTTATATGTTCTGTTTGTTCTTTTTTTAAATGATGAAAATGCTGCAACATGGTAAAGTGAAGAATTCACTGTATCAACCAAACGAAAAAACACAAAAACCATAAATAGTATTTACAGAAAATTGTAAATATTAAAGTGTTCAACAATGCAGGTCTCATAAAATATTTGGCAACTTCACTGTTATATGTGTTTTCAGAATGTAGAGACGAACACTAAATTTGATTTATAAAGTTTTCAGGGAAAAAATGCAGTATTGTTAGTGGATTTTCAAGCAAACTTCAGGGACAAATTTTCATATCATATTCATATTCAGAATAATTATTTTCTTGGAGAGAGTTGTTATGAAATCAGTTCACGGACGACAATAAAAATTACCATAGTTTACTTATAGCTCGATAAAGGCTATCAGCTGTCATTCGCACATTTTCATCTTCAAGTAAAAAATATCGCTTCCATTGCGAAAAAAGATTTGTTAAAGCTTACCTTTCCTGCGTGTTGATCATGACGCTGAAACTCCAGTTTCGTAGGCCCGTTTGCAATGCATTCCGTGCATACAGCATCTCTTGTCCCCATCGCAACGAAAACAGAACGTGTCTTCTTAAGTATTTTTTATTCTGATGCGAGGGGGGCATGTCTTTACTCCCCCAAGCAGAATGCAAGGGGTTACAGCATCGTTTCTTGGTAAAACTACCATCATTTCCCCTTTTGCAAAACTGTGAGGCTGCTCTTATCATATTTCATGTGCAGGAGTGTCACTATACGTGCTAACTTGCTGTACAGCAAACAACAGACTGACGATCGACGACAGTGTGAAAACATTCTGACGACAGGCAAATTCGCACCAAAGGAAGGGGGGACGTGTAGGACATAGTATATTCGAAGCCTACCAAAACGATTTTTCCTTCTTCTAAAAAGCATCGGTGAATTTTGGTAGAATTTTACACGAAACTACGTTAGGATCTTGTGAACTAAAAACTATATAGGAGTAATGAGCAAATATACAAACCTCCTATTTCATAATCTGATGTAATTGATGTAGGGCAACAGACTCTTATACTTAGTAACATGTGATATGAGGTTTTTTCTCAGCACTTTATTTCTGTTTACCATAGTATATCCAGAGAAGATAAGTAGTGCAATAAAACCATTATTGTCATATCATGGTAACACAGTGCACAAAAAAGTATAGATATACATTTGTATAGCCAGAGTAAAACGTCAACACAGTAGAAACATCACCATTACTGCTAATTACACCCATGTATTACTTACCTAGAAAAAACTACGGTACTCAGAGTCAATTGTCAAGGAAAGTATAAAATAGGGAAGTAAAAATCAACAGACTGACAAGGCACTACGCGTACGCAAGTCCGATACACTAGACTGAAACTGATTGATGTCCGATCCAAATTTCTACGTCCGTTTTTCCAAATAAGTAAAATAGAACACAATACAACCACGTACCCGGACAAATCGTGAACTTGCCAGCGTAAATTTATCGTTCATAAAACTCGGAAGTAAGATGTGAGCAAACCACGGTTACAGGTCATACGCGGAGCTCATGACGTCGTCGCCTTGTGTCACACGGCAAAGTAATTTGATGATGATGGAGCCAGTAACTTTCTGCTGATCCGTACGCTATTTTTTACATGAAATAAAAACAACCGAGTAATAAAATATGGCCGAGAACGAGAACAAAGATAATATGAAACAGTAATAACGATAACAAGGACAACATTTAGGGAAACGAAGATCGGAAGAAATTTACCGTCCATTCAGTGGTGCTCCACGCCCGTTGTTTACCAGTGGAACTGGAAACTCATCATCACTACTTTCCCTCACTTGAATGAAAATCACTACTTTTCACTATCGCTACCACTACTACTGCTACTTCTACTGCTACTACTAGTATTTAACCTTGGTTTCTTTCATGTCCCTGTCTTTTTCCTGCGCACATGTATACTGACAGTTTCTTGTTTCCTGGTCGTTGTCGACTTTTAATCCTGGGCACCGTACTCCTTACGGGATCTTCGGATCGGTTAAAAGTCTGATGGAGGGTCATACATACACGTAACAACATAAGTTCTGTTCTCTCCAATAGGTAGAGTTGCTGGTGTTGAACTGTATCCCGAAACTATACCCTCGCTTACCATCAATATCTATCCACGTAGCTGCACCTTCCGTCATCGGGATTTCGTCTTTGTTCTCACGCCGTTTTTGAATTTTTCTTTACTTATTCAAATATTTGTAAATTCATTGTATTTCGCAGGTTCTCCCTTTCAGTTTTCTCCTTGTTTTGGAAACCGGTTTCCGTTTTCTGATTTTTAGTCTTTCTACAATTTTATAGTGAATAAACGATGGTTTGAAAACTGAAAAAAAACTAGTACTACTACGACTCGTTGTTGGCGGCGATCAATCAATGAGTGAATAATCGCATACATGAATAAATGCATTACTATGAATATCTTGGAGTTGAAGGCAAACACATTTGCATAGTCGGACCATTCCGAAGTTTTTCTGAATGGCCGAACACATGTCGAAGTGGAAAAATTCCATAGAATCTTCGGAAATATATGTTCGACAATATTCGGAGCAGTGGCGGGAAAAACGAGTATTTCCTTTTATGGAAAACATAGACTTGGTAGACCACTGGCCACTGACCATGTGTGTGAGAAGAGTCGATTGTCATCTGCAATGACCGCTGTGATATTGTTCGCTGCTGAGTGACACATTGTTTGCGGCAGTTAACACTCACCACAGCCAAGTCAGCATGAAAATTAACCAATCTGATGGGTCTTGATGTTCTACGTCGTTTTGAGCGATGATCTCGGTCAGTGTGCCGATATCGGCAGTGCCACATCATCATTTAGGATGTTTTCTTTTGACACTGACCGGTACCGAAGATTTTGTCCGTGATGTCACTTGGTTCAAATTGACGCGGGACGTCTACTGATTCAAGATTTTTCCATGGACTTCCTGAACGACATCCTCGTGACCTTGGTGTAAGGAAACGAGGAGATGGCCTTCTCGAAGACATATTTTAAATGAAATTGTCGGAGTTCATAGACAACGTGAACTGCACTTCGTGGATACTGCCTGCCATGCTTTTTATATCAGTGTTGCTAAGTGACGTCATTAATCTCTTGAACCCCATTAATTGGATAGAAGTTATTGTGTCGCTCGTTCGCGATATGATAATGCATAAAATGCAATAGTAGGTCTCCAAACAGGAACATAACTTTTACTGTGTATGTCAGCGTAAATCGTCGGTTAGCTAAAGATCATTGAAGACACAGAGAAAACGAAATAAGCTTTCAAGTATGTACAAATATGGGAATGGGAAATCACCATCGATCGAGGGTATAGCAACATAATGGAAGGAAGTGTGGTGTCACTCTGACATGTCTGAGGCGGCGCTGGCGCCGGGGCCGCGCATTGTAAATTGGTATCGCGGTGAAACTTTCACTTACTTTAACACGTTCCCCCTATCATAGAGGGATAGAGGCAACGTGCTTAACCTAAGCAAGTGGACTGCCTTCGTCAGTGCGTGGATGAAGACATTATTGCGTCGCTCCAAACAGGTTATGGCAATTCACGTATTCCATACATGTATAAATCAGCGAACAATGCAGTTTTGCCGACTGTAATATCGAAGAGCAGTTGGACTGGCATGGTGACTGAGTGACGATTTAACCTGCCATACAGATGAAAAGGTAAGGAACTGCGAGTTTACGTTTGTCAGCGGTCATCCTGAAGAATTTCTAAGCAGTAATGCCCGAAAACTCTTCAAAACAGGGCATGGCAGGAGAGGTTTTTGTCATAGACGAAGTGCACTGTGTCGTGCAGCGGGGGTGGATTTCTGGACCCACTTCAAAGCATTGAGTCAGCTACGAGCTATTTTTCCAGATGTTAATGTTTTAAGGCTCATGACTACTTTGTCATACATTGAGGGCCTAGAAATTGAAAGAATTTTGCTCCTGAGAAAGGTAGTGAAGAAAACATCATCTGTCGATCAACCTAACATCAAGACTACCCATCTGGTGAAGCAGCTTTCGTTGTTGTGGGTAACACCTTTGCATGTCAACTAAGAATTCAGAAGACCCATTTTCCGAAGACAGTTGTGTATATACAAAATTATACTGGTGTGGACTTGGGTATGTAGTCTATTGATTCAGTACCATATTCCATGCACACCTGAAGTAAGCGGGCTGTCATTGTTTATGGCCGGGAGGGGGGGGGGGGTCGGAGGAATATGAGGGGGTCTCTCAAAAAATTGAAAATCGGGGTTGCTCAAAATGTGGAAAGGAAGAAGGAGGTTACTCAATTTTTTGCGCAAAATAAATTGAAACCGCTCTCAGGTTGCACCATTGCACACATTAATTTCTCAAAATTTTTGAAGCGAGATGGGCAACCCCCTCTCGTACTCTCCCCCTTAGGGTGTTCTGACAGTTTTACAAGTAAAAGACGAATTGAAAATGCCTCTCAGATTGCACCAGACAGCATCATTGCACACATCAGTTTCTCAAAATTTTCGATGCAGATAGGGGACAGCCCCCTCTGACACTTTCTCCCTCAGCCTCTCACGTGTTGTCCCCATGTACTTTCAAATTCTGCCCTGTCAGATATCCTTGTGAAAACCCTATCATGACACCCATACAAATTAAACAATATACTCTATGGTCGGATAATTATGGTTATAGCGTGACCTTTTATATCTGTATTTTACTGTGACTTTGAATTTCGTTTTGATGGTTTCACCTTTTTCAACCGCCAGAGATAACTGATGATAATCTAGCAGGGTACATCAGGATTTGAAAGGTCTTTACTATTGCTGCATTTTGTAAATTTTACAAATATATGTATTGGTATTTAAAATTTTCTAAGTGGGAGTCAGTCAAAATTTCAGAGTTAGAGAGGGGGCTTACTCAAATTCGTCATGGTCGGCAGGGGGTTCTCAAAATCTAAGAATTTCCAATTTAAATAAACTACAACCAAAAGAGCTGTTAGGTTGGTTTAAATAAACTACTTAGCATAAAAGCTGTTAGGGAAACTGATCATGGTAATTGTCGCTATGGTAAGCATATAGTGGTTATTACAATATGAAACTAATAAAAAGACCTTTTTATCACAATCAAGTAAAAAATATTAAAGTCAACTTCTTTAAAATATCAGATGAGAAGAAATGTGCTTTCTGGCATGGTAAATCAGATGGTGGTCTGCGTTAACTTTATGCAACAGAAGCATACAGTATGGGAACTGATGCCCCTGATATCAAGAAGATTATACATATTGGTGTTCCAACAACATTGATCAATTTCAAACAAATTCATAGTAAAATATTGAGGAATAAAAACCTGCTCTGAACACTTCAATGAAATAATATTGACTAAACAGGATTTGTAAGTCTTCTTGAAGCACAAAATGTGTAGTTTTTATGGTTAAATATGTTGAGATCGATACAGATAATTAGAGTGCCAAGTATGTCCTTTGCTATCATACGATACACATCTATGTTCCATTCTTTTGTATAGTCGAATCCCACATTTTTGTCAGAAGATGATACTGGATAAAAAGCATTTCAGAGTTCAATCCAATGAAGTGCAATTTCACTGATGTTGGATCATTTGATTTTGGGATCTCATGTTTTGAAAAGTGATTTCGTGATATCTGCAGATTTCTGTTGGATAAAATTAAAACTTTCAAGTGTCATAAGAAAGTATTGGTTTGAATTTGTTTGTGCTATAACATTTGTTTTCTATCTACAGCTTATGTACAGGAAATTGGAAGAGCTGGGAGAAATGGACAGCAGGCAACTGCAACAATGTATTTCAACAAGAGTGACATAGCTGCTGATGTCCCAGGAATGACATCTGAATTGAGAAAGTTTTGTGAACCCGAGACCTGTACAAAAGAATTTATATGATCTTATTTTCATTCATGTTTTGAGCAAACCTTGACACCAATGCATAGGTGTTGTGATGCGTATGTGAGAAACTGTAATTGTTCTGATTGCTACATCAAGTCCCATCAGCCTGAGACCCAAAGTCATGAAAAGAGAACAATTCAATGGAAAACTGCACATATAATATTGAACGCATTATTGTCATATTTTGAATCAGAAAATTCACTGGACAAAGTTAATGCATCTAATACACAGGACTCAGCTCAAGATTAGGAGAACATGTTGCAGCAAATTATCACACTTTTACATCTCCAAAAAGTTTCCAAGGACAATATCCAGCAATTAATTACTTTTATGTTACAAATATTATTGCCATAATTCATCAAGTTCTAACTTGAGTTTGTGGTGATACTTTAGTGAATGTATGAAAATTACGATCATTAAAGGAAAAAAATATACTCATTTGGCATTTTTGTGTGATACCATATTTTACAGTTTCTTTGATTATCTTTAAATTGATAAATTCAGAAATTGTATCTGATGATTTCCGTGCAATTAAATCATACTCTACATATGCAAAAACTTTTAAATGTTGTTTTTATATACAAATACTTCAAATGTACATGTATTAAAAAATAATCATTACTAAATATTGTGACAGAACCTCATCACCTTGCAAAGCATTTTGAGGGATACTGAAGTTATGTGGCATATCCTGCGGCATTACTTTTCACAAGCTAAGCGAGTCATATATATGTAATAAATAAGATTATAATTCACTTATTGTGATAAATTTGATGTAGGTCAGTGTAGTATTCAAGATATTTAGTTTCCTATATCTGTGGTCTATTTCTGACTTTGGTCTGCAATTCAATTGTGAAAGGCTGCAATGTCCATACTCTGTAAAACATTTTTATGGACACTTTGAAAACCTCAATGTTAATATTGTTTCCGTCCATTGTTGTGATGAATGGCTTCAATGCCTGCAGATCCTCAATAGTTGTCATCTAATCACCAAGACTGGAAACAACAGAGTGTTTGTCAGCCAAACAAGTACATTGGTATATCTGTAAAAGTTAAGAGAAATTTCAGTCAATCCCAAGATTGAATCACTTCACCGGGTAATGTCTTTGTTTTAACTGATTTTATAATGTATTCCATCTGAAAATCCATTGGTATGTTGCTACCTAATTTGCATATTATTATCAAATATTCTGTAAAACTCTTCACGAGCTTTCTTGAGAAAGAATGCACAACTGGTGTACAAGTAATCTCATTATTTCATAGATATATTTTGATTGTTTGTTGTTTGCTTTTAGATTATTGTCAACTTTTTAAAGTCTAAGTCCACAGTCCTTATCACATAACTTGTGTAGGTCAAGTAGTGCCTTGTGTAACTATCTCAACTCTAGCCCCTTGGTTCCATCGGTGTGGAGTTCGAGGCCGTGTTTGTGTGTACTGTGATGGTTCTATGGCCTCTCACACTGCCGCCATGGTGCCACCCATAGAAAAAAACAGGGAGTGCGTAGCACTTTACTGCGCTCACATTTGAATGCAGAAAAGCACCTGAAAATATGAAATATTGTTGCTACTTTTACTGTAACACGTATACATCTCTCTTGTGACTGCCGACTACCGTAAAACAGACAGCCATTTTGTATTTTGTTTCATTTGCGCCTGCGCGGAGAGGACATAAGCAGTGATCTCATGACGTCAGCCCCTGGGAGGCAGCTTGAGCGCTCCTGACCTGTAAGCTGCCTCCTATTTGTCAAAAGTCTGTGGCGTGTGTCATACTACGTTCCGGTTAAACAATGGAGAGTTGTTACAACTGTAGTGTTGATATTTCTGAAGTCCGAGAACTTTTCGAAAAAGTTAAAAAGCAGTTTGAATTTCATTTTTTCTTAAAAGAGGACCATGGTTGAAGATAGTGCTATTTGTTGTACAATGGAGAAATACATGTGGTATTTTACCTACAGGATATGGAAAGAGTCTCTGCTTTACAGTTCCGCAGCTGATTTTGGATGAAGTAAGTGATATGTAGTAATGATAAATTATATCCTGCATTCTGAATGGTTATTATTAAACTTTTTTGGGGTCCATGGACTTGTGCTTCATTAGGTGATCCATAATATAGTGTTCATGGTTTAGTTTTGTTATTTGTCTATTTAATTGAGGAAATGCTAAGATACTATTTTTGTAGTTAGTAGTTAGGCTCCAAATATTTGACTGAAGTTTTTCTTTGCATTAGGCTATCAAACTTAATATCTTGTGACTTGAGCATAAGGCTACATTAATATATTATTCCATTTCTAAATCTATGCACAAAAGTCAAATTTAATTGTACTATGTTCTTCGTTTATATGATAATTGATTTTGATAAGATGTTCTTGATATGTTTTTTCCTAGATTTATCCTGACAATGCACCACATATTGGTATTGTAATTTCCCCATTGAGAAGTCTCATCTTAAAGATGGGAGTAGAAAGGGGTAAAAGTTGGGACTACAGATGAAAGAAATGAAAAGTGATGTTATTACAGGTAGGAGAAATTTGTCACTTTTGGAATCAATGTTTGTTGCTTTGTAAACACTTTTATGGTAGAAGCATTTTGCTGCTTATATTTTTAACCTAAGATAACTGATGATAGCGTATGGAAAAATAACATCATCCTTTAAAGGGCTAATAAGTTGCATTTCTTCTGATTCATTTCTAGGTATTCTTAGTGGACAATTTTCTCTGGTCTTTGCATCACCAGAAGCCATTGTTCTTGATCCATGGAGGTCAATGGTTTCCAGTCAAGTATACAAAAGATGATTGTGTTTGATCGCTTGTGATGAAGCCCACAGTTTAAGTGAATGGTAAGTATTTGCCAGTTGCTGATGAAATTGGAAATGTTGATTTTTATCACGTTATTATTTTTTAGTCTCATGAATGTAATGGCATAAATATTAAAAGAAAAGTGTCTAAACGTTGTTGCAAAAAAATTTCAGTGTCTCATTACTTTGTACATATCATAATGCAAATTACAATACCGGTATGTTACTTTAAATATTTTGTTATTTTTTCAGGGTATTACAATACAATATTTACAATATTTTTAAATTTTTCATTATATTATCAGGAAATGACTTCAGGCCAAAATACAGGGAAGTTGGAGTTCTTCGAAGCCTTGTTCTACCATCTTGTCCTTTCTTGGTTCTTATGGCAACAGCAACAGAGAAATTAAGAAGAGATGTTACATCTTTACTCCATTTGACTTCTGTTAATACAATAGCAGTTGTACCAGACAGGTATGTATAATACTGTAACATCAGAATTACATTTTCATTATTAAAATATTATCATTATAGACTCATGTGTGGTCATTGCTTGCTTATATGCCAAAATATTGGTAAAACAAAGTGCTATTCTCACCAAAATGCTGTTTTCAGAGATTGAATTAAGGCTGCATGATTGTATTGTATAGTATTGACGAATAAATACAATTTGTTCAATTGTCTTCAGTAATGTTGTCAGGGTGAAATTCCTCATCAATATACATGCAATAGGGGTCAATTTTTCTAATATTAATGTACAATATGCCTCAATGACAATAAATGTTCATGTTTTCTGCCGTTTGTGAAGTATAATTAAAAATTTTATCTTTTTATGTACAAGGCCAAATATTTTTATCCACTATGGATTATGAAGTCGAACTTGAGTTTTATATTAAGGAGTTAAAGGAAAATGGGGCTAAGTCAAAGAAGTGCATCATATAGTGCAGGTAATTATTTTAATTTTATAGATGTCTTAAAGGAATAAATAATTTTCTTTAGGAGTATCGTTTCTCTGTGTCATGGCATTCCAATCGATAAGAGCTATCAATATTTGGACAAACATGCCATTTCAGTTCTCTGTTTCATGTTTAGACAGGATTTCTGAACCTATATATTCCACACATAATCCAAGATTTTGAAGACTAAAAGATGTGACATTTGAGTTCTGTTTCCTTTTCAGGTCTTTCACTATAGTTTCTGATATTTTTGAATATTTCGTGTGTGAATTTGGTAGCAAGGCATACAATGGTGAAGAAAAGCTAGAGAACAGAATGATTGACATGTTCAATTCTTCAGTTGACAAAGAGACTGAAAAGAGAGTAGTTGAAGATTTTCTAAAACAAGACAGTCATATTAAATGCCTCATATCAACTGTAGCATTTGGAATGGGGGTTGAAATTGCAGATCTAGACATAGTTATTTATTAGAGGGCAAATAAAAGCATACTTCTATATTGGCAGGAAATGGGTCGTTGTGCATGTGAGGAGCGTTTAGGTCATGCATATCCGTTTGTGACAGGCAGGTCTTTGGATCCTAGACGCACTGATAGGGGTATGATTGATTTTTGTTTGAATGCCAAGTAATCAAATAGAAATTGTCTTAGACTTTCTATTCTCAAATATCTCATAGTTGATGGTATGGACATATCATATCTTGATGAATTAGAAAATAGGCAACCCTGTTCAAATACCCATCAAAAAGATTGTGATTGCAGTCACTGTACTTGTTGTATATAGTAACTGTAAAAGAGAGTGTCCCTGTGATTCTTATAAGGAGTAAATGCACATTTCATAAAACGTCATTTCATAAAATCATGTGTTAATTTCTTTTTAAAGTGAAATAAAGAGTCTCTTTCATGCTGGAATTTTTGTTCTCACTATTCTCATTCCTGACACTAGTGTGTTATCTTAACATTCACTTGTCATGTAAGACAAAGTCATTTTTAAAATTTGACCGAAGTTTCTATTTTTTTGAGACTCCCCAAATTAATGATAAAAGTTTGTCCTATTTAATACACTCATGACAGATTGTGATTAAATACATTCAAGAATTACCAGTAGATGGATATTTATTTATTATTTCAAAATAAAATGATTCTCAATTTATTCAACAAATTACACTTTGACCTCAATTGAACATTGATTGACTGCTTCTTGGTACAACTTGCCTTGATCTATCTTAGTTTTCCTCAATATTTTTTTAATCTTCTTTTTAAAATTATGTGTATTTTTTTATTTCAGTGTTATACTTACATCAAGCAAATGCAGAGTGATATATATTTTCCAGGAACAATATCAAACAGCACGTCAGATTTGTATTCTCTGACAAATTTCTTAACCTGCTTGGCATGGTCACCCCCCCCCCACCCCCCAGATTTAATTATATGAGTGTGTGAAATCTCACGTTCAAATTTTTTGTTCATGCATAATATTAAAGCATCTTTTAGATAGTTAATTATTGTAACTGTGAGATCTGATTTTTGCACAGTTCATAAAGTTCATTGCCAAGTGTCTCTTTTATATGGTTCCTGTCACTTCGTTTCTCCAGACCAGATTAACCTTATTTCTAGCAAGAGCTAAGGCGGTGCTATCTTCATCGCCTACTATAGTCTCTACAGGTACGCCACTGCTGTTTGCATTCTGAAGCATCTCTACAATCATGCTAGCTTCCATAGCCTTAGCGCTGCCAGTCCAGTTATGCCTACAGTCATGCTGTCTTGCTGTGCTACCTGACTTCTTTGCATGCTCACAGATTCTACAAGTCTTACTTCTGACAGAGTACCCTACACACTTGCCTGAGTTTTGGCCTATCATTGTGGCATGTCCTTTACAAATAAAGAAATAGAAACTGTCATGCCTAGCCTGGAAATGATATGTAGCAATCTCACTACATACTACAAGTTCAGCTGTCATGAAGATACATATGTGTGACAACTGGTTCAACAAACACCATAATTATTGAATGACAAGTCTACATTTTGCAAAACAAGGTTTGTAAGCCATATATTTGTACTTGCACTCAAGTGTCATCACTAGCCCCTTTCATAACTTACCTGAAAGGCTATTATAACTTCTGCCACTACCATGTTTTTGCCAGGCACCATCAACTGAAACAATTATTCCATTAGTACTTTCACTTTCAGATTCTGTAACTTCAAATGAAAAAAGAACAATATTTTTTACTTCCCCAATCAAATGTAAATACGTTGTAAGCATCCCCCCCCAAAAAAATGATTGTAATTTTCATACATTCACTTAAGGATCACCATAAAGTCAAGTTAGAACTTGATGAATTATGGCAATAATATTTGTAACATAAAAGTAATTCATGGCTGGATATTGTCCTTGGAAACTTTTTGGAGATGTAAAAGTGTGATAATTTGCTGCAACATGTACTTACTGTCAGTGTTTCTTTGTCTGTCTTATTCTATTCTTATTCTACCAACAGAAGAACATGACTCTGAAAGTTTTCTGAAAACAATATTGAAACTGTGAAACAATATATGTTTATTAAATATATTAAAATAAACTGCTGGCAGTGCTGCAGTTAAATTATGTGAATCAATAACCATTATCATTATCAATACATGTATTTGGAAAATAAAATTGCTGGAAAGGGAAAACTTATGTCCGCAGAAAGGTTAAACATACGGGTCACAAGCGAGCTCCGGTCATCGCGAGCTCAGGCAAGTCAAAGGTCAAACTCTTACTGAAAATGACGTCAGACATCGGCGCAGATAATATGCGCAGTATCATAATTTCAGTTACCCGCATTCTATGTTAATACAGATAAGAATCATAAGTGTAAAGAAAAGATTAATACCAACAATATTTCATTTGCTTTTGATTGATTTAAGACTCTACTATCGATAATGTTTGGCAATCTGATGAAAATTGTTGTTCAATGTATTTTTCAACTTGACGACATGCCTACATACTTCAAACACATCCACTTTGTGTGTGACCAGCACTGTTGTTTTTAAAAATTGAATTCTGGTCTTGATGGAAATTCACTTGTTGTCAACTATGGCATTGCCAACAGCAATAACATGAACAACAATAACATTTATGAATACATATGTTTTGTTGACAAATGAATGGCAATGGTATAATTCTATACCAAGTTATAAAAAAGAGTATAGGTCATATACACGGAAAACAAAGACAAATCTATCAAAAGTGACAGATACCACTGCACCCACCACCCAGAAGTGATTTTATGACCTCATTTTTTAAAGGCATAATAGAATTTCTTCAATAACAACACTTCATGTTAATATTAAATTAGTATGGTGATAATATTTACAGACCTCAGTGACTATATGTGTTCTCACAACTTATACATTAGTATTGATTTCTGTGCTTGATGAATCAGTACTGTAATTTGTAGATCAAATCCAACATTACCTGACCGAATAAAGTAAAAAATCTGAATTTAACTAGATCTGTCAAAAACAATATTCATAAACAACATTCACAATGAAATATACCCATCAATTTTAGGGTCCATGCTGTTTTGATGTTCTGTCAGTCACATAGAATAACTATGGTCTTGAAGTGAAAATAGTTATGATCAATATAAGTTGTTTTTTACATAAGCTACCTTTGAGAGAAGAAAAAGAATGCTGAGTGTCAAAGATAACAACAATAGATCAAAATGAATCATGGTCAAATACGTCAAAATAAGTCATAGTGTTTGCTTGCTTGCTTGCTTCATTCCATCACTTTTATTTTTGGACTCTGACAAAACAAGTGAATTTATACCTGTCAATTTGAGTTCCGTTTCATATTTCTCGAGTTTTACAGTCTATCCTATTAAGGCCTTGCACCTGGCAACTGGTTGAATATGATGTGGACTGTATGGAAAGACATGAAATCACTATTTCAATCATGTATAAACGAGAATATTTTCATTTTAAAATTATCATTCCAGAGTTCTTTGTGCACTTTGATTTTAGATGTGTGCAATATCAAGTTACATATGAATAGACATTTATAGTCAGTGATGTATGCATATAATTGCACATGGTCAGTTACTGTCAGTGAATGAGCTTTAAGTTCAAATTGAAAATGAAAGAGCTGGAATAACTACCACCATGAAACAACCAAATACACACCTGCATGCTGTGTTGACGTTCTACAAGGACTTCCTTCCTCAGGCTCCTTTGAATCGCTCCTCTGTTTAGGAGATGATTAACAAACTGTAAGGTCATTCTTGCACGATGTGCATTTACATGTAACGGTGTGATGGTAACTTGTTGGTGTCAAAGCATGGACAGGAGGATTGCATGTTAAATGTTTCTTTTCTTTTCTCGACATTTTGTGCAATTTGCAGTTGACAGACTCAAACAGCCTGTACACCTTCCTGCTACAGTTGTGACAGTATATTCCGCCTGTAACATATTTGTTATTAATTATTGAATAATTAAACATTTCCATCAATTTATCATTTTCTCTTTTTAAATTCAATTTTACCTCGTTTGAATTAGGAACAAGGCTGCATATAAAACACTTGGTTACCTCCTCCTGCATCTCAGTTGGGGACTGTCCCTCTCAAAAAACAGATCACTGCACTTGTTTTTTACCAGCAAAATTTGTAAGAAACATCTGAGGGTGATACACCTAGTCCTGGTTGAACATGCACACTTGCGCTCCACACTCGTGGTGACTGGCGTTTGGTTTGTTTTGATTTTGAATTGTCAAGTGACTTAAGGCAGGTCAATGCACGAGCTGTGACATCACCAGTCCAGATATGGACTGGAAGATGGCAACGGAATGTAGTGTAGTGCCCTCATTGGGCAAGGAACTAAGTCTAATGCTTCCAGTGCTGAATAGATTGCCGCCCTCATACGTAGAATCTGCAAAATATTTTGTTTTTGTTACAGTGAAGTCGTTGAACTGGCCACACCTTTAGAAACACCACTATATGTACTATTTATCTCATTTGAAAACAGTTTATGTTGGGGGGAGTAATTTTGTTTGTACCTACTCTACTGTTTACACATGGCCACTGTTGAACTACATTAAGAAAATGATTAAAATCATGATAAGAAAAATCAAAATGATTCTCATAACAAATGTAAGAATTTTATTGCCAAACTAATTTGCCATTTTGTTGAATATTATTCCGAGAATAGAGTGTGAAAATTTTACAAAAATTGATCCCACAATAGTGGAGTTATATTCTTTGAAATGTTAAAAATAAGGAAAAAGGTACAAAATTAGGTGATTTTGTACATATGCATAAAATTTACACTCCTTTCTCACTTAGTGTATGACTGCTTGTTGGTTGATAAATGGCACATACTTGTTGAATGGGCAGGATATGCTAAACTCCATTCAGCTCCCACCACTGTTAGCAAATCAGAACTCATCAAGTGAGTGGTTGTCTGTTGTCCATCATCAGCTGTCAACTTTTCCATTCAAAACCTCTGCTTGAAATGCAACAGTTTGATTACTTGTATATTTGACTGGCAGACTGATGATTTCTTATATGATTTGCAACTTGTATTTCTCAGGACTTTTTATTTCTCATTTTGGCTGAATTTTCTCCAAATACTTCTTTTCTGATATACAGCATCAAATGGCTATCAAATTTGATTTGAAAGTTCCTGAGGATGACCTTGTTCAATTCAAAAGGTAATGACATTTGCATTTGCAAAGTTTTGAGGCAAATTTTACTCAGTGTTGGTTGAAAGTTTATGTTTATGTTTATACCAACTGTCATACAGCCTTGAATTCAACCTGTGGCTTCTTATAGATAACCCCTCTTTGAGTTGTGTGGAAATTGATGTATGATTTACATATTTACGTCTTTGAGAATTTTGTTCTCATTTCATGTTCAATTTATTCAAAAATATGCCTCTCTGAAGTTGTTTACTTAATAACAATCAAATTTGCTCTTATAAGTTCATCGTGATGACGTCAGTTACAATTGAACCATATTAAAGTTCTGTTGCACTTTTCTTTTCTAGTTTTCTCATTTTGGTCACAACATCTTCTTTGCCTTTGCCATCTCAAAAATAAAGTTATATATAATTATTTCTTGAGACAATATCAGAGAATTTATTTTGGAGACTCAGGGAAGTATAATGTTCATATAATAAATACCTCATAACCAGTC
Source organism: Ptychodera flava (assembly GCF_041260155.1). Lineage (NCBI taxonomy): Eukaryota > Metazoa > Hemichordata > Enteropneusta > Ptychoderidae > Ptychodera > Ptychodera flava. The sequence continues at coordinate 10,298,135 of NC_091936.1, forward strand.
AATATTGTGCAGCCTGTTCCACTTGAAGTCACTCTGTCCTCCAGTGTGTACATGTCAAAAGGAGATCTCACATGATCTGTCAGAATTAACAGGAACTGATCAGTGTGGGAACTTACACACTTCTTTGCTTTCTACACCTCTGCTTTTGAATATATGGTGTTTTTAATCGAGTTTGAACTCACAAGATACAGTCACCTTATGGAGAAGCAACAGACAAACCCACTCAGCCAAATCCCCATTCTCAAAAAGTGGTTCAATAACCAAGCTAAGATGTTACAATTTTCTGACTGCAACCACTCCATACTGCTGTAGAGGTCATGTAGCACCTGCACTTACATACTCGCTATCACACATCGCACAAAAACAAAATATGTAATTGTAAATTATTCTGTGTACATTTTAAGTATAAATTCCTAAACATTTTTATCGGACAAGAGGGTCAGAGTAGATTACTATAAGATACCATTTCTCTCTATGATGAAATAAGAGGCTGAGCAGTTTCATGTGATTTTGTAAACCTTTATGGGTAAGAGAATGATAATTCCAATCAGCAGCATATCTTCTTTGAAAATTCCTTCATTCAGTTCCAAGTATTTTCAAGTCATCCCTCCCCCTTCACAAACAGCATGATTGAACTGTAAGAAGGAGAGGTAGCCATGAAGCTTTTGTCAGAGTGGTACATAATATGCATGGAAATGGATATGATGTGAAAGAAAGCAAGACCAAACAAGATTTCCAGATTTAAAATATAATCTTAAATATTTCTATAAATATTTTAAATATATATCAAACATTTCTTAAAAATATACATCTGAAGATTCTGTTCATAAATTAATCAAAAGTCACTTCCAGATATTGATATCTACATTGAATGCTTCTGAGAGAGAGAGAGAACATCCTAAAATTTTGCGGGTGAATATATATACAGTACATCATGATAAATTGACAGTCACAACGCGCACTTTCACATATTTATGGAATGTTGTATCTCCATGAAAGTGGTAAAACTATCTGAAATGTACATTTGGTATTAAAACTGAAACAATAGTCAATAAAACAGCTGCATTGGGTCATGATGCCCATGGAGTAAAGCTGAAATAATAGTAGCAATCAAAGAATTGAGAGAAGTTGAAAATATTTCTTCTGTGTCATTGGGCTATCTCATATTTATTTCCAGATTAGGTCAGAAAACACTGCATACATGATTTTCATAGCTGAAGGTATAGCATGGAATTCATTCCAAAACATATGGTTTGAGTTGGTTGGTCGGAACTGGGCACACTTCAAGTCTGCCAGGCACACTGCACACTTACCGGTTTCCATTCAAATGGAGTCTGTGAATGAGATACTTAATGATTAAAATTAATGGTAGGTTAAATAAAATAGTGCAAAGAGACATACATTTACCTTCTACAAGTGCTGGCCATTTTTGGAACTTCTAAATATCCCAATGATGTAAAGATGCAATCTTGCTTAAAAATAGTTTTCAAAAAAAAAGTATGCCTGTACTTACCCAAAAAATCTTTGGGAGCTTTAAGCTTTAAAGTATTTCTTTCACAAGAGGTATGGCTATCTTGACAACTTTAAGCTACAAACGACTTGACTAAATAATTCAGATATTTATTGTTCTGTGTTGACAGTTTATGTAGTCTAATTAAAGCCCCATAAGCTGTATCTTTTTGTTTTGTTTTAGTTGTTTTTTCTAAATAAGATAGTTTGAAATCTAATGCAACTTATATAAAAATGTTTACTGAAGTGTGACCACAAAACCTTTTTCAAACATTGGGAACAAACACACAACTTAGATTTGAACAACTAAATATATTTTGAATTTCATCTGAAATAATGGCTGCCGCACATATGCAAAAGTGTCAACGGACTCCATCTCCAGGGATTGAAATAGTGTCATTTTAAAAGACAATGATTCTCTCCGTAGATTTGATGGGATTTTTTTAAACTAAGTAAAATACAAAAACTTACAGCCAATTCGGCTTCAACTATTACCTAGCTTGTATTCAAGTTGCAATGGACAAAAATAGCACATTAAGCATTACTAACCCTTTTTCAATCATAAAACATTTACAGACTTTCTAAATTTATCTTGGAATTATTTTCTGTCAGTAAGAAGGAAACTGTCAGAACATCCCTATTTGCAAAGTGTCACATCATGATTTAAATTTACTACAAACAAACAATCCCTCTTCTCAATGGCTGGCCTGGAGAGTTGGAGGGTTTCATTCGCACAAAGTTTGAACCAGGCAAAGATGACAAAACCAGTGTGCAACAATTTAATTGATCTTTTCACTTGTACATGTCAATCAAGTTTTCTATGACAAATAACTTTCAAAAATTCAATGCTTGATTTGCTCTCTGAATTAGAAGTCAAATCATACTTGGTCGAGAAGTTAAACCATCAGGTCTTTTGAAAATATATTGGATAAAAACAAGATAATAAAGTACATCACCTGACAATGTGACTGTGCGAGTACACTTTCAGAGGGTGATGTGAAGTAATTTGAAGAAATGCAAGACTCACATGCTGCCTGAGCCATGTTGGAAGACAAGTGCAGAATAAAAACTGTAACAATGGCAATACATTCAGAGTGTGAACAATTAATGTATTATCAAGTTTACAATCTGGCCCTGCCCAGGGAAAACAAAAAGTGAAAGGTATCAGGGCTTGACAATTCCTATCGCCCGACGCCCGGGACAAGTGAAATTTACGTTCGGGCATGGATGTAAAAAATAGACATCCATGGTTCGGGCAAGTCAAAAATAAAATCTGGTCGCCCGCCGGACAAGTTGTTTATACAACTTCTGGCGCAATCAACGCGAACCCCTAAGTTGCGGTGTCGTCATGTCGCCCGATTTGCGTTGTCGTTCACACAAAATAAATGTCAATCACTGACTTTTTTAGATACAATTGTGACGTTCTTCCGCGATTCATTTGCCGACTCACACAATGTTGCAATTTTTCGATGATCGACATGAAATTGTTTCATCGTCCAATTAAAAAGTTGCTTAAAACTTGGCGTAAACAGCATTTCTTTGTTGTATGCTGACTGCTCCGCCCCAACAAATTAGGTAAAAAATTGCTAAACCCAATGCCATAGTGCTTATTGGCAATCGACCGTGCTGTACTTCAAAATCATTTATGCGGCCTCGCGAGGTAGACGAACATTGTTGGCAGATAGTTTGTGGAGTGATCGCTGTAAATATGAGTATTTTACGGTAATATTTCCACTAATGCAAACAAGGCATTGTGCATTTTCGCGAGCCAGAGCGTAATTTCCGCTCCGCAGACCTACGCAAAAACCAAGCAATGTTGTTGCCGTAAAGAGGCACGTAGTTTACGACGATGGGCATTGTGTAACTCTGAGAAACGACATTGTGATGATTTACGACGGCGCCACGCGGGCCAGCGTGAGTGGGATCGTCTGAGAATCGACGACTCGATGTGATGATCGATGTTTCTGACAAAGATCTAAACATAAGCGTTATGATGAGGAAAAACGCCGTAGACGTTATCTGCCGAAATGGAATTTGGAAAGCACAGTGGCCTTGGTTGAAATATGACGTTTCCAAAATGTTCTGTACGTCGTGTCTCAAATACCCCACCATTGCCAAAGCATGGAGGTAGGAAGAGACTACCTCCATGACCAAACCAAGCGAAATGCTTTTCTTGACAGATACGACATGTTTCGCGTTGAATCGATAAGGTCTCACGAGTTTAGTCAACCGCATTTGGACTGTTTGGCGCATCGCAGATGAGATCGTGACGACGACAATGATTGTGGAAATTTTGTGGGTCCCGCTGAGCCCGATAGTACGGTTTCACTTGCCAACAATCTGATCGCATGCACTCGCAATGCGTGAACCGAATGACGACGACCAGCGACAGAAACTGACCAATCTTTTACGACGGCATTATGCTTGCCAAAAACGGGAAGCCGATGTATGATATGTACCTTCAAATTCAATGTTAGCTCTGCGTACAGGTCTGTGAGTTCCCGGCGTTATACGGCCTCTTGTGGTGGAGGCCGTATGACGCCGGAAACACACAGATAATACGCAGGCCTACTTCAATGTAAACTTTTGAAAAAAATCGGCGTCAACATCGGCGAAAATTACCAAGATAAGAAAGCCCTGAAAGCCGCTACGGACTTCGTCGCAAGCAATTTGGTCTTGATTATTACAAATGGAGGACAAGCAAAATTTTGAGAGGACAAGTGAAATTGAAAATCCACTTGTCCGACGGACAAGTGAACTGGAAAAAAAATTGTCAAGCCCTGGGTATATGCTAGAATCTTTGTAGACTTGTAGTACAGAAGAGGATGCAATGGTTTTGAGAGTGAGTGGAAGAGTATATGCCATGCTTAAGATTCTATGTACTGTCAAACTGATATATAGGGAGGATATGTCAATAGATGTACTATCAACATGATATATAGGGAGGACATCTGAATACAATCTGATATAAGAACTAATTGTTTAAATGGTAGTAATAGCAAATTTTAACCCTACACAAAAATCTTACTAGTGTACATCTCATTCAAGGCATGGTAAGAAAATGGCCCCCATCTCTATGTTGTCTCTGAGGGAAAACTAGATTTCCTGTTTTTCACAAACTAAGCTATTGAAACTTTATTTTACTTCATTAGATTCAAAATGAGCCCCAACAGTGATAGGTCAAATAAATATTGTAAAAGTTAGAGAGTACAAATGTTCTCTAGGCACATTCTACCTTACGTACACACAGCAGTAGCACCCTAGTATGTTAAGACATGGGTCGAAGATTTTTAACATTTTAGAGTAGGTAAGGATAAGGTTTTAGAAAGTTCTAATCAAAATTACTTTAAATTTTGCGACAATATACTTCTCATTGTGTAAAACATTTTCGCAAATCCTTAGATTTCGAAAAAGTCACGTGACTCACAGCTGATATTATTTTCCTGCCAAAATCATATACAATGAGATATTTCAACATCAAGAAAAAACTTTATTCAAACAAAATTGTCAGTGGAAATACAGAAGCATGAACGCTCATGTAACAACCACTGAGTAATTCAAACTTATTAACTTTTCACAATTTTTTTTCAAAAACCAAAAAATTGAGCAATATTTTATATTCCACAGACCTTTTATTGAGGTTATTGTATCTGTTATGTTGAGTGATAACTACTCTTTCAGAATATGCAGAAAATCTAACAAACATTTGAGTTTACAAGTTGAAATTTAATCTTTTTTAAATGTATGAATTTTGATGGGAAAATGTCATTTTTCGTTCATGTGACTGTGTCTGTCAACAGTTATCATGTACTATCTGTAAAAGTATGCCAAAACAAAGTATTTAAACCAAATTTCAGTCAATTCTGACTATATCCCTTGAAATTAAATAGTCCGGTCTGCATTTTTTGTAATATTTTTGACCAAATGGACATCACATTTCATTTGCTAGTTTCTTATCAAAATTTTGGCAAAAATCTGAAAAAATCTTACTTGGGTATATTTTATAGTGGCAACAAAAATTGACTTTGACGTTCAAAGGGTTAATCATCAACTGATCATACATTATGCAAATGAGCTCTAATTGATAATGATAATGATAATGATAATGATAATGACTTTATTTCACCAGTAAACAATGTGTCAACATTACTGGTGGGGACCAGGGAAGTAGTTCTAGTGGAACTAATCAAGTCCTGGCCCAGAATTCATACAAATCATGATATCATAGTAATATAGTTTGCCATCCTTTTCAAGAAGTACATATTACATTTCAACAGCGAGGTGAAAACAAATAAAAAACCAAAAAATACAGAGATTCACTGTTCTGAGTTCAAAAGAAAATTTTTAAGTGAGGTTTTAAATAAATTTCTTGATTGTACAGATTTTATCGTCCTTGGAATTTCGTTCCAATGCTTAGCAATAGAATAATATATATTATTTTGAGTTAATTTTAAATTTACCTTTGGAATAACAAAATTGTCGCCAGTAGATAAACGTGTTTCATATGTATGTGAAATTGATGAAGCATAACGATCTAATGAATGCCCATAATGACCAGTTTTTAAGTCAAAAGCAAATATACAGGTCTGAAACTTACAAAGTTTATAAACATTGAGAATTCCAAGTTGCTGAAACAATGGAGCACTGTGTGTAATGTTACTAGAAAAAGTTATCAGTCTGACCACTCTCTTTTGTAATCTAAAAATCCTGTCTAGATAGGTTTTATACGCATTTCCCCATATTTCAATACAATACATTATATGAGGGAGAATAAAACAATTGTACAATAACAATAAAATTGATTTTGGAAGATAATGACGTAAATATGATATAAGACCTACTTTTTGACTAACCTTCTTGATAATTGTTTCAATGTGATATTTCCATGTTAAAGAAGAATCCAGAGTAACCCCAAGATAGATAGCAGAAAAAACATTTTGAATTGCCAGATCACCAACAAATAAAGCACCCTGAGGGTCAAAATTTCTGCGAGCAGTTTTAAAGATAATGTAGTTTGTTTTGTCAACATTAACAGTAAGCTTGTTGGACTTGCACCAGGTATGTACTTTTGTTAACTCTGTATTTAAAATATCCAGATCAATTCTATGTATGTTATCTGAATAAAATAAATTGGTGTCGTCAGCAAATAACCTGAATTGAAATATCTGAGATGATTTGCTGATATCGTTGATATATATTAAAAAGAGAAGAGGGCCTAGGATAGATATGGTAACTATGCAGATATTCAATGTCTTACACTACAGATTTGCAAAGTCATAATTCTAGGTGATTCATTTCGAACTCCAATATGTTTAGGCATTCCATGTGGATAAGTATACAGTAGAGAGTAAAGTCTGCTGCAAATGAGGTAATTGCAGCAGTATCTTTGAAGATAGAATTTTAGGTAGAATGTACTTTTTCTAAGAACTTTGAAAGTTTTTTCATTGATTTCTAGAGATGATTTTACTCAGTATTTGTTCAAGTTATTATGAAATTTGTATATGTATATTAGTGGTGTCAACTATTGAAAAATATGGAGGAACAATTTTTTTTTGTTAAAAAATTTATCCTTCTCTCAGAAATATTTGTAATAGTTTTAAAATCAGATATTTGATTTTTTGTTGTACTAATGATTACATATTTTTCTTGAACATGGTGAATTTGCTCATTTTTACTTTTAGGGCCCATCACCTTTTTAAGGAAAAATGAACTTACGTTTGGCACACATGAACTGTAGGTCCATAGCAGTGGTGGTGCTTTTCTAATGAGTTTCTGCCTTTTACGTTACGATTTTGAATTCAGCTACTTTTTTCCTTGCACAGGATTTTTGGTCATTGTGAGTCCCTAATAACAAGGTCATTGATGAGTGCAGGTAAATTGGAAATTGGATGTTAATTGGTTGAAAAACTGTGTGCAGTAGTAGCACCGCTGTACACGGATCCAGTAGCTTGTCTATGGAAGATACCATGATACTATTGATAGTGGTGGTGGGGTGAATAGTCATAGAAGTAAAAAATCAGCTTGTACAAGGCAGTAAACCCATCAGAAAATTGCCACAACAGATATTTGTTTTTTAAAACATTAATGGCACAATATGGCAAATTTTGTAATTTGCAATTTAATACACACAGTAGAATATTGTAAGTATTCAGGGTAAAGTGTTAACAATGCTAAATCTGCTGAGCGTTTCTCATTAAAGTTATGGTCAACAATTGTAACAACTTAGCTCCATATGCAACAACTTAGCTCCATGATAGAACCTCATTCTTGAGGAAAGGGGGTTTAGCCCAGCAGTTTTCATCTCCACTTCTTCTTTAGGTGAGTAGACCCCACAGGTTATGAGCTTGTCTGATTTAAAAATTACCAAATTGTCTCAAGATTATGCAAATATTATTATACGTATGTCATGTACAGGGCACTGTGGCATGTGTGTATTGCTATTTTTAAAAATATTTAGTAAAAATTGTAAATAGTACTCTATGTCTAGGTCTTGCAAAGTGTGTTATTTTAATTTAAAGTATTGTGTATCATTATTGCTTCAAATTTATAAGAAAACTTCCAATGTTATTCATGATCACCACTTTCAAACTAATAAAACATAAACAACTGCATTTCAACAATCTTATTATCATTTCAATTATCTTATTAATTTTTGAGAATAGGAATGTTGCAAGGTACTGTTTGGCCAAAGAAGGTGTTCCTTGCTAAAATTGCTGAGAAAATGTCAGCTATTATGATAAAAATGCCTGCAGTGCAATTCTCATGTATATAACTTACACTCTGGTCAGTATTGCGTTGATACCACAACATGCATGGGCTCATTTTAAAACTTTTGGAGTAAGGAAAATTTTTCCCATAGAGTGACAGGGACGGTGGGTACTTTGAATTTCTGTAGAACCGAATGTTGCTCGGTGACCTCTGATTTTTTTTCTTGATTTTGTTCGGAGAATGGTCATGAGTTTCATTAAGAAAAGTTTGAGAAAAAGTGTTTAATGTCTTTCCCTTCAAGGCCAATACTACCTCAAATGAATCATAATTAATGAATCATCCCCATTAAGATACAATCCAACTAGTTCTAAGTAAAAAAGCATAATTAGTCCCCATTAAATAATATTGGTGATGTTGTCACCTTTTGATTAAATTTGAATGATATCATCCTTGCGGGTGTTGAAACAAGAGAGCATTTGAACCAGAAGTGAAGGAATGATGACTTTTAGGCCCTCTGTTGATATAACATTGGGGAGATCTTCATTTTTAGTTTCATTTTGTAATATTGCAAGTGGGCAGCAGGCTGGAAACGCTGCATTTGTAGGTTACCATGCATTGTTTCTCTCACATGACAGGAATAGATTTCTGCTCATGAGTTTATGACTTCGAAAATGAAATTGATTGCAACATGGCTATGTTGCCAGGTTGAAAATTTCTACATTGTGCAGAAAATTATTATCAAGTCATATGCACAGTGGAAACACAGTTCAATGTATATTATATTGAGGTATACACTTTCATTAAGTCTTATTCTGGACTGATGTTTTGAAGTTACAGTACATCCATCAAAAATTAATTTTCTTCAGACCATTTCAATAAGCATCTAATTACGCACTTGTGCATAAATTAGCTACTAATTTGCATATATAAATATTTTGCGACATTATATTCAATAACTTAGGGACTGTCTCTGATTGTAGCATAAGTTCAAAACACAAAATTCATTCGTTTACAGGGGGGAGGGGGTTTGACCTCCATTCAGTTAGTAAGCTTCACTTTTGCTCTTTTTATTTTGTCATCACAAGTTCTTTGTGTGTAAAAATATAAAAAACTGCACAGTCGTGCCAACAAATTTTATAGGAACCGTTTCTAGTTCGTTCTCTCCCAAATAAAATTTACCAACAGTAATATTGTATCCTAAACCTTTCATTCATCAAATAAAAATAAAAAGTATCATTTTTTAAAATGTGCCATTAGCATCTGCCTGCTCTAACCACACGTACAGTGGTCATTTTACTCCCACTGTGTTGACAAAACAGCACTGAATACTGCAGTCTTCACAAGACCATTATTCTCAGTACATTGTTCTCTAAGGCACACATCAACATTTCGCACTTTTGAGCTTTTTTTAAGGGGAGGGGGGAGGGGTTTTTGATCTAAACGAAGGAATTTTGTTTCTTGAACTTATGCGACAATCTGAGACGGTCCCTTAGTTAAGTAGTTTTGATTGCCAACTTCTGATGCCGCATCATGACACATTTATATTTTGATAATCCGCTAAGCTTCATATCTGATAAAATTAAGAGACTTTATTTACATCTTGATATTTATTCAGGGATATAAATAAAATATATTATCACTAATATCAATTTAGGTCTACTCGGTACAGAGAATTTCTTGATGATACTTACACTTGATGCAGTGTTTTGCTACATTCATCTAAAATGATCACTGATTTGCATATCTTACACAATTTGCTGTGATGATGATTTTTATCAGAGCAAATAATAAATGATATGAAATTGCTAAACAGAATCATCTGGGTGAGATTTTTACGAGAGTTATTGTTTAGAAACTTGCATGTAAACAATTATTACTAATTTGCATGTTCAGGGAACATTTTAAGTAAGGAAACACTTTAAAGGGACAGGGTTGCTCTTTTTTGACCTGCTTTTAAATCAAGAATACATGCAATATTTGCATAAAGTCACTCTGTGTACAAAATGATGACGGATAACTGCCAAAGTGTCAAAAATTACCCTTTTGCTGAATGTAACCAGATGATTTTGTTTGTGACTTCTAAACAAAACAGATTTTTCCTATTCCGACTTGCTTTCCCATGACTAATAAACTACCACATTGCAAGAGAAAGCTGCTATTCTTATCTATGAAAAGTATCACCGATTAAGATCTCTTTGCACAGGTTGCATGAGGTTCAAACTTTATGAAACACAAACAGTGTATGATCCGCCATGTATGGTTAGAGTTACACATTTGAATTTTTGAACTTGAAATTTTGGTGTAGACTGTAAATTTATATTTCACTGAATGTTTAATCTTCTCTGGCTGCAAGCAGTGTTGAGGCTGTACATAGTGACCAGTATTTTAGCATACTTTGCAAAGTCAAAACCACAACTAGTTTTCATATTAAACAAAATTCAAGGAAAAGCTCCAAAAAGCATGGATTTGTCCCTCTAAATGAATTATGCAGTATTTTTCAACCTGATTAATAGTTTTAAGGGTGAGATGTACACCTTGATAAGATTCTTGCATTGGAACTTTTGACTTCATTTAACAAATGTGTTATTTTAGTAAATGTCTGTAAAAATGCTGTGATAAATATTTTTACAAGCTAGTATTTAAATCATCAAAGTATGATTTGATGTGATGTCATTTTACTCAAGTATAAACTACTCACTGAATATGAATTGTTATCAGGGATATATCTCTTTTAAGATAAGGCTGATTACTAGTACCATACAAATTAGTACATAGAATCTCCAGCTTGGATCAATGACATTTCAGTGATTTGAATAGTTACAAATGTATCTATTTTACAAAAGAAATATCATCAAGCTGATTTACACAATTCAAGACAATAAATAACTAATTTGATTGTTTAAAAGGCCAGCACAATGTGTAATGGACTTTTGATTCACCTACAACATTCATGAAAAAATACGCCCAGTAGCAATTACCATGCCTTCAGTGCACAATGATTTATCTATTCAACCCATCTGTTAAAAATAACTGCCCATTTACTGATTCAGTTCACATGTGGTTCTTATACTTTGTCATGATATGTGTATTGCTGGTAACAAAACTTGAATAGCTATCACTTTATATATTCACTCGTTTCCAATTTTTCAGTATCTGTTCATCTGGCACATTTTGAAACTATATGTTGAAATCTATAATTCTCTTATAATCGCCTGGATACATGATATATCTGCTAAAGAAATATTTCAAATTTTCAACTACCTAGCTGTATATTTCACAACTATAGTCAAGCTGTCCCTGGTTCTGAACACATATGTCCTAAAAGCAAAACATGACTGTTCCCTTATCTCATCCATGATGCTAATTTATTGCTCTGTAGGTCAGCATAATCTACTACTGGGAGTCACTGATACACTCTTAAAGTAAAATGTTTCCTTACCATGTACATTTGCTTCTGTGGTGTTTTTACTCTATTCTGTGGTTTTCTAGATTACCTTGTCATTGTCTTTCTTAAAGTCATCATTTTCTGTTCTTTGTTTTATGCATCTACTTTGGTGACAAATTTGACAACCATTATCTTTCGCCTATTTAATAATAATAATAATAATATTGGGTTCTTATATAGCGCACATATCCACAAGTACATGTGATCAAGGCGCTTTACAATTATTATTACCCCTGGTCACTGGACCTAATATGATACCACTCAACTCCCTGGGGAGCAAACAACAGCTCACATGTGCAGCCAATAAGCGCAGCAGAGCTAAATGCACACATAACAACCTCTGTCCTACCAGGTACCCATCACTCCTGGGTGGGGAGAAACAATGAGGAATAAAGTGCCTTGCTCAAGGACACAACACCACAGCCATGCCGGGGCTCGAACTCACCATCCTTTGATCGTGAGTTCACTGCTCTAGCCACTGGCCCATGGTATGCAGCATTTTCCTGAGGGGGATTGTCCAGAATTGTTTTTCCAACATTCCTTCCACAGAGATGTGATCAGGAGATCACATGACTAATTTCTTTGCAGGAAATAAAAAACCCACCTACCCCATTCTTTGATGATCACATGTCGTTCTATCCCTCATTCCTGGTGTCAAAATAATACAAGGAACCAACAAGTATGAACTAACTACTTGCGTTGTCTCACATCACTGAAATTCAAATTTCTTCCCTTTACTTTTCATCTTAACTGCTTTTCGTAGTATTTTTCTTACCTTCATTTTCCACTTTCAGGCTACTTTTGACTTAATGTCTTGTTTAAAACATATGTCTTTCCACATTATGCAAGAGGAAACATGTGCATTTGTAGTAAAAAGTACAATACTTTTACTCTTTTCTAATTTTTTTATTTCATTCTCTTAGCCAAAAGAACAAAGTGAAATATCACACTTACCATTTATATTTCAGCAAAACTATAAATTTAAGACTGCAATTTTTTTTAAATCACTAAAAATAAAATTCTTGTTTCTTTTTCAGTCATCTTTCAGTAAAAGATACAAATATGGAGAATTTTCCTCTGAAGTTACCACAAGATTACCATGTCATGTCTTTACCTCCAATATCATCATTTCTAAAATGTTTTCAAATTGTCATTGCTATAAAGTACATTCTTAGTACAAATCAGGGAAATCAATAATTTTGTATGACTTGATAAAGCCATTGTGTCCTATCTGTGACTGTCATGGGGAATGCAAAGAGCAAAAGGAAATTAAAAAATAATTGATACAACCTGTTGGATGATTTGCCCTCTTTATACCTCAACATCTGCTTTAACCTGTTGTTATTGTGAAGATCCATCCCACTATTCAATGTTGTGTTCCAGAGGAATGTCTCTCACATCTGTAGGACTGCTGCAAATGCTCCTGTCTGCTGATGTAACCCTGGAACTGTATAGGAATAAAAACATATTTCATGATGTTTGTAATATTTTGAGAATTATCTGTACCTGTCATCTTGTCCAAATCTATTGTAGTTCCTTTGCTTAATGGAAGAACCAATCACATTGACAGTTATCATGCCTATGGTTCAAAAATATTCAACTCACCCAATGTAGAACTGTCTTGGACCAAGTTTTTCCTCAAGTTCAAGCAAACACTGACTCATCAGCCCACCCATGTATTCTAATTTCCTTTCCCCATTCTGCCAGGTGAGTACCAGATCAGCATATTGGAAAGTTTCCAATTCCTTGTTGCTTAGATTTTCAATGACAACCAACCCCTCTGGCACTGGCCATGGCAGTTGCTGTTTTGCACTTGAAAAATTCTATAATAAATTACACAGTGTCAGAATGAATGTTGTCAAAATTTAATAAAATATTCATGAAAGTGTAAACACTGAAAGACTACCTGGCGACTATTGTTCTGTATTTTGAAACAAACCCGTCATGTCCATGTCTGTGGTATGTACTTTGGTATGTGTTTTAGTATTACTGCAGAGGGCATTGTCCATCAATGACTGCAAAAAGTCCTACAATCATGGGGGGAATTACTAAAAGAAAGCCAATAGAATCTTTGTAATATTATGGAAATATTAGAGTGGATACCATAAAATTTGAATGTTTCTGTCTGAGATTTCAGTGTTGGCAGGTATATGGTTGGCTGATGTTAAGAATGGAAAACGGTGTTTTCAGCAAATTTTTATTGTACACTTACAGTATCATATGAGCCAAAATGATCCACGAGATCATATTCTCCTTCTGTGGAGTTGTATGCCAGTGTTTCCTGATTCAATGGTGTGCATGGGCTGTTATTTGGTGATGAAGCCCCTGAGCCCGCAGCATGGGAGGTTTTGAATTCCCTGTCATTCAGTTTGGTGATGACATCCCACCCTATGGGGTCTGTTGTTTTCTGTTCTATGCTGTGTTCACTCTGAAAGAATCGGTGTCAGTTTGATCAACTGACAGATGTCAATATAAAAAAATAAGAGGGATAGGACATCGTCCTTCCTTCATATGAGTCCCGTCTAAGAAGAATCGATTGCTATCTGCAATGACCGCTGTAGTATTGTTCGCTGCTGATTGACAGTTCACTGAAAGACTGCTTGCCGTAGATAGTTGATAATGAAGTTTAAAACCACATCAAGCAGTGGTATATACTTACCTCGGTCAAGTCAGAATAAAAATCAACCAATCTGATTAGTCTTGATGTTTTACGTCGTTTTGAGCGACGATCTCGGTCATTGTTGCCGATATCGGCTATGCCACTGGGATGTTTTCTTTTGACACTGACCGGAGCTGAATACTTTGTTCGTAATGTAAGATTTTTCCATGGCCTATCTGAACGAACTCCTCGTGACCCTGGTGTAAGGAAACGAGGAGATGGCCTTCTCGAAGACATATTTTTAATGAAATTGTTGGAGTTCTTGACAACGTGAACTGCACTTCGTGGATACTGCCTGCCATGCTTTTTATATCAGTGTTGCTAAGTGACGTCATTAATCTCTTGAACCCCATTAATTGGATAGAAGTTATTGTGTCGCTCGTTCGCGATATGATAATGCATAAAATGCAATAGTAGGTCTCCAAACAGGAACATAACTTTTACCGTGTAATGTCAGCGGAAATGTTCAATTAGTTACCAGGCATTGAAGAGGCAGAGAAAACAAAATTAGCTTTCAAATATGTACCAAAATGTGAATGGGAAATAACGATCGATCGAGGCTGCAGCACGCTCGCGTTTGGGGATGACGCGCGTCGGCGCGTTGTCGGCGCGGCGCGACTCTGGTTCCGAGAGTGGCTCCGCCCACTTACCTAACCAGCCGCTCTATGCCTCTAGTTGCAGAAAAGATAAATAGTCGCATAACCATGGCTATGCCTGCCTTATGATTTTCATCTTCATTTGTACGTTTATTGTGTAAAATGTATTCAAACCATTGACTCTATAAACGTACAGCAGCTCGGATTATTCCGAGCGTCCGTACAGCTAGCTGAAGCTGTCGGGAGAAGACAGCTGGTTTCACTTGAAAAACCGTTGAGGGCGCTGTATAAAAAAAATCATTTCTGTCAGCATAGTCGTCTGTACCTTTAATAGCCCAGATTAGCCCTGCGTACGATGCTGTGTGTTCCGCTACAGCTAATAGCCCCGCTCACCGGGCTATTAGCTGTAGCGGAACACACAGCATCGTACGCAGGGCTAAGCCTAGACGCACTATTTCTTCGCTTTGGCCTCTGTGCCTCCGACGAAGGCCAAAAGCGGAGACTGGGTTCAGGCTACATGTACCTGTGTTCTAAAATTCATATACATTTTTTTAACCACCGCTTTTACAGGAGCGTAGATCACAGGCGCTCCTTAGCTGGGTAGTCTGCTAAGTAGATCGATTTTCGGATCGATCTATTGATCCCGTAGTCGGTATGCCCGCCACTGCAACCTAAATACTCACAAGGTGTGCAACACAATCACTCAAAAAACACACCACCCGATTTGTCAACTGGCTGTGCGCTCGCACAAAACATTCAGAACTACACTCCCATATAGGCCTACCTAGTTGGATCACAAATTTAACCATCTCCTCAAAAATCACGCCGATGAATGTGTCACTCGCGTCATCTTGAAGAAATCGGCCGTGTTTTATTTAGGTTGCACCGGCGGTAATATCGACTACGGGATCAATAGATCGATCCGAAAATCGATCTACTTAGCAGACTACCCAGCTAAGGAGCGCCTGTGGCGTAGATATAACCACAGTCCCTCTATCCATGGATAGAGGGACTGTGATATAACCATTAATCATGGAGCTGACAGCTCAATGAAAACAGTTTGGTTTCTTGACTAGCTCAGGCATATGTACACGTACAATTGGGCACATAAGCGTAGAGCGGAATTTTAGAACGCAGGTAACTGTGGTGTAAGCAGGTTTGCGGAAATGCTATTTTTCCTCACTGTTCTGCGGTAGTAAGGGGGGTGAAAGTTTTGCTCTACCTACCAGGGTTCAGGTATATTTTCAGGTCCCCCTGCAGGGGGACCTGAAAATATTTCAGATTGGTTCCCAACATTTTCGAAATGCATATCATTCGAATGATATGCATTTCAAAAACTTTTGTCTCGAAAAAATCCAAAAATGTATGAACACCATTGAATTTTGGTAAAAACCACAAGGTGGCCTTGTAACTTGGCAGGAGCTGCAAATGTTGATAATTTTTTCAATATGTATATGCAGTATGTAAGCCTGTATGTATCAATATTGGTGAAAATTAAATAAGATTCGAGATTGAAAGTCAATTTTCAATGGTACAAATTCAGGGTAAACGTACACAGGCTCGTTGGCTACTGGCAGTGACACTGGCATCGCATACCGACAGCAACGGGGATAGCTCTCATTCTGATGTATTTGAAGAAGAGTTTGGGTCAAATGACGCTCATGAACGTGAAACATACTTGTACAATAGATCAGGCCAGAGAGCAACACATGGAAGACCAGGAGACCTGGCAGTTATCAGGGACGATTGTTTAACTTTTGGCATACGAGAACAATAAAATATGAAAGAAAAATGATGGGTCACCATGCTTGATATTCTACAAATTTGCAATGAAGAGTCACGGTTTTTCACAAAAATATAAAACCATTCATTTGAAGTTAATGCAGAGAATGAAATTTTCACATTCACATCGTAAAATACACAAAAGTAAAACGTTGAACAGTAAAGAGTCTAATTTCAATGAAAAAATATCAAAAAATGGAATTATTCATTTTTTATCAAATTTTCCATTTTTACACCCAAAATTGCAAAGATTAAAACGCTTGTTTGATGGATTATTTTAACCTTCATTATTGTCAATTTTGCAAAACATAAGTAGTATCTAAGTCATGTAATAACAAAATATTTTTCAGTAGGTCACTGTGCTCAGTTTTCACAATTTTGCAAAATGTAGCCAGGAATTCACAATTTGCATGCTCTCTCATGATTGTCAATTTATGTGCTCTGCAGTAGGTGCCATTGACCTGGCCAGAGTTGGATTACAAGTCGGCTTAGACTGATAAATCCAAAACGTCCACTGAATCCATTTACTATAAAATCAATTTGGGAACTTGCCGTAGTAATGTGGCTCTACAAACTGTTGATAACAGGTAGTGTCAAACATCTGCGAGCAGAACTGCGCAATACATCATTACATGTTTATTTTTTCTGTGCGTGCACCCCTACTATGCGGCTACACGATAATTCCTCGAGCGCCGCGCCCTCCCCCTCATTATTTATGAACGTAACCTTTAGAATTCATACCAAACATAACACGGCACATTCAAGTTGTGCACAATAAGCTGGCGCTGTGTTCATTCCATATCAACACCGTTCGAAGAAGCGAAAGAATATGCATTTGCTCTAGAGAACAAAATTAACGAAAATATTAAGGGAATTTACTACTGTTGTCACTTCGAACTTTGTGACAGGCCGGAGCGCCGCCTTCAGTGCGGTACCCGGCTTCGCTTCAAGTAGACTCTTGACCAAATAAATGCCGATGAAAAGTCATCTGTCAACCCATTCTTTATTTTGACACAACTTTCAAGTCCAAACAAGCTCTTTTGACTCATTTTTGTAGAAAATGTGCAGTTTTGACATTCATGATAAGTGTAGATTTTACGAAAATTTTACGGAAAATGTTAGAGTTTGTGTGGGTTTAGTTGTCCTTCTGAGCTATTTGGGATATTGAAATGCCCATCCACCTCCCCTGCAATTATCCACATGCCACGGCGGTCTTTTTTACATCCATGTTATCCATATATGGGGTGACCGACTGATTGCCCGGTGCCCGCACCGGAGCAGAGAGCCCGGGCCCTGCTTCCCATACGCGAACTTCGAAGGTCATTGGTGACGTAACCTCGATCTCGCGTCGGTCCACATGAGCAACTAGCGTGACTTGTCTGCAGACGCAGAATCAGCGAGCAACGCAGTAACGCACAGTGTCACTGCAAGGTGGACTGGCATGCGGACACAGCATACAGTAGTTCCACGTCATGCGAGGTCACGACAGGTCCCACGACTGGTTAAGAAAGAAGTAAGCTTACACTTCGTCATGTGACACCGATCATTGATAAATATCTAAATATCAAACTGCAGCGGGCGAAGAGTACGCGCAGCGCCACGTCAGAAGAAGCCGGACAAGCGTAGACCTCAGTTCGCTGTACTCGAGACGCCACGCGAGTTGATCACTTTAAATCACTATGGATTTGATCGTGGAGACAATGGAGAAGACAGAGGGCTTCATAGTGCCGGTGAACACAAAATGGCTTCTTGATCTTACAATATCATTGACTCACATGATCACGATCTTTTTCGTGTGTTATATTTTACGTATTGCTTGCAAGAAGCTGTTACCCAAAAGCAGTTACCCGTATGTCGCAGAAATTATTTGTATGTTTCAGCTGTCGGTGTGCAGCATGGAAAATGGCACAATCATATACCCGGAGTACGGTGTTGTGGTCTATGCTGTTATCATGTTTTTGCTTTCGGCGGGCTATTTCATTGTGTTCGATGCCAATGGAAATCCATGCGGAGTGTTGACTGAACTCGTACAGAGACGTATAACTCCGTCAAATGCACTATCTGCTTGTATCAAGACAGTCTGTACAGTTGTAGGCGGTTTAGTGGCCATACAGCACGTCAATGCTTTCTGGAGTTTCGGGGCCCTGACGCGGCACTATGACCATGTACAACACTTGCATATACCTTGTGCGTCTGCCATGAAAACAACCGCTGTTTACGGATTTGTGGCGGAGTTCCTAGCAACGTTCACAGTTCGATTTGTCGCTGGACTACAGCTGGGCGGAAGACGCTGGCATATGTACGTGTTTGCTGCTGTAATTGTAGCTGTTACGCTAACAGGTGAGACATTGTATTTGTAAATAATAAACGTAGTATCAACGGTAATTGGTATGGTGGTATTCTAGGTCAGACAACTGTGTTCCTTCATCCCATATGCATTTAAACTTACAGGAAATCATGTGCTCAAGAATTGCCATCAAAATTGATCACTGGCCATCACTCATATATTTTATATTGTCTACCGTAATTTTTAAAAAAAATGTCCTTTCTTATGTTTCCCCTCTGATCGTAAATTTGTTCCAATCTATCTGTCCAAATAACGCATACATTTTTTAAGCATTTATATGATTATATAAATTGATTTATTTTTTTATTGTATGTTATCTATAATCCAGCTCAGTCCTTTATTATAACCATTGAGGTAATAATAGACACTGTAAATTGAACATGGAGGTAGGAACTTGAAAGCGAGATCTCGTTTCTGCCTCCATGATTGGAACAAATTGAAAACCCATCACATCACAGACAATTTCACAACACCTTTCTGAATTTGTGCCTTGACTGTATGAAAAGTTCCAGTGCCAGCCGTCAATGCTTTGTATTAAAACAGCCGGCAGAGCAATATTCCGGGAGACAAACCCAACACAGGCCACATTGGCATATGGTTGTAAATTTTGATGCTATCAATACGATGTTGAAGTCGACATTTCAACAGCCATTAAACAGGTGTTAAATATATGACTTAACTAATGGTGACATTGTACATTCCCAACACAACCCTTGAGAATATATCCTTGCATCATGAATGGAATCACATATAGCAAGAGGACATCTTTCTTTTTCTGGAAAGCAGTTCAAGGTCTTGAGTATTCAGCTCAGTCAAGTGTTACCTTGTGTGAAGTATGTGATGTGGATACATGCATCTTTTAACTTGGCCAACATCATATCACCAGCATAGAAGTCTAACAGATTTGCAAACCAACAAACAAAGCGAATTATTGACGTCAAAGGTCATGCTGAATTATTTGAAACGTGGCAAACTTTAAAGATGCGTGCAAAGACAACCTTCCACGCTGGCACTGAGTCTGATCTGGCATAATATTCTGACATATGCATTGAAATGCGCAGTAGACTTTTCCAAATGGGTTAAACTTGTGCTGTACGTTCTTAATTACTTATTCACAACACATCAATTTCACCATAGAATTTTACTAGTTTGGTTTGTACTCTATTTCCCTTGACAACGTGGTAAGATTTTGGCTTTGGTGACTGCTAGTTACAGTTAACCTTGATGAGAATGTGTATTGGTGTCATATATTTATAATTTGTAGATCACTTATATCAAGCAGCATAATTAGTAAGATAAGTGTGCACATAAAACCTGAAGGAGACGTGGCCCAACTTTCTTGTGGATGTCATCCAAATATCTTGGGGTACATAATTGTTGCAAGTGTACCATAAGCTATACCAGTGACTATGAACTCCTTTTTGATAATACACTGGGTGCCACTTACACGAACTCGGATGTTACCAGCAGAACAACACGTGTACCTCATCGAAATATACATTCATTTAATTAAATGTTGTCCATCATCTTGCTTGTACCGCCATGATTGTAGAATTCTTGTCAAGCCAAGAGGGGCTTTGTTTCTGCGTTGTCTCTGTCAATGCCGTTATCTCATGAAGGATGCCAATGACCAAAAGATGCAGATTTCAGACACAAATTCAAAACAAGTTATTTCACTTTTCTATTTTCCTTAATTTCAATTTTTCGCTAATCCTATAGGAGCATTTAAGGAGAATGTAAATCTGTCAATATTATATAAAACTAGTCTGTGACTGCTGTTTGATCCCATAATTATTTCTTTCAGGGTTAATACTATACAGAAAATTGACCATGCTTGTTCAAAGAAAACTGAATTTCTATTCCCTACATATTATTTCACATGAGTTACTTATATTTGTTATTTATATCCTATAGGAGCGGAGTACACCGGTATGATGTTCAACCCAGCCTTGGCCACAGTCTTGACCTACAACTGTGCTGGCCATTCCTTTGCAGAACATGCCACTATCTACTGGGTGAGTCCAATGCTTGCGACACTGGTTGCCATTTACACGGTCAGCTCTGTGAAACATTGGCAGAAGAAACAGTCAATAGCAAAGAAGGCACAACAGTCCCAGATGAACGGAGAAGTGAAATCACAGACAAACGAACCTCTCAAGCAGCGAAAAACAAGAAAACGTAAACGCTATTATTAACCGTGTCCGATATACATAACATCCTTGAACACTTAGCGTTGTGACAATAAGTACATGAACACAGATCTTTCTGCTTTTTTACTAACCACATATGTTTTTGACATATTTTTAAAAAATCCCGATATCCAATTCCTTTATTTTTGGTTTCATGATCGTGAAACCCATTAAATTTATCAGGGATTTGAACAGGCTTTGCCCTTGGTGTTTACTTTTGAAAGTTAGTGGTCCCACCAAAGATCCTTGGGCAAGGTTTGAGGGTCTTATTAAAAATGCATTCAGCTTTTCATTACCTGTATGACTCAGGCTGAACACATGACTTGAAAGATTATACCCTCCCAGAGTTACAGAACTCAGAGACAGAGAAACTTGAAATGTGATTTTCTGTACCTGACAATTATGTGCCTATACTGGTTACTGAAAACATATTGACTTCCGAGAGAGTATACTGCTTATCATGTTTATCGCCTGGATACTGTTATAAGAAGTATAGCCCTGGGAGAGTCTAGTTACATCATAGGAAAGTGATATTCTCTCTGTCAATGGTCAAAGACCCGGCTCGCCAAGACTATTGTAGTTATGCTGTGAATGAATCCCTCTAAAACAGGACTTTGTGAATACACAAGCACTTCATACCAGTCTCAACAAACATGAGCGAGAAGTGTAAATTGAAAGTTTAGACCCTACTGTTTTCTCTAAGGTCTGTAGTTTACATTAGCAACTGCCGCAGCATACACAGTTGTAGGTTTATTGTTCAAGCTGAAGAGAAATGTGGTATGGCCTGAATGTTTCATGATTTGGTACCTGAAAGTACTTTATTTTATAGTTTTAAGCTACATGTATCCTTTAAAACATGGCTTTAATTTAATATTTCATAATCATTTGACAAATTTACTGTAGATGGAAATACCAGTGCAATTTTCAACAAGGTCTATTGTTGATGGTAATTGAGATTCACAGAATATTTCTAACAAAAATTCAAGAGATGCGAAATCCAATGACTAACATTAAATTTTGATTAACTAAGGATGAATTCATGATAATTCAGTAGAAATTGTTTCCGTCTACTTTGGTTGTTTACATCAGAGCACCTGTTGAGAAAATGAGTTCTGATCACTCAACCACTCAACAAGTGTATAATGGAGGCACTTGAATTCATTCATGGACATTGAAAGTTTCACATATCCACACCACATCATTGAATTCCAATCAATATCCACTTACTGATGGCAAACAGCATATGTTTGTAGCATGTTGCAATCGATGGTTTTAATTTTTTTATTTTCTGATACGGTAGTATTTGTTGAGTCTACTGTCTGCGTATTTGTGTCATCTATGTGTGTTAATCATATCAACCGTTGGTTAAAGGACAATTAACAATGCTGGATATGTGGATTTTTACATGAACTATCTCCATCATATAAAGACACTTCCAAAATGGTTTTTCTTTAAAAAAAAATTAAAAATTTCAGGAATATGATATCCATTCTACTGTAGGGGAACTCCTGTTACAATTTCTTTGACTATTGGACATTGAACACTGAACAATAAACACGTCCAGATCTTTGAAAAGAACAATCACTATATGTTGATTTGCCTGTATGCGCAATTAGGAAAGTGACCTTTACTACCCTTGTAGCACGCGTGAATGACACAATACTGCTACCCTTATAAATTACCATTCTAAAACGAGAGATGCAATCATTGTATTGTGTCAACCTTGAAATCTTGACAATCAAATATTCTGGGTATCGATTGCCAGTATCCATGTCTACCATACTGTCTTAAAATTTTTTTGTTCAACATTACGGTAATTGCAAAGAACATGATCTGTGTGCTGATTTTATGAAAAGAAAAACCTGTTTCTGTAATCCAATGATTGTAGAAAGAGAGAACCATTTCAAAATCCCTGTTTTACAGCTCATCATACGGTACTTCCATCATTTTCATATTTTATTATACTGTAAGGACCATCAAATGGTTATTAGATGTTCATATAAAACCATAAAAGATGAAATTTTTAACTTTGAAATATTCACTGAATTTTGGCCAGATACACAGTCTTGTGTAACACTGACACATACACAAATGATAAATTGTAATTCTATTTTTGAAAAAAGGCCAGACTTTCTTCATTATTTGGTTGTCCTTATTGAGTCACCACTGTAAATTCAGTCTGGCACCAATGAAAGCCAGTGATCTTAAATTCCATTGAGTCTTTAAATATTTGGAGCAGGAGCCAGCTGTAATAAACTTCAATGGTGAATTTGTTTGTCTTAACAAGGATTGTCCATCTGTATCTATGGTGTGCATAGCAGAACCACTGCCTGTTGTACATTCAACAGGTTCTACACTTCTATAGACTCTTGAGGTGACAGCAATTTCATTTCTCTTCAAATGCGCATGTGTTTTTTTTAATTACGACATTCATGTTTGAAGTCACAAGGGTAAAGAATAATTATTGTACTTGCAGGTACAATTTTTTTCAGGTTCAAATGAATGATAATCAATTCTGTTCTATTTTTTAAAAAATCCCATTATCAGGATGGCTGTTTCAAATGTTAAAATATTGTATACACTGTACAAAGACACTGAATAAATCTTTAAGCCACAATTCTCACATTGTATAGGTTTCTGTAAATTTGTTGAACACATGTACATACCGTAGTCATTATTAAAAAACGCACAAAAAATTTGTTTTTGTTTTTCTTTTATTCTGATACTCAGTGAGACCAGTTCAGTACTTTATAGTCATGGATACATAGATACTACCTTCTGATGAAACTATCTTTTCCAATTTGCCATTTGATTAAAGTTATGGTGACTTTCCAGTTTGTGTGTTTTTGATGAGGCACTTTAAATAAAATTATTTGTTTGCCATCTGCATGCTGGTATGTTTTCAGAGAAAATTAAGAAAACAAACACAATGATAACACTTACAAATAAAATATTATTTTTCAAAAAAAAAATTGAGCTTATATTAACCCTTTGCATCCTGACCCCCTGGTACTCTATGACGTCATCGGACATTTATGTCCAAGCCGGGTTCAAGGGTTAATACACTTGATTTCTTTATGTGTTTGTTTTTTCCCTGGCTGGCTGGTAGGTTTTTCAAAAATCCAAGGACAGCAAACAAAGAATTTTCTTTAAATGGCCTGTATATTTTGTCAAAGTGAAATAGATGAAAAAATTTCAATAACATACAAATGTTTTGTTGGTAGATTTTCTTTGCAGTAGCTGGAAACATGATGTTAAAGTGAACATGCCACAAATGTTATGGTAACCTTAATCACTAAGAGACAATGGCTTGAATTTTTTTGTAATATTTCCATCATTTTTGTTCAAGAAAAAGTACATGTTTTTCTTCACTATGATAAAATACACAATATTAGCCCTGCTATAATGCACGATGTACAATTAGCAAAATTATAGACAAATAACTTCCAGTGGAGACTGACATTCAGTTGCCGCAGTTATATAGGATTCACAGAAAACGAAATCTGCCCCAGTGACCGACCTTGTTTAGCTCTGAAACAACCCTGTGGCACAGGTCAGTGCCAGCAACAATGTCACATTGCTTGGAAAGGAGCTGATATACAGATCTGTGTCCAGTGCTGTAGGGGCATTACTGTATACATACAGTGTCTTGATCACAGTGATGTGACAGGGGCTGAAATTTCTGCCTGTATCAGCACAGTACCATAAAATGTTAGACCCGATTCTGGCCAGTGTATGCTTAGCTTTGTTAATGTATCCATGTTCTAGTCATAAGTTCACAGCACTGGATACAGTCCCGTACTATCAGGCCTGATTCAGTTCTATTGATACAATTCTGAAATCTGTCCCAGTCTTCAGGCCCAGTAAACAGAGGTTATTTCTCAGGATCTGTTTCACATGCTGATCAGACCCTGTTAAGGAATGTCCTGAAATCTGCCTGTGGTTTTCTTAGCAGTGCATTGCACACCATAATAGCGTTGACCAGAATAGGTATTTTGAAGCGATGTTAGGATTACACACAGGAACTGTTCCCCAAACAGAACATAATAATAATGAAAGATGCATGTTTATCTAAAGTTACATCAAATGGAGCTTTTAATACAATGATTGCAATATAAATCATCAGCTTGTACAAGAGAATGTTTCTTGGAGCATATCAAGACTGTAAAGGTATATCATCAAATTATTCTATGGCTTGTTTTACATTGTATTTTTGTTCACAGATATATCAGTCATGCTTAGAACTGTTGATTTGCATACAGCATACTATAATTCCCTTCAGACAGGGCAGATATTAATTTGAATTCCAACTTGATTGCATCATGGTATGCGTGTTGATGCAACAGTTTCTATGTTGAATTTTGGATGAACGGGAATGGAAATTTGTTAGACGACTTTTATTGTCTTTTTTTTGATCCAAGCATTTATTTATTCACCATGTACAGAACACATTTGAAGAGATACAAATACATGTAATTTTTAATTTGATTTTTGTCACATCAACATATCATTTCTCTCCAATTATGTCATTCACTTAAAAAATTTAGACACAAAAATCAAATAGAAATGTAACTATTTTTAATTATTACCAATCTTGAATTCCATTTTAATATTCATTCACACAGTAAATTGTGTAACAGATCTTTTAAACAAACAAGATTTGTCATCTTGTAAAAGTGAATTGAGAGCATTTTTTCTGATTTCATGTATCAAATAATTTACACACTCTCTCTCTCTATTTTATACATATATATATATATATATATACATATATATATACATATATATATATATATATATATATATATATATATATATATATATATATATATATATATATATATATATATATATATACTCACTGCCTGAGGGAGAATTTTTGATTTGGCAGGTGATTCAAGTAGCAAAGAACTGTTTTGGGACAAAGTTGCTATCTTTTCATATTATATTTAGTGATTTTTTGTAGATAGTGCACATTATTTGTCAGTGAGTGTTCTCCATTCAGAATAGCTTATAATCGATTTGCATACTGCATACTAAAACAATGCCCATTTGTATATTTTAATTAAATGTAGAATAATTATGTATGAAATTCAGTATTACTTATACAGGTGGGTTTATTTGTTGCATTTGATAGACGATTTGTTTCTGTGGACTGAAAAAAGTCTCTGTTGCAGGGATTTTGAAGAATGCTCCGACCTTGCTGTACTAACACATGTGACAAACATCTCTAATCATGTAAATCCCTTGTATGCCATTGAAGATATTTCCATACCGGGTCTGTTAGCTCACCTTGAACACATGTGTCATGTGTCAGTCAGTAAGAAAACATCAAGAATGTTACATCAGAATTTAAAATAGTTACAGTAATGTAAAAAGATGGCAATTTTGGCCCCTGTGGTGTATACAAACCAACTACTTGTTGGATTTCTTCAACTTGTAGGAATAAAAAAATGCATTTTCACACAGCATTGAGTGGCTGCTTGCTTAATGTAATACCAATATGTATGATAATTTTATACTTGCTATCTATGACCTCTAATTATAAGATGGTGTCATCTTATCAGTTGATGAACAGAATGTAATCAATAATAGTGCGATGATTGGGTGTCGACGGTCATTCTCACGATGAGCTTGCCATGGGTGACAATGATGAGAAAACAATGGTGCAGTTGTTTGAAATGGAAGTTGTATCTTTCATTCCCTTGGTCTGCCCTCTAATATAGCCTCTCACTGTACTTTCATTTTGTGCCTCCTAACCTCCCACCCCTGTGGTTACAACACCCTTATGATGTGTAACATGTGATTAAAACACCCACACGATAGATAATTATTCCAAACATACTGTACATATACACCTCTACATTGTCACCTTGTCAATTCAGATGTTGCCAATGAGTGGGTTGAATGCCACTGATTATTATTCCTGCTGGTTGTCAACTGTGAATGTGGGTTTCTAAAATATCCATCCTAAAATAGAAATGATTTGAATGAGGTATGCCTTGATAATTGTTCATTTACATTCACAGCCACAGTAAATTTTACAAGCTGCTGCCGCAATGGTTCTTTTTCCCAGAACATTGAACTGTCAATCTGAACAGAAACTGTACCTGTCATAATTTTATTTTTGCAATAAACTGTTCTACTTCCTTCTGTCGGCTCCATATATTTCTATTTTTTCTAGGTAACAGTCGTGTTAGCATTTATTGTGGTTTAAAGAAAAACTGACATTTTTATTCAAGTTTGTAAATCCTTTCAAACATCAGCCATAATCTATAATTTCAGAAGATAATCTTATTACAGAATTTAACTTCCTTTTCAATTGTGGTGTACAATATGATGAAAAATCCAGAGCCATCAGTCAATTATTATGTCAGACAAAGATCATCTGCCCATGATAAGGTACAGCGGTATTTCTGGTTATGGTAGATCTGCTATTTTCATCCAGCTGGCATTTTGATTCAAAACTCGGCACCATCTTTCAGCAAAAGCTGACAACGTATACTGAGTTCTGTACTGAATTGTCGCTGTCATTCACTGTCAAGCAATAGCTGGCTGATATTTTTTCGTAGCGAAATGTTGAATATTTTAACAAAATATACCCAAAAAAATTCAACCAGGTTGTGAAGTCAATACAATGACCAAGTACAAAACATGTTGACCTTAACCATGTGCTAAAATATTAATACACAATTTTCGAATCCTGGCATACATTGGCAGAAAACTCTGATGCCTTCATAGTGCATCATGATCAAATTTGACATCATAAATGTGATGTTCCACCCTTCCCATCTACTCTACTGGGCAAATTGCATCAGATTACACAAGTGTTTCACACTGAACAGATGTTACAATACAACATCTGGCAGCTCTGTTGAACAGAGAGTTGTTTGACCCGTCCCACATGTATCAATATCTAATCATTTCTTGCATTATTTATGAACAGTTCGTTTAATTATCATATCAATTCTACTGCAGCCTTTCAATACAGGCTTTTATATGTCAGACTCTCAGACATTTGTCAACTCCAGTTTCAATAATTCATTCAACATGCCTTATGAACATTTCAACTCCTATATTACAAAAAATTATCTATTAAAATAAATATCTCTATTTTTTGAAGAAAGCTAACACCTCACTTTTTGTAGGTAAAGCTTGCCAAGCATAAACAGTTGCATTTGTCCATCAGTAGATGCAAAGAAGTCTTTGTGCTTCGTATTCTCCACAGCAGTATTCTAATCATTTCCCGTACAAAGAATTTCAATGCCACTGCGTTGTTCAGTCGTTTCCGATATTAAAATGTCTTCATGTGACCTCGTTTTATGTTTTCTCTCCTTACTATCTTCGACCTTGAAACTCTAGATGTAGATTATAGTGGCCATCATCTCTATCAAGAAATATTTCAATGCAAGAGAACTACATATCTTTCCAAGTCAACTGTGTTCAAATCATCCATTTGACTGGATATTGAACTCTTGAACTCTGAATCAAGGGCAGTAGTCTAGCAAGCGATCACAATAACATTTAACAATATTAGAATAATTCACAGTGATGAGCATTTATGTGTCAAATAATTTGACACGTGGTTTTCATTAGGCATAAAAATGATACTATATATCAGAGTGATGAAATGAAGGCAAGACAGCAGAAAACAAGGACATGGGTTATTCAACTTCCAGGAACTCTGCACTGTGTGTTATTATGAAAGAGCTGTTGATCAAGAGGCTGACACGTGAAAAATCTGCTGATTAGAGGAGAGGGATGTGACCTTCAATTGTTTTTCCAGCATCACAGTGAAATCTCTGGTGATATTGCATATTTCCCTGCATCACAGTGAAAAATATGGTGATATTGCATATTTCCCTGCATCAAAGTGAAATATATAGTGATATTAAGGTAGAATGTGCCTTGGGGACAGTTATTCGGCTCTCAACTTTTACAATTCTTTTCTGATCTACCACTTGTTGGGAGTCATTTTAAAACTCTTGGTGTAAGAAAACTTTTCACCAGCTTAGTTTTTTCGAAAATCTGAATATTTTACTTTTTCCCCCCATAGAGTTAACACAGGGATGACGGCCATTTTGAATTTCAAATATCGGTAAATCTTTGGTAATTTGTTTCTCTAGTACCAAAATTTGCAAAGTGACCCCCTATTTTTATTCTTGATTTTGAAAGAGAATGGTTGAAATATTCCTGGGGGAAATTTTGAGCAAAAGTTTAAATTTTTCACTTTCAAGGCACACACTACCTCAACATCAAAATAACAGGTTCCATTTAGAAATGTGGGGTTTGAAATATTGGCACCTTGAATTTTGCATGCATCAAGTTTTTAAGATCGATGACCCCTAAATGGAAGTGTGATAAGACCTATAATTAATTTTAAATAGTCCTGATATTTAGAATTCACAGAAACATGTTTCACAGGTCAGGCTGCTTGTTACCATCAAAGAATGGGCGTCCATGAACCGTGGAGAATATATATGGATGATATGACGAGTCTTGGTTGGCAGAAACTCCATTGTGGTTGGGTAGTCTGTTGATTGTAACCACATCTGATGGGATGAAATATAACGGTACAAACGATACTCTGCCACTCAACCAACACTGTAAGGAAAGGAAATTTGAACGTAAGTTTTGAAGGACTTGCCTTGCAGAGATAAAAGATGCCATACCTGCATGTTTCAAACATGATGACTTGAAAACTTTTAACTCGATGGAATTTAACAGACAATGCTACACTACTACAAAACTAGTTCCTATGAGGCTGTCCATCACATAAACTAGTAGCTTACATTTTCACTGTAATGACTGAGAGTGTGTCTCTCCTACCTTAACAGTGACCAAAGTATTGATTTTGGTAACAGAAGCATTTCATTTTGCGGGCATTTTTGACAAAGGACGGCAAATTTATCTTGACAAAGTTGAACTATGTATTCACCCAGGTTCAAAACCTGCACAGGCCTTAAACTGTATTATTCTGTAATATTTCATTTCCTGCCCTTATTTTGCTTTTTTGTGAATTATTTTGTGAAACATCAATGCTTTGCCAATTCTTATCTGTAGGGTACTTGTATGGTACAGTAAGGTGACCACAACATCCAATGCAAGGTTACAGACCAGAGACTGAACATTTGAAACTCCACACCGATAAGGTTTTAAATGGATATCTAAACTTGCTAGTCTTTCCAACAGAGATAAATTTATACAATTTTCTGTCATCTTTGAAACAGTCAGCTACTTGCCAAGGCTTAAAATCACTTACAACAGTCAGCAGGGCTCCTTTGTTAAACTTTGGTTGGAAACTGATCAGCTGTGGTATATCACCTGGATAGCCTTTCACAAATCCACTAGAAATAATAAAAGAAACAGACAAAAACATTAGAGTGGCTTCTTCTAGATAACATCAGTGGTAAGTGTGCAGAAAACTTCCCCTCCTATACAAAAATGAAATGTTTGATAATTTCTGTTTTCAAATTTTTGCTGCACCCAAACATCTTTTCACTTTTCATGTACTTTTACATTTATTCTCAGTTTATAAGCACCACTAAATTGAATAGCATCACTGTGCTTTCATAAAATACCTATCCAAAATGTTCCCCGTTGGTTGCATGATGATGTGATTTCTTAAAAATATGTCTGGTATGCAATTTTCTCCATGAATATTTATGGAACAAAAATGACGTTGACGCAATATGTGGTGAACTTACCATGGCATAATTTCAAACACTGGCTTGAGTCTGGTTCTGAATACTGCCACCAAGTGGCCAACATTACCACTATCCTGCTTTCCGGTAAATATGACAGCTAACCTCTCTCCGGTGGGGTCCCAAGCCATGTCCTGAATTTCACCTCCAACACTGTGCATAAAATTACCAAAGACAAACCATATCAAAAACATTTTGACCGAAGCTAATGAGCTAAAACAACCCTTTGCATCTGAAAATTAAACAACTGTGATTTTTAAATGCTAGCCTATTTTAAACAAGTCTGTTTAAATCTTCTAAGCACCAGTCATAACATATATGAGCAATTAACTACCCCAGTGGACAAACTGAGTGGAGAATTTCTTAGTAAACACTATAATACATCTGGCCTGGGTGGCCTTCAAAGTTCTGGGTGTATCTGTATTACAAGTCAAAGCTGAGTGGAAAAGGAGTCGTGGTAATCTAGGATCACATAAAATTGCAGGAAGTACCAGATGCAAAAAATGTCATCATGAAAGATATCTCTTGATATCTTTCTGATTTTAATGCAAAATTTCACTCTCTACAAGATATTACCAATTTATCAAATGATTAACTCTCCGTGAACACTTTATTTTCTGAAGAATGGTTCTACTCCAGAAAAGGATGCTCATTGTTCCAACAACCCAGTACACCCAAGAGATCATGTGAAGCCTGTACAAACAAACACACTTGTATAAATGCATAAGGAAATACATGTACAGCTACTCATGTTTGTGCACATGGTTTTGTTTCAAATTCTTGGTTTGACTTTTTATCAAAAGACAGTCACTTAGTTTTATTTCAGTACCTAAAATGCAAATTCAACATGTTTTTACACCAGAAAGTTTTTACCTGATAGCATCTCCATCCTGTTCAATGATTATTTCTGACAGATCTGCACATTTCACAGCTGTTTTGGAACCACCAATTGGGGAATTACTTTCGTGGAAAGACAACGAATAGATAACTGGTTCATCGGTTACTGTGAATAAAAGTAGATCTGAATTTGGACTCCAGCAAGCTGACTTGCAACGTCCTAACACATTGGACCATCTCTCACAAGACCAAGCCTGTGTTTCCCAAACCCTGAGAAGAAAAAGAACACATCTTGTCAAAATGATGGTGTGTGTCATTGTCCACATCATGACTTTTCACAAGTGCGCCCTCTATGCCAACATAAAGAACAAACGATGCACAAGAGTTATCCAGGAGCAGAGATCATTTTACATTACACTGAGACAGAAATTTCAAAAAATCTTCTTTTGATCAGTAATCATTATAAATCTTGAAACTTAGACAAAACTTTCCTTATTTAATAAGTCTGATCAGAATGAAAGGTAAAATGGAACTGTGAGTAGAGTGAAAACAAAAAAGAGAGGCCTGCCCATTGGCCTTACAACCGTAACATGTAGACATGTTTATGAATAGGACATATATCGGAGATCATATAGATGGAATAATGATAATTACAATGACATGTGCTTCTTTTAATAAGTGTTGAAAAACTATTCAAACTTTGCAAACATGGAGTAGGGATTTAGTATTCCAAGGGAGATAGATCTATATGTTCTTTGCCTTAAAGTGTATTGGTATTTTAACTTTTTTTTTTTCCACAAAGTGAATTGTTTGCTATTTTAACATCGGTCTCCAAACCAAACACATCGGAAATCAAACCTTGGATTCTGTCCTCTACAGTTTACTCAAGTGTTTGCTAAAATCAATCACACCTTTTTGAAGGTCAAACATGACAGTGAATTCTTGACTAAATCTTAAGATTAATAAATTATTTCAATTCATTTGCAAATGTTGTGGGAACAAGTTGCAATTTAATTCTTTCAAATCCAAAACAGGCAATTACTGAATACCTATTCTTAATGATAAAAAACACCTGTGGACAAATGAGTATGTACTGGCAAATACCTGAAAACTGAGCATGGTGCAGCAGCAAAGACTTTGAAAGAATTTGGAGACCATCGCAAGAGAGATACACCACCACCTCCAATACGACGGAGAGCAACACAAGTTTCCATGGCAACATTCCAGACCTATATGCATTAGATTATACGAAATATGCAACAATATAGGGTGATTACGATTCTCCTAGTGTTACGCTATCTTTTATGTGGTAAAAACACTGCTGACTGTTTTCAATTTCCTGTTTGAATCAAAGGACATCTGTGATATAAATGAGCCAGAATTTTGCATTCAGAATTATGTAAATATCTCAAGTTAATACCTTATGCCTACACAAACTATTCCTATGCCATATAAAATATTTTCAGCTCTGAGTTTTCACCTTTTCAACCTGCAAAGCTTCTGACAACACCAAGACATATTGTAAAGTGTCATGTGGACTGGTTTAAGATTCTGAATATTGTATATAAAAAGTTTTATGTATTGGAAATTGAAGTTACTGATTCCCGTCATGGTTCAACCAACACTTACAACACATGTAAGCTACTGACACTAATCTGTCACTTACCATCATAGCAGTGTCTGCTGGTGATGCCGAGACTAGCAGATCACCATTTGGATGCCAGTCTATCTGTGTTACCGGGGCATGGCCATTCTGTGTTAGAACTTGCACTGAGCTGGTTGATGGTCTGAATTGTAAATCACATATCACTTTAGCGTATTCTGTTAAAAGGTGATCACTGCATTGCTGGTGTTACTTCTCCATGCATTTGATAAACAAGCTGAGATATTGATAGAATGTCTAGCAAGGTCAGAGTAGGTCAATTCTTCATTTTGCGCCTATGTACAGGTAGGTTTTCAGAGTTTTTCAGGGAAAAACACACCAACTTTTCTTGCAGAATTTTACACTGTTGGCAATATTCTGTAACTCAACCGAGCCATGACGTTTTCAATTGCAACAAAATACTTCCTTACAGCAGTAACATTAATGCCATTGAACCATGAGGTCAAGTAAAATTGTATTCTATGGAAGTGTATATTTACTGGAATGAGCAAGATGCATTAGAAAATTTTCAAATAATGGCAGGCTGTTTTTCTGGTAAAACGTTTTTTTTTAATCACTTACCTAATTACCTTTCAGAATTTTGAATGGACAAAAAGAATTACTTAGTCTAGCCTAAGAAACATTACATCATTTATCTACAAATGTGCAGCTGTGATTAACCCTTTTCCTGCCAAGTTCATATTTCACCATCAGGTCAAGTTGGTTAAAACTAGTGAAGTAAAACATGTCTCATATGGTGCATTTTAACAAAGACTTGAAGATTTGAGTGTCCCTGAAGACAGAGATACTGTAAACATGATTTTTACAGACTATAGCAGCTATAACATACCAAGCCAAGTAGGTGAAAATACATATGGTTTTGGCTCAATACCGCTTTTGACTGACCTGGCAGATGGGGCAGTGATATTGTCTGGCAGGTAAGGGTTAAAATGGTATTCACAGATTACGAGGATAAATTCTATTAGACATAAATGTGTATATCTATTCACAGGTATGATCTTCAAGTGGTTGCTTGTGTTAATAAGTATTATTTTTAACAAATCATTTTTTCAAGACCAGAGTTGAACTGTAAACAATATTAATACAAAATAGGGTCTGAGTTGACAAGCCAATAAGTG
Source organism: Ptychodera flava (assembly GCF_041260155.1). Lineage (NCBI taxonomy): Eukaryota > Metazoa > Hemichordata > Enteropneusta > Ptychoderidae > Ptychodera > Ptychodera flava. The sequence goes on from NC_091936.1 coordinate 10,332,692, forward strand.
ATATACTCTGGGTTTCTGCGTACATGTATGCTTTGTGGAACATGATAAGAAATTCTGGTTGGAATGTGGAAGAAGTACATTGAGACAAAGTGAGAAAAGCAAAGACGAGTCCAATGTATGCAGTTTCAGAAGTAAATGGTCCAAAGAGGATTGCAGGATGAGGAACAACTGAGCTTTTACTGGTACACCTCAGATATACATGAGAGAAAATGAAATCACATGACCTACCTTGTTGACAAAGAAGCAGGATCTATATGCCAGATTAGTATACATGTCTGACAGGCCACAGCAAGCACAGATGCTGACAAAGGCTTCCACGTTAACATCGATATACCTTTCTGTAGTTTGTGTTTGCAGATTGGCATTATGTCACTGAAAAATAAAGAATGCTTGATGATGTTGACTATCGTGGATGCTTATGTAAAATGATAACTGATGTCCACTGTTTTACAAATCTGGATTATGAATTATCATTTCTGTTTGTACTGCTGCGTCTCTGGGATAATATATCACCTTGCTCCACAAATCTACTGCAGTTCAATGAAGTCAAGGGATTGACCAAATAAACTTGTCAAAGGTCTGGGACCTAAAAATATTTTATCACAACCAGTGACTTTGTCCTTTTGATGGTCTGGCCGACCAGGCGATGCCAATGTAAATGAATGATAAACTGTTGCTAGGCTACTAACATCTGATGAATGGACACAAAAACACTTTAAAAAAATCAATCAAGGTGATAAAAAAACATGGAGATTGGAAAGCGTATTTATTTTGTCTTTAAACACTTTGGTTGTGATAAAAATTTCCTGATCTGTGACACTGTACGGTGACCATGCCAGGTACCAGCAATGATTTTCACATAATAAGATCATGAAAACTTAATTCACTCCAAGAGCTTTGAAATGAGCCAACAGAAGCCAAAGACCAGACAATATTGAAAACATTGTTAGGGTCTGTACATCTGTCGCCAAGGCACATTCTGCCTTAATAGCAAGAAAATATTCAGTTCAAGTACACATTCAGTAGAAGGTTGTAGAGGGCTGACACAATAAAATTTCAAGAAATTCTTATGTTGCCTCGGAAATATAAGCAACCACATTGTCAGGGGACACACAGCTCTGCAACCTCAATTATATATTCCTCAGTATATGTAAAATGTTCTTATTTCACCACCTTAGTTTGATCCGACACGATTGTTTCTATGCAGGGTTCGAAATACCCGGTGGTCATGCGTCAAATGACCACCGCTTTTCTCATTTTGACCACCAGTTTCAATTTTTGGTGGTCAATCATGACCACCAAGTTTCTGACGGCTACGCATGTACGCTGCCGAAACCCTTTACCAACATATAGCGCTAGCGCTAGCAGAGCAGATAATTTAAATATTCAATAACCGTCTGTGACGTCGCGAAGCCATGCCAAACGGGCATCTCGAAACCGACTGATACATATTCATATGCAATGATCTTGGTGGCGGCGAACATTGAGGAAGGGGGTCTTAAAACAGAGAAATACATATGCATGAGACTCCGACTGGCCAACACGAGGCACGGCACTCGACCCAATGCACTGAAAACAGTCTGAGGTATTTGCTTTGTGCAGCGATTTCCAGGTCAACTCTCCCGCTAGGCATTTAAATGCAAATATGACCAGTACCCTCTTCAACTTTGGCTTCAAAAAAAGAACTGCGGAAACTGATGAGGCAACACGTTTAGTCAATGCTGATTCCAGTCAGAAAAAGACTTTGACAGAAACATCGGCGAGCTCATGCTCAAAGGGCGATGTTGACATCGACAAATGCCAGACAATAAGTAGCGAAGTTCAAGCAGCGAATGTACCGTCTTCAAAAAAGCAGAAAGTTGTGAGAAAGTTCTGTGATAAATGGAAAAGTGGTCGACCATGGCTACAATATGATGATGGAAAAAGTGTCATGTTTTGCTCGTATTGCCGTGAGTACAGCCGAGATACCGACAACGCATTCCACCGTGGATGCTCGAATTTCCGAATATTCACCCTACAAAAACACGAGAGAAGTGAGTCACATAAGAAAGCGACCGGAGCCTATCGAGTTCAAAGTTTAGCAGGCGATCAAAGTACGCCGATGCAAAGATGTTTCATAAACGCAGAAAAAGACCAGGTGCTTAAATTGGAAAAAGTGTTTCGGACTGCATATTACCTCGCAGTTGCAGAACGACCGTTCTCCGATTTTTGCTGGATTGTGTGAACTTCAGGAGTGTAATGATGTCAACTTGGGTACAACGTACAAAAATGATAAGCAAGCTCAAACTTTCATTCATTATATCGCTGAAATTTTGAAGGAGCAGTTGAAAGATAAAGTAAATAACAGCCGTCTATTTTCGATTTTGATCGATTCTGCGACCGATGTTTCTGTAGTCGACCAGGAAGTGTTGTATCTACGTTTGATTGACAATGGTCTTCCCCTCACCGTGTATCTGTCGCTGCAGCAATTGGAACGAGCAACCAGTGAGGGTATCCTACAATCTATTGATCGGGCATTCGATCGAGAGCTTGATTTGGATCAACAACAGTGGAGAGGTAGGATTGTTGGCTTTGGCGCCGATGGAGCTGCCGTTAATTTTGGCGAGAATCGCGGAGTTGCAACTCGCATACGTAATGATGTTCCCTACCTCGTGTCTATACACTGTGTAGCCCACAGACTCGAGCTTGCGATCAAGACAGCGTTACAGCGATCTCAGTTTTTTAGAGGATTAGAGGATTTCTTTATTCACGTGTACAAGTTTTACACAAATTCTCCATTGAATTGGACAAATTTACAGATAACCGGCGACGCGATGAATCAGAGGGTGTATAAACCTTCGAATGTGGTCGGCACGAGATGGATTGGACATCATGAACGTGCGGTAATCAACGTGACGAAAAATTATGTGCCTATGGTTACGCATCTTGAACAGGTAGCTTTGACAGGTCAGTCAACAGATGCCAAAAATAAAGCCAGAGGATTTGTGAGACAGTTAAAGTCATATCGGTTCGTGAAATCTCTGTATGTGATGATGGATATTTACAGAATATTGTCTCGCCTGTCACTGACTTTCCAGAAGAACAACACTTCTGTTGAAACAGTGCAAGACGTGTTCCATGTTGCACTAACTAGCCTGAGGGAACTCATGACAAACCCTGGCCCTCAAGAAATCGAGTTCAATGGTCTGGCTGAAGTGGATGAGGATGGCATCAAAGTGACTTTCAAAGGTATGGAGTTAGCTGCTGAACGGGGTCAAACTCAGCCAAGACAGGACTATGATGAAACTGTCAATGGTGACAAAGTACAGTTACTTCAAAATACCGTGGACCAATTACAACAAAGATTTCAGTCATTCGAAAATAATGAAATCTTGAACATGGCCAGAATTTTTAATCCAGCAAATTGGCCAGTAAATGAAGATGATGCCCTTAACACATACGGAAATAATGAAGTTCAGCATCTAGCGGAACACTTCCAGGTGTTGCTGCAGAGGGAAGGATGTGAAGTTGGAAACACTGTAATAGAGTGGAGGGAACTAAAGTTAACTGCACTGAACACAATCATCAATCAACCCGATCTGACTTACCTTTACTTTTGGCAGAGGCTCCTCCTACAGCAGTCAGATAACTTAACAAATATACTTACCCTTGTCAAGATAATTCTTCTCATCCAATTCACACAAGTGAGTGTGAAAGGGGATTCTCAGTCATGGGGAAGATAAAAACGGACTGGAGGTGTAACTTAACAACGCAAACACTCAATGAGCTCATGAGAATCAAGCTGACAGGGCCTCCACTGAGAGATTTCAACCCTCATCCAGCTCTACAAAATGTGGTGGTATGGTGCCAGAACAAGACGTCGGCCCACTATCCAGCCCTATGGACCTCGGCCTCCACGCGAATTAGACTCTGATATTGATAGTGACTGATGATTTTTTGGACCACCAACATTTGACTATTGACCACCAAATTTTGAATCTGGTGGTCAACCTTGACCACCAAAGAAAAAAATAAATTTCGAACCCTGCTATGGTAAAATTGGATCTCTACAGAGGGAAATGGTGGTGAAGGGTTTTTAAAGGAAAGCTGAAGAAACAATTTTCTCACCATATACTTACTTAATAAACTTAATCTCCTATGATTATTTTTCTTCAAAAATCCTACCTTTTCAAAGCATGTATTCTTATACTATCATCTCTGCAAGCGATGGCCATCTTGGTAGTGTGTGGATGCCATGCAAATGCTCTGATTGGCGACTCATACCAGTCTTTGGTACTTGAAAACACATCTACCATTTCTTCATTTGACATCTGTATGTTAAATCAGACCTAGCATTCAGAAAGTCGCGATCAACACTATTGTATTCTCATAATTCTCAAAGACTGAAACTTTTTGGTGAGGTCTGGGGGTGTGTAACTTTTATGCCATAATCAGTTTCTCTAGACTTATCGTGACTATAACATGAAAATATTTTCACATCAAAGAGGTAGATCATCCTCTTTACTTACTAGCCAGCCCATAAATATTCATTTCAAGCTACAAACAACAAGTTCCCTTTCATTTGATCTATCACCAAAGCAAATCACATCACGAAATTTATACTCCATGCTGTGTTTTAGCCTTGGATTGATGACATATTTATCAAGGCATCTGCAGCATGGATGAAGTATTCAGTGAGGTTAAAGTTGGTGAAAGCAGATAATTGATTTTAAATTGCTGCACAAACACTTTGTTTTTTCAATGAATTATGGGTTGCAAAAATCAAGATGGATGAAGGACACAAGTCAATATCACTGAACTGGTTCAGTATGATTTTACCATCTTTTCTATCATGTAAGTCTTAATTTGTGCAGCTGGAACGCCATAATGCATTTTCATTTTGGAATTCTTGACATAATAGCAATAAAGCACACCCAACAATGGTATACCACGAGATTTTGACCAGTTCACGAAATATATGCACGAGCGATAGCGAGTGCATATATGAAGTGAAATGGTCAAAATCGAGTGGTATACCGTCGCTGGGTGTGATTTATTGCTATTATATCATAACAGTATATTGAAATTTTGGCATGGAACATAATAAAAGGACTTTTCCTCAAGCCGAGAGCTAGTGCCCATGCCAGCCGTGGTATATCGCCAATATACCACGGTTCTTTTCGCGTCTCGACCAATCAGATCGCTGTATTTGCACCATCAATATACTGGTATGATATAATACATCATAGATGGTAGAGTAGAACTGTGAGACCACTATTTGATGGCATTGAACTTAGTTACTAGCTGTACACTTGAATGATAAATGTTGACAATACATTTGTCTCTTACCACTAAATGAGGAAACAGTGAGCCATGGAGAGAGTTTGCCCATCTCACCATTGCTAGGCAACCACAGCATAATGATGACAGCCAGGGAGACACTAGAGATAAATGTAATGTAGTACATGTAGTTGGTAAATAGCTTATATGAGAGTAACATTTGGTTTCTATGTGCACAGTTGTGGCCTCTGATTTGAGATTAGTATTGGCGCCCTCTATGGTACAATTTGTATGCATGCATGTTACCATCTTGTCAAGCAAACGTTGGAGCAGATGACATAGACAAATGTGTCTTGATTATACTTTCTATCCCATAATACCAATACACATATTAACTAACCTAGAGGGCACAAGGGTCACCTAACAAGTCTCTTGCCTTAGCTCCTCAATCTCTAGAAGCAGTACTTTTTGGAGGAGTTTCACAATCCCAAAGCAGAACAGACTTACGTTATTACCTGTGCTGTTACCCAAATATTCCAATTAATATGTGCTACATAATATACCTCATTAATTTTTTTCTGAAAATTAAGAAATTCTTTTTCGCATTACACATCTCAGTTGAAGATAACACTGTCCGTTCTTGTTTACGAAATTTGAAATTGGTGTATTGGTAAATTTCACCAAGTGCTCTTTTGCAATAATCCAACTAAAATCGTTACCTTTATCTGGTCGCGTCAGTAAATCAAGTGAGACTTGAGTGGACACCGTGGGTCATCAGTATGTATTAGGGAGATGGTGCAGTGGCAAAGAATGTGAAATTTTCAGAAGAGTTACTTTCAGAATGTGCTTAGGAATACAATTCAGAATAACATTCAGACACTCACTATGTGAGATAATATTCTGTATATTCCAGAAGAGTCCTTTCAGAAATGTGCTTTGGAATACAATTCAGAATAATATTCAGACACTCACTATGTGAGATAATATTCTGTATATTCTAGAAGTAACAAGTCATTGACAATTACATAGTCCCCACTTGTAATAGGAGTATTAGTCTTGATGGGGCAGGGAAATGAGGTCAGAAGTATCACTGGAGTGTATATGTTCAGATCTATGGACACATAGGTCTATGTCATTGTTCCCATTCGAAACAAGAGGCATGTCTAAGTTATGGTTCTAAATTGGGAAAAAAGATCAGACCTCTAGCTGTATTGGCCTGCCAAGAAATACTACATATGTGCATAATAAATGAGGTACAAGATGTGACATCTTAAGGTCTACTATCCTATCAAAATTGAAGCGTAAAGAACTTGTGGTTACTGAGTTATGCATATATATGCATATTCAAGGTCAAAGGTCATCAAGGTCACGTGACATTTTGAAAAAAAAACCCCATCGTATTGCTAATTAATCCATATATGCCAAAATTTAGACCTCTAGCTCTATTGGCTTGCCCACAATTATATATGGGCATAATTAACGAGGTAAAGCATGTGTTGTCATAAGGTCTCCCATCCTACTAAATATAAAGGACATAGCACTTGTGGTTACTTATTTATTGACATAATCGTGTATTTTAGGTAAAAGGTTATCGAGGTCACATGACATTTTGTCAAAAAATTTCTATCCTATAGTCTGTCCCTATATACTAAAAATCATACATTACCTCTATTGGCTTGCTCAAAATTAGATATGCACATAATTAATGAGGTACAATATGTGGCGTCATAAGGTGTCTCATCATACCAAATATGAAGGGTGTAGCACTTGTGGTTCCTGAGTTATGGACAAATATGTATATTTGAGGTCAAAGGTCATTGAGGTCACGTGACATTTTTTCAAAAAATTGTATTGCTAAGTTATCCCTACATACCAAAAATCAGACCTCTAGCTCTATTGGCTCGCTCAAAATTAGATATGTGCATAATTAATGAGGTACAATATGTGGCGTCATAAGGTGTCCCATCATACCAAATATGAAGGGTGTAGCACTTGTGGTTACTGAGTTTTGGACAAATATGTATATTTGAGGTCAAAGGTCACCGAGGTCACGTGACATTTTGTCAAAAAAATTGTATTGCTAAGTTATCCCTATATACCAAAAATCAGACCTCTAGCTCTATTGGCTCGCTCAAAATTAGATATGTGCATAATTAATGAGAAACAATATGTGGCGTCATAAGGTGTCCCATCATACCAAATATGAAGGGTGTAGCACTTGTGGTTACTGAGTTATGGACAAATATGTATATTTGAGGTCAAAGGTCACCGAGGTCACATGACATTTTGTCAAAAAATTGTATTGCTAAGTTATCCCTATATACCAAAAATCAGACCTCTAGCTCTATTGGCTCGCTCAAAATTAGATATGTGCATAATTAATGAGGAACAAAATGTGGCGTCATAAGGTGTCCCATCATACCAAATATGAAGGGTGTAGCACTTGTGGTTACTGAGTTTTGGACAAATATGTATATTTGAGGTCAAAGGTCACCGAGGTCACGTGACATTTTGTCAAAATAATTGTATTGCTAAGTTATCCCTATATACCAAAAATCAGACCTCTAGCTCTATTGGCTCGCTCAAAATTAGATATGTGCATAATTAATGAGGAACAATATGTGGCGTCATAAGGTGTCCCATCATACCAAATATGAAGAGTGTAGCACTTGTGGTTACTGAGTTATGCACAAATATGTATATTTGAGGTCAAAGGTAATTGAGGTCACGTGACATTTTGTCAAAAAAATAGCATTGCTAAGTTATCCGTACATACCAAAAATCAGACCTCTGGCTCTATTGGCTCGCTCAAAATTAGATATGCACATAATTAATGAGGAACAATATGTGGCGTCATAAGGTGTCCCATCATACCAAATATGAAGGGTGTAGCATAAGTGATTACTGAGTTATGGACAAATATGTATATTTGAGGTCAAAGGTCACCAAGGTCACATGACATTTTGTCAAAAAAATTGTATTGCTAAGTTATCCATATATACCAAAAATCAGACCTCTAGCTCTATTGGCTTGCTCAAAATTAGATATGCACATAATTAATGAGGTACAATATGTGGCATCATAGGGTGTCCCATCATACCATATATGAAAGGTTTAGCACTTGTGGTTACCGAGTTATGGACAAATATGTATATTTGAGGTCAAAGGTCACGTGACATTTTGTCAAAGCGTCTGAGATATCTGCGTGAACGGATGGACTCACATGGATGGACTAACGGACTGACATGACCCAATCTATGAGCCCCCTGGACTTTATCTGTGGGGACTAAAAACTGTGTCACTGCATCCTTTTTGCAATATGAATACGATGAGAAACTAAATTTTTATTTTCCTTGGCCTTATAATGGGAGTCTATGGACTGCCTTATACATGGGAGTCTATGGACTGCCTTATACATGGGAGTCTATGGACTGCCTTATACATGGGAGTATATGGACTGCCTCATACATGGGAGTCTATGGACTTCCTTATACATGGGAGGGAGTCTATGGACTGCCTTATACATGGAGTCTATGGACTGCCTTAAACATGGGAGTCTATGGACTGCCTTATACATGGGAGTCTATGGAGGTGAAAACTAAAAGTCCTCTAACACGGCCAAATTTGATCGCATTGTGAAACAAATCAACGTGCATCTGTATGAGGTAGAGTACTATCCTTTTACCAAGTTTGAACGAAATCGCTCCAGGCGTCTCTGAGATATCTGCGTGAACGAAAAAGTCATAAAATATGCAAATGAGCAATTAATTAATAAGCCACACCCACCAAAATCTAATCAGATCTAAGTCTCATCATGATAATACCAAATACCAAATTGCATGACATTGGACCTAAGGGTTCTTAAGTTATGAGTGGAACAAAATCTGTCTACGGACGGACGGACAGACGGACGGACGGACAGACGGACGGACAGACGGACGGACGGACAGACGGACACACACACAGACATTGTGGCGACATAGGACACCTTTGGTGCTTCGCACCACGGTGTCCAAAAATCACCATGTTTGATTTAATCTCAGTAAGACAAGTTGGTGAATATTTTGTTTATGAATGGTTTTTAGGGGGTTTAAAATGGTGAATTGTAATTACTATACATTACCAGTGTAATGGCCATGTTATGCATTGCTGTTTATAATTATCTTGAAATGATTGCATCAGATCAACTTTGCAAGAAAAGGCCTGGGAGATAATAGTCAGAATTATACACAGAGAGGCATGTGCAGTACCTATAGGAACACTGGGCCTGTACTCAACTACAGTATGTAATTAAACACTATCCTAGCAAAGTATGTTTGTATCCGTTCAGCATGACAGTCAACTTCTGACAAGCACTGATCAATACCATGAGAAGATGGTCCAAGTTTCCCAGTGTTCTCCAAGTATACCTAGACAAAATACCTTCAGATTTACTGCTGGCTATTTCTTCCAAGACTCCTGTAATGCCATGTTCATACCAAGCATTCACTGATCTCTTCCATACAGTCTCAGAGTGAGGCAGAAACGCAGACTTTGCACTGAACTGAGATGATGACGGTCTTAGACTTTCTGGTGTAACATCTACTTTGGGATAATTTAATTTCTGAAATGTCAAGAGAATAAAAAGCAAAGTTCACATGAACCCGAATTTATCTCAGGTTAGCATGACCAACTATAATTTTGAAGGGCCACTATACAAAACTGAAATCTCTCACTTTACCCCTTTGTAGCTATAAAATGAGGCCATCTGTATCTGCCCAACATAATTTCAGCCCAGTTCAGCATACTGACTTCACTTATTCTCACTATAAAATTCTCATGGGCTTTGTTCTGCTCAAACAGTTGATGATGGCACCTCATGGAGGTAGACATTAGAAGATGTGTAGTGAGAGAGGGACTTGCAAGACTTTTATACAAATTATACTTTTATTTCTCTATCTCCATGGGAAATCAATATCAGCAGTGTATGTTGACTTTGCATGAAAAGGTTTTCTGATTTCTTGTCAGATCACTTTCATACACTATCTAAATATGCAACTGTGTGAACAGTTTACTTACAGAGCTGCTGCATTAGGAGCAGATAATTTTCCCAATTTTTTTTCTCTAAAATTTTGAGCAGGGAAAAAACACGCAAAAATGACAGGCATTTACTTTATGTTCAGACTGTGATCTTGGAACTTGGCAAAAACCACCACAGAGTCATGTTTTTACCTGAAAACCCCGTACGTTGGCACCAACATCTTCTTCACCAGCTTTGCTGACTTGAAACTTGCAGTGCAATTCACACACTGTTACATAGTCTTCAGGTGGGGGTGGAGCAATGCTACCCAGGAGGGACATAATACAAGATCCTGAAAAATAACCAAACCATGTACATTTATGTTACCTGTATATTCTATAGCCATTCCAGTTATGACTGTGTCTCCACATCAACTACATCATAAAAATAGTTACATCTAAAGAGTATCTACAATTTCTTGTTACCCTAATTTGATATATCTATCCTAGCTCTGTATCTTGGCCTGCTGGTGAATCGTAGCTTCCACTGCAACCCCCAAATGCAAAAAGGGGAAACTGGTGACCTCTACAGAAGGTTAAGACTACAAAGAAAAACTCTTCTCTGAAACTGAAATTTTGCATTATTTGATACAAATCCCAACACTGTCTCTCGTTTAAGCATCCCTAGAAACAATGTTACTACTTTCCACAAACATGTAAACTGCTAGCTGTCAGATTGCGGCTTTAGTAGCCTCATTCTATACAGAAACAATGTGTGGCTTGGCCGTTAATTAAGCCTCTGTCTTATGAATTTCGACATCACCATAATCCATGTGTTCTTCAGAATATCATGGCCAACAATGAGTCCAATAAGTGAAAAAATATTCGAAATATTTACGATTCATTTCTACCCCTAGCATATCAATTTCTTTCATATACCGAAAATCATTTTGTAGACATTCGTCATCTCTATTAGAAATACTGTTTTCAATTTCTTTTGTGTAGGTACGCTTATGGCACTTTGCAAGAAGTACCTGGTAAGAGCAATGTCAGAGCTTTAAAATGATACCCATGTTGTGGTTGTCTGACGCAGATTTAAACATGCTACGCGATTTTGAAAATGTGTTGACAGAGAGGCCACACAAACTGTTCGACATTATGACAGAATATGGTAGAATTTTTGATCACTGCTATCTCAGATACAAATGGGGTTTTCTGAATTATCTGTGTAGGTACAGGATTTATATTTCACAGGACTTCAGGCCAGAGTCTGGGGATCACAGCAATGTATGGGCTTTGGTTGTCTGAGCCAGACTAAAATGGTACATGATTTTAAAAATGTGTATTGACAGAGTGGTATCACAACTGTTCGACATAATGACAGAATAGGTAGAATTTTTGATCGCTGCCATCTCCAATACAAATGGAGTTTTCTAAACGATCTGCTAAGGTACACGATTTATATTTGGCAGGACTTCAGGCCAGAGTCCGGGGATCACAGCAATATATGGGATTTGGTTGTCTGAGCCAGACCAAAATTGGTACACGATTTTGAAAATGTGTATTGACAGAGTGGCCACACAAGTGTTCGACATTATGACAGATTACGGCACGATTAATTGTTATTTCCCAAACGACATCTGTATTCTCATGAAATGTGCAATGCCAAGTGTTTTGGCAAAACCCCTCTTTCACAACTGACAATATTTTTGACACGGATCAACAATAATACACGGAAAAGTTACATGAATGGTGCAGCGGGGTAGTATATAGCAAGATAGAGTTCAACACAGTGTGGCGTACGTAACCATGGACGCGTGTGAAGGTTGCCAGGAAACACAATTTTTACTAATGGTGCGCTGGAAGCTGATTGGCTAATGAGAAGAAAAAATATTATGGTTTAGCGTTGCCAATTTTGGAAATGACCTGGACTGGTGTAGGCATGGTGCGAATTAGTGAGCAGTATTACCGGTACTATACATGTCCTTCAGTTAGCACATTTACACGAACCAACTTTAGTCTGTGAAAATAAAATAATGAAAACAATGCAAATAATTCGCAGCTATTGGGGCTTTAAAGGAATCACAGAATTCAATAACGGTTTTGATAATGATGCCCTGATGGTGTCTATGTGCTAGAACACAACTTGAATTGAGTATGAGGGGATATAGCATGCAAAGTGAAAAGACCATGAAAAGTCAAATGAACACTATGCCACCCTCTACGTAATCGACAAGTTACTATTGAATCCTATGCAGAGTGTGATTAAGCAATAAAGCACACCAAGTGACAGTATACCACGAGATTTTGACCAGTTCACGACATATATGCACGAGCGAAAGCCAGTGCAATAATGGAGTGAACTGGTCAAAATCGAGTGGTATACCGTTGCTGGGTGTGATTTATTGCTATTATATCATAACAGTATATTGAAATTCTGGCGTGGAACGTCAAAAATGGACTTTTTGCTCAAGCGGAGAGCTCGCGCGTATGCCAGCTTTGGTATATCACCAATATACAACAGTTTTTTTCGCATCTCGGCCAATCAGATCGCTGTGTTTGCGCCATCAATATACTGGTATTATGTAATATTCAATATATGTTGCATGTTATAATATTGACAGTGTTTTTGCTATAAAGGGCGGTGAGCAGGTAAATGTTACTGGGGTTCCCCAGTCATTTTACTGGGGTTCCACTTGGTATACCAATGTAGTGCCAGTCATATAAGAGACAACTTCCCCATCTGCCAAGTCCGTGAAAAGTGGTATTGACTCAAAACATGACGTATTTTCACCCACTTGGCTTGGTCTGTTAAAGCATCTTAAGTCCAAAAAAAATTAACTTTACAGTATCTCTGTTTTCAACAGCCTTCAAATGTACAGTACTATGTTAAAATACATAAGCGCTAGACCATATGGAATATGTTGTAATCCATTAATTTTAATCATCTTGACCTGATGGTGAAATATGGACTTTGCAGGAAAAGGGTTAATCGTGGACTTTCCCCGGGGGGGGTTTGTAAGTGTTGTATATCCTACCTAAGAAAAGAAATTGGGGTGGGACAAGCTTAAGGAAAATAATCGCAATCATACCAATCCATAATCCAATGACATTAGGTCAGAATTCGTAAGACAATAGTTGTAAACATAGACAAAACAGCACAGAACATACAGTGAATAGACGGTACACAAACAAAGTCATATTCATATTCATGAACTCTTTCCAAAAATGTTACATAAAACACATTTTCCCCCACAGCCTTTTTTATTGACCAGTGAGCCAGTAAAGTCAACAGCCTCATTTCACATACAGTAGATGTATCTGTCGCTCGAGGGCGCTCATTGCATTCACGCGAGCGATGGATCTTTTCTCGTGCAATCTATTCTACCTCTGTGGGAAGAAACCATACGGATTCGTCGGCGAATTGGCTTTTACGAGATGCTGAAACGCTTGCAAAAGCGATTTTAACCACGTATGGGTAGGTCCCAGCATTTCTTGCTTGATTTACACGGGAAGGGCGAAGTGTAAGTTCTACAGACTACATCATTGAACTTTGCAGACCTGTGCATGTTGTACTACTTCCGTACACAGTATCGGTAGACGACCCTCGTGCGGAAAGCATATACTGTGATGGTAATATAGTGACCCTTTGTACGCATATGTGACCTCATCAACATTGTTTACACTTTCAGAACTTACTGTGACTTGTCAGCTGTTAAGTCTGAGCTTCGGTGGGCAGCTGGAGACGAACTTTACTATTATGAATATGGCGGGTTCCGATATGCACATGCGCAAAAAATATTTGACCTACGATGCCGATGCTGTTTTCGTATTGAGATTAGCTTTATCAAAGTAATGTGTTTTCAGCCGAAAATTTCTTTATTGTAGATCACTCCGAAATGTAAAAATGGATTTTTTTTTAAATGAAAAGACATTGGTAAAACATGGTTATGTTTATTTTCTAAACGTAATATATACGTATGAAGAGTTGGAAAAGACTTTAAAAAAATGCAATATATTTAATCTTTCATCAGATGTTATATTTTACGTAGAATATAAAGTTCTTTGCTATTGAAAGTCGAAGCATAGACCATAAAAAGGGTCTCTGGTTTAAGTTTGTTTTAATAATAATAATAATAATAATAATAATAATAATAATAATAATAATAATAACTATTTAATATGTTAATATATCATCAAGCGTTTCACAGTGTTAAGTTTAAGTATATACCCTGAAATTGGATCTATGGTTTCAGCATAGACATAAGAAAAGAACTACTGTCTATGTTTTAAGTTGATTTAAACACGGCCCAGGACAATGTTCTCGAGAAAGTTTATATGTTGCAAAATATCTTTGTAGACTTTAAGAAACATGGACACTGAAATATACATGCTCTAGTAAAATGTATGAACATACAACCACTGCTTCCTACTACGAGGTAAAGTTACCCCACTGGCGAACTTGGAGTAATACAGTCTAATAAACATGATAGTGTTTTCGTAATTATTAAAATATTATATCATAATTATGAAATTTTCATATCAATAAAATCGTCATAGCATTTCATTAGGGTTTAACTTCCTTTCTGCTTGGCAGCATACGCTTTCAGTGATTTCATCGAGTCCTGCAAAGCAGAAAGAAGGAAGCTCGACCCTGATGAAATACTATCACGACTTTATTGATATTACATGTAATATTTCATAATTATATAATTTATTAATAATTATGAAACGAATATCATGTTTATTAGACTATTTACCTTCAGTTCGTACGTGGTATATGTCCTAAAACACGGCCCGTATATATTTTTCTTTTCTTTCTTTCTTTCTTTCTTTCTTTCTTCTTTCTAAAATTAAGAACGTTTCACAAAAAACTACAATTTTTTGCTTGTCTTGTAGACCACTTTATCTCAGATCGGAACATAGGGAAGCCAGGATAAACAAACAAACAATGTTGTTTGTCTGTTTTCCATGATAAGCAACCAAGCAACTTTGTTTGCTTGTTTGTTTATCCTGGTTCCCTGTGGTTGAAATAGTCGCGGCTTTTACGTCGGCTATGTCACGGACTCAACCAATATATGCTCGCGAAGATGAATACGAAAATAGTCTGAAAGCTGAGGCAAAGGTTACCCGTTGTGCTTTCGCAAACCATAGACAGTGGAGGGGGTCTATGCTGTAGACCAGTACGCGCGCACTCGGAGTATGTCATGTGGTTGCAAGCCTGTCACACGAGTACCAGTAGGACGTTCGCCCTCTATGGTCACCTCTCTCGTCCGAACATGTTATGCAGAGTTGCGTTTGAACTTACAAGTATTACTGGTGAGACGGCGTGTGTTTTGCCTGAAAAATTTCAATAATTTTTCTGTTTTGGTAGCGCAATTGGGTGTGAATTTATTAGAATCTTTTTTTTTTCTCTGATGGTGAAACAAGACAGGAACAACAGTGACACAGGATCATGTTTTACTTTCCAAGATTTTATTCATTTCAACAATTCAAGATTACAACAAGTAACAACACAATTTTACATAATCAAACTTTCTAAGGTTAACAAAGGATGAAGAGTGAATAAAATTAACGTTTTCCTGTGGTAAAAATCTTACTTAGGGAGTTGTAATTATTTACGACCTGGGGGGGAAGTCGGGGAATTTCATAGTATTCTGAAATTTCGAGTAAACCCCATGCCAACCCAAATGCATTTGAGTAACCCAGTCTCTAACAACAAGAAATTTTGACTGATCCCTCCCCTCCCCCCCACTTAGACCACTTAAATACCAAGACATGTATTTGTAACATTACAAATTTACAGCAATAGTACAGACCTTTCATATCCTGCTGGAATATCATCGGTTACCTCATGACAGTTGAAAAAGATGTGACCGGCAAAAGAAAATTCAAAGTCACAATAAAATGTAGATACAAAAGCTCATGCTGTAACCACTATCCAACCATATAGTATTGTTTACCATACAGTATTGTTTATTTTGGATGGGTATCATGACAAGGTTTCCACTAAGATATCTGACAGGGCAGAATTTGAAAGTACAGGAGAACAGTCAGGAGGCTGGGGGGTGGGGCAGTGTCAGAGGAGTTGTACCCTCTCGTGTTGAAAATTTGAGAGATTGATGTGGTGCAATAATGCAGTCTGGTGCAATATGAGAGATGTTATCAATTTGTGTAAAACTGTTAGAACACCTACAGGGGAAAAGTGTGAGAGGCGTGTCCCCTCTGCCACGTCGGAAATTTTGAGAAATTAATGAGTTCAATGATGCAGTCTGGTGCAATATTAGGTGTTTTCTATTTGTTTTTACTAAGTAAAACTGTCAGAACACCCCAGGGGGAGAGGAAGTGACAGGGGTCGCATTAAGAATTTTGAGAAATTGATGAAATGGTGCAATCTGAGAGGTATTTCAATTCATTTTGTACCAAAAATTGAGCAAACCCCTTCTTTCTTTCCAATTTTGAACAACCTCCTTGTAGCTTTCAATTTTTTGAGTGACTACCCTCACATTCCTCTGACCCCCCCCCCCCGGCCCTTATGTTAAATTACTCTAAAAGACCCATAAAAATATTCTTGATGGCCTTTAATTTGTGAACAACATGTACAGTAAAAGTGGTCAACTTTGATGCAGTCTTGCTGATGCATTTTATGAGGTTTGAACTCACAATATCTACATTACTAATTCGTACTAGCTTAGCAGTCATTAAAACCCCTACAAATAGGCGTTTCAACTAGCAGCGGCCTGGTATCTCATGTAGCTGTACTGTGATAATGTTCAAGAGAATCCATAGGATAGCTAGGTGTGTGCCTCAATCAGGCAAAACAACAGTTAGCAATAATAACAACAGTAATAAATATCAATTTCTGCAAGTCATTTAAAAATATACCACCAAGGGCACAGTATTGCTCCTATCTGACAAACAAAAAGAGGTATTCCTATTTCCACTTATTCACTCAAAATACTATTGTGTTTGCAAAGAGTTTGGACTTTCAATTTTCATGGGCAGAATTCCGTTTTAACAGCCACTTTTCAATTTTGTAGATCAACAATAAAAATTTGATGGTCCTTGCTTGAAATGTTAAGATTTACTCAGAGTTAAGTTATACACAAGTTTGTTTGTGTAAGTAAGTTTGTGTGGTGAAGTTACCTGATATTATCATTCATCACTCATCTTATTCATCTACACATGATTTCACTCGGCTGCCTTCATCTTTGTGAAGATTTACTTAATTAAGTGATACCATGACAGGTTTTTTTGTTTATGTAACATAATGATTGGAACTGAACAAATAAACTGGAGTCTGTTTTATTGGTATGGTGCATCTTGCCATATGCCTTCTTGTGGATTGAAATCCCTCATCAGTGTATGGGTTTCCTCCATGAAATATTTGCTAAAGTTGATCCACTACATAAAACATGAGCTCACAACTTTTTCTAGATCATATTTCACTACAAATTGGCATCAAATAAAACTACATTATTTTCAGTGTCTTCAAAATTGATTTACAAGGTATTCCGGGTTGGAATAGGTCATTCAAGCTTGCGGACTAATATATTGGCTCCAAAAACAAAAAATCATTGGTTCCCCCAGTTTGAAAATGATTTGGCTTAGGTAGTCTCCAGGGATTTTTATAAGAAAATGCAAAGCTATCAGATAAACACCAATGAGACAAAAGCACTTTTTGACCGAAATTGACAAAAATTGCTCCAAAATACAAAATTTTGCATTTTCTCACTGTATAAAAATATCTGACTTAAGTCATCCTAAGGAGATGTATACTGAATATCAAAAAGTCTGACAAGGAGTTTTGAAGAAAAAAATAGATCTATAATGACCAAAAATAATCTCAAAAATACAAAGTTGCATATCTTGGCACGATTTTACAAAATCTTATTGCTGCCATCCTAAGGGACATGTATATCAATATTAATGTGTCTGACCAGAACTTTTGAATGATATTTTTGGTTAAATATGACAATAATTGCCTTAAAATTTAAGTTTTAAATATTTCATAACAATATGAACAAATGTCAATAAGGTTATCCCTGCAGAACAGTATCTTTAGATTTCTGTGGCAATACTAGAGTTTATTTGCTTCTTCAAGCATAACCATTCTTTTCCTTGACATAAGGTAAACTTCAGCCTCCTCCAACAACACAATTGTGATGTAGTCTACAACAAACCTGAGTGAGAAAAATAGAAATATAGATATACTATTAATACATTTTTGTATATTTCAAATGCTATGCTGACAAGCTAAATATTGATTTCTTAGCAATCTTTCTGTAGTAAAACAAGTCATCGTTGATGACACAGTCCCCACTTGTTAATGGGTACTTTGATTACATGTCCTCAGAGAGGATAGAGTCCTCTTCATTAATTAGGTCTGTGATAAAAATACTTTGATACAGATGGCGCTCAATGGCCAAGAATGAGTTCCATGGTGATGAAAACATAAAACCAAAGTAGGCCACCATCCTAAAGTTCATAAAATGAGTCAACTAGGAATTAATCAACAGGATGTTGCAAAACATTTTTGCATACAATCCTAACACTTAACAGATTATCACTTGTACCATATTTCATAAAGTTTGATGCAATATTTACAACACTATGAGATCAACATCTGTATCAAGTTTCATCACATTTGACGTTGTATTAATTTGTGGCTATATCACCCTAATTAGGAAAGTTCATTACTTATGCAATTACAAATTAATTAAAATGACACTGATAAATGTCTTTTCCAATGTTAAAGCAATGTGAGCTTAACATCTGTATAAAGTTTCATGAATTTGATGCAGTATTTCTTGACATATCAGCCTATTTACGAAACTTCAATAATTGACATGTTACTGCTACATGACGTGAAACAAATTGACGAGCATATGTATGAAATAGGTCAATGTCCTTGTACCAACTTTGAATGATACTGGTGGCAATATGTCTGAGTTATGGCTCTGTACATTAGAAAATTGTAACAAAATCACCGCCATGCAGCGATATTTGATCTTACTGTTTAAAAAATCAACACATATATGTACGACATAAGTCAATGTACATGTACCAACTTTGAATAAGATCAGTTGAGACTTGCCAGAGTTATGGCTCTCGACATGAAACAACCATAACAAAATTGCTACCATGTGGCCATATTGGACCATCTCGTGAAACCAATCGACATACATATGTATAAATAAGTCAATGTCCTTATACCAACTTTGAATAAAATCGGTTGAGATATGCCTGACTTATGGCTCTGTACATGAAAAAATCATTAGAAAATGGCCACACGGCGGCCATATTGGATTGTATCACAAAACAAATTAACGTGCATATCTATGACATTGTTCAATGTCCTTGTACCAACTTTGAATAAAATTGGTTGAGATATGCCTGAGTTATGGCTCTGTACATGAAAAAATCGTTAGAAAATGGCCGCCTGGCGGCCATATTGGATCGTATCACAAAACAAATTGACGTGCATATCTATGACATCGGTCAATGTCCTTGTACCAACTTTGAATAAAATCGGTTGAAACATGTCTGAGTTATGGCTCTGTACATGAAAAAATCGTTAGAAAATGGCCGCCTGGCGGCCATATTGGATCGTATCACAAAACAAATTGACGTGCATATCTATGACATTGGTCAATGTCCTTGTACCAACATTGAATACAATCGGTTGAAACATGTCTGAGTTATGGCTCTGTACATGAAAAAATCGTTAGAAAATGGCCGCCTGGCGGCCATATTGGATCGTATCACAAAACAAATTGACGTGCATATCTATGACATCGGTCAATGTCCTTGTACCAACTTTGAATAAAATCGGTTGAGATATGCCTGACTTATGGCTCTGTACATGAAAAAATCGTTAGAAAATGGCCGCCTGGCGGCCATATTGGATCGTATCACAAAACAAATTGACGTGCATATCTATGACATTGGTCAATGTCCTTGTACCAACTTTGAATAAAATCGGTTGAGATATGCCTGACTTATGGCTCTGTACATGAAAAAATCGTTAGAAAATGGCCGCCTGGCGGCCATATTGGATCGTATCACAAAACAAATTGACGTGCATATCTATGACATTGGTCAATGTCCTTGTACCAACATTGAATACAATCGGTTGAAACATGTCTGAGTTATGGCTCTGTACATGAAAAAATCGTTAGAAAATGGCCGCCTGGCGGCCATAGTGGATCGTATCACAAAACAAATTGACGTGCATATCTATGACATTGGTCAATGTCCTTGTACCAACTTTGAATAAAATCGGTTGAAACATGTCTGAGTTATGGCTCTGTACATGAAAAAATCGTTAGAAAATGGCCGCCTGGCGGCCATATTGGATCGTATCACAAAACAAATCGACGTGCATCTGTATGACATATGAAGTAATTATTGTACCAAGTTTGAATGAAATCGCTCCTTGCATCTCTGAGATATCTGCGTGAACGGACGGACGCACGCACGCACGCACACACGCACGCACGCACGCACGGACGCACACACGCACGGACACGACCAAACCTATAAGTCCCCCCGGACGGTGTCCGTGGGGACTAATAACAACTTATAGTGGACAAATATAAATAATGAAAATAATATCAAAGTAAGCATTACAGGCCCTCTAAATTTTTGAGAGTTGTAATATAATAACTTACACAATTATCCCAAAACAATTCACAGGATACAGCTCAAGTTGTAACTACAAAATGGTACACCAATGTGAGTAGCAACATATGAACATAATACCCTACTTACATTGACGTTTCTTTCACATTCCTCTTCCATCTGTTGTTAAGGCAGTGTCATATCTACCGTGGCCGAAAACGACACAGACCCTCTTCAGTTTGTAATTGCGTCGTTCTGTTTGACCTGCGTCGTTCTGTTTTGACCTGCGCTCTTCAGTTTGTAATTGCGTCGTTCTGTTTGAGCTGCGTCGTTCTTTTTGACCTGCGCTCTTCAGTTTGTAAATTGCGTCGCTCTGTTTGAGCTGCGTCGTTCTGTTTCGACCTGCGCTCTTCAGTTTGTAATTGCGTCGTTCTGTTTGAGCTGCATCGTTCTGTTTTGACCTGCGCTCTTCAGTTTGTAATTGCGTCGTTCTGTTTGAGCTGCGTCATTCTGTTTTGAACTGCGCTCTTCAGTTTGTAATAAGTGATTCCCGGGTTGTGCGGGCGCGTTCGAATTTTTACTATTTTCAACTCATAGGGGCGCACTTTTTGGGGTAAAAATTTGTCGTCTGCCACTGTGCACATAGCGAAGTTCATCGTCAAGATGGCGTCAATCACTACAGACGACGTCAAGAAAATGAAAGTACCTGAGCTCAGAAAATTTCTCAAAGTAGGAATGTAACTTGTGGTGAGGCGACGAAGGCACAACTTGTGGAACTTTCTGTGTTAACGCTTGAGTTGGATGTTAGGGCGATAGCCGATGATGACTATGGAAAATCACTCGGCGAACGCAGAACAGTGATTGATGGCGGTAGACAAGTTGTATTGCCTGACCCAAATGTGATCACACAATGGGAAAGCAGTCTTAAAATGATGCCAAAAATCGATATTGCCGATGTTTTTGTTTATTTGATATCCCACTGTTGTTGGAGTACATCTCGCATGAAAAAATACAGATACGATCGGGGATATCGTCTTTATTTCGAAGCTTGGTAGCATTCTTCGAGACTCAAATAACCCTCACAAATATTTGTTCTGTAATTCTGACAGTAAAGGAATATGGAAATCGCCAGTGAATTCTTCTGGTTTTTCTTCAGGAAAACAATGTGTAGTCTGGTATAAATTTCGATAGAATTCTTTCTGCGTGTTTAAAATTTCATTTAAATCTGTAGATGCTTGAAGTTTACGAATGTGATTTTGTAATGATTTCTCTTTTCAAGCTTCAAAAAATAAGCATTGCTGTTTTCAACAAGCTCATGTCATCTTATTCTAGCATGTTGAATAGGCCTAATACCTTGTGTTTTGACTTCGTAAATATCATTTAAAGCTCTCTGAATTTCATCAATGTCTTTTCATGTTTTTCTATTTCACTTTCTTAATTTCGAGGTCCTTTTTTGTTGCTCCAGCTTTTTTTCCTTGTGTCTTTGACACTTAGCCCGTTTTGCTGTATTTCATACAAAAGTCCATGATTTTATACTATTTAAGTTTTGGATCAAGAACGTCAGTGAAATCTTGTCCCAAATATTTTTTTCATGCTGCAAACCTTCGAGCAACCAATAATCGCATACAGAAGGAACAGAAGTATGCGATACACTTACATATGCCAGACTTCACAAAAGCTACAATAGATGGCACTCCGATTCACATGAGCATACACAAACACAACAAGACCAAACCGTAGACATAGCTTCCGTAATTGAACAACAAACTTCAGTGGAACAACATATTAACACATGAATCAATCAATCATTCAACATGTCTCACCAATCAAAATGAATTTTAAGGACTGACGAAGAAAACTCTGTTTTCGAAACGTAGCTTCAAAGGATTGCAGTGTAACGCTAGTCTCTCCGCTCCAATGTTGGTTAACAGCAAGACACGTAAATTACGGGTACGTCTCGCCATGGCTAATCAACCCTTTACATAAAACAGCTAAACATGATATACATACACATAGAATCATACACAAAACGCAAAGAATTCACATATGAACGATGTGAGGAGTTGCTTTCCCTTTATTACATTCGCCATGGCTAACCAATACTCACATAAAACAATCAAACATGATACACACTCACAATATACACAATATCATACACAAAATGCAAACAACTCAGATATGAACGATGTGTGGAGTTGCTTTCCCTTTATTACAACAAAACAAACTGAAGAGCGCAGGTCAAAACAGAACGACGCAGCTCAAACAGAACGACGCAATTACAAACTGAAGAGCGCAGGTCAAAACAGAACGACGCAGCTCTAACAGAACGACGCAATTACAAACTGAAGAGCGCAGGTCAAAACAGAACGACGCAGCTCAAACAGAACGACGCAATTACAAACTGAAGAGTGCAGGTCAAAACAGAACGACGCAGCTCAAACAGAACGACGCAATTACAAACTGAAGAGCGCAGGTCAAAACAGAACGACGCAGCTCAAACAGAACGACGCAATTACAAACTGAAGAGCGCAGGTCGAAACAGAACGACGCAGCTCAAACAGAACGACGCAATTACAAACTGAAGAGCGCAGGTCGAAACAGAACGACGCAGCTCAAACAGAACGACGCAATGACAAACTGAATAGGGTCTGTGTCGTTTTCGGCCACGGTAGATATCATTCAAAGATACTGTCAAAACAGAGAATCCATTATTACATCAGAATGAATAAACACTGTTAACAGACGTTTCATATTAAAAAGTATTCTTTTTTTAATACTCTCTGTTTTCAACAGACATGCCATAAACCTTCAAAAGACACAGTTTATGTTTTACTTTGCATATAAAAATGATATTAGTCTTGCAATGGTTATGTATAAGTGGAGCTGACAACAGTTGCCCGAATGGGCAGTGACACATATGATTTGAATAAAATATCACTTTTAACATGGTCGTCATTTCCTTCTTTTGGCAGGTTACATCTGAACATATTTTACAGTACATGATCCTCATACAAATTAAAATGCCTCTTATTCAAAATGTAAGAACCTTATTGCCAATCAAAAAAAGTTTTGTTTAACAACATTTAAAGAAAATAATGTGAAAATTTAAGAAAGTTTGACCAAGTCAGTATGGAGTTAAATTGTTTGGAAATCTTGAAATTGGAAGAATAGTGAAGCCAGGAAATTGGGTGATTTGCAAACATTTGCAAAAATTAACACTTCTTTATCAAGCACCTACGACTGCTTGACAGCCTTGAAGATGAACCCAAATAATAATATTTTAATCTTGGGTTAACAATTTCATTAAATTAAATGAATGTCTACAAAAAAGTGATTTTGGTGCAAAATACCCTGTGTTGGGTGCAGCGCCCCTTAATTAGCAAGTTTTATACCACTGCAAAGTCTCTGTGCAACCAGGTGACACATTCTGACTCAGCATGATCTAACAGCAGATTCCTGCATGAAATTTTGATTTGAAAACTTGAATCACTTTTTAATAGCATGAAAAGAGCAAACATAGGAGAAACTTAGATGACAAAGCCTTATAAGGGAAAGAGAGATGTACCACATGACTCCGTGCAACCAGGTGACACATTGTGACTCAGCATACTCCTAAAGCAGACGACTGCATAAATTTTGATTTTGAATCACTTTGTAATAGTATAAAAAGAGCAAAACCAATGAGAAAAATTAGCATTCACAGCCTTAGCACAGTAAGAGAGATGCACCAGAGTGTCCGTGCAACCAGGTGACACATGGTGACTCAGCATACTAAAAATGCAGTTACTGCAAAATATTTAGATTAGACAACTTAAATCAGTTGGCGATAGCATAGAAAGATGAAAACCATGAGAAAACTTAGAAGTCACAGCCTTAGCACAGTAAGAGAGATGCACCAGAGTGTCCGTGCAACCAGGTGACACATGGTGACTCAGCATACTAAAAATGCAGTTCCTGCAAAAAATTTAGATTAGACAACTTAAATCAGTTGGCGATAGCATAGAAAGATGAAAACCAATGAGAAAACTTAGAAGTCACAGCCTTAGCACAGTAAGAGAGATGCACCAGAGTGTCCGTGCAACCAGGTGACACATGGTGACTCAGCATACTAAAATGCAGTTCCTGCAAAATATTTAGATTAGACAACTTAAATCAGTTGGCGATAGCATAGAAAGATGAAAACCAATGAGAAAACTTAGAAGTCACAGCCTTAGCACAGTAAGAGAGATGCACCAGAGTGTCCGTGCAACCATGGTGACTCAGCATACTAAAAATGCAGTTCCTGCAAAATATTTAGATTAGACAACTTAAATCAGTTGGCGATAGCATAGAAAGATGAAAACCAATGAGAAAACTTAGAAGTCACAGCCTTAGCACAGTAAGAGAGATGCACCAGAGTGTCCGTGCAACCAGGTGACACATGGTGACTCAGCATACTAAAAATGCAGTTCCTGCAAAATATTTAGATTAGACACTTAAATCAGTTGGCGATAGCATAGAAAGATTAAAACCAATGAGAAAACTTAGAAGTCACAGCCTTAGCACAGTAAGAGAGATGCACCAGAGTGTCCGTGCAACCAGGTGACACATGGTGACTCAGCATACTGAAAATGCAGTTCCTGCAAATATTTAGATTAGACAACTTAAATTAGTTGGCGATAGCATAGAAAGATGAAACCAATGAGAAAACTTAGAAGTCACAGCCTTAGCACAGTAAGAGAGATGCACCAGAGTGTCCGTGCAACTAGGTGACACATGGTGACTCAGCATACTAAAAATGCAGTTCCTGCAAAATATTTAGATTAGACAACTTAAATCAGTTGGCGATAGCATAGAAAGATGAAAACCAATGAGAAAACTTAGAAGTCACAGCCTTAGCACAGTAAGAGAGATGCACCAGAGTGTCCGTGCAACCAGGTGACACATGGTGACTCAGCATACTAAAAATGCAGTTACTGCAAAATATTTAGATTAGACAACTTAAATCAGTTGGCGATAGCATAGAAAGATGAAAACCAATGAGAAAACTTAGAAGTCACAGCCTTAGCACAGTAAGAGAGATGCACCAGAGTGTCCGTGCAACCATGGTGACTCAGCATACTGAAAATGCAGTTCCTGCAAAATATTTAGATTAGACAACTTAAATCAGTTGGCGATAGCATAGAAAGATGAAAACCAATGAGAAAACTTAGAAGTCACAGCCTTAGCACAGTAAGAGAGATGCACCAGAGTGTCCGTGCAACCAGGTGACACATGGTGACTCAGCATACTAAAAATGCAGTTCCTGCAAAATATTTAGATTAGACAACTTAAATCAGTGGCGATAGCATAGAAAGATGAAAACCAATGAGAAAACTTAGAAGTCACAGCCTTAGCACAGTAAGAGAGATGCACCAGAGTGTCCGTGCAACCAGGTGACACATGGTGACTCAGCATACTAAAAATGCAGTTCCTGCAAAATATTTAGATTAGACAACTTAAATTAGTTGGCGATAGCATAGAAAGATGAAAACCAATGAGAAAACTTAGAAGTCACAGCCTTAGCACAGTAAGAGAGATGCACCAGAGTGTCCGTGCAACCAGGTGACACATGGTGACTCAGCATACTAAAAATGCAGTTCCTGCAAAATATTTAGATTAGACAACTTAAATCAGTTGGCGATAGCATAGAAAGATGAAAACCAATGAGAAAACTTAGAAGTCACAGCCTTAGCACAGTAAGAGAGATGCACCAGAGTGTCCGTGCAACCATGGTGACTCAGCATACTAAAAATGCAGTTACTGCAAAATATTTAGATTAGACAACTTAAATCAGTTGGCGATAGCATAGAAAGATGAAAACCAATGAGAAAACTTAGAAGTCACAGCCTTAGCACAGTAAGAGAGATGCACCAGAGTGTCCGTGCAACCATGGTGACTCAGCATACTAAAAATGCAGTTCCTGCAAAATATTTAGATTAGACAACTTAAATCAGTTGGCGATAGCATAGAAAGATGAAAACCAATGAGAAAACTTAGAAGTCACAGCCTTAGCACAGTAAGAGAGATGCACCAGAGTGTCCGTGCAACCAGGTGACACATGGTGACTCAGCATACTAAAAATGCAGTTCCTGCAAAATATTTAGATTAGACAACTTAAATCAGTTGGCGATAGCATAGAAAGATTAAAACCAATGAGAAAAACTTAGAAGTCACAGCCTTAGCACAGTAAGAGAGATGCACCAGAGTGTCCGTGCAACCAGGTGACACATGGTGACTCAGCATACTAAAAATGCAGTTCCTGCAAAATATTTAGATTAGACAACTTAAATTAGTTGGCGATAGCATAGAAAGATGAAAACCAATGAGAAAACTTAGAAGTCACAGCCTTAGCACAGTAAGAGAGATGCACCAGAGTGTCCGTGCAACCAGGTGACACATGGTGACTCAGCATACTAAAAATGCAGTTCCTGCAAAATATTTAGATTAGACAACTTAAATCAGTTGGCGATAGCATAGAAAGATGAAACCAATGAGAAAACTTAGAAGTCACAGCCTTACAGTAAGAGAGATGCACCAGAGTGTCCGTGCAACCAGGTGACACATGGTGACTCAGCATACTAAAATGCAGTTACTGCAAAATATTTAGATTAGACAACTTAAATCAGTTGGCGATAGCATAGAAAGATGAAAACCAATGAGAAAACTTAGAAGTCACAGCCTTAGCACAGTAAGAGAGATGCACCAGAGTGTCCGTGCAACCAGGTGACACATGGTGACTCAGCATACTAAAAATGCAGTTCCTGCAAAATATTTAGATTAGACAACTTAAATCAGTTGGCGATAGCATAGAAAAGAAAACCAATGAGAAAACTTAGAAGTCACAGCCTTAGCACAGAAAGAGAGATGCACCAGAGTGTCCGTGCAACCAGGTGACACATGGTGACTCAGCATACTGAAAATGCAGTTCCTGCAAAAAATTTAGATTAGACAACTTAAATCAGTTGGCGATAGCATAGAAAGATGAAAACCAATGAGAAAACTTAGCATCCACAGCCTTAGCACACTAAGAGAGATGCGCCAGAGTGTCCATGCAACCAGGTTACACATTGTGACTCAGGATACTCAAAATGCAGTTCCTGCAAATAATTTAATTAGACAACTTAAATCAATTAGTGATAGCATAGAAAGATGAAAACCAATGAGAAAACTTAGAAGTCACAACCTTACACCAGTAAGAGATGCACCAGAGTGTCCGTGCAACCTGGTGACACATGGTGACTAGCATACTCCAAATGCAGATTCTGCAAAAATATTTGATTAGACAACTTAAATTAGTTGGCGATAGCATAGAAGATGATAAATCACTGGAAAACTTAGAAGTCACAGCCATAGCACACTAAGAGAGATGCGCCGGAGTGTCCATGCAACCAGGTTTATAATGCTTTGAGCATTTTCGACCGTTGTTACTGAAGCAGTGCCATGAATACAAAAGCAAGCACAGTAGCTTTGTACGGCTTTGGACCATAACGATCAAACAATAAAGTGCTGAATCTGTCGAGGTCGATCATGATGACTGATGTATGTAGACACAGTCAGAGGCGAACTGTCATGTAGACCTGGTTTCGTCTGACCTCTGAATTTTAAAGACCCCTGAATTTTAAAACCGCCTGCATGCTAACACCAGAGATATATGAGAAATCGTATCCTTGTGTTACAAGCCTACGATCAAGAATCGAACAGACTACTATACTTGTACTCACTTGCTTCGAAATGGCACAAATGAAAACGTGCTTTGACAACCAGAGCTAGCACAAGGTATCAAGAATGCAAGGAATTACCCATGCTTGGACTTTCAACTCTGATCTTTGACATCGAAACATAACCAAATATGGGTGTGTCATAGCCAACAACCACATGACATATTTACAACCAGATGACAGGACTCCCAAACGCGCGTACTCCCTCTATCTCGGGTCTATGCGCAAACAAGGACAAGCCTTCCGGTAGAACGTGGAACTCGTGGGTTTGTGAGAAAGTCGTGCATTGTTGCGCTAAATTCGATTCTTTTAGAAGATAGGATGGAAAGAAGATGGGGAGACATAATGCATAAGTAAAAGTCACATTTTCGGTGTCAAATTCCGAACGGCATCCGGAAGTGTTAGATTGAGACTGAGGCTAGCGCCAGTGGACTTCTGTGTCATTACTGACAGTGGACGGATTGGCCAACCGTCGTCGCATCGTCGCTACGTTGCAATGCTTGACTTTGCCATATTTGCCGTTACTTTTGTGATCATATTGATCATCACCGTTATATATTTATATCCGGTTAGTATTGTATCTTACGTCGACAAATATTAATCTGCACAATCAATATTATAACCATGTCACGTGTGTCCGTCTACGTGTCCCCGTGTGAACCCTCTACTTTGCCGCATATGTTATTAATTATGTGTGCTCTAATATGTGAAAATTTTCTAAAAATAAGGTTTCTATCAGCATCTGAAAAATTCCCATACGTGTTTCTATATTGCGTTGCGGCATATGTGATTAATTAACTTTAAGCTCACATATTTGCTCCTCACTCGTCTGACTCTGAGGTGGGACGTCCTGTCCCCAGAAATGTCAGTAGTAGCTGTATGTTTATGTAATAGCGACAAAGGTATTCATTGTTAAGCTTTTATAAAGCTAGAATATAGAAAACATGGTACATTTACTGCTGCCTATTATGTTGGCATCACAACATTTGCAACTTTATTAAATACATGTACTGCAGCTGCTTGTAAATTTCAATCAGTCATCACAGCCTTAGAATGACTAAATAAAGATCTGAGGGATTTTTGTGCGTTTTTTCCTATGTTATATAGGGGTCAACTCGGACAACAACTATACCGGGCCGTGATCCATCAGATGTCAAGTAAGTATAAGTATGAAGCAAGGGGGCTGGGGTTTGGCAAAAACACTGTGGTATGTCCACATACAAAGGTTGCTGAGGTAGCCGTTAGTATTTGTTACAAATGTAGACACCTTCATCAGCAACTCATATCTCCTGACTGTTTTCACTTTGGACAGTCAATGATAATTTGCAAGTGTTCCTCTGTCTCTACACCAGAGTTACCTTTGTCGTTTTTAATTTCAAATATCGGATAATCGGTAAATGTTAGTTTATTATTTTACTTGATTCTCAAGTACTAAACCTTGTATGGTGACCCCTGATTTCTTTTCTTGATTGGGTGAGAGAATTGTTAACAGTTTCTTTGAAGAAAGATTAAGCAATAGTTTACGTCTTCCACTTTCGAGGCAAATAGCTACCTGTACTTGATTTACTCCAGTTCACCATTTGAACTGACTCGGTATTGGTGTCATTGAAATATGTTGCTCCCAGTGCCTGTAATAAATAAATACACAGTCAGAACAAAGACTCTTCATCTCAATGTACCAGTGTTTGTATTTTTTTGCATTTATTTATGAAAATTGATATGTACAGTAGATTCATGAAATTAGCTTTGCAAACACATCCCAGTTAAAATGAAATATTCAGAAAAGGGCGCAAACTAAAGTTTTTACCGAATGAATGCCAGTATTGTAAGCTTGGCATCATGTATGAATTTCCCATTGTCTTCCAGAGAGGGCAATATACCAGACATCAGTGCAGCTGGTGGATTTCATGAATTTTTGTGTGAGCTTCATTCAGAATATGGAGACATTGCATCGTTTTACTATGGAACTAAGCTGTGTGTAAGCTTGGCTTCTGTGGATTTATGGAAACAACATCGCAATGTATTTGACAAACCTTGTAAGTTTCATCCACCCTTTGTTCTAGAACAGTGCATGATATCAGTAAATACCACCTGTTTACACAACACTTTTTTTGCATGTTCATTACAAAGGGGAAATTGAAATTCCATTCATTAAAAGATGATCTTGAAGTGTTGATGATGGTATATTTAAACTGTGAAAATAAATTGTAATGATAATGAGATAGCTGCATTATATCACAGCTACCACTACCGTACATCTGAAGATGGTGTAGATTTACATCAAGATTTAGCTTTTTACCATACAGTTTGCCCCTACCAATTCATGAAAGTAAATTGTACTAAAAAAATCTATAGATGTCTGTTGACAAATGTCATATAAAATTTATGATCACAACCAGGGCCAAAATGCCATTTCTGGCAATTTAGTGTTGTTACAGTACATAACAATGAGCTGCAATACTATCAGGAAATTCAGTTGTGTTGAATATGTTTTCTGTATCATCTTTTGTGTATCATCAGTTCTCAAATCTGTTTCATGTTTTACACAGCTGATCTTTTTGTCCTCTTCCAACCACTGATTGGGGAAAACAGTATCATGTTTACCAACAAAGGAGCAGGCAGAAGTCGTAGAAAGTTGCAGGAGAAATGCTTTGAAGAGCAAGCACTAAAGAAGTACACTGGAATATTCCATGAGGTTGTGTTTCTTTTATCCCATCAACAAATCTCTGACAAATGCATTTTTGTTAATTATTTTATGATAAAACGATGAACAAGTGCTTTTTCCAAATCTTTAATAGTCAGAATATTGATGACTGTTTTTGCAATAAAATGTCCACACATGTTCATCAGTGAACTGTGGATCAACTGGTATAGTGCCCTCTACAGTTCATACCAGGGACCACTGTATGTGTATGTCACTTGACAATAGCTGTTTTAGTACCATAGCCAGTAATGCAGATTGATATGTCTTAAACATGACTTTTTCAAATCATTTGGAGCAAATTAAGACATGCATTATAGCAAATGAGATTTACCTTTTGAAACTTTGAACATTTCGTCAGTCATTGTTTTAAATGATTCACTAATATGATGAAACTAATATGGATGTCTACACAATTCTGTTGAAGTGTTGTAATGTTGTAACTTTAATGTGAATACTTTGAAGCTCATACTTTTACAGTGTGTGAGTCAGTCACTTGATTTAAAATTTCATGTTCTCACTGAAAACTGATGGTTTGTTTTTGAAAAGAATCTGTCGACTATATTTTGATTACTCATCCAAATTTCTTCTCTATTTTTTGTGCATACCATAGACTTGCCAAGAGTTGGTCACAAAGTTCAAGTCCCTTGCCAAGGATGAACACATACCACTGTGTCAGTACATGACAGCATTAGCACTGAAATCATTGCTGAAAACGGCTTTTGGAGACTACTTCAATGATCCAAGAGCTATTCTGGAACTGAAGAAAAACTTCAATATTGTAAGTAGCCATGTTCTAACCATTAATGCAGAAATAAAAACTTTATCACAATATTGATTTTCACATTTTAAAATATGGTAGAAATGAAAGAAGACATACATTTGATTGGACTATGTGCTATAGTATGACAAGGAGTACAAATAAATGAAAAATCAGAGTCTTAATTCAATGTAGGATTGACAGTTGTTGTAGGTGAAGCTTTGGTAGATACCAGGTACACATTGAAAAATTTGCCTCAGACACCCTATATCTGTTATAATATAGCAGATAAAGGGTATCAGTGGCAATTTTTTCCGTATCTCTGACAAATTTACAAGAACCTTACAGTAAGGCTTAATGAAAGTACATGTAAGGCAGCTGATCATGGAATAATGAGCATGTTTTCCCTTTAACCCTTTTCCTGCCAGACAGTATCACTTCCCCATCAGCCAAGTCAGTAAAAAGCGGTATTGAGCCAAAACATGACGTATTTTCACCCATTTGGCTTGGCCTGTTATAGCATCTTTAGTCTAAAAAATCAAGTTTACCGTATGTATGTTTTCAACAGCTTTCAAATGTATAGCATTATGTTAAAATACACCATATGGAATATGTTGTGTTTCATTAATTTTAACCATCTTGACCTGGTGGTGAAATATGGACTTGGCAGGAAAAGGGTTAAATGTAATAGAAGATCACATGGTAGTAGTACAGCTCTTGGAATTTACCATAGACCCAAGTGAACTGCAATACTACCTACAACTGTTGAAAATTTGTGGTAGCATACAAATGTGTCATTTTGGACATTAATTCCTTTCATTACTGTTCCCCAAATGTTCCACTACACCTTCAAAGAGAATATTGTAATGCATTTAACCCAAATCCTGCCAGACAGCATCACTTCCCCATCTGCCAAGTCAGTTAAAAAGGGTGTGGGACTTGTTATATGCCTCATAGGTTACGACAAAGTTGACCTGACGATGACACATGAATTTGGCTGGATAAGGGTCAACAAGTATGTATTAAAAATGATTATCACTACTATTTACCTGAAAATGTCCGTCAGGCAAGGCTAATGCCTGTTGATACATCAAGTAACACAAAAACTGCTTCCAGGACAGCTCTTGACAAAGCCCTCCCTTCTCCAAAATCTTGGTACTTAAGCACTCCAAGTGGCCAAATTTGAAATCCTTTTATCTTTCCCATACCACTGCTATTACACATTTATAGTTTATAATTTTGTACAGTGAAACCATTTGAAATGTTGATAGGGCATTGTGCAAACATTTCATTGTTAACAATGTTCTCCATTGTGAGGACGAGTCTATTTGAAATGTTGATGGGGCATTGTGCAAACATTTCATTGTTAACAATGTTCTCCATTGTGAGGACGAGTCTATTTGAAATGTTGATGGGGCATTGTGCAAACATTTCATTGTTAACAATGTTCTCCATTGTGAGGACGAGTCTATTTGAAATGTTGATGGGGCATTGTGCAAAACATTTCATTGTTAACAATATTCTCCATTGTGAGGACGAGTCTATTTGAAATGTTGATGGGGCATTGTGCAAAACATTTCATTGTTAACAATGTTCTCCATTGTGAGGACGACTCTTAGCAGATGATGAATCAAGTCAAGATGACAATAATTTGATAAATGCTGTAATTTTGTAATTTGTGGGTGATTTCTGATATTTTGTAAGAAATGATTTAATTTTGCAAGATTGGTGGAAATGTTAAAGTTAAACAGCATCTGTAATGAATAGTGAATGTGATTTTTGTACTAAAGCAAATGTGTTCACAAACTTCTGTGAATTTGCTGGTTCTGATATGACAGTAATGTAACTTAGAATCTACTGATTTGAGTTTCAGTCATGTGTTATTTCCTGCCATGATTTTTCCATGATCTGTTTTCAATTACTTGCAGTGTTGGCATGAATTAGAGCATAGGTTAACCGAAGGGGAGGCTGAAGATAGTAGCAGACAACAACAGTTTGATAAAGGTGAGGGATCGTAGCAAACTTTCCCCATAATTGAGTACCTACATCTATCATCATTGAGAGTCTATTGCTAAAAATTGTAAATTTCCCTGCTTTCCTAAATAATAAATAGATCACAAAGTTTAATCATCAAACTGCAGTAGTGGTTTGTTGTGTGTATCTCTCATGTCAATTTTGCCAGCTGAGCCACTCTGTAACCTGAACTCAACCTCAAGTCTGCTCATTCCAGTACAAAGTCTGACACTAACCAATGTCAAACTTAAACTATTTCTGTGACCTTCAACCTCACAGAATTGTATTATCTCACAGGATTTGTTGACTTTGTATAAAGTCTACCTACTGCTGCATCGCTTCTGAACAGTGCAAACTGAGAAACCTTGTGTCTGATGCATAATGCAATGTAGCAGTTCAGATTTCAGACCCCTTATATTGGCATTACCATTGGCAATTTACTACATGGTTTTATAATTTTGAGAAATATTAATATGATTTGATAGTACATACATTGAAATTATGGCTGGTGAAGAAAACTCTGCACATCAAAGAGAACATTCACCGACTTGAGAAAGGATAATGTCTGAAGATATGACTGAAAGTGACAAAGTATCAATTGTGCATTTAGTTTGTGAGTGTTTTTTGCAGCTTGGTTTTGATTCTTTATTCTAAAGTCAAAGCTGCCTGAGAATGTTTCATTCTCATCATCGGTGCCATGGCCAACACATGTGCAGTGCTTGGGCAGATCTAATCTCATGGGTTATACTGTATAATTCAAACATTATGTAAAGCTGTTTACAGATCCACTTCTATATGCAACATTTTATTTGTTGTAGATATCTATGTGAGATTGCTTCAGAACATCCAAACAAATAAGTCTTCTCACAATCTATGATGGAATGCCTACATCCTAACATTCATGTACCTATGATACTATTTCTTTTACTTCCCAGCTGTTGATGGTCTGAAGACCCTGTTTTCAAAGGTCATTGAACAGCGTAAAGCGATGCCTGAAAAGGAGAAAAAAACGCAATTATTGATAGATGTTTTGATGGAGTGCAGTGGCTCTGAAGAACAAGTTATCAATGATGCTATCACCTATCTACTGATGGGATTCCACAACACAGCCTATTGTAAGTACTGTTATGCAAGATTTCAATTGCCAAGTAACAGGTATTGCTATTTCCACTAGCATTAGTCCTCTTAAGTTAATCATAACTATTTCCAGTCATTAGACTTGGGCACACATGGACATGTATCTATGAGAAGGTTGTGGTTAGGGGGTGGGGGGATGGTAATGATTGTAGATATTTATTGTACAGTTACAATTAAAATGCCAAGAACAAAGTCTTTGTGATTTTATTGTTATCGTCCCCTATATTTTGTATCTCACTCCACCCTCCAACTTTTTTCAACTGGACCATGCACTGCAGACTGTGTTGCCCATAGATCTCCTACTTAGATATCTACCTTTTTGTTAAATATTACAGGGTCATATTCTGCCAGCTGCCACATAAAGTGTGTATTGATGAGTTGTGAGATGTAATGAGAATTTGGAACATAAAGAATTATGATGATGATCAAAATTATTTTACTATTCACTACAACGCATTTGCAGGGTCCACATGCTTCTTGAAAGTCCTTGAATTTTAAAGCCTCTATGGAAGTCCTGGAAAAGTCCTGAAAAATGAAATTGAGTCGTGGAAAGTCCTGGAAAATAAATGTTTCACCCTCAATTTTAAAAAATGACATGATAAATCAAAATATCATAAAAAACGATATGTAATAGATATATAAAAATGATATGTTCTAAAAACGATACCTGAAAAATGGTGTTTGGTCCTCAAAAAGTCCTGGAAAATTGATGTTAAGTCCTCCAAAGTCCTTGGATTTTAAGCAACTTTGAGTGTAACGACCCTGTATTTGAACATCCCTTTGAATTTTTTACCCACTAAAAGTTACACTTACTGGAACTTCTAAATATGCCGCAATATTTTTAACACTAGAGTGTCATATCATCAGTATGTTGTTTTCTGATTGTCGGGTTTTTTTTTCTCTGTTTTGTAATTACCATACCTCACCAATAGTGTTGGCCTGGGGACTTTATTACCTTGCAAGCCATAAAGATGTGGAGGATAAAGTGTTCAGAGAATTGGAAGATGTCCTTGGTGATGGTGGCCTTGTCAACGCTGACAACCAAGCAAAATTAGTGTAAGTACAGGAAACAATAGAACTTTGCCATTTCTGACAGTCAGCAATATTTTATTCTCCCGTAAGGTCATAGGGTGATAAGACGTTTACCATATGTGTCAATTACACTGAGGAGTTGGATTGTAAATGTCAGTTCCAGCTTACTTAGGGGAGGGGATTACTGTAAGTGGTACAAAGTATGATTTGCTGTCAGTGTCAGGGATGAAAATCATATGCACATTCATGTGGTGGATGGACTCTTTGGCCATGGGGCAGCCAAGGACAATGGGTACTATCTTTGTACTTTGTACTCGGTGACAATGACAGGACAAAATAGTGAAATATTAAACTGATTGGCTGAATGCATTTGAACTTGGCTGTGGCCAATGTAAGTTACCCTAGACTCTCTCACAGCCCCTTCGTTTGCTACGCAGTTGTGCACCCTCAACGGTCTTTCTAACAAGTGACGCTCACTGAGCCAGCCGTGTTATAGCGTAGCGGAACTTGGGGCTGTTAACACTTGTTTTTTCGAATTTTTTACTGATTTTTCTTATAGGCCATAGGTTATTATATGTTAGGCGCCGTCGGGGCCCAATCTATGTCTCTGTTTCCACCCCTATCGTAATTGACATGCTACGTTATCTATCAAACATAAGCCTGATGCAGCTAGGAAGTTAACAAATTAAAGAAGGACAAACAACTCTGTCTCCTTATCTAAACGTAGGACCTTTGTACTTGCCAGTCTAAGTACAGGGTACACGGGCTTGTTGTTTATTTGTGTTTGTTTGTTTGTGTATATGTTTGTGTTTTTTATTTGTTATTTTTAATAAAATAACAGCGAAAAGCTGTTTTGTTAATATTTGTCAATAAAGAGCAGTGTATTTGTTATTTGTTTTATTATTTATTTGTTTGTTTGTTGATACGTATTTCCGATGGTTAGGGTTAGGCTTAAGTTAGGGTTAGGGTTAGGGTTAGGCTTAAGTTAGGGTTAGGGTTAGGGTTAGGCTTATTCACTCCCTCTATATATTGAGACAAGGGGAGCAACTGGGATTCCAACATCTGTATTTTCAAGTCAAGAAAAACACACCAAATAAATGCCGGACAATTGAAATATTGGGTTTGTGGCAGCATCATGTCCTGTACTTACCACACCTATCCTTTAATTCGATGGAAAGGGCAAAAATCGGCGATATTTAGCATCTTTCTCCTTTGATTCGTACAGTTTGTACGGCAAAACGTAAGTGTCACACTTTGGCGGGTTAGTACGTCAGTGAAATTCAAATCTGACCAATCAGATAGCTTGTTAGCCCTGCCTTGGCCCGAACTGGAGACGTTACCGTTGTGGGGCTCGAACCAGGATGATTTTACTTTGGCGCATTTTGCCATGTTCATTTTCCCTTTACGAATCGTCGACAACTTTGTATGCCGCAACATTCACTTTGGTCTTATGAGAAGAAGGTTCCACTAGAGTACTTCAACTATACATCTGTGCGAAACGCACTCATTTCCAATCAGTTCGTGAGATATACGAGCCTAAATGGAAAAAAAAACATGAGCGTAAACCCGGAAGTAAACAAATACAGAGAGACCGTCGCCACGCCACGGTTGAATTTCCGCGGCTGGAAAAGTTGTTCTTGGTATTGGTTCAATTCTAATAGTTTTCTAGCTATCGAAAGTAAACTACGGGCAGTAACCTTCCAACTACGAACAATACTGTACTCGTCCGAGTATACTATAAGCCCCCGGTTCGGCAACACTGAACGGTGGTAAAAACTGTGGAGGGGCTCGAGCATCCCATTTTTTTCTGCCACATGCACAGTCGCTTAACTTATGCTAATTTTATGCACGATTTTTTCAACTCCTCTGGATGTGTCTATCGCTTTCCAAATCAACTTTATCCAAAGGTATTAATTACACAATCTCTGAATACAGAAATGACATTTGGTAAAATTTCAGCGTCGAAAAAACCCAACCTTGAAACAAAGACGTCATGTACATGTATGCTGCTGATCTGAGTGTATGTGAACTGGCATGGCATGCATATTGCCTACACGGAAAGGCAACTCAATATTCCTGTATCAAACCATATACATCTTGTGAAAACAACAACATAGCAGTGATTGTAATAGTCACCAGGAAAAAAAGCTTCACAAATGAAAGGATAATTGCTTCAAACAAAAGCAACTGCATGTTCACATGAAAACAGACATCGTGACCGTCAATGAAATAAACCATGGCAGACGTGTGTGAAACTATTCTATTTAGGCGACGGGGTGAGCAGGGTCAAAGAATCAAGAAGTACTGGAAAAACGTGTCATTTTCCTTACGTTGCTGTCAAGGGAACTCGAGTTTCCCATTGTTTTTACATCTTTTAATGGTTAAAGTATGATCCGTTGTCATGAACAGTGAATCAACGACTTTTTTGTTGCATTCTCGATATCTGCGAACACGTATTAGTCACAGGCACGACTGCATCTTGCTGTGGTATAGTCGCTTGAGAACTGGCGTTGCGTATACTGCTGTGAGTCTAACAAGCTGCCTGATTGGTCCGATTTGAATTTCTCTGACGTACTAACCCGCCAAAGTGTGACACTTACGTTTTGCCGTACAAACTGTACGAATCAAAGGAGAAAGATGCTAAATATCGCCGATTTTTGCCCTTTCCATCGAATTAAAGGATAGGTGTGGTAAGTACAGGACATGATGCTGCCACAAACCCAATATTTCAATTGTCCGGCATTTATTTGGTGTGTTTTTCTTGACTTGAAAATACAGATGTTGGAATCCCAGTTGCTCCCCTTGTCTCAATATATAGAGGGAGTGAATAAGCCTAACCCTAACCCTAACCCTAACTTAAGCCTAACCCTAACCCTAACCCTAACTTAAGCCTAACCCTAACCCTAACCCTAACCCTAACTTAAGCCTAACCCTAACCCTAACCATCGGAAATACGTATCAACAAACAAACAAACAAACAAATAAATAAATAAACAAATAAACAAATAAACTGCTCTTTATTGACAAATATTAACAAAACAGCTTTTCGCTGTTATTTTATTAAAAATAACAAATAAACAAACACAAACATACACACAAACAAACAGACACAAATAAACAACAAGCCCGTGTACCCTGTGGTCTAAGTAATCACAGTCCCGGCTGTGATACTATTGAAAGAGTTGTGCATAGTTTATACGTTACAGTTACTTCTCCTCAGAGATGGATACTTTAAATTTGGCAATGATGACATGATGTACACGTCTTGTTTCTTCAATGGCAGTCCTTCTATACTCCAGAACCGTAAGCTTACACTGAACTGTAAGTGTAAGTTATAATACATGATGTTTTTGTTTTACCGTTTGTCTGCAACCATTGCATAACATTTCCTTGCAAAATTTGACCAGTCACTGAGTGAGACAGTTCAAGGTTCAATGCTCTTACACAACTTCACAACAGTCCAAAAGTATGCAATAATTCATGTTAAAATTACTATTTCAAGGGTGTACCATCCACTACTAGTACTGTCAATATCGACAACTGTCTAGTCATGATCAGCAATTATTGTCAGTGCTTGATTACTAAATTTGTATTTCTGTCAAAACTTATTAGATTCTGTAACATATAGTCATGTGCATATAACCATTCAGTCTTTAGTATCTATTTCGGCTATTGCGTAACACAAGCCTCAGATATTTGAGCAGTGTGCTATCAACACCGATATCACTTCTTATATCATAAGACATGTCTGTCTCGAAAGCTGGTCCAATGGCAGGCAAAACGGAAAAAGTATGGATGGAGTTTTGACAACCAATCAAAAAAATCGAAAATAAAATCGAAAAAAACAATTGTTAATAGCCCCTCGCCGGCTTCACCAGCTCACTGAGCTGAGCTTCGCTCAGCTCACTATCTGAGGACGGTATTATGGTCAGAGGTGAAGCAGGCAAGGGGCTGTGAGAGAGTCTAAAGTTACCCCACAACATTATTAAACTGATGAAAAGTAGTTGCTGAATTTTTTTGTGAACGTGCCCTCTACAGATAGATATAGCATAGATGTTGTCAAACATGATCATCCTAACATGAATTGAATTGAAATTATTTTCACAGTACATTCCATTTTTACACTG
The DNA here is from genome assembly GCF_041260155.1 of Ptychodera flava. NCBI lineage: Eukaryota > Metazoa > Hemichordata > Enteropneusta > Ptychoderidae > Ptychodera > Ptychodera flava. The sequence goes on from NC_091936.1 coordinate 10,373,081, forward strand.
CAATTAGAAAACATAAAATTTAAGAACTGATTAAAAGAAGACAACAGTAATCAAATCATAAATGATGTTTTTCTTTTAAGCACATTTTCCTGTACAATTAAACTGAATCATTGAAATTAGTATAATAAACTTTTCAAAATTACTTCGTACATAAATGTATCAGACCCCTGAACTGGTGTATCATGAATATCTTAGAAGACTCTGTGCCTACAGCCATCAGAATCTTAATACCAGTACCATCTTGTGTGAATTAATTTGTGAACTTGTGACCCAGGTATAAGAGACAACATCTAAATTATTGCCTTACAGCATGTTTTTGTCACAAAACCTGGTAGACTGGTCACCACACATGCTGCGTAATAGAAACAAAATTAGATGACTTTATTACTGTTTGCATTTTCCAATGCTTTAAGTTCACAAAAAACTAAATTTTGTGATTATTTTTCATCGTATTCTATAAAATGTATTTGTATCTCAAATATTTGATAATACCAAACACATAATAGTTTTTATTGACGTGAAAACGAAATATTTAAATTACTTTAATGTGGAAGACAACTGTAATCGGAATTGTAATGAATCAGAATATATAATGTACTTCTGTTGCACCATTTATCAAGTTCATTTCGTCATTTTTTTTACCATTCTTCATAGTCCAGGTTCCCAAATGTGTTCTTTCTCTGTACAGCAATTAATAACAGCTACCATGTAACAGTCAGAAATGAATTTTGTCAATTGTAAAATGTGAAATTTGGGATGAGAAAAATAGTTGTGCCGAGTGCCTTTGTGTGAACTTCCCTAGTGTACGTTGTTTGGATGCCTAATGTGAACATTGGAGTCATAAGTCATAGTTCATTGTGTTTTTTTCAGGTCAGTAGAACTCATTGAAACATCTATTAACCCCTTCATCACCATGGTTTGGCCCAAATCCATTGTCATTCATGATGACTGGACCTGTTCAAGGGAAGGGGAGGGTGGGGGGATAGAGTGGGTTTAAATAGGTAAAAAAAGCCCTCACAATTTTGCTAGGTTCAGTGCTGAGTCCTTTATGATATCAGTAATACTGCAAATGCCTTGCTGCTATCAATTTTATACAGAGATATCACATGAATGAAACTAACAACATAGAAATTATACTTGTGTAAGTGAACATTTGATGTAAATTTGACTATTAACCTATTTATTTCCCAGCTATCTCCATCAAGTCATCAAAGAGACGCTGCGCTGTTCAAATCTGTGGCCATGGACGGCACGGTGTCAAGACATAGATGTAGAAATTGGTGGCCATGTTGTTCCAAAGAATGTAAGTTGTGATTTGTACCTGTGGAAAATATGCAAATTGCATTTAGTAATAGCTCAGTATCCTTTAGTACTCAACATATGCAAATGTCCAAGGATGCTCATTAACCAAATTGTAGTAACATTGACGTATCTTCTTTCGGCAATGATTGTTTATTTAGCGTAGTTTAAATTTTCATCTCACAGAACGAACTCTTCAGTGATTGATTGAGGAGCCTGTTTAATGTTCCAAATGTTTTTGTTTGTTTTGGTGCTTCATGAGAAACCACTTCTCGGTCTTTTTTACATGGATTTGCAGGTTTTTGGTTTCATTCAGAAATTGAAATCAGCTACATAGCATAATCGAATTTTGTGTATGTATATATATAATTGCCAAAATTTTCACAGACATCTATACTAGCACTTAACAAAGATTTTCAATGTATCTGTGGTCTTGAAACAAATTTAGTTCAACAAATTCTAGTCCTTGTGTATGCACCACAGAAAACAACCAAAGGGAAACAATTCTTCATTTTACTAAGTAATATCTTACAGTTCAAATTACTGGGCAAATCAATTTACACAGCTGAATTATTTTACCCTTTTATGTTTGAATTGCAGACACCAGTTGTCCATGCTCTTGGTGTGGTTTTACAGGATGAAAAAAGCTGGCCATTACCCAACAAGTAAGCAGTCACTTTTTTATGACAGAAGGATGTATCAGAGTGGTTCTGGATAGACGTACAAAATACATACTTTTCATGATTGAGTCCAGGTAGTTCCTCATAGCCACCTGGTACAGATGTTTTGAACATTGTCAAAAGGCAAAATTTTTATATCCTCTTTTCAGACAGATAAAGCAAGCAGTTTTTATGTGAGTTTTTCAAGCAAATCATACAAGCTTGGAAGTGCACCCAGTTTATTCTTGTTTTACTCTTGCAGAGGTCTTTTTTCGACATTTATAAAAGACCATGGATGTGTTCTTTTTTTCCAGTTTCGACCCAGACCGTTTCAGCAAGGAAAATTCAGAAGCAAGAGACCCCCTAGCTTTCTCACCGTTTGGCTTTGCCGGTCAGAGAGGCTGCCCTGCAGCCAAGTATTCCTGCGCTGAGGCTGTGATTGTCCTGGCCGGGCTGTGTAAACACTTCAAATGGAACATGGTTGAGGGACAAGTCGTAGAATATAAATATGGGCTGGTGTCCTACCCAAGGGAGGAAATATGGGTCACCGTGGAAGCAAGATAGACTTGCATAGTATTACTCACTGTAGCAAGAGTTCACTTTGTTAACATAGTATATAGAAAGACCTCATGTGTCTCTAAATTACTCATTTTGTCAGTTGCATGAGAGATACTTAACTTATTCCTGCATTGCCAGAATTCATTCTTGATAATCACATTGCATGGTACATTGAGATGACAAGTTCAGTGACATGATCAGTTAACCTTGGCAAAAGTTGTGTAAGTTCACATATGAAAGAGACAAAGTTGCAGTTGTTGGCGTACTTTCATACAATAAGATACCTTCTTCAAATCTGCTGTGAGCCCTGGTGTACAGTGTTATTCCTTCAGTCTCTACCTATCATTGTAATAGGTCTTCAACAATATTTCACAACCTTTAAAAATTCAAGTCAAATTACATGTATGATACAGCCACGGAAGTCCCTGACCTGTAGTTAGCCAGCATTTTTCAATGACAGAGATTTAAATTGAAGGGCAGTCACTGTAGTGATTTTGACTTTTGCACAAAGAAGCTATTATGATTAAAGATGAATAGTGAAAACCAATCATGAAATAGCCAAGTATCTGTGTTGTTAAACATTTCCTTTGATTTCAAATTTCGACTTCATTTAGAGAACATTATATTGGTGACAGTTTATGAGCAGGCTGTCTCAACAGCCATACCATCTGCTGTTTTAATGAAAAATTCATGGAGATCAAAAAAGCAACCAATGAATGATTTCTTTTGCAAAGTGTACTTAACAAAGTGGCATAGTTTTTTTATTGATGTTTATTCCAATTATTTTGAGTTCCACCTGTGCAATTAGATTATGTGAAAACTGTGCAACATGTCTTACATTCTTCAATGCTGTTAGTCATTCTCATGTTCATCAATGTTCACCTTTTTGAGGGCTATTATTTCACTTTCTGTAAAAGAAGACCATACTATGTAGACATAAAGTATAGCAAAGCAGAATAAAAGGAAAACCGAAGTTTTGTTTAAAGTGTAAAAGTGTTTTGTAGTTGCATAATTTGTGTATTGATTGATTGTGTTTCTGATCCGCAGAAGTTTGTTGAGCGTTTGTCTTCTGCATACAACAACACATGGAAGCAAACAAAACTTGTGGTAGATTTTTTGACTGCAAAGGCGATAAATTCGTGATGCATCATTAATTGTGAACTGTTGCAGCCAGATAACTGACCCTTTGAAGAAAGAGTAGTTATATAAATCTTTGTCAGTGTTTTGGAAGATAGTGCATGGTCTTACAACGATTGTATCATTGCCCTAATATGGCCAAACAGCTCTTTTGATATATCAACAGAGACCTTGGCTAATTTATTCATAAAAACATTGAACGTGGCTGCTATGTAAAATGTCTTTTGTTGGTTCTGTTTTTGTCCTCCACAGCTGATAAATAGATATGGATGTTTGTAGATGTTTGCGAATTCTGTGATGTCAGAAATTCTGGTTCCATTGTGTCTTCACATTGTCCAAAAAGGTCAAGGTCACAGTAAATATCATTCATGCCAATTTTGGGCAGATCGTCCATGTAGCCGACACGAACACGAAGTGTCTGTTACCGGCTACCAAAAACTATGAAAAATAGTAAAGAATGAGCTACAAAATCACTATCAGTTTTAAGTTGGCAGGTAGAATAAGTCTGTGCCTTTGTAAAAAATACTATAAAAATAGTAGAAAGTGAAGAACCAGCTTAAAGTTAGTTGAGGAGACCTTGACCGCATATCATTTGCATCTCATTGTCGGCTACATGGACTGTGTGCCCAATTTTGATAACTGATTTATAATGACCTTGTGTCTGGTAGCAATTGTTCACCAATAAATCTCCACTGGGACATCTGCCTGACCTACATTTGAAGGCACAGACAGTGTTGATGCCAGTATGTGAGTTGGTCTTTTAAAGGGACATTAGCTGTAACTTTTGACCAATTTTTTCACTACTCTGTTTCAATGTATCAACTACAGAATTTTACTATACTCTGATCATCATGACCAATGCCCGGTGTCCTGCTTGGCAACACAGCCTGTGTATGCGAAATAACCATTGTTATTGTTGATAAATATATTCTTGTTTGGACCTGAATACAAAATTTAAACAATAACAATGCAGATTATACTCATATAGGGTATATATAAGAGCTAAATATTACGAATTTCTCCATTGTTCAGGGATTCAAACCAGAAACTGCAGATGATACACAGAACAAACAAAATTTAAAAAATGACCAAAGTTACAGCTTAATGGATCTTTAATGTACATGACGTTCAAATACAAAAACATATAACATCAAATAAGTTTCACCACCTTGTTCTTCTCCAATCTATACAGAAAATTTCAATAAGTACATTCAAGATTATAACTAGTGGTTCATATTAAAATCAGACATGAACTAAATATGTGCATGGCTGTGACATGGTCTGGTTGTCCTAGATTCCTTCCCAACCATTCTGCAGTTAACAATCAATGGTATGTGCACATTCTGCTTGGGCAGACAGGGTATCCCACCGGACTGAAACAGGAAAGCTGATGGCGCTGTACCTTGGACCTTGATTGCCTTGTAGGTAGCACAGTACTTGAGATGTGTCTATTCATAATTCAGTATGATTTATTCACACACTCACATTGCGGCATGAAGTCAGACAAATCTCTCTGTACAGAAGTACTTAGAATTTTATTAATAATAAGGACATAGTTAATTTGCACTCCTATTCATTCTCATTGCGGCTTTGTGAAGATTTTGAAAATGATGATTGTTGGAATAGGTGGCAACTTTGTGAACATTTGTAGTGTTTTGCTACATGGACAAGAAAAATAGAGACAGTCACAACTCTGTGGCCACTATAGAGAACATTAGCTTTCTTAGCTGTTTTGAATACATGTAACTTGGGAAAGACTGCTGGCCCATTTCAAAATTGCAAAAATGTTCAAAATTTACAGTATCTGTATAAGCCTTGATTATCAATAAACTTCATCTTTGAATCCTTGACTTCAGGTTTTCAAGACTACTTTTGTTAAATTATCTGCTGACAATTTTGAAGCTAAATTACCATGTACCTATATGTTAGTGAAAGCAATTATATCAAATATTGGTTTGTACAATTGAAGAAGACATGGGTACTTGATCGAATGATGGGATGTAATTTGTATGAAATTAAGTGAAACGAAACATTCATTGTGACGGAGATAATGAAGTCAATTTTGTGATTTATATTTCCTTCGGCCTAGTTTCTGAGCGATTCCAATTCCTTACAGGTTTTGTAATCTGATGACCAGTCTTCATTACACATACAATGCCATGAAGCTTGAATGTCCATCGGTCCATCAGTCAACAGGAATAGCTGCAAATTCACAGAGTTCACCAGACCAAGCTAAATAGTCCCCCCTGTACCTTAGGATTATTAGAGTTAATAGATGGTCTATTTATTTGGTAATGATATGGTTGAAGACAAAAGACAGGTTACAGAGCCAAGTTGCCATCCCCATACATTACATTGTTTAATACCAGCAAGACATGGCATCTCAGACCGGAGGGTTTGTGGTAGTATGTAGGTGTATTTTTGTCAGTAACCCCTGCTGTTCCGTTTACCTTTATGCTTAAGATTTTTAGCTGACCACTGGTCTATGTTATCACAGCATAGGCTGTCACCTATTCTTCAGATCACAGCCCCTCCACCCACATGTTCAGATTAATACTGGGATGCACTTTGCATAAACAGGACGCTTGATTTGACAACTTGTTTGGAACAAATGTGCTCGGTGAACATCAAGCTCTTGGTAGCCTGAACAGTCTAAAACAGACAACCAGACAGTCGCTGTCACAGCTAAAGTTTAAACGCTGTTCTTCACTTTATTAAAGCAACTTAACTTTTTGTTGTATCATGTATCAGATGCACATAATCACATCGGTATTTATAAACTTTACTGGGGTTTAGAATTTCACAACTGGATGTTTGAGATATCTTGATCATGACCTGTGAGGCTGCATTCACAAAAAACAGTTGGGGGGATGTGAAAATTTTGGGGGTTGTAGAGGGGGACTTGGAAAGTTTTGCTTTGCCTATAGGGGGACCTGAAAATTTTTTGGTTCCCTTTCTTAACGATTCCAAGGTTTAGTGGGTAATCCAATGAACATCTAATACCATTTTAATGTCATCCAATTGTTTTAATGTTGGTAATAATTAAACAAGATCTAAACCATGTTGTCGCATTTCATTTATTTTTGTCTAAAAATCTAAAAAATGTATGAATTTTTGTAAAAAAACCAAACAAGTAGGCCTAGAATTGGGGCAATATAGTTGCAACTGTTGATAATTTTTTCAATATTTCTTGCAATATAGCAAATGCAGTTTCTTGTTGTCTCCCTACAGCATGCTGAAACACACAATATTCAGTTTGTCAACAAAAGCCTTCATATGAATATTGAATGATAACTGAAGTAGAATCAAGACTGAAAGTCATTTGTCAATGATACAAATGCTGAGTACATATTCACAGGCTGTGTTTTGCAAGCTGAATACTGGACAGTTCAATTGCGCGGTAGGAAGTAGAACAAGAATGCAGTTGTATGAACTGAACAAAATTATTGTCAATCAAGGTTAATACAGCTACTGCCCCGCTGCTGCCCACGGGCAGTGTCAATGTCACTACACACCAGCAGTGACAGAGATAGCTCCGACTATAGAGTAGCTGCAGAAGAGTTCGGTTCATGTGACACTTATTGTGAAACATACTTGTACACAAGATCAAGCCAGAAAGCAACACATGGAAGGCCGGGAGACTTGAAAGTTTTCAGTGATTTTTGAATTCTGGCATATGAGAATATAATCAAAAGATAGGGGTTACCATGCTTGATTTTCTAAATTTTTACATTCCATTGTTAAATAATACAAAAGTAAAACTTTGTACTGCACCCAACACCGTGTATTTTGCTCAAAAATCACTTTTTTACAAATATTCATTTGATTTTAATTTTGTTGACCCAAGATTAAAATATTGGTTGGGTTCACCAGTTAGGTTGTCAAGCAGCATGATACCGATAGGTGTTCATTTATGCAATTGTATGCAAATCACCCGTTTTTCTGGCTTCTTTTTCCTCCCAATTTCAAAATTTCCACAGAATTTAACTCAACTCTGGCAGCGTCAAATCTTCTGAAATTTTTACATTGTGTTCTTTAAATGCTATATAACAAAGCAACTATTTTGTTTGGCAATAAAGTTCTTATATTTTACTGTGGAATGAGAGGCATTTTAATTTTGCAAATCATGATTTTAATCATTTTTAGCTACTATAGACTATAGTCTATAGCAGCTATTGAGATGGGTATCCGTCCGGCGTCCATTGTCAGTCTGTATGTATGTATGTATGTATGTATGTATGTATGTATGTATGTATGTCCGTTTGTGAGGATGTCTGTCCACTCCAATATCTTGAGAACCGCAGTACTTACAGATTTGACATTTCTTGTGTAGATGCAAAATGTGATTATGAGAAACTGTCTTTTTATATTTTGATATTGTTGAAAATATGCAAATTAGCACAAAAAAGCGTTTTTGGTAAAAAATCTTCATAACAATTGATCAGACAGCTTTGATATTTAGTATACAGGTCTCTAGGGATAAACCAACTTAGATTTGTTCAAATTGTGATGAAATATGCAAATTTGTATTTTTAAGGAATTATCATTTTTGGTCAAGAATTTATTTCATCAAAACCACTTGTCTGACAGCTTTGATATTTGGTATACAGGTTCATAGGAATGATCAAAATATGATATAATCAAAGTATGATGAAATCTACAATTTTGTATTTTGGGGGCAATTTTTGCCATTTATGGTCAAAAAAATTATTTCTCAAAAGTACTTATTTGATATCTTTGATACTCCATATACAGGTTCCTGGGGGTTGTTTCAGTGTGATATGTTGAAATTTGATGAAATCTTCAATTTTTGTATTTTTGGGTCAATTTTTGCCATTTTTGGTCAAAATCTTTGTTTCTCAAAAGTTACTCATCTGATAGCTTTGATATTTTGTATACTTTATCTTAATGTAATATATTGAAATTATGATGAAATCTTCAATTTTGTATTTTTGCCAATAATTTTGCCATTTCTGGTCAGGCTCTCCTGAAATGATATCCACCTTCCTCATCAACACATGTCTGTGTCACAAAAAGTTATTCCCTACATAACACAGCGGAGCTCTGTCAACTGTTGGGTCGCTTGTTTTTTCAAAACCGCTGGTCAGACAGCTTTAATACTTGGTATACACGTCCCTAGGATGACTTTAGTGAGATAACTTCATACATTCATGTCTATAGTAGCTTTAGGGCTTTGACTGATAAATAGAAAAAGTCCACTGATGTGTTTAAAAATGAATCAACTTAGAACGTGCCTGGGAATATGGCCCTGCAAACTGCTAATAACAGGAGTGTTGAATACATGTTTACTTTTTTCTTTGCGTGCATCCCTAATAAATAATCGGCTATGTGATAATTCGGGGGGACTTGAAAATCTTTGATCACATAGACGGGAGGGACTTGAAAATTTTTGAGGGTATCGAGGGGGAGAATCTGGAGAAAAATGAGATTTCAATCGCGATTCCTCCATATTTAATTTTATAAATAGGCTCAACTTCCCCTGTCCCCGTTTTACGAGTAACTTCCCCTATCCTCGTTTCCCCAATCCCGGTCCCAGGCCAATCAATCGATATCTGCCTTGTCCGACCAAAAAAAACTAAATTTTGCTCCCTGCCAGCTAAAAGTATGCCCCTGCCCAAGCAAATTTAAAATTTCCCCTGCCCTCAAAAACTTCACCTGGAATAGCTTTTTCGATGATGAATATCTCTGTTGGCTGCACTTGATAAGGTGTCATACGCACGTGCCTGTAGGAGTATGAGGTGCCGCTTTTTATCACGTGTCTTTCAAATGTTAATCTCAAGTTAAACAAGAATTTCAGCAAGTCGGAAAACTACTACTCAGGTACAACCTACCCTGCCGACTGTGTATAACCAAATTCAGCATGACAGTGAAATAACTAATCTCCACAAAGTTTCCACTGACATTGAATATGATATTGGCAGCTAAAACTGATTTCTCTTAATAATAATTGGCTTCCAGAAGACGAGAAACAAAACGAGCATATTATAACCTTTATAAGAATCCTGATGGATTGCATACATCATGAAGACAGATCACTGAAGATCCAAGAGAATTATCAAATATTAACTAGGTAAACAGGTACAGAATAATGACTGACAGTGATAAAACGTGAAGGCAAATAGGCGCAGCGTCTCCTTTATTTGGAAAAAGAGACATTAACCTCTTTTCACTTTTATATCGCCTTATTGCAGCTGTGCTATTCCTTATCCATTGGCTTCTTGGGACAATTTACCCCTTGGCATTAATATTTTATGATCGAGCACAGCTCAAAACGGCTGCATTTAATTTCTTGGACCCTACAGTATTAGCACGCTACATTCGGCCCCAGTATTCGACAAATTGACAAACGAAAAAATGAATGCAGTATATGTTATAAGTTTCTGAGCTTACAATTTGTATAGAATTGTTAGAAGCCATGAGACACATGTAAATTAAAAACAAATCAGCGGATCAGTAAACACGTTCGATGGGTAATTTTCTTCAACTTGAAGCCATATTGCAACTGGCAAAACCATGCGTTCACACTTTAGTTTACCTGTATATAAATCATAAGCCTTTATCGAATGAATTCCTCCAGTTGCAAATAGAACGTTTACGCTCGTAGTTAAGGGAATACGAGTTGAGGTACCAGCCTAGATAGTGACTTTACTTTAGTAACTGAAGCTGATAAACTAAGATGTTGGTTGTAAGCACCACTTTAGATCGTTATAACAGGATGTCAAAGTTAATACACTGTATTGTAAAATATCTACAAATTTATATATTTTAATTTTCTAAACTTACACTAAACTGCAAAATTGTCATCATATATTACACAGTGGTCACCACATGGAAATTTTCGTTAGTCTTTGATTGTTTCTTCAGATTAAACAGGATCACATAACATGGACTATGCCGTTCTCGATTATCCCCATAAAGTTACTAATAATTAATTAATGTGTGGCGCTATCTCTTTCTCGTATGATCTAAAACCAACTTTAAAGTGACAAAGTCGGCCATTGAATTTTGTTTTATACGAGATACTACTTAATATTGTTTGGCATGTTGAAAGATGCTGATTAAATGGGTAACCATGCATATTCGACCCCGGTTTTAGACAAATTATATGAAACAATGGCGAAAATGAATTAATGGTCATGACCATTACTAGTAATTCATTTTCGCGAAGGTTTCGTGTGTTGTGTCTAAAACCGGGATCGAATATATGCATGGCCACCCATTCATTCAGTATCTCTTAACGTGTCAAACAATATAAGTAGTATTATCTCGTATCAAACAAGATTTATGAAAAATGGCCGACTTTGTCCCTTTAACACGCCTCGGCCACGTGATCGCCGTGTGACAGAGGGCGTGAAAGCAGGAACATTTGCTGCATTTGAGTCTATGAACAATACCTTCCATTTCGATGAATTTGCTGTATGGCTTTTCACTCTTCCCGAAGCCTTGTATAAAGAAATGCTATTTCTGATCGAGTTGAATTGAGATGATTGATGGACATAAACGAGAGAAATGATCCATGCAGCGACAGACGGACGAAGCTATTGTCTTTAGAAACTAGGGAGCTAGTGTTTGGAGCTAAAGGCTATAGCATTATAAACAACCATATCTTCATACTATTCAAAAAGGGAAAAAGTACCGCGGGTAATCAGGCTGACAACTTTAATTGCAATGTCTTTAACTTGTGTTCAAGACTCATTTCAAGTTCTAAAGCTTAGGCCAAAAATTTGTTTCTTGTCCCTGGCTTTCAGTAAAAGTGGTCGATGCGACGAGGCGATTTTCTTTTTTCTTTTTCTTTTTTTTCTCTCTTTCTTTTTAGATTTTAGATTTTCTTTTTAGTGCTGGTTTGGCACTTTTGATGCAACAGTTATTGTCTTTTTATAACTGGCTGCATATTACCTCCGGTTTTTTTAGCATTTTTGGACATGCAAACAGGGTTATCAAGGATAGCTGTACTGATGAGTATATCACACACAAAAAAAGACATGACGCGCAGGTTCTGAAATGACGCGCGCGATGACCAGAAACGTACGATCCATTTTTTGCCTAACTGTTGCGTGTGAGTCACTTTCAAAAACTATTGAGTGGTGTTTTTTCACTCGTAAATTACGTCATTTTCACATAACCTTCTGAATGGTCGGTAACGATTAAATCATAATAGAGCATCAATAAAATGTGTGACGATTGTTTTCTAAAGATGGTTTCGGGTTTACGATCAAACGATTGCCCATTTTCAAGTTTTGAGTACAAAACTACACTGTGACGAACCACACCTTTTACTGTGAAACTATTGAACCAATTAAACTACATGAATTGTATATTACAGGACTTAAAGACAGATGGACCGAACAGAGTAGTCCTGCTTTATCGTTACTTTCAACATTTTCTTGTTTTTCCGTCTGTCTATAGAAATTGCGTCGACGATTTTTGTGTCGCTAGCAGCCGCTTCTGACATCGAGCTCGCTCGGTGTACATAACTAGTAATGATAGAAGTCTTCAACTCATGATGGTATCATTGTCCTTTATCGCCATCATCATCATCATCATCATCATCATCCCATGTCATTTTCGTTGGACTAGCTCAAAAGTTCCGAAGGTTGTGCCATCGAACGCAACCTCGAATCATTAAGGTAGTATGCGCCTCGAAAGTGAAAGACTTAAAATTAAATCTTGTTTAAACTTTCCTTAAGAAATCTTTCAACTATACTATTTAAGATTCAAGAATCAAAATCGGGGGTTACCATGTAAATTTTGATACTTGAGAAAGAAATTACCCGAAATTTACCTACATTCGAAATTCAAAATGACCACCATCCCCGTGTTTAACTCTAAGGAGAAAAATAAAATTTTTGATTTTCAAAAAAGGGGAGACGGTGAAAAGTTTTCTTACACCAAGAGCTTTAATATGAGCCCCAACAAGTGCTAGATCAGGAAATATATGTAAATGTTTCAGAGTTCGAATATCTATCTCCGATGAACGGAACATCTTGGTCCATGCCTGCAACGCGCATCGTGACACGCAGTGCACGATACACCGAGATGATGTGATAATTCTAGTTTTACTCGACATTATTATATACCATTGTACACGATTAATATAGTGCGCAATGTGAAAGCCTACATAAATTGTCATTTTACACTATGATTATTTCAAGGGAAAGTGGAAACAATAGCTGACGCGACAATAAAGGGTGGACGTACGCTAGGGACAATGAGAAGGAAAAATATAACTTTTCTCTGTTTAGGCCTTAGTCATTTAGGAATTGGTCAGTTTCTTCGGCCGGGGGGCCCGGTGGATTATTTTTTTTGCTGACATCAAAAAGTGGCTGCCAGCCCCTCCCCATTCCAACTTTCGAAAACAGGGTGACCCCCTGCGTGCGACAAAGATAAAACAGGTGGAATAAAAATTCAATATATATATATATATATATATATATATATATATATATATATATATATATATATATATATATATATAATTTTTGGGGTATATTTTAAACATTCATTCACTTTGTGCTTTAATGAAATTGTTGTCATGTCAGTTGTAAGATAAGAACTTAAAAGTGTCAATTCTACAGTTTGAATCACGGTCCCTCCACCGTGTTTGAATACAGTATTTTGAATGAGCTGTGTATGTATTCCACACTTTATATGCATATCCAAACGTCCAGAACTGTTGTAAAAAGATGTGATTGTGAAATATAAGTGCATGTTGGTTTCTAACACTGAATTCACATAGAGAAAACAGAAAAGTGTCAGGAACTTTTCATGCTTTTCATATGGACTTCAGATTTCATGATAATTAATACACTTTGCAAAACAGACGTTCAACTTACAGACATAAAGATATTTCTGACATATATCCCTGATATATTAAAGTACAAAGTCCGAAGGGCTCGCCGAAAAATATTACCGGTAATTAAACATACATATCTCTGATATATATATATGTCTTATATATTAATGTTTCGCGCCTAAAAGGCGCTTTGAAAAAATAAGTATGATTATTATTAAAGTTACGTGCCCCAAGGACGCGCTGAAAAATGCAACTGAATGATGAAATTTGTGGCTGGCAGGATGCATTTTAGGCAAGTATGATCCCGTGTCGAAATTAAAAAAAATTCAAAAAGTACACTGACCCCCCCCCCTCCCAGGCCGAAGAAACTGACCAGTCCCTTATGTAATAGTACAGAGGGCAGGTCGTCTATGTAGCCGACACGAACACGAACTGTCTGATACCGGCTATCAAATTCTATGAAAAATAGTAAAGAATGGGCTACAAAATCACTATCAGTTTTAAGTTGCAGGTAGAATAAGTTTGTGACTTTGTATAAAATACTATAAAAATAGTAGAAAGTGAGCAACCAGCTGATAGTTAGTCGAGGAGACCTTAAACTTGTACACTACGCATATCATTAGCATCTCATTGTCGGCTACATGGGTCCACATCTGGGAAAAAAGACCAAAGAACCATATGATATGTTTAGACCTTGGAACCAAATCTATTGACGGTTTACCGAATTCGTAACCGTTTCATTCTTGTTCTCCCATTCCTGATAATTTAAAAATTAGATTTAATGACTTTTCTATGTTTGCGATCACTAGTGCCTGTAGTACGGCAACTTACATCCACTAAAATCAGCCTATAAGCTTATGAATGAGTGACAATACCAATTTTTACTATTGCAAATAGTAGTCATAACATTTCATCTCTATTTCGACATAAACGTAAAAGTTTCTTTCAGTATTATTGCATTTTTTTCGAAATCATAACAATATTTTCCATGATCATTTTTCGATTCTTTTATGTCCTCTATCAATTTTGATTGTTGGCAAATATTTTGCATTATTATTCTGGAATTGGAAAGTAAGTCTTCTCATGATTCAGTGAACTCGTTACCGTTTGAAGTGTTCCCTATAGGCCTAAGCTTATCTCCAATTTAGTGTCGTGATTTTTATTTCTTTTATTGGGAACATTTTGGAGTCAATACAATACTTGGGTACTCAATGCTTGGGTACGTATATTTTGTCTTGAAACTAGGGACAAAAGTATTACAACAATCGTGTAGATTGGACTCAACTCTTCCCTGTTCCCATGTGATGGAAGGTTTTCCTTGTTTCTCGAATGTGATGGGCGGGCTCGGGGCTCAGTCCTGCCATCATAAAAGTTTAATAATTAATAAGGGATCACAATCACGCCACAGCCAATTTTACAAAAAAATAACCTTAGCCTAGTTTTAGACTCTATTGTCTATAGAGTTTGGTGCATCCAAGGGTCAAAGCTAACGGTGGGATACCCAAGGGTAGCCTCGAACCCGCTCTATTTAAATTACAATAGGCCTAAAACAAGTATTATTGCACACATAAAATCGCATATTCTGTACCGATCGATTAGCTCCTGTTTTAAGTACCTCTGCCATTTTCCTGTCAGACAGTGGTGTACAGATCCCTGGCTTTAGCCACGTTGGTTTAACGTGCAACAACACAGAAGCCAGAAGAGGCAGTGCCATCTCAGGTCTCTGCTGCATGCAGCCAAACAGTTTATCGACAGCTGACGGCATGGCAGGCAGCCTCGGTCTTGTTGACATAATCCGTGTCTGCACATGCGCACCTACTATTGTAAACGTGTCTGACGATCGTCTTCATTCAGGGGGTGATCTTTCTTCTAAGTCAGTGTGTGCTTCGCTAGCGCTCATAGTGTACGTTATGGTGACAATGGCTTCGTTTCACTTGGTTTTGCTCGCACTCTGTTTCTCACTTATGGTAGAATCCATAGTGCCACAAGTCTACGACCCAAACATCCAAGACGGCACCGCCGAACTGTCGCAAAGTAGTAAGCTACCTGGGCCTGAACTTTTTCTGGATGACCTTGTTGAGGAGTACGGGAGTGATGGGAAGCTTACAGTCCAACAGTTAGAGGTTCTCTTGTCGAAACTAAATGTCGGTGGAATCAGAGCCAGGGCAAGTAGTAGCGACGAAAGCTTCGAGGTGCGACAGCAGAAAGAACTCATCGGAGTAGCAAACCAAGCCCTGCAGATACTGGACGCCACGGTGCAACTCACTGAAAATGACTCTGTTAGCAAAGAAACTTCCCCAGAACACGAACGACCGGTAGGATACGATTATTAAATTAGTACTTTTGACTTTTTTGTCACAATCTAGATTTCTCCATTTGACCCAGAAGTTTACTTGAGTCTTATTACGAATGGTCTATGTACGACACGTGTTATAGACTATTTCTATTACAAAATAAATCCTTTTAGCACGATTCACAGCGTCTGTGCTTAGAATCACGTGGTGCAACTGCTTAAAGCGCAGTGGTCGTCGCGCCGCGCTTGCGTGGTTTTTTTGTTGATAAACATAAATTTTTGTAAACATAAGTCTTCTCAACTTCAATAGGAGTGAGATGGGCGCAGTCCCCCACTTTGTTAAGGCCTTTGTAAGACTCAACATCATGCAATAGTAAAATATTAAGATCGGAAACGAACTTCAGTGGTATAAACTCGTGTAGAGCTACGAACATTGGGACACTACACTCAGCCACAGTCCCTCTATCCCTGGGCCCCTATTGTTTTTGTTAGGTGATCAATATTCTCTTTCTTCCTCTTCTTGTTCTTCCAGGATTTTTTGCTCCCCCTAGAACTCTAAAACCACTTGACATTAACTTTTCCAACTTGCAGGGCTAATAGGTACATATGAGTACTTGTGCACCTAACCCTACAAATTTCGAATGGTCACGTGACCTCGCAGCAATATTGGATTTTCCCAAAACCTTTAACTTTTCCAGCCAGACAGTATCACTTCCCCATCAGCCAAGTCAGTAAAAAGCTGTATTGAGCCAAAACATGACGTATTTTCACCCACTTGGCTTGGTATGTTATAGCATCTTTAGTCCAAAAAAATCATACTATAAATCCTATGTACTATAACATTGCGTATGTATGAAAATTATTGTATTTCTTTTGCCTTTATACAGCATTCTGTGCAAGCAACCCTGCTCTCACTGTATCAACAAAACTCAAAAACATGGACTTTGCTCTTTCCCACCCCCAAATCATTAACCCTTTTCCTGCCAGACAGTAATAACTGTATCACTTCCCCATCAGCCAAGTCAGTAAAAGCGGTATTGAGCCAAAACATACGTATTTACACCACTTGGCTTGGTATGTTATAGCATCTTTTGTCCCCCAAAAAATCAACTTTACAGTATTATGTTTTCAACAGCCTTCAAATGTACAGGATTATGTTAAAATACATCATATGGAATATGTTGTGTTTCGTTAATTTTAACCATCTTGACCTGATTGTGAAATATGGACTTGGCAGGAAAAGGGTTAACAGCATCACCCTGAATACATAAAGAAAATGTGCTGGCACAAATTGCAGAGCTATTATTTCTACTATTGACTCGTAAATGGTTGTCAATGGACATTTGATGAAATAAAAAGAACAATTGCATGGTTTTTTTATGATTTCACACTTTTCATCCTTTTTAAATTGAGCAATCTAACTTGTTGAATATGAATGAGTTCCAATTTTGTATTGATGGTCATCAGGTTTAAGATTTTCCCGGCTTTGTGTATAATGCAAAGTGGAATGGCTTAGTGCACAGCAGTTCTGTCCTTCCAAAGAAAAAAAATTATCTCCAGAAAGCAGTCTGTGTATACTAAGTCACGGTCCCTCTATGTGATAGAGGGACCGCGGTATAGTGTTCTACATAGACTGTTATACTGTCTGGGAATTTAATGTCTGTGCTGTAAATATGTAATGATTATGATTACAAGTAACATCATAGCAAATGGTCATCCCTTCCTATGGTAACCATCTGTTCCCTGAAATTTGATCCAGTTTTCATCTTTCTCAAATTTTTTCTGACCACATTGACCATTTCATTCAAATCACTGTTCTGTGGTCAAAACATGCAAAGATACCACAACTTACTGGTCAAAATGACCAATCGATTCAAGATATAGATATTTGAATCATTCAGACACCGGTAATGACACAGCTGTTAAACCAGGCACTCAATGCCAGGCCAAACCAGACATAAAGGAACTGAGATTGGTGGTA
The DNA here is from genome assembly GCF_041260155.1 of Ptychodera flava. Classification (NCBI taxonomy): domain Eukaryota; kingdom Metazoa; phylum Hemichordata; class Enteropneusta; family Ptychoderidae; genus Ptychodera; species Ptychodera flava. The sequence continues at coordinate 10,390,822 of NC_091936.1, forward strand.
AATCTGATTGAAAATTCAGCCTAATTTTAGTTTAATAATTTCTTGACAGCGTGAATCTGCACATTGTGTGAGTGTGTTGAAAGGAGGAGGGGGGGGGGGGGGTAAAAGGCATTCACATGTCTTTAGATAATTCTTTCACATTTGTGAAAAGCTGGACTCTTTCTCTTGTGTTAGGTTTATTTAAAGATCAATTTATTATTCCATCAAGATACACATTTACATTCTGACAAAATTCTTTATATTAGGTGACGGAAACTTTGCCGTTTCTGGGGAAAAATGATAACGTTAAAGGTAGCTTGTCTGATTTTGTGTTGTTTATTGTAAAGCAAAGTAAAATGGCAGCAAGATTATGATGAAATCAGAAAATTTTTTGTTTGGGGATATTTTTCAGAGCAAAAAAATTGTTTTGTTTCATTGCCATATCATAGAAATTTTAATACCTCTGATTGTATATCTAGTTACATTATGGGAGCAGCAGCTGAAACGTTTGATGATATTTACTGATTTTAATGTCTCGTTCTACTTCCAAAAGAATGTTGAAACTATTTAGCTTGGTAACACAGCACCATTTTGTCAACAATTTAATTCTACAATTCACACATATAACACAGTCTACGAATGTACAGACTGAGTTTACAAGCTTAGTACTGTTTATCCCAACATGCTTTAGGTAGTAGAACAAGAAACTGTAGATGACTTTAAAAACAAAAATAGTAGAAAAAACTCATGGAAAGTTACATCTAGTCTGTCCCATTAAGTACTATAAGTGAGAAAACATGGATTTTGTGAATACATTTTGATTGTATTGATATTACTGTTTTGATAATTACCTTGATTGTTGGTTCAGTTTTAAAGTATGTAAAGTTCCCAAGACTAATCCAATATACCACATGGTGTGTTTTGTTCACATGTGTCACATCTATGACTGTATGCATATCGCTGAATTATTCATTAAAAATAAAAAGCAATTATTAAAACCTCAAGTATTATATATTATAGCCCTGACATTGGACTGTGTGCCCGTGGGTAGGTGACCATTTGCACGAGGTACATGTAAGGAGGGCAAATGGTCTCCTGCCCCGAGGGTATATAGTCCCATGATTGGGCTACAAATGTTTTTATTACATGCCTCTCTGACATAATTTTCTCCAAATTTTTTGGTTTACGTAGAAATGACAATTGCCTGTTTTTTTTCTATTTTAGAGGAAAATCTGCTGAAAAAATAGAATGATTTTCATCATCAGAGCACGCATTGATGTATTTAAATCACTGTTATTGGGTTTTTTGAATTTTTTGCATAATTTTGTAAAAATGGTATTTCCTAAGTAAAAGATGTAATTTGATATTTTTAGCCCTGAAGGTGTCAAGTTGAAAATAGTTCCGGTTCACTTTCAGTCCAATGATGACTATGCGGCCTGCGACGTCATCAATGAGTTACTATTGAATCCTACGGAGCGTGCAACGTTCGATATACATATATGAGGCATGTAATAAAGTGCAAAGAGGTCAAATTGACAGTTAATTTTGAAAAATTTAATAGAAGACCATATTAATTTTCAGGCTCTTATAAGAAAAATACTTGTGAAACCTTGTCAATATCCAAAGTTACTAAAACACTAAAAAGGTCAAATAAAAAAATATTTCCAGAAGTCGCACAACCAACCCTATTAAAGCCCTATGACTCAGGATTATGTTTTTCATTTTAAAAATCACACATGATTTTTGCAAGATTCACTAGTTTTTGATTGGATGCACCCTGTTAAAAATAGAGGATACAATGAAGTAGCTGACTAGCCTAGCCTATGTCTGAAGGAATGGTAATAGAAACACATGACAATTTTCTTTTTTCATACAATTTATCAACATGTTAGTACCCTTCAATGTTAGCTCAGCAGCTAAACCTACTAGAATTTGGAAAGAAAAATAGTACGGAATATTATCCCACCAATATTTTATACAAATATGTATACTTAATGTACAGATGTCAGATTGCTTGTAAATATAGGGAGAATTTAAGAAACTTGTCCATCGGTCCAGAATAGGGATACCCACTTACGTTGGTGCTAACTTGGCTGTGTTCATGACTATACATGTTACATGTATATAGAAAATTAATGAAAATTATTTCCTTGGACTGAATGACCCGTCTCATCATGGAAATTGCCATGTGGAATATTAGAGATCCGCCCCTGCATTGAAGGGAAGAATATTTTTTAAAGCAACATCGCCTGTTTTCCATGAATTAGATAAAGCTTTTGAAAGTGATGAAACTATTGGTGTGTGCTTAGGGTCATAAAATACATCTACATGTATTCTGCACTTTGATTTCCATTGCTTAATGACAGGGTCATGTCAGAGAAATTTGATGGTCGCAGGACAGGAAACATGAGCAACTAGTAGTTATGGTTCCTGTGATGTGAAATCAAACCTTGTGAATGACCTAGTGAAGTTTCATTCATGTTATTCATAAAAGTGTGAATTTTATCACTGCAGGAAATCCTCTCTGAAAGCATTAAATGCAAGAGCAGTCAGTATTGTGGGTTTGGTCTCCACATATGTACGGTAAAAATGAAAATCCTAAGGCTCTCCTTCTTCATGTATTGATTTGAGTTCCTTGGTTGATTTCACGCGACAGGTCTGATAACACTCGACTGTGACCTTATCTTGCACTTCAAAATAAAAATAGCATGAATCAAATGATACAGCTGGTATGTCATCTATTTGACTAATCCAAGTCACAGCTTGTTGAACATGTACAACAACACCACAATGGATTTCATGGTTACTGGAAAAGAAGCTTGATAAAAAAATGCCGTGAAATATGAAACAAAACAGAAACATTTCAGCCTATTACTTGTATATTATGGGATCTATAAAAGTATTTCCAATTCGGCAAAATTATAAGCAGCAATTCAGAAGATCAATTTATTATTCTATCTGCCCTAAGTCAGAAAAACAATAAATTGTTTACAACTCTTACAACTATTTATGTGTTTTTTAAAGGAATTTATTTTCTCTGACTAAATGACTTATCTAGACCTAAGAATCTTTAGAGATCTTCCCCTGAACTACTGTACAAGAATATTTTTCCAGGCAGCATGGCATGTAATGCATGGTTTCAGGTTCTGAAAGTAGCCAAGCTGTTGTTATATACTCATGGTGATAAAATTTGTGTACATTACACTTTTGTTTCCATAGTCTCATGACCATGTCATGTCAGAGAAATCTTACGATAGTGTGAGAGCCAATCTTATGAATCATGCAGCATAGTTTCACTCATATTATTAATGAAAGTGTTAATTTTTCATCACGGGAATTCACTCCTCACAGAACGTGAGAGCAGTCAAGAGTTGTTAGTTCTTGTCTACACTGTACATGTGTTGACTTAATAATTGAAAATCTAGATCAAAATTCTTTCTGATTTAGGCGATAAAGTCAGGGAAACTTGTTCAAATAAATCCTTTGATTCATAAAGATTTTAGGTTTATGATTGATAGATTTGTTTGATTTGTGAAAGGGTGAAATAATTGTATTATGTGTAGTTGTTGCCTTGTTTTGGTGGTTGAGTGAAGAGTCCATTGACAATAATCAGAAAGACTAGGATACCAAAGTACAGTGCGTACAGTAAGTGTTTCTTGAGCTTATGGCAAGGATTGCCAAATACATTGCATATCTTTTGATCTAGCGCCAGTATCATGGTAAACCGCATTGTTGTGTGTGTTGATATTTGCCATGTACAGGGTTTATGGTCTATAAGTTTACCGGTATACACCAGTCTGTCTAACCTATGGAATGACACTTCACCCATCTGTCAGAGTTGCAAAGTTACAAGTACTTGTCACCAACCCAGTCCTATTAGATTTTTCATAGTTTACAAACATTTTGGATATTATCAATACTTGTGCTTCCAGTTGAAGTGGTTGAAAAAGTACAAAGTGTAGCATTCGGCAAGTGACATTGACAAATTTTAAAATCAACTTTGAGAGTTTTTGAGAGTGTGTTGCTAAATAACCAGAAATACTAACTACATTTACTGTATGCTACCAGATTCAATGAAACAAAATGTAAATACTATAACAAAATATTTCACTTGTATGTATCGTGTGTTTTGATGACATCGTTACATGAAATAAATTGAGTCTGGAGGAAATACTGGAATATTGATGATGTGTAATTTAAGAAGATTCAAATATTGATGGGAAACCTGTAGATTCATTAAACACGTGGTACCACATGGTTTTTCACAATCACTGCTAGATATTACTATACAAAGTGTTCCCTTACCATCAATAACAGGATATAGACATTGTATGGTGCCAGCTGTGGGATCTAATTCCCATAAATAGTTTTGAATGGGTGACATTAGTGGTGGGAAGCACAGATTGACGTCATTTATCAGCAAATACTACACATGCTAATGCTAAACTGGTGTATGTGCTAATGACTCTTCAATTTGCAATTTAAATGGTAGCTGATGAGTAGAAACAATCTGAATCAGTATAGTTTTGTTTATTTCACAACTCAATTAGGTACATCCCAACCATGCACTTGACTTAAATTTGGACAATAAACAAGCATTAACAAGTTGAGTTTATATGTTTAGTTATTGTTGGGGGGGAAAAATAATAGCTAAATTGAAGATATAAAAAATTTCCAATTTTATGATGTACCAGGCTCTAAATTACTTTAAATATCTCGCTACATGTTTGTGATTAACAATTTGGAAACTAAAAGTTAAGCTAAATACACTTAAGACCATTGCAAATTGTGGAAATCATCGGAAATACATGTAATTGTCTTAATACATGCAAAGTCACAATACATCGTGTCATTGATGAAACTTCCTTGTGTACCAACAGTTATTCTGAATAATTATCTGCTAAACAAATCTCAATTCATGAAAGGCTTGATCTTTTTTAACCAAGTTTAATATTGTTTGATATCACTTTTGTTGCCATGACATGATCCCAAAATAACCATGATATTCAGAATATTTATGGGCATTGCAGAGATAACGTTTCAAGTCAATAGAACTTAAATAGAGATAATTTTATCTGTTAATAAATTGAGAACTTCATTAATGAAAGTTATAAAGTAAGAGAAACCTTAGGAGAAGTACATGGAGCATTGTAGTTCCCCTGGGTACATTTATAAGAATAACAAAAGACATTTTTTTTTATATTCCCCTGTACTGCTATCTAGCTGCAAGCTTTCTTTGGCATATTTCTGTAATATGCCCATTGACGCCATCCAATACACCATTATGGATTTTGTCGATTAAAAACTGCTGTAGAAAATACACTGACTAGTAATTACAAAGTGTGAAAGAAAGTGTGAGAGAGAAACAATTACAATATGGTGCAAGTCCTTGAAAAATATATGAATAGTATGTTTTCTAACAGATAATACATGTATGTGATACATTCTGTCACTGATTTTAATTACAGCAGATTGTGTATTGCTGTTAAATAAGCATGGCAGAAAATACGTACTGTGTGCAGGACCTTGTATATTATTTTTGTTTGCCATGTTGTTTGATGATTTTGATAAATTTTAAATGTTCTTTTGTGTCTTCCCTCTTATTGCAGTGCTACTCCACTTCTGAAATTATGCAAATTCACAACTTGGAAAAAACTTCGGAAATTGACCGCTACAAGATGTCGGAGATGTGCCCCGCCATTCTCCATCAAATCGGCAAGGGATGTAGCAGTGATCAAAGCCGCGAAGAGAAGGCCATAACTCTCGTGAATGAAGATGATGAAAACCTCTTGTTTGAAGAGGTCTGGTTGCACAGAGTTTTGAGAAGTTCAAATAATGACACTGATGATGATGATACATCTCCCACTACTGCACAAAGTAAGTCATGGGTTTTTTTTCAAATATTCAACCAATTTCAGCCAGTTTCTGTGTCCAATTGAAATCTGTCCAAATCCCACTGTTTTGACTTCATTTTGCTGTTTGATTTTACAGTGTAAATGTATTTTTAGTGTCAGCCAAGGTCTACCTATTTTAAATCTGAAATACCATGATATCAAATGTCAATGTACCTGTACATTTTTTATTTCCAGAATCTCATTTGACACCTAACATACAGGATACAATCATTCAAAATCCTACCAGTTTTCACTCACACAAAACAACGATAGGATGAACAAGAGAGAAAGTGTAGATTTTCAGAATAGGAAAGATAGCATACATTTTATACTGAAGAAGCGAATCGAAGCTTTTCTATAGAGATAGAGCAAAAACAGATCCAGCCACTGTACCTGTGGTAGATTTTTGTTTTCACCACTGAGATATAAAACAACTATCGACAGTCAGTTTTGCTGAGAGAGAGCTGACCCTCGTGCGTTTTACACTCTGCCATGTGTCACTCCACCAAATACATGTACTGCACATGTAACCCTATCAATACTACCTATACATGGTACACACAAGTTGAACACAGTGTGGGATTGACTGATGCTAGTTTCACCCAATTACCCATTTTCCTATATGTATGTACATGTAGGACCACTTATCCTATTGAAAATAACATAATTTCCAAAGTCTGGTGATAAAAATTTTTAACCTGTTCATCCCAGTGCCCTGTAATCAGTTTAACAATTACCATTTGTAACAGTGAGTTTGGGCCAAACCATGACGGGAAACGGGTTACACAGTGTTGCTGCACAAGGGCAATAGCTTTTCTTTTCCTGCCTATGTGTGATGGGATCTCCTATAGCTATCCTATTGGAAATAAAAGCAACATGTGTCAAATCTTAATGGAGAAAGGTTGAAACTAGCAAGCATGGTACAAGAGAATATCACGTGAGCGAGAGATAACAAAGTGCATAACCCATTTGTGTGTTTGTACTAGTATTGACCCATATTGGTGTGTTTGTATTAGTATGGACACATCACTCTATTATTAGATGATTTAGCAACCTGTATGGTATTACACATTGTCCTTGGTTTGAGGTCAGACAGTACACATAGCTGGACATGCAAAACAAATGGCAAGGACGGTTATAATAAAGGGCATTCACAAGGAAGCTGATTAACTACTGAGGAATAAGTGCAACTAGCTGTTAGTTACAAATGTCTGAAAAATGTACTTAAAGATTGACATAGATAAGTCTTAAATTTGATAAGAATAACAGTCGCGACATACTTGAACTCTGTGCTTATATTGTTCAATAGATTTCCCATTCTAAATTTGAATATGCCAATTACCACAATGAAAGAAACCCCATATTTTAATAATGTTAATTAAATTTCAATTAGCAGATAATCATATATTGTTTATTCTAATTAAAAAAATAATTTGGTCCTGTAAAAAAATTACATGTGATATTGTAGTTCATGTTGGTACTACTGTAGTGTACAACAGACAATTTATCAAGTGTAAAGAAACCAATTTTAATCATCTTAATTGCCAGTGCCACTTTGGTGCACAGCTGGAAATATGAATTCCCTGCCACAATGGGAAAAAATAATCTTTCCTCAGCTGGCCCTGTATGGGATCTGATAGTGTCAATAGATAATTCAACAATGACATTGATGCATGCAACCATTCAACCCCTTTTTCACTATACTCAGTTCCAGCCTTGCTGGTAAAAACAATGAGGGAGGGCCAAACCATTGTAGGGAAAGGGCTGTGTGTCAATTTAGATCAGTGCCCCTGCCCCTGCAGAAATGTCTATCCATAATTTCGGACAAGTGTTTAAAGACTCATGATGATGATGAATTACACACTGCAAATGATATATTTTGCCAGCAGACAATACAGACGTTTGTGGCTTGTTGAAAAATTTACTTTAATTAAACATTTACAGTAAAAATATCAGAGTCACCGTGGTGACGATTTTTCGGTACTGTAGTTTGGTGGAGACAAACCAACATATGTAAAAAAAATATTTTTATAAATGCCCTCTGCCCTTCATAAGCATCTGTCCTTCAATTGCTAATTGTCTTGTATCTGTCATATGTTCATTTATTAATCATTAATATCAATACCATGTCTTCAGCACATAAATGGGGGAAAGTTTGGCCAAACACTAGACATCGCTGGTTGTTAAAATTACCATGACATTTTGACCCATGTAACCATTATTTCCCGAACACCGCATGATTTCAGGCTCATGAATATTCTCCATTGATAATTATGCAAATCATTTGATTTATATACATTGTACACAGACATTGACCCATCGATACACCTACAATATAAACATATCCATTTATATTGTTGTGGAAATGAAGGTTTAATAACAAAGCTATCTGATAGCAAATAGTGGACGACAAAATCAAAAATGATCCTTGAAGGAGATCCAGTGGTTAGATGTACCATTAACCCATATCAAGTTCATGTCGCTATCAGGTCAAGTTTGTTACAACCAGTAAGCATGATAAGGCAGAACAGAAACATGAGATTTGCAGGATGAAAAGAAAGCTTTGTGTAAATTGTTAATGTACTCCCTGACATAAAGCCAGGGGCTGCATCCCTGATTAATGTAGTGAGCATAATCTACTGATAATATATCAAATTAAATAGTCCTGATATTGAAATTTGAGATTAACACCCTCTTATATTTTTTTCAGTTTGGGGTTACAGTTTTCTGTGTGTGACAATCATCAACCTGTGTTCACTGATTGGTGTTATAGTGGTACCATTCATGAACAAAAAGTATTACCAATACTTGTTGATGTTCCTGATCTGTCTGGCCGTGGGAACTCTATCAGGCAGTGCGTTACTGCATCTCATTCCGGAGGTGAGTTTCCAACAATGCAAATAAATAAATTCACTTTTCACAGCAAGGTATTGAATTGTATTATCCTTTTAGAAAACTAAACACACACACATAGAGGAACCACTCTCTCAAGACAGCTGTCTGATAATACCGGATTTTTCTGAGAGTACGCCCACTCGAAAAACCGCCCATGGGCGGTTATTTGGGGGGTGGGCCGTTATTAAGAATTTTAAATTTCATCTCAACCTTTGTCTACGGCATTTCAACTTGACTCCCCTTGAAAAAAATTACCTACGCAGAGGTCAAAAAGTTTTATATAGCGTACAAAATAAAATAAGTTACACTTCTAAGGTAATTACTTCGGCGATATATGTCCGTATCCCCCTATTTATGCTACTAAAATGCAGGTGGAATGATCCAGAAGAACGCAAAGTCAACGTTAGAGTTTGCCACACAATGCCGACAATGATTGACAGATGAAGCAGGAGCCAGGAATTTTCCATTCTGCACGATGGGGATCATGAAATAAATAAAATGACTATCATAAAAATAACTCTGTTTCATTATTTTTTTATTTAATGTACATCATTATTTTTCAGGTTTTTTTCGCTTTGATACAAAAATCTGATGATTTTCTTCGCGTAAATTTGTTGCATTCACAAACGTAACAGTAGTAGTAATCCCTAGTAGAAATGGTATGATCCACAATTGTTTACGATTATTGACCTCTTTGCGTGCAACGAATGTGAAACACTGTATCTACTTTCACAAGTTCGACTACTTTGATTAACTTGTCACACTTACAAACTAGGTTAGCCCTGCGTACGATGCTGTATGTTCCGCTACTGAGCGGGGCTATATATTAGCTGTAGCGGAACACACAGCATCGTACGCAGGGCTAAAACTAGGTCAACCTCAGAACACGTGCACACGTCAAAATCTGATCGATGATTTTCTTCGCTTAAATTTGAATGCGTTCGACAAACCATGGAGGCATATATAAAAAAAAATGTCTATATAAAAATTTAAAAAGGTTTTTCCTTTTTTGTTATTGGCAAGTAAAATCTAGCGTAAAACTGTTGGTCGAGGATCCCTGCAGTACGTCACTACAGTGACGTAGGCGGTGACCTCTCAACTTCTGAACACGAACCAAGAGATTACGGCCAGCATCCGCGCGCCACGAATAATCATAGATCCTGGGACTGAACTTTCCCCCACCCCAAGTAAAAGTTTGGTTTCAGTTTTGTGAGACTGGGAATGTCTATAAGACGAACGATGGTCATCGATATCACACGAAGAATCTCTCAGTTTGTGTTTAGAAGTTGAGAGGTCACCGCTACGTCACTGTAGTGACGTACTGCAGGGATCCTCGACCAACAGTTTTACGCTAGCAAAATGGCGGTCTCCGTGTAGTCATGTCGGGCAAACTTAGAAAAAAGGCGATATTTCAGTGAATTTTGAGCGGACTTCTGGTCTGGTTAGTCCCTAATAACCAAGCTGTCGATGAGTGTTGGCAATTTGTAATTTGGATGGAAAATATTTCGAAATATCGTCGAGCAAACTTCCGCAAAGGGTGCTTGCGGCGGAACATGGACGCTAGTCTATGGAATATCCCATAGCTGTGGTGGCGGGGTTAAAATCGTAAAAGTCAAAACCAGCCCGTAAAAGGCATGAATCCCGTCTGAAAACACCACAGCTATGGACCCACAGCTAAATGGGACCTTGTGTTGTCACGGTTGTGCGTTGATTATCCATGCGTTATTTTTACCTGACTCGTAATTTATTTTTCCATGTGTGATTTTATTTTCCAAAGAGATGTGTACAATTGTATTGCAATTTGTGTTGATATACAAATAAAAGAAATCTTGATCGTATCTTGGGTTCAGTTTAGTTTTATGCGTGCGTGAATGAGTGCATGAGTGTCAGTTTATGTTATTGTATGATGCATCAGAAAATTGCAACATTGTGTCCTTTTTGTTGAAGATGGATCTGTTAGAATTTGTAGCGCACAATGACGAAAAAGAAAACAAAACTCGAGAAAAAAATGAGTGGATGTTTTGCAGCGTTCTACCGTCATTTATTTTTGGTTTTGTGATCAACAGTGATAAAATAACTCCTTTATTTTTTAGTTAATTGGCGGTAAATTTTTACCGAATTACGGCCCTGGGCCGTTATTTAGCTACAGGTGTGAAGCAGACAATGTAGCCATTTTCTGTTTAACGGCCCTGGGCGTACTCTCAGAAAAATCTGATAGGACATCTCTCAAAGAATGGTTTACAGATACATACAAACTAAAAGGTACTGTATATTGTCCATGTAAGTTTACTTCATAGGTCCGAAAAGGAATAACTCTATTTTCATGATTTTTAGTCTCAGCGGACAAAGTCCAGGAGACTTATGTTTTGGGTTCCATCTGTCCGTCCTTGCAGATATTGCGTGAGTCAATTCCTTTCAAACTTGGTACAAGGATAATACACTATGGCATGCATATGTACACATCCATTATTTTATGTGTGGCATGCATAATTAGTGCTAATTTGCATAATTAATGTTAATTTGCATAATTTGTGATGTTTGAAAAAGAGTTCCCTGTCCAGAGAGACCACCAAAGTTGATGAAACTTTGTGTACAGATGTTGGTCACACTGATCTCTAATAGAACACACTGACCCATGTCAGTATTGTGTCAATTAATGTCTAATTTGTATATTTAATGAATTTTCATAATTTCGGTAATATGACAAGAAATACTGACTCAAATTTGATAAAACTTGATACAAGTGTTCATATACCAATGCTGTAACTGTGTGCAAAGAGATTTAGCAAGATCATGACATTAATTGCTAAATTAATTTGCATACTTTGTACGGATAATTAATACAAGGTCCCATAACAGTGTACAAAGATATTTAGCAGTATCAGATTAATTAGTTGTAAATTTGCATATTTTATGAACTTTCCTTAATTCGTGTTGTATGTCCTGAAATACTGCAAGAAATTTAATGAAACTTTGTACAGATCTTGATCTCTCAGTACTGTAATAGTGTGTGAAGACATTAAGCAGTATCATGTCAATTAATTGCTAATTTGCATATTGGATGAAATTTCATAATTAGTGTGATATGTCGAGCAATGCTGCAGCAAATTTGATGAAACTTGTACAGATGTTGTTGTCATAGTGTTGTAATAGCAGGCAAAGACATATAGCAGTATCAGGTCAATAAATTGCTGATTTGCACATTTAATAAATTTTCGTAATTAGGCTGATATTTCAAGAAATACTTCATCAAATTTCATGAAACTTGGTACAGATGTTGAGCTAACAAAGATGATCGTAATGATCAATGTTAATTGATTGCTAATTAGCATATTTAATGAACTTTCTTAAGTAGTTTGATATGTCAAGAAATGCTGCATCAAGTTTTATGAGGGTTCTGATTTTTTGTCAAGAGCCATTACTTCAGACATGCCTGGACCAGTTTCTTGCAGATTAGTTGGATTTTGACTTTTCAAGAGCCAGTGCATGACATACCTAATTCTGTTTAACTTGGTAAAAGGACATTACCCTATGCCATTCATGCTAATGTCTACTTGTTTACAATCCAACCAATAGGGCATCAGTCACAGACAGGTCTTTGGCACTCTCATTTCTTTCATGCGCATCATATCGACTTCAATTTATATGTAGTTACCTCCACGGACAATTTCCCAAGTGGGGACTATGTCATTGTCAATGATATTGTCAATGACTTGTTGTTCTATTAAACAATGAATTTTCTACGTCTTCCTCCCTAAATTTTGTCAAACTACAAAGTATCACTATTAGCCCTACAAACACAGTGTGTTGTGTGCAATATACAATATTCTTATGTTCAAATTTGTATTCTGGTCTGGACTGAAATTTAGTCATTGACAAGATCTATGGACAGCACACCACAGGGAAGCCAGGGAAAGACAAACAAACAAGTATGCAAACCAAAAAAAACCAAACAAACAAACAATAAAAAAAAATAAACAAACATACAAACAAGCATACAAATATATAAATAAACAATAAACAAAACACAGACAAGTAGAAGCAAATAAATAAATAAACAAACAAACATACAAAATCATAGAACATTGAATAAAATAACAAACAAACAAATAACGAACAAATATATACACACACACAGTGACACACAGAGACAGTGGCATATTGAAAAAATATTGAAAACAGATTGAAATGATTGACTGAACAGCTCATGCAACAATCAACATGCGACGGCAGTACCACTCCTCCCTATACTTCCCCAATACAAGGGATGTGACTCAATGGCCGCTCACGCCAAGACATGGCCGGTGATATAATTTTTCCAACCGCACATAAAACGACCGTCTTACTGCAAATGAGCAAAAATCCATTGGGAAGGACATGAATTGGGCTCTTATGTTTAACATGTAAAATGAATGTGCGATCAAAACGAAAGCAATTTTCCGGCAATTTCTAAAGTCGTGCTGATACCATTTCTACCGGTTTCTGCTGTTCTGCATGAGGAATTTAAAACGCCCAGGTCGCTGTGTTGTCCGTTGAGCTACTCCAGTCCTTTGAAATCGTATATTGGCCAATCACGTAACCTTATTGTGCCAAATGAGTCAATCGACTCTGCCAATACAGGTTACGTAATTGGCCCATTTACGATTTCAAAGGACTGGAGTGGCTCAACGGACAGCAAAGCGACCCGGGCGTTTTAAATTCCTCATGCAAAACAGCAGAAATGGGAAGAAATGGTATCGGCACAACTTCAGTGAGTGGCCATTAAGTCACTTCCCTTTGAAGAAAGTCTACAGTACTTTACAGACAGGATAAAAATACAGGAAAACAACCCTTTCACTACTATGGTTTGTCCCCTAAACCCATTCCATGGTGATTATTGATCTGTTAACAGGAAACTGGGGGTGAACAGGGTTAAGGACATTTTTATCATTTCAGTGAGTGTCTTTACCAGGCATGGCTCAAATACAGGCACTCCAATTTAAGTAACAGTACTTTACAAATTGACCAAAATCCCAGTAAAGTATCAAGTTGAATGCTCAAAAAGGAAGGCAAGATTTTCATTCTGAACCCCAATATTTTATTCATTCTTAATCATTATGGCTTGATGCTTCTTCTTTTTCCAAGAAGACGAGACCAAGAAAGAAATTTCAACAGGAATATTTCTGTCGGCCTATCGCTAAAAACAAAATACAGAAACGCCCAAATACCAGGTATTTCTTTCTTCTAAGCAGTAGAGTTTGATTTATTGCCTTCTTGAGGGGGGTTTCATGATAATTGATGAAAGCAAAATAGAGAGATAAGCTTGATATAACGTATCCCTACCAAACATTAATACATGTAGCTGTTCAGCTGCATGGTCTGATCAGTGATGTCTAGTCTGATCACTTCTGTACATTTGACTTAGTAGTTGTTCTGAACTAGGAATCTACTGCTATAAGTCTTGTGACTACTATACATGTATGTCCAGTCAAAACAGGCAGTATATTGGTCTTGTGAAGTGACATGGTCATGGTCGTGAAAGAAAAAAAAACACTTTTTGTATTGCAGTTGCAGGTTTTATTCGACATTTATACGCCCAAGAAAAATAATTGTATATGCTCACCATTGTTTGGGATATTTTACCAAAGATAGAGTTTGATCGGTTATTGAACCAAAGGTGGATTTTGGTGTAAACAACTTCCTGTGACAGTTCAATTATTTCTAGTAATTGTTTTTCCTTGACATGTCCAATATGCTTCTATAAGGGGTGGAATGGTCATCTTTGATAAGAAATGTTGTTCTGAAAAAAAGTGTATTGCTTAAGTGCAACTCTTGGCTTCATTTCAAACCATTGTTTCATTGCCCTAACCACTTGCCAACTGTTCAGTAAGACCCCTTCATGTATATTATGTGAACTACGAGGCAGTACACATGTGGGTGTAGCGTGATATCAGTCTATTATGCATGGTGTCAGTGCATTGACGTAATTACAAATACAAGGCAGACTATCAGACACCCATTGTGACAACTTGCCAGGTTGTTGCTTTGACTTGTGTCATACTTGTAGATGCAGTACGTGTGACATAATCCGGCCTTAAAGATCCCAGCAAATACGCAGACATTGATTTATGGAAACCTGTTGACAGTTGCTATTTTGGAAACCGATATGTACAGCAGTGTTTTGACCATTTCTAGCAGAAAGGCACACAATAAAGTGAAAGATAGGACAAACTTCAACATATCAAATCCTGTATTGGTCAATTTTCCATGGCCTTCATACTTTGTGATCAGTTGTCCAATGTGATTGTCAAATTACTATCAGATTTACCTTACACATGTCTGATTTGCTAAGATTTCTTAGGAGATGAAATTTTCTTTAGCTTCTTTCACTGATATACAACATACTCATCATTTTCTAATTTTTGTGTGTGTATCAAGAAAGCAATGGCAGAGCCATTGCAGATGTCTTTCTGTTTGATAATTAATGAACTACATGTTCATGTATGCAGCATACATGTAGCCACGTTAGGACCTTGATGGTTTGTTTACATTATATGGCAATACAAATGTATTGTAATTACAATATAGCATTGCAAGATACTCAACCGCCCGCTGTAACTTGCTTCACAGATATTACTTGGCGTTCATCAACTAACATAAATGTCAAACAATTGTGCAGTGTGCCTGACCAATCAGTGTTCTTCTAGAACTAATATAGATTTGCTCATACAATAAGCCAGAGTGATTGAAAGGGTGGACCTGAAAATTTTGTTCTGTCACTTCTATCATTCGTACACATGGGAACGTGAGCATGTAACTTGTTTGCAATAGATTAAATTAGTATTTATGGTGTTTGGCTTTTTCTTCAGGCCCATGGCATACAGCCTGACATGGAATATCTTCTGAAGAGTCTGACAGTAATCGGTGGGATATACCTCTTTTTCCTGACTGAAAAACTCATGAAGATTTATGTAGTGAGGAAAAAGGTAAGTTACCTAGAGTGTAATTTTTCATGTAAGTCCACGAGGAGCTTGTCAGCTGTCATGTGTCAGAACTTTCAAACAAATTCTGTGCTCTATCAAAGTTCTTTTTTAGCTGATATTTGGTAATGTATCTATACCAAAGAGAGCTTATATGCTAAGTCAGCGGCGTCTGTATATATGTATATATGTATGCATGTCATTGATGCTACGTTTCCCTTTATTTAACCATAAAGGGTTACACTTTGCAGAGGAGTTAGGTTCATGTTGATATGGATTAATAATTGTCGGAAGATTGGGAAGTTTTCTGTGATCATGTGAGAGCGAGTACAGCCATGAAACGCAGCCACCCAAAACGTTCACAATCATGTATTGGTATTACAGTTATCAGAATGCATGTTCATCTGCACACAAACAGTCAGTAAATGGCAAACAGAACATGAGACTGTCAGTCTATACACAAAATGCACCAGTGCATGTACTGACATTCTGATGGTAAAACCAAGAGTTGACGCAAGGTTTTGCTGAAGACAGTGAGGTGGCTCACCATATTTTACTCACAAAGTGTTGCCATTCATCTGTCATTCAATACAGAGGCTGGCGTCAGAGCGGCAAAACATCGATGGTGAGGAACCATCCAATGTCATACCTATTTGTTCAGTATCGGCAATAAATCGTCACTCTGAGAACAGAATCCTGGAGCCCGTGGAGAAGGCTGCCGCAGATTTCGCTGCCCATGGACAGCACTACCGTACTTGTGAAACATCAGAGACAGCAAGCCAGACTTCAGAAAGTGACCTCAGTAAAGTGCTAGTTATCAGTGAAAATGGAACTAAAGAAGAAGGGAGCTCCAAAGAGGTGAGAGGACCAATTTGTATTTGTGACCTAATATCTCAGCCTACCAGGGGGAAATGGATAGCGAGGAACAATCAAATTTGTATTTGTGATCTAGTATCTCAGTCTAGCAGGGGGAAATGAAGCACTCAATACCATAGACTGTCATTGAGTTCCCTCCAACACAAGATGAAAAGTGCATGCATTCAAACGTAAAGAATAAAGTAACCCCTGTGTCAGTTTCTGTTCAGTGCCGTGAGTGTTGTATCACTACCATAATTCATAATTAAATCTAATATTACTGTACATCCATCATCCATCCATCCATGTAGGCATTCTTGGCTCTTTGTCTGTAACACACCGATGACAAAGATCAGTTTGCTTCCAGCTTACCACAAGGGCAACACTCAATGCCTTGAGTGCTGCAGTATATCACTTTATTTGATTTGATCCAGTATGACTGACTGACTGACTGTCTATTCAGTGTTATGAGTATATCATGACTATAATTTGTAATTAAATCTTAAGAGTACATGTACATCCATCCATGTAGGCAACACTCAATGAGTGGAGTACTTCAGTTTGTAAGTTGTTTTGTGATTTCTCTAGCTTGACACAAGAGCAACACTTGATGGTTTGAGTTCTGCAGTATGTCAGTTTGTTAGCTCCGCTGTCAGCGACGCGGAGCTTATCAAATAGGTTGATTATCCGTCATCGTCCGTCGTCTGTCATCGTCCGGCGTCCGGCGTCGTCGTCAACAATTGCCTTCTCCTCTGAAACCACAAGTCCAATTGCTTTGAAATTTTATATGCAGTTCACTTGGGGTGACCTCACTTCAGTTTGTTCAAATCATGGTGAAATTTGCATATTTGTATTTTTGGGGCATTTTTTGGTGTTTTTGGTAAAAAAATCTACTCTGAAACCGCTCGTCCGATTCCTTTGAAATTTGATATGCAGTTTGCTTAGGGTGACTTAAAGCCCCAACTCCCGTATAAAAGCGCGAGAACCTACGAGAGTGGTCATAATGGTGGGATATTCAAACGTACTCGGTACGTCTGGACGCCGTCCATAAAAACCGTTAATTTTAGAAATCTACCGATTAATTTTTTCTTGGAAATTGAGGGATATGTGTATAAGTATTTGGAGCACAATATACTTGGTTTCTGACGAAATTAAATTTGAAATGACGTCTGGAACCAGGAAAAGGATAAAATATTTGCCGGTAGTATCGCCGGTATAACGTTCGATGTTCAGTTTGAATCTGCATGATTGACATGACATGCAAATTGCAAATGAGTCATTAGCGATACGTTGTTTACTTGTTACGTACGTAGCGTTGATTGTTCAACGCGTGGAAAAAACACCAAATATTCGGAGCGTACCGAAAGATACAAACGCACACACACTGTGTATAATAAATACATGCAAACACATTTGATTAGGTAGTTCTCTTTTTGGAAAATTTGTTGTTCCTGAAAGGACCGTTTTCATTTATGTTGGCCTACCTGAGCCGTACATTTTACAGACAGGAAGGCCTATACTGTCATTTATGCCCGACATAAAGTACGTCTGGTATGTTCGGGTCGAGACCACGGACAAGTACCAGCACAATTCTGGCCTGATCTCTCACTTTGTCTACACTGTCTGTATATCTTCTGTCTTCTTTTCAAATTTCAAGTTTTACCCTCGAGTCAACGTACTGTTGAAAGCGCAATCATCGCAATGCGATATGCGTAACTATCGCTTACGCTAGCTGTTTCCAAAAGTGATATACATTTCTTTCCCGATCTAAAGTCGTGCATGCCTATGTAACACAAAACAAGTAGCCTCCGGAATCCAATGTGCTGACAAAACCGGGATTTTTTTTTGACGCCTGCTATCGCCTTCGGCATATTCGGTCGTCACTGCTGGGTCACTTATGCTGATCAGACGTCGAGTTGACAAACGTCGCGCCGGCGGCAGCTGAGGTCACGGTACCAGTCAGTCCCATAAGTTGCACTCAAATGTCCATGCTCGATCCCCATCACAGCTAGCTCCAATTCATTCCTGGCAAAGAAATTCCCGAAGCTACCTCTAGTGCTCATCAGTGACCGCTATCTTCAAAAGCCAGTTGACATAGTGTGATTAGTAGTCTGACTCTGACTACCACGCGTTTGTAATGAACTAGTATCGCGACTGCGTGGAGAGTGTAGAAGTGCAAGTGCACTCGATTTTGGCGGGATCGTTCAAAGTAGCGAAATACTAGAACTCACCATTTTATAAGGAGGGATGAATATTGAAATGAATACTCCGAGAGATCATGCGATCACTTTATTCTGATTTTATTTTAGGTGATTAAATATTAACAGGTTTGATTTCTAAAATAAGATTTTTCAGAAGCTTTTTGAAATAATCACAAGACAACAAATCGACACCACATTTCATTTCGGTCACCATAAAACTTGTAATCGAAGCCGGGGAATAGTCGTCGGTACCCTCCCATCCGCAACAGCGCCGAGTTCATGAGACAACGAAATTTTGAAAAGGAAACTACAACTACCATCCAAGAACTGTGGAAAACTACGTTTTATAATGGAGACACAGCCCTGCCTCGCTAAACTAAGGTCGAATAAGGAAAGGATTGTAAGACAAAAGCTCTACAAAATTTGGTAGACGACTCGGCCGTTGAGCATTGTGGTAAATGTCCAACGTCGTCCATTGAAATAACCACACTCGATAAATTTGGACATCTAGTAGGCGAATTTGCTGTTCTTTCAGAACTGTTTTGATTTTTTCCCGTTCTTTCCTGAAATGCGGCATTTCTAGGACGGCGTTTGGACAAAATGGTGCTTCATTTATATCAAGGCAAATACGACTCTGCAATCAAGACTCCCTGCAAGAGTGATGTACACTATGACTGACTGAGCCGAGGAAAACTCCGATAATAGATCCCGTGGCAGAAAAACTGCTCGTTGGATTTCTGCGTCGTTTACCCGTATACAAAGATGCGGATAGCTATTGCCACTGCCATGATATACATTATGTTGAATCATTCAAAAACGCGCAGAATACAATGACAAACGCTTCGTTTTCAGACGAGAAACATATAAATACCATGACGCATGAGATCTAAGGAGTGTTGATCGATCGCCTGGCAACGTCATCACGGTTTGTACAAATCCGAGGCGACAACCTCTGCTCCAGTAAGACTTCGAAAAAGTCTATGTTCAAGACAAACCTATGGGGAAAATGAGTGGATGTATCGTATGGAAAGTAAACCGTAAAATTGGGTGAAAATAGTATACGTACAGTCACCGTGCAGTCAATGTTTACATTATGTGGCGTGCACGTTCTATTTTTGGAGGTGTTCAACCAGCTGTTTTAATTTGCTACTTTTTGTTCACAAAGATACCATATTAGTTATGTTTTGCTCCGCCCCATTTTTATCGATTTTTCTCGGTAGGGCCCTACCGAGAGTTACCGGTTTAAACCAGATTTTTTGGACACCGTGGTGCGAAGCACCAAAGGTGTCCTATGTCGCCACAATGTCTGTGTGTGTGTCCGTCTGTCCGTCCGTCCGTCCGTCCGTCCGTCTGTCCGTCTGTCCGTCTGTCCGTCCGTCCGTAGACAGATTTTGTTCCACTCATAACTTAAGAACCCTTAGGTCCAATGTCATGCAATTTGGTATTTGGTATTATCATGATGAGACTTAGATCTGATTAGATTTTGGTGGGTGTGGCTTATTAATTAATTGCTCATTTGCATATTTTATGACTTTTTTCGTTCACGCAGATATCTCAGAGACGCCTGGAGCGATTTCGTTCAAACTTGGTAAAAGGATAGTACTCTACCTCATACAGATGCACATTGATTTGTTTCACAATGTGATCAAATTTGGCCGTGTTAGAGGACTTTTTAGTTTTCACCTCCATAGACTCCCCTGTATAAGGCAATCCATAGACTCCCATGTATAAGGCAATCCATAGACTCCCATGTATAAGGCAATCCATAGACTCCCATGTATAAGGCAATCCATAGACTCCCATGTTTAAGGCAGTCCATAGACTCCCATGTATAAGGCAGTCCATAGACTCCCATGTATAAGGAAGTCCATAGACTCCCATGTATAAGGCAATCCATAGACTCCATGTATAAGGCAATCCATAGACTCCCATGTATAAGGCAGTCCATAGACTCCCATGTATAAGGAAGTCCATAGACTCCCATGTATAAGGCAGTCCATAGACTCCCATGTATAAGGCAGTCCATAGACTCCCATGTATAAGGCAGTCCATAGACTCCCATGTATAAGGCAGTCCATAGACTCCCATGTATAAGGCAGTACATAGACTCCCATGTATAACGCCAAGAAAAATAAAAATTTAGTTTCTCATCGTATTCATATTGCAAAAAGGATGCAGTGACACAGTTTTTAGTCCCCACAGATAAAGTCCAGGGGGCTCATAGATTGGGTCATGTCAGTCCGTCAGTCCATCCATGTGAGTCCATCCGTTCACGCAGATATCTCAGACGCTTTGACAAAATGTCACGTGACCTTTGACCTCAAATAGACATATTTGTCCATAACTCGGTAACCACAAGTGCTAAACCTTTCATATATGGTATGATGGGACACCCTATGATGCCACATATTGTTCCTCATTAATTATGTGCATATCTAATTTTGAGCGAGCCAATAGAGCCAGAGGTCTGATTTTTGGTATGAACGGATAACTTAGCAATACAATTTTTTTGACAAAATGTCATGTGACCTTGGTGACCTTTGACCTCAAATATACATATTTGTCCATAACTCAGTAATCACTAATGTGACACCCTTCATATTTGGTATGATGGGACACCTTATGACGCCACATATTGTTCCTCATTAATTATGTGCATATCTAATTTTGAGCGAGCCAATAGAGCCAGAGGTCTGATTTTTGGTATGAACGGATAACTTAGCAATTCTATTTTTTTGACAAAATGTCACGTGACCTCAATTACCTTTGACCTCAAATATACATATCTCAGTAACCACAAATGCTACACTCTTCATATTTGGTATGATGGGACACCTTATGACGCCACATATTGTACCTCATTAATTATGCACATATCTAATTTTGAGCGAGCCAATAGAGCTAGAGGTCTGATTTTTGGTATATAGGGATAACTTAGCAATACAATTATTCTGACAAAATGTCATGTGACCTTGGTGACCTTTGACCTCAAATATACATATTTGTCCATAACTCGGTAACCACAAGTGCTACACCCTTCATATTTGGTATGATGGGACACCTTATGACGCCACATATTGTACCTCATTAATTATGCACATATCTAATTTTGAGCGAGCCAATAGAGCTAGAGGTCTGACTTTTGGTATATAGGGATAACTTAGCAATACAATTTTTTTGACAAAATGTCACGTGACCTCGGTGACCTTTGACCTCAAATATACATATTTGTCCATAACTCAGTAACCACAAGTGCTACACCCTTCATATTTGGTATGATGGGACACCTTATGACGCCACATATTGTACCTCATTAATTATGCACATATCTAATTTTGAGCGAGCCAATAGAGCTAGAGGTCTGATTTTTGGTATATATGGATAACTTAGCAATACAATTATTTTGACAAAATGTCACGTGACCTTGATGACCTTTGACCTCAAATATACATATTTGTCCATAACTCAGGAACCACAAGTGCTACACCCTTCATATTTGGTATGATGGGACACCTTATGACGCCACATATTGTACCTCATTAATTATGTGCATATCTATTTTGAGCAAGCCAATTAGAGGTAAATGTATGATTTTTAGTTATAGGACATTT
The DNA here is from genome assembly GCF_041260155.1 of Ptychodera flava. Lineage (NCBI taxonomy): Eukaryota > Metazoa > Hemichordata > Enteropneusta > Ptychoderidae > Ptychodera > Ptychodera flava. Next base: position 10,413,216 of record NC_091936.1, read on the forward strand.
TTTGACAAAATGTCATGTGACCTCGATAACCTTTTACGTAAATACACGATTATGTCAATAAATAAGTAACCACAAGTGCTATGTCCTTTATATTTAGTAGGATGGGAGATCTTATGACAACACATGCTTTACCTCGTTAATTATGCCCATATATAATTGTGGGCAAGCCAATAGAGCTAGAGGTCTGAATTTTGGCATATATGGATTAATTAGCAATACAATGGTTTTTTTTTTAGTCCCCACGGACACCGTCCGGGGGACTTATAGGTTTGGTCATGTCCGTGCGTGCGTCCGTGCGTGCGTGCGTGCGTGCGTGTGTGCGTCCGTCCGTGCGTCCGTCCGTTCACGCAGATATCTCAGAGATGCAAAGAGCGATTTCATTCAAACTTGGTACAAGGATTACTTCATATGTCATACAGATGCACGTCGATTTGTTTTGTGATACGATCCAATATGGCCGCCAGGCGGCCATTTTATTACAATTTTTTCATGTAAAGAGCCATAACTCAGACATGTTTCAACCGATTTTATTCAAAGTTGGTACAAGGACATTGACCAATGTCATAGATATGTACATTGATTTTTTTTGTGATACGATCCAATATGGCCGCCAGGCGGCCATTTTATTACGATTTTTTCATGTATAGAGCCATAACTCAGACATGTTTCAACCGATTTTATTCAAAGTTGGTACAAGGACATTGACCAATGTCATAGATATGTACATTGATTTGTTTTGTGATATGATCCAATATGGCCGCCAGGCGGCCATTTTATTACGATTTTTTCATGTATAGAGCCATAACTCAGACATGTTTCAACCGATTTTATTCAAAGTTGGTACAAGGACATTGACCAATGTCATAGATATGTACATCGATTTGTTTTGTGATTCGATCCAATATGGCTGCCAGGCGGCCATATTATTACGATTTTTTTCATGTACAGAGCCATAACTGAGACATGTTTCGACCGATTTTATTCAAAGTTGATACAAGGACATTGACCAATGTCATAGATAGGCACGTTGATATTTTTGGTGATACGATCCAATATGGCCGCCAGGCGGCCATTTTATTACGATTTTTTCATGTAAGGAGCCATAACTCAGGCATATCTCAACCCATTTTATTCAAAATTGATACAAGGACATTGACCCATGTCATACATATGTACATCGATTTGTTTTGTGATACGGTCAAATATGGCTGCCAGGCAGCCATTTTATTACGATGTTTTCATGTACAGAGCCATAATACTCAGACATGCATCAAGCGAATTTATTCAAAGTTTGTACAAGGAGATTGACTAATGTCATACATATGCATGTCAATTTGTTACGTGATACGATCCAATATGGCTGCCGTGCGGCCATTTTATTACGATTTTTTCATATACAGAGCCATAATTCTCAGGTATATCTCAACCGATTTTATTCAAAGTTGGTACAAGGACATTAACCTATGTCATACATATGTAGGTCAATTTGCTTCATGATATGATCCAATATGGCTGCATGGCAGCCATTTTGTTACAATTTTTTCATGTCCTTAGCCAAAACTTGCGCACATCTCAACTGATTTTATTCACGGATTTTATTGAAACATAGTACAAGGACATTGACCTATGTCATACATATGCACATTGATTTGTTTTGTGATACAATCCAATATGGCCGCAGTGGTGCCATTTTTTTTTTCTGAATTTTTCATGTCCGGAACCATAACTCAGACTTGTATCAAGCAAATTTATTCAAAGTTGGTACAAGGACATTGACGTATTTATACATATGTATGTCGATTTGTTTCACGAGATGGTCCAATATGGCCACATGGTAGCAATTTTGTTATGGTTGTTTCATGTCGAGAGCCATAACTCTGGCAAGTCTCAACTGATCTTATTCGAAGTTGGTACATGGACTTTGACTTATATTATACATATACGTGTTAATTTTTTAAACAGTAAGATCAGATATCGCTGCATGGCTGTGATTTTGTTACAATTTTCGAATGTACAGAGCCATAACTCAGACATATTTCCACCAGTATCATTCAAAGTTGGTACAAGGACATTGACCTATTTCATACATATGCTCGTCAATTTGTTTCACGTCATGTAGCAGTAACATGTCAATTATTGAAGTTTCGTAAGTAGGCTGATATGTCAAGAAATACTGCATCAAATTCATGAAATTTTGTACAGATGTTAAGCTCACATTGCTTTAACATTGAAAAAGACATTATTCAGTGTCATTTTCATTAATTGTTATTGCATAACATCTGTCACAATTATTGACTATAATTTTAACAACCATCAAAAATGGTCTTTTTCGATATTGTGACAAAGTGTATGAAACGAGTGGGTTGAATCAAATGTGGATATTAAAAAATTCCAAGGAATTGTTGCTTGATTTAAAAGTCAAGAAAAACAAGTACAGGTCAATCCGAACATTTGACTTTTCCACACTATACACCACAATTCCCCACGATAAACTTAAAACAAGGCTGTCATCTCTTGTTAAACAAGCTTTCCTGCATAAAAATGGCAGTAGAAGGTACCAATACATTATCATCAAACATGGGTCAGGTTATTTTAGTAACAACATGGATGCCCAGCACAAATACACAGATGAAGAAATTATTAACATGCTTAATTTCTTAATCGACAACATATTTGTTAAGTTTGGTGGTATGACCTTTCAACAATCTATCGGCATACCAATGGGTACAAATTGTGCACCACTTCTTGCTGACTTATTTCTCTATTCATATGAAGCAGAGTTCCTACAATCTGTAGGATACAAAGCAGGGTCTAAAAAACTTGCAAGGCGTTTTAACAACACGCACAGATATATTGATGATCTGATTAGTCTAAACAATCCAGACATATCAAATTACTTACATCATATATACCCTGATGAATTGGAAATCAAAGAAACAACTGAGAGTAGGAACTCAGCTTCATATCTTGATCTGTTCCTACAAGTGGGTACTAATGGGCTACACACTAAGCTGTATGACAAAAGGGATGATTTCGATTTTGAAATCATAAATTATCCCCACTTATCAAGTAATATTCCATCTGCACCTGCTTATGGTGTGTATGTGTCTCAACTTCTCAGATATTGTAGGGCTTGTGATTCCTACGCGGATTTTCAAATGAGACACAGCTTATTAGTATCAAAACTAGTGAGACAGGGATATACATCCAAAAGACTCGTGAGGACTTTCAAAAAGTTCTACGGTCGATATGATGACATTGTGGCCAAATATGACACCTCGGTCACTCAAATTATTAGCAACAGCATTCCGGGCTTTGACTTATAACAGTGATTCATATACTGTATCACTTCATACAATATTAGACAATTTTGGGACCAATCCTGACGGGTGTAGCATGCTAGCAGGGTACGCTTACCATTCCGGACACCTGGTACCACCACTAACTATCAGTGGTTCAGGATGGTCCTACTTAAATTTGTAAATCTCAAATGTCCCATGGACCTGGTAATGTATTACCTTGAATGAAAATGATTATTGGACCAGTTTTATGTCATATTTTCTAATTAGAGTGATATAGCTACAAATTAATACAACGTCAAATTTGATGAACCTTGATACAGATGTTGATCTCATAGTGTTGTAAATACTGCATCAAGAAATATGGTAACAGTGATAATCTGTTAAGTGTTAGGATTGTATGCAAAAGTGTTTTACAACATCCTGTTGATTAATTCCTAGTTGACTCATTTTATGAACTTTAGGATGGTTGCCTACATTGGTTTTTAATATGTTTTCATCACCATGGAACTCATTCTTGGCCATTGAGCACCATCTGTATCGCAGTATTTTTATCACAGACCTAATTAATGAAGATGACTCTATCCTCTCTGAGGACATGTAATCATAGTACCCATTAACAAGTGGGGACTGTGTCATCAACGATGACTTGTTTCAAAATGTCACGTGACCTTGATGACCTTTGACCTTGAATATGCATATATATGCATAACTCAGTAACCACAAGTTCTTTACGCTTCAATTTTGATAGGATAGTAGACCTTAAGATGTCACATCTTGTACCTCATTTATTATGCACATATTATGTATTTCTTGGCTGGCCAATACAGCTAGAGGTCTGATCTTTTTTCCCGATTTAGAACCATAACTTAGACATGCCTCTTGTTTCAAAATGGGAACAATGACATCGACCTATGTGTCCATAGATCTGAACATATACACTCCAGTGATACTTCTTAATGACCTCATTTCCCTGCCCCATCAAGACTAATACTCCTATTACAAGTGGGGACTATGTCAATGTCAATGACTTATTACTTCTATACAGAATATTATCTCACATAGTGAGTGTCTGAATATTATTCTGAATTGTATTCCAAAGCACATTCTGAAAGGACTCTTCTGGAATATACAGAATATTATCTCACATAGTGAGTGTCTGAATGTTATTCTGAATTGTATTCCTAAGCACATTCTGAAAGTAACTCTTCTGAAAATTTCACATTCTTTGCCACTGCACCATCTCCTTAATACATACTGATGAACCAGTGTCCACTCAAGTCTCAATTTGATTAAAATGGTGGTGAAATTTGCATATTTGTATTTTTAAGGCAATTTTTGTCATTTTTGGTTTAAAAATCTTTAAAAATCTTCTTCTTCAAAACTACTGGTCAGATAGCTTTTATATTTGGTACATATGTCCCTAGGGATGATCTATTTCAGATTTGTTCAAATTGTGCAGAAATATGCAAATTTGCATTTTTAAGGCAATTTTTGCCATTTTTGGTCAAAAAATGTATTTCTCAAAAAGTACTGGTCTGATAGTTTTGAAATTTGGTATACAGGTTTCTATAGATGAAATAAGTAATATATATTGAATTTCTGATGAAATCTGTAATTTTGTATTTTTGGGGCAATTTTTGCCATTTTTGGTCAAAAAATGTGTATTTCCAAAACTACTCATCTGATAGCTTTGAAATTTAGTATACAGGTTTCTACAGATGAACTAAATGATATTTATGGAAATAATGATGAAATCTGCAATTTTGTAATTTTGGGGCAATTTTTGCCATTTTTGGTCAAAAAATGTGTTTCTCAAAAGTACTGGTCTATCAGCATTGAAATTTGGTATACAGGTTTCTACAGATAAGCTTAGTAATATATATTGAATTTCTGATGAAATCTGTAATTTTGTATTTTTTGGGCAATTTTTGCCATTTTCGGACAAAAAATGTGTATTTCCAAAACTACTTATCTGATAGCTTTGCAATTTGGTATACAGGTTTCCATAGATGAACTAAATGATATTTATTGAAATAATGATGACATCTGCAATTTTGAATTTTAGGGCAATTTTTCTCATTTATAGTCCCCACGGACACCGTCCGGGGGGACTTATAGGTTTGGTCATGTCCGTGCGTGTGTGCGTGCGTGCGTCTGTGCGTGCGTGCGTGCGTCTGTGCGTCCGTCCGTCCGTCCGTTCACGCAGATATCTCAGAGATGCCTGAAGCGATTTCATTCAAACTTGGTACAAGGATTACTTCATATGTCATACAGATGCACGTCGATTTGTTTTGTGATACGATCCAATATGGCTGCCAGGCGGCCATTTCATTACGATTTTTTCATATACAGAGCCATAATTCAGGCATGTTTCAACTGATTTTATTCAAAGTTGGTACAAGGACATTGACCAATGTCATAGATATGCACGTCTATTTGTTTTGTGATACGATCCAATATGGCCGCCGTGCGGCCATTTTGTTACGATTTTTTCATGTACAGAGCCATAACTCAGGCATATCTCAACCGATTTTATTCAAAGTTGGTACAAGGACATTGACCTATGTCATACATATGCACGTCAATTTATTTTGTGATACGATCCAATATGGCCGCCAGGCGGCCATTTTATTACGATTTTTTCATGTACAAAGCCATTACTCAGGCATGTTTCTACAGATTTTATTCAAAGTTGGTACAAGGACATTGACCAATGTCATAGCTATGCACATCAATTTGTTTTGTGATACGATCCAATATGGCCGCCGTGCGGCCATTTTGTTACGATTTTTCATGTACAGAGCCATAACTCAGGCATATCTCAACCAATTTTATTCAAACTTGGTACAAGGACATCGACCTATGTCATACACATGCACATTGACTTGTTATGTGATACGATCCAATATGGCCGCCGTGTGGCCATTTTATTACGTTTTATCATGTCCAGAACCATAACTCAGACATGTATCAAGCAAATTTATTCAAAGTTGGTACAAGGAGATTGACCAATGTCATACATATGCATGTAAATTTGTTTTGTGATACGATCCAATGTGGCTGCTGTGCGGCCATTTTGTTATGATTTTTTCATGTACAAAGCCACAACTCAGGCATATTTCAACCGATTTTAATCAAATTTGGTACAAGGACATTGACCTATGTCATACATATGCACATTGATTTGCTTTGTGATTCGATCCAATATGGCCACCATGTGACCCTTTTATTACGATTTTTTCATGTCCTGAACTACAACTCAGACATGTATCAAGCGAATTTATTCAAAAGTATTTTTATCACAGACCTAATGAAGAGGACTCTATCCTCTCTGAGGACCTGTAATCAAAGCACCCATTAACAAGTGGGGACTGTGTCATCAACGATGACTTGTTCAGCTTGGTCAAAAAATGCGTTTCTCAAAAAGTACTGGTCTAACAGCTTTGAAATGTGGTATACAGGTTTCTATATATGAACTGAGTGTGGTAATTTGAAATTATGATGAAATCTGCAATTTTTATTTTTGGGGGGCAATTGTTGCCATTTTTGGTCAGAATATTTTATTCAAAAAACTACTCATCAGATAGCTTTGGTTTACATTTTCTTAGGGATGATCGGATGTGATATATTCAAAGTATGATGAAATCTTCAATTTTGTATTTTTGCAGCTTATTTTAGCCACTTTTTTCTGGCCACTGCATTGAGTTATCAAAGATTTCCACCTTCTTCATCAACATGTGTCAAAAATAGTTATTCTGTACATAAACACAGCGGAGCTATATCGACCGCTAGGTCGCTTGTTTTATGATTCAATCCAGTGTGACTGACTTGCAACCCATTTGTCAGTGATGCATCAATAACTCACAAAGAGAAGTGTGTAAATCAGGCAAATGAAGTTGCGTGAGGTGAAATATCACACATACACCTTTCTTAACCCTTTGAACCCGGCTCAGACAGAAATGTCCGATGACGTCATAGAGTACCAGGGGGTCAGGGTGCAAAGGGTTAACTGCAAATGGTATTTTAAATTCCAGCAGGAAAGTAGTTTCACAGAAAAGACAGAGACTTTGGTTGAAAATGGAAATTCTCACTTTCATGAACACAATGCGTGTGCTAATGTAGTTCTGGCTGAAGATCAGGGTATTGCTACAGTGGCGTACATGGTCATCTTAGGCGATGGACTCCATAACTTCATCGACGGACTGACCGTAGGAGCAGCATTCTCCATATCTATCATAAGTGGAGTTAGTGTCTGCATCGCTATCTTCTGTGAAGAATTCCCCCATGAACTTGGTAAGTTAACGTCAGCTTCGAACAGAATTGAAGAAGCATAATCCTTGAAGGCAACTATTCAGACTGAAAGTCTCAAGGTCTTCCTCTGGTCTGCAGCATCTTTAGACTCATGTTAAAAGACACATATGCTTGCTTTTGTGAAAATTAAGACTTTTTTGTGGCTTTTACAGCAGATCATTAGCTAGACTCAAAACTAGGAAACCGCAAGATTGAATGTATAACTGATATTGTTTTGTTATATATGTTAAACACAAAATATCTTTTGAGCGAGATACCCATATGAAATGAAAATGTAGAGCACCAAAAATTATTAATGAAGCTTTCATACAATTATATGGCAAATTTCATGATTTCATGCTCCACAAAAGATTTAGTTTTGTTTTGGACAGTGATATGTCCAGTCTTTTTAAGATGTGAGAGTTTTGGAACAAAATCACTTTCAATTAGCATATTATTATACCTAACACCTGGTAGTACTCATGAAGCCTTCTGTTTGATCTCTTGACAGGTGATTTTGCTATTCTGTTGAACGCTGGCATGTCGGTGAAGAAAGCTCTTTGCTACAACTTTCTGTCAGCTTGCATGTGCTATCTCGGTCTTGTGATCGGAATTATCCTGGCTGAACTTACAGAAGCTGCTGAGTATATCTTTGCCATTGCTGGTGGCATGTTCCTCTACATTTCATTGGTTGATATGGTAAGCTGTGTTTTATTAGCTCCGCTGTCAGAGACGCGGAGCTTATCCGATAGACTGATTGTCCGTCATCGTCCGTCCGTCTGTCCGTCAACAATGGTCTTCTTCTCTGAAACCGCAAGTCAGATTTCTTTGAAATTTGGTATGGAGGTTCATAGAAGTGACCTCACTTCAGTTTGTTCAAATTGTGGTGAAATTTGCATATTTGTATTTTTGGGGCATTTTTGGTGTTTTTGGTAAAAAAATCTCAAATCTCAAAGCTCAAATTGTGGTGAAATTTGCATATTTGTATTTTTATGGCAATTTTTGTCATTTTTGGTAAAAAATCTTTCAAAATCTTCTTCAAAACTACCGGTCAGATAGCTTTGATATTTGGTACATAGGTCCCTAGGGATGATCTATTTCAGATTTGTTCAAATTGTGCAGAAATATGCAAATTTGCATTTTTAAGGAAATTTTTGCCATTTTTGGTCAAAAAATGTATTTCTCAAAAAGTACTGGTCTGATAGTTTTGAAATTTGGTATACAGGTTTCTATAGATAAACTAAGTAATATATATTGAATTTCTGATGAAATCTGTAATTTTGTATTTTTGGGGCAATTTTTGCCATTTTTGGTCAAAAAATGTGTATTTCCAAAACTACTCATCTGATAGCTTTGAAATTTGGTATACAGGTTCCTACAGATGAACTAAATGATATTTATTGAAATTATGATGAAATCTGCAATTTTGTATTTTTGGGGCAATTTTTGCCATTTTTGGTCAAAAAATGTGTTTCTCAAAAAGTACTGGTCTGATACCTTTGAAATTTGGTATACAGGTTTCTATTGATTAACTGAATGATATTGATTGGAATTATTAATAAATCTACAATTTTGTAATTTTGGGGCAGTTTTTGCCATTTTTGGTCAAAACATGTGTTTCTCAAAAAGTACTGGTCTGATAGCTTTGAAATTTGGTATACAGGTTTCTACAGATGAGCTAAGTAATATGCTTTGAATTTCTGATGAAATCTGAAATTTTGTATTTTTGGGGCAACTTTTGCCATTTTTGGTCAAAAAAATGTGTATTTCCAAAACTACTCATCTGATAGCTTTGAAATTTGGTGTACAGGTTTCTACAGATGAACTTAATGATAGTTATTGAAATTATGATGAAATCTGAAAGTTTGTAATTTTGGGGCAATTTTTGCCATTTTTGGTCAAAACATGTGTTTCTCAAAAAGTAGTGGTCTGATAGCTTTGAGATTTGGTATACAGGTTTCTAAAGATGAGGTAAGTAATATGTATTGAATTTCTGATGAACTAAATGGTATTTATAGAAATAATGATGAAATCTGCAATTTTGAATTTTTGGGGCAATTTTTCCCATTTTTGGTCAAAAAATGCGTTTCTCAAAAAGTACTGGTCAAACAGCTTTGAAATTTGGTATACAGGTTTCTATAGATGAACTAAATGATATTTATTGAAATTATGATGAAATCTGCAATTTTGAATTTTTTGGGCAATTTTTCCCATTTTTGGTCAAAACATATGTTTCTCAAAAAGTACTGGTCAAACAGCTTTGGAATTTGGTATACAGGTTTCTATAGATGAATTAAATTTGATCTTTTGAAATTAGGATGAAATCTGCAATTTTTATTTTCGGGGGCAATTGTTGCCATTTTTGGTCAAAAAATTTATTCTCAAAAATTACTCATCAGGTAGCTTTGGTTGACATGTTCTTAGGGATGATCCTATGTGATACATTCAAAGTATGATGAAATCTTCAATTGTATATTTTTGCAGCTTATTTTAGCCATTTTTTTCTGGCCACTGCATTGAGCTATCAAAGATTTCCACCTTCTTCATCAACATGTGTCAAAAATAGTTATTCTCTACATAAACACAGCAGAGCTATATCGGCCACTAGGTCGCTTGTCTATTCATGCAAGAGCCTCTGCCAATAACACCGTCTCAGAACAGAAAGTTTTTCAACATTTACCTCTAAAAACCAGATCAAAGCCAAATAAAACTAGTGAAACATCCCAGGCTCTCTCAAAAATGGTTTACTTACGAGTTCTACAGTTTGTGTGTGTTGTGAGCTCACAAGACTAATTGAAAATATAACGATAGATCGGTACATCTGAATGGTTATGTTATCATTTTAATTTTCACCCGAGTGTGTCTCTACAATATTGAACTATTCAGCAATTTGTTGTCAATTTCATTTTCTTCACAGCTTCCTGAAATAAACGCTGTGGAGGAAAAAGAAACCAACATGACCAATGCCAAGCAGGCCAAGATCTTCATCATTCAGAACAGTGGTCTGCTTACTGGATGGGGCCTCATGCTGTTGCTTGGTGCCTTTGAAGACACAATAGCGCTGTAACACCTCAGATGAGTTAATGCAACAACCACTGATCATCAGTAAATGTGAAATCATTCTCTAATCACAGTTTCTAATCTAAGCCAATTAGAACAATTTTTTTCATAAATTTCAAATTTACGGGTGCGTTAATGAAGCCAGTAACATGAAAACACAGTACTGTCAATTATTTGCAATCATGTCGTTGATTGTCAGGGTCAATACTTATATTTGGAATTGTCAGGGTCAATACTTATATTTTGATTCCTAAATCAGATTTAATGGACAAATGAAACAAAGTTTACTTCAGAGGGTAAAAAATGTTTGAAATAGCCATAGGTAATATTTCCAATATACAGCAAAAATGTAAGGTCCCAATTACAGTGAATGTTTATTGGATGTTGTGAAATTCAGTAAAGTGTGTGAGATATACCAAACATCGATTTTGGTGATTTTTGGAGGAAATCAGCCTTAAAAAAACAATCATGAAATGGAAGTTAAAAAGGACTTTGTAATGTATGCTACTGAAATGTTAAGGGTTTGAATCATTATTAGTGTCCAAGTTGATGAAATAGTTGTTGACACAACCAAATCAGGCACTGCCAGCAAATAGGGGATCATTAGCTAGTTTTTTTCCCAAAGTTCATTTTGCTCAGAATCTGTTGTGGTAAGAGTTTTAAAGATTACGCTTTCATATGTGACATATTGTCTAAACACTACATTGTGTAATGGTACTGTCTGGACTTGCATTCAGATCAGTGTGTTAAAACTGTTATCAAGGGAAATGTCTTTGTCAGGGATCTTACAGGAACACCGGTGTTAAGTTTCCATCCATGAATGCTGAATGGCAACAAAATTTGCATAGGAGAGAATACGTATGTGTCAAAAATTATGCACAAGTTGTCTACATACTTGCCCAAAGAAACTAAAGTATCTGTATAAGCCAATTGTGCTCTGTTGAAATAGATAAGAACAGCCTACTTATCAACTTTGAGGGAACATTTCAGGATTCTGTCATGTGTCAAACACAAAAAAGAAAACCAAAATTTTCTGTCTTTCAATTTCCAGTAAAAAATAGTACTATAGTGTTGAAGGCCCTTGGATACAATTCCTGCTTCACTTGAAATCAGTAATTGTAATGTGAGTTTATTGCTCAAAGATCACAAAACTACACAGAGACTACACAAACTCTAAAATGGTATCTTCATGTCTGAAGTGTCTCCAAAGGTACATCAGATAGACACTAGTTTTGACATCTGTGTTTTCTCATCTGTATCTCTGACATCATGTAGCTTTATTTTTGTATGTAGAGGCAGACCTGAAAAATGCTGACCCATAACATCCTCAATGTTCTTAAATTACTTTTCTTTGGGGGTACTGTTCATAACATATTAATGGAAAAGTACTCCATAGGATAATGTTGCATTGTAATATGGCTGAGGATGATCCCACTGTCCTTCAGAATAGATTACCTTTCATCTTACCCCTTAGTCATGGACTTGCCAATGCCAGCCTTTCAAAACACGGATCAGAGATGATGTTATAGAAACAGAGGAGTAACTCCTTGTTTCATTTGTCAGAAACAGAAGGAGTTAGGAAGATTCTTTTAACATTAGCAAAGTACCAAAACAACAAACAAATCTCAGGATCACAAGTCGGAACAAGTTCATCATATTCTTCTCAGATTTGAAGTTTTTATACAAAATCACAGATTTACAATTCTATATGCCTTGTGGAACTTTGTTGATTTCATTCTTTCAGTATCAGAAGTATTACAGAATGTAACCAGACAAGGTCAGGTTATACCTTAGCATGGATTTTATCCAATACTTCTAGCTTCCAGTCCTTAGAGGCTTATAGAACAGAGTAATTTATTAATGTTATGCACAGTGTAAACCCTACATGTTTTTAAAGAAGCAAACTTTGTCACCTGTCATGTTGAGATACTCAAACGAAGTTTAAAGTTACAAACACCTCTATTTTTAAATCAAATTTGTGAGCCAAGAAATGATTTTTTATGTAAATATATTTATGTATCTCACGTTTCATGTTTTTGTGTGGTTGTATGCCCGTGATAAAAATAGGGCGGTGAAACTCAGTGAAGTTTACTGTGCAGCTAAGAGATTATTTTATACTCACTCTCTCATCGTTTTGCCATTTTATATCCCATAATAAATCATATGCCCATATTAGGACAAAGGGCAGTAAAACTCAGTGAAGTTTACTGTGCAATGTGAAATTTTAATAGGAAATGATGTTACATATCCGTATTTATGTCCTTTCCATCAATTTCCCTGTTTTGTTTATGCCCAGATCATGTCAAGGGGCAGTTAAACTCAGTGAAGTTTACTGTACATTATATAGGACAAAAAGAAGTCATTTTATGTGTGTACTTTTCATTTTAAGTGTATAATTTTCATGCCCAGAAAAGGCAGTGAAGCTCAGAGAAGTTTACTGTATATTTGGTTCGAATTCAATATGATAAGCAATTTTTATATTTGTGTACATTTTGTTTTAACATTTTATTTCATGCCCATGTAAGGCAGTGAAACTCAGTGAAGTTTACTGTGCAGTTTCTTTTATTTCAATGTAATGAAATACCGGTTTAAAATAAGAGGCCTTTATTTTGCGTTTGTTAACTTTAATTTTGCATCAGCTCAGAAAACAAAAGCACAGCAATGGGTTTCAGGATAGGAAAAGACATTCATAATAAACAGCTTAGATGATTCAAAAAGTCATTCAAGACTTTACCTGTGAGGGCAGTGTTTTCAGCCAATCACCCCTATTTCCTTGATACAGTTCTGTCGAAACTATTTAGAATAATGAGAATATACCAAAGTTTTAATGGTTAAAGGGTTCTGGTTGGCATTGAACTCGAAGTCAATCAGTTAAAGTTAGACAATGCCAGGAAATCAAGGGCAGCTTTTTGACTTCAGAACAAAAACTGCATCAGTTCTGGTAATCAGTGAAAGATACATTTTTTCAAGGGACAAATTTCAAAATCTCAGTTAAAAAGCAGCCATTTGACGGTTCTCAGATTTATTGTAATCTGTGGAAAGTAACAATAGCAATGGATAAATGGCTCAAAGATTTTATCCTATCCTAGGATATTGCTGAGTGCTAGTACTTGTTCATGTAATCATTAATGATTTTATATTTGGGATGATTTAATTTTGTTGAAATTCACTTTTTTCCAAGCTGAGAATTGATTTAAATCCATACTCTGGGGTATTCTCAGCTTGGAGCAAACTGTTACTTGTGCTGCATTTATGAAAATCATGTATGGAAGTTGAGCTGTATTTATGAAAATCATATACGGAAGTTGAGCTGTCTGGCACAGTGCTTCATTCCTACACTGATTTTCATAACTCTGCTTTGAATATATCTGGAATTCTAATAAGTGATATTGTTGTTCAACTTACATATATTGTTTCATAATAAATTCTTATTCATTCATAATGAATGGCCAATTTATAGCACAATAAATCCAGGTCTAAAATCATACAGTGGGGAATCAATATGTGAAATAGAACATTATCATTTTCATATTTTACACAATCATAATTTAACACTTCTGATTTAAATTACAGAATTGTGAAATCCATATTATAATCAATCAATTCTATGGTGACCAACAAGCGGTCTTTTGGCTGCGTTAGCAATGGCCATTAAGACACAACCTAGTCAAGTTAGTTACTGCCAAGAAGTGACAACATGCTCTGTACATTGTGGTCTTCAGGGACTCACTTTGTCTTGTACATGTACATGGCCATCAAGTGAGTTTTGATAAATGTAGCGATGACCACGAAATGGTGACATGGTCAGATGACCTCCTAGTGACATTTTTACCAACTCAGAGACAGGTCAGAAAGTGACCAGTTGCTGACATGCATTTTGTAACCCTTTCGTAACCACATTTTGTAACCCTTTTGTAATCATGTTCCTGTTTGTTGGTTCATCCTCACTATCAAAAACCAATTGTACACATACAAAATCTAAAGGTGAACACATCAATCTGTTCACCCAAGTTCCTTGTAAACAGGTCCATAATCACCATTCATGCCATTGATAACAATGGGTTCAGGCCAAACCATTGCAGTGAAAGGGTTAAACTTGGCATTGGTTTCAGACTGGTATAATGTGTGAATCCATGTTCCAAAATGACCAATCACGATTCAAGCAAGAAAATTTATAAAAATGCTACCGTCTCCAATAATGTAATTCCATAGCTTGTACATGTATGAAGCTAACTGTCAATTAGCATAACTCTTGTGAAAAATTCTGAAGAATGAGTCTGATCAATGGTCCAACAAGTAAAAAAAGAAGTTTGATAATACAAGAAAATGGCATTACTTTTGAAGAGAACTATCAGTATACTTTTATCAATCACAGATATTTTAGGTACAAAGTTTTAAAGATTTTTATAAAGATTTTACATGGCAGTTGTTGCGGTATGATTAATATGGGTCTTTGACAAAGTGTAATTTTTGCAATAATTTTATCCAAAGTGCTGGATTTCAAATATTAGTATAATTTGTGGTACGTGAGATTTATTTTGGTGTTAAATTGGGTGCATTCAGTAAACTTCATGGAGTTACAGTCTGAAGAAGACAAGATTTAAGGGTATGGTTATCTTTTAAGGAAGATGTTCTTGGGAAATCTATATTTTATGTAAATGTGTATTTCGTCGGGATAGCAGGTTGTTTTGCATTATGTACTTACAACAAATGTGATTGGCTATAGTTCTTAATGCCAATTGGAATAAAACTTGTCTTCTTTTGCAAATTTTTGACTGTGAATTTATTACCTTACGAGTGAAAACCAGTTGATCTAATTGCAACACCTAATTTTCTGCGTGTATGTATGAGTGTGTGTCTGTGTGTGAGGGATGGGAGAGAGCCCTTTTAATTGCAGAGTTTAAATGGAAATACTGAAATGAACAAGATCCATAAGAGCTATATTGATTCAATTTCAAAACACACCCAACCCTCTTTTTACCACAGAATAAAACAACAAAATCAGATTTGACATGAATTTACTTCTGCAACTTATGGTGTTACAGTTGTAAACTCTTTTATTTAAGACGTATTTAAGAATCATCAATTTGGGGTTCTGACAATGCAATGAAAATAAGCTTTTTGTCTGTGAATGACAAAACTGTGCTTGAATACTACTGTGATGAATGTCATTTCACAGTCTTAATGAAAAAAGTCAATATCTGAAGATGCTGTGGATTAGGACTGGACCTTGATCCTACATGATTATTAAAGGGATATTTTGGTAATGGAAAGTTGAAATTTTGTAAATGTGGCAAAGTCATGCTTTAGGTGCATTGAATAGAGGCTTTAATTTAAAGAATACTGCATCAGATTAGTAAGCCGAAACTCGGTAGATTCTGAAGCCAATGTTGACCAGCCAAAGTTGGTTACATTACAGAAAATGTTTTGCAGCTCTTTCTTTTTTGCTCTACTACGGAGGAAAACAAATCTCGTCTGGCAATAGACAAATTTCTGACGAAAATCATCCAGCCCTAACTCTCAGATGCGAAGAATAAACTGTTATGAATACTGCAAAAATATGAATCAATATACGAAATGAATAAATACATATTGATGTATTAAATATATAAATACTTGATTATTAAGAATATGAATAGATATGAGCAACAAATAATGTTGTGTATGGCCTTCAAGCCGAAATATTTTCCACAGCAGCAGCTTGTAAGTGACCACTACAATATCTTGCTGTATGGCGCCCCCAGTGGTGAATTTTGCGTCGCGGAATACTCAAAAGCCATAGATTTATTGTGTCATACAAAGTGAATGATAGTACGTTCCTAGTTTTCTGTCAACCAAATGATGATGACAAAATGTAAAGATAGAACATACACTTCCATCAGCGGTGCTGAATGTAATTTACTTGTATTTTTGTAGCTTCAGTTGTACACACATCAAAACAAAGTACAATGCCTGCATCAAGTGATGACCCCTACCAAACAAGCATTATCATGTTTTCAGACTCATCATGGACTACAAACTATTGCAATAGAGATAGCTGTACGACATTTTTTGTCTCGTGGCAGCTGCCAGTGATGATATGAAAACTGCTAAATATATGTGTATTCTCCCCGTAATGCTTCTACATAAATGTGTTAATCACCAGGATTACATGGCTGAACCAGTTACAAAAGTTCACAAAGGCAATTGTCAATCACCAATGAAAGGTCAGCCTTGCTCAAAGCCTTTAAATTTGCCCGGGAATATTGTCCATTTCCTGGATAATTGGAATAAACATGATATGATTGGAACTCATTTGAGAGAATAAGATCTTTTCTTTTAATTGTTCAAATTTATCAAAAGTGTTATTTGCCCTATAGCTGAAAGTTGCAATATTACAAATTACCAATAAAACAGATGAATTGCAAAAAAAATGAAAAGTAGTTGAGCTTAAATTTTCTAATTAAACCAACAGTACTACAATATCCTATTTTCCATCATGTTAAAATAAAGCAGTTCTTTATTGCAGTACATGGTCTGTTAAAATTAAGCAGGTAAATAGTAAAGTCAATATGGTTAGTGGTAGAGTTAATCATAGACCCTCGAGAAAAATGTTTTTCTCGAGGGTCTTAAAAGATAACCATATATCCCAGTTCCCTGCTTACCTTCATGTTTACATGGAATGTTTACTCGCTTGTAGTCCTTAGTTTCCCATCGGAATAATTATCAAAATCACTTTGATTGTAGAAAAAACTGACGAAGCACGCTGCTTTACACAGAGACTTCGTTACCAGAATGAATTATGGAAATACCACCCTACGGAGTATTCATATCTACTGGCATTTGCTATTTAGGTGTACAAAAAGGATTAATAAAATTGCAAAACTCATTAGTCGTATGGAATTTGTTATATCTATTCGAATCACTCAAGCTGATGTTATAGTGAAATAGAGCAAGTACTTGCCGCAAATGCCGTAACGTACAGTTTTAAGATAAAAATTAATTGGTGAGATGGGGACTATATTATTTTTGTGATTAGTATTTCAGTAAGTACGTGTCACGTATATTGTGCCATTTATACTACCATGTTTAGTCATTTTTGTTGATAGTTACTTGACACCTTAGTTTAAAGAAAGGGAGGGAATGTGAGGTGTATGCACTGTAAGTGTAAGTAGTACTCTAAACAACCAGCAGGAGGCGACTCGCTGCGCAGTTCACGGCCGAATCAATTGTTCAATGGCGGCAAGTCCTTCAGTGAACTGCAAACAAAATTGTAGCGATATAGTCAGAATCATTTTCGCCTGAAGCTGAGGATGAGGATGAGGATGAGGATGACGCTAACTTTACGCTCGTAACTCAAAAACCAATCATATGCCATAAAATGATAATGATATCAACGTAGCCGTGTGAGAGGGTCTGATCGCACATGATATTCACATGGATAGGGGATGTCATGGTTAGTTTATTTCTATTTACACTTTTAATAAGCGACCGATTTACTGATAGCAAGTATTCTCCGGGGCTCATGAAACTTACTTTATATAAAGGCTTACAAAGCTTACGGTATGCGATAAACATACCAAGCAGATTGAAGCGAACCACGGAAAAAAGCAATGAAGAGATAATAACAGAGATAATAATTGAATGTTCTCTTGAAACGTCACACTACCAGTTTCAAATCTGGTCACTCGACCGATATGTGTGTCTTTGTACTTAAAGAAGTAATCAACTACTATAGAAAGCATGGTAGTAATTTCATTGTCACTTTCATGGACGCCTCCAAGGCATTTGACAGAGTCAACCACTGGGTTCTCTTCAAAAATTGATTGATCGCAAAGTACCAGTGTATTTTGTCAGATTTCTCCTGAGATGGTATCGAACTCAACAGACTTTTATTCGCTGGGGTGCATGTACCTCCAGTGGTTTTACTGTCTCCAATGGTGTAAAACAAGGTGGGATCTTGTCACCAAAGCTTTTTAATATCTATATTGATCATTTGAGCTTTATGCTGTCTAATTCCAAAACAGGTTGTAACATTGGAGGACTTTTCGTCAATCATTTAATTTATGCTGATGATATTTGTCTGATTAGTCCTTTTGTCAAGGGAACTCCGAAGTTTGTCAATATTTGTAGTGACTATTGTGATACTCATGATATTTTATTTAATAACAAAAAGACAAAATGCATGTGTGTGAGATGCGATTCTTCTATGATTCGTCACATTCCTGTGTATCTCAATGGAGTTAAATTAGTATTTGTCACAAAGAAGACACATTGGGTTTTGTTCTCAACGATCACTTTCGTGATGATGACGATATCGAGCGACAGATGAGATGCTTTTATATATCAGCTAATATGCTTATGAGAAAATTTTCTCGATGTACCTTTGAAGTCAAGAGTGTTCTTTTCAAAACATATTGTTATCAATTGTATGGCGGTCCAATTTGGATGAAATATTCTGTTAATATTATGAGGAAATTGAAAGTTGCTTACAATAATGCCGCTCGTCTTTTATTGGGCTATGATAAACGTAGTAGTGCAAGCTCTATGTTTATATTTAACAGAATCAATAACATTGATGCCTTGCTGAGAAGGCAAATTTATGTTTTAAAGCAAAGACTTCTGAGAAGCAGTAATGATATTGTACGATGTGTGTATGACTCATTATATTTAAACTCCGAAATGATAAAGTTATGGAATAAGCTTCTTTTTGTATAACTTAACCAAGCTGTGTATATTTATCACCAGATTTTCTTTGTTGTTATATGGACAATGAGTCCGAAATAAAGAGTCCGAAATAAAGTCTATAATACATGTAAGATTCCTCCAAGCTTCACACATTTCTGACAATGACTAAATATACCGAAAATAATTTTTATATAAGGGAATATTTCTTTTACAATCTTTTAATAGAAATTTAAACCTTAATTTCATTTCTTGCGGATTTCATTCGTGTAAGTAACCAGTTCCAAACTTTTTTGCTGAAATGAAACTTCTTTTGCCTACATTTAACTGATAAAGTTGTTCATAAAACTTATGTTGAAAAACTGAACGTGTAATTGTTAACATGGTTTAACCTGGTTTAACCTATTACAAAAGGGAAATCTGTCTTGTCAGCTGAGAGTTTGTTGCATCAAAAATCCACATGTTCGAAAATTATTCATTTAAAATAATGAAAAATAAACTTTGTGATTGCATCTAGTGTGGGCGTATGTTGATCATCAGCCATGATGCTGAATGCTGTGTGTACAACTTACGACTTGTTCCAAAGGAAAAAAAATAAGTCAAATGTGTATTTCTTGTTATTGTTTTTTATTGTGTTGTCTTTTATCTCTGATGACAAGTGTTAGTGACACAAATACCTTCCTATGGCTATAATTGCCACAATTCCTCACTGATTATCAAGCATGTACATGAGAAAAGACAGCCATACCCCTGCCTTTAACTGCAAATCAATTGCTTTCATGGCGCTTCATAAGGTTTATTCCCTGTCACATGGAAGTTTTCAACTTTCAACATTGTTGAAATAAGTTGAAAAATGTTTCAAAGTTATATATCACTCCAAGAAATAGCACTCTCTACAACAAAAATCAAATACAGGTGGTAATTAGGAGCATGAACTTCTTTCATTTTCCAGGTTTTACATTCATCAGCATATGTCAGTGACAATACATAGATATAACATGTAGAAGTGATTGGTTTGATTTTATAGTCTGTTATGTAACTCTCATAGTGTGAACAATGATATGTCAATCAACTAGAAATGAAGTATCTGCTCCACTAAAACGAAGAAAAAAAACTGAAATCAAATCCATTCTTTGAGACATTTTAATGTTTAAATGATGCACTACTATGGTCACTTGGTGTGTGGAACCACCAACGCTGAACTAAGTTTGTTCACTCAATACGATCTCTCTCTGACGCTTCAGCAAAATTTGAAATGATTCAGTTTTGAAAGAACTCCAAGAAGGCAGTGGAGGAAGATGTGTATTGTACAGTTGTATTTATGCAGAACAGTCAGGAATTACTGTGTATCCTATTTTTCTTGTGATTTCTGTTATTTTGATGTATTTTAAGACTTGTCTTTTACAACTTGCTGTTGACTATTTGTAATATAAGCAAATTTTTGGTCTAATGTGATGGGTTAAAGTAAACCCGAGTGTATATAAATATAATATATAAATAAAATTCCACCTATTTGTAAATAAAACACATCAGAGTATTGCAAGCCTAAGTTTGCCTTTTTTTCCCCATTGTCTGTAACTGACACACAAAGATGTGATGTCAGTGGGATTCTGTGATCTGATTGGCTTAAAGACATTTCTATTGAAAACTCAGTTCTCATAGAAGTGATGTCATTGTGTGTGTGTGTTTATGTACACTTTCCTCCATTTTTACACCCATGAATCGCTGACTCTGATACTCCTAGTGTTGCACTGTTCTGCAAGTCCCTATGCTGTCACAATGTATATTCAGTGTAAAAACATTTTAGTTGTCGTCAACAGTCCAAATGCTAGACTTTGCCTAAATACGATGTAACCTGTGCCGTTGTGCCATATATTAGGTTTGAATTGTATGCTTATACCATCAGCTGAGTGGTGAAGGCTTGACTAATCACTTTGAAATGAAATCAAGATGAAAAAACTGGACAAGCAGCAGTCAACAGTTGAAATTCAATCCTTCAGAAGAGAATGTCTAAAGTTCTGGAAAAACACTGTGTCAATTCTGTATCTACCCAGTGTTGCTTTATAAGCAAAACACTCGCAAAACAAGTGTTACCACCGAGAATCAGCAGTTCATTTTGCATTATACAATGCCAAGTTACCAATGTATAGTCTTTCATGTGCTTCATGCCACTCTATCTCTTTGCACAATCGAATTGAATAGCAACTTGGCCCATTTGCTGTACTGTTGTTGGTTTGTTAAGTAAAGCGTCATTACAGTCACCCCCTCTACATTTTATTCCAAACGTCAACTCTCAGTGAAATTAAGTTGTCCTTCAAAACTAATCTCATTTACTGTTCACCCGAACACAATTGTTTTTCATTTGTCCCTCTGCTGTAAATCCTGCCAATCGGACTGTTCAAGCTTTCTCATCCATCAAAGAATAGGAAACTCCCAGGAACATTGATACTTTATGAAACTTAAACTACCCTATGAAATTGATGCGACCTATGCTACCCTTTCAAATGACATTTTCAAACCAAAATATTCCTGGACCAGGAAGGAATTTCTATAATTTGTTTTACATCAAAAGTTAACCACAGAAAAAAGAATTCCAATCGTGACTCTCTCACTGCTCAAAACAGAACCAAATATTACTTCCCGTTTCTGTGCAAATCTTACATCAAAGGGAGACGTACACCCATATAGCCCCAACAGGAGCATGCATCCCCCGGATGTCCTATACAGGTATTAACAAGTCACCTGAAAAGGTAAAACCTGATTGAGTGTGGTATTTATTTAGCCAGTGAGGGCGTATGCTGTCAAGTGAGAATCTCGTCATGAATCCCTGTACTGTCTGGATTTATATCGTGGTCATGCCTCATTAATCGACTGTTCGATCTCTTCAACGATAGAGTAATGTTATTCAAAGTCAGGATGTCCGTTTAAAAGCCCCCACTCAATTATCAGATTTATCTAATATAAATATTATGTACTTGATAAAATATTCAATGGAAAACAAAAGAATGACAAACTGTTAATGAGCTATTGACACATTTGCTAATGCGAGAACCTGGGATTGAGAAGGGCGCCTTTAACTGTGTGATCACAGGATTTGACCGTGATATTCATTGGTAGCAATAACACATCGGGATTTTATACGTTCTCGTAGAGATCGAACTTGTCATCGCGAACGGCTGCTATTTTGATTAGTACTAGAATATTCTGTAGGGCTGTGGAAATAGTGGTAATTTCGCCCCCAGATTATCTTCTCTTCTTGGCCAATATCTTTGGCTTTCCTGGCGTAAAGTACGCCCTGGTGTTACTTCACAGCAGTAATATTTCAGTCATTTTATACAAGTTTGCTCTGTGTGGTCCATTCAACAAGAGAAAAATCATTTGTTCTTGATAGTATTGATGGTTGCAAAATGGATGATACTATTTTTATATCTCCCATTGATGTTAAAAATGCTATTAGTAAATTACAATTGGGGAAATCGGCAGGGCCTGATTTCCTCTCGCCTGAGCATTTTGTTTTTGCCAGCAAAAAGGTGTATATACATTTGAGTATGTGTTTTACTGCCATGCTTTTGCATGGTTTGTGTCCTCTTAGATATTTTCTGCTACTATTTTAGTCCCAATTATTAAAGACAGAAATAGTAACATTACTGACAAAAACAATTATCGGCCAATTGCATTGTTGCTTCGAAAGTCATGGACTTTGTTATTTTGGGCAAGATTGATTGCTGTCTTGATTCATCAAACTACCAATTTGGTTTTAAGCCCTCTCATTCTACTGACATGTGTGTATTTGTTTTGAAAGAAATCATTAGTTATTATAGGAAACGAGGAAGCAATGTTATTGTTACGTTTATGGATGCTCCTAAAGCATTCGATCGAGTTAATCACTGGACACTGTTTAAAAGCTGATCTCTAGAAATGTACCAATTCTTTTCGTAAGGTTTCTCCTTGTCTGGTACAGAACTCAGAATATTTTTATTCGTTGGGCCAATTGCCTATCTGACAGTTTTACAATAGTCAATGGTGTTAAGCAGGGCGGAGTTTTATCTCAAAGTTTTCAATGTCTATGTTGATCATCTGAGTACAAGGCTAGTTAATTCAAAAGTGGGATGTAACATAGGCGGTGTTTTCATAAATCACTTAATGTACGCTGATGATATCTGTTTGATCAGCCCTTCTGTCAAGGGAACTAAAAAACTTGTTGACATATGTAGCCACTGTGGCGACCTGCATTTCATTACTTTTAATACGAAGAAAACAAATGCATGTGTGTCATTTCAATACGCACTTAGATTGTATACACTCTATCTGTTTATCTTAATGGTATGAAAATTACATTTGTAGCAAAGAAAAAGCATTTTGGTATTTGTTGACGGATCAGATTAGTGATAATGAAGATATTGAGCGTCAAAAGAGAGCATTATGTGTATCTGCAAAACTGCTCTTGAGGAAATTTTCTTTATGTTCTGTGAATATAAAGTGTAATCTTTTCAAAGCATATTGCTACCAATTATATGGTGGTAATCTGCGGGTTAATTATACTGCTGGTGTCTTGAAAAAAGTGAAAGTTGGCTACAATAATGCAGCTCGCATTTTTCTGGGCTATGAGAGACGCAGTAGTGCAAGCTCTATGTCTGTTTCCAATAGGATTGATAGTTTTGATGCTCTTTTACGAAAGCAAATGTATAGTCTGATGGAAAGAATATCTTAAAGTGAAAATACAATTGTAAGAATGGTTAATGATGTACTGTTTTACAGTTCTGACTTGCGTAACCTGTGGAGAAAGTCGATCTTTCATGGTTAGTGAATGTATTTATATATGGATAGTATATCCAACACCAGTTGTATTTTTGTATCACAGTATCTGTATTTCCTTTGTGTAATTTACATGGACGAATGTAGTCCGAAATAAACAAGTACAAAGTACAAAGTTACAAGTTACAAAGTAATGATGTTCATCATCTTACGTTACTATAATGACTATTAACCCTGAGTTATTTACTTCGGTCCGGGTAGGATTCATTACAATTCCGGCCCGGTACAACGCAGGTCCCACTGTATAGGATTCAAAGGCTCAAACTTCAATTTCGGTCATCCCGAGCATTCATAGAGTTAAAACATTTTAAAGTGATATAATTAAGTTCATTGACTAGAATCAAATCTGTACAGAAAATCAGAAACTCAAAATTGACCACGTCCCCGTCAGATGATGGTTACATCGAATTTTTCTCCGACAAATGCAATTATTTAGGTAAATATTAAGTTGAGGAATGGCTACATTTATAATGAAAGGTCATTGAATGTAACTGCGTCCTTCTTCCAAAGTGGTGTTTTAAGTCTTTCATTCAGATGGCCGTCTTTGTAGCCGTGGTCTAACTCCCACTCCGTTCATTTCGCAGCTAATTAAAAGCGTCCCTCCAACTTCAGTGTTGGTATAAGAACCGATCGCCTGTACAGTCTCCATAGCTTGCCTTTCTTTGAACTGCGCGGAGTTGGCATGATGCAACCATTCTTGTCTATCTTTATCTTTCGCAAGAAGATAGAATAAATAGGGAAACCTTTTCCCAAAACGCATGTCACAAACTAGCTCTTTTTATAGAAACTGTAACCATTGACATTCACTCAATGCATGTTGGCATGCTATCTGAAGGTATTCAAACAAACCTATCATTTTGAAGGGATCGTGGAAGCTATTCACCGCTGCCCCCCCCCACGTGATTTTAACCTCCCCATAGCTAAACTCTGCGAACCCGTCATTTAAAGGTATTATCAAAATGATGTGCCCAAAGGAAACGCAAGAAATTAAAGATGTTATAAAATGGTGTTCCCTGAAAACGCGCCGAAAATTGTCAGTAAAAACTTAAAGTAACTTACTTTGCATTATTTTTTACTTCATATCTGCTGGCAATCTTTTCATTTTCTCTGTCATCCTTGGTGGATTTTTCTTTTCAAGCCAACCTCTCGGAATCCCCCCGAAGCCAAGCCCCCTCAGGATATCAAATGGTCCATCCCTTAGTATTAATTTTAAACTTGTCAGTTTCAGTTACCGTTCTTCTCTGACCTCTTCCCATTTCTTGGATTCTTTGTCGTTCATCGTTTTTTACTTGTTTTTACCATAGAGAAAGATAGACTGTCTATATGTTTCTCTGTGTTTTTACGATCAAAAGATATTTCGGGAGAACACAACACAGATCTCAACATGAGGTGTAACATTTACTCTTCTTTCATCGATGTTGTTGATGACCCTATCTTTTAGGATGGGTGGTCAATATCTTGCGACAACTTCAACCGTAAGTAAGCCTCATTTTACAGACGAAGGCAATGTTACCGCTCATTTTATAAGCGCTTCTGTGATTACCATTTTGGATTTTATCGTGAGCAACGTTTTACACAGTGACTAGTGGGTGGTTGTTTTCATACACTCAATGATGGAACCTCCCTTGAAAACGTACTTTGGATTTGTATGAATTTACGGAAATACTATTACGTAAAGTTCATGACGAACTATGGTGCCTGCCGTTCAGGGGGAATATTACAGCTAATTCGTAGTATTCGCAAAAGATGGCCTTTGATAGGTGGAACTATTACATTTCTAGAAATGAAATGCCACAAAAAATGTTTAGCGCGAAAAATGGACCAAATTATGGTAAATCGCATTTGCGTGCATCTGTCAGATTAGAAGCAGGCGTACTGCCAATTCACAACAGAAAAAATATTTGCAGCAGTATATTACCTATCTGCAGACAGCCATATCGATGACCAGAGTAAGCTCGGCTATTTACAATTACCAAATCTGTAAGCTTACTGCCAGTGGGTTGGCTTCAAAATTACTTTATAGATACGTCTTCTTTCTTCCGTAGGTTGGACCAAGGATGATTCAGAAAAATCAATGAATCGAATTTCAAACCAAAAATGCGCAATAAGATGTTTGAAATATACGAATGACAATTTTAGGTAGAAGGTGTTTTATAGTTCGGTTTATTTGCTCACAGATAAAGAGAAACACAGACTAGAAACCCGGCACGCCGTTTGATGTCATGGTCGTCTCGATAAACTATGGCCTTTTCATATTAAAATGAGCTTCACAGGTGTTATACTTTTGGCAGATTTCTTACGTGGTTGGTAATTGCACGAGATTATGCGAAAAAGTAGGACGAGATTTCCTAGAATAATGGCGTCGTGCTGCCTGTTGTGTGTACAATGGCCAATAATGCCTGTTTACCAGCTCTTCACCTGTAACCTCCGTTGTTGCTCGTAGGTTTTTCCAGAACATCCCTATACTCGCCGCTGCTTCATGGACACGTACTGATAGGAAACCATTATATAACGATACCACGCTGACTTTCGCTTCTATAGTTTGGACAGTATTGTAGCAAAAGGACTGGCAATTTTTGTTTCCCTCTTTCCCTGGACGCTATGAAATGGAGTTCTGTGCCACGCATGTTATCTTGCGAGCCACACACCTGAGTCAGTGGCAGTGACATCTCAAGTTAGCAACACATGGCAGAGGGACGGACTGTTCGCGGAGGCTTCCCAGTAATGTACCGGTAAGAATGTTCTCAAACGACTAAAACAGTAAACGATAATCCTTTATTCCTACTTTTAGACCTCCAGCTGTTTTCTCCTTCCACATTGCACGGTTCGAATTGTGGGTTATGTCACAGTGAAAGGCGACTAAACCAAGGAGTGTACAATTGATCTCTAGAGGGGTGGACTAAATTCACATGAAAATGACATTATACTATGAAAACATTCATTTTTCTTACACACCAGTATATACATGGTATCACTGTTCCCGAAGGTGATTTTTTGTGCTTTCAATGTATATTTCCCCGCTGCAATTCTTACCTTTGAAGCAGTAGGTTCAACTATATCAAGGTTAAATACAAGGTCGAGGGTCTATGGTTTGTATTACTGGGATGTATTACTGGCCTGGCAGCGCTTTTCCTGTGTTGATCTATCAATCGGCGGGACAAGTTTACTTGATACAAAACTACTTGAAGTTTTCCTAGATGGCAAGAAGTAATTTATCGCGAACTTTTTGTCACAATAGTACCATACCTTGCAAAATTTGGAAAACAAACAGGAAATAAGTGCGAGTTTGCCGATGAACGCATGCAGATGTCGTTTATGTTGATTAGCGCCTTCCCATTGTTTAATTAAAATAGAATGAATAGTTCCGTTGCTAAGGAACATTAACAACGACAACAACAACAACAACAACAACAACAACAATAATGCCAGTAAATACGTTGGGACTAAATTAACTTTTACTTAATTAATCATTCGTGTCGTTGACATGGACATTATCAACTTCCCAACACATTTTATGGGGCCATTAGGTCGATGTTTGTGTACACATCGGCACCAATGCGATTTTTCCCAACATCAGTTACTGTAACACCTGTATAACACCGATAAGAAATAACTTTAGCAGATAGTTTATACCAAACACCTGTGTAAAATTTAGATGTTTTTTGCAAGTGTAATAACACGACGATTTTAAGGGGGAGACCACCTTCCATGGGTGATTTTCGTCATATTTTTGTTTTATTGTAAATTTTGAATCGATGTAATATGGCCTTTGAGAGGACGAAAAGTTTGAAACCATATCATACTCGAAATGTATTAAAATTTAACAAAAATGAACACTATCGCCTGTGCGCGTTGTCACTCGAGCCATAGCGCGTTCTCTCTTAGACACGCCGATATGTCCGATCGTTTCTTCCACAGAACTGTCATTTTAAGTTCAGATTCAAGTCCATATAGTTGTTTGTTGTCGTGAAAAGTAATATCTTAACCTATATCTTAACCTATATATTATTAGTTTCTTACCAACGTACAAAAACTTGGCCCGTTCGCCAAAGCACATGTTTGACGAGATGTTTTGCGAAACGGTGAATAAATGTATTGGAAGCACGGCCATACTTGCATTGAGGAGATATTCATGTTACAGTCTTCCCGAAAAAAAACGGGGATGTTTGGCGATAACAAAGTTAATGACTCGGTCAGTTGAACAAAACAAAACTTTTCGGACATCATAGGTGCGACCGTACACAGATCGATGACAAGTGTTCTCATGCTTTCTGAGAATGAATAGCGTGTTCCCATAGCTACCACGCGAAATCCGGCTTTGATCAATGTTCCCGTCCTCTCGGAGGATAACTTTGGAGCTGCGTAGCCAATGTTGAGGCTGAAATATCCGAATCTTTTGTGTTCGAAAGGCTTATTGATTTACAGAGAATTTTACAGGGAATACCAAACTTTTGTTATTAGTTTACATGTATATAACCAAGCACACGGGGCAAAGCCAAATACTCACAGGTTGGAAAATTTCTGCGAGTCGCTCTCACCAGCGGTCCCGAAAAAAACATACGCAGTCTCTGAAGTCGGTATCATCGCTCCTGTGTTTATTTTGTTTGTACGACTAGTTTGAAAATCATAGACTTTCTTAACGGTGAAATACATATTTTCATTCAATATTTTACGCACGAAATTACCTGTGCATTTAATACGTCATTTGGAAGCAAAAACGTTTACAGACTTTCGATGGTGATAATTAACTCCAGGCCGTTACATGTCTCCAGTGTGGTTTATGTTACGTTGCGACGTTCTTACCACAGTACGTCGGAACGTAGCATAAACTCACAGCATAAACTAAATTTATACCATAGACAGTCCCCTTTCTCGACTCATTTTACAAACTTCCTAGTCCACATAACGCCTGTGGTCGTGCCTACAGAAGGTAGCTATCGATAGCGAGGTCCACAAAAGCGAACTATCGAGCAATATGGCCGAGAATGAGAGAAGAGTTGAAACTGTCAGAGTGATCGGGCCACTAAATTTTTTACCAACAATTTTCGTTTCTCTAACAGTAAGAATTATACGTGAGCATGAGATTACGTCAAAAATCGAACTTAATCAAATTAATTTGGCAGCTAGAAGGATGTGAAATACACCCACTTTACCCATTCGAATGACAGAAATTATGAATCTCCAGTAAGCGTTGCCCAACCCGATTCAGTTCCTTTCTTGAAAGGCTGCTTTTGTTTTATTTACATGTGAATCACATTGAATAATAAATGGATGTTTTAGCTATTTTCCGTTGAAAATGTGCATAAGAATTTAAATTATCACTTCTCAGGCCTTCCAAAACAACACTTAATGCAGTTGCAAATATAAAAGTAATGACCATGCCTTACCCATACTTTGTAAAATTATTTAGATTTCCAATCCAACAATTGTGTTTATTTTCACATAAATTATTGTTCAGATATTCCTCATTATCAAATAAAAATATGGGGTCACCAGCCTATATACCATGCTACATCACCCCCTCCCCATATGTGAAATGGGAAAAATCACAATTTGATGAGATATATGTCATTTTTAAATTATTTTGTTGGGGCTTTTAAATACTTTGTAAACATATCAACATTCAAACATTGAAATTTTACAACTCGAAGATAATATAATGATCATTCAATCGTCACTAACAACGTCTGCTTTCATGCTAAAAGCTCTGACAAGTATGAAAGTAGGTTCCCATCAAAACCACGGTGTAATTTTTACAGTGAGCACGGCGCGCGTCTTAAAGCGCGCGTGCTATAGTTTGCACGTTGTAATGATGACGTAGCAAGTGACTCATAGCGAGTGACCCATCAAACGCCAGTTTCAGATGCGTTTACAAATGGTGTGAACTGGAACTGGTCGCAAGCGCGCACTTTAACGCAGAACCACGGTCCCTTTGTGGTTGTGGTTGTGGTCCCTACTCTGTACTCATTCATCACTAGGCTGGGCTTCGAACAAAACCTGGTGATACATTTTGTAACGTCAACTGAGAGGCTGATCATTCTAGTTAACGTTATTATACCCTCGTTTTCCTATAACACGTATTTAATAAAATTGTTTCTGTACAAAACAAATAACGGCTGAAAATCCAAATAGTACTGCAGTAAACTGCGGACCATTGTCGGAGAATATTCTTCTGGAATTCCCCATCTGGCAACAGATTTTGCAGTTTTCCAATTACTTGTTCACTGGTTGTACTTGTCATATGTACGAGATCTAAGTATCTGCTGTAGTATAGTCCATGACGACCATATATTTCTTATTGCTGAGATCGCATAGATCAACAGCTTTTTTCTGCAATGGTCTCTCTGGCAATGGCGTTACCATCATCGGCTGTGTTGGTTTATTTTCCATGCAGAACTTACAATTAGCTATCTTCTTTTGATATCACTGGTGATGCCTGGCCACCATACTGCATGGATTGCTCGTTCACGGCATTTTGTCACACCTTGACGTCCCTCGTGGATTTCTCCAGGACTTCCTCTCTCATTGTGGTTGGTATCACAATTCTGAGATGAGTTTGGTATCATTCAATGAAAGCTGGCTTCCCAATGAGTAGTATTGTTGAATTTCGTCTGGCACTTCTCTTGCTCGTTTTGGCCATCCTGGACTGGTTTATTCTGGTACTAACCTCAGTTGTTCATCATCCATCGTTGCTTGTCTGATTTCTTCCATCTTGTCTGGTGTTCCTGGTTCCATTGCTTCCAGGTTATCAACATGTGCTTGTATTTCTCCTTCCGTATCAGGTTTTTCTATGCACTGAATCGGATTTCTGACAGTGTGTCTGCCACTATTAATTCTTTTCCAGGTACGTATAGGCCTACTGACTTTGCATTGAATCGCATCAACCTGAGTAGTAAGCGTTGACATCTTAGTGGTGCTTTGTCGATGTCTTGACTGTTGATCAGTGGTACTAGTGGTTTGTGGTCAGTCTGTAGTATGAATGACTCCAGACCAGTGAGACCAGTGCTGTATCGGGAATTTTCTCACAGGCCCAAACACCTGCTAAACACTCCTTTTCGATTTGTGCGTACCGCTGCTCTGCTTTCGTTAGTGTACGTGAAGCATATGCAACAGGCCTTTTGAGCAAGACTGCACCTTGTCCGTATAGCTGCTGGCATCTGCACTCACTATTGTTGGCTTGCTTGGGTCGTAGAATGCAAGTATTGGTGTAGTAGACACCAATTGCTTCATTTTCTGGAATGCTTCAGCTTGCTTTATGCTCCAGACCCATGCGACATCTGTCTTCGGTAATTCACTTATTGGCTGTATCACTGTTGACAAATTTGGTAGGAATTTTCCGAGATAGTTTACCATACCGAGTAGTTGTTTCAACTCGTGTTTGTTTGTTGGCGGTTTCAACTCCTGAATTGCTTTTTACTTTTTCTCGCTGACCCACTCTGCGCCGATTATTCCTCCAAAGAACTTAATACTTGTTTTTCTTATCTCACATTTACGCTGATTTAGTTTCAGTCCTGACTCTTCAATAACTTGCAGTGTAATATCAAAGTGGATGTCATGGTCTTGCATTGTCTCGCCATGTATAATTATATCATCCATGATCGTTTCTGCTTTCTCATTGTCACGTAACAAGTCTGTCATCAAACGCTGAAATATATCTGGTACGGAGGTGATTTCGAATGGCAGTCTTTTAAAACAGAATCGACCAAACGGTGAGATGAATGTAGTTAACCTTGAACTTGCTGGATCTAATGGAATCTGCAAGAATCCACTCGAAGCATTTAATTTCGAGAAAGACTTTGGACCCTGCTAGTTTTTGGGCGATGTCTTCTAAAGTTGGAAGCACATACCTTTCTCTTTTCACTTCTTCATTGAGTTTCCTTAGATCCACGCATACACGAATTTTCCCCGTCGATTTCTGGACAACCACCATCGGGGCACACCCGGCCACTCTGTAGGTTCAGTGACCTCTTCGATGATTCCGCCCTCTATCATTCTCTGCAATTCTTCCTTTACTTTGGGAAGGACTGGAAATGGAATGCGCCTTGTTGTAGTGACACTGTATGGCTTGGCTCCATCTTTAAGTTGCAATTTTCAATCCCAGTTTTTCCGCATTAGTGGAGTTCTCCTCCCAGTCAAACACCTTGCCAGTACGCTGTTTAATTTCTATAACATTCATTACACAAACTGACCTCAACCTTTTGTCACATTTTGCCAATCCTGCAAACAGAGTTTATACAGAGTTTGTACAAGCGTTTGATTGACGGTCGGTTCAAATCGCCACCGGTCATTGATTCCCGACCTGCAACGCTCGAATTTTCGAAAAAAATTTCCATCCAGTCGCGTTAGAATTTAATAAAACCACAGGGTTCGGTCGGCAGCAGCTTCGCGCTGACCGCTTGGCAGTCTGTCTGCGTGTTTGCGACCGGAAAAAAAAACTAAAAAGTGGCATTTCTGGAGTGTGTGCCCGCGTGCTGCATGTTTGGTGTCCACTTACACTGTGAACACCGCCATAGCTTCGTGCCCTTTAAAAAGGAGGCTCCGCCTTTAAACTCTATCTTTACTGGCTTGCAATTGAATATGCATATATGTCTCCAAACACGCATTGGATTGTCTGTTTTGAACTATCAGGCTTGACGACTTCCTCAGCTCTGATTGAGATACTAGGCCCATCTCACAAGCGACTTTTCGTCCGAGTAGATTATTTACATGGTCTCCCTGAATGACGTAGACCTTGGTATGATATATTTTCCCCTTGTGCTTTATATCGGCAATGAACCATCCTTTACAGTTCAGCTTACCTCCTGGGCTGATAAGATTGGTATCTGCGGGTTTCAAAATTGTGCACTTCGGAATGCGTTTGTGTGCTATCTTAGAGATAACCGTGATGTCGGCTCCGGTATCAATCATGAAGTTACATGTAATGACTTTTCCGTTAATCTTCAAATTTACCTGCCAGTCTTCCTGTCTTTTCCCGCGCTGGAAACTTGTCCGAGAAAAAGTGATTGTTTTACTGACCAAACTTCATCACTACTTTCGGCGGTAGTGACCCCTTTGACAGAGAGCAGAGAGCTGCAAAGTGTCCCATTTTGTTGTATTTATTACACTGCTTTCCTTTGGCTTGGCAATCACCTTTCTCATGTTTACGACCACACTTAGTGCAGGCACCTCTGGAATTTTCCTCCCTTTTACTTTTATGGGGGTTTTTACCAGACCGAAATTTGACTTTGCCTTTCTGTGCAACTTCATCTAAAGCCTGGACTTTCATTTCATTTATACCACAAATTCAGACAATAGTGTAAAAAGTCCTGTACTTTATTATGCGCATGGAATTTCCACCGAAATGTGAGCGAACCGGAATTTTATCTGACTTTGTGCGACTCCAAGTGTCGCATACACATTCTGCGATATACTCTGTTCCGTTTTCAGCAATGTATCGCAACTTCTGGAGAGTGTAACTTGGTGCCACGTTGACGGATTAGCATTGTCTTTGCAAAAGTTATATTGAGTTACTGTTTCTACAAAATTGTGTCCCAGAATTTCGATATTGTTCCAAAAACAAAAGATATCATGACAAACGTCGACAAACGTTGTTAATTATTCAGAATCCACCACTTCTCACTTTCAAGACTAATTGTGCAAAAACAAAGCGGAGTATGAACAATCCAAGGCACGTTTTTTTTTAAACACCCTACTCTGCTATCGATTGCAGTAAACGGCTCACCAATAGCCATCACCCTCTCGTACTTACATATTTTAAGTGAAAAAACCGTAAAACACACATTTTTGAGCAAAACAAACACACGCCCACATATTTTGAAATATTCTCACAATTTTCGTAATCTTTAGTTGTCGAGCTACCCAAATATATACTACTTGAATTGTCGGGTTAAAAGTTCATTTTTATGATGAAAAATCAGGTTAAAGATAAGTGTGTGCGAAGGTTGGTCTCCCCCTTAAAAGATAACTC
The DNA here is from genome assembly GCF_041260155.1 of Ptychodera flava. Taxonomy (NCBI): domain Eukaryota; kingdom Metazoa; phylum Hemichordata; class Enteropneusta; family Ptychoderidae; genus Ptychodera; species Ptychodera flava. The sequence continues at coordinate 10,447,314 of NC_091936.1, forward strand.
TGAACTGTTTGTTGATTCATGTATCTCGATGAATAATGGTAATAGTTTGTCGTTCGCGGGAGAGTTGAGTAACAGTGTTCAATCTTGCCTTCATAATTTCAGCTGTTTTGTTGTTGAGAAGAAGAAAATAGAGATAATACTTTCTCAGAAATAATTTATTTAAATAAACTAGCTATAGCTACTGTTACCTGACCTTGAAAAGGGCCTTGTGCTGAACGCATGTCTTATGTTGACGCATAAACTTTACAGGTTCCCAATGAATTTCTACAAAAGTACCCGTTGCAAATTACTGGTGTAATTTTTGACATTAACTAACTCAGCTAATATAATTAAATATTACGTATCTGCAAAGTACTATACCTGGTGTCTCTGTCACCAGGTACAATACATGGTGTCTCTGTCACCAGGTACAATACATGGTGTCTCTGTCACCAGGTACAATACATGGTGTCTCCGTCACTAATGCGACATCATTAGATGAATCAGGTGGATAATACTTTGGACCGGCAAATTTTGTTGGTTTGAGTTACTGGAATCTGTGAGTACACTTATATAATCTACGTTGTGAGTTTTATTCACAAATTATTGTGTAATACGCCGGGGAAGGGGGTACTCCCATTGAAGGTGAACGGGTATGTGCCGCCCAAATGGGTAACTTTTTTGCGGAAAAATCCCTAAATTTGGTCAATTTTTCATTGGAAATATCCCTAAACATGGGTCGGAAACACAGCAAACGTCCCAAATTTTTTTGCATTCATGAGAATAAGGGTATGAAATCTTCAAGACCCATCCCTCGGGCTGACCGCGCCGTGTTCGGACGGTGATACGCAATGCGCGTATGCAGTGATGCAACTCTCGATCGAGAACCTTCTCTCCAGTGACGTGACCCAGGTTGACCCGCTAAGAGACTGTAATTGAGAAGCAGTATCGTCAGTTCCTGTGCGTCCGATCCTTGGAAGTCATCTGCCATGGCCTCTTTTGGTGATAGAGGTGTTGTGGAATGTTGCTTGTGGTATTCACACATTTGAGTGAGGATTCCAGTTTTTTTAGAAAATCCCCATATTTTAAGGTATAATAACCCCGGAATAAACCTCGACCTTTTATTCAAATGTTACAAAACAGAACGAAGCTGTGAAAGATACCGGGTTTTGATTTCATTTATATATTGTCGTCTGCATGGCTTCCCGGGCATGGCTTCCAGTCACACACAGCCGGAAAGATGAAATGTGCTGTGCCGAGCGAGCTCAGAGGATGTACGCCGTGGATAGACCGTCCTCTTTGGGAGAAATCGGGTCGACGTCCTTTTTTTTCGGGGGGGGGGGGGGGTATTTGAATTAAATGCCAGTCTGGTTATCCGCAAGTTATTTTCACCATTCATTGTACTGTGCAGTTATTGTGATTTTGCATATTCTCAAAAATGATTCAGGCTACACAGTGAAAATCCATTTCTGTTTTTTGACTCGTGGAACTATGGCTTAGCTCAGTGGCAATAAAGGCATTGCTTGCATGATAATTAAGGACATTTGAAGTTTCAACAGAGACTTTTTTATTTCAGTGACACTATCTCCCATGAAATTAGCAGTTTGTTTGTTTTTGCTGGCAATAAATGTGGTAATCCAAAGCAATAAAATAACAGAAACTTATGACAGTACGTATTTGTATCAGTGAGAGTGTACTGTTTTACAGCAATACTTTCACGGTTGTAAGTTAAAAGCCCTATGAGCTGCAACTTTCGGCATAATTTCATAAATTTACTTTCAAACTAAGATTACTGCATGCAGTTTTACTCACTGAAATATCAGAGTATAAGTAATATGAACCTCTGAATGTGAGCATATGTGTAAGTTTTAACCAGATAAACAGATAAATAATAAAGTGGTACCACACCTAAATGTTGACCCCCGGGTAATGCGTAGACATCCAATTGGATGTGCTGTTCATATTTAAATCTGTGCTAAATTTGCAGATTGTGTGATTTTATTGTCAATACAACCCAATTCTTCGGAAGTTCGAAATGTAAATGTGCGTTGTCAATCACTTTTAACCCGAAGAGTTACTTACGACGCTTGCACGTCTAGTGAGAAGTAGTTTTTGTACTTTTTTGTTTTGGGTAGGTGTCATTGTATGGTAAAGAATTGAAAGTTCACTTCAAATAGCAGTTTCCGTTGTCGGTAGTAATTACAAGTGTTACAATATCTATGTTAAATTATCTACCCAGGAAAATTACAGCCGAATTTGGCAAGTCGACTCGATCTGAGCATGTACTTGTGCAGTGCTTAAATGTAAACAAACAAACAAACAAATAAACAAACAAACAAAATAATAATACATTCATAGATAACTTAGCAAATTCATGGTCATGTGCTCTTTTTAATGCGTAAATTGAATAGAAAATGAACAGCGAAGTCATCTTAGACATCGATGTATGCTCTTAAAAATATTTGTTTTTTAACAAATCTATTCTGATAGGATGACGTTGGGAGGGTTATCGCATTAAAGTTGACCGTTCTTCACAGCTGACATCACATTAGTGATTGTGAGAAGTCCCTTGCATAGAGTGAGTGGGAAAGCGCCGCCAGCGACCTAAAATTGAATGGTAAAATTGGACAATTTGACCAAATTTCGCTTACTTGTGGGCCAAATGGGACTGAACATGGTTTGAACATGGACCAGGAGGCAATACTAATGCCACAAGCTAACTTTAGCATTTCCGCCCTTCGGCCAATTCGAGTTTGACGTTAATGGACAAAAATGTACATACTTACCCATTTTGACGTAACGGTCAATATTTGCCTAAATCAGAACGGGAAAGAGAGTTTTGGCACCAAGTGTGATGTAGGTAAGTTTAAGGGACCGTCCATACATAGTGACCAGAATTTCGGCATGTGTACCAATAACTAAAGAAAATGTCAGTCTCTCGGACACAGAGGGGAAAAGACGTATGCAGCATTGTACTACGCTTTGAATGCACGTCTCATCTTAGTGTTGGAGTGTAAACATCTTTTTTTACTTCTCAGATTAAAACATATATTTTCATATTTTCGTTTTCAGCGAATAGCTTAATGTTCACGTATTTCAAGTGCAAACGTACATAAAAAATCTAATCGTTTTCACGGACGGTTATTACTGAATTATAACAGAATGTTAAATGTTCATTTGCTTTCCTAATGTTGGCTTTCAATGGAAAGTGAATGAGGGAAACCATCTCAGCAATGTAAACTAAAAGTACAAGGTCTTACCTTTGAAAGGTTCCTTTTCCATGTGCTGTACTTGTATTTCTACGCCTATCCTTAATTTTCCAAAATAGGGTCAATGCTGGAGCAAGTTGAGCTGTGAGAGCAAGGTTATTCTGAAATAAAAATGTATGGAAAGATTTTTTAATCGAAATTTCAATGCACGAGCTGAAGGGAAAAAAATATTCACACCACTGGTTTTCATTGATAGTCATACAGACTCTGAAACAAAATGCATACTGTACGTAGATTTTTGGCGCATGTAACTCCGGAGTTGAGAATGAAAGGTAGAAGGTCACTGCGAGTACAAACCGTGACCGTCGTCGTTAAACGAAAGTTTATCGTGATTAGAATGTTAACGTCATATGTATGTATTCCTATGTGTCATACTTAAAGGCACCCATCTCAATTCCAGGTTCTCGCATTAGCGAATGTGACAGTTTGTCATTCTTTTGTTTTCCATTGCATATTTCATCAAGTAAGTAATATTTACATTAGATAAATCTGTTAATTGAGTGGGGGGGGGGGTTAACAGGTTCAAATAATTTCAATTTGTTTGTGTTGAGTCGTAGGCCGCAAAAATAAAGTTACTTTTGTTTGTGAATTTGAACGAAAATGAATGAAGATAGAAAATCATAGATGTTTCAATTAAATGCTCACGATCAATATTTCATTTGCTTTACTTTCATTTCCGCATAGGGACTGGACGTAAATTACCAGGGGGAGGACTGGGGGATTATGGGATGGGCCACAAATTTTCATGCCTATGTCTGGGAGGGTCATGGCTTTGTCAATCTATAATTGGAGGAGGGTCACAAATTTTCAAGCGGGGAATATTTTAAAATTAAGAAGACCCTGTATTGTGGGGTATTAAATGGAAATGTCATATTGTGACTACTCAAGTGTGGTACTGATATCTGCAATAATACAGTGATAATTCATGGGAAGAAAACTACAGTAGACGGCGTTTACTGATGTTTATTTACATCTCTCCTGCTATGATCTTAGAGGATTGTAATGATCTTGATGCAGCAGAGTATTTCGAAGCCAACAGCGCCCCCTAGTGTTGTTGTCGGTCATACTACAGATCGTAAAGTTTTCATCCGATTTATTAACATTTTCTTGATTAGTGAAAGTTGGAAATTATAAATGTATCGACCTAAAGCTATTTCAAAATCGTAGATTAAACTTTTAGTGTTTAGTAGTGGTTTTCCGCCAATTTGTTGTTCACATGATTCAGCGGTAGCCATCTTTTTTCCTATATTCCATATGAACCAAGGCAGTAGTTCAAGTTCACCGATAATTCGCCTAGATTACCAACTAAATGGGCCCACGAGGTAATATATTTACATAGTTTGTATTGCATGAGTTTATAAGAGACATTTTTTGCATGCCAAACTTATTTAAAACATTTATGGATGTGCTACGGAATCGTTTTTCAGAGCGTGCAGTGTACACGGACAAATTCACTATAACTGCAAGCGGACTGTAGCAATGCCCATTGCATACTATCAGACAGAGATTGGACAGACGATGCACTCATTTGCAACAGTGGCGCTATGAAAATTGAGACATCATGAACAGTTATATTCTGTACATTGAGTACACCGTGTTTAGACTAGTAGTTTGTTAGTGTTTTTATTTACTAGATCTTACGAAGTTGGTGTCTGTAAAGCAGAGCAATAAACGAGATATGCCACATCAGTCAAGTCTGTGTACGCCTAAGTTTTGAGTATTAGTTGGTGCTGCTATAAAGATTGCTTTCATTTTCTCAGACTTTGGCATACAAATATATTATAAAGTGTTGGTATATATTAGGTCATAGAATGATTAATTTTTTAAGTAATCTGATATCTACAAGTAAGCTGTAATCATTGAATGTGAACAGAATTTCTCTGTAATTTCGACAGTAACGTAAATCTGACACAGAACTCTCACAGGAACCTTCAAGCAAAGTTTGACAGACAAGTAGTATTTGAGTAAGTTTTTTTTTAACTAAAAAGCAAAATAAATGCTTCAAAAGTACAAGTTAGGTGTGTCACAGGATCAACCATAGGGACCTTCACACCAAATTTCAGAGTATTCGAATTACACATGTTAGTCTCTTATCATTGTTATTGCAAAAAATAAAGGTATCACGTGTATGAAATCAAGCTTGCTAAACTTACCAGCCTTTTCACAAAGATATAGTTTTCAGGGAACGTATGTCAGCCTTCAGCATAGCCGTTACGATTTCAATGTCATATTCTTCTACTGGGTTTGCTTTACACCATGGCCAATGTGACGAGGAGCAGTGTTTCGAAACACACGGACACAAGTGACAACTTCTATCATGTTTATGAGCTTCCGTTTATTAGCTTTTCGCCTGTGTTGTATCTTTTTCTGCTTTAAACTTTTGTGTCAGAAGAAACTAGACTTATAGACTGATTTACATTGTTCCAATAATCCATGACTCATTTCCAGTAACTGCAGACTTCTTTTGTCCTGGTTGACAAGTGTTTGAATCGCCTGTGAGTTGGCAGCTTTCCTTCCAGTAATCAGTTTACCATTCTTTGTAAAGTGAAGATGAAAACTTTTGATGATTTTTTTGTATTTCACTCTATTATGCAATTTCTTGTTTGCACTTTGCACTCGCTTGTGCATATATGTCCTGAACTGGTCAAAATCTTATGGTATACCGTCCACTGAAATTTGCATATTTGTATTTTGGGGCATTTTTACTGCTTTTGGTAAAAAGTCTTCTTCTCTGAAACTGCTTGTCTGATTGCTTTGAAATTTGATGTGCAGATTACTTAGATTTGTTCAAATCGTGGTGAATTTTGCATATTTGTATTTTAAAGGCAATTTTTGTCGTTTTTGGTAAAAAAAATTTAAAAATCTTCTTCTTCAAAACTACCGGTCAGATAGCTTTGATATTTGGTACATAGGTCCCTAGAGATGATCTATTTCAGATTTGTTCAAATTGTGCAGAAATATGCAAATTTGCATTTTTGGTCAAAAAATGTGTTTCTCAAAAAGTACTGGCCTGATAGCTTTGAAATTTGATATGCAGGTTCCTAAAGATGAAGTAAATATGATATATTGAAATTATGGTGAAATCTGCAATTTTGTATTTTTGGGACAATTTTTGCCATGTTTGTTCAAAAAAATGTTTCTCAAGAACTGCAAGTCGATAGCTTTGATATTTGGTATACAGGTACCAAGGGATTATTTTAATTTATGATATATTGAAATTATGGTGAAATCTGTAATTTTTATTTTGGGGCAATTTTTGCCATTTTTGGTCAGAGAATCTTATTCTCAAAAAACTACTCTTTAGATAGCTTTGGTCGACATGTTCTCAGGGATGATACAATGTGATATATTCAAATTATGATGAAATCTTCAATTGTATATTTTTGCAGCTATTTTAGCCACTTTTTCTGGCCATTGAAATGAGCTATCAAAGATTTCCCACCTTCTTCATCAACATGTGTCAAAATAGTATTCTTTACAAAACACAGCGGAGCTATATCGGCCGTTAGGTCACTTAGTTATTATTCCTCCCCCGGTTTTGTCTCCTATTCAAACACTGTTGTACCAAATAAGTTCTAATTTGGAACATAGGTAAAACTCACGGGACATATTTTTTATTTTGTTACCATGCAATCTATAATGGCAACTGGTCACATGACCTAGCTGCTATTCTCATTTGAAATTTTCAATTCCATCTCACTTGTATAAATATTAATCAATCAAAATTCTGCGAGGTTATTTTGTAGACCATATAGCTTGGCTCCCTTGTGCCAAATGTCAAGGTCAAAGGCCTTACCAATTTTGACGAGAAGATTTTTAAAGAATTATGTTTCATAATTTTCTGTGACCTTTGACCTTCCCTATACCTCTGCAGCTAAGCTATTGCTATATCTGATGCTGGCCTTTTCAACAGTCCCTGAGAACAGGTGTCTATAGAACAAAGTCAAGTATGCGACCAAATTGTAAACCTTAATTTTGGGTTGCCCTTGACCTTTGACCTTCATAGAACACTAAGGCTTATTATTTATGCGTATATCTAATTCCTGGCTTTGAAATAGTGCTGGAGGTCTGATTTTTGATATACAGGGATAACTGTGGGAACAAAGTTTTTTGACCAAGTGTCACATGACTTTGCACGTCCTGTACCTCATTAATTATACACATATCTAATTCTGGGCTTGGAAATAGACGTAGAGGTCTGATTTTTGGTACATAGGGAGAACTAGGGAACAAAACTTTTTTGACAAAATGTCATATGACCTCGATGATCTTTGACCTCAAATATATATATATATATGTCCATAATTCAGTAACCATATGTACTGCACCCATAATATTTGTATAACGGGTAACCTTATGATGACACATTCTGTACCTCATAATTATGCACATACCTAATTCTGGCCAAACCAAGAGAGCAAGAAGTCTAATTTTTTCGTACATAGGGATAACTAAGGATCAAAACTTTTTTGACAAAATGTCATGTGAGCTCGATGACCTTTGACCTAAAATACGCATATTTGTCCATAATTAAGCTACCATAAGTACTACACCCTTCATATTAGGTATCATGGGTGACCTTATGACAACACATTCGCACCACATTAATTATGCACATATCTAATTATAGCCAACCAAACTAAATATGCATATATGTAATTCTGGAGTACGGGATAGAGCTAGATGTCTGATTTTTGGTATGTATTTTGGTATATATTGATAAGTTTTTTGACATAATGTCATATGACTTACCATTTCCTTACCTCATTAATTATGCACATATCTAATTCTGGGCTTGCCAATCGAGCTACAAGTCTGATTTTTGATATATAGGGATAACTATGGAAAAGAATTTTTTTCACTAAATGTCACGTGACCTCGATGACCTTTGACCTCAAACATACATATTTGTACATAACTCAGTAACCACAAGTGCTACAGCCTTCATATTTGGTTTTGCGCAAGCGAATAGAGCTAGAGGTCTGATTTTTGGTATATAGGGATTACTTAGCAATACATTTTTGGGACAAAATTTCACATGACCTAGATGACCATTGACCTCAAATATATATATTTGTCCATAACTCAGTAACCACATATACTACAGGCTTCATACTTGGTATAATTGGAGTCCTAATGACGCAACATCCTTTACCTCATTAATTATGCACATATCTAATTCTGTGACTACCAATAAAGCTAGGGGACCGATTTTCGGTATGCAGTGATAACTTAGAAAAAAAATTTTGTGGACAAAACGTCATGTGACTTTGATGACCTTTGACCTCAAATATACATATATGTCCATAACTCATCAACCACAATTGCTGCACTCTTCATATTTGGCATGATTGGAGACCTTATGACGCCAAATCCTGTACCTCATTAATAATGTGCATATCTAATTTTATGCAAACCAATACAGGTAGAGGTGTGATTTTTTGTATTTAGGAATACTACGGCAATGTAATAAAGGGAAAGCGGCTGCACACATCGCCTACACTATTTTTTCGTTCTCTGTGTTCGTGTTTGATTTTGTGTGTTTGGCTATTGGTGTAGATATAAGCCATGGCGAGATGAAGCCGTAATCGGCTGTCGAATGACAGGGCGATCCTTTGACCACAGGCGCTCCTTAGCTGGGTAGTCTGCTAAGCAGATCGATTTTCGGCTCGATTTATCGACCCCGTAGTCGATATGCCCGCCACTGCAGCCTAAATACTCACAAGGTGTGCACCACAATCACTCAAAAAACACACCACCCGATTTGTCAACTGGCCGTGCGCTCGCACAAAACATTCAGAACTACACTCCCATATACCTAGTTGGATCACAAATTTAACCATCTCCTCAAAAATCACGCCGATGAATGTGTTACTCGCATCATCTTGAAGAAATCGGCCGTGTTTTGAGACCAAGCGCAGTGAAATGTGGCCTGCAGAACGATTCTACCATATGATGTAATTTATTCCACTACTGATTGGCTAATCAACGGCCAAAACAAAGGTGTTGTCACTGGTGTTGTATAGTTGAACCAATCAGCAGTGGTAAAAATGACGTCATATGGTAGAATCGTTCTGCAGGCCGCATTTCACCGCACTTGGTCTCAAAACACGGCCGATTTCTTCAAGATGATTTGAGTAACACGTTCATCGGCGTGATTTTTGAGGAGATGGTTAATTTGTGATCCAACTAGGTATATTGGAGTGTAGTTCTGAATGTTTTGTGCGAGCGCACAGCCAGTTGACAAATCAGGTGGTGTGTTTTTTGAGTGATTGTGTTGCACACCTTGTGAGTATTTAGGTTGCAGTGGCGGGCATATCGACTACGGGATCGATAAATCGAGCCGAAAATCGATCTACTTAGCAGACTACCCAGCTAAGGAGCGCCTGTGCTTCCTCAGTCGCTTTTTGATACTTGCTCTCTTTGGATTTTTGTTTCACTGTTTGTGGTTTAAAACTTGTCAGTATTTTTTTCATCCAGTAGGAGGCTACAATACTGATCTGTGGATCAGTTTGTTGTGTTTCATTTGTTTGTAGAAATTGTTGTTAAATTTGAATGTGTTGTTTTTCAGAATACTGTTTTGCATAATTAAACAGGTATTCTGTTGATGGCTTATGAATATTTGTTTGTTAATTGTTTGTTTTCGTTTCGTTTCCCCTGTCGAGTGGCTTAATAGTGCATCTCCAATAGTGAGTTTACTGTTTTGATTGCTTTGCGTTGAGCGCGTGTCATATTGTCTTTTTGTGTTGAAGAATGAAATTTTAACGGTAGCGCTAATTTTCCAGGTTTGTGTTATTCGATGTTTGTAGGGCCCATGTTGACTTGTGTTGGAATTGGTGTTCCTTGGTTTGTTTATGGCGCATAATGTTTTGGAGACTCATTCTTCGAGTAAACTTGTTTGCGTCTTTCAACAGTGATTCTTTTTTGTGTCACAATAACTTTTTGCCTTTTGTTGAGTGCATTTGTGTTAGTTCGATTGTGTGATGATAGATTTTTTATGACTCTGAGATTGTTGTTGGATTTTGTTTGTAGTTTGTGTTTATTATGGTATGGCGTTTCATTGTGTTCCTTTTCTTGTTTCGTTTCTTGTGTCTGGTTTTCTTGTTTTTGTTGTATTTTCTATTTTGTGTTTCATAGTGTATTGTTCTTGTTGTCAATGTTTAACCATTGTGTTACGGTGGGTAGTTCTCTTTTTGGAGAGAGTGTGTTGGCCTTGAGAAAGGCCGTTTGGTTTGGTTTTGTTGAGGTTTTGTTTTAAGTGCGTACCTGTGGACGTTTCTGTCTAGATTGTTGTTTCGCCTTCTTCTTTGCTGATTCGATGAATCTGGTGAGAAGGTGCTTGGTTTTCGTCTTTTCGGCTTGGTGTGGCAGATCTTCGTTATCTTGTTTCAGACTTGTGATGTGAGTTTCGATGTGTGTCGGACTTGATCAGGTTAGCCTGGAATCAGACTGCCTTCGTCAGAGGATGTTACGCCGATAAGTTCAATGTCGCTTATGCATAATTGTGTTGGATTGTGTAATCTCTCTATTGTTGTAAGTTGTTGTTGATTGGTTCATTTCGCCTTATTGTTTGTTGGATTTGGAGCGCTGTGATTGGCTCAAAATTCTGTGTTCCTATTGGTTAATTGTGTGATTTCAGAATCTTGGTGGATCCTATAAAAGCATTGAGAAAGTAGTGTTGCCATAGTAAGATGGTTACACTGGTTAAATGTAATTTGGCTTATTTGGCTTGTAGTCTGTTGTATTGCGGGTATTGTTATAGACGATGGATACCACCATACAAAGTAAGGGGTGTTCTCGTGTATTCCCTCTTTCGACTTTGACTTGCAAAGTAAGATTAAGTAGGAAATCGCAATTTAATAAAGGGAAAGCGACTGCACACATCACCTACACTATTTTTTCGTTGTCTGTGTTCATGTTTGATTCTGTGTGATCGGCTATTGGTGAAGATATAAGCCATGGCGAGACGCAGCCGTAACCACAGGGGCTCATAAGTGGCTATATAAGTCAATATTACAGCGTTTTTCTTTCTTTTTCAATGTTACAAATAAACTAGCTGAGCCTGAAGAGCACAACACTTGTGTAGCTGTCTTTTGTGTAGCTTGTATTGGCATGTATAGTGCGCCCTCAATAGGGAGTGTGATCATATGTAAATGCGACCTTTAGTTCCGTGACCTCTAGCCATGCCTACTTCCCTCTCCATATGGCCGGCCATGCGTACAGACGTCGCTGTGTTTACTGACGTCGCTGTGTTTACTGTACTAATTGGGAAATTAGTACAGTAAGCATAGCGAGGACAGGAAGTAGGCATGGCTAGAGGTCACGGAACTAAAGGTCGCATTTACATATGATCACACTCCCTATTGAGGGCGCACTATACATGCCAATACAAGCTACACAAAAGACAGCTACACAAGTGGTGTGCTCTTCAGCTAGTTTATTTTTAACATTGAAAAAGAAAGAAAAACGCTGTAATATTGACTTATATAGCCACATATGAGCCCCTGTGGCAGGACATGGTAATATAATGTTATTTCCTTGAAGGGAGATTTGGCTCTTTCGATTAGGCCAAAGTAATTAAATTCTTTATTTTGCGTCCACTCTAAATGGGAAAAGGTACGCGTCTAAGTGGCTGAAAAACACACACAAGAAAATTAACACGATATAATTTGATTGCAGCAAATAAAAAATTGTAACAAAATTTTAGTTCAGAAAAGCTGAGCGGTCATGTCCTAAAATTTCCTATTCAAATACATTGTGTGTGTTTTTCATGAAAACCTTAAAAACCTACGCGGGTGGGGACACAAACAAAGAATTTAATTACTTTGGCCTTAACGATTAACTTTGTGTAAACTATATGCGCCACGGCAAGTAGTCACTTCACAAAGGCGAATCCATAGAAACCATCTATTTGCATGATGTTAAGTGCCCGTTCAGAGTTTTCAAATGTTGGTTGTTCAAAATCAGAATCTGTCTGTACTTCGAATATTCCAACAAACTATTTCTGCAATTTATGGCGTTTGATGGAGGGCTACTTTCCAAATAAATGACTTTCAATTCAATTGATGTTTTTTAAATCCTAAAACTTTCCTTCGTTCTCAAAAAACAGTGACGAGACGAGAGTAGAAACCGGAACGGCTTGCGTTTATTTTGTCTCTAAAAATTCATTCTGTTATCATTTATTAACGGTACACTAGTGATCTAAGAAGTAAGGCGTGCGGAGATTATCAGATTTGTTAAGATTATCATTTTTTATATTTTGTTTGAATTTGTGAATTAAGTGGAAAGGACTTTTAGGCTAAATCACGAAACAGAGCGTTGTTCATATAGTTGCAGAAGCTGGAGGCCTATACAGCAAACTATTAGAGTGTAGTCGTACACCACGCCCTCTTCGGCTAGTCTTATCATCCAACGCCGAAAGGCGTAGGTCAGCGGAGCGGAGCGGAAATTATTGCTCTGGCCTGCGAGAATGCAAACTATTAGAGTGTAGTCGATCTGCCACGTGTGACGTCCTAAAAACAACCTGTAGCATGCTTCACTTCACTCTGGAAATATTTACACCAGTCATGACATCCTCAAATAAAAATCAAGAGGTCGGCTATATTTGCTGCTGCTTTCAAAATATGCATGGCTGGCGTTCTGTTGTTGCTTTTTGGAGTGCCGCTAAATAAACAGCTTGTATTCAACTCGACTTTGTACGTCAGTTACGGACTCATGTGATCGATCTCTTCTTAATATTTTAAAGGCACTGAAATGTTTTTAATGGAACCACATTGCTTTTGAAAAAGAAGTCTTTATATATCAAAGATACATTTAATGAAACCATATTGCAAGTGAAAAAGAAGTCTTTATAAATTAAAGAGACAGAATATTATGTGGGATTCCATAAGGTTTGTCTGCTAACTAATCAAGGACTCGTCATCAACCATAAAGAGGTCCACGAATTCAAGTTACTACGGTGACATAACACTAATATTGCAATCTCTCTTTCTATATGCCACCGCGGTAAACGGCTCTTTAGTCGGTCATTGATTTTGTTTTCATCGATTCGATGACGTGTCTATGACGGAAACAAATTCAAGCAAAAGAAGCTAGTTAATTGTGAGTCCTGTCGTTTGGTAGCGGCTATTGAGGAAAAACTATCGCAAGCGGTGACATTTTGGTTCGGCGAATTTACGTACAGTTAATACTGATATATTTAGCGCATTGCGGGAATAGATATAGCAGAGACCGTCAACTTTTGGCTATCCACGAACATTTACGACTCGGATGCATCGTCCATCGAGCCAGCAAGGACGCTCCAGTTACCATAGAAACAGCAGTAAATGTCAAGGTAAGAAAAAAAGCACTGTATATTATGGTTTTTAACAGGTTTTTCAATTACAAGTTCTGAGAGTGTGAAAATAGTCAATTTTGTAAGTGCTGTAATATTTGTTCGTTTATTCGAAAGTTCTGCACTGTAAAGATATTGATTTTACTTATTGAAAGACTTAACAAGGGACGTTGAGGGTGCCTGTGGTTTGTTAATACTTGTGAATGTCCCTGTGATACTTCTAAATGGGATTTATATATGTAATCATTATTTATTTATTTTTTTTTGTTTCGCGTGATGTTTAGATTCTTATTACGGTAAACAATCAGTATCGACAAAGACACTTTCTTCTGTAAATAGCGTTGTATAAATATCAAAAGTCCTCATCCTATTGTTTTGTATTTGTTTGAAAAGTTAGTTTTTCTGTTAATGATCTGGTCAGTTCTGGCTTCTTTACTGTGAAAGTAACAACCGTAATTAGAATAAGACGTCCTAAGAAAGAGCAAAAGTTTTAAACTAAATTTTGAAGTGTGTCAGTATTAGTATTCTGCCGCGTTCAACAACATGACAGAGCATGATCAATTTTCCAAGGTAGGGTTTGATTTGTACACAGCTTGTTATCATAAAAAATATGGCGATGTTTAAACGTTTCGAAATTAATTTATAAACAAGGCCATTTGCAACACTACAACGATACTATGAGTTAACCAGGGGTATACGTGGCGGTTTTTCTGTCATGTAGACTTGATTAGGCTCGCAATCACAAACGAAATATAATGGTAAATATTGACTGGCCATGAGGGTCACACTGGGATAGCATGATAGGTCAGTCTCTTTAACGGAGCCACTAAGGCCATAATTTTGAAAATTATTAACCAGTTAATTGGCTTTTTGACAAGTATCAGCGGAAACGATGAATACCACGTGAGCGTTTATGAGTGATGACAAAGTTTATGAGACGTGTCAATACTTCTTGAATTATTTTATTGAAGAGTTGCAATACATCAACACTTATTTGGAAGAGCATTCAATATTTTAAGTATATTGTGCTTCAGTTTTTGCCCAGAGCGTCGATTCTATAAGTATCTTGCAATTCCTTGTAACTTTTTCCAGTAGACATATTTCGAAATTTGCAGAGGTTCTGTCAAAGTTATGTAAATACTTCAAATTACGGCAGCGTATGTACAATTTATCCGCTTTATGAGAATTGTCTCATGTCATTTTCTTCTTACATTGGAACTTTAAACGCCGCGACGCAACAATTATTTTGGGCCCGGAAGACGACTGTAAAATACATTGATCCACGATAAGCTTTTGGCTGTCAACCGAATGTATAAAGTCAAACGGACCGTTGTGAAAACGTCATCCTGCGTTGCTGCTGTTACAGTAGTTCTGAACATGCCCAGAATAGAACCCGCATCATTGGACAAATTAGAAACTCGAAACCATATAAATGTTACTTGTTGTATGTACTTAATTGTGGTCATCGTAATTAAACGGAAGTAAAATATGACTGCCATTGCGGCTTAGTAGCGATTAAGTGTATTGCAAATTGCAATTTTAATAACACAGGAACTTCTACCAACGACTGTGGGAGGTCCGGTTACCATGTTTCATGAAAATAATCCTGGAATCCACCGACAAAGCAAGCAGAAAAGCTTTTCCTACTTCCCCGACATTTCATTTTGTATGATGCCCACAACCGTGAAGGTATACTACCTTCCCTCGGTGTACACAAACAGAAGCAAAGCGAGCTACTTGTAACCGTAGTCTCTCCACCTGCGAGGCTGGGTTGTAACCAACATATTTTCGATTGCGACTATGGCGGGAGGGCTATAATGAACGCCACGAAGTTGTGGTTTGACAATTACCTGGACCCGACGTTGTAAATCCACTAGGTGAAAAAGAATGGCTGCGTTAAGAACAGTATCTGCGGACTTTTATCAATCGTGCGTCGTCTACTCTGTCAGCGATGGTGATTTCCGTCCATGGCAGCATAGGTAATGCAGAGTTTACATCAATTAAGGTACGACAAAAATAGCTGTCGAGGAAGCTTACAGTTTCTTGACAACCAAATTTTCCGGCACTTCGCTAAAAAGTCGTTTCGGCCCAATACCACTAAAGTTACAATATGGGAGTAGTGAAGCAAATTTACAATATATTATTTTCCGACACCCTTAACTTTTAAACTTCGTCGTAGCTGTGAGAAATTCTAATTTATAAGCTTACGATGGTCAATTTGGCGCCGGCGATGTTTTTCGAATATTTGAAGTGCTGATCCTGATCGGCAAATATAATTGACATTTTAATGTTTTATCCAGTTTCTACTGCCCATTAGTTGGAAGTGCAATTCACATCCAGGCCTTTGTCAAATGCAATCGTGTTTCTTTCCATCACTCCTGCGCTCACGTTTAGTTTAGTGATGGCGTGGTGTAAGTAAATGTTGCTTACTTTCCGTCGATTAAACCGAAGAGACTGGGAATGTCAAAGTAATGGTAGTTTCTTCATGTATTCTTGTTAATCGCCATGCTTTTGGGATTTTTGAAGTGCCGATCCTAAAAGATTATTACATTCACTTTGGGAATTTTTTTATTTATTCATTATTCATCCTCCCCAGAGAGCTATGTCAATCCTTATTTCAAAATATGCTTCTCTGTACACTGAAATAATTTTTCAAAACGGGTTCTTGTCCATGACTTCTATCTGTTAAGTGGACTTATTGCGAAAGAACACGTATATTATGCGTTTAAGTTTTCAGAAAAGGTAAAGTTTAACGTTGTTACCCATGACGTATCGTTGAAACGTATCGTCAAAGGATCTTAGTGTCACATATTCTCTCCACTCCGGTTTGGGGGTCTGTGCAAGACACTTAGATTACAGGAACGTCTCGCTATAGCTAATCAACTCTTTACATACAACAGCCAAATACGTACAGGCCTATACTTACAGTACAGACACTATCATACACAAAACGCAAACAATCAGTTGTTTTCCCTTTACTACATATCTTGGTTCAAATTGGTATGATTTGATTTCAGTCGGGGAAAAGTAATACTCGATGTCAGAAATATCGCTGTCGAAACTTTTCAAAGTCATCTTACGAATGCGCTGAACTTTTTACGAAGATTGACAGTACTCCTCGAGCTCCAACGACCAGGCTACGCACATCACCGATGACGTCTCTCACGTTCCTCCCATGAGCCCTTTCGCTCTTATGGATTCCGAGTTAATTTTCATAAATGTCGTCTACTTCAGCTTCTCTTTTCGTCGCGCCGTAGTCGTCGACGCCTTAAAGCATGTGGCAAATTCGTGTTGTATTCATGTGGCAAATTCGTGTTGTATTTTATTTAAGGGTTATTTTAGAAGGGATAAATGATGAAATTCGCTGTCAGTTAGGTTTCCCTGTCGACAACAGCGTGTAAGCCTACAACATTTATGGTCAATATATTATTCTTGACCACACTTATACGTATGTTTTAGCTAGGGGAATTCGCGTCTTAACAATTTTTAGACTAAGAGTAATATAGGAAAGATCCAACACTTTCAGATGTTTTATTGACATGGTGAACTGTTACACAACAGTTTTAGTTGTTCAGGTGAAAATCAATACTTAAGTATACCATATCATGTAAAATACAATATAACAATAATTTGGTCCCACTTCAATTGTGATCATAATTTAAAATATTATAATCATACTGCTGCTGCAAGGTTACACAAATATGTCCAGTGAGAGGAGCTGATAAATGGCCAAACTTAAGGTAGATACTACGCTGTTACCATTTCATTTATGATTGCATACATTATAGGAAGCAATAAGTTACAAGAAATCTAAAGGTAGGGGTGATGTTTCCATCTTTGTGAGTTACCTGAAAAGGAAATAGATCCTGCCCCTTTTATTAACAACAGTTTGAATTCCCTCCTTTAGAGAAGTGGGCAACTGATCAAGACAAAAGGATTTCCTTTTCCCATGAATTGCTGAGCAAGCAATGAAAGTGATGTAATTGAGCTAACAAAAAAACCCAAAGTCATTATGTTTTCGCAGCTTATTGTGTAAAGAGAAACACTCTTGCCATTTTATCTTGAATTCTAGCATGATGACACCAAACATTTTCAGAGTGGCTTCTCTTACCACATAAGTTTGGTAAAGTTTCAAGAAATTGACAATATCGCAAAGGCATTCTTGAATTTGTACATTAAAGTTGATGAAATCGCCTGAGACGCTGCACGACATGCACATTTTCAACCTTGCGAAGCAGCACTAAAATTTGTTTGACTTTTCAAGATGAAGGTAAATCTAAAAGAAATCTACAATAATTACTTTGCCCTTGATCGAACATGTGCAAGTCATTCTGCACCGCTACTCTTCACACTTCTAGTAAGGAACCCTGAATCATCATTTGCATGCACATCTTCATTAGCACCTATGTCGTCATCTTCATGGATAGCACAGGAATTCTCGGCTGTGAATGTAACAGGAGATAAACGCTTCAAGTTAGTTGTCTAATCTACATTTGTGAATATTAAATACACTCGACGTCTGTAACCTCAATAAATGTAATAATCTCCACAAATGTAAAATCAACCAAAAATGCAATAAAATGCATCCATAAACGTAATATCGCCCATAAATATAATAAAAATCAACCATAAATATAATTAAAACACCAACCATAATTGTAATAAATGGTAACTATAAAAAATGTAATTAAAAAATTACCCACTAATGTAATACTTGTCAACCATAAATGTAATAAATGTAATTTTTCATCGCAATTGAAGAATTCGCCCTTAAATATTTATGTATGTAATAAAGGAAGGCAACTCCACACATTGTTCATATCTTAGTTATTTGCATTTAGTTTGTTTTGTGTATTTTGAAAGTGTACTTTACGTTCCGCCGTTTTGTGTATAGAACTGATTGGCCACGGCGAGACACAGCTGTGGTCTGAGTGTCAGTGCAATCTCTACTCCAGAGTGGAGAGACTGTATAACACTACGATCCTTTACTCTGTTTTTCTTCACCAGTCGCCTCATATTCATCTTCCATGGATAAATTGTTGGGATAAATAGTCGGTTTTCCTATGTTGTCCCACTTGAAGTAGTTACTTCACTGAGGGTGCTAGGATGTGTAATTTTGTTTTACTGTGTTCAAGGCAGTGTTCGTTTTGTTTTCACTAGATTGAAATTTAGATGTGTATTCTCGCCAATATGTTTTGTGCCGTAAGTTTCTGTTATAAGGTTGTATATTAATAAATGGTCACATAAACAAATTCAAGTTTATTACACTTATGGCTGAGTTTTATTACATTTATGGTTACTTTGTGTATTATATTTGTGGTTCCGCGTTGTTATATTAATGGTTGACTGTTTTATTACATTTGTGGTTGATTTTATTACAATTGTGGAGGTTATGTAACCTCCACAAATGTAATAATCTCCACAAATGTAATATCAACCACAATTGTAATAAAATGCACCCATAAATGTAATATCGCCCATAAATGTAACAAAAGTCAACCATAAATGTAATAAAAACACCAACCACAAATGTAATAAATGGTAACCATAAATGTAATAAAAAAATCACCCATAAATGTAATACTTGTCAACCATAAATGTAATAAATCTATTTTGTCGTTGCAATTGAGAAATTAGCCCTTAAATATTGATCTATGTAATAAGGAAAGCAACTCCACACATTATTCATTTCTTAATTGTTTGCGTTTAGTGTGTTTTGCATATTTGAAAGTGTATTTTACGTTTCCCTGTTTTGTGTACAAAACTGACTGGCTATGGCTAGACACAGCTGTAATCTGAGTGTCAGTGCAGTCTCTACTCCAGAGTGGGGAAGACTGTATAACACTACGATCCTTTAACGCCGTTTTTTCGAAAATTGCCGTACTTTCTTAATCAATCTCCTCAAATTCGTCTTCAGTGGATAAATTGTGTGGAATAATCGATAGATTGTCTGTATTCCTATGTTGTTTCACTTGAAGTTTGTTCCTTCACTAGGGATGCCATGTCTAATTTTGTTTCTACTGTGTTCAATGTAGTGTTCGTATGTTTTTTACTAGATTGAAATATATGTTCTCGTCAACATGTTTTGTGTCGTAAGTTTCTGTTATAAGGTTTTATATTTCTCTGTTATTTGTTCTGAGTCATCTGTCATAAACTTTGTGTAGTATCACTGGTTGACGAGTTATTTTGACGCTTCCTTATTATGTAATTATCAGTGTCTAGAACTGCTGTTCCACTTCCATTATCTAACGGTTTGATCAGTACCTCGCCGTTTTCTGATAGCGTTCTCAAAGTATTCTATTCTGTGTTTCGGAAAGGAAACCTAGTTTCAGGAAAGTATGCAATAACATTACACTAGTCTTATTAAAGTTATTATTTACTCAGGGCATTAATAAACAAATGATCACATATGCAAGTTCAAGTTTATTACATTTATGGTTGAGTTTTATTACATTTATGGTTAATTTGTTTATTACATTTTTGGTTGCGGGTTATTACATTAATGGTTGACTATTTTACATTTTTGTGGTTGATTTTATTACAATTGTGGTTGATGTTACATTTGTGGAGATTATTACATTTGTGGAGGTTACAGATACTACATTTATGGAGATTATTACATTTATGGAGGTTACAATGTCTGTCGACCTTCATGTCCTTGACTGTAAGAGATGGACGTCGAGTCTCGGTCGCTATAACATGATGGCATTCCTTTAATAACTTTAAGACACTATGGTAATGTCAGTTTAATTTATTTTGATAAGAACAAGAAATAATTCAAGGTCATTCTAAAAAGTACTTTATGACTAACAGTGCCAAGTTTATCGTCAGCAAGCGGATCACTACTATCCTTGAAACAAGTGTACTTCTCGGAATAATTCTCATGATATAGACGACACTTCAGTATGTGACATTTACACTAAATATTGCTTTATTGCTAAGCGGTGCACGGCCATCCTCAAAAGACATATGCCCCAGGAGACAAAGCGAAATAATGCAAAAGTGCCTTAATAATCTGTGAATTCTTGACAAGAAGCTTATCTGAATGACGCATTTGCCTTGAGAGATTTAGAAAAAAATGTTGAATACCTCCGAAAAGTGCCTTTGTACGATCTGAAAAGTATTATATTCCTCTATTGTTGCAATCTCATAAAAGTCTGCCAGGGCAACCGCTTGAAGGACAGCACCGACTTGGCACTAGGTGAATGTTGAGATAGTGTCTGCTACATCAATACTTTGTATAGGACATCCCTGATCTTCTGAACTCGGGCACATCTTTCTAAGGCTTCCATTTTGTGTTTCCTCAACTGGTATGACACATGGGACCGTGTATTAAGTGAAATTTTCATGAATGAACGATTATGACGTTGAGAGTGATTTGATGTTGACAGATTTGGAATTTTCAGATTCTCTAGTAAGTGTTGTAAATTTAACTTCCCTCCTAACGTGAAAAAGTGTACAAAGTGGGTTTGCGGTGTGGTCTGTAGTGTGAGACTATGACATCCTTAACTGTTGAAGAAAGACATCTATGATGTATGTGTCTCGAGGATCTTCGATTGTTTGAAAAAAGGAGATGATAAAACAAGGGTGACATGATGGATTATTGAAGTTCTACACACATCTAGTAACGTAACAGTGAATGGACATAGTAATGACTTCAATTGAAAACAGCTGAAATCAAAGAACTCTCACGATTTCTAACTCTGTCAATGAAAGCTGGTTACTTAATTACTTGGAGCTACGTCTTGCAATCAACGGCTCTCTTCATCTGTCTTCATTTGACTCAGTTTTATATATATATATATATATATATATATATATATATATATATATATATATATATATATATATATATATAAAAGAACTTTATTGGGGCAGACAAATATTGAAGTATGCATATCATATTGACTTTTCTGGTCCAACCCTTGATATGGCGTGTCATCTGTGTTTCTTTGTACCCGCATATTATAACTTGACAACAAAAGAGAAGGGGTTGACGCCCGTTCAGTTAATTGGAATACGCCTTAACCTGATCTGAATCACAATTTGCATGTCATTAGAAAGCCAGCCTCTCATTGGCACTCTCTACGCTTTGAATCTAATGCAAATTGTTCATATGACTGTTTCTGACTATAAATATTAACTGTGTCAGCTCGGGGTCGGAGCTTTTATTGCCCGCTCACCGATGTGGTATGTAATAATATGAATGACACAAATGCTAAGCTTATACATGGACTTACGGCAGGGTAAGGACTATTGCTTGTTCCTTCTAGTGTTGTTTTGCTTTCATTTCGGGGTTTTGTTTCTTTTTGGAATTTGCACCAAACTCTTAAAGTTGAGTTGTTCAGATAGTTTTGGAAAACTTCCATCAAATTTACTACAATAATGAAATATGACCACAGGGTCACACACGAAGTTTGTTGATATATATTTCTGATAGCTATCAGAATAGCTATAAGAATAACTGAGGTCGTTTTTGTCCCGAGGGTCAATGGTCATATCTATGGTCTTAGTCTGACTGTAGACCCAATGCTACGTTGTTTTTATTCAATTTTATTTCAATTTTTCTTTCCGGTTCCTCCATTTTTCCCTATTGTTCAGCCTTATTCGGGACCATGGCATACCTGACATGAATTGCTATGTCCTAATTGGAAATACCTGAAGGTAGATCGCGCCTCGGGGACAGATATTCGGACTCTCAAACTTTTACAATTCTTTTCTGATCTACCACTTTTAGGGGTTCATTTTAAAGCTCTTGGAGAAAGAAAATTTTTTACCGTCTTAGTTTTACGAAAATCCAAAATTTAATTTTTTCCTATAGAGTTAACACAGGGATGGCGGCCATTTTGAATTTCAAAAATCGCAAAATGTTGGGTAATTTGTTTCGCTAGTACAAAATTTTCACGGTGACCCCCTGATTTTTATTGTTGATTTGGCAAGAGAATGGTTGAAAGTTTCGTTCAGGAAAGTTTGAGCAAAAGTTTAAGTCTTTCACTTTCGAGGCGCATACTACCTTGATGTAACTCGTTAACGCATTTGTATTACAGTAAATAGTGACTTCAATCAGAAATATATTTATGCCTCGCGTCAATTCCTTTTCTGCGTTGTGTTCCAGTGGCTGAAGAGTAAAACTTACCGAAATTTCTTGAAAACGAAATCATCAAATAACTAAATGATACTGACTCTGAGGGAATAAATTCCACATTCACACGATTGGAACTAATTTGGAAGAATAGGATATTGTATTAGTCCGACCAACGATCATAAGGTGTCCGTTATGCGGTAACGCCCGACTCAGTTTATCATATTACCTTACCCTGAATATGCTCTATAGGTACTAGAATATTATTGGATGGCTTACAGCAAGCTGTGGTATGTCCTGCAGGGATGTGCCTCAAATCTCAAACCGTTTTCTTTCCGTTTGGCCGAACCATCATCACCGTATATTATCAAATAATTCACTGAAGTGAAAGTCAAATAAGTTTTATTTTCGCAGTGCATATTTCGACAGCAAAATACAAAACCAAACCATTATCTAATAACAGCCGATATAAACAATGCGAACAATAGCCAGCCCGACAGTTCCTTAAATTTAAAAACAACTACATTGTTTAAAACCTAAGCTGGTCATCGAATCACTGGTCCATTGAAATGAAATATAGATATTTAGCTTAATTTTAAGGTTAAAATGAATGTTACGTCATGAATATTTTAGGATATTTCGATTATTTTGACAGATGCCAGACGTCATATTTCCTTGATTTTACCTATAATTGCTGACAGAATACGCAGCTACGTCTATTCCGGCTTAAACTACAGGGTTTGATATTCTGAAACAAAGATGTTTGCCACTCAAAATTCTTACCTGCAATTTCCAAATTGGCTACCATTAAATGGAAGATTCGGACACAGTTGCTCTAGGAAGACATTCTGTGTATTCCGAAGCTAGTATGTGCAAGTGAATCATTGTCGCACCGGAAGTGATGTAATAAGAACGGATGTCAAAGTTCAAGCATAGGGTTTCAATCCCTGAAACCCCATCCCGGGCTCGTGATATGTGCTTGACATCTCTTTATAGGAAGAAAAAAGGCTTTTGGTAATTGTTATACGAAAATTGTTTCCTACAGATTTGACATGTTTTATTGTATGTTGCTCAAAGGTCAACCATAGGTAGCCTTCCTTTCTGTCTTGAACAGAATGCAGACGACGTGCACAAACGATCCCGTTTCCTAACACACTATTGGTGTTCACTTTCTATATAAGGTATCTGGTAAAGTGACAGCGGACACGTTGACCAGTATTTTGGTAATGGACAGTCATTTGTAGGAGGACGCATTGGATGCTCACATGTGTTTGTTTTTTACAAGTTTGATAATTCTTCTGAATTTTGTCTAGCATGTCTATATAGGTTTTTTTCAAAAGTCGGTGTTGCTGCCCAGATTGTTTTTTTCAATCGTTGTCCGCCCATCAAGGGAACTAATTCTCAACCTTTGGGTCGTTCCTTTCCTTTTTTGAAACATAATGGCACAATGAATGTAACAAATTCTTACACGAGGCTCCCCAGATTTCATATGACTTAACTTCGTCAGAGTAGAGTAGAAGTTATCCAATATATAGTTTACGGAATATTTTCTCTTTCTTTCAATGATGACCTGCAATAGTTTTATATTCTGTCTACTCACATTCGACAGCAGGCAGGAAAAGTTCTAGTCTAAGCATGCTTCATCATATTTTCTTACACAGTTTGATGCACGGTTTTGCTTCTGTACCGCACCGAAAAATATCCCGTTGCCCCTAAAAGCATCTATTTAATAACAATTTTTCCTTAAAAATTCAGTTAAATACCGATTTATAAAGGCTAGATTTAGGGGTTGTCATCTGCCTGTAATATGACATTAAACTGGTCCAATAATCATTTCCATTCAAGGTAATACATCACCAGGTCCATGGGACATTTATGACTTACAAATTTAAGTTTTTGATATGTCTATGTTTTTACTTTGTTTTCAATGCCATTTTCCATTTCACGCTTTTAGGCATTGACGACATATTATAGACCTGATCTCTGTACACCTTCAGTCCTTGAGGAGTCTAACTCGTAAGCATTGATGCATCCTTTCTTGTAAGACTCAGTAACCACTTGAACAGAAAAGTACTACACCTTAAAACCAGCATGCTTATGATAGTGATAGTACTGTTATGGGATGAAAACGGCGTTAGTTTCAAGCTGATAGAAATTAACTGTATAAATCGAAGTCGGTCATTCTTTCGAAACATCATTGGCGCCTGTGTTGATCCGTTGACTTTAGTGTAAGGATGCCAGAACATTTTTAATATGGCCCGTTCAGCTGAAGCCGTTTCCTCACACGACGCCTCCATGCAGTGTGTACCGTATTGAGCTTTGAATTATGCAGGGCAATTATGGCGAATGTTACAATGAGTACGGTTTGTGTCACCAAAGCACAATACTGCCAGTGCTCCCACCTGTTGCTACAGCGATGAGCTTCATCTGTTAACCTCTTGTTATTTTCAGTGCTCACGTAATTTACACAATACCAGAAAACAACCCACTCAATGTCGAACAACTTCCGAAACGAGGCTGTCCTATTACTGTTTTTCAATGTTTTAACATTTGTAAGCTTACACCAGCGTCTCAGTCAAACAGTTGAACAGTACGATTTGAGGCATTCTTCTCGTGACCTCGTGATCTTACAGATGATGTTGTATGCTATACCACGCCATCGTAACACAGAAAGGAAAAAAACAAGGTGGGATTATGAATATCGTCCCTCCCTCAAAAAAACACACACTTTGAGTTCGATCCACGTTCAGAAGCGTAGCAGTCAAGGGACACGGCACTGGCTTTCATTTGAAGCAGCTAAAATAAATGGAAGGTCAGCTATAGTTCTCACTCAGCTGTGGGAAGATCAGTAGTTCTGTGACATTTCAATTTTGCACTTATCGCCATTCCTTTAAATAGATAGTACTCTCCTTCATGTGATTTAGGCTTTTTCTTAGTTAAACCAATTCACAAATTTTGTACAATCTTTATAAGAGGTGACACACATGACAGTATACCAATCATACTTGACTTATACGTCTAACGCATCTTGATACGGTGTGTCATCTGTGTTTTTCTGTAACAGCACATGGCAGTTTAATAGCCCATTTGGGCGATGCCGCTTAACTTGTTATTTTTAAAAAAATTGAACCAGCTGCATTCTGTAAGATTGACGGATTATTGGAAAGAGAATGAGCTGACTTCATTTCAGCAAGTTGGAGTACGCCAAAACCTGAATGAAATGACTGTTGCCACGTCAATGAGGTTATCGTTTCATGCTTAGAAACCAATTTATATAATTTTGCACATTGAACTAATTCTGCCCATATAAATCGACTGTGTCAGCAGCTCGGAGCCATAGGTTTTATTACCCGTTCATATTTGCAGTATGTAATCACTGAATGACACAAACCCGCTACGTTAACTTACTTTGCAGGGTAAATACTATCACAGTGTTTTTGTTTTCATCCGTATGGTAGGTTTGCAAATTTTAAGTGAAAATGTCAGAAGATTTCCAGGTCTCTAAACTTACAAGTAATTCAGCGTTAGGAAACGAGATAAATATATCGTAGTAAACACGTAGTTTTGGTAAATTTTTATCGAATTTACTACAACAATGAACCATGACCACAGGGTCACACAAAGACGTTGTTAATATACCTATTTCAGACATTTGTTCAAATCATAGTTGTAAGAGTAACATAAGGTCGGTCTTTATTCTCGGGTTTCTATAGTTATATCTATGGTTGAACATTCCAAGTCTAACAAGTCTGCTTTTGTGTTAAGTTTTCAAGTTTGTTTGCTAACTTGATTCGTATGCGTTTTCTCCCATTTTTCGGCTTGTTAGCCTTTTTTCGAGACGAAGGCAAAGCTGAGGGCAACATGTGATCATTAGTATATAATTGTTCAGTCATTATTGATTAAAGGCCGACTACTATCGCGCTCGCATCCAAGAGGCAGATAACAAGAAGTTGTTTAAGATCGTCTCTGAGTTATCTGATACAAAAGCAATCAACGCTAAAGCTCTACCCAGTGAGATTCCATTGAAGGAACTACCATCCAGATTCCTGAGCTATTTCAACTCCAAAGTTGCCAAACTTCGTGAAGGCCTCATCAGTGACACTACCAACACCTTACCATCTCATAATTTACCAACTTCAGTGAGGTGTCCGTGCATCAGGTTCGTACTCTTATTGAGCGGGCAGCTCCAAAATCATGCGATCTGGACATTCTCCCGACAAACTATATCAAGAAATTCGCCTGTGTTCTCGCACCGTTCATTACGCATCTTTTTAATGCATCACTAACATTTGGTGTCGTTCCCAGTCATTTCAAATCTGCGATCACTCGACCATTGCTGAAAAACCCGGATCTCGATCCAAACAGTCTGAAGAACTACCGACCAATGTCAAATCTGCCATTTCTATTAAAATTACTTGAACGGGTTGTTGCTTCACAATTGAACATTCACCTGGCTAACCATTCACTGTTAACCAAGTTCCAAAGTGCGTATCGCGCTCACCATAGCACAGAGACTGCCCTTCTGCGTGTCCATAATGACATCATGCTCGCTCTCAACGAAAAGAAAGATGTTCTCCTTATCATGTTGGACTTGTCTGCTGCCTTCGATACGGTCGACCATGATGTACTCCTTCACAGACTTCAATTCCGTTTTGGCATCGCTGGTAAAGCTCTATCATGGTTCGGATCCTATCTCAACAATCGTAATCAGCGTGTAAAGTACAAATATGACATATGGCGTCCCCAAGGTTCTGTTTTGGGAGCAATTCTCTTTACACTGTATACAGCGCCACTTGAAGACATCATTGTCAAGCATGACTTCAACTATATGTTGTATGCGGATGACTCGCAGATTTATGTTGTGTGCAAGAGACCTGATGAAGTGCAAGTTTCTCTTGAGATATGCGTAGATGAAATTCGCAGGTGGATGAGATCCAATATGTTGATTCTCAACGACAATAAGACAGAGGTGATTCAGTTTTCGTCACGCCTGAGATCAGATGCGGTGAAAATTTCTAGCCTTAGGATAGGCGAATTTGATATTGCCCCGTCCACTTCAGTTCGAAATCTAGGTGTTAAGCTCAACAACGACGGTTCTGCTTCTGATCATATTAGCCATGTCTGCAGGAAAGGTTTCTATGCACTATCTAGAATTGGCAAGATCCCATTATTGGACAAACCTACAACGGAAAAAATGGTTCATGCATTCATTACGTCTCAGCTTGATTATTGCAATAGTCTCCTGTATGGTGTTAATAAGACTCAGCTGGATCGCCTACAATCACTTCAAAATGCTGCGGCTCGTCTCGTCTCCCGGACTCGGAAATTCGATCACATCACACCTGTTCTTATTGATCTGCACTGGCTGCCGGTTGATGCTCGCATCAAATTCAAAATTTTGTTAACCACCTATAAAACCATTCATCGCTTCGCACCACTTTATTTAATTGATTTACTTGAAATTTACACCCCAGTCAGAGATCTCAGATCAGCTGACTCTTTGCGGTTGGTGCCACCTCATGGAAACTTTAATAAGGCATATGGGCAGAGAGCATTCTCTGTTTGTGCACCTGCTCTGTGGAATTCGCTGCCGCCAGTGATTCGCAACGCCAGATCTGTGGACTGTTTTAAACGTCTTTTAAAAACTCATCTTTTTAATCAGTTCTATTGGTGATTGAGTTTTTAGGATCATCTTCTGTATGGTTTTTAACTGGGACTTTTTAATTTATTCTGCTGCTTTCATAATTTTTTTATCACCGTCTTTTGTTTATTTATTTTTATTAATTAATTAACTTTTTAAATTTTTTATCACCGTCTTTTGTTTATTGTGCAAGAATGGTACAGGTGCTGACAGATTTTGACATTGTTTATTTTCGTTTTTCTTTTATTGCCATTGCTGGTTTTTAGTATTTGTTTGTTTCTTTTAAAATATGTAAATCGCACTGAGACGTATGTGTAGTGCGTGTAAGAAATAAATATTATTATTATCCAGTATTTTTCTTTCTTTATTCAGTATTGATATCCTTATTTGAAACATTTCATCAGTATTATGAGAATGCCATTCTTTGCTTATTTTGTCTTTTATTGGTCGTTTATATATCAATTCAATTATCACGTGGTTGCTATCATGTTATTATTGTGTAATTACTAAGCTTATGTCATTATCATATGAACTGTCATATATATTTCACGTAGTTAATTTGTTTCGAGACATCATTGCAAAAAATGGCGCCTTAGGTAACGGGCGAACTTTATAAAGTCTTGCTGACTAGCCATAGACCTCGACGCTACGCCCTGTCAACCACAAAACATAACGATAATGACAGACGTTTTAGGGGCCATTGGTAGCTGGTAGTTTGCGGGCTGGAAATTCGCTTCGCGGCCCCAGTGTTGGCTTTGCGTAGCGGGGCTGTATGTTACCATTGATGTCCATGGTATTACCGGCTGCGCCTCCCACGACAGCGATGCTGGCTGCCGTAGTATGTTGTGAGTTCGAACCTGATTGAAAACTAGCCGTATTTCAGAAGTTCTCTAAATCCATCCTGAAATAGTCAATGAATTCTCAGGTTCGTCTAGCACTGTTTACAAAAAACCTGAGCATAACTCAACGACTATTAACTTTGTTGACTTGATTGGTCTTCTTCGAAGCCTAAAGTCGATAACATTCGCCAAATTTGAATAGCATTTCATATTCTTTCATCTGAACCGCATATATACAAGAGAGAGAGAGAGAGAGAGAGAGAGAGAGAGAGAGAGAGAGAGAGAGAGAGAGAGAGAGAGAGAGAGAGAGAGAGAGAGAGAGAGCTAGCTTCAAATACAAAGTAACAATATCTGATCACAACTCTAAAACTAGCGACTAATGGCCCGAGAACTTTTGGAAGACATGTGCCATATGTAAATTGAAGAGATTTAACACTTGTCATTCTCCATGAGATAAGATTACACTTGCAAAACCTTCGAACGGTCTCGTAATTATGATCGATTTATTTCATATTGAAATATACCTTACATTGCATAAAATTTACAAAAATTATGAAAAATTACAAAAAACCGCACGGAAAACGATTTAAGTACTCGAGCTACCCATTTTCGCAATTGCTAATGAAAATAATGATAATCAAAACAGTGGTATAGTGTTGTTGTTAAAGATGATAACATAGCAAAACAAATCAAACGTGTGTTCACAAACACCTCTGAATTAAGGGATGGCGGATCGGAGAATAAGGTGGGGAGCTG
This sequence comes from Ptychodera flava, assembly GCF_041260155.1. Classification (NCBI taxonomy): domain Eukaryota; kingdom Metazoa; phylum Hemichordata; class Enteropneusta; family Ptychoderidae; genus Ptychodera; species Ptychodera flava. The sequence continues at coordinate 10,477,213 of NC_091936.1, forward strand.
AAACAATTGACTGCAGAGGGGGTTTGAAAATAAAATGAATATCAAAAATATACCATGACTATGCAACTTTAATGGTACATAGGAGAGTCATATCATTTCTGTGTATAAAATATTAACAGCTGTCTATTTCTTGAAATAAGCATGACAAAAGTATAACTGTTATCAATGTAAATGGCTCATATACAAATCAATGTAAACTGAACATAGAAATTTACAACATCATCTTGGGTTGACTGACTTTAAATTTGTGAACTTAACATAAACCTCTAAATGACACGATCCATAGACAGTCAGCTGACTTGATAGGAAATTGAAGTCTTGTAAAACAAAGGTTTTCAAAACAATGGTTTTCAACCAACAGGTATGCTTCAATTCAGTACAAACATATAAAATGTCTATCAAAACATCATGACTAAAATAAAAAATAACAAAATCACAGAAAACACTGTGTCAAATTTGTATACAGTTTCTAGTGTGGAAAAAAGTTTTTCATTCAAATTCAACCCTTCTTTTTAACTGGCTTGACAGATAGTTGAACAGGAATTTAGAAACATGACAAATCATCAAAGTATTACACGGAAACATGTTTATCGTGGCATGATAATCGTTGGCCTTACAGGTTGATATTTGACTAAACTTAGGTCAGGTTTCAGTACTTCAAGGTGCACAGTACATACACGATGGTATTTAAGTCATTTTGACGTCAGCGAGGACACGACAGGAAGGAACTTAAACATTATTATGAGTCTAAAGAGGTTATGGGATCTATAAAAGAGAGGAAACTTCATCTAAATTCATTTAACTTTTCCCGCCGTTCCCCAGAGGTCTTTGTGAACGATACTTATGGGTAAACAAAGGATAACCACAGATTCTGATATTTACTACGTCCTAAGCGTCGGTACCTCCGAACATTCCAGACCAATGTCAAAACGGATGCCAGCCATGGTCGATGTGCAGTTCTCATTTAAGTATTTTAGTTCAATTAATTTGCACCCGCAAATATAATTGACCATTCTTGTTATTGATTGAAATTTCTGTGTGCAGCGCGGAGGATGAGGGTGGATAAGTAAGTTCTTTTCTACGCTTCTATCTAATGTCTGGCGCTACGCTTCAGGACTAAACACCGTATGCAATCAGGACTGATCATCTATATTAACATGGGGGCAGATATGCAGCTGTCAGATATTATGGACCCTTCTTTTATCCAGAGCAAAGTAGACTGCCAGCACCAACTTCTTCTGTGACATCATCTTCCTCTGGATTTATTTTTATCTGCAAACATAATTTTCATAGAATGTTATGCAAATATGTGAAAATTGTATTATCTAATGTACGAAAAATCATGGTGTTTCCTGTATCAATGATTTTCTAGAACTTAAATGAGGGAAAATACCATCTTCAAGATAAAGCACCTACAATCTAAACCTTTCTTTCTAAATCTTTTAATAAAGTCCACCCCGTAGGCTAATTAATGAAGGCTCGCTTTTTTATGGGACCTTGGGACTGTAATAGGCAGTTGTAATCGCCATAAAGCATTTATCGAAGTTCAGTAGAGGAGAGTAGTCGATATTGATGAACCCATGCCTTTCATTTATGCAAAAATTGTCTGATTGCTCATCATTAAAATGCCGATCCACATTACCTTGCAGCTGTTGAAAATGGGACAAATTTTAGTCCTCAGTCGTTTCCTGAGTAGAAAATGCAGGTATGCAGACACCTTTGACAGCGGATTTCGCCGATTTGTGATTTCCAGAATTGCTCGATCATTTCTTCCCCGGTCACTCTTTCATACGGTTTTCTGGTATATTTGTATTTGCCAATGTCCACGCAAATCTCGTCACACACTCCTCTAGCTTGTTGTCTCTTCTGTATTGGCCTGTTTTCGGGTCTCTCCTGTCTGCAAGTAAAATGTTAATCATCGTTCACTGTGATAGCCTCAATATGTCTGGTATCTAAAGTGCTTCTCTACAACTAGTATTTTACAGGTATCATAGCTTTATTATCAGTATAGTGTACTCCTGATTCCCATCTTGACCCCCGGACTTGACCCTTAAATAGAAATGTATACGAAGAATTGAACTATGGACGAGTACCCTTTCCCGCCGACAGTGTATTTAATGCAGAAATTGTACAAATATCGATGGTATTCAAATAAGTCTATGGATTATTTACCAGACGAGTCACATTTAGCAAAAAGTGCTTAGTATGCCTTGATAACAGTGTTATAATCTAAATATTGTATCTGCAGTGAGTACTCAAGGTTGGGGTAAGTTTTGTGAATTTTAGCGTTATGCAAAAATTCGTTTCCAAAAGATTCCAGATGGTCACCTTGTTTAGTTGGGCAGTTGAGATTTTATAACGTGAATGGATTACATGAGTCAACGAGATTGTCGCATTATTGACACAAAAATATACCTCGTCCGACTCTGGCAGGTGAATTCTAGTAGTAGTATTTACATCGAATGTCTAGAAAGTCCTGTTACCTCATACATTGAAGATTATGATATTCTTTTACCTTTTTACTCCATACAATAGAAATAAACGCAATCATGACATACAGTTGTAGATCCAGGTCGTTATCATAAAAAAGGGGTCAAGTACGGGTAGACGCTCTGTATATTTTGACCCAAGGAGATTTGAGGACATTACTGAAACGGCCCTGTTCAGTCCGCTTAAAATGAAGCGTTTTCACCACTGTTACAGAGCGTCAATGTCTTTTCATTGAGAGCTACATATATTGATAGCCTAACGGTATAAAACAGTAGTTAACAGCAATGCAGTTTAGGCCCACATTTTCCATCACCATATACGGGTAGCAAATTCAAGCACTGCCACACACTTGTGTTCATAGTACCATATACAGAAATGTGTCCTACCACTGTTACAGTCCTGTTCTGGTTTGCTGGCAGATACATGACTGGCACAGATAAGGCCATATGACAGGGGTGACTAATTTTTGCCTGACAGTAAGGGGTGAAGGCATGTGCAGTACTTACTTGAATCAAGTGAAGAACTTGTAGTATCGAGTGATGCGACACATCATATCATAGTGAGAAATATGATATTTCTGATGACGGCACTATCATTGTGTACCCTGGCATCAACATGACCTTTATTTACATGGTGTGGTAACATCGGTTAACCAGCATATTAATAAAATACACTACAATTTGTTATTTATATAAAATGGTATTGAGTAACAGCTGTGTTTTAAATATCGCCATTTTGAAAACAGTTATCTACCTGTTCCCCTGAGCTCCAAACCATGTCGACAGTTATTGTTAATCTCCGCTTATTGAATTGGTCTATTTCAATATTGACTGTGACAGGATATCTTCCGCTGTTTTCCGGCAAGTATAGGGAAACTTATCGAAAGTGGCCATCAGTGTAGGTTTCATTGTATCGTCGGACAAAATGTCACGTGCAAAATTTAGCCACGTCATTTGAAGACATCATCATATTCGAACTTTGGAAGCCATGTAACTGCTGTTGGTTCTTCTGCCACTTCAACGAATTCTACGCAGGATGAAGATATGAATGTCAAGGTAATGAAAACACTTACTGAAAATGTTTGGATGTCCACTCTTTATCATCTCACAAACTTTGAAATATGGTGAACACCCGACAACAAGCCAACGCCCGTCGTGACATAGTTTCTGTTTTTTGGGGTTTTGTCAGCGTTAGTTTCATTTTTTATGTTTTACTGGGCTTTATGACAGTGAGTATACTGATGGTTAAATGTGAAATGAAGCTTGTACATGGAATTTGAAAATTATCTCATAACACAAAATAAAGGAGGGCTAATTTCGAATAATTCAAGTGAACACTAGGCAAACTGATTCGTCTCGTTTTGGTGTTTGTCGTTTATCATACAGTAAAACTCATATTACGAGAAAGTCTTCGTTGGCAGTAACAACAAAAGCAGACGGTTTAGGCTTCATATTCGACTTCAAAAATATGTTTTTCGTTACTTTGTTTGGGATTAGCAACTGGAATTTCAAGTCATTTTGTGTCTTTAAAGGCAGATTCTGTAACATTTCCATAAAATGACAGATAGCTAACACAATTACCTGATCTGGAGGACAGATACGTTTCACAAAGAGCAATCCGTACCATGGTCGTAAGGGGCCAGAGCTGAATTCCTCTGAGTGTGCACGGGGTAGAGCTTTGAACTTTCGATCAAACTATAAACCGGACACTAGTCGTTAATTTAATAACAGACTACTCTTGCCTATGAATGGATTGAGTCAGTTTGATTAAGTCAGTTTTTGAAAGGGAGGCACGAAATCGTTGACGAGCGATGGATCAACAATGCTGTCTCTGGAAATGGAGCTTTGCAAGTCACAAACCGACCATGACACCATAGAAAGATGGCAGGATATAAAATGTATCCGCCATTTTCCCGGAAATGTCTGAATTATATATCGGAAGCTTCTGACAAACTGTACGACCTTCATGTAACAAATAAATGGACAAAACAAGAGTTAGTTGCATGTAAATGCCATTTTTTTTTCGTTCAGGGCAAATATTCAAACTACAAGAGTAACCAAACACCGAAATCTACAGGCTTTTGACAGCTTGAGCGAGTTACTGCAGTATCTTGTCGTGTCAAATATTTATAAAAAACGAAACAAAATCGAAAATTTGGAGTTCCTAAAATCGAAGTATACCATAGTCTACTCATCCAATATAGTTTTGTCGATGTTTAGTGAATATTTCTTCAGGGTAATGGAATTCTGCTTGCTGTGAAGGACTCAATATTTGCCGGCTTTTCATTTAGAGGCGCCATTTTTAGGGCTTATTTTTAATATGCATGAGCATAACCGAATTTATGTTGGACAGGAGAACAGTGCTGTTCTTAAATTTAAAATTGCCATACATAAGGACAGAACTTACCCCTGTTGCCCAGCCATCTTCGAAAAGCCGAAGGCGTAAACCGTCGCCCTTTGACTCCCAGATAATAGTGATTTGGTCAAATCTAGTGCGCATACCTTCGTACGCAAATGGAATAACGCGCACATTTCTTTGTTTAATTTGTCAAAATTCGAGATACAGAATGTTTGAGAGATAATTACTTTGTCAAATGTACCTAGCGGTCGTTTGACTCGAGATGACAGCAGTACCTTAAAAATCTTCGACTGTAGTTCGGGCAGCAAGATGTAAAAGGGTCACAACATTTCTTAGATTTTATTTATCACCATAAATGGATACAAAACGACGAGACAAAAATGTAAAAAAATGCCTATAAAAATGTAATGTCATGAGATATTAATAGAAGGAGAGTTCTGAATGGAAGATTTGCAAATTGCTTTTCTTTGTTTCGTCCATTTTTGTATTCAAGAATGCGATGGGTGTTTCGAGGGGGATGTGTTTGTTACCCTTTGATTGTTGACCTGCTTTGTATTTGGCTTTGGGAAAACAAAATTAATGTTTCATGGGTATGGGAGGAGTGGCTTGGATTGTATTTCAATCCTTGACTGATTTCAGCGGTATGTTCCTGTTTGTCCCTTGTCCGGGCATATGTGGAAGTGCCTTGTGATGGAGCTTAGGCCAGCAGGTTTTGTCAAGGAGCCCGGCGACCTATATTGGAGACAGTTTGCTTTCCATTAAATTCTTGAACGGATTCAAACGGTACGGTAACTAATCATCAAGCTAATATATCGCAGTAAAAATACGCACAGCTAAACCCCGAGCATTAAAAAGAGTGGTTCAATTGCCGAGTTAAGTTGTAACAATTTTCCGACCGCGAACCCTCGACACGCTGTAGAGTTCATGAATCACTTGTTCGCACAAGGGACGCCTGAGTCAATCAGTGCGGCACTAGAGGAGGAAGGAGCCCATATAGGTGGGGATTTATACACTTAAATATGTGTGATTATTCGGAAATGGTTCTTTGGAGAATTAATTGGGTCCTGTCGGAGAACAAATGACACATCATTTGAACATTATTTATAGGACTAAGCAGAGCCTATGTGTTATCTTTCTACCAATCAGACTCTTTGGTAACTTTCATCCAATGACTGTGGACTATAATCTCCCGCCAAAAAATGTTTATCCTTTGGTGTTCTATTACATTCGGTGCATGCGCTTTGGCGCCTTTATATGTAATTGCTACAGTTGTGTTCCGGTTGGCGCCTTTTCTATCTCACGGCGTGTTCAGTAAAAAGCTTGTGTTCTCAGCATGAACTGGTGTCGTTCGCAGTTCTGTGTATAAGTCAGATAAGAACCTTGATCATAAAACCCCATCACGACATTTTTTGGTGCCGAGACCAGGATTAGGATGTCTGACGAGGAGCAGCAACCAACTCAAGCCGAGCAACTGGCAACGAAATTGGCCAAGTTGAAACTCAAGCGCAGGGGACAACGTGCCCAAATGACGAGGCTGTTCAACGTGCAGAACAACTCACATCAACGTTCGCTGCAGCTGAGAACAAGACTGAAGCTCACAGGATACTCAAAGCATTGAACACTCAACTGACTGAGAAATACGAATCTTTAACTAAGATCGAAGAAGATATCTTAGATAATACGGATGAAGCAAGCTACGATGCTGCGAGCCAAGAATCCGGCGACTACATGTCCGAGATATTCGAGAGAAACGACAAGATCACTGATTTCATCAAAAACAACAAACCGAACAATGCGACTGGCCCATCGGCGAACTCCGACACCGCTACTCAAGACACATCGAAGAAAACGGTCGCATTACCGAAACTACAGCTGAAAACTTTCTCAGGAAACGTACTCGAGTGGGTGAGTTTCTACGACACTTTCAAATCGTCCATCCATAATGATAAGAACCTCGAGAACATTCAAAAGTTCACATACTTACGCAGCGTTTTAACTGATGAAGCTGCCCGTACGATTAGCGGTCTCGCCTTGACAAACTCCAACTACGACCATGCTTTAGAGCTACTCATCGAACGCTACGGACAGAATCATTTGATCATCGATGCGCACATGACTGCACTGTGGCAGATTCCTCAACCTACGAGTGACATTAACAGTCTGAGATTGTTTTATGACACATTAGAAAGTCATATTCGCGGTTTACAATCACTTGGCAAAGAAGAGAACGCTTATGGAGAACTTCTCATTCCCATGATTCGAGATAAACTACCTAACAATATTCGGAAACAGATCGCAAGAGATCACGGAAACAAGGCTTGGACTTTACCAGAGTTGCGCAAAGCCATCCTACGGGAAATCGACGCCATTCAAGCCGGAGTTCCACTCGATGAGTTATCGGTTGCGGACACAGCAACACAGCCTAATATGACCGCTTCATTTCATACTAAGGCCGCATCTACGCGCACAACAAAGCCTTTGAGAATCAAAACATGCGTGTTTTGTAAGGGAAATCACTACACAAGTGATTGCCAAGTTGTCACCGACCCGAAACGTCGCTTAGACATTGTCAAACGCGATCGTCTCTGTTACAATTGCCTTGGAAAGCATCGCGTGAGCGATTGCAAGTCTCGTTACACTTGCAAGATCTGCAAGCGTAAACATCACTCTACCCTTCATGACACCAAATCAGCTACAACGTCTGAGAAAAAGGGAACTTCTGAAGTTCATGTGGCATTGGCGAAGACAGACGACACAAAGGGGAAATCTACACCCAACGGATCGGTTCTCCTCAAGACGGCAGTCATTCCTATGTCGGTCGGCGATAGGAAACCTATCAACGCTACCGTGCTGTTCGACGATGGGTCCAACAGAACTTTTATCACGCAGCGATTTGCTGACAAACTCAACTTGAAATCGGACACTCATGAGAACGTGAGCCTGTCAACATTCGGGGACAATTCGAAACAAATTCATTCCATGAAAGTGCAATGGTAACTTTGCACGAACAGAATGGGCATACCAGTACTGTCAACGCCCTGATAATTCCCGAGATTTCGTCCAACCTATTCAACCACGTGTCAGCAGAAATACTCAACTCAGACCATCTACGGGGATTAAAGCTTGCCCACCCAGTTTCCAATGTTAAAACTATGGAAATTGATGTACTCATCGGAGCCGATCAATATTGGAACTTTGTTGGAAACCATATCGTGCGCGGGGCAGGTCCAACTGCAATATCATCTAAGTTCGGCTACTTGTTGTCCGGTCCTACTGGAAAGCGTGGGAAATTGGACTCTGACATTAATATTCATCACGTGAACGTAGAAACACACACCGACGATGACATACGAAACTGGTGGAATTTAGAGCTCATCGGAGTGAAGGCAGACTCGCAAAATGATGAAAATACCGACTTCGAAACATATCGGGACACTCATCTACGTGTTGAAAATGGTAAATACATTGCCCGTTTACCATGGAAAACTGATCATCCGCCACTGCCTTCAAACTATGCGGCAACTGAAAATCGCACGCGCGCTATGGTTCGCCGTTTGACCCCTGACTTAACGAAGAGATATGACGATATCATCGCCGATCAACTGCGCCGAGACTTCGTCGAGAAGATTCAAGATGATGACAAAACTGAAGGACATTATTTGCCGCATCGAGCTGTCAAGAAGGACTCAGTTACCACTCCAATACGTATTGTATACGACTGCAGTAGCAAACAAAATGCTGACTCGGCAAGTCTGAACGACTGTCTTCAAACTGGGCCGTCATTAATCAATGATTTACCTGCCATTTTGCTACGATTTCGCGCTAACCGAGTCGCTTTCGTCAGTGACATTGAAAAGGCATTCTTAAACATACGTCTAGAGGAAGACGAGCGTCAATACACCAAATTTCTTTGGTTATCGGACATTCGTGATCCCGAAAGTCCATTTGATGTTTATCAATTCAAGTCTGTTCTGTTTGGGGCGGCTTGTTCCCCATTCATGCTCAACGCTGTAATCAAGACCCACTTGGAAAGTAACGCCTCCATACCGACTGCTGATGACCTCAAACATAATATTTATGTTGACAATGTGATAGACGGTGCAGAGTCTGATGAGAAGGCCGTGTCATATTACAACGACGCAAACCACCTCATGCAGTCGTGTGGGTTCAAGCTGCGCTCATGGACGTCCAACAGTGAACGACTATGTGAACTCGCGAAACAGGACGATATCTACGAACCCTCCCATGATGTACCAGTACTCGGCCTGCGTTGGGAACCAGAAAGCGACACGATGACCTACTCAGAAAATAATAGCGAGCCTATTCCAAATGAATTGATAACGAAACGAGATGTTCTCAGTTCCTCCGCTACACTGTACGACCCACTGGGCTTCGTAGCTCCAGTTCACATCAGAGCTAAACTCTTGTGCAGTCACTATGGAAACGCGGGCTCCCTTGGGACGAACCGCTCGATGCTGAATTGAACTCTCAATGGATACAGATCGCAGCGGACTTGAATGCTACACGCAAGACGACAATAAACCGCCAATACTTCTCAGGGAATCAAGATAACGACGACTGCGAAGTTCATGTTTTCGCTGACGCCAGCACTACCGCCTACGGAGCTGTAGTTTATCTCCGCAGTTCAAGTGAAACTTCTATCGTTATGGCCAAGGCACGCGTCGCTCCAACGTCCGATTTGTCACTGCCTCGGTTAGAACTGATGGCCGCCCTGATTGGCACTCGACTCAGCAAATTCGTAATAAACGCTCTCTCCGGCAAGATAAACATTACACAGCGGTATCTCTGGTCGGACAGTCAAATTGCGTTGTATTGGATCAACAGTGTCAAGAAGCTGCCGATCTTCGTAAGCAATCGCGTCAGAGAGATCAATGGTTTTCGTCACATCTACAAATATTGCCCCTCCGCTGACAACCCAGCTGATTTGTTAACTCGAGGCATTACTTCTGATCAACTAGCCAATTCTACTCTATGGTGGAACGGCCCTACTTGGTTGAAAGAAAATGGAGACTGGCCAATCTGTGAACTGTTTGATAGCGCAGTGCACCATATCGCTACAACGGACGACTTCATGATCGAGCCTCACACACAAATCGATGCTGAGGTTGCCGATAAAATGCAACACGTTGAGGATCTTTCTCGCCGATCCACTGAGAACATCGGCTCATCAAATCGGAAATCGACCCCGCATTGACGTTGGCATACAATACGCGGTGGACATTACTCGTTTCAGCTCGTTAGACAAACTATTCCGCGTTACTTCGTATGTATTTCGTTTCAAATCTCGACTGCAGCGAAAGAGAGACACGCCGTCAGGAGCAGTCTCACCGGACGAGATACGACATGCTGAACAGATCTGGATTAAAGACGTACAATCTGAGATATATACAGACACTATTCATTCCATGAGGATGAATGTGAAGAGGTTCGGACCGTTGGTTCAACAACTTAACCTATTTCTCGATAACGAGGGCACACTTCGATGTGGCAGCCGTGTACACAATGCAGCATTGGACTATGTCACGAAATTTCCAGCGTTGCTGCCTCCTCACCATGAATTCACTAAACTGGTCGTTCTGAAAGCACACGAACGCGTATTCCATGGAGGAGTCCAGTCGACTGTAACACAAATTCGTCAACAGTACTGGATACCGAAAATACGACGTATCGTTAGCAAGATTCTTCACAACTGTGTTACCTGTCTTAAAGTTGAAGGAAAGCCGTACACTAACCCAGTCCAAGCTCCGCTGCCTGCATATCGCGTGAACATCACCCCTCCATTCAGTGTGACGGGGGTCGACTTCACGGGGGCTCTCCTCACCAAGGCTATTGATGGTAAACAAAACAAGGCATACGTGTGCCTGTTTACCTGTGCGGTTACACGGGCCATACACTTGGAATTGGTACCGGATTTGACGACTAAAACATTTCTACTTGCGTTTCGCCGTTTTGCTGCAAGACGATCCCTGCCTAGCCGAATGTTATCCGACAACGCCTCGACGTACATCTCTGGAGCCGAGGAGATACGCTCCTTGCTCGACACGCCTGATGTTCGAGATTATCTCTCATCTCAGCGAGTGAAATGGACTTTCATACCCAAACGTGCGCCGTGGTTTGGCGGCTTTTGGGAGCGGCTCATAAGTCTCACGAAGAATGCGATTAAAAAGGTTCTCGGTCGATCATTCATCACGTATGATGAGCTTGCTACCGTCGTCACCGAAATTGAGACTGTATTAAATGATCGCCCACTCACCTTCGTTTCATCCAGTGCGGATGATGACGTTAGCCTGACCCCAAATCACCTGTTACATGGTAGAAGCTTAACCTCACTACCATACATCACAGTCTCCGATGAAGAAATCGAAGACCCGACTTTTGGAAACCACAATGATGTTAACAGACGTTACGCACATTTGTCAAATCTCCAACAACAGTTCTGGAAGCGATGGTCAACCGAGTATTTGACAGCTTTGAGAGAACGTCACTCCGGTTCCGGAAACAAGCACAATGTAATTAAAGTGGGTGATGTGGTACTGATCCATAGTGATATCGATCGTAGGATGAAATGGCAGCTCGGGACTGTGAAGAGACTTGTTTATGGACGTGACAAGTTGGTGCGATCAGCTGAAATCTCCACGCCAGGGGACACACCAACCGCCCTATACACAAGTTATACGCCCTTGAGGTAGCCTCTCAAGAATTATCATCATCTGAAGACAAAGATGTGAACGAGCGGGAAGACATCCATCGGCAAGAAATTTCAGCTGAGAAAACCAATGACCCGCCCGAGTCGGGGAGACCGTCCAGAGATGCAGCCATTGCAGCCAGGATGAGAATATCCGAACTTTCATAAATTGTTGTAACTGTTGAGTCAATTAACTCTCTGAAATTTCTGAGTTTTTTGTTCAAACGAATCATTTATTGATAATTCATATTGAAAGTGTTCAAGATTATCTTTCGTCGCCGGGAGAATGTCGGAGAACAAATGACACATCATTTGAACATTATTTATAGGACTAAGCAGAGCCTATGTGTTATCTTTCTACCAATCAGACTCTTTGGTAACTTTCATCCAATGACTGTGGACTATAATCTCCCGCAAAAAATGTTTATCCTTTGGTGTTCTATTACATTCGGTGCATGCGCTTTGGCGCCTTTATATGTAATTGCTACAGTTGTGTCCGGTTGGCGCCTTTTCTATCTCACGGCGTGTTCAGTAAAAAAGCTTGTGTTCTCAGCATGAACTGGTGTCGTTCGCAGTTCTGTGTATAAGTCAGACAAGAACCTTGATCATAAAACCCATCACGACAGGTCCATATTGCCTGTTGTGATCTAAGGAATCCCGAGAGAATGAATTTGGTTTAGGATTCAATTGGAAGTTGCATAATTTGATGTGCATTTTATGTACCATAGTAGTATTGGGCGATGGCCAGAATGTATATATGGATTATCGGAGCATCGTCGTACCTATGGTGATCCGTAGATTTTTGTGTAGAGATGCTAGAACGTTCTTAATATGGACCGTTCACCTGAAGCCGTATTTCCTCACACTTTGTGTCCATGCACTGTGTAAGTTATCGAGCCTTGAATTTATGCAGGGCAAGTAGGGCGAATGTTGTCACCAAAGCACACTACTGCCACAGTGCTCCGACCTGTTGCTAGGGCGATGACCTCCATCTGTTAACCTCTTGTTATTTTTAGTACTCACGTAATTAACACAATACCAGAAAACATCCCAAACAGTATTAAACAACTTCCGAAACGAGGCTGTCCATTTACTGGTTTTCAATATTTTGACTCTTGTAAGCTTACACCAGCATCTCAGTCAGACAGTTGAACAGTACGATTTGAGGCATATTTTAATCTCGTGATCTTACAGATGATGTAAAATGCTAGACCATCCTAACACATAAAGAAAAAAAAGGGTGAGATGATGAAAAATAAAAAAACACTTTGAGTTCGATCCACGTTCAGAAGCGTAGCATTAGAGGGACAAGCCTATGGCTTTAATGGGGGCAGCTAAAACAAATCGAATGTCAGCTTGTTCTAACTTTGCTATGGAAGATCGGTAGTTCAGTTCTGTACTTAATAGCTATTTCTTGAAGTAAATGGTACCTTCATCTGTCTTCATTTGATTTCGATATTTTACAGTAGAAACTTTATGGGAGCTGACCACACACGACGGTATACCTATCATACTTGAGTTATACGCCTAACACACCTTGATAGAGTGCGACACCCATGTTTTCCTGTACCAGCATAGTCTATCGGGCCTTTGCCGCTTAAATTGGTTGTTTTGAAAATTGAACCAGTCGCGTTCTATAAGAGTGACTTATCGATTGTTCAAAGGATAATGAGCTGACCTCATTTGAGCAAGTTGGAGTACGCCAAAATCTGAACGAAATAATTATTGCCATGTCCCTGGTATTGGGAGGGAACATCTCATATGCTTGAAACAAATTCACGTATTTTTGTATATTGTACTAATACTACCCATATTAATCGACTTTTTATGCCTTTGGGCATGCAGCTTTAAGTTGCAAAGGGGAATCTTTAACGTTTTGAGTTACTTTATATTTTTGTCCAAAGGGGTGTTAAGGGGAATAAATTTATGTGTCCCAACCAAGTATTGGCGGTCCACATTACACAGAGATTGTGAGTAAAGGCCGACTCTAACATGAACCAATCCGTTATGACAGTAAACTCCACTTCCTATAGGAACAAACTGTGTAAAATCACACATTAGGTGAATTATTGACATACTTATCGCAATTGCATGATAATTTAGATTGAACGCGATTGGAGCTAATTTTAGAGAATTGGATCTTCATATTGTTCAAATATTTCAAAAGTGTCAGCTGACCTATTGCTGAATGTCGCTATATTACAAAATTAATCATAAAAAAAAACAAGTGTGTAAGTTAAAAAGAAAAGCAGGTGAGCTTATATTTGCAGATTAAACTGATACTACTTCACTATCAACTTAATCCAAAATTAGTTCCAATCGTGTTATTGATGGACGAGTGCATTTGAGCCCTCAAGTTGGCCAGAGAAATGTATCTATCTATAGTATGGAAGAGCAGTTTGAAACCTGTAGAGGGAAAAACTTCAAATCAAACGAAATTTCGAATTTTATTCCGTATCAAAAGAAAACAAGTATGTATTTGCCATAAGTACATTGAATGAAAAAAAACAAACATGGCGTTGACTCAGAGCAAATATATTCTGTTTGTTGCTTCTAACGCTTCTAAAGCTAAGCATTAAGGTTCTACCATATCCAGTTTCAAACGGTCAGATGGAGTATAGGCATGCAGTTGACAAGTACAATACCCCTTCTCACTAAAAAGAGTAAAATCCACTGTTAGCACCAACGTCTTCCTTGCCATCATTTCCCACTGGAATTGCATCAGGATTTTTTTCATCTGCAGACATAAAACATGAAACAAACCAGTAAAAATATAATAGTCTATATTTTATAACAAATGACGGTGTACTCATCTGCTTATTTGGGGTGAAAGACTCCTCTTTCTCACAAGAAAACTATTTTTCTGACTGTGATAACGCACCGTTCAAATGGTTGTTAGGTCATTACTACTGTTTTAAAATGTAAACATTGTGAAAGGCAATCTCTGTGTCTGTACATGAAGCACTGGAAGTGAATTTTGGAACGATATTTTGTAAGAAGTGGAGAATCTGAGTAAGAGCGAAGTTGTCCTTTTGGAGTGTATTGATGTAGAAGCACACAGAGGTATTGCGGTCCGATGCCCTCAACAGAATTAAACAAACAGATACAACTGTGTGGTGAATACGAGAACTAGTAAGTAGCAGAAAAGTTTTTGCAAATGGTATGGATATGATCGTACTGTTAAATCCCTGCGACCATATTCAAGTTTAGATTGCTCAAATGGTTTGTCAAGGTTGAACATGAAGGAGCGGTCGAACTTTACAATAACTGGTCTGTTTCGAGTTACAATATGTGGCCGATCTGTATACATTACCGGTAGAGCTTCCATTTGACGAATCTGCGACAAGTTATATGTCGCGATGCTTTCTTCCTCAGCCACTCTTTCATAAGATTTTCTGTTGATTTTGTGTTTGCTGACGTCTAAGGCCAATTTGTCAAACACTCCTCTTGCCTGTTGGCTCTCTTGTATTGGGTAAATGTCGTGTCTCTCTTCTCTGCAAATACATATTATTGATGATCATTTTAGCTTGATAGCTCAATTATGACCCCCTTTAAGTCTCATAATCTTATCACTTATACCTATTTCGACAGTAATATAAAATGACTAAATGAAGTTTAAGCGAGTAGAGTTTCGAAGCTTCATTGTATCTCGAACTACACAAAATCGAATTGAGCGAACAGATGCCGAGTTATGTGTGACGTATCGATTGCTAAAATCACAATAATGTCATGTACAGTTGTATAATCAGTAAGGGGTTAGACAATGTCCGATTTGGTAACTTTGGGAAATGAAATTGTTTAGAACAGCTTTGATGAATCTATTGTTATTTCGTGCAAATGGAATGAGTATAAATGTAGAGAAGGTATAATGGTTTGGTCTTAATTTGAATTTTGTTTCTCAAAATGGTAACTGCAAACATCCTGACTATCTTCATTTGATGTCAAGCATTTGTCATTTTCCCCAATGAGGATAAGAACAACAACAGTAATTCAATAAATACACATAGAGATTGGATGATAATAATCTGTCTGTTTTAGGTCATCTAGCTTGATAGGATCGTGAGATTCCATAACGGGTGTCATTGAATGTGTCTTATCATAGAAAAGTAGCAATACATATCATTAGCGTCTAGGCAACAGTTTTCCAATGAAGTCAATACATCGAAAATCTGAAAAGCAATATTGCTCCTCGTATTGAATATACGTATCTTGCTTTCTTTCTTACTTACTTCGATTTCAATAAATCCACAAATACCGTTCTTAGTGGAAGACACACTTCAAAGAGTTGTGTATAGGGTACGAGTACTGACGTACTGTCTATTTCGGACATGTGTGGACAAGAAATGCACATGACCATGTGAAATGGTGTGTGTAGAGTCCATATTGAAATGAATTGTACATTTTGAGTTAAAGCAAGCTGTAGGTATGTCACTAGACTTGCCCCGAGTCGTTTGGCTTTTCTCGGTTTTCTCGGCAGCAGCTACTGGCTGGCCAAGGATGTTGGATATCGCGTTCACCCCACAATCTACGCAAAAGACTACCACTAACTCGGCAGTCTGTTTAAGTTTGTACATTCAGTTTATTCTGTTTTGATATTTATATGACTGCAGACCTGAAGTAAGTCCAGTATGGCGGCGTCTGTGTACACCCATGTTTTCCCACGTTTTGACCTTTTCCCTTTTGTCAAAGGCCGACGTTTACCAGTATACGCAGTACGGTTATATTACTATTAGCATAAATTGTTAAAAGGTAATTTTTTAACAGCTGTGTTTATATCCATCACGTTTTACATATAGCGATGTTTAAAACATCACTCTACCTGTTTCCAAATTATGTCGGCGCTTATTATTTACTTCCTTGTATTGAACGGCCCTCTTTTGATTTCGTATGTCGGAGCTGTGCTATTTCCCCAGCAAGTATGTGGAATTTGAACGAAAGTGGTGACTAGTGTTTGATCTTATTCAACGTATCATTATATACTTTGGAAAACGTCGAAGTGCTGCTGTTCCTGCTCAAGTTGCCTTTGGATTACATTTTTAATTCCCGAGTGGAATAGTGAAGACATGAACATCATGGTATGCGAACACCGCAATGAAATATTGAAAAGTTTCGTCATAAGTATTTGAATATGGTAGGCAAAAACATTATTTTTGAATTCTCGCTTAGATATGTGACGCAAAAGCCTCTTTCCACTTTTCCACTTTTGGTTTTTTTTTATTTTGAGCTGTTTAAGTTTAACACGATTGGAACTAATTTGAGATGATTGGATCTTCATATTTTTCAAATTTCTCAAAAGTGTTAGGTGCCCTATAGCTGAATGTTGCAATATTACAAATTACTCATAAAAACAAGTGTTTAACTTAAAAAGAAAAGCAGATGAGCTTACATTTGCAGATTAAACTGACATTACTTCACCATCCAATTATCCCAAATTAGTTCCAATAGTGTTTTTTGGCTATGCAAGCACCGACCATGTAGAAAATAACAACATTCGTCCACAGGGTTTATAACATTGTCAATAACGTTTCAAGAAAATAAATTAGGATATCTCTTAAATGTTCAATATTTTGTTTTATGTAAACTCATCAAATGGGTTATCTGTATTTGAAATGCACATTAATGCCAACGTGTGCTTCTGTTCAATTTTGAGACGACGAAATTGGGAACAAGCAAGCGAAACATAAATGATTTGTCTGAAAAGAAGTGTTTGGAGTCACTGAAACTATACTGGTGACCTCAGAGAAATATATCCACCATTGTCCATGGAAAAGCCGTGAGTTTAATATGAATAACTAGTCATCATTTGTTAATCCACAGTCCCTCCTTTTGTGGAGGGACTGTGGTTAATCATAGCAAATAAATGAGTAACATGAGTGGCAGATCCCTGAAAGTACCATCTGTATTTCATACGTAGTGGTCATTCACCGTCTACAATTATTTCTCAACCCTACATGTCACTGTCTGCTGGACACATTTCAAAGTTTTACTAAAGTTCCAATGGATTACTGTATCACGTTTGTAAGCTTGCGATACAATGAGTAAAATACAGAAGGCCATAATGCGTCGGTAGTTTTGCTTCAGCAAATTCCAAACAGCATATAACCTGTCCTCCTACACTGTAAAAATAGCGGATGCCAGACGCGTCTTTACGCGTTCAAAATGTAGATGTCGGTGTTCAAATTTGAACGGCTAGTGTTCATATTGTTAACACTAGTGTTCATATTTTTAACAATGATGTTCTAAACCTGAACACGTAGTGTTAACAACCATCTCCTTCAAGTGGTCAAAAACTCACCATTACAGAAATTTTGCAATACTGTAAAACAATTAACAATCTTTAGTGTTTTTTACTTTACAATGGCTATATTAAATTTACTACTGCATCGATGTTAGGCAAATGTACACGGATTTTGATGTAGCGAATTTCCCACTAAGTGAAAAATATCTCCGGTCTAAAATTACTGAAAGCATGTTTTTCCTAAAAAAGAAAGTATAAAAAATAATTTTACACGTTTATTACGGGTTGAAATTTGGAAATTTGGAAAAGAAAATCAGATAACCACCATGAACGTTTTAATTTTAACATCGGCGTGCAAGAGGCGTTCTACTCCTTAACACTTGGTGTTCAAGTTTGGTGCCTCTTCTTATCCCGTCATGCATCAAAACGGAAGTTGCGACATTTTTCTAGTAAACGCACGCTGAAGTCGTGATCGTGCGGAAGCAAGACCAGAAAGGGTAAGTTTTCTCTCCAAAATAGTAAAAGGTGTTGAATTTTGAAGCATCTGTATTATTATCCTTTGAAATTATTTGTGTAGTTACTTTGGAATAGCTAAAATACGTGAAGAAACCTTTTTTTTCTTTCAGTGGCTTGTATACCATACACTAGCTATCAATACGCAGCAGTGTTTTGGGCCATGGCGTATCGATCGCACTCGGGTCAAGGGTCATCACCGCAAAACTGTGGCGATGACCCTTGACCCAAGCGCGATCGATATGCCACACACCGCTGCGTAATCACAGCTAACACATGTCTTTTAGTAAAACATTAGTTAAACATCCCAGAGTGTACACTCTTTATTGTTTCAGCATATGAGAGTTGGCCTTTCTTTTACTTTTCATCAGTTGATGACAAGAAGAAGCCAATATTTTGTAGCAGTATCGAAAAGAGGCAATGTATACTAAAGTCATCCCTTTTCCTGAACCTAATAAGGCAACCTTGTCTTTCATTTAAAGTCTCATGTCGCCATATTACCTATTGTTGCATTATTTTCAGGATGTGAAAAGTTGGATTTACCTGGTATTCGAAGAGTTATTACAGAAACTGATGGTGCAGAAATTGAAGAAGATGAGTGTAGAGGTAGCTGTCTGGAAACAAGCTTGAAAATCTGACTTCATCTCTAATGTAGATTTAAACTTCCGAGAGCCAGTAACTGAATTTTGATAAGTTTCTGTATTTTTGTTCTGAATTTATCTAAGCTTTGGTAGAACGCTATGATCAACTAAATGTTACTGGAGAATAAGCTTTCAAATACGTGTAGTCTCCCTTATCAGATGCAATGGTGGAATGAAGAATTAAAGCAGAAAGCGACAGAAAATTCAGAGTGAAAAATGTACACTCTGAATTTCTGAATTTTCTGAAATTTTCACTCTGAATTTTCTGTCGCTTTCTGCTTCAATTCTTCATTGCACCCTTGCATCTGATGAAGGAGACGTCACGTCTTTGAAGGCTTATGCTCCAGTAACATTTAGTTGATCATAGTCTGCTACCAAATCTTAGATTATTTTGTATTGTAGATCAACACGTCTTTTGTTCTCGATTTGTTACTGTTTTTTAGCTTTGCTTTTAGCGACGCAGAGCTTATCTAATAGGTGAATGTGAGAGGCATCGTCCTCAAATTTTTACATCCAAAGCTTTTTCTTCAAAACGGCCAGTACGATTCCTTTAATATTTGGAGTACAGGTTCCCAGAGATTACCCTAATCATATATGTTCAAGTTATGGTGAAATACGCAAATTTGTATTTTTGAGGCGAATTTTGCTATTTTTTGGCAAAAATCTTCTCTGTCTTACCGGTGGTTCGACGTCTTCAATATTTGGTAAACATGTCCCTAAGAATGACCTTCGTAAAATTTGTGCTAGTTGTGATGAAATATTCAAATTTTTATTTTGCATGGCAATTTTTTTCGTTTTTGGTCAAAAAATCTTTAAAAATCTTCTTCAAAACTACTTAATGAACAGCTTTGATATTTTTGACATAAGTCTCTGCGGATAGCTTTTTCAGATTGTTCAAATTATGCAGAAATATGCAAATTTGTATTTTTGAGACATAAAAGACATTTCAGACATTTTTAAGACATAGGGAATTATCAGAATGTGATATATTCAAGTTATGATGAAATCTGCAAGTTTATATTTTGGGGCCAATGTATATTTTTGGTCAAAAAATTTGTATCTTAAAAATTACCCGTCTGATAGCTTTGATATTTGCTACACATGTTTTTTGGATGATCTCAATTTGATATGTCCAAATCATGGTGAAATCTTCAATTGTGTATTTTTTGCAGCTATTTTCCCATTTTTGGTGAGGCTATCCCGAAGTGAGCTGTCAGAGATCCTTTACATAACACTGCGAGCTCTTTCGACGTCTAAGTCGCTTGTTGTATTGCTATATTGGTGTTGAAATGGCTAACATTTAGGTTGTTGCCATTGGTTTTAGACTGCAGTTTCCTTTTACAAGTGAATTTTAGTAAGGACTGAAATTTCCAGGTTCAACAGCAAATGCTTATTGACATATAGAACAAAACTTATGAAACGAAGTCAAAATTATAGTTATTGTGATTTTAATTTCTGAGAAGTAGAGTTTTGAAATGTCACTGATTTATTTCAGAGTTTATTTAAAGGTATTACAAACAAACAAATCTTTTCGTTCATGAAGGACTTTGTTGGACAAGGAAATGGGTTTTACACCTCCAAGGACCCCTTGCTTACTTTTCTGTGACACTTTGTGACAACTTGACATGTTGTGTTTACTTTATGTAGACAACTATATAATATGTGCATCAGAGAAGCCTTGACTAACCTTTTTCCAAGTTTATCTATACAAGAGGAAATGTCTTAAACTATCTAAAAACCAGATATGAACTGAAAATGCTCACGTGTTTCATTATATATTGCAGTTATGTGTAAATTTTAACCTTTGCCACATGTTTGCAACTTCATTGAAAATATTATGATCAACGTAATGAACAATAATCACCGCCGATTAGGTCATGAAGTATACAAATATCAAATTAGCTGAAATAAAAATATCAAAGTTCTTTTACTGCTGTCATTGTATCACCACTTTATATAGTAAGTGTAACTACTGTTGGCCAAGTCCTTCAAGCCATATATGCCGAGCTGTGAAAGTTCATTAGACATGCAATTATAAATTAGCTGACATGAAAATGTGAAATGACTTTTGATATTGTTTTAACCAGGTATAATCATCAATGAAACATAGCATGTTTTGCAACTTTGATCAAGTAAATCCAGTATATCCCCAATAAGCAAAGGTCATTAAATATGTAAATTAGGAATTGGCTTAAGTAAAAATGCTTAATGATTTTCAACAATGTTGTATCATGGTATCTGTAATATATGTAGCAAGTTTTGTCAACTTTGGTCAAGTTGATTCAGATATATATCTCTAATTAGGAAAGTTCATTTAATATGCAAATTAGGAATTGGCTGAAGAGAAAATGCTTAATGACTTTCAATAATATTGTATTATAGTGTCTTTAATGTACATAGTAAGTTTCATCAATTTTGATCAAGTCAATTCAGATAAATATCCCTAATTATGAAAATTCATTTAATATGCAAATTAGGAATTGGCTGAAGTAAAAATGTTTTTTGATTTTCAATAATATTATATCACAGTATCTTTGATGTATATAGCAAGTTTCAACAACTACAATCAAGTTAATTCAGATATATATCCCTAATTTGGAAAGTTCATTAAATATGCAAATTCGGAATTGGCTGAAGTAAAAATGTTTAATGACTTTCAAAAATGTTGTATCATAGTAGCTTCAATACATGTACCAAGTTTTATCAACTTTGGTCAGTCAATTTAAATACATATCTCTAATTAGCAAAGTTCATTAAATATGTAAATTAGGAATTGGCTGCAGTTAAAACGCTTAATGACTTTCAATAATGTTAAATCATAGTATCTTTAATATAAATACCAAGTTTGGTCAATTTTGATCGAGTCAAATCAGACATATATCCCTAATTAGGAAAGTTCATTAAATATGCAAATTGGCAACTATCTTTCATGTCACCCCTTAATGGTTCCCACTGCTGATATATCTTGGTGTGATCAACATTTGTAGCAAATCTCATCAAATTGTGTGCAGTCGTTTTTAATGAATATCCGTTTTTTCTAAAATCATTAATTATGCAAATAAGCAAAAAGTATGCAAGCCACACCTACCAAAAACTAATCAGTTCTTGCCATTTGCTAACTGAATCTATGTACCAGATTTGATTCTGATCTGATAAGCCTTTTTAAGATATCGGACCAACAGACAGACAGACAGACAGACAGACAGACAGACACACACACAGACGGACAGACAGACAGACAGACAGACAGACAGACAGACATCGCTGCGACATATGCTCACGTGTGTAAACAGTGAGCAAAAAACGGAGTAAACATTTCATACGAATACGTGTTTTCAACACAATAAGTACGCCAAATTTTGAGCTTTTTCAAAACAGATATTTCTGTACGTTTTACAAGTATGAACATATAACGTAATCCACAATATTGAAGTTAAACCTGTTTTTTTCATTACTTTGTTCATATATTTTGAAAACGATTGACAATGTTAATAAGATTTTCTTTTGCTTATGTTTTGATAGGAAGATGTTTACACCGTTGGTGTTTTCCTCTGACAAACTTTACAAAGTGGCCATGTTTATTTTCCCATTTTACACTAAATAATTGTATTTTACTTAACTAATTTTTGTGTATTTTTAGAATAAAATATTTTACTGAATATCAGTGGTCCGTTATGTTTCTTCCAGGCTTGAACAAGTGCATATCATGTGTTCAATCCTACAACACACTTATCGTTGAACGGCGTCAATGCGTTCAAAAAGTGTTACAGCCCCTTGAACGCGTAAATGCGTTCAATTTTTTGAACACATTTCATGTGCAACGTGTGTTCAGATATGGAACACCATGTGTTCAATATAATGTCTGATGAACACATAGTGTTCAAATCTGCACACGTGTGTTCAAAAATTGAACGTTGGTTGAACACATAGTGTTAAATTTCTGAACGTCTGGACGCGTTCAAAAAGTGTTACAAAAAGGCGTTTAATTGGTGTTCTATCCTTGAACACTCAACTTTACAGTGTAGATATATTGTTCAGTATTTGTCTTTTCGCCATACGGATAAGAACAACACCCATTAATATGTACACATATAATTTTGATTATTTTAATGTATCTGTTTAAGGCCATCCAGTATGATAGGGTAAATGAGATTTAATAACGCGGATGTTAACACGCGTCATTAAAGTGTCCAAACATAGAAAAGTGGAATATGTACCATTGACCTCTGGCAGCAATTTCTAACGGTACTATTTACATCGAAAATCTAAAACGTGATATTGCTACTAGTATCTTATTAAGTAATTTAGTTTGCTTACCCCGATTTCAATGAAATGCGCGCATATGGTATTTAGCTGGTCATCCTCGTTGCTGTCATGACAACAAAAGGTCAAGTAGAAGAGCAAATACAGACGTACAGTCTAGTTTGATAATGTGCACACAGCAAATGCACACGGCCTGATCAGTTTGTGTAAAATGGAGTCCTGAGAATATTTTTTTACATTTTGTGCAATACGGTGCTGTAGGCTTGTCAAATAAATAATGATAAAACTATATTTCGGCGTCTGTTTGCACATGATATCGCCACTCATTTTCGCACACCTTGTGACCTTTTCCCTTTGTCGGAGGACAAACTATATTTCGGCGTCTGTTTGCACATGATATCGCCAC
Source organism: Ptychodera flava (assembly GCF_041260155.1). Lineage (NCBI taxonomy): Eukaryota > Metazoa > Hemichordata > Enteropneusta > Ptychoderidae > Ptychodera > Ptychodera flava. The sequence goes on from NC_091936.1 coordinate 10,500,828, forward strand.
TCATTTTCGCACCCTTGTGACCTTTTCCCTTTGTCCGAGGCCGAGTGTACTAGTAAACGAAGTACGGTAATATTTGCTATTCATATCAAGTTACAGTATAATTTTGTAGCAGCTGTGTTTATATCCATCACGTTTTACGTAAAACGTTTAAAAAGTATCATACTACCTGTTTCCAAATTATTTCGGCGTTCGGCATTTACGTCCTTGTATTGAACGGTAATCTTTTGAGTTCGTATGTCGGAGCGTATCTGTGGTATTTTCCAGCAAGTATATGGAATTTGATTGAAAGTGGTGACTGGCACTTTGCAGTATCCAACGTATCGAAATTTGGCCACGTCGTTTAAAGGGCATGTGATCATTATTACCGAACTTTAGAAAATGTCGATCTGCTGCTGTCCCCCCCCCCCCTCCATTTGACTCTTGATCACATATTGATATTCTAAGTGGAATAGTAAAGGTATGGATATCGTGGTATGAAAACACCACAGTAAAATATTGAAGAGTTTCATACTGCATTCAGTGTTCAAATGTGGTAAGCAAAAAACAAACGACTTTGAAGTCCTTCTCGAATATGTGACACTTAAGCCTACGCCTTCGTGATGTATTTTCCGTTTTCTTATTGCTTTTTTTATATAGTTTCAGTTTCTATCTGCAAATATCGACGAACTACAAAATATGACATTAATTCATAGGATTTGTTACACTACAAATGGCTTTACAAGAAAACAAATAGGATACATCTCAAATATTTAATATTTTGGTGGAGGTAGTCCCTTCTGAAGCTGCTCTAGACACATCGGTCGTAGTGATATCATGCGTTTATCTGCATGTAATGACATTTTCAATGTTTTAGTCCCCGAAAATTGGTAACCCTCCTCTCCTTTACCAAAACAATTAAGCAGTTCAGAGTTATTTAGTATTTATATCACTGTTACAATAGCTCTGTCTTTGATATTTGTATTGAACTCCTGTAAAATTTGGAAAATATTTGATCACAAAACAAGCGTTTGAATAAGGTAAGCAAGAATTTTAAATTTGAATTCCCGTTCGACAAAGCGTCACAAAAGCATAAATCTGCATGACTTATCTTCCTTTTTTTGAGGTTTCATGATCACTGGTCTTGTTCTTAAATGATCCTGTGACATTTACGTAGGTGCAAATGCGAACGAACTGCGAAATCAGAAATACCATACACCACTTAATTACAATGTCATAGTGCAATAAGGAAATAAATGAGGGTTTACCACAATGGTGGTATTGTGTTGTCGCTGATTGCACGGTCTTAGGTACTAATGACCGTGTGAGGAGTGGGGCTCTATCGGCGAAGCATCGAAGCTTTTCACTGGGAATAAGATGCGTATTGTTAGGAACTTTGAGACAAGCAAACATAATTTCAAGTAAGAATAGTCATTTTGAGTGTTTACTGAGGTTGTAACGTTCTGGCAAAATGGCGGCCAAACGTGAGTACCCGTCCTAGAAACTATTGCGATGACAATTGTGGTTTAGGTGGCCAAAAGGATGACGTGCTCGACAAACTTTATCTTTGTTCGATATACATATTATTGTCGACAAATACATTTGGTCAATTTGTACGTAAACAACGAAGCCAAGAACAAGCAAACAAATGACATGGCCGTAAAGAAGGGTCCGGAATCGCTGTAGATGTACATGGCTGACGTCATAGGCATATATAAATCATTGTCCCGAAAACAGTATGAACTAAATATGTAAGGAAAAGTAGAAAATAAATGAGGGAAAGGAGTGGCAGATCCCTGTAAATGCCTCCTGTATTTCGTAAGCTGTGGTCATTCATCGTCTACAAGAATCGATCTACACTTACAAGTGTATTTGCTGCGCGCTGTCGACCAAGGCATTGCCTTGCGATCAACGATAACAACACCTACCTAGTTTAAATTGCCGTCAAATCAAATCTTTCCAAAAAGGCGTAAACCTTTAAAAAATTGTGGCCCTAAAATCATAATGTACCGTGGTGCATCTTATCTTACGTTGCTTTGTTGCTTTTGTGTCAAATTTTCATCAGTGTAGCGATGTTCCGCAACCCCTAAAGAAAAAATCAAAATGGCGACTTCTATGAGGACTTCAGGCGTTTAAAATAAGGGCAATGATTCTTGTGCAGGTACGAAGAATATTTGATGAATGTATATGTATGACGGTTCTTAAATGTGTGAACGTCTTCATAAGAAACTCAATTACCTTCGTAGTCCTTGCATGTTGTGAAAATAGACCGTTTACTCGTGTGTCTGAGCGCTGGCAACGATTGCTTGTTAAAGTAGTGCGCCAACCTTGGCACGCAATACCACGAGCTATCTTCGCATGTGCCTACGCACTCAGAAGGAAAGAAGGAACTACTTCATGAATATACTCGCTTTAAATTCACCAGACTATTGTATGACAAGATGAAAAGTGTACCAAGAAAGCCCTTTCTGAAATCGGCGGGGTGGGGTAGGAGAAGAGGATTTGGGTTCAGGAAAAACACCCGTCGTTGTAATCTTTGACCTGCTTGATGAGGATACGCAAATTAGGAAAACATAGTTCTGAGAATGGACATGAAATAAATTAATGTACTGGAATATTTGCTAGTGCATTTGTTTCTTTTCTTATATACATAGAATGCACACTGAATTTGAAAATCGTCTACATGCATGGTGATACACTTCACATTCCTGTGATTCGACTCTTCGGCTTTGCGATGTTGAACATGTGTAGGATGGGTAAAAGTGCTATTTTGTTGCGCTTACTTCTTTAACACGATTCATTTCATCTCATAAGCATTACTAAGAATTCGGAGTAAGGGTGGGTTCACAAAAATGATGAGGGGGCTGGAGGTATTCAGGGGGACTTGAAGATTTTGGGAGAAGTAGAGGGGGACCTGAAAGTTTTGCTCTGCCTAGAGGGGGACCTGAAAATCGTTTTTGCTCCCTTTTACTTTTGACAGTATCACCAATGACCGGGACACTGATCTTGCAGCACTTTGTGATGACTAGCTTTCCTCGTATTTCTATGTCCCGTGTCATGACATTGGAATCTACATTGACAACAAAGAATTGTGTCCTACTCTTACCTGTCTTTGATGTGGAGATGTATATGTTATGCCATATTTTACCTTCGTTTAGGTAAATTTTGAACGTTGAGAAATGCTTATAGCCATAATTAAGTGCATGAGCAATAAATGCGCACGGATGGTGCATTGCACCTACAGTATTTGATACCATAATAGCGTTTGTGAACATACAGACTAGAGAATCTAAAATGGTATATTATCAGAATTCTAATTGACCGAGACCAACACGGTATGCTTGACTCTGGTGCTAATTGTCAAATTGGCTCTTAATATCAGTCAACAGTCCTTTGGCCTTTAAAGTAAGCCACTTCGACTCAAATCGCCACTTCAGTCATTGATTCATGCAACCAGCTTGATACAGATTGCTTGAACAGCCCTTTAGGCGAGGCCAACACGGTCCAAGTCCATCTTTGCCCAACCGTATGACGGCATGCCATCATCGACTGTGTTTATATTTTTTTTTAAATTTATGCATTCTGGCATGAAACAAATCTGCTACAAAAAATGAAAAATTCTTACAACAGAATAATTACACTATGCACCTATTACGCTTGCCATTCTTTTCCAGTCACTCTTTCGCATGGTCTTTTGCTGTAGAAATGTTCGCAAACGTCTATACAAAGCTCTTCAAACACTCCTCTCGTTTGTTGGCTCTCCTGTATTGGGTTTCTTACGAGTGCTTCCTGTCTGCAAGTACAAAAATAGTAATCGTTCACTGTGATAGCCTTGACATGTCTGGTATCTAAAATGATTCTCTACAACTACTTATTTACAGGGATCTTACTAATAGTGTTATTATCAACCCAGTGTACTCCTGATTCCTACCCTGACCCCAGAGGTGACCCTCAAATGGAAATAAATACGAAGCATTTAAGTATAGATGAGTACCCTTACCTTCCTACAGATGTAGAAACTGTACAAATATCGACAGTATTCAAATCAGTTTATATGTAGTATTTACCCAACGAGTCAAATTAGCAAAAACTGCTTAGTTATGTGTGATGCGTTGATAACTGAATATTGTATCTAGAGTAAATACTCGGTTTGGAGTTAGGTTTTGTGTCTTTATAGGGAGAAATTGTTACATTCGTGTAAAATGATGGTGAGCTAACGAAAGTACCTCATCCAGAAAAAAAAGTTACGTTTCACCAAGACCAATCTGTAACATGCCCCTTCGGTGGCACAGAACGATAGATCTGTCATCACACACTGAATTGTTCGGGGTGTGCACGGGGTAGAGCTTTGAATTTTCTACCCATAGATAAAACTGCACTGTATAGTTAAGTGTTAAACGATAGAACACCAATTAAACGCCTTTTTGTAACACTTTTGAACGCGTCTAGACGTTCAGAAATTTAACACTATGTGTTCAACCAACGTTCAATTTTTGAACACACGTGTGCAGATTTTGAACGCTACGTGTTCATCAGACACTATATTGAACACCATGGTGTTCCATATCTGAACACACGTTGCACATGAAATGTGTTCAAAAAATTGAACGCATTTACGCGTTCAAAGGGCTGTAACACTTTTTGAACGCATGGACGCCGTTCAACGACAAGTGTGTTAAAGGCTAGAACACATTATGCGCGCTTGTTGAACACCTTTAATTTTGGGCGTTCAGGGGGTGTTAAAGCCTTGAAATAACATTACAGACCACTGATATTCAGTTAAATTATTTTATTCTAAAAATACACCAAGCATTTCTAGAGTGAGTAAAATACAATAATTTACTGTAAAAGGGGCAAATAAACATTGCCAATTTGTAAGTAAAGTTTGTCAGAAGAAAATACCAACGGTGTTAACACCCTTCTATCAACAACATAAGCAATAAAAATCCCCATGAACACTGTAGATCGTTTTAAAAAATATGAACAAAGTAATGACAAAACAAATTTTACTTAAATATTGTGGATTACGTTTAAAGGTTCATACTTGTTTAAAATGTACCAAAAAATCACTTGGAAAAGCTCGAAATTTGGCTTACTTATTGTGTTGAAAACACGTATATGTATGGAATGCACACTTCATTGTTGTTAGATGGTTTCTTAAAGACATTTCCTCTTGTATAGACAATTGTAAATTTTGAAGAAAAAAAAAGTTAGTCAAGGCTTCTCTAGTGCACATGGTGTATAGTTGTCCACATTAAAGTAAACACAACATGTCAAGTTGTCAAAGTGTCACAGTAAGGCAAAACATGCAGAAAGTGGGGAAAGTTGGTCCTTGGCAGAATAAAACCTATTTCCTTGTCCAACAAAGTCCTTCATGAACAAAAAGCTTTGTTTGTTTGTAATATCTTTATATAAAGAATGAAATAAATCTGTGACATTTCAAAAATCTACTTCTTAGAAATTAAATACATACTCGTAAAGATCTTTCAAATTCTGGTGTACCTTGCTATTAATTTTTATACAAATGTTTTTACCAAAGTGATAAACATCACCCTTAAAATTAAAAAATGTAGATTTCATCATAATGTGAATATATCACATTCTGGTAATCCCTCAAACTTAAAAATGGCTGAAATGTCTTTAATGTCTTAAAAGTACAAAGTTCCAAATTTCTGCATAATTTGAACAACCTGAAAAAGGCTATCAGTAGAGATCAATGTCCTAAATATCAAAGCTGTTCAATTAGCAGTTTTGAAGAAGATTTTTAAAGATTTTGTGACCAAAAATGACGAAAATTGCCATGAAATATAAAAATTTGAATATTTCATCACAACTAGAACAAATTTGACTGGGGTCATTCAAAGGGACATGTATACCAAATATTGAAGAAATCAGTAAAAGAGAAGAAGATTTTTGCCAAAAATAGCAAAATTAGCCTCAAAAATATAAATTTGCATAGTTCATCATAATTTGAACATATATGATTAGGGTAATCCCTGGGGACCTGTAATCCAAATATTAAAGGATTCGTACGTATACAGGCTGTTTTGAAGAAAAACCTTGGGATGTACAAATTTGAGGACAATGCTACACATCCACTTATTTAGTTGACGGCAAAGCTAAAAACCAGTTGCAAGGAACAAGAGACGTGTTGAGCTACAATACAAATTCTCTACGGTTTGGTAGCATGCTATGATCAACTAGATTTTATAAAGGCATAAGCTTCCAAAGACGTGAAGTCTCCTTTATCAGATGCTTAGGGGGAATGAAAAATTGAAGCAGAAAGTGACAGAAAATTCAGAGTGAAAATTTCAGAAAATTCAGTAGTTCAGAGTTGATATTTTTACTCTGAATTTTCCATCGCTTTCAGCTTTAATTTTTCATTCCACCCTTGCATCTGATAAAGGAGACTACACGTCTGTGAAAGCTTATTCTCCGGCAACATTTAGTTGATCATAGCATGCTACCAAAGCTTAGATTAATTCAGAAAAAAAACAGAAACGTATCAAAATTCAGTTACTGACCCTTGGAAGTTTAAATCTACATTAGAGATGAACTGAGGTTATCAAGCTTGTTTCAAGACAGCTACCTGTACACTCATCTTCTTCATTATCTGTACCACCAGCTTCTGTAACAACTCTTCGATTTTTTAATTAAATCCAACTTTTTACATCCTGAAAATAATGCAACAATAGGTAATATGGCGAGATGAGACTCTAAATGAAAGACAAGGAGCTAATTAGGTTAAGGAAAAGGGGAGACTTTTATATACAGTGCTTCTTTTCAATACTGTTACAAAATATTGGCTTCTTCTTGTCATCAACTGATTAAAATAAAAAAGCCAAACTCTCATATGCTGAAACAATACATTGGATTTTTTACATGCGATTATCTCTACTAAAAGACATGTGTCAGCTGTGATTACGCAGCGGTACTATGCAAGGCGTATCGATCGCGCTCAGGTCAAGGGTTATCGCTACAATTGTGTTGCGATGACCCTTGACCCGAGTGAGATCGATCGATAGGCCATGGCCAAAGTACCACCGCGTATTCACAGCTTGTTGTTGGTATACCAGCCACTGAAAGAAAAAAGGTTTCTTCACGTAGTTAAGCTATTTCAAAGTACAATACGATTAATTTCGAAGGATATTAATACAGATGCTTCAAAATCTAATACCTTTTACTATTTTGGAGAGAAAACTTACCCTTTCTGGTCATGCTTCCGCACGATCACGACTTCAGGGTGCGCTTACAAGAAAAATGTCGCAACTTCCGTTTTGATGCATCATGGGATAGGAAAAAGCACCAAACTTGAACACCAAGTGTTTAGAAATAGAACGCCTCTTGCACGCCGATGTTAAAATTAAAACGTTCATGGTGGTTTTCTGATTTTCTTTTCAAATTAACAAAATTTCAACACGTAATAAACGTGTAAAATTATTTTGTATACTTTCTTTTTTAGAAAAAACATGCTTTCAGGAATTGTAGACCGGAAATATTTTTCACTTAGTGGGAAATTCGTTACACCAAAGTCCGTGTACGTTTGCCGGACAGCGAGGCAGTAGTAAATTTAATATAGCCATTGTAAAGTAAAATAAACAAAAGATTGTTAATTGTTTCACAGTATTGTAAAATTTCTGTGATGCTGAGTTTTTGAACACTTGAAGAAGATGGTTGTTAACACTACGTGTTCAGATTTAGAACATCATTTTTAATAATATGAACACTAGTGTTAACAATATGAACACTAGCCGTTCAAATTTGAACACCGACACGTACATTTTAAACGCGTAAAGACGCGTCTAGCGTCCGCTATTTTTTCAGTGTGGGCACTTGTCATTAATCTTAGAACGGTGTACTCGTGTCTACGAATATGTTGAGTCAGTTTGTGAAAGGATTTACGAAAGGGGCAACAATGCAGTGTCTGGAAATGGAGGATTGTGAGTCACAAACCGACCATGGCTAACACCATAGAAAGATGGCAGGGTATAAAAAGTATCCGCCATTTTCCCGGAAAAGTCCGAATCATATCTAGAAAGCTTCCGGCAAACTCTACGACCTTCATTTAACAAATAAATGGACAAAACAAGAAATAGTCCCATGTAAATGCAATTTGTTTTTCATTTTAATGGGGCAGATATTCAACCTCTACAAGAGTAACCAAACGCCGAAATCTATAGGCTTTTGACAACTTGAGCGAGTTACTGCAGTATTTTGTCATGTCAAATGTTTATAAAAAACGAAACAAAATAAAAAATTTGGAGTTTTCAAAATCAAAGTATACCATAGTCTACTCATCCAATATAGTTTTGTAGATTTTAGGGAATATTTCTTCAGCGTAATGGTATTCTGCTTGATATGTAAGGACTCAATATTTGCCAACTTTGAAAGTGGAGGCGCCATTTGGGGCTTATTTTTGATATGCACGAACATACCTGAATTAATGTTGGACAAGAGGATAGTGCTGTTCTAAAATGTAAAACTGTCATCCAAAAAAAAGGACGGAGCTTACCTGTGTAGTACAACCATCTTTCAAAAAGCCAAATGCTTAAACCGCCGCCCTTTGACTCCCAGAAAATATGGATTTGGTCAAATCTAGTGCGCATACCTTCGTTCGTTAGGCAATAAAGTGCACATTTCTTTGGATGTTGTCAAAATTCAAGGAACTCCTCAGTTCTATTTATGACCATAAATGGATTGAAAACAACGACGAAGACAAAAATCTAAAAAATCCCTATGAACAAATGTAATGTCATCATATTTTAATAGAAGGAGAGTTCTGAATGAAAGATATGTTGTTCTTTTCTTTTCTTTGTTTCGTCCATTTTCGTATGCAAAAAATGGGATGGATGTTTAGAGGAGGCGTATTTTCCGTATGATTGTTGGCCTGCATTGTATGGAAAACAAAATTGATTTTTCATGAGGATTAGAGGAGGGGTTTATTCATCAACTCTTGACTGATTGCAGCGATATTTCCCTATTTGTCCCATGTCCTGACCTATGTTAAAGTGCCTTGTGATGGAGCTTGGGCCAGCGGGTTTTGTCAAGGAGCCCGGAGACCCATTTGGAGGCAGTTTGCAATTCAGAAATTCTTGATCGGATTCGAACTTACAGCGTAGGGTTACTAATCATCAAGCGAACACATCACGGTAAAATGCCACACGGCTAAATCCCAAGCATTAAAAAAGAGTGGTTCAATTACCGGGTCAAGTTGAAAGACTTTCAGACCGCGACCCCTCGACACTCTCCAGAGTTCACCAAACAGTCGTTCGCACAAGGGACGCCGAAGTCCATCGGTGAGGCACTAGAGGAGGAACGAGCCTATATTTGTGGGGTTTAAAGACTGTTAATAGGCTTAAATTTGTGTGATTATTCGGAAATGATTCCTTGGAGGATTTATGGGGTCTAAATGGGTTGTAGTTATCTAAGAAATCGTGGGAGGATGGGAATTTGGTTTAGGATTCAATTACATAATTTGATGTGCATTTAAATGTACCATAGTGGTATTGGACGTTAGCCAGAATGCATATATTGTAGGTAATGGGTTACAGGAGCATCGTCGTACTTATGATGATCTGTAGATTTTTGTGTAAGGATGCAAGAACGTTCTTAGTATGGACCGTTCACATGAAGCCGTTTCCTCACACAACCTGTTCATGCACTGCCTACGCTATCGAGCCTTGAATTATGCTGGGCAATTATGCAAATGTTGTCCCCAAAGCATTGTCCTGCCATTTTGCGCCCACCTGTTGCTACAGCGATGACCTCCATCTGTTAATAGCAGAAAACATCCCACTCAATATTAAACAACTTCCGAAACTAGGCTGTCAATTTACTGTTTTTCAATGTTTTAACATTTGTAAGCTTACACCAGCGTCTCAGTGAAACAGTTGAACAATACGATTTGAGGCATATTTTAATCTCGTGATCTTAAAGACGACATCAAATGCTACGCCAATCTCACACATAAAAACAAAAACAGTGTGAGATGATGAAAAAAAAAAAACACATTGAGTTCGATCCACGTTCAGAAGCGCAGCAGTCAAGGGACACGGCACTGGCTTTCATTTGAAGCATCTAAAATAAATGAAAGGTCAGCTTGTTCTCACTCAGTTATGGGAAGATCAGTAGTTCAGTTTTGTACTTACAGCTATTCATTGAAGTAAATGGTACATTCATCTAGCTTTATTTAATTTCGATATTTTGCAGTAGAAACTTTATGGGAGCTGACACATACGACGGTATACCAATCATACTTGAGTTATACGCCTAACACATCTTCATAGAGTGCCACACACGTGTTTTCCTGTACCAGCATAGTCTGTCGACCTAATCTGCTAGAAATTTGTTGTTTTGAAAATTTGAATCAGTCGCGTTCTATAAGACTGACGGATTGATTGTTCAAAAGAAAATGAGCTTACCTCATTTGAGCAAGTTGGAGTACGCCAGAACCTGAACGAAATAACCATTGCCATGTCCATGTTATTTAGGAAGGGAACATCTCATTTTATGCTTTGAAACCAATTCAAGTATTTTTGTACATTGTACTAATACTGCCGATATAAATCGACTGTGTCAGCTCGCAGCAATATGTTTATTATCCGTTCACATTTGCAGTATGTAAACATGGAATGACATAAACCTGCTACGTTGACTTATATTGCAGGGTAAGGACTATCACTTATAACTATTTTTGTTTCATATGGTGGTTTTTCAATGTCTTATAAAAATCAAAATATTTTATATCTCTAACTTACAAAACTTACAAGTAATGGCTGTAGGGAATATTTGTTATTTGGAAATCATATTTGGAAATCAGATAAATATATTGTAGTAATACGTAGTTTTGGTAAATTTCCATTAGATTTACTAAAATAATGAACCATGATCACAGGGTCACACATAGACGTTGTTTATATCTAGGCTGCGTTCACAAAAAAACCTTAGGGGGAGTGGGGCTCGAGGAATTCAGGGTGAATTCGAAAATTTTGGGGGTAGTAAAGGGGGGGGACTTGAACATTTTGCTCTATCTGTAGGGGGGACTTGAAAAGTTTTGGTTCCCTTTTATGTTTTACATTTTCCAATTCCAAGTTTTGTAGGTAATTTAATTAAAAATAAATACCATTATTATGTCATCAAAGTGTTGTAATGTTTGTAATAATTTAACAAAATCTAGAACCAGTTGGTCTCACTTTATGACTTTTATCTCAAAAAATCTAAACATGTGTAATTTGTCGTAAAAAACAAACTTGAGTGTAAGTAACAGGGCAGAAGCTGCAACCGTTAATGATTTCTTCAATATTTCTATGCAATATAACAACTAAAGTTTCTTGCTATCTCCCTACAACATAATCACAATATTTAGTTTGTCGACAAAGCCTGTATATATAAATACGTATTAGGTGATAATTTAATTGGAGTCCAGACTGACACCCAGTTTGTCAGTGATACAAATGCATGATACACATACACAGACTGTGATAGAAAGCTGAATACTGGACAATTAACATACTGTAGGGAGTAGGAACAAGAACGCAGTTGTATAAACTGAACAAAATATTGTCAAAATTATCAAAGTTAATACAGCTACTGCCTATGGGTAGTGTCACTATCATTAATGCTCTGCTACTGTAGTGTCACTGTTACTGCATACCTGAACAGTAACAGAGATAGCTCTGACTCTGATGTACGTGGTAGTTGAAGCATGACAGTGAAACATACTTGTAAACAAGATCAGGCCAGAGAGCAACACATGGAAGAACACATGGAAATTTTTGAATTCTGGCATATGAGAATAATCAAATATTAATGAAAAAAGATGGGTCATCATGCTTGATTTTCTAAATTTTCATTCTTGTCATAAAATAATACAGAAGTAAAATACGATGGTATCAACCGGGACTCGAACCCACAACGCACGGCACCCAATCACCTAGCGCAGAGGACAACAGCAAACCGCTCGACTAAATCCCCAATCCTAAAAAAGATTGGTTCAATAACCGAGCTAAGGATGTTAAAACTTTGAACAGTAAAGACTAAAAGAAATGATATGTGACCAAATGGAATTATTTATTTTTTAACCAAATTTGCAATTATTACACCCAAAATTTCAGAGATTAAAACATTTATTTGATGGAATATTTTAACCCTCCAGTATTGTCAATTTTGAGTAGTATGTAATTCTAATGTCTTGTACTTTTGAAACAAATTTTTGGTAGGTCAGTGTGCTCAGTTTTTTACAATATGGCAATTAGCCAGAATTCACAATTTGCCTACTCTCTCGTGATCGTCATTTTGTGTGCTCTTCGGCAGGAGCAATTGGCCTGGCCAGAATTGGATTAACTCAAGTTGGCTTATAGACCAATAAATCTAAAAAATTAACTGATGCATAACTTGCCTTGGGAATATGACTATACAAAGTGTTAATACAGGTAGTGTTGAACACCGGTGAGCGGAACGGCGCAATATGTTTATTTTTTCTGCGCTCACATCCAAATATGCGGGCCTGTGATAGTTGGGGGTACCTGAAAATTTTTGACCATATAGAGGGGGGGGGGCATTTGAAAATTTTTTAGGGTACTGAGGGGGATCTGAAAAAAATAAGATTTCAATCGCGATTCCTCCAGCCCCCCCCCCCCAATCGTTATTTGTGAACGCAGCCCTATTTCTGACATGATCTGTTAGAATATAACTGAAAGGGTAACTAAGGTCGGTTATTATACTTGAGTTTCTAAATCTATGGTCTAACAGACCAAATGCTACTTTCCTTTTGTTTTTAAGTTTGTTTGCTCGCGTGTTTTGTATGCATTTGGGCATGAAGCTTTAAGTTGCAAAGGGGAATATCTAACGTTTTGCATTATTGATATTTTTGTCCAAAGGGGTGTTAAGAAATAATTTTTTGTGACCTAACCAATGAGTGGCGGTCGACAGTACTCATGAGATTGTGAGTAAAGGCCGGATCTACCATGAACTAATCCCAAATGACAGTTAACTCAAGCTTCTAGGATCAAAATAGCGTAAAATCACGCATTAAGTTTACTATGGGCATACTTAACACATTAAGTTGCATGATAATTTAGATTGAACGTGATTGGAGCTAATTTTAGGGAATTGGATCTTCATATTGTTCAAATATCTCAAAAGTGTTAGCTGCCTTATAACTGAATGTTGCTATATTGCAAATCAATCATAAAAACAAGTGTGTAAGTTAAAAAGAAAAGCAGGTGAGCTTATATTTGCAGATTAAACTGATACTACTTCACTATCAACTTAATCCAAAATTAGTTCCAATCGTGTTATTGATGGACGAGTGCATTTGAGCCCTCAAGTTGGCCAGAGAAATGTATCTATCTATAGTATGGAAGAGCAGTTTGAAACCTGTAGATTGAAGACATTCAACTCTTTCCTTTGTCCAAAGGGAAATATTTCAAATCAAATGAAATTTCTAAATTTTTATATTTCATGTCAAAATAAAACAACTATGTATTTGCCATAAGTACATTAAATGCAAAGAAACAAACATGGCGTCGACTCAGAGCAAATATATTCTGTTTTGTTGCTTCTAACGCTTCTAAAGCTAAGCGACAAGGCTCTACCATATACAGTTTCAACCATTCTATTATTCCAGATTAAGTACAGACATGCAGTCCACAGGTCGAATATCCCTTCTCGCTATGTAGGGCAAAATCCACTGCTAGCACCAACGTCTTACTTGGCATCATTTCCCACTGGATTTGCATCAGGATTTCTTCGCATCTACAGACATCATAAAACATTAAACAAACCAGTTAAAATATGATAGTCTATATTTTATAACAATGATGGTGTAGTCCTCTGCTTATTTTTGGTAAAACACTTCTCTTTTTCACAAGAAAGTCGTATTTTTCTGACTGTGATAACGCATCGTTCAGATGGTTGTTAGGTCATCACTACTATTTGAAAATGTAAATTATGTAAGGCAATCTCTGTGTCTGTACATGTAGCACTGAAAGTGAATGCTTGGAACGAGAAGTAACGGGAAGTGGAGAATCCGAGGAGGAGCGAAGTTGTCGTTTTGGAGTGTATTGACGTAGAAGCACAGAGATATTGCGGTCTGGTGAGACACAACTGAATTCAGCAAACAGATACAACTGTGTGGTGAATACGAGAACTAATAAGCAGCCAGTAAAATTTTTGCAAGAAGGTATGGATATGATCGTACTGACTACTTTTAAATCCTTGCGACTAAATTCAAGTTTAAATTGCTTAAGTGGTTTGTCAAGATTAAACATAAAGGAGCGGTCGAACTTTACAATGGCTGGTCTATGTTGAGTTACAATATATGGCCGATTTGTAACATAATGTTACCGGTCGAGCCTCCATTTGTCTAATACGCTACATGTTGAAGGTTGCGATGCTTTCTTCCTCAGCCACTCTTTCATAAGATTTTCTGTTGATTTTGTGTTTGCTGACGTCTAAGGCCAATTTGTCAAACACTCCTCTTGCCTGTTGGCTCTCTTGTATTGGGTAAATGTCGTGTCTCTCTTCTCTGCAAATACATATTATTGATGATCATTTTAGCTTGATAGCTCAATTATGACCCCCTTTAAGTCTCATAATCTTATCACTTATACCTATTTCGACAGTAATATAAAATGACTAAATGAAGTTTAAGCGAGTAGAGTTTCGAAGCTTCATTGTATCTCGAACTACACAAAATCGAATTGAGCGAACAGATGCCGAGTTATGTGTGATGTATCGATAATTGTTAAAATCAAAATAAGGTATGAACAGTGTATAATCAGTTAAGGGTTAGATAATGTCCGATTCGGCAACTTTGAGAAATGAAATTAGTTGGAGCAGCTTCTGATGAATCGTTTGTTATTTCATGCGAATGGAATGAGTATAAATGTAGAAGGTATAATGATTTTGCATTTTGTTTCACAAAATAATGAAACTGCAAACATCCTGACTATCTTCATTTGATGTCAAGCATTTGTCATTTTCCCCAATGAGGATAAGAACAACAACAGTAATTCAATAAATACACATAGAGATTGGATGATAATAATCTGTCTGTTTTAGGTCATCTAGCTTGATAGGATCGTGAGATTCCATAACATGGGTGTAAACACGTGTTATTAAGCGTGTCTTATCATGGAAGAGTAGAAATACACATAATCGGCCTCTAGGCAGCAGTTTTCTAATAATGGTATTTCCATCGAAAATCCTCATATTGAAAAAGCCATATTTCTCCTCATATTAAATATTAAGGTGTCTTTTTGCTTTCTTCAATAGAAACCAAAACTATCGGTTTTAGTGGAAGACACACTTCAAAGCGTCATGTATAGGGGTGCGAGTACAGACGTACAGTCATTTTCGGACATATGTACACATGGAATGCACATGTCCATTTGAAATGGCGTGTGTAGAGTCCGTACTGAAATTAATTTTACATTTTGAAGTTATAGGGTGGCACAATTCGGCCAACGATAAACCAATTTGCATTTTCAAAAAAGAAAATCGAAATGGAGCTAATTTTCAATTTTCAAATGGTTTTATCATCTTGATTATTAACTTTTAGGCCTATTTCTACATTTAAAATCTTTGGGCTGAGATTGAAATATAGGAAACAGGTGTATACTGCTGTGAGGATGGCACTTTACGGCCATTCAAATTTCCCTCTGACAAACTCTATTTCCCACAATTCGTATTTCCGTTTTTTCAATTTCCAATATACCAAATGTCCGATTTTCCCATTTCATTTGGGGCGTGGCCCAGTATCTTTTCATACTATGGCGGAAATAACTGTATCGAATTGGAATTAAGGTGTAACATTTATCTCAGTGTGACCAAATGTACTAGGGCAGGGCTTGGTTACGATGATTGGCACAAGATACTTTTAAAAATTAGCGGGAATGAGGGACTGGTCAGTTTCTTCGGCCTTGGAGGCCGGTGGATTCATGGGGGTCACCCTGTTTTTCACTTTGGTGATGGGGTCACCTATTTTGAAATGCCCAATTGGGGGTCAGTGTGTTTTTAAATTTCGACACGGGCTCATACTTGCCTAGTATGCATCGTGCTAGCCATGGATTTCATCATTCAGTTTCATTTTTCGGCGCGCCTTTCGGGCGCGTAACTTTACTAATATGAGGTTATTACGAAAATACCGCAAAGGATTCACGAGGACATTGGCGCAGCGTATCGCTCGACGCGAAGCGGAGGGTGATGCACGGCGCCGATGTCATAGTGCATCCTTTGCGGTATTTTCGTGATAATCTTATTATTATACATCTTACATTCTTCACTGGGACATCAAATTGTCTAGCTGTGCAGCTATCTGTTGGCGGGGGTAGGGTGCGTGGCTATGCAGGTCATCAAAAGGTCATCAAAGGTCAACCCCTCCTTTTGATGACCCGCATAGCGGCGCACGCTATACCCCGCCACAGTCGCTTGGTGGGCTATTCAGCTCTGGGACTATTCGCCCCATAGACGAGTGTCGCTTCTGTACACTCGTCTATGGGGCGAATAGTCCCAGAGCTGAATAGCCCACCAAGCGACTGTGACCCCGCCAACAATAGCTGCGTTTCCACAGCTACAAATTGTCAGAGTAGTGACCGCTTTAGTGCAATGTCAACATTTTTTCTTCCGAAATGTCAACATTTGTTTCTTCCGAATTATAGTGCAAATGTAGAACGCTATCTCAGACGGCTTCATATCATAGTTTTAATCCGTATGCCGGCTCACTTTATAAATTGCACCCGTTCCAACCCGATCCAAATCTTGACCTTAAAGGCGTTTGATATCATGTTTGAGACATCATCGTCTAACAGTTCGTTCAGAGATACCACTTGCCCTGGGCAAAACATTTTGGAGATGAACACCTATTTCGCGGTGACTGCTTCCTTTATCACCCATTGCTTGAATTTCCTGCGGCTGAACGCGCACCAGCACTCTACCAACCAAAGAACAGCTTTTTTCTTGTCTTCCAGTATGTGAGACGATGTTAGGGATTGGCCAGTTTGTTCAGCCTCGCGCGCTCTGTACGTACGTGTGTAGTACTAGTACACACACTCCAGAGTTTGCAGAAGCCGTCTGAGATAGCGTTCTACATTTGCACTATAATTCGGAAGAAAACAATGTTGACATTTCGGAAGAAAAAATGTTGACATTGCACTAAAGCGGTCACTACTCTGACAATTTGTAGCTGTGGAAACGCAGCTATTGTTGGCAGGGTCACAGTCGCTTGGTGGGCTATTCAGCTCTGGGACTATTCGCCCCATAGACGAGTGTACAGAAGCGACACTCGTCTATGGGGCGAATAGTCCCAGAGCTGAATAGCCCACCAAGCGACTGTGGCGGGGTATAGCGTGCGCCGCTATGCGGGTCATCAAAAGGCGGGGTTGACCTTTGATGACCTTTTGATGACCTGCATAGCCACGCACCCTACCCCCGCCAACAGATAGCTGCACAGCTAGACAATTTGATGTCCCAGTGAAGAATGTAAGATGTATAATAATAAGATTATCACGAAAATACCGCAAAGGATGCACTATGACATCGGCGCCGTGCATCACCCTCCGCTTCGCGTCGAGCGATACGCTGCGCCAATGTCCTCGTGAATCCTTTGCGGTAAGCTTATTTTCGTAAACCTCATATTAGTAAAGTTACGCGCCCGAAAGGCGCGCCGAAAAATGAAACTGAATGATGAAATCCATGGCTAGCACGATGCATACTAGGCAAGTATGAGCCCGTGTCGAAATTTAAAAACACACTGACCCCCAATTGGGCATTTCAAAATAGGTGACCCCATCACCAAAGTGAAAAACAGGGTGACCCCATGAATCCACCGGCCTCCAAGGCCGAAGAAACTGACCAGTCCCTCATTCCCGCTAATTTTTAAAAGTATCTTGTGCCAATCATCGTAACCAAGCCCTGCCCTAGTACATTTGAGGTCACACTGAGATAAATGTTACACCTTAATTCCAATTCGATACAGTTATTTCCGCCATAGTATGAAAGATACTGGGCCACGCCCCAAATGAAATGGGAAAATCGGACATTTGGTATATTGGAAATTGAAAAAACGGAAATACGAATTGTGGGAAATAGAGTTTGTCAGAGGGAAATTTGAATGGCCGTAAAGTGCCATCCTCACAGCAGTATACACCTGTTTCCTATATTTCAATCTCAGCCCAAAGATTTTAAATTTAGAAATAGGCCTAAAAGTTAATAATCAAGATGACAAAACCATTTGAAAATTGAAAATTAGCTCCATTTCGATTTTCTTTTTTGAAAATGCAAATTGGTTTATTGGTTGGCCGAATTGTGCCACGGATTCTTTAGGTATGTCACTAGACTTGCCTCAAGTCGTTTGGTTTTCTCTGCAGCAGCTACTGTCTTGCTTAAAGTGTGGGCAAACGCGTTCACTCCACGATCCACGCGGCAGCCAACCACTTATTCGACAGTCTGTTTTAGTTTGTTCCCTGAGTTTATTGTGTTTTGATATATATATGCCTGCAGACTTGGAGTAATTCGAGTATGGCGGCATGCATCTGTCTACAACACGTGTTTTCCCACGTTGTGACCTTTTTCCCTTTTGTCAGAGGCCGAAGTTTACCAGTATGGTAATATTCTACTAACATAATGATTAAAAGATAATTCTGTAACAGCTGTGTTTATCACGTTTTACATGTAGCCATGTCTAAACCATTCTACCTGTTTCCAAATTTATGTCAGCGCTCATCGTTTATGTCGTATTGAACGGTCCTCTTCTGATTTCGTATGTCGGAGGGTATCTGCGCTGTTTCCTAGCAAGTATGTGGAATTTGACGAAAGTGATGACTAGCGTTAGAACTTATTCAACGTATCAAAAATACTTTGGAAAACACCAGACTTGTGCTGTTGCTGCTCCAGTTGCCTCTGGATTACTTTGTGAATTTTTGAGTGGAATAGTGAAGACTCGAACATCATGGTATTGGAACACCTCAATAAAAAATGTGGAAAGTTCCACCATCTCACAAGTGTTCGAATATGGTAAGCGAAAACATTGAATTTGAATTCTTGCTTAGATATGTGAGGCACAAGCCTACGGCCTGCGCTAAGTTTTTTCCACTTTTGCTTTTTTGATTTTGTGTTGTTTAAGTTTTTGGCTATGCAAATATCGACGAGCTTGAAAATAGCACCATTCATCAAAAGATTAGTAACATTATCAAGAACGTTTCAAGAAAACAAATGAGAATATTTCTTCAATATTCAATATTTTGGTTGATGTAGACTCATCAAACGGGTAATCTGTATTTTTGGAGGTTTCATGATCACTGGTCTTGTTCTTAAATGATCCTGCGACATTTACGTCGGTGCAAATGCGAATGAATTGCGAAATCACAAATACCATACACTACCTAATTACAATATCATAGTGCAATAAGGAATAAATGAGGGTTACCACAATGGTGGTATTTGGGTTGTTGCTGATTGCATGGTCTTAGGTACTAATGACCGTGTAAGGAATCGGGCTTTATCGGCGAAGTATCGAAGCTTTTCACTGGGAATAAGATGCGTACTGTTAGGAACTTTGAGACGAGCAAACATAATTTCAAGTATGAATAGTCATTTGAGTGTTTACTGAGGTTGTAACTTTCTGGCAAAATGGCGGCCCGGCGTGAGTACCCGTCCTAGAGACTATTGTGTTGACAATTGTGGTTTAGGTGGCCAAAAGGATGACGTGCTCGACAAACTTTATCTTTGTTCGATATACATATTATTGTCGACAAATGCATTTGGTCAATGTGTACGGAAATAACGAAGCCAAGAACAAGCAAACAAATGACATGGCCGTAAAGAAGGGTCCGGAATCGCTGTAGATGTACATGGCTGACGTCTAGGCATATATAAATCATTGTCCCGAAAACGTTATGAACTAAATACTGTATGTAAGGTAGAAAGTAAATGAAAAAAAGGAGTGGCAGATCCCTGTAATTGCCTCCTGAATTTCGTAAGCGGTGGTCATTCATCGTCTACAAGAATCGCTCAACACTTACAAGTGTATTTGCTGCGCACTGTCGACCAAGGGCATTGCCTTGCTATCAACGATAACAACACCTACCTTGTTTAAATTGCCGTCAAATCAAATCTTTCAAAAAAGACGTAAACCTTTAAAAATTTGTGGCCCTAAAATCGTAATATACCGTGGTGCATCTTATCTTACGTTGCTTTGTTGCCTTTGTGTCAAATGTTTATCGGTGTAGCGATTTTCCGCAAGCCCTGAAGAATCAAATCAAAATGGCGACTTCTATGAGGACTTCAGGCCTTTAAAACAAGGCCACTGCTTCTTGTGCAGGTACGAAGAATAATTGATGAATGTATATGTATGACGGTTCTTAATGTATAAACGTCTTAATAAGAAACTCAATTACCTTCGTAGTTCTTGCATTTTGCAAAATATAGTTAAGCAACTGTGTTCGGGTGCTGGCATCGATCGCGTATTAAAGTAATGCGTCAACCTTAGCACGTAATACTACGAGCTCTTTTCGCATGTGCCTGCGCACTAAGAAAGAAAGAAAATTACTTTATGAATATCCTCGCTTTAAATCCACCAGACTAATATATGACTTTATTCAAGATGAAAAGTGTACCGAGAAAACCCTAACTGAAATCGGCGGGATGGGGTAGGAGAAGAGGATTTGGGTTAAGGAAAAACACCCTTCGTTGTAATCTGTGACCTGCTTGATAAGGATACGCAAATTATGAAACCCAGTTGTGAGAATGGACATGAAATAAATTAATGCACTGAAATATTTACTGGTGCATTTGTTCCTTTTCTAACTTAGAATTCACATTGAATT
Source organism: Ptychodera flava (assembly GCF_041260155.1). NCBI lineage: Eukaryota > Metazoa > Hemichordata > Enteropneusta > Ptychoderidae > Ptychodera > Ptychodera flava. The sequence goes on from NC_091936.1 coordinate 10,521,629, forward strand.
TTGAAAATCTCCTACATGCATGGTGACACACTTCACATTCCTGTGATTTCACTCTCTTCGGCTTTCCAGGGTTGAACATGTGTAGGATGGGTAAAAGTGCTATTTTGTTGCGCTTACTTCTTTAACGCGATCCATTTCATCTAATAAGCATAACTAAGAATTCGGAGTAAGGGTGGGTTCACAAAAAACGATGAGGGGGCTGGAGGAATTCAGGGGGGATTCGAAGATTTTGGGAGAAGTAGAGGGGACTTGAAAGTTTTGCTCTGCCTATAGAGTGGGACCTAAAAATTGTTTTTGCTCCCTTTTACTTTTGACAGTATCACCAATGACAGGGACAATCTTACAGCATTTTGTGATGACTAGCTTTCTTTATATTCCTATGTCCCATGTCATAACATGTGAATCTACATTGACAAGAAAGAATTGTGTCCTACTCTTACTAGCCTGCTGGGCGTATTTGAAATGTGCAATTCGAAAAAAAACAAGAGTTCCTGCCTGCAGATCAAAAATATTTGCCTTGCGTTTTTCCTGGTCAACTGTTGCATATTCAAATCATTAAGCTGAGATGTTCAAATGGATAATGATTGGACTTTAACTTGTATAGTAAGGTTATTAACAAAGGTCTCCAGCCATTAATCAATGGTGCCAGTCAAAAACACTACACTTTCCCCACTTGGCTCTCTGTTTTAAATCATTCGATTTTCTACTTCTGTCCTACTTTCTCCTGCCCACGTACCTGTTCTATATTCATGCTTTCTTTGGTTGTCTTATGGCAAGTTTCACTACTTGCCTTTCCATCATAGATATTCTTGCGTACAAGATTTTAGTTTGCCCCTACTTGTTGTCTGAATCTGAATCCTAAATTACCTTTGCATTTTCCCAATGTAAATTGTACAAACACGTGAACCATTGAACCATTCGTGATTTCTCAAGAAATACTGACTCAAATCTCATGAAACTTGGTACAGATGTTGATATATCAATATATCAGAGCTGTAATAGTGTGCAGAGACATTTGGTAATTTGAACATTTGATGAACTTTCCTAATTAGTTTACTATGTCCAGAAATACTGCATCAAATTTAATAAATGTGGTACAGATGATGAACTCTCAATACTGTAACAGTGTACAAAGACATTTGGCAGTATCCTGTTAATTAATTGCTAATTTGAATATTTGATAACCTTTCCAAATAAGAGTGATATGTCTAGAAATAATGCATCAATCTTTATGAAGTAGTTTATCTGAAAAGATAACACAACCTATATTTCAGACAAAATAGAATGTAAACAAGCATTATGACCAAAGCCTAAACGAAAGCACATCATTGCTATAGCGTAATGAGAATAGTGCCTGATTCGTCGAGGAATGTACATGCAACATGAACTTTAAATTGGTCTGATTGTTCATTTGACCGGACTAAACTTACAAGAGGCAGCAGTGAATTACAAAAAAGCATAGCAAACAAAATCACCGAGTTTAGGAGAAGGGCATTACCCTATTTCAATCATATTGCATATACTTATAAGGTCTTTTATTCAGTGATTTAAGGCCATCGGCCCAATACACTCTAACATTACATGAAGGAAAGTATATAAATTGACAGGTACATAGTACAAAAACGTACTCAACAATCTTAGTACTGTTCAGTAGTCTCTTTCTTAATTTCATAGCATGAAATGTAAATGCTGCTAGACGCTGAATTATATTAGGATCAAGTGATTGCATCAGAGATATGAATTTTCTCTCTGTCGGAGGATTGAAATAATAACGGGGAATATATTTCACCCTTAAACTATCGAAAAAGTTACACAGTAAAACAAAGTGGTACTCGTTTTCAACCTCGTTCCTATCGCATAACAAACATATTCGTTCATGTACATCATTTTTTAGTTTCCTATCTGTTTCAATTCGTAAGTGATGAGAAGAGCATCTTAAACGGGCTAGCATAACCATATGTATCTTAATTTTCACAGTGGAAAGATACTTTTCCGGTACAAGAGAGCTCTTAAATTCCCGATAACATGAAAGTTTGTCGAGAGTACATATTTCACTGTACCAGGTATTATACAAATAACTTTTAAAATTCTCTATAAAAGTACTCATAAAAATGCTCTCATCAAGAACTTCCTGGTTATCCCATACATCATGTAGATTACACAGATAAAGTAGATTTTTCACATGATGTACCCTTGTGGGTTTTAACCTCATACCAGACTTGTCAATATGATAAAGCATCTGGTAACATTTCTCTGGATAGCGATCGTTTGGCATTCTTAAAAGCCTGCACCAATATTTCACACATTTTTTCGCTATATGCAGATAAATAGGATATCGTCAACACTCACCTAAAATGGCAACATTGGTGTGTTACATGAGACTCCTAAGAATAGCTTACATGCTAGATACTGGATTCTTTCTAGGTAATCGTATTGTGTGTATCCCCATACTTCTGAACCGTATGTAAGGATTGGTAAGACCATAGCATCAAAAATCTTAAAATATACATCACATGAGAAAGAGCCTGTCTTTTTACTCGCTCTATGTATACTCATAAGCACTTTTTTAGCTTGTTGTGCTAGTGTTTTCGTAGCCACAGACCAATAAAGTCTACAAGAAAACATAACACCCAGGTACTTGTAATAGGATACAACATTAACTCTTTCTCCATTGAAAAACCACTTTTCGTGTTTTGAAAGATATCCTCCAGCTTTAAATACAATAATTTTCTTCTTTTTCAGATTCACGGTCATTTTCCATTTACTACAATTACTCAAACAGTTAAGACGTTGTAAGCCTAGAATTGTGTCTGAAAAGAGAACTGCATCATCTGCGAATAGTAAACACAATATTTCAGTCAAATCAGGAGAGAGTTGAATACCACGTTGTCCACTGTTTTGTATCTCATGTGTCAACTCGTTAATGAAAAAGGAAAACAAAAATGGACTGAGCAAACATCCTTGTCTGACACCGACAGGGCAACTAAAGTACTCTGAATATTGCATATTTGTACGTACACAAGATTTGACTTCTTTATAGACGGCATTCAACATTTTGAACATTTTTCCTTTAACACCACCCTGTAAGAGTATAAACCACAGTCTTTGACGTTCAACAGTATCAAAGGCTTTAGAAAAATCAACGAAGGCACAATAAAATTTTCCACGTTTTCTTGATAGATATTTCTGAATAACAGACTGTAAGATAAAGATGTTATCTATCGTAGAATAACCGTGTCGAAAACCTGCCTGAGTTTCATCAATCTTTCCCAATGCATCAGCCCAAAATGTGAGACGACTATTCAAAATAGAAGTGAAAATTTTACTAAAAACACTTAACAGGGATATACCTATGTAGTTTTCGGGAGAGTCGGCTGAACCGCTTTTATATAGGGGGACAATAATTGCTTTCGACCAATCTTTTGGAAAAATACTTGCGTCAAAAAGTCTATTAAACAGGACATTTAAGTAAGGTATCAAAAAAGAACTTGTAGATTTAAAAAACTCCCCTAAGAGCAAATCAGGACCCGCTGCTTTACCATTTTTCAGTTTTCTGATTGCCTTTTCTATTTCATTATTAGTAATCGGCCCATTGAGAATATCCCAATCTATATCATTTACAGGCTCATCTGCTGAACTCAAGGTACTTCTAAAGTCGTCAGACAGAGGAAAATCATCTTCAACAGATACATTTTCTACAAAAAGGTTTCTAAAATAATCATAAAATACTTCTGGTGTAATATTACAAGTCTTTTGAAAAATACGAATAGACGTAGCACGTCTCACAGTCATCCAGAATTGTTTTGAATCTGTGAAGGCAAGAACACCCAGTTTTGCCTTCTGCTCACTAAAGAAATTACGTCTTTTGTTTCGGCAGGTATTTCTGAACTCATCCCTAGCGTCTTTGTAAAGATTCAACTCCGTTGTATCACTCTTGTTTCTAAATTTTCTCAGTAAACCATACTTCTTTTTCTTCAAAAAAGCACACTCTTTATCAAACCAAGGAGGTTGCTGCCTCTGATTTGACATGGGAAACAAAGCCTCCTTAACCATATTGCATTGTTCTGCTACACTCATAAGAGCATCATGTACGTTTTCAATTAAATTGTTTACATCAACAGAAAGATCTAAAAATTTATCTTCGAAATGATGATTTTTCATATATATTTGTAATTGGCTTGAAAATTCCCAACTTTTCTCAGGACGCCAGGTGCATTTTTGTAAAACATGGTCACCCATATGTACTACACTCCTTGTATTTGGTTTCAATGGCATAAAGGTTGCTGCTAAAGAAAATGACATAGGAAAATGGTCTGATTCGCTACGTAGTTCAATGGAAAAGTTTTTGACATTTGTGAAAAGATCTGAAGACGCCAATGTGTAATCAACCACACTTGTTCCAGCATTGGCAACACATGTGAATTCTCCTTTGTTTGCATCGAAACCAACTCTACCATTCAAAATATGCAAATTGTAGGTACAACATAATGACAACAGTGAACGTCCATACAAATTTACATCTTTGTCTTTTGACACTCGTACCATAGTGAAAGGGTCATTGTCATAACCATATGTGGAATCTATTACATACTCTGGATTGTCATTCATAATATAATCAGGTTCTTCACCAGTTCTGGCATTGAAATCACCAGTAACAATAATGTACACTTCTGGAAGATTTGTAAGAATATCAGACAATTCATTTTCAAGTAATTCGATGCCATCTGTAGAAGACAAGTTGTCATAAACTTTTGAATAGCGTGGTGAGATATACACACAACAAAACAATACATCTTTTTCAAGGGCAAAAATATTGCCATTAAACAATAAGAAAACACAGTCATGAAGCTTTGATTCAATATGTTTAACGTATGGAACTAGATTGTTTCTAATTATTGTACATACACCACCCGGATAACGACCAATATTTGTAGTTCTCTTACGTATCTTGTTAAAAACATGAAAACCTGGAAAATTTGTGTCAAACTGATACACACTTTCTGACCATGTTTCAATGAAAGATACAACATCAAAGCTCAGAACATAGTTGGCAAAATCAAAGCACAATTTATTTTTGAGACCTTGTACATTCCATGTTAAGAATGTTACCTTGTCTAAGTTTGGGCCGCGGCCGAGTCCCTAGTCCGTTCTAGCTTGCATTCGGCTCCGTAGTCTTGTCTGTGGACGTTGCAAATTACTGTTCACAGTCGTTTCATTCTGTACCGAACTTCATTGTCACTTGTCCTCTTGTCAGAAATTTTCGATTTGCCGTTCTTGTAGTATCCATACTTGCCTTGCTTTCTAAGGTCTGCCAAAGTTCTTTCGTTGTCGCTTCGTTAAGTCGTTGCCAATGCCTACTCCGATATCTCTCAATTTCTGCCTTGCTCTCAGTGCGGTTAATTTATCGTCAAAATGATGGAACTTTACGACGATTGGACGAGGTTGATCTTTCCAGTTCACCGATACACGATGCGCTCGAACTACATCCCTGTCATCCCATATCTTATCGTTTGCCTTTTCATTCAAGATCGTCATATTGCATATATTCATGCAACCAAATATGTAAACCATAGTCAAGGTTTGGACATTTTGTGTAGTCCATGTACTGTTGAGATTTTTTTTCAAGTTTTCGTTGTTAAAATACCATTCAATGGTACAAACCATGCAACAGCCTATTCAAGTACTTAATTGTGCGTTGCTTTTAATCAAAGTCTTGAACATCCAGATTTTTGTTTTGATTATGAGGTTTGAGGTCACATATAATGAGTTCTGTATGTTATTGGCATGTTTTCATAACACACAATTCATACGTCAATCACAAATGTGCTATGTATTCTATATGGCCTGACAATAACTTCGACAAAACTAGGTGAAGTAGTGCAGGTTGGGCAAGCACTTTTCCCAACCTTTCGTTGATAATTGACAGTGTATTGGAGATAGGGAGATAGGGTTTTTTAAATACTCTGACCGATAAAAAGGTGTTAACTCACCCTCTCAGAGGTCAAGGCAAAGGGAGTTTATCAAAATTCATCAAAGAAAATAAAGATTAAAATGTGGACATACAAAATGTACTCTGCCATTTAAAAACAAACTAAATTCACTTAAACATATTTGGAATCATCCACAATATCCATATATTGCATAGTAGTTATAATGTTGGTCAGAGGTTACCAGAATTTGACCCTGCGTTATAATACGTTATTACCACCTTAGCCTAAAAGTTCTACCATCACTTAGATAAACGAATTTTTCTCATATTTTGATGGTACACTTTCTGGCTTTGTTCAAAATAAAGAGGGTCATTCATGGATCAGAGGTTGCTGGCACTTGACCGATAATTGTGGTAGTAAGTTTTAACACCACACCAAACAAACAAACAAATAAATAAGGACATTATCAGCCTAGTAACCATATTTCCTGTTCTATGTGGTGTTTTCGCATGTTCTTCCATATCGGAGACTCAACTTTCAATAATTAAATCTTACTTAAACATCATTCTCACAGAACTTACATCCATTACATTTTCAGCATTTTTCAAATGTCATTACATTGTAAAAAGTGGGATTATGTTGCAAAAATAGGGCCGAACATAATATTTATTTGTTATAGAAGATTGTTGAAGTAAGTACTTTGTCCACAGAGAGTGGAATGGACCAGCGACTATCCTTTGTCACAAAGGAGAATGAAAAAAATCGTTAAAACTATTTGATTTGAGAGAGTAGGGTGATGTTATAACATTCCACGTTTTATCAAAACTGCATTCCTTTCACATTTGTTTATGTAGTGTAAAAATAATCACTTTCCGTTTTATATTTTGTCACAAGTTTGTTGGTTTCCTTAAAGATATGAACATGTCATTCTCTCCCTCAAAACCTTCAGTAATACACTATGTTGATTTTGTTGTCATACATTTTATAAACGATAATGAACATTCAATAGAAAATATTTTGCAGTCTTTTGATTGCGGAAAATTTTAACCGAGAATATATTTTGTACATAGTACATCAATTTTGTGATGCAAAGTTGAAACAGACATGAATAAAAAAACTTGTTGAGTACAGTTTATTAAACTAAAAGAAAACCTTTGCATGCAATGTTCCTAGCTTTATGCATTGAGTCATGACGGTTCAGTGTTAATTATGTAAGCAGTATGTAGTGCGCCTCCCTTGGTTAATTTTTCGTACAGGATTTCTGCGTTGACCAATGCTATGATGTTGCCATACTATACTATTGTATAGGGTATCAAATGGTCCCGAAGAGAGGGCGTACTACAACCTGCAGACATAATTTACACTGTTCAAAACCGTCATGACTCAACACAAGTCGAGGAAAGACAGGGGCGAGAGAAGAGATCAAGCGAAAAAGGTTCATTCACCAAACAAGAATGGCAGTTTTCTTAATTCTTTCTTACATTTCAATGGGCCATTCATGTGCCTATGTGATATGAGGTGGAATGCCTGACACGAGTTTGGGATTTCATTTCACAGACTTTCCCAGCCCGTGTGACAAATTTCCATCCAAGCCCATTGAGATGTGGGATTCTGTTAGTCTTTGAAAAAAGGGATGGGCCATTTGATGTGTGGCGTTGTCCTGACAAGCAATTTCATTGTAATGCAAACTCTCGGGCCTACTTCTACGATTTGAGGATTGTTTGTTGTTTGCACCTGGCATACATTTTTAAGTATTAACCCTACTTCCAAGGACAATCATGCGAATATTTTGCTATAAAAATTAGAAAGGTTTTAAAACTTTTTTGGAATTCTTTACTCAGATTACTCCCATTTTGACTGTCACTCCCTCAAATCCCATGGTTTCGTTGTTAATCCGTAGATCAGAGAGAGAGAGAGAGAGAGAGAGAGAGAGAGAGAGAGAGAGAGAGAGTCGTTTGATGTCGTTATTGGGACAAACCTTTTTCAAAGATAATGTAACAATTTCATAATGTAAAATTTCATCATGACCATATACCTCAGTAATACCTCAGTAATGCTTGGTGACAATGTTATTTTACAGATGTACGTCTGCTTGATTCCACATCTGTAAAACAGACGAGTTGGTATCTCTTGTGGAAAATACACCTGTCAACAGAAAAATTTTTTAGGGACACCCAATGAACAGTGGCCAGTCTAGTCAAACAAATCAAATATCAAAATGTTTAGAGTATTTCATCAAAATCGATATTCCAAACACAAGCAGCATATTTACGTTTACACAAAGAATTTCCTTAGCAAGGTTCAGTCTATTCAAATACCAGAATATTCCACTGTTAGTTGAAGACAAAGCACAAACACACCGCATCAGAATGATGTATCTTAAACAATAGTAACGTTTCCCTTTCCTGACAATATCATCTATGCTGCTCTTCCGATGTACATTGATTGGTGGTCGACCGTATCTAACACTATGAACTTTGCTCTTTTCAGGTTTGAATGGGTGACGTCATGGTGAACAACGACTCTGGTGACCTGGAGGTAACCATAAGTAATTCAGATAAATTGGACAAAGACTACAACGCTGATTCTTTGAGTGAACTTTTAGAGTTTTACCGAAAGTGCCGAGGAACGTAGAATAAGTACATCAGGAAGTAACATTTAATAGACTCTGAACTAGAAGCTTCAGCTTTGCCACGTATTAGTTTTCGAGGAAACTCCCAATAAGATTGATCTGAAACGTCACGCAGTGATTAATGAAAAATGTGTTATGCAGAATATATAATAAGCGCATGCTCTGATTTCTGACTCCGTGTTCATTGACATATCATCGCAGAAACAATAATTATGCTGGAAACCACTCAGCAAGTACCAAGTCCACTACAACACAGAAAAAAATTACGAAAGTGAAGTGACAGTACTTTTTTATACTTAAAATGATCGGTGATGCAATTGCCTCTGTCGAGAATAATAAAGTAACATATTGCCACCACGTGCTGATGAACCAAAGACCTTGGGTCATCGGCCTTGGGTGAACGGGACCAACACTCTTAACCAGATCCCAGATACCGAGTATAAATATGAGTGATCGAATTTAGGCGACGCATATGAATATGAGTCATTGACGCTTCTTGACAATTTAAGGTCAGCGAGTCGTAACATGTTTCCGGAGTATGAATATGAGTCATCAACCTTACGCGAACGGGAGCAACATTTTACTAAAGCTTTTGACTTGGTATGGGAGTTGGTCTCTTTCATAAACTTCTCGAAAATAATATTAATGGCAAATTTTTTAGACACATGTACACCAACACAAGATTACATATCAAAAAGAATAATTTTGTGTCGCCCAGCGAAAATGAAAAAGGAGTAAAACAGCTGTGTTTTAAGTCCTAGTCTCCTAGTCTGTTCAGTTTATATGTCAGTGACTTGAAAACAAATCTGGACAAAGTAAATACTGAACCACCAGTGTTGAATAATACTCCAATTAACTCATTATTTTACGCTGATGACCTTGTCTTAATCTCTACCCTAAATGAAAGTTTGCAGAAGAGTTAACTACACTACACACGTCACATTTTGCTCTAATTTGAAAATTGATATTAATTTACATAAACCCAAATCAATTTAGTATCTTTGATAAAAAAACACTCATTTAACTATGGTAGTACATGCATAAAATCTGTTAAGAGCTATTCATACCTAGGATTGACAATTGAATCAAATGGTAGTTTCAGTGGGACAATTGCAAATTTGGCTGATAAAGCAGCGAAATCTTTGTATAGTTTAAAAAGGTTTTATTGCACAAAAGTAAGATAACATTTTCGCTACACTTATTCAATGTTTTCATTGAAGGTATACTGTCACCTGTTCCAATTTTGCCACAGTTACCATGGAAAGAGAAAATCTAACCAATCACAGATTTTAAGCGGATGGCCGCTTTTTTTAAACAATGCCCTCACATGGGCATTTTGAAAACCAAGGAATGCTCCTTTGACCATATATGGGCATATTTAGATTACAGGTGACTGTATACCTTTAAACGTGTTTTGATGTATGGCTTAGAGGTTTGGGGACAGGACTTTATAAAAAAAAAGTGGGATAAATCAGCAATTTTAAAATATTCACCTAAAATTTGTAAGAGCATTTTACAGAGTAACAGACAAGCTTGTAATGCAGCTATGATGGGTGAAGTAGGACAATTTCCACTACTCCTTGAGGTCAAACTTTACATTGTTAAATACTGGCTTCATATTGTACAACTCCAACACAATAATCTTGCCAAAGAAGCATTCCTGGAGAAAATGGTAAACGATATTTACAATAGATCCTGGTTTAACTGTTAAAGGTCCGAAGACAAGAAATTGACCTCTTTAATCTAACAATTCTATGGTGGTTAATAAGCTCAGAACCACCATACATTTACATTTATTGAAAGCCTAGATATAAGGAAAGATTTTGGTCATCACATTGTCACCATTAACTATCACGTGACAGGTAATTTGCATAACCTTTCAAAAATCGGGTTCCCTATGTTTTGTCTCAATACTTCAAAATATCTGACTCAAACTTGCTTGAATGCAATCTGTTACAACACTCTTCAAAAGTGTTTCTCAAATTTTTATATCTTTCTTAGATTTTATTTAAGCACAATGTTAAGGAAATCAACAAGGGTTCAATTTACCACTCTGGAAGTTTTTCTTGCATAAACAGTGTTTAAGAAGGTTTAAAAAAATTCTGAGACACGCTTGCACTCACATAATTTCAGCCACATATCTCAAAGCATTGAAACAAAACAGAGGGAAAACCAATTTTTGAAAGGCTATGCAAATTACCTGCCACATGATAGCTATGTAAGCAATGATGACACTATGGTCACCAAAATGTTCCCTATATCTAGGCTTTTCGAAAATATATAATGTACGGGGGTTCTGAGCTTATTAACCACTAGAGAATTGTCAGCTTAGAAAGGTCAAAAGTCTTGTCTTGGAATCTTAAAAGCTTTAATTAAAGAAATTGGAATGGACTTTCCTCTTGATAAAGCTTTAAAGCTAAAGTCTAAAAGTTATAGCTGGATCAATGCAAACAACTTTAAGAAGCAATTATGAGGTCTTTTCAAAAAATGTTCTCCTTGATGAAAATAGTAATTTAAACTAAGAATGAACGCCAAAATAAGAACACCGTTTTAGATTAGAACACTGCTTACCACAGTTACAAGGTGAGAAAAGAAAATTACAAAACTTCGCATAAGCACTCATGATCTAGCAAATGAAAGAGGGGAGACACACTGTTTCAAACCCCAAATAACTTGAAGATACTGCAATCAGTGTAACACTAACAATATTAAATATGAAATGCACTTTTAATAGTCTGTCAGAAATACAAAGTTCAAAAAACTTTTTCAGTAAAATGAAATCCCAAATGATGTAACTGAAAATCAGCTTACTGTGCGTATTTCTCTACTAACAAAACAAGAGTTGTCTTTCAATGAACAACTTACAGATTGTATTTTTACTTTATATAAACAAAGAAATGCCTGGGTTTTTTTTTATTAATAGCTAATATTCTTGCACTGTATTACTTTATTTGTATTGGAGAAAATTTTGAACTTATTTTTGTATCACACACTTTTTTTGCCACAAACGTGATGTAAATCCGATATTTACAAGCAAACAATATACGTAGTAGTAGTATCCTAGAATGAATATGTGTCGTCGACCTTGAGTAAAAGGGAGTAACCTTTTTTTGGAAATCTCAGATACCAGTTTTATTTCTACTGCGATGTATGTCAATAATAAAACGCGCGGTTTAAAAAGAAAAAACAATGTTGGTGCGCGAGACTCTTGTATCACTTTGTACTAACATTAGGAATTCTTGGGATTCGAAAACTGTTCGAGTAGTAGAGGGGGGACTTGAAAGTTTTGCTTCGCCTATAGGGGGACCTGAAAACGTGTTTGTTCCGTTTTACTTTTATGATTCCAAGGTTTGTTGGGTAATTCAGAGAAATCGAATAACATCTCGATGTCCCCCAATTGTTTTAATTAAGTAATAATTAAACACGATGTAGAACCACTTGTCGAAACTTATTACTTTTATCTCAAAAAAATTCAAAACGTATAGATTTTCGTATTAAAACAAACAAGTAGGCCTAGTTCCGGGGCAGAAGCTACAAATGTCGATTTTTTTTTTTTCAAAATTTCTCTGCAACATATCAAATGCAGTTTCTAACTGTCTCATTACAGCATGCTGAAACACAATATTAAGTTTATCGAAAAGAAAGCCTGCATATATAAATATACTTGAATTAGAGTCCAGATTGAAAGTCATAATGCACTGTACACTTACACAGGCTGCCTTGCCAAGCTGGTTACTGGACAGTTCAACATGCTGCAGGGAGTAGAACAAGAGCGCAGTTGTATAAACTGAAAAAAAAATATCGTCAATATTATCAAAGTTAGTACAGCCACATATGCCCCTGCTACTGCCTAAGGGCACTGTCACTGCATACCGGCAGTGACAGAGATACTGTAGCTCTGACTATGAAGTAGCCGAAGAAGAGTTTTGGTCATATGATGCTCATGAAAGTTAAATATACTTGTACACAAGATCAGGCCACAGAGCAATTCATGGAAAACTATATGAGACTTGAAGGTTAGGGATTTTTGAATTCTGGCATATGAGAATAATCAAATATTAAAAGAAAAGATGGGGGTCACAATGCTTTATTTTCTAAACTTTTACATTCAAATCGTAAAATAACACAAAAGTAAAACTTTGAACAGTAATGACTAAATGGAATTATCTTAATATTACCAAATTTACCCAAAATTTCAGAGATTAAAACGTTTATTTGATGGAATATTTTAACCTTCCAGTATAGTCAATTTTGTTAAACTTTTATGCGTAGCATCGAAGTCACATATGTTTTTTACTTTTGGAGAAACATTTTTCTTTGGTAGGCCACGGTGCCGAGTTTTTTACAATTTGGTAAAATGTAGCCAGGAATTCGTTATTTGCATACTCTGTCATCATCATCCTTTCGTGTGCTCTTCAGCAGATGCCGTTGACCAGGCCAGAGTTGAATTAACACAAATCAGCCTTGACTAAAAAACCAAACCATCCACTGATGCGTTTAAAAATGAATAAATTTAAGAAATTGCCTAGTAATATGACTCTACAAACTGCAAATAACAGGTAGTGTCGAACATCTGCGAACAGAACTGCCTAATACATCTGTAATTTTTCTTTGCATGCATCCCTAATAACTGTGCGGCTATATGATAATGGGGGGGGGGGGGTGACTTGAAAAACTTTGATTATGTAGACGGTGGTTGGGGGTATCTAGAGAATTTTGACTTCAATCGCGATTTCTCCAGCCCCCTAACCGTTATTTGTAAACACAGCCAAAGTTATGAGTTCAAACCCGATCAAAAATTTACTGTTTTTAACACTCAATTCAAGTAGATATTGTTTGCTGTTGAGTTGTTCCTGTTTTGACTTATGGTGAATAACAGTGTTGATGTCAATTAAAATATACGTTCCTGTGATAATAAAGGATGAATTCACAAGAGTTCAGTTTTGTCCTAGATCCAGTGAAATGTTTGAGAAATCGATGTGTGCATTGGTGCAGTCTGGTGCAATCTGAGAGGGGCTTCCAATTTGTCTTTTACTGGTAAAAATGTAAAAACACCCAAAGGGGTGTCCCTCCTGTTGCATCGAAAATTTTGGGAAATTGATATGTGCAATGGTGCAATCAGCGAAGTATGTCAATTTATTTCTCACAGAAAATTAAGAATCCCCCTTCTTCCTCTCCTCATTTTTTGCAACCTCCCTTGAAGTTTTCACGTTTTTGAGTGACCCCCTCACATTTCTCCGCCCCCCCCCCCCCCCCGCGCCAAGGCCGTACATAATGGCGGTTCCATTACAATAAAACTTCGGGTGACCGCTAACTGGTGTATATCTGATGTATATCAGTACGTCGTCTTCGGGTTGGCTCACTTTATGTTGTACTGCAGCATGACGTTCCATGACATTTACACATCACACCTGGCCCGAATCAGACTTTGCCAACAGATTAGCAGAAGAGACTTTGCCTTTACTAAAAGGGTAAGACACTACCTCGCATTCAAGGGGCAAATTTAGGCAAGTTTAGAACTGTTTATCGTCTTGGTATTGACCTATACTACGGCCCTATTTCTTCAATGAAACGTCAGTAAAGGAGTGATAAATGGAACACTTGAAGTACAGAAATGTCGGTATCAACAACTGATTTTAATAGGTCCGTCCTCATGATTGAACATGCTGAAGTAGCTGATGATCCACATATTCTTCCTTATGTTCTCGTCTATACGGCGGAGGGTTGCAAAGGGTCTTAATTAAATTGCATTTGTCCCGGTCGCAGTTACTGTAGTTCTTGTAAAGGGGTTAGCAGTAGTAGCAGTGGCAAAAGCATGTGGCAATGAAGCCTGCTACTGGATGAAATTAAAAAATGGAAAAGAGGTGCATTGGATGGAATGCATTGGCAGACGTCATTTCGATTGGCAACTTTAAGAATCAGAAGGGACATATGAAAGAATGAGAAGTGCAGAAGGCACGATAGCAGAAGAATAATTCGGGAACTTACCAAATATTGTAAATTAGGATTATATCTCTACATAGTTAATTGTTCGAAAATATTAGGCTGTAACCTCAACAATATAGTGACCCGTGTGAAACAGCTTACTCGCTAAAACCTTTTATTTCTATCATAAAACTTATTATCATTTCTTTATACTTACATTTCGGATTATTCGTGCTCCGAACTTTGTAGAAGAGACTGCAGCTGTTTCATGCATAGATACTCTTTTGTAAAGTATAAAACTGAGTCAAGACTAGCACAGACTGCTTGCCTGAGGAAATATTCGTCACATGAAGATATTTAGTAAGTTCCCGAACTTAGTATAAGAACACACGAATGAACACACCTCTGCCTGTACAAGACGCCATCATGAAAAGTAGCCAGAACATAATGAAACTTATCAAAACCACTACGAAAAACATACCTTGCAGTCTTACTCATGTTCGGATCACAAGGCAGAATATGTGAATACCAGCAGCTATATTGTCCCATGATAGAAAACCTTATTGAAGGTATATACAATGGAAAACCTGGAATAAATACCCACAATTGTATACACTAGATCATTAGCAAAGAGAGAGACCATCACCCCATCCACCACCCTCAAAAAATTAAGAGTCTACCTCTAAGTCATCTGAATCTGACTCTGAAAGAATACGTTGATGGACCAGATTTCTGTTATATCATCAACAGGGAAAGGAGGACACGAAGAGGTAAGATGGTAGCATTTGAGGGCTGCCTTAAAGGCATCAACCGTACAAGTTTTTACAATATCTTCATAGGTTGTAGAAGTAGGAGCTTTTGCTTTGTGAACATAAAATGTAGCATTTCCTTTTAAAGCGCATCCCCCAAGACGTAGCCCACTTATCCAGCTCACTGAGATCACCCAGCAAGATTTGGTGGTCTTTTTGAGATTTTAGGGTTCTACACAACAGGTAATCATCAGCAAATAATCTGATTTGAGATGTCACACAGCCTTGGAGATCGTTTACGTGACACAAAAGTAATACCAGTACCAATACCGTGCCCTGAGGAATACCCGAATCCACTGTAACACATCGCGAATATGCTACTACGCTAACCACTACCCGTATCTGACGTTTGCACAGAAATGATGATGGCCATCTATGCAATTGACCACGGATGCCATAGTGATCAAATTTATGTAGGCTTTCGAAAAACCAAGTATGGCAAAATCAATCAGCTGGCCTGTCTTGTACGATCTTAAGAGGCTATCTATTGTAATTGCAAGTTGGGTTTCACATGAGTACCCAGAACGGAAACCGTGATTCAGTGATGTGAAAACATTATTTTTCCAGGTGATCTATTATATAATGACAGATAATGTGTTCCAATAGCGTAGGTGAAACTGCAGTCAGTGAGACTCGTCTATAATTTTCTTGTAAACGTTTATCACCTTTTTTGAATACTTGAGCAACTTTTTTATTTAACCAGTCATTTGGTAGTTCTCCGGAATCAATTGAACGTAAGAAATAAGCGTCAACCCTTCCGATAGTTCAGAGGCACACATCTTCCTGTGGTTTTAGCTGAATTTATTTCTTTGAGAAGCTTTTCTACTCCCGCTTTGTTGATTTTTAAGTCTGCTTGTGGTGATTTTATCTTCCTTTCAAATATGGAATGCCAGTGTTTCCATCCTTAGTAAACACTGAAGTGAATTGATCCATAAGGGTAGCAGAGTAGCAGTAGCAGAACAGCGGGATCAGCCAATAATTGACATACATGTGGCCGGAAGTAAATGCAATCAAATCCAAAAACCAATTTATGAACTGCCTATAATTTCTCTGGTCAGTTTACCAAGGGTCTATCCATGATTTTTTTATCGGGAGAGTCCATGCTCAGCAAGTCAACGAATTTGTCACTCGTGAATCCTTTATATCGTATTGTATATGTAATGGCGCGATCAACTATGGCAATGAGAACACACTCTCAGGCGATGATTAGTCGAGGGCTTAAACGAGAACCATCAATAAATTGAGACCAAAATCAACCTTCTATAAACATACACTCCATACACTCAAGCTTTTTACTTCTGCTGTCAAAACCCTTCAGCTTACAGGATAGTCTGGCTGTCCATCGATCATGTCTTCTTGTGTCTGCCAACTGTGCTCTTCTTCACTAAAGCTACTGCTTAGAAAACCTTCATAGTTGGTTTACAATCACTCTGGATGACTGACCTTGGATTTGTTCAAATAATGAGGAAATTTGCATCTACAGTTCTTTTTGGCCGATTTCCTCATTTTGGTCAAACATTTTTTCCCGGATACAGCTGGTCTAACAGTTTCCGAAATTCATGTGCTGTTTACATTACGCCCAATAAATTTTGTAATAAAGCTCACCCCTGGTAAACTGATAAATCTCTCAACGTCGACCAGCACTTGTGATGACGACGGTGGTGGTGCTGAGTTTCAAACACTCGAATATTTGAGGGTGCAGAAAGTAATTAATACTTCCAGATTCACTCCGGTTATCTATTGTGCACCTGTTGATATGCGATTAACATGAAGGCCTTGAAAAAAATACAATCATTTTACTCATGACCTTAAAGCTTGGACTAACTCATATATTTTGGGGTAATGGATATCAAATGCATTTAAGCTTTGCAAAAATACACACGAAGCTGCAAAGGGCAACAAATTTACTCAAAATTTCTAGACTCATCATTGTTTTACGTTACCAAAAATCACTCCTGTGAAGAGAAAAAGCTAGTATTGCTTAATTGGCAGCATTCGGACAAAATGTTCCTGTCGATCCAAAGATAATGTAACCAATTATCTCTAAGCTCCACATATTCTTCCATTCGTAAATTGTTGCATTTTATTACTCTGTTAATGTAGTCGTTTGAAAGTTAATTAGTGATTATCTAGCTAAATTTTGGGGCGAAAATGAATAATACTCAGAACGCTTTGAAGACATTAGCTTTGGCATATTAACTGAGATTATTATCCGCATCAGCTGGAATAGAAACAGTTTGGATATATTTTCTAGTTTGATTGTTAATTTTACTTTATCATTTCATTTAGAAATGTTTCTGATATATCGAAAACTACGCCCCGAAGCACTATAAGTTTAATATGCTATATACAATACTTGCAGCTGCATATTTCTAGATGGAGATGTTCTCGACCGACAAGGATATCTTCAACTTCAAATGCTTATCTTTGTGTCCTACAACGACTTTCACTACTAGAGGTTTGGGACGCAGTAAGTCCCCAGGAATACATTTCAAATGGCGTGTTCTGAAGTTAAGTTCAAATGACCAATTAGTTAACATTCGCTGCAAGGGAAGTGTCATATTAAGAATATGTGTCAGAGTTCGAGTTCAGAGCTTAAAAATCACTTTTGCACACTCTTCTCTTGCCATTTTTACGACCACTATTTTGTACCATCACTTCTTGATCATGTGGCGGTAAATAAAATCAAAATGATATCACTGATGAAAACCATGTCCATAATATTATATAGGGCTCAGCCCTTGGTGTCGCGCCAGGGGTTAAGATTGGCAATGTTATTTGTATTGATTCATGATAAAATATAATTAATTGTTACTTCATATACGTTTACATGACAACTATGCCCAGTTTCCCTCTGATGAAAGCAGTTCACGTACGTACACGACGTCAAACCCAGCAGCAGTGCAGGTATAGATTTTCTGTAATGTGTAAAAATGTTGGACAAAAATTGGCAATTTTTACCATGATAACAGCCTATTGCGTTAAACAAGGGACATATTATGCAATCATTATCATTGCAATGGTAACCACACTGCCCACCTTCCACTTGCAAGCTGAAAACTATAGCGTTCCGTCTAAAAACTTGCAATTTTTGAATCTAATCTTTGACACAGGAAGCGCTTTTCTAAAATTCAATCCCAGTATTCTTTGCATTTTCCCCCAATTCATATGCACGACAGTGTTCTCCTTTTTTCTATTTTTTATGCGTTATATTAACGATATTTGGTATCAGTGACAAGGTGGATAATAACACTTACTTGCTAATAAAAGATATATGTTTTATAAATGGCATGTTATAAAATAATAATTTGCAAGTTTCGAATTTGTTTATTTACGAGTACTCAAAAAACATGGCGGCGCCCATGAAAGTAGGGTACACTTCCAATTACTCGTAAAGTATATTATGAATCTGCGCATGCGTAGTCAGTAAGCCGCTGGCGTGACAACTAATACGGTGTTTTCAATTGGGTTCTAACCCACAGCCTACGGTATCCACTACTAATGGTAGGTCGTCTACGGTGTTCTTGTGATTTTACCAAATATAAAATATTGGTGATGTCTAATATTGGCATGTTTTGTCCCTTTGTTGCCAACATTTATGCAATCACATTACAGTACCTGAAGAAAAAACTCTGATCTGAATGTGCGAAAATAATTAGAGGCTAAACCAATCCCATTACACAGGATAAATATCTCTAGATCTGTTTTGATGTATCAACATATCGATGAAATGACGTTTGTGCTAACTTATTGTTTTAATTGGTTTCTAATCAAGAAAATGTACATGTCAGCATCAAGCTACTTTCCTAAGATCTTGGTCCATCCCTAACATAAATTCTACTTCCTTCACTGAGTAATTGCTCTAAAGATTCTCTGTCCATGACCTTCTTCAAATCAGGTGGACGAATTGTGAAAAAACATGGCATTACGTGCAGAAGTTGTGACTTAAAGTATTGGAATTGTCACTTCTTGTAGTTTGCGATGTTCAATGACCTGGCAGTCATCGGTCATTGTTATATCTGTGCCTGAAGAGTTATGGCAAATTTTCTAGCGTATTATTTGAAATGTGTATATGGCCTGTTATCATAGAAAACACGACATTTCGTATTAAAAGTATGAAAATATATTTTTCGACAAAAATGTGCAAAATGTTATATGATTAATACATAGACTGTTCACTTTCAGTCGTAATCAATATCCGGCTGTAATTCACTACCTTAAGGCGAATGTAGATCATTTTTTCCGTCTGATCCTAAAACAAATAATCGAAACTCTGTGGGACTTTTGAAAACGACCGCATTATCTAAACTTTACGTACAATTAGTTTTTTTCTGATAAAATATAAAGAAGATCAATTTTCGCTTCCACTGTCCAAACCCAACGAACTAAATCCAGAGTCAACGCACGCATCCACATCTTCGTTAACAACAATAACGTCATCTTGAACGTTAACACCAGAAATTCTCGTCTGTGAATGTAACAGAAGAAAACATCGTGATTACCAGATATGAACTGAAAATGCTCATGTGTTTCAGTTTGTATTGCAGATGTCTGTGAATCGAAACTTTTACCATAAGTTTGCAACTTAATTGATACTGTCATGATCAACATCAAGAATAATATTCATCAAAGATTAATTCCAAAGGTCAATAAGTACACAGGTATGAAATAAGTCGAAATGCCACTCTATTGATCGCCATCTCCTTGACTTTAAACGAGCATCAAAACTCACCAGCTATATCAGGATGGCATTTTATTAGAAGGTTTTTAACATTTACCGCATGACTGAGACAAGGCTATTTCCAATCTGTGGATCATTATTCTTATCCTGCGAGATGTGGTGTTTAAAGGACAACTGGTCATCATATGAACCACACTTCAGTTTATGAATGTAACACAAAATGCTGTCTATCGCTAAATGTGCATCGCCATCCTTGACAAGAAGCCAGCCCAAATAAAGCATTGGCCCCGAGAAATGAAGAGAAATGTCAAATTAAATACCTCCGAGTAGTTCCCTTCTAATATCCGGGACGTATTATATTCTTCTATTGTAGCATCCGTTTTAGAATCTGCTATGGCCACCTTTTGAGAAGTGGCACCTATCTTAGCAGAATTGAGTGTTGAAAGATCCCCTGGTGCATCAGTACTTTGTAAGGCACTCTTCTGATCTTCTGGGCATTCGCAGCTGAGGCAAATCTTTTGGAGGTGTTCATTTTGTTTTTCCTCGATTGTCCTGATACACGTGACTCTGTGAAGTGAAATTTGAAAGAATGTACAATGTTGAGTATTTTTGTTGACAGTTTGTTGATTTTCAGATGATTACATAAGTGTTATAAATTGAAGTCAATAGTCTTTCTGCCGATGACGGTCATAAGACCGCTGCTGAATTTTATTCAGCCACAGCATACAGATGGTTTTCCATCCTTCCATTCTATTATTTGTATGTTTCTGGAAAATGTTGTGGATGCTATACTTTGAAAGAGTGGCACCTTTTTTTCCTGTTGTAGAAAGGAAGTATTGTGATCTCTAATTGTAGCTCTATGTTTCTAGCGATTGTATCCAATTCTAGATGTTGATCTCCGAGATAATTTTAGTTTGAAAGGGTTATTTTTGGACTGTTTGTTGCTCATTATGTCTCATTATGTTGACATGGACCAGTCTCAGATTGCCAAAAAAATCTTGGACCAGTTCCAAAGGACTACAAATATGACTTGGATGCTGTCAAAAATGGCAAAACTCGTCTCCTGGGACAAGTCCCGTATTGCAAGTAAAACGTTATCTGAATAAAGTCTACCTTTATGCCTGATAAGCTACACGTTTTGCATATTGTATGAGTACTAATCGAGATGGGAGAATTAAATTATGCGGTATTTGTTTTCTTGCGATTTGATCCACTCAGACCAGACAGATAATTGACTTTAAAATGGTAAAGACTGTGTTTGCAGCATTCATGTATCGTTATCAGCACATTTTGCGGCTACTTGCAAAAAGAGAATGAAAGAATGCACTAGTCTGGTTACCCACACTACATTGCAGAGGTCTCACTCAGCCTACCCCCATACAGTGTGGGGAAATTTCATTCAAAAATCTCCATCAAAGACGGCGCAATGGGGACACGGTAGATATATCCAAGGAGTTATTGATCCATGGCTATATATTGTGTTTGAGACAAAGTAATGATAAATGTATAGCTTATGTGGAAGTGGCTTTCGAAGCCCTTTCTTAGGAACGAGTGGTAATTATGACTATTATGTTTTAGATCAGTTTCATCGCACTTCACTTGCCTTCGTAACTGATCCAATACACGGGTCGTAGTTCCTACTCATTACTGCGAGAGGGCTTTCAAAACCACTTATATACAACCTTGAAGCTATATTTCCGTGTGAAACTTTGTCCCAATGCTTAATTTATATGATGGATCTAAGTTGTCCGCATCTCACAAGCTTTACTCGGTGATTTTTGAATTGGATTTCCCCTAGACTGTGTGGGCGGCCAAATGAGAATCTCAACAGCTTGGGTAGCCAAGATGTACTTCCAACTGCTATATACACGACGATGAGAAATCTGTTGTATTAAAATAGCTACGCAAATTTTCAATTATTGTGTTATACACGCTTAGTCAATCGCTGTGTGGTACAATTATGTACAAACTGCGAAAGTCCATGATTTCAATCAAGATGTCTGGTCCTGGGGCATGGGTTGACGTATATTATCGTTTAGTTGACGTCTGCTTTTGTTCATTGACAGCAGATTAATTAACATACACATTGCTAATCCTAACGCTACTTTAAGGTCTTAGGATTATTCTTTGTGATAAATAACACTCATATGAGTCTTTCTTCATTGTGACAGCTGATAGTAGTATGCCAATCATGCTGACTTATATTATATAATTATTAACATCGAAGCAACAGCTTCACGTAGTATTTGTGAAAAGTTAAAGCAACTATAGCCCTGTCGCATTATTCGAAGAACTATGACCTGGTCTCCACTCATTAAGTTTGCATGCATCAAAATTAGACGTCCGATCTTACAGCAGGGTAAGGTGGATGTCAAATTCACAGCAAGAACTGAAGTTGAAAATGTGTCGATCAATTCTTAGACTGTCAAAAGGCACCAATGCCAATGTGACTTTTGCTTCGCCATTTAATAGTGTGGTTCAAACGTTTCGCTAAGCACAAACGACTGTATAAGTTGCAGACTTTAGCTTGATAATTATTAATGATGTATGGTGTCAGAGTATGGGTCCATCGAGACTTGGACGAGGTTTTGGTTATTGAGCTATCGTATATATGATTAGGCAAGATGTTTCAGCACCAGGGTACCTAAAAAATTGTAGTTTTGACAGTGAAACAGATGCCATGATTATACACGCAGTAGTTTTGACCCAGGGTCTAGGTAGTCGCTTCGGGAAAAGTGATGTCGTGCCGGATTATCCAGAAGCTGTGACGAAAAACCAAACGTTTTGACTAAACTTCCACCTTTGTGGCGCTAACAACATGGCAGCTGACAAGTCAGATGCTGGCGACGGTAAGAATGTTATGCCGTATCATTACTATCTTGGCGTTGAAGATTGTTTAAAGTATCCCATACAGTGTAGAAAATTTTAGAAAGTGTACCAGGAAAGTTTCTGTGTTCAATTTTGAATAATGGTCGAGAATTCAGTGTTCCCGTGTCAGTTCACTCACTGAGTGGTAAACCTCCTATACCTTAGATGCATTATAGTACTGAGTACATGTAGTTCAATGGAGGTACAATGCGGACGATTATGTGAACATGTTACTCGATCTTGCTTGGTGTTGAAGATCGTTTAAAGTAGCTCATACAGTGTAGAAGATGTTAGAAAGTGAACCAGGAAAGTTTCTGTGTTCAATTTAGAGTAATTTCTGAGAATTCTGTGTTTCCGCATCATAGTCAGTGTAGGTTCACAGGGCAGGCGCTAGCTAGGCCATTCATACACATGAGAGAAGAATGCAGGGCACTTCAGTTTATCCAAAGTCATTTTATTATTTCTGTACCACTTCGGATAGCCTGTTTTGAGAGTATGCAGTGTTTCATCCAGGATTGCACCATGAGGAGGATTTCCCCCTTTACCCTAAAATTAAGGGGGGTTCCCAGTTCATGTGTTATGCGTGGCAGGTCTGGCAGCAGCAAAGAAAGTATTCTTACTGATTTCACAAATACTGATACACCGTTTGTAAAATTGTCAACTTTTTCATTTGTACTGGGCAGGCTCTATAAATATGTATTTTTTTCAGTACAAAATTAGATAGCCCACCCCCATGTAATTACTGCAGGCTCCCTAAATTATCGTTCAGTTGACGTCTGCTTTTGTTCATTGACAGCAGGTTAAATCAACATACTCATTGCTAATCCTAACGCTACTTTGAGGTCTCTAGGATTATTCTCGTACCCTACTTGTCTGTCTCTACTTGAATATTTGTGACAGCTGGCAAGTAAAGTATTGTGCCAATCATGTTGACGTATCGAAATAACACTTTACACCTACATAACATATAAGCAACCGCTTCACTTGGTATTTGTGAAAATTTAACCAACCATGTTATTTAGCCCTGTCGGATTATTCTACGGACAACGGCCTGGTCTCCGTACGCGTTTATTATGTTTGAATGAAGCAAAAATTGGACGTCCGATCTTATAGTAAGGTAAGGGCTGCATTGTTCACTGTATTTGCTTTTTGTTCATTTCGGCGGAATGGTGGATGTCAAATTTACAGCAAGGTTGAAGTTGAAAACATGTTGATCAAGTCTTAGGCTGTCAAAAGTCGCCTGTGCCCATGTGACTTTTGCTTCGCCTTTGAACAGTGGGGTTCAAATTTCGGTTCAAATTTCGCTGAGCACAAACGACTGTATAAGTTGCGACGCCAGCTTGATAATTATGAATGAGGTATGATGTATTTAAAATAAGATAAATTTAACCTTGTAGGCTCAAATTTTTGTCAGTTCTCAGCAAATTCTAAAAGAGCAATTATCAATCAACACAACAGACACCATACCCTAAATGAAATACATTGACATATCTGATAAATATTTAAAATGTCCGTAAAATGGGCAACATTGCTCGATATTTTTAGGTTTTTCAAGAAAATAATTGCGAAAGTTTATAATTTTTAATTAGTCACGGGTTGTTACGTGAGCTCTCATAGAACTTTATGTCTACTAACAATTTAGTTTTGATTTAACACTTTGTACAGTAGACAACAGACAAAAACATATGCAACAGGTGGAAAAGTGTATATCAATTATCAAATGTACATAAATGCAAAGATATTGTTAGTTTTATATTGGAAAATTGTGCATAGTTCTCTCATAGACTACCATGTACAGTGAATCAACATTTCAGTGAAATTCCAAAATCAAATTTCTTGCACAACCATGGACTTATAACCACTCTAGTCTAATCGAGAACATTAATATCAATAATCAAGCATACATAAATGCACAGATTTACCTAGTTTTGTATTGAAAAAATTATTCATAGTTTCATCATAGACTGCCATGTATAGTGAATCAACATTTCGGTGAAATTCCAAAATCACATTTCTTGCACAACCATGGACTTGTAACCACTCTAGTCTAATCAAGAACATTAATATCAATAATCAAGTGTACACAAATGCACAGATTTACCTATTTTTGTATTGGAAAAAAATTATTCAAATTTCATCATAGACTAGTTACCCTGTATAGTGAGCCAACATTTTAGATGAAATTCCAAAATCAATTTCTTGTACACAAATGCACATTTTACTTCCAAATTCAAGCAAAGTACATTTAAATACATTATCAAACATATATAATATACAGATATAGCATGTTGTGTGGGGGAAAATTGTCAATAATTTGCCTGATAGACTCCATGTATTATGATTTGATATTTTTGGATGAATCACCATATCAGTCACATCTCGCCTTCTTATAGTTGCACAAAATATGGTGACCGTCCCTCAAATGTATAAAATACCATATCTCTTCAAAAGTTCTTGCGTGATAACTTGTGACTGACCCTCCAAAAACACCAGCCCTCCCCTCTGTAATTTGTCCCTAACTAACATAAATATAGAACCATTGTTATGTACATTAGCTGATACTGTGTTTCTGTTATTCCTGGGAGAATACAGCAGTGGTTGGGGAAGGGTCAAATTTTTAATGTCGGACAAGAGGGGGGTCACATTTTAGACGAGAATAGGGGAGGGTCACATTTTACGGTACAGGTGTGCGCGAAATTCGCCCAGCCCCTGTAATTACTGAAGGCTCCCTTATTTAGGGAGCCCTCGTTTAACATATTAAGGCCAACGTTTCGCCGACAAAATCATGGAGTGGGGTTATCATCTGAAACTGGAAAACTGCAAATGGAGGGGGTCATGTTATTTTTAGTGATATCACAGAGAGGGTGTCACTAGATTTTCAAAATGTCTACTCTACCAAGAAACGTTGTTTCTAGTACAAACAAGTATTTCCGGAAATGAAAAGTGACATTTCATGTGTTTCATTATCAATATATCATGATCTGAATAAGTACATATATTTGCTGTTGTCAACTTTCTGCCTTCAGGCTCGTTTCACTATAGCGGTTACAAGCAGATTGGAATGGCAGGTTCCTGGCATGCTTTAGCTGAAAGTACTCAAACTATAAGTGCATGCTACAAGACGGCTTTGGCAATGCTCGAAACATAAGCCCATACAATGCAAACCATTTGACACGTGGGCCGAATTATTTTAACTCTATCATTGATTGCAATTGTACTTGATACAATGAACAGATATCAACGTATCACTATTTCCCCTAGTATTGCGAACGACAAAGGGTTCTCTGCTTTTTATCATCCTCTATGGAGATTATCAAATGTTTCAGTGGGTAGGGGTAAAGAAGAATTTGCTTGCCCATGCAGAACTCAATAACTGAAACCTTCCTTAGAGGAGTTCTTATGGCGATTGGCTTCTTTCCTATTTCCTATAAAAACAGCTCTTGCCCGCCTCACTCAGCGTTCTCCCTCGAACTTTGGTTCTTGGCTGTTAGTAAAAGCAAATTACTGTATTAGTATATATTCGATTGGACTTGACGAAAACACTGGCTATATTGGTATTTTAGAAAAGAAAGCACGGGAGACTGTCGACAGCTCTTTGAAGTCTCTAACGTGACAATTAGATATTATTCCCTAATATCTTTCTTTCTTCACCGAAGGAAAATAATCGTGACGTAATGACCGTATCACCATTCGTCTTCGACTCGTGGGGACACGGTCATTATGTCACGGGTATTTTCCGAGCTGAACGAAGAAAAATATAAGGAATAATATACTTATCACATGCACAAGCCAAGAATTCGTTAATTTTTGCAAAGTACAAGAAGTTTTCGTGACAATTCGGCGTTAAACTTTTGAACTACTTTAGGAATACGCCGTTGGCAAGTTGTCAATCATTTCCAGTCGTCCGACGCGTGAGCGAGGAATACGGCGTTCACGTTCGTGTATAGAGCAAATGTTAGACGACACTCTCGGTCTACACTAGCCCTGCATACAGGTCTGTGTGTTCCCCGGCGTTATACGGCCTCCACCACAGCCCTGCAACGGTCCATGGAGATAACTGGGATCTCTGCTGTCCGGATCCGGACCACAACGAAAAAAAAAAGGTCTTTTTGCCCGAAATTCTGCTCAATCGGGGCAAAATCATTTCCCGGCCTGCCTTTACCTCATAACCGACCCCAGAAAAGATGCGATTAACTTCTCCTAACGTCAAAAACCGCTCGTTTTCTGAAACATAGCGTACTTGACAAGTTGTTTACCCATGGAGATCGCCATTTTGAATCATGCTGCAGAGACCCCAGTTGCGTGTATCTCAGTAGACCGCACAGTATGTGAGGCTACCCACAATTCCCCTTGATTTGTTCACTCAGACATTTTTGCTAAAGGCTTTTTCAATTTTATCAGTTTCTTAATAAATACAATTTAAGTTAAGAATTATTTGTTAAAACTATGTTTCTAAATTATTGATTATGTTTAAAATTCAAGAGTAAATTGAATGAGAAGTCGATGTTTGGAGGTGCTAAAAATTGCACACTTGTCAAGATAAAGTTATCAGCAACTAAGATGGTCTCATCATACCACCTGTCAGACATGCAAATTTCCTTTGTTGAGAACATTAAAAAATCAATACCCTTTCTTTTGCCAACACAGATGCAACTTAGTCCCTTAGTTTCCTTGAAAATATTGTGTATGGCTGTCAAAAATTTTTGTCGACAAAATTACAAAATAGCTATCTGCTCTGCGGAAAAGGGGTTGATCTTCTCATTATTCACCGTGAGAAATCAGAAATTATGATCATCAAAACTATGTTGCCAGAATTTTGAAATATGGAGCGAGTTGTTCTGTGTACAGAAGAAATTTGCTTCAGTTCAGTGAGTGATCTCCGTCTGTACAGATCATGGAGCATGGTGGGTAGCCTCACTTACTGTGAATCGTTGCAAGGCTGTGGTGGAGGCCGTATAACGCCGGGAACACACAGACCTGTACGCAGGGCTAGGTCTACACGTACCTTCCGCAAAGTTATACACTATTTCAAAGATAGCATAGGCCTAAAAGTTTACCTCAGACAAGGATACGCTATTTTTCGAGAACAAAAATCGACTGAATCTCGACGGCGCAAACACCGTGTAACTGTAGCGTCGCGCCTGACCCTGATTTTTACAGTTCTTACGGAACCCACGGTAACGGGATCAGCTTCGAGTTCGTTGTTTCCGCAATAATTCACGTAATTCCTTAGGAATATACAGGCAATACACTATTGTGTTTACATTGTTCGGATTATTATTGTCGTAGTCTATGAAAATATCGATTTTTAGTCCCCAAGGACACCATCCGGGGGACTTATAGGTTTGGTCATGTCCCTGCGTGTGTCCGTGCGTCCGTCTATTCACGCAGATATCTCAGAGATGTCTGGAGCGATTTCATTCAAACTTGGTACAAGGATCATTACTTATGTCATACATATGCATGTCGATTTGTTTCGTGATCCAATCCAATGTGGCCGTGTTGCGGCCATTTTGTTTCCTGTATTTGATGTCGGTGCGTTTGTTCACGCAAATTTCTCAATGATGCTTGGTGCAATTTCATTCAAACTTGATACATGGATTACTCCATATGTTGTACATATGCACATTGATATTTCTTTTGATGTGATTTAAAATGGCTGCGTGTGGCCACTTTGTTTCCTATATTTAACGACTGTGCGTTCGTTCACGTAAATTTCTCAGCAATGCCGGGAGCGATTGCATTGAAAGTTGGTACATATATTAATCCCTATGTCATATATATGCACGCCGATTTTTGTAATGATTCGATCAAAAATGGCTGTGTGACGGCCGTTTTCTTTCCTGTATTTGATATCCATCCACAGGGTTGCCAGGAATGATCCACAGGGGTCCAAGGATGGTACTAATATTAATACCATGTCCATGCAAAGGGCTCATGAATGCAGATATCTGAGATATGCCTGTGCCAATTCTTTTTAAACTTGGTACAAGGATACTACACTATACATACATATGCAGGTCCATGTATAATTAGTGCTTATTTGCATAACTCGGGATTGCCAATCTTCAGTAAATTTTATTCAAAAAGACCAAGGTTTCGACGACACACAAGTCGCCTTCTCCAGGGTAAACTCTGATAAAAATAAAATGTACATTAGTAAAAATTACATAAAATGAGAATAAGGTTGTTATTTATGGATAAAACGGTAAAAAGGTAAAGTAGTGTCATAGGAAAATGCGCTCAAGGTATACAAGTCAAGGAAAATGTGGATAAAAAATTGTTCATATTTTACAATACGAGAAGATGTAATTTAAAAGACTTGATGGCCCAGAGAAAAAGATCGATGTTGAACTTGCCAGTACATACCTGAAGGGAGTGCAAGTTGACTGTAGTGACAAAGGGTTAGAAATAGAATTGGCGGGAAGGGTAGTAGGGTCTGACCCGCCTTGTTCAGCGTGTTGGTCAGACTGAGATGTTAGGTTGGAATACGCCAGTGGCAGAGAAATGCGACCCTCTAGTCGGAGGGACAGGGCGAAGTGCGCGAGCACCATAGTTGGAGTGAAAAGAAGACGCCGGAGAGCTTTAGGGACGACGGACAAGGAGGAAAAAGGGTGTTTAGCCGTACTTTTTATTAATACCGCTAGGTGTTAGTGTGTTAAGATGGTGATATATTTGTGTTCAAGGAGTCTTCTTTTATGGGTGCTGATGGTGCGGACATTACAAATGCCGCCGGCGTGAAAGTGCGAAAGATTATGGTCAGGATGGTTGAAATGATCGGAAACGGGAGTAAGTTTGTGGCTACGGGTGGTGTAGACGTGTTCGTAGATAAGAGTTTTTAATTCACTTTGAGTTTCGCTGATATACTGTTTGTGATATTTTTGACAAGTGATGAATTAACACGATTGGAACTAATTTGGGATAATTGGATGGTGAATGTCGATTTAGTCTACAAATGTTATCTCACCTGGTTTTTAGCTCCGCTGTAAGCGACGCGGAGCTTATCAAATAGGTTAATTTTCCGCCGTCGTCCGTCGTCATCCATCGTCATCGTCCGTCAACAATTGCCTTCTCCTCTGAACCGCAAGTCCAATTGCTTTGAAATTTTATATGCAGTTCACTTGGGATGACCTCACGTAAGTTTGTTCAATTTGGTGAAATTTGCATATTTGTATTTTTGGGGCATTTTTGGTGTTTTTGGTAAAAGAATCTTCTTCTGTGAAACAGCTTGTCCGATTGCTTTGAAATTTGATATGCAGTTTACTTAGGGTGACTTCAGTCAGATTTGTTCAAATCGTGGTGAAATTTGCATATTATATTTTTAAGGCAATTTTTGTCATTTTGGTAAAAAAGTCTTTAAGAATCTTCTTCTTCAAAACTACAAGTCAGATAGCTTTGATATTTGCTACATGTGTCCCTAGGATAATCTATTTCAGATTTGTTCAAATTGTGCAGAAATATGCAAATTTGCATTTTTAAGGCAATTTTTGCCATTTTTGGTCAAAAAATGTATTTCTCAAAAAGTACTGGTCTGATAATTTTGAAATTTGGTATACAGGTTTCTATAGATAAACTAAGTAATATATATTGAATTTCTGATGAAATCTGTAATTTTGTATTTTTGGGGCAATTTTTGCCATTTTTGGTCAAAAAATGTGTATTTCCAAAACTACTCATCTGATAGCTTTGAAATTTGGTATACAGGTTTCTATAGATGAACTAAATGATATTTATTGAAATTATGATGAAATCTGCAATTTTGAATTTTGGGGCAATTTTTGCCATTTTTGGTCAAAAAATGTGTTTCTCAAAAAGTACTGGTCTAACAACTTTGAAATTTGGTATACAGGTTTCTATAGATAAACTAAGTAATATATATTGAATTTCTGATGAAATATGTAATTTTGTATTTTGGGGGCAATTTTTGCCATTTTTGGTCAAAAAATGTGTATTTCCAAAACTACTCATCTGATAGCTTTGAAATTTGGTATACAGGTTCCAATAGATGATCTAAATGATATTTATTGAAATAATGAGGAAATCTGCAATTTTTTTTTTTTTTTTGTGATTGGGGCAATTTTTCCATTTTTGGTCAAAAAATTGTTTCTAGAAAAGTACTGGTCTGATGGCTTTGAAATTCGATATGCAGGTACAGGTGAACTAAATTTGATCTTTTGAAATTATGATGAAATCTGCAATTTTTATTTTTGGGGGCCATTGTTGCCATTTTTGGTCAGAAAATTTTATTCTCAAAAAATACTCATCAGATAGCTTTGGTTGACATGTTCTTAGGGATGATCCGATGTGATATATTCAAAGTATGATGAAATCTTCAATTTGTATTTTGCAGCTATTTTAGCCACTTTTTTCTGGCCACTGCATTGAGCTATCAAAGATTTTCACCTTCCACATCAACATGTGTCAAAAATAGTTATTCTATACATAAACACAACGGAGCTATATCGGCCGCTAGGTCGCTTGTCTTTTTATATTACACACTTGTTTTTATGAGTAATTGCAAAATTGCAACATTGAGCTATATGGCACCTAACACTTTTGAGAAATTAGCAAAATATGAAAATCCAATTATCCCAAATTAGTTCCAATCATGTTTGATATAGATAAGGTTACGTGTGTTACATGAAATATTGCCGGTGACATTATGTGTTACGCCAGTATAGGTGCTGGTAAGTTTGTTAGTTTCGGTGATACATTGGCATTGATTGCAGTTATTACAACGTTTAGTGTATCCTATGGTATTGTGATTAGAAGACTGGGAGAGACTGGGAGAGACTGGCTATTACAAGAAGTTTTGAAGGTTCGGTGTTTGTCTAAAAGAAGTGAAAGAGGTGCCTCATATAGCTTTCCTGATCTCCTTGTCTTTTGCTATGATACCCAAATGTCTATGCAGAATATTACAGATTTTGGGGAGAGCAGGATTTAATGTAACAACAAACGGGATTCTTGTGTTTTCAGTCTGAGATTCATTTGTGGACTTGTGGAGAAGTTCGTCCCTGTCCTTGTCACGGGCCTCCCTAATTTAACTATTTATAGTTTTGTGTTTGTAGCCCCTGTGAGCAAAATGGTTTTTGAATCGTCATATTTCGCGTCGGTTGAACAAATGCGGCGGTAACGGAGTGACTGAGTACGAGTAATCGAGTGAATGTATGTTTCGGATGACACGATGTGTGCCAGAGGTACATGTGTTTATCTGTTGGTTTGCTGTCCGAGTGTAGTTTGGATAGTGTTGTTGAGAATTGTCATATTTGTGTCGAGAAAAAGTACGTTTTTGGTGCTGTATCCCATTGTGAATTTGATTGTGGGTGTATAGTATTACATTGATGTTGGAATTGCAATTGTGCAATGCATCGACGTCATGCGTCCAAATATAACCGATATCGCCGATGAAACGACGCCATTTCCTAGGTTTTAAACTAGTACTTTGTAAAATGGTTTTCTCAACCTTTCCCGTGGCGAGATTTGCATATGACGGGGGCTACCTCGGAACCCATGGCAGTGCCATGTATCTGTAGAAAGAATTGTCTTCAAAAGTGACATTTGTCTCTGTAGATTAACACCACTTCTTATTTTGAGTTACATAATGATATATGGCACATGCCACAATTGGAATGTGCTTACCGTTTTTTGAAACAATTTGCTTCTTGGTTGTTTTTATCAGAGGTCCATACCTTTTTCTTCTACAGATTTGACTTTGTTGAATGTATGGTACCGGTACTTATTTGTCTATCTGTGCTGTGCTCTGTGTTTGTCATATCGAATTTGTCACTATGGAAATTATGACTGTCACGTAGATTATGGCTTGGTATAATTATGGAGTCCTTGTTAGCTCCATGGTACAATTGTTCTAAAGTGAAGGTCGGTAGTAAAGTAACGTTTCAATTTAGTAATTTCTCTGTCGGATTTGAACTCACAACACAAGGCACCTTGTCACCTTGCGAAAACATAACGGTCAAAACCGCTCGGCTACGTGTATTCTTATAGCTATTCGTTGTGATTGATGGTACTCATATCGGTTTTCTTTGATCCACAGTCTTAGTTATAGTAAAAAATTTATGACAATTCAAACATTATGGTATGCTGACTTATCGACATCCCACCATGATACGTAGTCTCACCTGTTTCACTACACATATTTTAGTTTGACAGCTCGAGCACTTGTTATTGACAAAATTTGAACCAACACGTTTTATACACTCATCGTAGTAGTCTACAAAGAATGAGCTAGCCTAAACTCAGTAAGTTGGAATATACGGAAACATCTCGGAAAAGAGTATTGCTCTGTCATTGCCATCAGTATCAGAACTTGTCAACGGCACCCTTCACCTTTGAATCAAATGCAAGTAATATTTGTGTATATTTAACTCAATCTGCTGATAAATATCGACTTCGTCAGCTCGTAGCTATAAACACAAATGCGCTGCCTGGGCGTCTGAACTAATTGCAGGGTAAGAACTATATCATTCACGTTACGTCTTCAGTCTTTTAATAGGGAATCATACAACTTCACACTAAACCTTGAAATGTTTCTGATAGTTGATAGCTGTTAGAATAGCTCTAGAATAATGGAGGTCGGACTTTTCTCGCAGGTGTTTGGTTTTATCTGTGGCCGAATGATCCTAGCCTTAAGGCAGATCAATTTTTGCTTTTGTTGGTAGGTTTGTCTGCTTGTCTGTTTTGTCTACGGTTTTCCCATTTTGATATGAAAACGTTTATTTAAAAATAAGGCATGTCCGCTATGAATTGATCATTCCTGAATGGAACGGCCTTTAATGGTGCTAGTGGATGTTTGTGCTGAACATATTCGTATTACAATGAGAAGAAATTCATTTTACTGTCAAACGGACGCTTGGACTCTCCGTCGTGTGACACAGTATACTAAACGCAGACGTTTTTACAAGTCAACACACACGCGCGGGCAAACACAGACACACACACGTCATCGAACGAATGCCTTTTATTTCTAGTTTTGCTTTTTTGTCGTTTGTTTTAATAGGGGGTAGTTGCAGAATTCAATGTGTGCATGAACAAAGAGTAAGTTATCAAGAAATTTGTTATAGGGTGTATGGGCATTCGGCATAGGTATTGCCTGTGTCAAAACACAAATGTGCGCCGAACAAGTTAAACACCCAAGGTGCTTGTCAGCGTGCATGGAATTTATCAAGCAAACGTGATTTAAGGAGCTTCAAATACAGATTTTTTTACACAATCTTACATGGTACATCATTAATCTTTAATTTGTGTTATACTGTTCTATATTCCTCATTCATATTGGCGATTAAACATTCACTTTCTCATATAATTCCATTTAACAATTCAACATATAAAATTCTATTTCACTGTTCTAACTGCCATTTTAAATTTAACATGATTTTCCTTTTCTGAATTCTCACGAATTCATATTTTGCATTTCTACATTTCATTTTACAATCAATCTCTACGAATTGTATTTTGCCATTCGGCATTACGAATTTATAAAGAGCGGTTTGAAACTCTGTTTTTCACGATTATGAAATATAATGTCGGCGAATTCTGGTGATTACGATGAAGCCATGCTGCAACTGCATTAATTGAAAATAACCATTCATTAGGCTATTTTCAACCAAACTGAGACGATGTCATGGTTTGATAGCTTTCAGATTTTGTAGTTGTTCTGTCTTGTCGATTCCGAATCATCAAGCGCATAAATGACTTCACTGATCTCTGAAGCTTTGGTTCTATTGTTATTTCCTTGTTTGATTGTGACTTGAAGGCGATATACTCACCCAAGTCAAGTTAGGTTTTGTTGCCGAATAGATGACCTTGTGACTATTCCTTTCTCACAACGAATCATATTCCCATTCTGCGAATGTATTCATTTGTGTGTTTCATGATCTCTTTATGTTTTGACATTCAAGCCTTTGCCCAATGGTGTTACTTCGAGGAATGATTGTGTTTTTGGAGATCACTAATGTGAAGCGTTCATCTGTGATGAATGTTTCTGTTGAATGTCAATTTTATGGGATATGCTGTGTCGAAAGTACAGATGAGAGAGGCAGCTCCCCACATCTAAACTACTAGTATTTTTGTGTAAGTGGAATGCTCCTGTGAAGCGTTCATTTTGTGTCGAATGGGTCTGTATGTGTGTATGTGTGTCATGATAGTATGAGATATACTGTGGCGAGACGTTCCTTGAACCGATGTACATATCGTTTCAAGTAGGTGGACCTGGCTCTTTGCATTCATTTACACATGTTTGGTCATGATACTTCGCTCATGATACTTCGCTTGGAACATTCTCACATGTGTTGTTGACACTTACTGAAGAGGATGGTGTTGCATCTATTGTCAACAGGAAGGATAGTCATCAGATACTTTGCAAGCTGGCCTGCAACATATCTGGTATGAACATATTTTATCTTGGTGTCATGTTTATTATTGAATTATGAATTGTCGACTTCCTTTTTCTCTGCGTTCGTTGATATCATTGTGAAGTTTCCCGAAATCGTTTCAGCCTCATTATCCACTCTTCAGTGATTACACGCAGACCAGTGTTTTCTCTGCGGCGCACAGGTTTAGATATTCACTAAGGCGTAGGATATCCACACTGAGAGCTGGCTGACTCTAGATATTCCGTTGTAAATTAAAAGTACATTGAGATCCTTCTTCTCAGAAAATATGAAGGGACATTGATAGAGTGTTAAAGAATGAGAATGGTTCTCCTAGTTGAGTCAAAACGTAGGTGTTGTTTTGACATGCGTTACGTACCTTTCATTTGCCGCTGTAATTTCTGGTGTTGCCGATCTCACGTTCCTCGGTCGGCTCACAAAGAGATGCAATGTTACTTTGCACAATTACGCTCAGATTTTTACTGCAGCAATCTACTTTTCTGTGTATGGTACCGAAAAGTTGAAACGTAATTTGTTTCGGGACAGTAAGTTAATGCTCTTGATTAAATCGATGGCGGCTGACAAAAGAGATTTTCACCATTGGCCATTATCCTACAAACGTGAGAAAAAGTGACTTCTTCGCGTTGACAACCATTGAGGTTACCGCCATCTTATATAACGTATATGTCCCATCGGTAATCGCACCCAAAAACAGAAAGAAGATCGATTTTGATGGAAAAGTTAACGCGTTGTAGCAGGTGTGAATTTGGACACGGAGTGAAAGTCATCGATTCCGGTTTTTTGACAAATTGTGAATTTCAATGAAAAAAAAGTCTCTGAATTTTATGGTGTGTGTGTCGCGGCGATTATGTTTCATAACTCCGTCCAACATGTGGTTAACCACAAGCCATTGTGAGAATCAATTGGCCGACTTTTTATTTGGAAATTGGCGCACTTAAACGGCCAATATATTGTTAGCACATGTGGATAGTACTGAATAAACGTTGGCCACTCAAACTGTGCTATTCTTAAATGACAAAGAGTAGACAAGAAGGAAAAATGTTACCTTTGCGGTCCGTTCATCCTGCGAATATATGTGCGTATACCTTAATATGTATAAATATGATAAAGAAATGGTGACCTTTTCTTATCTCTAGTCCTTTGGCGGGAAAAGGAGATTTTGTTCAATAACTGACTTGTTTAATGTGGAACACACACTAAATGAAATGAAGTGATAATTCCTTTTGAGACAGAGAATTATTTTAGGAATAATTTTACTGTGAAATCTGCCTGAGGGTAGCTTGGCTTTATTTAAAGCCGCCGTTCTCAATCCCTGGTTCGCGCATTAGTGGTGCTGCACCTAGTCAACATCTTATCGTTTTAATTGTTTTCCGCCAAAAGCCACTATGTTCGTAGACTTACAAACATAAACTATTCACGTCGAACGTCGATGGGCGCGTTGGAATACGTACATTTTCGCATGAGGTGTTGCGTCGTGCGTGGTAAAAACAGATTTCACAGATTGTAGTAGTGTGTCGCTTCTGAAGCTTGAACCATGATCCCGACGTACTCAATCAGCCAACTTGAAACTTAAGTGGCCAAGATAGCGGTCGGAAGTCAGAAAACGAGCCCACATTGTCGTGTTGCCAATTTGAGTTACGAGACTTCCTTTGGATTGGAACCAAAAAGTACAAAAATCAGATGCATTTCAAAAACTCGAACAGGAAATCTCGTAAATTTCTCACACTGACAAGCATAGCGAACTTTGACCGATGTGCAGACCGGAACTACATCGCGTCGGTTATCAATATGATGGCACATGCACACA
This sequence comes from Ptychodera flava, assembly GCF_041260155.1. Lineage (NCBI taxonomy): Eukaryota > Metazoa > Hemichordata > Enteropneusta > Ptychoderidae > Ptychodera > Ptychodera flava. The sequence continues at coordinate 10,558,688 of NC_091936.1, forward strand.
TGAATACGTTTAGTACGCTAGGAGTGACGACAGAACAAAAAAGAGAACGTCAAATACAAAAATTTGGTTTGTTGGGGGACTCAAGGAGGTACAAACCTCACTCCATAGGAAACTATACACGGATACCCCACCGCTTCACACCTCTATGCCGGGATATTGAACATTTCTTGATTTGTCATTCTGAGTTTAGCATCATTAGTCTGACAATGACAAAGCGTCTGCCCCACTGCGACTCTGTCGAAAGTATTGGGACATACTGGATCGGACACACGCTTGCGTGATGAACTTGCCCTAAAAGATCATCCGTGCTGGCCGGTGTTGCAGTCGTCACAAGAAGAAAATTGATATGGCCATTTTGCGTGAATTCTCTAGTCCGATCGTTATATCCAAATTTGCCCGGCGTACCGTATACACGTTTGCCTTCGTTTGGTGTAGGGTAAGAGCCACACAACCAAACCAAACGGCCCTTTTCAGGGCTGCCAAAATTTCCAAAAAGAGAGTACCCGATAATACATTCTCTGTGTCACGGTTACCAGATGTAATCGGCTAGAATGTAGTCTGATCACGTCTTTATCCCCGGAAATGTGGCGGGTAGGTTCAAAAGTTTGAGAACTGTGGAGAAACTATTGCGCACGTCTTTCGATACTGGAAATCTTGACAAACTATTTATTTTAGTCACTCTTAGCAGATAAGGCGAATGCTAATCGACGTCAGGTACACATGCAGCTTACAGAGATCAATCACAAATATGCTAGTGAGTATAAATTGCCTTATAGCTTAGCAGATAAACATTTTGTCACAAGTAAAAGTAGTATTTTCATCAAGTTCATCACAATAACACACTATAAACACTGGGTGACACGAGGTTGTTTAAACATGTTTCTGATAGCTGATAGCTGTTAGAATAGCTCTAGATTAGTGAAGGTCGGACTTTTCTCGCGGGTCTTTGGTTTTATTTCTGGCTAAATGATCCTAGCCTCAAGGCAGATCAATTTTTGCTTCAGTTGGCAGGTTTGTCTACTTGTCTGTTTTGTCTACGGTTTCCAATTTTGATATGAAATTTGAAAATAAGGCATGTCCGCTATGAATTGATCATTCCTAAATGGAACGGCCTTTAATGGTGCTAGTGGATGTTTGTGCTGAACATATTCGTATTAAAAGTAATTCATTTTACTGTCAAACGGACGCTTGGACTCTCCATCGTGTGACACAGTAAACTAAACGCAAAAGTTTTTAACAAGTCAACACACACACACACACATACACACACACACGTCATCGAACGTATACCTTATATTTCCATTTTTGCTTTTTTGTCATTAATTTATTTTGATAGGGTGTAGTGCAATTTGTAGATGAACAAAGATTAAGTTATAAAGAAGTTTGTTATAGGCGGTATGGGCATTAGGCATAGGTATCGCTGTGTCAAAAGACGAATGGGGGCTAAACAAGTTAAACACCCAAGGTGCTTGTCAGCGTGCATGGGATTTATCAAGTAAGCGTGATTAATGGAGCTTCAAATAAAGATTGTTTAACACATTTTACAAGGTACAACATTTATCTTGAATCTGTATTCTACTGTTCTATATTCATCATTCCTATTCACGATTAAATATTCACTTCTCTAATATAATTCCATTTAACAATTCAATGCTATCAAGTTCTATTTCACTGTTCTAACTGCCATTTTACAATTCAAGATGATTTTCCTTTTCTAAATTCTCACGAATTCGTATTTTGCATTTCTACATTTCATTTTGCAATCCATCTCTACGAATTTATATTTCACAGTTCTAAATTCTATTTTGCAACTCAGCATTACGAATTTATAAGAGCTGTTTGAAACTCTATTTTTCACGATTATGAAATGTAATGTTTGCGAATTCTGGTGATTCCGATGAAGCCATGCTGCAACCGCACTGTTTTAGAATAACCACTCAATCGGCTGTTTTCCACCAAACTGAGTCAATGTCATGGTTTGATAACTTTAAGATTTGTGGTTGTTCTGTCTGGTTGATTCCGAATCATCAAGTGTATAATTGACTGCACTGATCTCTGCAGCTTTGGTTTTATTGTAATTTCCTTGTTTGATCGTGACTTGAAGGCGATATACTCATCCAAGTCATATTAGGTTTTGTTGCCGAATAGATGACCTTGTGACTGTTCCTTTCTCACAACGAATCCCATTCCCATTCTGCGAATGTATTCATTTGTGTGTTTCATGATCTCTTTATGTTTTGATATTCACGCTTTTGCCCAGTGCTGTTACTTCGTGGAATAATTGTGTTTTTTGGAGATTAGTAGTGTGAAGCGTTCATTTTTGTTGAATGTTTTTGTTGAATGTCAATTTTATGGGATTTGCTATGTCGAAAGTATAGATGAGGGAGGCAGCTCCTCACATCTAAACATATTATTTTTGTGTTAGTGAGAATGCTCCTGTGAAGCGTTCATTTTTTGTTGAATGGCTTTTTATGTGAGTGTGTGTGTGTCATAATATTATGAGATATACTGCTGCGAGACGTTACTTGGGCCTATGTAGGCTACTTGTCGTTTGAAGTATGTGGTCCTTGTTCTTTGCATTCATTTACACATGTTTGGTCATGATACTTCGCTCATGATACTTCGCTTAGACAATTCTCACATGTGTTGTTGACACTTTCTGAAGAGGATGGTGTTGCATATATTGTCAACAGGAAGGATAGTCATCAGATATATTTATATTTTCGATGAACTAGCGATGCACTTGCAAGCAGGTCTGCAACATAGCTGGTATGAATCTATTTTATCTTGGTGTCACGTTATTTATGAATTGTGAATTGTCGACTTCTTTTTCCTCTTCGTTCGTTGATATGCCAATTTTCTCATATACCCATGCCCATATTGCTACATCCTAGTGACGTTCACCGTAAAATATCAGCCGTGATATTTCACGGTAAACGTCGAGATATGCACGTTGAACGTCATCAGTTTTAGAGTTTTCCCGAACTACATTAGCAGTTTGTTGGTAAACAACGTAAACAACAAAATGGCTGCCGCTCCCCGCCTGCGAAGCGATGTCGCCGACGTAAAAACTTGAAGGGCTTCGAGGAACACGGGTATTTCTGGTTGCAAAATACGGAAATATCACGTTGAGTCTTGAAATGTTTTCCCATGGTATTTTTTTTGGTCAAGTTCTAGCAAACATTCTGCCGTGCACGGTCTCCACCGAACAGGTAGTGAGCGCGTGGCGTGACAGCGATGTCGCGCGCGCGACGACTGTTGACATGGCAACTCTAAGGGTAAACTAACAAAATGGCGTCCTCTCCGCGCGAGCTCCGTGCCGTACGACGATCGAAATCAGGATAGATTTAAAGCTGAGCAGTTTTTGATCGGTTACAGTTGTAAGAGCATATTGGACCTTAAAATGTTCCTTCTGGACGACTTGCAGCGATTTCGCGCGTGATGTTGACATCTTCGTCGTATACTTTATGAATGAAGCCTGTTCACATAAACATTCTGATATTTATGCGCAAGGCGTAATAAAGTAAGGCCTCAAACTTTAAGGTTTTTCGTAACGGTTCTATTCGTAAAAATTCCCTAAAATTATGGGCATGGGTATATGATAAATCGGTTATTACAAACCATATCGCCTGTTCCTGTGTGTATCAGCATGAGTGTCATTTGTGCTGCGCGAGTGTCATTTGTGCTGCGCAGCACAAATGACACTCATGCTGATACGACACAGGAACAGGCGATATTGGGTAATAACCTCTAAATATACACCTCAACGAAAGTTAACTAATAAAATGAGTACCGTATAATCTTCGGGAAAGCGACATAGATGGGACAAGCATAAAGTCATTCGATGAACAATGATAAATTTCCTTCATCAAACAAATTATTCCGTTGTTTCTCGATCGGAATCAAACCTAAAGCGTATATAATAGTGAAAACATAAGCTGTCGACCCTGCAGCCTTAACTCTGCAGTGCAGCGCTGTAGAATCCGATGTATTTCGAAAGTTGACTCGGACAACACTCACAACAGAACAGAGTTCCCGTCAAGTAACAAAATTGGGATGTACCTGCGGGCGATATATGTGTCACAGCAAACATCAAAGTCCGTAAGACGAAAAATTACCGACCGAGATGGCCACCGGCGAAGACCGGTGACGGCAGTGCTGCACTCACTACAAGCGTACACTCTGTGCGTCATCGATCTGAATCTTTCGGGCTCGCCAAGGTCGTAAACTTGCGATATTTTAAAATCCACAGCATCTCTAAGAAAGATAACTACTGTTTCAATCGTGTCGTTGCATTAGTTTCATAAATATAATTGTAAATATTCTAAATAACTCAAAATACTATGGTTATCCGTCGCTAGCGCGGTGAAAGCTATGTCCGTCGATAGCAGACTTGCCTTGGCATCGGTCCAGCGCGAGACAATGATTGACACGCGCACGTGACTGAATCCGTATGTCTGATTGGTGGAGATACCATTCCATGTATCAAAAGTTCAGCTTAATCGAATTTATGAATGAAAGTATACCTGTAAACATTCGCACATCTCCTGGGTGACGGGCCGCTTTACTCATTAAATGAAAGTAATCCGCGTAAATAAAACACAAAATCGCGATAAAAATCATGCAATTTGTTACAATAATTTTGATCCATCCACATCAAAGAAAAATAAGAAGACTGTTCATGTGATAAATATATAATCCCATGGAATTTTTCTCTGTTTGACGTCATCGTATACTCGTGTTTTTCGCGGAGCCGCACAACTTCTCGCCTTCGGCTCGAAGTTGTACGGCTCCGCGAAAAACACTCGCTGACATAAGTCTCGTTCATCATCCGCTAGTCCTTATGCATGTAATAACCTGACAGCAGATTAAATAAAATAAACACCCTGCTAATCCTACTATGAAAAGGCTTGTCTCTGCATTCAAAAGCTTTTTCGGCAGTGTCGTGAACTGATAGACAAGTATGATGTATCACTTAAAACAAATGATGACTGATCATATCGTTGACATTTGTCTATAGATTAATATGATACCGAGGGATTCAAGTAGTTAAGCAACGGTTGCTAAGGGTAATTTCCAAAATCAATCAAAAGACAAAGTTTTCATGGTTTTCGAATCCGACTGAAACCACCATATTTTCTTTGCATAATAAAGAATTACAGAACCATAGAATTCCAAAAGACGCAGGTTTGTCAGGCGATTGGTCAGTGACGTCACACATATACAAATTTGCACAGCTCTATTTCAAAACTTTTCAGCTCCTACAAATTTGCATCAAATTTTCCAAAATTTCAGAATGTAACACATGAGATACCTGTTTAGAACCCCTAGTATGGATTAGGTTATCTGTTTTTGAACAGGAAATATCTACTGTGTCATTTTGTGAAATTTTGAAGGGTTTAACGGCGATATCTCATAAACGGTCCGGAATTTTTAGAAACGCATGCTTATCTATATTCATTTTGAATACCACATACCACATTTGAATACCACTTTGCCCATATATGGCATACTTAGATTACAGGTGACTGTATACCTTTAAGACCACTTCTTATTTCGAGTTATATAATGATCTATGGCAGATACCACATGTGCAATGTGCTTACCGTTGTTGAAACAATTCCTTCTCGGTTGTTTTACCGGAGGTCCATATACTTTTCTTTTACAGATTTGACTTTGTTTGCATGTACGGGACCGGTACTTATTTGTCTATATGTGCTGCCTGGGCTGTTTGTGTTTGTTACATCGAGTTTGTCACTATGGAACTTATGACTATCATGTAGATTATGGCTTGGTACAATTGTTCTAATGGGAAGGTTCGGCAGTAAAGTAACGATCTTATTTAGTAATTTCTCTTTCGGATTTGAACTCACAACACAAGGCACCTTGTCATGACCTTGCGAAGACATCACGGTCAAAGCCGCTCGGCTACGTGTATTCTTAGCTATTCGTTGTGATTGATGCTACTCATATCGTTTTCTTTTCTTTTATTTTATTTGATATACAGATCAGCGGGCAATTCCTCTAACAGATCTGCTAAACAAAAGTCACAACATCACAAGACAAATGTACAAGACAACCATAAAAGTAACACGTTATGTTAAATTGAAAAAAATATACAACTCAAAAATGAGAACTCTAAAAATGACTGGATAAAATAGTTGTAAAAATACACAGCGTAGAAAAATATCTATATTACATTTGAAAGAGATATCGTTAAAAACAGATATGCATCTGGGCACTGTCGAGAATTTTCTGCAATTAACAGAACACAAGTCTGGTTTAAAAGGGTTTTCTTACGTAAATTTCTACTGGGGCATAAAGAGGCAACTAGGCAACAAGGGGATTGGGCGGTAATTTTCGTCTGCTGATTGACGACCAGATTTAAACAGGGGAACAACAACTGAGAAGGAAACTGACCAAGACAAATGGATTTGGGAATAAAATTTGGAGGGGAACAACAAGAACATCGGTACAGTGTTTAATGACACAGGCGGAGATACCGTCCGGGCCACTCGCTTTGTTTAAGTGTAGAGAAGCGATGACTTTCTTAATACTGTCCGGACTGATATTAAGGTGTGATAATTGTCCAAAACATGGATAACTAAGCTCGTGCAAATTAGGATCATTGTTTTCAGTGAACAAGGAGGGAAAAATCGGTTAATTTGCGTTTTGATTTCACATAACCCCAGAAGCGTTTGCTGTTATCGTGGATGGAGGCCTGGACATCTGAGAGATATTCCCGATAACGTACGTCCTTGGTTAGGTTAACTTGAGCACGCAAACACGAGAGAAAAGAGAGTAGTCGGTATACGGAACTTAGAACGTTTATACTGGCGTCTGGCGATTTCCTTCTCCCTAACAAGGGAGACCAGGTCAGCATCAAACCACTGGGAACTTCCTTGTTTTTATGCGGACTTTGGAAATAGTGTCATCTATAGCTGATTGTAAAATGTCGTACAAAAGTTCTAAATCTTCATCAATATTTGACAATGTTTGAGCTGTTCAGAAAAGCAGACCATGGAAGTGTGGAAATGGTGGTATTTAGGTACCGTTCAGTTTTTACGGCCGGGGGGGGGGCGGCAAAATCCAGGGGGGTCATCGTAATTTTGGAATCCGCAAAGGGGGGGGGTCATTGCTTTTTCACTGGTAGGAAAGGGGGGGTCACCACATTTAAAAAACATAATAATACCAACAATAAAGTTCACTTTATGCCATGTCCATAATCAACCCTCTTTACCAGCGGGCCGCCTTCGGCGGCCCACTACAATAAATATACATTATGTATTACCCATGACATTCTTAACGGGCAGACGCCTTTGGCGGCCCACTCCAATTAGGTTTACTTCATGCAATGGCCATGATCGACCCTCTTTGACCCCCTCCTGGGGCGGCCCACTACAATAAATTGACTTTATGTAATACCCCACGGCAATCTTACCGTAAAATTCCCAATTGAAGCCGCGGCTTGTATTAGAAACATTTTTGAGGGACCCCTGGGATCACGCACTGAACAATGGTAATGGCCGCGCGCCTTCAGTGGCCCTGTCCAGTAAAGTCTACTTTATGCAATAGCCATGATCGACCCTCTTTACCGGCGTGCCACCTTTGGTGGCCCACAAGAATAAAGTTGACTTTACTTAATGGTCCATGACCCTCTTAACGGAGGGCTGCCTTTGGCGAACCACTCCAATAAAGTTTACTTTATCCAATGTCCATGGACATGAGTTGTCTATGGAAATGAAGTTAAAAATTGCCTTGCAGTCGTCCCAATTAACAGACGTTTCAATGGATGTGGTTGAGAAGTTTGTGCACTGGCATCTCTGCTACACGAATAAAGTGCGCCGCGTACCGGAGTTCAAATCCAAACCATGCGGGTAAATTTGACATATGGGTTTTGGTTATTTTTCGGGGGGGGTCATAAATTTTTTTCGTCTGACAAAGGGGGGGGTCATCATTTTTTCACAAAAAACGCAGGGGGGTCTATATTTTTTTGAACACCGGCGACAAGATTTTGCCGCCCCCCCCCCCCCCAGGCCGTAAAAAACTGAACGCTCCCTTAAGTGACTGAAGTCCGCGTTTTTGTAGTTGTAAACCTTATGATCAGTGTAAGAAATCCGCTTCGGAGCTGCCAGATTAATGTCACATCCAAGCACAGGGGCTCACAAGTGGCTATATAAGTCAATATTACAGCGTTTTTCTTTCTTTTTCAATGTTACAAATAAACTAGCTGAGCCTGAAGAGCACAACACTTGTGTAGCTGTCTTTTGTGTAGCTTGTATTGGCATGTATAGTGCGCCCTCAATAGGGAGTGTGATCATATGTAAATGCGACCTTTAGTTCCGTGACCTCTAGCCATTCCTACTTCCTGTCCTCGCTATGCTTACTGTACTAATAATAAATTAGTACAGTAAACACAAATACGTCAGTAAACACAGCGACGTCTGTACGCATGACCGGCCATATGGAGAGGGAAGTAGGCATGGCTAGAGGTCACGGAACTAAAGGTCGCATTTACATATGATCACACTCCCTATTGAGGGCGCACTATACATGCCAATACAAGCTACACAAAAGACAGCTGCACAAGTGTTGTGCTCTTCAGGCTCAGCTAGTTTATTTGTAACATTGAAAAAGAAAGAAAAACGCTGTAATATTGACTTATATAGCCATTTGTGAGCCCCTGTGATCCAAGTTGAAGGTGGTCCGATTGGATGAGAGATTCACCAAGTGCGACGGAGATTTCGAGTTCACAGTCTTAAAGGGCCATTATTTGTAATTTTTGACCATTTTTTACCTCGGAAAATTCCATGTTGGAGGCTCATATTTGTTGCAAAATTTTGTTTAACGAAGAAACAAACATGATTAGTGTTGTTATAGCCACATAAAACTGCTAATATTTGTTCAAAACGTGTTGCCCTTCCGAGCTCGTTTGTTGACGTCTGGCATGCTCAGCGTGCTGGGGAGAACGCAGATATGGTGACGCCGCGATCACGCGAGATTTACAAGTTCACGTTTATTGTGGGATCAAACAACATTGAGTCGTGGATTGCCAGACATCTGGCTACGCAACGTGCTCGGACAATGGACTACAGGGCATAAATAATGAATATTTATTTTGAAATTGCTGTAAATGGCTCGCGCAGGTGCAGAAGAATGCCTACGTTGCAATCCGCGTGTCAACAGAGTTTGTATTTCTGTCCGGACAAAAATTGAAATTTTCGTTGTAAAATCACATGTTATTTAGTTGTAGGGCACGTAATGTTTCCGAATAATATGCGATTCTCTGTTATTTGACAGGCTATTCAACATGAGCCAGTGATCATTTCAATCAAAACAAACGGAAAAATCGCCAGAAGATACAGCTAATGGAACTTTAATTACAGAAAAAAAATTGTGATAATTCAAACATTTAATATGCTGACTTATCGACATCCCACCTTGATAAGCAATGTCACCTGTGTTTCACTACACATATATTAGTTTAACAGCCCGAGTACTTGTTATTGGGGAAAATTTGAACCAATCACGTTCTGTAAACCTGTAGCACTAGTCCACATAGCCCTGCGTACAGGTCTGTGTGTTCCCGGCGTTATACGGCCTCCACCACAGCCCTGCAACGGTCTATGGAGATGACTGGGGACTCTGCGGTCCGGATCCGGACCGCAACGAAAACACGGTCTTTTTGGTCGAAATTCTGCTCTATCGTGACAAAATCCTTTCCCTGCCTACCTTTACCTCCTAACCGACCCCAGAAAAGATGCGATTAATCTCCTAACGTCCAAAACCGCTCGTTTTCTGAAACATAACGTACTCTCGAACATGTTGTTTACCCATGGACATCACCATTTTGAATATCGCCAGTTATCACTCTATATGTACCGTTGCAGGGCTGTGGTTGAGGCCGTATAACACCGGCAACACACAGATCTGTACGCAGGGCTATAGTCCACAGAGAATAGGCTGGCCTAAACTCAGTAAGTTGGAATACACGAAAACCTTTAGAAAGAGAATATTGCCCTGTCATTGCCATCGGTATCAGAACTTGTCAACGGCACCCTTCACCTTTGAATCAAATGCAAGTAATATTTGTGTATATTTAACTCATCTGCTGATAAATATCGACTTCGTCAGCTCGTAGCTATAAACACAAATGCGCTGCCTGGACGTCTGAACTAATTGCAGGGTAAGAACTATATCATTCACGTTACGTTTTTAGTCTTTCCATATGGAATCATTCAACTTCACACTAAACTTTGAAGTCAAGTTCTTAAAGGCTTTTTTGTAATCCCTGGGATAGCCTTTGTTCTAGTCTGTAGGAGGATTCTGTAGGTGTGATAGTCTTTTGTTTTTCATTGTAATTGTAATCTAGTAGGTAAATTTTCTGATTAGACAATATGCCGCTAACGGAGGCTGTCAAGTGTCTACAGTCCGCAATCACAAATATCGCTAGTGAGTATAAATTGCCTTATAGCTTAGCAGATAAATATTTTGTCACAAGTAGTATTTTTTGTACATTTTCATCATGTTTACCACAGTAACACAATATAAACACCGGGTGACACGTAGTTGTTAAAACATGTTTATGATAGCTGATAGCCGTTAGAATAGCTTGAAAATAGTGGAGGTCGGACTTTTCTCGCGGGTCTTTGGTTTTATCTGTGGCCGAATGATCCTAGCCTGAAGGCAGACCCAATTTTTTGTTTTGTTGGTAGGTTTGTTTGCTTGTCTGTTTGGTCTACGGTTCCCCATTTTGATATAAAACGTTTATTTAAAAACAAGGCATGTCTGCTATCATTCCTGAATGGAACGGCCTTTCATAGTACTAGCAGTTGTTTGTGCTGAACATATTCATATTATAATGAGAAAAATTCATTTTACTGTCAAACGAACGCTTGGACTTTCTGTCGTGTGACACAGTAAACTAAACGCAGAAGTATTTTAAAAGTCAACACAAACACACACACACACACACACACACACACACACACGTCATCGAACGTATGCCTTATATTTCCATTTTGTCTTGTCAATTTGTAGATGAACAAAGATTGAGTTATTCAAGAAGTTTGTTATAGGGCGTATGGACATTTGGCAATCTGATTAAAATCAGATGTAGTGTACGGCGACGTCTCTGTACTTACGCGGTACTCTCTTGCTGTAGCCTCTCTGACCAACTCCCATAGAAAGTCGCGTTCAAATCCCATGCTATGAAGCAGCAAATCAGATTGCACGTTACGCGATCGCGAGGTCAAGTGCGTCGATGCGATGTCGTGATCCCTAGTGAACATCCGATCGTTGTTCAAATCTGCTGCGACAAGTACACAACACGACGCTATGGGGCCCGTTCTGGTCAAAATTATGTTTTATTAATTTTAGTATGTTAGAACATATAGACTCTCGAGAAAAACGGGACAGGCAACTCCGATAGAGAACAAAGGGTCTATGGGATTAGCAGCCTCTGATCTATCTTGGAATAATTAAGAGGTGTTAATGGGTCGGGGAAGGAATGAAGCTGGGCCCGATCGATTGCACAACGTCCGGTTCATAGACACGTGCATGCGGGTATACGGTAATGTTTTCGGATTACAAGTTATTCCGGATTACCCGCAAGTCCATTTTTAGAAATAAAAGTGTTACAACTATTTTGAGAAGAATTCGTCAAAATGGTTTTAAAGTACTTTTTACATATTGGTAGCGAGATTTTATGCAACTAGAAGTCTGCAGGGAGTCAGTATGTTGCTGTAAAGTGACAAAGTTTCGAATAGAAATCCGAAAAACATACCGCTGCAGTTCCAGACTTAACAGCAGTTGACATCACAGAGTTGTTTACATTCCGCAATCGTCCGTGTATCTCCGAATTTTCCCTCGTTTTTGCAGTTTTTTAACCGTCGGAATATTTTCTGTGCGAGGAGTGCTCCATGATTCGGTAAAGTATGTATGTTATCTACTGAAATGTTGTTGTTTGAAAACTGTGAACGGCCAAATTTACGAGTACAGCGTTCAGCTTTGTGTAAATATGCATGTCTACCTTACCGCTTCTGACTCCATCAACCGATGGATAGTCCCGATTTATCGCGAAGTTTCTCCTGACAGCGAAAGTCAGTGTTACAAATGTATTTTCTAGTACTTGCGGATGTAAACATGTGTAGCTTATCCGAACTTTGGTGTTTCTTTAGGCTAACAGTACCAAAATGTTAGAGGTCGTTTTTGAGCTCCGATGGAGTAGTCATTTTTTGTGTTCCCTGATTTTCGTCAAATGTTGCGTGACAGATGAAATAAAGGTCAGATTTTCGTTTCGCAGGACTGGGGAAGTGTAAACCTGTCTAACTTGTAAATGTTTGTTGTTATCTGAGATTTTTATGGTAGGGAATGTAAACTTATATTGTCGATATCTAGCAAGAGTTTTCTGTAGCGTCTATGGCTAAATGTACACTGTTTTTATCGTCTGGTTTTTTCCCGTTGGCTTCGGCTTGAATCCAAAATGTGATCTTCATCGTTACCGGAACATTCACCATGACTAATATCAAAAAACCCTCAAAATTCTCTGTGTCATTACTCGGAACGTGCCATGCAAGAGCAAAGTGTACATATTCAGAACGTCAGTTTGATCGTTAATGAGATTCAGTGTTAAGTACGAAGTATTGTTGTCGGGGACCGCTTGGCAAATAAACTTTAATGTATTCAAAGATAGATCGCACAAAGAAACCTCAGCAGTTGCCTGTCCCGTTTTTCTCGAGAGTCTATGGGCAAGCGGACGAATAGGATTCTAGGCTAAGTCATAGACTCTCGAGAAATTCTCGAGAGTCTATGGCTAAGTGCAGTGCAGTGTGTACCGTAAGCGTACGCAGCATTCAAAAAGAAATCTGCCGAACAGATATCTACGAATATGAAAACCAGTAAAGAACTTAACAATGACCACCAGGAAATGTCTCCAAGCTTGATTACTGTCAAATGTCCCTAATTACAAATATAGCATTCGGCAGTTTCACCTCTATCTGACACTAGTGACAGGCTTCGATAGGCGAAGCCGGCCTGAATACCCGTAGCCTAGATTGCTTTACCGTCCGCTTGCCTCCGTACCTCCGTCCCCACTACCGTCTAGTCTCGTGAGCAGTATTTCGAGCTGGAGTTGTAAAAACTGCTCATTTGAATGTCAATGGTCACCAACTGAGACCATGACGTCACCAGCGTCCCTTCCAAAGTCAATCACTGACCAGATATGAACTGAATTGCCTCGCGTGCACATTTTGTAAAGTACTTCTTGGGGGTATTGGCTTTTATGACATTACATTGTTTTTATTCCCGAAATTAATCCAATCTATCTAAATTTGACATTATCCCCACTGTATTACGCAATGAAAAAAAAGAAAAGAAACCATTTGAAAAATTATGATCCAACAATATCTGTCGATGCAAGTGCAAATGGCTGAGCAGGCTCTTGACTGGCAGAGGTCGCGTTTGCGTATAAATTCTGCATATTTCACATAAAATTGCCATGTAGAACGAGTTGACCTACTTCATTTCACCACAGTCGCTCGAGAGTTATTCAGCTCTGGGACTAGTCGCCCCATAGACGAGTATACAGAAGCGAGAAATACGAGAGTTATTCAGCTCTGGGACTAGTCGCCCCATAGACGAGTATACAGAAGCGAGAAATACGAGAGTTATTCAGCTCTGGGACTAGTCGCCCCATAGACGAGTATACAGAAGCGAGAAATACCAGAGTTATTCAGCTCTGGGACTAGTCGCCCCATAGACGAGTATACAGAAGCGAGAAATACGAGAGTTATTCAGCTCTGGGACTAGTCGCCCCATAGACGAGTATACAGAAGCGAGAAATACCTAGGTATTTCTCGCTTCTGTATACTCGTCTATGGGGCGACTAGTCCCAGAGCTGAATAACTCTCGAGCGACTGTGATTTCACAGTATCTCAATGCGCCCCAAAACGATACAATCATCAGTGCCGCGCCGTGTAGCAGCAAAATGAGTTCGTGACCTTTGAAGTACGCGTTTCAAAAAATAAATACCCATGGGAACCTGCTCACCACGCCACGCAACTCATGTACAGCTGACTGTGGTGCACTTGTCTGGCGATGGTCGATGATTCTGGTTATTGCCTATATTGTCAAGTTCAATGCCTAATTTACGGAAACACGAACTCTGTCTAGTGCTCTGCGTACAGGTTGTGCACACGGCCTCTACCACGTGCTGTCCTGTGGACAGTGTGGTACAAGCCGTCGGCCTACCACCGGTACCGCCGGGAAACGCAGACCTATTGTACGCAGGCGCTAGCCTACTGCTGCTGATTTAACATCAATGCCAACATGGAAATCTCATGAAAAATTTGTCATTGTTGGTTCTGTAGCTAATACAATCTTGAAAAGCAACTTAAAAGACACAGACTGTCAATACGTCGCCATAATATTATGCTGATCTCAGCGGAACCATGCCGGAATATAAATTCGCTGACACACACACAAGATTGAAAAGTGTCACTCTACATCTCATTCTCAGAGAAAAATGCATTGATCAAATATTATGACGCTTACCTTCGATAATCTAGCTTTTGGTTCGCTATGTCCAGAGTAACCCACACGATTCTTAAAGTCAAACGTCGACACGACGACATCAACAGTCAAAACTCAAGATTAGCGATCAGCGCGGCCGAGTGACTGAATTCAGAAACCAGACATGAACTGAAAATGCTCACGTGTTTTCATAGATATTGCATTTGTCTGTAAATTTAAACTTTTGCCAATAGTTTTAAAGTTTTTTAAGCTGTGATGATCAAGATCATGGACATAATCATGACAGACCAATGACAACGGCCTTTTTATTTACAAATATGAATTCGGTGGAAAAAATGCTGAATGTCTTTGGCTTCTGGCATTGTATCAGCATTTACATAACAAGTGCAATTGATTGGTACAGTGCTTCAAAGTGATATCACCATAAAGTAATGAAAAGCCATATACGCATTCTTTCAGAAAACCATTTTTATTTTTAAGAACTCAAGTAAAAGATAAACAACATGGCTATTTTTGATAAATCTTTCAAGAAAATAGATTAAAATGAGCCATTGAGAAGGACATAGTTTAAATAGCAATAGAGAGTTAGTATGAGTAGTACGGAGAAATAATGGAGTGTTTTTGTGTAAGAGTAGTAAGGAGAAATTCCTCTGTATGAAAGTGGCTAACCAGTACTGGTCTTGCAAAGTGCCCTTGCTGAGTAATCCTTAAGTGTAATTGACATCACTGCAGAAATCTTTCAATTTTTTTTCTTTACAGTTGCATTGTTATCAAATACAGGAAATGAATTTGTTATGGCATGGGCATATGTATTGTATGGTGCAAAAATTGACATGTATATGTAGTATGTATAGAGAGGAGTAAATCAGTGATATTTTGGGTTGGCTGGGCATCAAATAAACTGAACCTGTTTGTCCCACTTTTTCCTCGGGCAGTTCTCAGGCAGCTACGGGTAGTCACGGGCAGTAATTAGTATGACTGCAGTTTTTGATTTAATTCTATTTTACAATGCAATCCAAATTGGTTTGTGGTCACTATAGTATGACTCAAGTACACCACTTTGCATGCAATGGATGTTAGTGTAAATGTGATCAAGGCATGATCCATAGTCTGTTGTTGACTCCTCAATAACTTGTGTGTAGTTGAAGTGCTTTGTCATAAGTTCAGATTATATATATAAGTTGTCTTGTAGATTGTGTTTGCTTTTGTAAGTCAACATTGAAATCACCAATGATCACGGTTGGTAGATTGTACTCAAGTGTATGGATGAGCTGAAGGAGAGCATGTTGTAAGTTTGATGTAGGTGATGATGGTGGATTGTAAACACCAACAATTTGAACTAAACCAAATGTTGTTTTGTGTATTGCAATTACGAAATCTGTATTAAAACAATGCAGTGTCTGTGGGGTAGCTTCAAGAGTGTTTTCTTTGCTGTACATAACCATACCATGATATGGTCTGGTGTTGTTTTGACGGTTTTTATCATCCTGTCTGAAAAGGTTGAAGTCTGCTATTTTGAAGTCATCATTGTGATCGCCGGTTTGTAGTCTTGATTCACTGCAAATTAGTACATCAGCTGAAGTTAAGCTGAAATCACTAGCAACATCTTGAAAATGGCAATGAAGAGATCTCACATTTTGATAAGTAATAATGAATCTGTTCGATATAATATATGGTAATGTGAAACAGAGTTGTAGCATGGAATGGGTTCTCATGCGTTGCATCTCTTGTGTAACATCAGTGCTAACTGATATTTGATTTTCTTGTAATGTGGTTATGTTGAGACCACTAAGTCTAGTCACTCTGCTTAAAGCAACATAGTGTACATGACACTGATTTCTCTTGCTTGCTGTACTGAAGTCCACAACCACATTGTTAAGTGTATCACCTTGACAACGATGTATTGTTTTGGCACTAGCTGGTCTGAGTGGAAATTGTTTTCTCACAACTTCTGCATTTTTGTGTCTTCCCACTCTAAATTGCCGTGATATCTGTGAAACTGGCGTCCATCTGTGAGATACTTTGTCATGTATTAAATGCCGTTTTTCACGTCGCAGGTTTTTGCCAACACAATCGTCATCAAATAAAATCCATAGAATAGTAACATGATGCAAATCAGGTCCATCGATGTATTTGATTACTCCTGGAGTACCATTTATCAATCCATCATTTACAGACAGATTAATGCAAAGCTCAATACGCTGATTTGTTCCAATTGATAATTTAGAAACTAACCCCATTGTTTTTTGAGCAGGAAGCATGACAACAATACCTAATGTTTTGTGTTTTATGATCTCAGAGACATCGCCAATGACTGTATCAGTAGCAGGTATACATGTTTTTATTCCTGTAAGTCTGTCATATGCTATTGCATTGTGGTCATCAACAAGTCTGTTCTCGCAATAAAGATGTACTGTCGACTCATCAATAGATGAAGTTTTTTTATCAACACTGACTATTCGAGTTTGCAGAACTTTTATGTCATGAGATGTATGCTTTCCCTCACGTATACGTTGAGTAATTTAGCAAAATTCTGGTCATCTTTTTGCCTCATAATATCTGTTTTGTGGAGGGACTGTGGTTAATTCAAACATTTTGAACAGGTCTTTCCAGATGTTGACAGCCAATGGCCCATAATCATGTTGAAGGTCGTTAAATATCCAACCATCAAAGACAGGTTTTAATTGATATAAGTCGCCAAAGCTAACAACGCTGACACCACCAAAGATTTATTGTTGGCCATTATCTGTTGTAGTCTGAGATTGATATAATTTAACATACCATTACCAACCATGGAGATTTCATCTATGAATATGACTTTTAAGTTCCTGTATTTTGCTTGTAGAGTATTAAGTCTTTCTGATGTCAGTGGTCTATAATGAAAACCTTGGGATGCAGGAATTTGAAAAGCTGAATGAATTGTAGTACCCTTAATGTTGTAAGCAGCTTTTCCAGTAGGTGCAACTAGTAATAAGTGTATGTTGTCAGGATTTTCACCAGGAAGATTTGAAAGATATTTTAAAAGTACTTGATACAATGATTTGAGAACAAGAGATTTCCCTACACCAGCGCCACCTGTTACAAAAATATTTAACGGCTCTGTCCTTGTTTTCATCCAATGTACTTTGTGATAGAATATTTCTTTTTGTTTCTTGTTGAGTTTCTGTAAAAGTGGATATAATTCATTATCAGCCATTCGTGGTTGTTGAAGATCTTCAATAATGGGATTATTTGTACTGATGCCAATGTCCTGTCCAATGTCATATTTAGAATGACTCTCATCACATGGTGCAAACATACTCAATGTGTCACTTGGCCTTGATCCTTCTAAAATGTCTTGATGTTCCTGATGTTGTGTATTTGGAGCAACATTATCAAACATATCAATGGCTGTGTTTTGTACTGCTTCAATAGCTTGATCTAATTCCTGAGCATTTTTATTGTACTCCTTTTCTTTAGAATCTACTTCAAATTTCACTTGCATATAACGATCATAGTATGTTTTGCACCCTGCAAGGAGTTCATTTTCATTTCGCCAAGGATAAAAGAACATTATTAACTCTCTGTAATGATTTTCTTTGTCTTTTTCCCTATGGAAACGAACATATCTAATAACTTTACTTTTGGTGCGTTTTTTATACACAAGGCCACGTATCTGATATATTGTGTTGTTTTCATCATCATCATCCTCTTCATCAGTTTTGTAGAAGTCATCATTATCTTGATAATGATCTTGCGGGTTATCTTTTAACTTTTGAAAACTGTACCATGCTGCCACGTCTGCCAAGCACAATTTCTCAAGGGCTTTTGGCGCCTCTCATATTTTTCAAGATGCTATCACTTTCTATGTCAGTAGCATTTGGACGCATGTTTTGTATGTCATCAAGAGGTTTCAATAGGATAACTCTATCATCAGGGGGTGATGTGTTAATAAATGTGAAGCCGCGTGAAGCTCTTCTTAGTCTCATTTGCATAACAAGGTAAACAGCTTCTTGAGCACTAACTTCAACATGATTAAGGAATTTGTTTCCTATATGCCTGACACTTTCTCTGATATCATGACATCCTTCCCTTGCTTCTTCCACAGCCCTACTGAGCAAATTACTCATTCCACATTGAGCTTTACTAATGTAAGATGCGATGTACATGGCACATGCATATGGATCAAGAATGAATTGAATGTCCATGTTTGCTCTCCAAGCTTTGAGTAGGGTTTCATTGTAGCTGTTAATTCTTATTTCATTTGGTGACCTCTTGAGGAATATTTTGTCTGATGTTAGAGATGACTGTATTGCATTAATATAGGTTTGTTCATCAAGTTGTAGTTTATTTAAGAATTCAGAAAAAGAAAGAGTTTCTCCAAATTGTAAATCAGTAACAACAGTCTTGATATTTTCATAGTGCCTTTGAAGGATCTGTTCTGTGCTTTCATCAGTATCCATTGGCAATGGCTGCAATATCATTGTTCTTGGCATAGGTGGCACAGGAAATCCAAATCTGCAAACACATTGGCCTTTTTTCTTACAGGTTTTTGCATGTCTGTGCATTTGATAATTATCAATTCAGTGAAGGATTCATTACTGGTATCATTTGAACATGTAATATACTGATCTATGAATTGTGTGATGTTCACATCACTATTTTCACCATATTGTGGTGCATCTTTAATCCATACAAGCATGTGTATATGTGGTGATCCTCTTTGTTGGAATTCCACTCTGTAAAAGTAATCGTGTATTTCACCAATTGGATGATGTGAGCTCATTAGGAAATCATGCATAAATCGTTGAAATGAATAGTTAAAAGTGTCGAGCACACGTAACAGGGTCAGATTTTATCAAATCAGATTTTGTATTCCAAGACATGTTCAATACATCGTCATCTGTGTATTCCTTGTTGTGAGCTGTCCTTCCAAGAATTTTCAATAGATGTATCCATTTAGATTCTGCTGATGAAAATGACATGAAAAATACCAAGTTGACGTATCATGGCAAATATATCTTTCTTTGCACTCTCCCAGTATGGTGGTGAACCTCTAAGTGTCTTCAACACTCTGAATCCCTCATCAAGTCGAACAATTTTATCAACATTTTGTGGTGATTGAAGCTCACCAGCTGTTAATTTGCGGCCCTTCAGATTACATTTTCGCAAACATAATGTTGCCTTGTCTTTAATCTGCTTGATTTGTAATTTCTTTAGTTTAAAGAAAATGTTAGGCATCGACTTTTCAACTCTCCTATCTTTGTGTCGAAGTTCCCATTTACACAATGTACTATATAATACAGGGACTATGCGTTTCTTTTGTCTGGGTTGACCACAATATATTGTTGGAAATGAGAGCTCCTCAGAATATTTGTCTTGAAATATTCCTAGTGGTTTATTGTTCTCGCCTGGTGCATAACAAACTGCGCCATCAGAGTCTGTGTGCTGATCATATAAAGGTGATAGCATTGTATCCAGTGTGCCAGCAGGATGATCTTCTAATTTTATTTCTTCAGTCCAATTATCATCATCATCATCATGATTATTACTGTCATTATGTTTACATGTTTGTTTGTCAGACATGTGAGAATAATCATGATCGTCATTTTCCTCACAAAATTCCTGCCAATTGTGGTTTTCATCCTTTCTGCAAACAACCCAATCTGTAGATATTGTAATCAGTTCTGCTTTATATAAGGGGCTATTTTTAACTAACCAATTAGCTGCTTGTAAGACTTTCACTGGTCTGACATTCTCTACCTGATAGGCATGACTATAGCTAATCTTTCTTTTAAATTTGACAGGTATTGTCTGCGATTTATTTAAAGTTCTAGGTAATGTAGAGACAGTAGTTGATACATCAGCTATAACATTGACTATGTTACCTCTGAGACTAACTTGTCTACCTCTTGGCAATTCTCTTATTTGCATGAATGGAATGCGTAAGGCAACAAGTCTTTCTTCTAGTGAATGTAACTGTAACTCGGGGGGAATTAATGGAAATGACATGTTATTGGCCACAGAACAAGGAGGCAACTTTGATTCTTTTTTAAATATGAATAGCAAGTTTTACATAATGGTGCCATATCATTATCTGTAGCCTGAGATGATTCAAAGGTGTTTAACTTTTCTTTAACATTATTGTAGTTCAAAACACTTTCTCTGTACCACAGCTGTTGGCAGCACACACATACAAAATTTGGGCCATTCTGAACTGCACCGTGAAAAATTTGTATCAGCTCTTCAATAGATTGGCAGCACTACATCTTCTGTTGTTTAGTTTGTTTAATCTATCTCTCATTTGCTCTCTCTCTCTATAAAATTTATCGGTTCTTTTAATACTTTAATATTGGCATCTCTGATCTTTTCGCTTTCCCTGAAGACCTGGTCAGTTCTCTTTGTCTTTTTAGCATTAGCATTTCTTTCCCTTTCATTATGTCTGTACTCATCATCACACCGTCTTAATGTCTTCGACTCCCTATTTCTGTTGTTTTCAGTTTGTTTATATACATCATCACTTCTCTTTGTTTTCTTAGCAATTACATTCCTTTGTCTTTTCAGTTTGTCTGTACTCATCATCACACCGTCTCAATTTCATTGATGTCCTGTTTCTCTTGTTTTCTGTTTTGTTTATACACATCATCAGCTCTCATAGTTTTCTTAGCATTGACATCTCTTTGCCTTTCAGTTTGTCTGTACAGTTCATCAGCTCTCATAGTTTTCTTAGCATTGACATCTCTTTGCCTTTCAGTTTGTCTGTACAGTTCATCAGCTCTCATAGTTTTCTTAGCATTGACATCTCTTTGCCTTTCAGTTTGTTTATACACATCATCAGCTCTCATAGTTTTCTTAGCATTGACATCTCTTTGCCTTTCAGTTTGTCTGTACAGCTCATCAGTTCTCATAATTTTCTTAGCATTCATATCTCTTTGCCTTTCAGTTTGCCTGTATGCTGGATCAGCTCGTTTATTTTGCTTGGCTGTTAAATCTCTTTGCTTTTCGCTTTGCCTAAACTCTATTTGTTCTCTCTTTTCTCTCTTGGCAATCATGTCTCTCTGTTTCTCTATTTCTCTATAATTTACACAATGTTCATTTTGCGCCATAGAAGATTTCTCTGTTTGTACTGGTCCAAAACTGTTTACATTTATTGCTTGTGACAAATTTTGCTCTGTGCTTTGCAGAAAGTCATAGTGACCACTATCAATTTCTCCTTCAACACGGATTGCATGATACAAAAGTGTATACTTACAGAAGAATTACCAACAGTCTCTAATGGTTCACTTAAAGTGTCAAGATGAACTGCAATATTAATGTATATGCAAGCGCTGCAGCATTTATTTCAATGTCCCCTCCATAAGTTGCATTACCTGGTTCAGATCTGGACATATACTGCCTATAGTCATCTTGAGAGACAATATGCCATCTTTCATATTCACCTTTAATTGGATCCTCATATCTGTCCCAATGTTCAATTACATAGTCAACAGTATGTACTCTTATTGCATGATGATGATCTTGTGTCCCATAGAGTCCTAGACTTATAGCACGGAACAAGCAATTACCATCACCTTCGACATTGACCTTTGTGTAACATCTGTGAGGAGTCTGCAACTGTCTTTTTCGTTGCATGTACAATTTACTTCTTTCATTTTTTGCTTTTATGCTCAGTTTTTTTACTCTCATTGTAGTTTTATAGTAACGTTGTGTTATGGGTGTGCTTAATATTATAATAAGTTCTTACAGTCAATTCAAGCACTTGTATAGGAAGAAAAATTAATAATTTGACTGATGTTGCTTATTGCTTCCTTGATTTCTTCTGATGTTATGAAAAGTGAAACCTTAAAAGTTGAAGTATTGATGAAAGAATGATTGTGTTTGTTGAGATTGTAGACTATGAATGTGTTATTGCTTGTCAATATTGTGCAGTTTAGACGTTGAACCCTTTCACTACAAAATTTAGGTCCAACTTTATTGGGGAAGCTGGACCTAGACAGAACAAGTCATCGTTGATGACACAGTCCCCACTTGTTAATGGGTACTTTGATTACAAGTCCTCAGAGAGGATAGAGTCCTCTTCATTAATTAGGTCTGTGATAAAAATACTTTGATACAGATGGCACTCAATGGCCAAGAATGAGTTCCATGGTGATGAAAACATAAAACCAATGTAGGCCACCATCCTAAAGTTCATAAAATGAGTCAACTAGGAATTAATCAACAGGATGTGGCAAAACTTTTTTGCATACAATCCGAACACTTAACAGATTATCACTGGTACCATATTTCATGAAGTTTGATGCAGTATTTACAACACTATGAGATCAACATCTGCATCAAGTTTCATCAAATTTGACGTTGTATTAATTTGTGGCTATATCACTCTAATTAGGAAAGTTCATTACATATGCAATTACAAATTAATTAAAATAGCGCCAATGGCACTTGATCACAACTGGCACATTGTGAAACTACTCATAATTAATGAGGTACAATATGTGGCGTCATGTGGTGTCCCATCATACCATATATGAAGGGTGTAGCACTTGTGGTTACTGAGTTATGGACATATGTATATTTCAGGTCAAATGTCACTGAGGTCATGTGACATTTTGTCAAAAAAATTGAATTGCTAAGTCATCCCTACATACACAAAATCAGACCTAGCTCTATTGGCTCGCTCAAAATTAGATATGCACATAATTAATGAGGTACAATATGTGGCGTCATAAGGTGTCCCATCATACCATATATGAAGGGTGTAGCACTTGTGGTTACTGAGTTATGGACAAATATGTATATTTGAGGTCAAAGGTCACCGAGGTCACGGGAGATTCTGTCAAAATATTTTATATATCTGCGTGAACGGAGGGACATGACCCAATCTATAAGGCCCTGGACTTCATCCATGGGGACTAAAAACTGTGTCACTGAATCCTTTTTGCAATATGAATATGATGACAAACTAAATTTTTATTTTACTTGCCCTTATACATGGGATTCTATAGACAGCTGACTTATACATGGTAGTCTATGGTGGTGTAAACTAAAAAGTCCTCTAACATGGCCAAATTGACGTGCATCTGTATGGGGTAGGGTACTATCCTTGTGCAAAGTTTGAAAGAAATTGACCTGGGCATGTCTGAGATATCTGCGTGAACAGACGGACGGATGCACACACGGACGCAGGCACGCACACACGGACATGACCAAATCTATAAGTCCCCCCGGACGGTGTCCGTGGAGACTAATCAGACAGACCACGAAGTCAATGAGCAACATACAGCTGAAAGACTATTTTTCACATTGCGATTTTAAGCCCATTTTTATGAGAAAAGGGACATGTATATGTATATGGAGAAAACAGCAGAAGACATATTTGTAAATTGTTTAAGTGACAATCATATATGCATCTCTTGAAATTTTGTGGTTATAAGGTATAACAGTAGTGTAAGAATAATGAGGTTAGAATAAGTTAGTAAAGCTAAGTTGACAGTAATTAAGATTACAAAATTATACACTAAGCTGAGGAAATCTGAATGAAATAAATGTTGAAAAGTAGCAAAGTCATGGTCATCTTTTGTCTAATACCTTGTGTAAGTTCATGAACTTTACATAAATCTTGCTATAGATTTGTTGCTAATGGGCAATAACTGTGTTTCAGATCATTTGAGAGCAATCCATCCATGACAGGTTTAAATTGTTATATACTTCTATTTAAAGGAGAGAAACATCTCAAATAATTTTTTCCCTGTAATTTCCTGTGAGAACACATGGACACGCGTAGGACTCTATGCTGGTGCTACCTTGCAACTTGTCATGGTATTGTATAACCTGTTCACCCCAATTTCCTGTAGACAGGTCCACACTCACCATTGATAACAATGGGTTTGGGCCATACCATGGTAGTGAAAGACTGTAACATGAGAGGTCATGGATACTTAATCTCAGGAATGTCAAAGTCTGTATATTGACTCAAGGATGTTACATAACAAATGCTTAGGGTCATCTCAAAAGTGAGAATCTAAACTATGAAATATGGTTTTTTTATTGCTTTTGATACCCAAAAGAGCATAGAAATCTCTTATACTTTGAATCAGCCATCCTGCATATTTCTAACATTCATCAAAACCTCATTTCTGTTCCACAACTCATAAAAAAGTCCACAATGCAGGATTGGTGTACATTCCAAAACTACATATATGAAAGACCCCTAAATCAATTAGTTAAAAAGGGGGGTTAGAAATTTCCCAAAACTATATAACCTCCGCTCCGTTTGGCTCCATTTTCCGAATTGGAACCTTGGAACCAGTCTATGTATCGGTACCAAATATCAACGCAGTCTGTTCAGCAGTTTTGACTTTTTGTCGTTTACGGAAATGGACGACATCAAACACCGGTTGAAACCACCTCTATATCACAACTTCCAGTTGTGATAAAAATGACACTGATAAATGTCTTTTTCAATGTTTAAGCAATGTGAGCTTAACATCTGTGCAAAGTTTCATGAATTTGGTGCAGTATTTCTTGACGTATCAGCTACTTACAAAACTTCAATAATTGACATGTTACTGCTACATGACGTGAAACAAATTGACGAGCATATGTATGAATAGGTCAATGTCCTTGTACCAACTTTGAATGATACTGGTGGAAATATGTCTGAGTTATGGCTCTGTACATTAGAAAATTGTAACAAAATCACCGCCATGCAGCGATATTTGATCTTACTGTTTAAAAAATCAACATGTACCGTATATGTATTACATAAGTCAATGTCCATGTACCAACTTTGAATAGGATCAGTTGAGACTTGCCAGAGTTATGGCTCTCGACATGAAACAACCATAACAAAATTGCCATCATGTGGCCATATTTGACCACCTTGTGAAACCAATTGACATACATATGTATAAATAAGTCAATGTCCTTGTACCAACTTTGAATAAATTCGCTGGATACATGTCTGAGTTATGGTTCCGGACATGAAAAAATCGGGAAAAAAATGGCCACATGGCGGCCATATTGGATTGTATCACAAAACAAATCAATGTGCATATGTATGACATAGGTCAATGTCCTTGCACTAAGTTTGAATAAAATTGGTGAATAAAATCGTACGTGTCCAAAGGACGTGAACAAATTGTAACAAAATGGCTGCCATGCAGCCATGTTGGATCATATCATGAAACAAATTGACGTACATATGTATGACATAGGTTAATGTCATTGTACAAACTTTGAATAAAATCGGTTGAGATATTATTGTGGCTCTGTACATGAAAAAATCGTAACAAAATGGCCGCACGGCAGCCATATTGGATCATATCACAAAACGAATTGACATGCATATCTATGACATTGGTCAATATCCTTGTACCAACGTTGAAAAAATCGGTTGAAACATGTCTGAGTTATGGCTCTGTACATGACAAAATCATAATAAAATGGCTGCCTAGCGGCCATATTGGATTGTATCACAAACAAATTGACGTGCATATGTATCACATAGGTCAATGTCCTTGTACCAACTTTGAATAAAATCGGTTGAGATATGTTTGAGTTATGGCTCTGTACATGAAAAAATTGTAACAAAATGGCCACACGGCAGCCATATTGGATCGTATCACAAAATAAATTGACATGCATATCTATTACAGTGGTCAATGTCCTTGTACCAACTTTGAATAAAATCGGTTGAAACATGTCTGACTTATGGCTCTGTACATGAAAAAATCGTAATAAAATGGCCGCCTGGCGGCCATATTGGATCGTATCACAAAACAAAGTGACGTGCATATCTATGACATTGGTCAATGTCCTTGTACCAACTTTGAATAAATTCAGTTGAAACATGTCTGAGTTATGGCTTTGTACATGAAAAAATCGTAATAAAATGGCCGCCTGGCAGCCATATTGGATCGTATCACAAAACAAATCGACATGCATATCTATGACATTGGTCAATGTCCTTGTACCAACTTTGAATAAAATCGGTTGAAACATGTCTGAGTTATGGCTTTGTACATGAAAAAATCGTAATAAAATGGCCGCCTGGCGGCCATATTGGATCGTATCACAAAACAAATCAACGTGCATCTGTATGACATATGAAGTAATCCTTGTACCAAGTTTGAATGAAATCGCTCCTTGCATCTCTGAGATATCTGCGTGAACGGACGCACGCACGCACACACGCACGCACGCACGCACGCACGCACGGACATGACCAAACCTATAAGTCCCCCGGACGGTGTCCGTGGGGACTAAAAAAGCAGTTAAAAGGGTTGTCAGTTATAAGTAGACAATGATAGAATGTGGTATGACTGTTCTTGTTTATTATGAAGTAAATGAATGCCAATTTTCAGAAATTGTAGAGAAATGTCAGTCTTCCTTATATATTCAGTACGCTGAAGTAATTCTATTTGATTGCAAATAATCTGCCTGTAAACAATACTCTTGTTTCCTATCAGGAAGTAAATGATAGAGCACTAACTTGTGTGCTGTTAAATATTCACGGTATAATTTCACAATGTACACTGAGGAAGACAAAGACAAAACTTTACTGCCTTATTTTTTTTCTTCTGCAAGCTAATACTGAATATTATCAATGTCAAATCAGTTGTGATCTAAATGCGAAATTAACCACAACAGTGTTTGCTCAAAGTACTGTCAGCAATGTTGTAACCAATGCTTGTTGACTATCAATTTGTGATCTTGAACGCGCCTCTACAGGCAGTCTGTACCGTCTATGGGCAACTGTGCCTCAACTGGGCAGTCTGTGCCTCTTATAGGCAAGTGATTGTGTTGTACCCCTTTGGGCAAGCTATTGTTTGCGCCTCCTATGGGCAAATGATTATTGCGCCTCCTATGGGCAAGTTTATTGCGCCCTTCCTATGGGCAAGTTATTATTGCGCCTCCTGTGGGCAAGTTATTGCTGTGCCTCCTATGGGCGAGTGAATTTCACCACGTATATGGCCTCCTGGTATAATCTGTTAAAGAAACAAAAAATCAAAGTAAGACATCCATTGCATCCTGTTAAATATACATATTTGTACCGGTGAAAAAAATTGGCAAAAAGATGAATTTGATGTTTACAACATGTAAAGAACTTATTCCATTTTTTTCATGGAAATTATTGACCAACAAGTTCATCATTGATGACACGACACCATTCCTACAAAGGCAAGTTTGCATGACATTGGTCCAGGTATGTCAGACATATCTTTGTGAATGGCCACAAAATATAACATAATGGCTGCCTGATGGCATTGATAGTATCAAAGAACAAATGAAATCGGTTTGGGCATGTCTGAAATATCTACCTAGATGCCTGAATGCACACACAATGAAAAGCTGCATGGACTAATAAAGAATGGCAAAAGTGAATGAACTCACACAAAAAAATATGTCGATTTAATTGGAATGTCCTAATGAATGCCCTGTGGTGATGTAATCATCAATAGACCACTTCTGCAAATGAAAAAAAAATAACACCAAGGATTAAAATGACCACTGTCATAAATTTTGTTGACTCCATGAAGTGCCATATAATTTACTAGAACAGTGATACAACATTATCGAAAGCTCTGTTAACATTTGTCACACATCTTCCATGTCCAACAATCTCTTCAAATAGCTATCTTAATGTTTTTGATGTGTGTATGACATGTCATTTTGTTTTAATGAAATATAAGGGCAACACACGGATGTAAATCTCATCAAATTAAGTTTATCTTTTAGGACCCATTTAAACCTCATTAGTTCACTCATAGAGTATACTTTTCATGAATAATAAATGAATTCATGGTTTATCATCACTTTGTCCTGTGACATTTCATCACATTACCATTTTGTCCTCATAATGATTCATTCAACACTCAAAGCTGATAAGAAAGGGCACTAAAATTAATCTGCATATTACTAAACTTGTGTAATTTTTTACAAGCTGTACTTTAGAAAATTGTCAAAATTTACAGGATGGAAAGTCAGGAAATCTCCACACTACACACACACACTAATTGATCAGTTCCTACCAGCCGACAGGCTTTATTGATCTATCAACAATTACAGTGGTGGCCTACTCACAGGATCTTGCAAGCAATTTGTCTGGAAGTTATGAATATGATGAATAAATGTCATTTTTTCATTATACAAGCCTTCCCACCTAGGGGTGGACCATTTGATATCCTGGGGGGTGGGGGGTCTGGAAGATATTTGGGGGCATTTTACATTCTTATTCGCTTTTGATGGTAACGCATTTCCAAGCAAAGTCTTTGCCACTGAGTACCAACCATCGAAATTCAGTAGCTTGTCCCACATTATAGGAAACTAAAAAAGTATGTAAATGATCAGACATATTATTATGACGATATCATGAAAATATTACCTGAAACCCTTTCGGAGCACCACAACAGACCCTATACACAAACATAATAGTAACTATTCATCATTGCTACCAGTGTACCTAGAATATCCATGTCCCGCGACATCTACGAGAACGAAAACTATTGCCCAATCTAAAATCCCTAACCCTAATCTATGGCTTTGCCACGACAAAATTAGGTGCCACGACAAAATTAGCCTATCCAGCCTATGACTCTCGTCGATTGTCACAAAACAATCTTTACGTGGACTATTTTTATGAAATAGTAATAACATTGACACCAGTCAAGTTGTTATTCTTCGTGCAGGACCTCTCGTGTACGCTAAGGGATACGCTGTCGGGCCGGACCCACGTGGGTTTTAGAGACAGTGCAGCGTACACAGAAATCTACCCGACCTAGCTAGCTCTGCGTACCGTGCTGTTGTTTCAGGTGTTACACGGCCCCACCACATCTAATGGATGACTTCTACAGAGGAGCCAGCGTAGCTGACATTGGCGCACGCCAAGAAAGCATTTAATCACAGAACAGTGAAGCGTAAAGTAATGGATTCTTTCAATCATGCTACAGACTTTTTAAGGTTTGTGACAGAGGGCCTTGTCTGCCTTCTTACAATGAAGCAACTACAGCTGTCATCTATGAACAGTCGACCCCAAGACTCACTTTATAATGAGCCAACAAACGTGCGCCAGAAAATCTCAAAAGCCGTTGCTCAAAAAATATGGGTCTAAATGAATACAAAGGATTTGGAAGACCTCATTAGACTAGATGAAAGATGTGATGATGTAGATGATAGTGGCGGGGGCCGTGTAACGCCCGAAACACACAGCAGGGTACGCAGGGCAAGAGCCGACCGTACAAATCTATGCCATGAAAAAGTCAAGTTCGGAACTACAGCTCCCAGTCACGATCGAGTCACAGTCGCGCTCCTTCTCAATTCTTTTGATGCATGTACCGTACTATTCACTTTCTCAACCGTAAACTCAAAGCGTCCAAGTCAAATCGTGGTATCGAACAAAGGTGCATACATCAAATCACGACATAGAATCAACACATCACACACAAATTACTTTGAATTACTTACCGACACCACACCGACAGTCCATCAAAATCACGCTTCAGAATTTGTAAAGCAAAAAGCCGGATAAGCGTACTCACAGCACAGAAAGGCTGTGGAGACAAGCGAAGAACTATGTGCTCGTTATGATACGACGGTATAACTTGATTTACGCGACGATGGCGGGGAGACGAAATGTACAAGTACAGTAAGTGCAGTAAGACTGGCTTTATGCCGCAAGGGTTGTGGGTAAAATGTATCAGACATGCCGCTGTCAATACATACTTTTTTGAAAAAGATAAATTCAGGCGGCGTAGCCAAAGCCGGACACTCTCGTCATCCTCGTAGGGCTAGCTACATGCACTGCCGCGATGCCGATCGTATGCATTCCAAGGCCTATCCCGGAATTTGTTTCACAAACAACCTCAAAGGAGAGCAAACATACTTCTATGGACAATGACGAACACGTTTCTTGGCGAAGCAAAATCAAAACAGTGCAGAAGTACATGAAGTAGGTCATGGCCTTGGACTCTGTGCACGAACCTGATTGGACACTTCAATACCTTTGACCCAAAGTTATTATTCATCAGCACTTCCATGCCATGAGGCTAGGTAGAGAACGTATGTACTCATTTCTGGCGATCGAGCAGCGAGGGAAACAATCAATTACCAAGGATAAAGCTAATTTGCTAAACGATATTTTATCTTGAATAGTGAGTTGAATGAGTAATAAAATATCATATTTTAATGTTCAATACGAGGTTGAAACACGGAGGGACCGTGGTTGAAACCAGAGCTATCCAGCTGTAGCCAACCTGGACAAGCACATTTCACAGCGCCCTCAAACAGTCGATTGTTTTCACTTGTCATACGCGGCGTAACAGAAAAATTAAAACTTTCATAACTTCATAATATCCAAGCCACGCCCACCAAAACCTTTTCAGTTCTAGCCATTTGAATTCTGAAGATGTCTACCAAATTTGACTGAAATACGTTCAGCCGTTTTTGAGAAAATGGACCAACAGACAGACAGACAGACAGACAGACACACAGACAGACAGACAGACAGACATCGCTGCGACATATGCTCACGTGTTCACACGTGAGCAAATCACTTTGTGTAAAATGTTTTAGTATAGCACCCTCAAACATACTTATTTAGCGTCCCATAGACTTATACAGGCCACAAATTTTCTTTTACTCATAACTTGATAAATTCGCAAAGCACAACCACCAAAAACTAATCAGTTCTTGCAAATTTGAAAACAAATTGTGTGCGAAATGTGATCGGAATCTGCCGAGCCGTTTTTGAGATATCGTGCTAACAGACAGACACACACAGAGAAACGCCTAAACCATAACCTCGCTGCGCGCATGCGCACGCGAGGTAAAAATGACCCTCTCATGATTGGCCTATGACTTGGTTGGGCAGAGCTAATTAATATGACGTCAAATATGTTAATTGTGTAGACACTGCAGCTCTGCCCAACCAAGTCATAGGCCAATCATGAGAGGGTCATTTTCAGTGATTGACTTTGGAAGGGACGCTGGTGACGTCATGGTCTCAGTTGGTGACCATTGACATTCAAATGAGCAGTTTTTACAACTCCAGCTCGAAATACTGCTCACGAGACTAGACGGTAGTGGGGACGGAGGTACGTAGGCAAGCGGACGGTAGAGCAATCTAGGCTAGAATACCCGGGGAGAAAACTAACTGGCCGGCTTCGCCTAGCGAAGCCTGTCAGATAGAGGTGAAACTGCCGAATGCTATATTTGTAATTAGGGACATTTGATAGTAATCAAGCTTGGAGACATTTCCTGGTGGTCATTGTTACATGTAAGTTCTTTATTGGTTTTCATATTCGTAGATATCTGTTCGGCAGATTTCTTTTCGAATGCTGCGTACGCTTACGGTACACACTGCACTACACTACACTACAGTACACGATGATTGGCAAAGCCCGATAGAAAGGGTGAACGTTCGCGTCTGACGTAAACACAAAATTGGTCGAGCTTCGCTCTATGGGCAATCACATACACGATCCCTCAGACAGGAGACACTACAAAAGTTTTTGTGATCAGTTTATTGATTTCCATTTTCACAGATCACGGTTCGAGCGCCTGAATAATACCACTCTGGTCGGGAGCCGCCATATTGATTTAAGAAAGCGTGCGCAAAGGACTGTGGGATCTGCCGAAAATAATTCGAGCAAACACATATAATTAATTCGAGCAAACACATATAATTAATTCGAGCGAACACATATAATTAATTCGCTCAAACACATAATTACTTCGACCGAACACAAAATTAATTCAAGACACTAGTAGAAATTAATTCTAGCACACATTAAATTAATTGCAGCACGTGAAAACATTTTGAACCCCAAATCAATTGAAGGAATTAATATATTAAATCTAGACTACATAAATTAATTCCGGCACATAAAAAACATATAAATAATTTGAAATGTTAGCAAAATTAATTCTAGACTACATAAAATTAATTACAGCAAAGATAAGCAGAAATAATTAATTGGAACACATAAAATTAATTCGGCATGACTACACAAAATTAGTTAAAGCATATAAAAATTGATTAAAGAAACATACAATTAATTCGAGGTGCTAGTTAATTAATTCCAGTCTACATAAAATTAATTCTAACAAACTAAAATTAATAAACATAATTTTGACCAGAACGGCCCCCATACGACGCACTTTCAAATTTCAGTCGTGAAATATGTAGCCGCTCGGCTATCTTGTACATATTATACTGGAGTGCACAGTAAGTGAGGCTACCCACAATTCCCCTTGATTTGTTCACTCAGATATTTTTTGCTAAAGGCTTTTTCAATTTTATCAGTTTCTTAACAATTTTTAACTTACAATTTAAGTTCAGGATTACTTGTTAAAACTATGTTCCAAAATTATTGATTATGTTTAAAATTCAAGAGTAAATTGAATGAGAAGTCGATGTTTGGAGGTGCTAGAAATTGCACACTTGTCAAGATAAAGTTATCAGCAACAAAGATGGTCTCATCATACCACCTGTCAGACATGCAAATTTCCTTTGTTACGAACATTAAAAAAAATCAATACCCTTTCTTTTGCCAACACAGATGCAACTTATTCCCTTAGTTTCCTTGAAAATATTGTGTATGGCTGTCGAAAATCTATGTCGACAAAATTACAAAATTGCTATCTCCTCCGCGGAAAAGGGGTTGATCTTCTCATTATTCACGGTGAGAAATCAGAAAATTATGATGATCAGAACTATGTTGCCAGAATTTTGAAATATGGACCGAGTTGTTCTGTGTACAGAAGAAATTTGCTTCAGTTCAGTGAGTGATCTCCGTGTGTACAGATCATGGAGAATTGTGGGTAGCCTCACTTACTGTGGAGTGTGTAATTGACAATAGAGCTGAACAGCCAAAGCCGTACGCGTGCACTGGGCGCTGCTCACTGTATGTCTCAAAAGTCCTTCAGGACGTATCTACGGCCTGCACAGCGACCGCGGTCCCGATTTGGATCGCGGCACAAAATTACTTTCGGCCGAAATCAGCTCGATTCCGATGTATGCCTACCCTAGTCACTCAATCTGCAAAAAAATTGAACCAGAGATGTCGGTCGGCGACCACCAGCTCGGGCAGTGGGAGAGGTCGACATTTTCTCTTCACAGTCAACAGATGCTTTTATACGCATGCCAATTTTAGTTTTTGATGTTATTTTGTTGAACATTCAGAAAACAACGAGAAGACGTTCCACTCTGAAAAACACATTGGTCGGCCTCAGCGTTTCTGCAGATCGCGTGTAGGGCGTACGATCGAGAGGTACAAATTGGCAGTAACAATGACTCAATCGTCGATCGTTAGATGAATAACGTTGTATGAATTGACGGTAGTAAATCACAGGTTTTAAAGATCCATTAGCTGTAACTTTTGTCGTTTTTTTATTTTGTTTATTTCTGTGTATCATCTGCAGTTTCTGGTGTGAATCCCTGAACCATGGAAAAATTCCTAATATTTCAAATATTAGCTCATAAATATACCCTATATAGTATAATCTGCATTGTTATTGTTTAAATTTTGTATTCAGGTCCGGACTAGAATACACTTATCAACAATAACAATGGTCATTTCACGTATACTACAGGCTGAATTGGGAAGCAGGACACCGGGCATTGGTCATGATGATCGGATTATAGTAAAATTCTGTAGTTGATACATTGAAACAGAGTGGTGAAAAAGTTTTCAACAGTTACAGCTCATATCCCTTTAAGGTTAAAACTGGGAACACCGAAGTCCCTATATTCATACCTCTGGGAATATCCCTATATCGCCAAGTGATTAGCCACAGCGGTATCGCTAGTGCATCAGATCATCTTGCAGTTTGTTTGTGGAAAACACTGCGGGGTGCGCATGCTTTGTCTCCTAGACAAAACACCATAGCAGAGGCCGTTCATTTTGCGTGAACGATGGTACAATAAACAGGGCTCGACGTAAGGTCAAATCATCCACTAGCCCGAAGGACTAGTAGCAGTTCATTTTAGTAGTCCTAAATGAAATCTACTAGTCCTGCTCAAGCAAAGCCAAATGTTGCTCTCATGTTGTAAAGAGGTGTATATGACCATGCTCATATTTTTTGCCGCAAAGGTTTTTAAACCCAATAACTAACTTTCATGCAAGACTAGCACATTTGCTTACTGCAAAATGTTTAACTTTGAATCATATATAAACCACAAAAATAACATGAATGAAATGTCCTGTGTAGGAGGAGAGGTCATGAAAATAGCCTATTGTGTAAGTTCAAAAGCACAGCTTAGCTCATCGTGCATCTAGACAAGTTGAGCGTGCTCAAAATAGGAGATCGATCACGATTTTGGGTGAAAAAACGATTGTCTTCGATGGAGAATCTGCGCGTTGCAACCAGTGGTTGGTTTTGCCTATGGCGGTCAGCAGGGCTGTGGTGGGAGGCCTTTAGCCGGCAAGGGGTGGACCATTGGGGAGTGGAAAATTTTCGAAAAAAAATTCCCCACAAATTTCAATAAAAAAAAATCAGCCAAAAACAGATGATGCACTTAGGTAAAAGAAAAAATATCCGTCAAAAGTTACTTTCTGAAACACATTTTTATTTTAGTCTGCATCAGATATACTATGATTCTTTGGCCAAGAGGGGGGGGGGGAGGGGAGATCTGAAGGGTATAATCGTGGCCAGTAAATGAAGTAACTTTTTTATTTTATAACTTTTTGTTCTGTTTATCATATTTTTTCTTTCACTGAAGTTTGGCATCGTAAAGTAAGTCGAGATATAAGATAATATGAAAATCATATGTGTGATATCGATTGTTAACAACTGTATTGTGGGTCTTTACACTATGATTAATTAACAAGAATTCAACAATTTAGGCAGCTTGCATCGGTACATAAAATGGGAAATATTCACCAACCATATGACAAACAATCAGTTTCTTTGTATTTCACTATTCAACGAAACTGATTTCCATTGTAATGTTCGAAACTTTATTTTACAATTAAACATTACAAATACGTATTTCTCTTTTCAAATTTCATTTATACACTTGTCTTGACGGTTGAATATCGTGCGTGTGAAATGCAATAGTGCAGAAGAATACGGATAGCGACATTACAGCGACCTCTATCGGTTGTTACACAGAGCCCACTTTCATCTCTCTATACGATGGGACCATATCCGTATCAGACGCCATATAGTAAATCTCGGTCTTTCACGATAAGCCTCCCACGCACGGTGCACCATAGACAAAACTGCTGATTGCAGCGCGCAGTTTCTTTTCCAAAAACAGCCAATTTTTAATTTAAAATCGTGATCGATCCTAGTTTTCGAGCACGCTCATCTTGTTTAGATACACAATGTGCTAAGCTGCGTTTTTAGACTTGTGCAAAGTTCGCATTTCTCTCTCTGTGCGAGGGGACCATTTCGCGTCCGCCATTTTGAATCTTGTTCGATAGCCAGTAACACTGCCCTGCTCCGCAGAGCTAGGTTTAGAATGGGATGTTGAGTTGTGAAATAGGATTTGGAATGGCATGATGTGTTGTCAAATGAAATTCAGAAGAGCATGTTGAGTTGTGAAATAGGATTTGGAATGGCATGATGTGTTGTCAAATGAAATTCAGAAGAGCATGTTGAGTTGTGAAATAGGATTTGGAATGGCATGATGTGTTGTCAAATGAAATTCAGAAGAGCATGTTGAGTTGTGAAATAGGATTTGGAATGGCATGATGTGTTGTCAAATGAAATTCGGAAGAGCATGTTGAGTTGTGAAATAGGATTTGGAATGGCATGTTGTGTTGTCAAATGAAATTCAGAGGAGCATGTTGTGTTTTCAAATAGGATTTGGAATGGCATGTTGTGTTGTCAAATGAAATTCGGAAGAGCATGTTGTGTTGTCAAATTAAATTCAGAAGAGCATGTTGAATTGTAAAATAGAATTCGGAATGGCATGTTGTGTTGTGAAATAGCATGTTGAATTGTAAAATAGAATTCGGAATGGCATGTTGTGTTGTGAAATAGCATGTTGAATTGTAAAATAGAATTCGGAATGGCATGTTGTGTTGTAAAATTAAAGTAGTAATTTTGGCATGGATTGGACACCATAGACGACTATCCTTCATGTCGACATTACATCCACATCATCCTCTCTTTAGAAAGTGTCAAACAGCTGTGAGAACTGTTTAAAACTCCATTTCCCAAAACTATCATGACCAAACAAGTGTAAATGAATGCAAAGAACCAGGACCACCTACTTCAAGCGATATATACATAGGTCCATGGAGCGTGTTTCGCCATAGTATATCTCGTAATATCACATATGCACACACAAAAAGCCATTCAACACAAGATGAACGCTTCACACGAGCATTCCCACTGACACAAACAAACTAGTAGTTCAGATGCGTGGAGCTGCCTCCTTCGTCGTTACATTCCCCATAGCATATCCCATAAAATTTAGAGACAAATTAAAAACAAAACATTTAACAGAAATGAACGCTTCACACGAGAATCCCCACTGAGCCAAAAATAGTTTGTGGAGCTGCCTCACCCTACACAACGTTTCCCTAATGAGCTCTTTAACCCTCTAAAAGAGCTTAAACTCTTTGGTCCGTGTAACACTCTCTAAAACACATATAAAAATAAAAAATACTAGTAGGCTGCGATGCTTCTAAGAGGCTATTAATTATGTTCATGTCAAATCTCGTCTACCAAAGTGTCAATCTCTGCATAACCTGATTAATACCAGTGACGGTTTCATTCGTAAGTGGCGTATCCTAGAGCGATATTTTGGCAACAGTTCGCCAAATAATTGCCGATTTATTTAAACTGTTTTTAATTACATGCAGGCTGGCGGACGAAGATACATGTCGGCCCATTACACTTTTCATGCACGTAGACTCGATAACGAGTGTTATATGGTATGATAACATCTGACCCGACAATGTCAGTTAAGAACGTAAACATCGGACCATTGCAAATTGACAAATAGAAGTAATGTTTACGCACATGTTTGCAGCCATGTCAAGAGTGGTTGTTATGCGATTCTCAGAAAGCCAGAAAATAAATAAATAACATCCACCATTACTGACGTTGGATAACGCACGTGCACTCAATACGAATCTTAAGAATTCTTGACAACAGAGTGTAATTTATTGTAATTCACCTAAGGCATTTTACTCGAAAGAAATGAAAATGCGAACTTAACTTTCAAGATCACAAAACATAGACTAACTCTTTGCAGTTCCCTGAGCCTGCATAACCGTAGGTTATAGGAAGGTTCCTAGAAACATACCTTTTGTATCTGTCAAAAAGACTCAAATATCTCCAAATTTTGTGATATACGCGCATTATATCAATTAAATATTCAACATTTCTCATTCAAACGACTTGTAACTCAATTGATAGTCGTAGCAAAGAAACCAAATAGCGGTTTCAGAATGGAAATGACAGTTGGAATGATCATATTTCCTGGGGGAATCAGTTCTCATGAGATTAGTAATGGTATACAAAATTATTTCTATAAATAGTATGGGAAGTATGACATACTTCAGGTGCCGCAAACTGGTAAATTTCGTCAATTTTACAAAATCATCACAAAAACTTGTAAGGGGAAATATAATTTTTACTATAACCCAAACGGGATTCGAACCCTAACACACTCACGGCAACATCGCCTAGCTGCTAGGCCTCACACAAAACCAGTCAGCTACCGTTTCCAACCCCAAAAAGAGCTGGTCACAGCAACCGACTTAGATGTTACAATCCTGTGCGCGACCGAGCAACACAGTGTGCATGAGCTGTTCGTAACTGCCCTCCGACTGGTACATGCGGAAAATATACCCTCCCACTGAATTATGATGCGTTGCTCTCCGGTGTCAATGGTCTGTCTGCTCCCGCAACACTTTAAGCTCCCGATTGCCCTTACCCACCACTGAAATTACCCATTGCCCACTATATATAATATTCCCCGAACAGCAGTTATTTTCAAGGTATGATTTTAGCGGGGAAATATCGCCTTCTCGTCAAGTGACTTGGTTCCTCTCTCAAACTATGCACTCTCTTTAATTCCGTTTATCTATACGAAGAAATTTGTTTTGGACAACTTTAACATCCTTAAACTTTGCATCCTCGGTAGTCTAATATGCTAAAAGTCTCAGAGCCATGTCTAACACAAATTAGGACTAATATTATGATTTCATTCTCGAGTTGCAGGTTAAAGTCATAATGGATAGCATTTCCTTTATACTGGCGCGTTTAATATAACCATTCGAGCAAAACTAAACTTGTTTCATTGAGGAATTAACTCTTCACGTCAGATACACTTTACGAGGCGCCAAATGTAAAAAAATTAATTTACACAATCAAGCTCTTTTTAGAGATAGAAGAGGTGGAAAATGTATATATAGAGAGGAATTATGTATATATATACATGTAGAATACATACATACATACACATATACATACATATACACATACATACATACATACATACATACATACATACATACATACATACATACATACATACATACATACATACATACATACATACATACATACATACATACATACATACATACATACATACATACATACATACGTACGTACGTACGCACGTACGTACGTACGTATACGTACATCGGACTTTGATACAGCTCGAAGATTTTACATTAAGCCTCGTTTTCGAGGCTGCTGCTGACTTAGTACAGTATCTGACAGCGCTGCAAAATCTTATATCAGCCTCGGTCTGATGAAGTATCGCTGTATCAGAACGAGGTTCTATATGTAAGAAACTTACTCAGCTCAGCACAGCTGCAAAAAGTTTATATTTATCAGCCTCGATCTGATAATACAACTACACACAGCAAAATTTTACATACAGCCTCGTTCTGAGGGCACAGCTATAGCTGGGAATTTTTATACACAGACTCGGTGGGTAAATTTTACATACAGACTCGTTCTGAAGAGAGCTATTGCTGAGAAGTTTTATACACAGACTCGGTGGAAAAATTTTACATACAAACTCGTTCTGAAGACACAGCAAGCTGGGAAGTTTTATACACAGACTCGGTGGGGAAATTTTACATACAGCCAGCTGGGAAGTTTTATACACAGACTCGGTGGGAAAATTTTACATACAGCTAGCTAGGAAGTTTTATACACAGACTCGGTTGGAAAATTTTACATACAGCTAGCTGGGAAGTTTTATACACAGACTCGGTTGGAAAATTTTACATACAGCCAGCTGGGAAGTTTTATACACAGACTCGGTGGGAAAATTTTACATACAGCTAGCTGGGAAGTTTTATACACACAGACTGGGTGGGAAAATTTTACATACAGCTAGCTGGGAAGTTTTATACACAGACTCGGTTGGAAAATTTTACATACAGCCAGCTAGGAAGTTTTATACACAGACTCGGCGGGAAAATTTTACATACAGCTAGCTGGGAAGTTTTATACACAGACTCCATGGGACACTTTTACATACAGACTCGTCTTGGATTGAGTGTAATACCTGGTGATGCTTGTGCTCAGAAAGCGTGATTGAACTCTGCCCGGTATCGTACGCGGCTAGAGCTAGCTCTGCATGGCAGGGCTGTGTGTTACCGGCGTTTATACGGCCTCCCACCACAAGAGCCACTATGGGAGGCCGTATAACGCCGGTAACACACAGCCCTGCCATGAAGAGCTAGCATAGTGCTAGCGCTTAGGGATGGACCATTAGACCTTGGGAGGGGGGTGGTCACAATGAAATTGTGAAAATTTTTTTTTACTATTGTAAATTTCTGAATTTTTTTTTTCCAATTGAGATTAGCTGTGCAAATTTTTTTTCAGAGTAAATTTTCAGATTTATAATTTTTTTTTTAGTTCGTCGCTGTCTGAAGATAAAGCGGCCACGCAAGCGGTCACGGGGGGGGGGGGAGGTCAGGAGAGGGGTGTCCCCCTGCTGCTGTTGGAGCTTTTGAAAAATAGAGATTAAAATGGTGTTATTTGGTGGCACTTGGGGAGTATTTTTGTGGGGGGTGGTCAGGAGGGGGTGTCCCCCCTCCTGCCGTTGGAGCTTTTGAAAAAAAGAGATTAAAATGGTGTTATTTGGTGGTACTTTGGGAGTATTTTTGCGAGGGGAGTTCAGGAGGGGGGTGTCCCCCTCCTGCTGTTAGAGCTTTTGAAAAATAGAGATTAAAATGGTGTTATTTGGTGGCACTTGGGGAGTATTTTTGCGGGGGGGGGGGGTGGTCAGGGGGGGTGCCCCCCTCCTGCCATTGGAGCTTTTGAAAAATAGAGATTAAAATGGTGTTTTTTGGTGGCACTTGGGGGGTTTTTTTTCGTGGGGTGGTCAGGGGGGGGGTGTCCCCCCTCCTGCTGTTGGAGCTTTTGAAAAATAGAGATAAAAATGGTGTTATTTGGTGGCACTTTGGGAGCATTTTTTCGGATTACACATCTTCCTCTGAAACATGGTCTTCTTGCTCCTCAGTAGCTTCCTATAGTTTTGAAAATTGACTATTTTGGTTTCCTGGCTTCCCTTTCTACTGCGTGGTAAAATGGCTACATTCACCCCACCAAACATCATGCATATCTCATGATTTACAATTGATTTTGACAAGCTGAGAAGCTAAAATAAGTTAAATAATATAGTTAAATTTGCATATTTGTGTTTTTAGAGCAATTTTTGCTCTTTTTTGATCAAAACATCTATTTCTCTGTAGCAGTATGTCCAAATTGATTGGATGTGTATAGATGTGTTGAAATTTCAATATTTGTCTTTTAGGGCAATTTATGCCATTCATGGTCAAAAAATCTGTATTGTCTGAAAGGGCTTGTCCAATTTCTTTGAAATTTGCTACAAAAAAACGATTATTCATGCAGATTTATTCAGTATTTGCTATCGAGAAACTTTCAAAGTTCAACCCTTTTGTGTGTTTTTGTGTTGGGATTTGTTTGATAGGTGGCATTCTACGTAGACTGTATTGTTGAATGTTAAAACATGTGTTGCTGTTGTTTTTTGAGGCTGTTTTTTGAGAAAAAAAAATTGAAAATGCCTTTTTAAAAGCAAAATAATACATAATGACTTGATATGTTGTTTTATCATAATTGACGTGTTTCTACTTGTTCACCCATTCTTGCATTCATCATTGCAATAAATGCTGTGAAAAAATGAAACTGATGTGGCCTGCATCTGTTTACCTTGATCTTAAAAGGCAAATACATTTTTCTGTCTTGACAACCATACCATAGTTTCAATGTTTTACCTAGTGTATCTGCTTGGTTTGTACGCAGGAAACAAGTAGAAAACAGGTTCTATAATTTCATAATTTTCAAGTGATCAGAATACAAAAGTCCTGAAAAGATAAGATAATCACAACTTCCAGTATAAGGGATACAGTCACTCTAAATGTATAAATTAAAATTAAAATGTGCCGGGAGGATGTACTAAAAAATACAGAAAGTTG
Organism: Ptychodera flava; assembly: GCF_041260155.1. Taxonomy (NCBI): domain Eukaryota; kingdom Metazoa; phylum Hemichordata; class Enteropneusta; family Ptychoderidae; genus Ptychodera; species Ptychodera flava. The sequence continues at coordinate 10,600,627 of NC_091936.1, forward strand.
CTTTCTGTCGGTAAAATCTAAAAAAAATCAAAATTTTAAAGACTTTTGCAGATTTTTTTTTACGCCTTTGTCTTCTTATTAATTTTTTTTTTATTTTGCAAACTAGTTTGAAGATTTTTTTTTTCCTAACTTTCTGCTCTGAAAATTTTTTTTTTCTGTTTTTGACCACCCCCCTCCCAAGATCTAATGGTGCGTCCCTTATGCTATTCAAGTGCATTTGAACTTTCCGGTTTATTTTGTGCTAGCGACAACAATGACCGTGGTATTGCTATCACGAGAGATCACCACTGATCTGGGCTGTTCCTAGAAGAAAGGACATGCGCTAGGCGTCGACCACACAGTGCTCGTTCACTGCAGGTCACTGCAGTCGGCTGTGCAACCTACTTTCGCGGTCTACAGAGTTAAGAGAATAAAGACAAAAATTTAATTCGGAAATTTTGGTGCAATAAACCCATGCACTATGATGGATGAAGGCAAATTTGTGCAACAAGACAGCAATTCTTGGTCTTGGACTTTCCTCGGGGCATTCGACGCAAGGAGAGTGGCGGTAGGGCCTACACAGAGCATGGTGCTTGGTTGTGTTTAATACGAGAATTAGAAATGATCAGATATTCCAATTCACCAGTCAATCAGCGACACTCAGCCGATAGAGTATATGACATTCATTAACATGGCATGGAGGTAGAAAGAGATCTCTTGCGACCTCCATGCCGTCTTCAATGAATCTCATATACTCTGTCGGTTGAGCGTCGCTGATTTACTGGTGTTTTGAGTGTCTGATCATTTCTAATTCTCGTAAACACAACCGTTGTATTAGGGACTGGTCAGTGTCTTCGGCCTAGGGGGCGGTGGATTATTTTTTGCCGACGTCAAAAAGTGGCTGAACCCCCCATTCCAACTTTCAAAAACAGGGTGACCCCACATTCCAACTTTCAAAAACAGGGTGACCCCCCTGTGTGAAACAAAGGTTAACAAAAGGTGGAATATAAATTGAATAATTCAGTATATATATATATATATATATATATATATATATATATATATATATATATATATATATAGGCCTATATATAATTTTGGGGTATATTTTCAACAATCAGTCATTCTGTGTTTTAATGAAATTGGTGTCATGTCAGTTGTAAGATAGGAACTTAAAAGTGTCAATTCTAAAGTTTGAGTACAGTATTTTGAATGAGCTGTATGTATTCCAACTCTCTTTATGCATAAGCAGATGTCCACAAACTATTGTAAGGAAAATGTGATTGAAATATTAGTGCATGTTGCTTCTTATAGAGAAAACAGAAAGTATCAAGAACTTGCCATGCTTTTCATATGAAGGGCATGCTGAAAAATATGTTTGATATTTTAAAGAAATACGCCCAAGGGCGCGCCGAAAAATTTTAAACATACAGATATCTCAAATATATATATGTCAAATATATAAAGTTTTGCACTAGGACAGGGCTCTAAAAATATGTCTAATTATTATTAAAGTAACGCGCCCGAAGGGCGCCCGTAAGTGCAACTCAATGCTGAAATTTGTGGCTGGCACAATGCATTTTATGCAAGTATGAGCCCTTGTTGAACTTGAAAAACACACTGACCCCCCCCCCCCACCCCTTATTGGGCATTTCAAAAACATGGTGCTCCCATCACCAAAGTCAAAGACAGGGTGATCCCCATGAATCCACCGCCCCCCCCCCCTGGCTACGCAACTGACTAGTCCCTTAGCTACATGCTCGCGTGTACCTCCATGCTCCTTGTATCAAATGCCCCGAGTAAAGTCCAAGACCAAGAATTGCTGTCTTTTTTACTCAAATTTACCTTCATCCATCATTGTGCATGGGTTTATTGCACCAAGATTTCAGTATTAAATTTTGTCTTTATTCTCGTAACTGTGTAGACAGCGAAAGTTCGTTGCACAGCTGACGGACTGCAGCGGTCTCAGTGAACGATCGGTGTATGGTTGACGCCGTTGTATGGTTGACGAGTAGCCCTGCGTACAGGTCTGTGTGTTCCCGGCCGTATATAACGCCGGCAACACACCCGGGGGAACACACATACATGTACACAGGCTAGGCTGCGAGCAGCCCAGATCAGTGGTGATCTCACCTGATAGCAATACCACGATCATTGTTGTGGCTATACCTTACTAGATCAAAATAAACCGGAAAGTTCAAATGCACTTTAATAGCACAAGCGCCAGCACTATCCCGGAGCACTATGCGTGTATTGGCTTTCGTCTTGCCAGGGTCTAGCCGCGTACGATACCGGGCAGAGTTCAATCACGCTTTCTGAGCACAAGCATCACCAGGTATTACACTCAATCCAAGACGAGTCTGTATGTAAAAGTGTCCCATGGAGTCTGTGTATAAAACTTCCCAGCTAGCTGTATGTAAAATTTTCCCGCCGAGTCTGTGTATAAAACTTCCTAGCTGGCTGTATGTAAAATTTTCCAACCGAGTCTGTGTATAAAACTTCCCAGCTAGCTGTATGTAAAATTTTCCCACCGAGTCTGTGTATAAAACTTCCCAGCTAGCTGTATGTAAAATTTTCCAACCGAGTCTGTGTATAAAACTTCCCAGCTGGCTGTATGTAAAATTTCCCACCGAGGCTGTCTATAAGACTTCCCAGCTGGCTGTATGTAAAATTTTCCAACCGAGTCTGTGTATAAGACTTCCTAGCGTGGTGTGTCTTCAGAACGAGTTTGTATGTAAAATTTACCCACCGAATCTATGTATAAAACTTCTCAGCTATAGCTCTCTTCAGAACGAGTCTGTATGTAAAATTTACCCACCGAGTCTGTGTATAAAACTTCCCAGCTATAGCTGTGCCCTCAGAACGAGGCTGTATGTAAAACTTTGCTGTGTGTAGTTGTATTATCAGATCGAGGCTGATATATATAAACTTTTTGCAGCTGTGCTGAGCTGAGTAAGTTTCTAACATATAGAACCTCGTTCTGATACAGCGATACTTCATCAGACCGAGGCTGATATAAGATTTTGCAGCGCTGTCAGATACTGTACAAGTCAGCAGCAGCCTCGAAAACGAGGCTTAATGTAAAATCTTCGAGCTGTATCAAAGTCCGATGTACGTATACGTACGTACGTGCGTACGTACGTATGTATGTATGTATGTATGTATGTATGTATGTATGTATGTATGTATGTATGTATGTATGTATGTGTATACGTGTGTATATGTGTATGTATGTATGTATTCTACATGTATATATATACATAATTCCTCTCTATATATACATTTTCCACCTCTTCTATCTCTAAAAAGAGCTTGATTGTGTAAATTAATTTTTTTACATTTGGCGCCTCGTACACTTGAGTCTCTGAAAACGTTGACAAGTCAAAAAGGGGAGCATAAACAAAAGAAATCAGCAAAAGAACATTAAAACAAAAGCAAAGAGTATCTGACCCCATCACGTCGAGATCATTCTAACACAGATACGACCATGGACTCTCGAGCAAAAGACCTAACTAAGTATTCTCAAAGCTATTCTTCTAGCCATCATCATTGAATATTGACAGCCCTCATAAAGAGTCTGGTTTCATCCACATAATCTCGATAACTGTATTTTATATTCTACAGCAAATAGACTAAAATATTTTTTACATAACGAGTATTCATATAAATCTTGACAGAATTTTCATGTTTTCATTTAATGTTTTCATTATGATTTTCTGGCAAGCAGACAAGTCTATATAGATAAATTTGACCACCTTTGACTTTTCCTCATTACATAATCACTTGAGCCTGGCCACTACTCATTGTGTTCAAGCTGAGATCACAAACTGCTTCAAGAATGTTTATTTGCCGTTAGCCTACGCACATAAAGGTTTGAAAGCATAGAGGTCTTGAAAATGTGTACTCTCATATTTATGAATGAAAATAAACGTTTTGAGTACTACTAAGGCCTCTTTCAAGTGCCAGTTTCCCCTCAACAGTCGCTTTTGTATACAAGGGTCAAAGCACAGGGGTCGGCTCGTCCAGATTCAAGGTCACTTCTAAAATAGAAAAATATCAAACACTCTGCCTCTTGTCATGTGTTTGCTTCCCGCGGAGCACATTTTGCCTTTAGCTGCAATGTTATGCTTGCTGTAGATAGAGGTTTTGCCTGGTTTAATATCTGGGTCTGGGGCCACTGTGGTCGCCTAGTTTATATGCGAGGTGTACTCTCATATTTATGAATATGTGGCCGGACGGCACTGCAACTATTTTTGCCCGAGCCCATTTCGACCATTATGGATACTTAGAGCCGTAGTTCTTCAGCCAAAGATTGATTAACAGTAAAAATATACAGGATTGACGACTCAAAATTAGTTTACAGTCAGCACACGGTGCAGTAACGCTATCGAGCGAGATTCGAGTTGGTACACTGAACAGGCTCTTGAGTTAAGGTTCCAAGACAAGAAGTCTACCTTTCAAAGCTAACGATTCTCTATTTGTTAATAAGCTCAGAACCCCCATAAATTATATATTTTCCGCAAGCATAGATATAGAGGAACATATTTGTTACCATAGTGTCACCATTGTTTACATAACTATCACTTGACAGGTAATTTGCATAACCTTTCAAAAATCGGTTTTCCCTATGCTTTGTTTCAATGCTTTGAGATATGTGGCTGAAATTTGTGTGAGTGCAAGCTGTGCCAGGTATCTTTAAAAGTGTGTCTCAGAATTTTTTTAAACCTTCTTAAACATTTTTTATGCCAGAAAAACTTCCAGAGCAGCGAATTTAATCCTAAATAGTTTCTTTGAAATTGTGCTAAAAATAACTAAGCAATATATACACAATCTGAGACATACTGTAGAAGAGCGTTGTGACAGCTTGTATTCCAGCAAGTTTGAGTCAGATATTTTGAAGTATTGAGACAAAACATAGGGAAAACAGATTTTTGAAAGGTTATGCAAATTTCCTGTCACGTGATAGTTATGTAAATAATGGTGACACTGTGGTTACCAAATTGTTCCCCTATATCTAGGCTTTCAGAAAATGTATAATTTACAGGGGTTCTGAGCTTACTAACCACCAGAGAATTGTTAGATTAAAAAGGTCAATTTCTTGTCTTGGAACCTTAAGGACATACCATTTTACGGCACATATGGAAAACTACGTGTTCTCAGCAGTATGTCGTAGCATGTGTCGCAAATCTGGTTGACGACTTTTCATATTTTACGACATAACGAACAATCGTTTCGCGATGTAGTCAATCGATTTTCCGGACTGATTTTCACAGGGATTTCCACAAAACCTTTAAACATTTTTAAAGACTTAAAGTGACTTCTAGGCCCGTACAGTTCTTAGTCGACTCAAATTTTACACTCGAACTTCAATGCGCTCTCGGGCGCCAACAAAGCAAATTTCAATGCTCCATTTTTCAGTTCAGTGTGGAAATGGCGCAGGGTTCGCTGCCTTCCCGATAACTGCTTTTATTTCTGTGTATTTCATAGTAAATCTGATGACAGTTTACTAAAAATATGACGGTTACAATGATTGAATTAGCTATGACGCAAATTCTCAACGGCCATGATTATTATTTGTCACCGTAGAAACGTACATGGACTAGCGATATTCCTTTTACCTTCTTTGCATTAAATACTCATAAAGTAAATGTTTTCGGCAAGTCCCGTAAATTTAATCAATAATTGTTTTTTTTACTGACATATAGTATATTATGCCACTTGGCGTTTGATGAAACTTGTTTAGAAAAGCTATGTACTTTCATTGATATTTTTTCATAATATATGATATCCAAAGACATTTACATGAACAGCATATCGAGGTGTCGCATATAAAATTGCAATTATAGTAAAAGTAAAATTTAGACTTTTCGTACAAAGTATCCCTTAATTTGGGGTCTGAATGCTCCTGATTAACATTAGTATCCCCAAACACGATTGGAACTAATTTGGGATAATTTGATAGTGAAGTAATGTCGTTTTAATCTGCAAATGTAAGCTCAACTACTTTTCTTTTCTTGCAATGCACTTTTTTATATAAGTAATTTGTAGTATTGCAACTTTGGGCTATAAGGCACCTAACACTTTTGACAAATTTTAACAATATAAAGATCCAATTCTCCCAAATTAGTTCCAATCGTGTTCCCCGTACAGTTTTGATCCTGTTTTGATTATATTACCTTTAGCGCCTGTTGAATTTTAGATATTGTCTTAAAAAGAGTTACAAGAGGAAACTTTGAATTTACGTCGTAATTTATGCATTTAAGTAAAATCAGACGTGCTTACAGGATTAGTGACAAAGATCCTTTTTCAATATTACCTCGAATAAACCACTCTTCAGGATAAAGTAACTTTTACAGTGGCACAGGGGTACCAGTGCGAGTGGGTCATTACAAATGTACTCTAGATTAACCCTAAATATATGCATCTTGAATGATATCAAGGTGATAAATTATGAAAAGAATCAATGGAAACTCTCGGTATATATTGTTGTTGTGAATGTAGATTAATTATAGAGTCTGACCAATGATGTATCTATGAAGACATGGCGAAACTTTAAACAACTAGTTACCTAGGGAAAGAGATATATTCCGACTGAAATTAGTAAAATCAACTTGGACAGCGTGTTGAGAAGTAAAATGTGTGGCTCGTTGTTTTCAAAATAGTTGATTACCAAAGATATCCGATGATTCACTATATGAGTGCCGTCCCAGATTCCTTGATTAAGTCTGTCATGCCTCCCATATATGACGCCAAATGTACCTTTATTAAATTAAATAAAATTAATGGGTAAGGCAATGTTCGATTACAAATAGAGATACTTCTTTAAAAATCATGCTTGGGTCAGGGGTTGCTGGCACTTGACTACTGTCAGGTCTTGACCACCACGGCCAAGAAGCAAATAAGTAATAACACTGCCAGCTCTATTAACCATAATTTGTACGTCTTATTTTCGCTTTTATTCCATGGAACAGAGGTTCGTCTCCTTATCGAAAACTCCCCTTTAAGTGGAATCCATCTCGTGGAAGGAAAGCTTTTATGAGTACATTGTATCAGACAATGACGGTTTCATTCAAATTGTCCTTGCTGTCATTACAACTGGTTGTTTCCCAGTAATCGATTCTTCAGAGCGCCCACCATTGGATAGTTTCCCATTTTGATTCACAGCCATCCACTCTCTAGATAATTGCCAAATCTTGATTTTATGGCCCTACGAGTGCAAAGTTGATGTTTTTTTCTTCCATATATATGTAACTTAAATGCACCTGATAATTGCAAAAGTGAAATCAGCAAGACTTGTTGGTAATTTTCAATTCTGTATGACGTAATGAATTATTATTATTATTATTATTATTATTATTATTATTATTATTATTATTATTATTGTTGTTGTTGTTGTTGTTGTTGTTGTTGTTGTTGTTGTTGTCGTCGTCGTCGTTGTTATCAAACACTAACTACCATGAAAGGAAAACGTCCCACAGTCAACTTTCAATGAAGAAAATATTCTTTTATTATGTGAACATATTTGTTTCCATAGCTAATCAAAAAGAAGAAATTTCAAAGGGCTATCCAGCTTTTTATTCGAGCTCACATTGCTTTAAAAGTGAATAAAGACGTTTATGAGTGGCATGTTAATAAAAGTTTAATTTGCATATATAATGAACTTTCCTAATTAGAGTATTATGTCCAGAAATACTACCAGACTTGGTACAGATATTGATTCTAGAGTGCTATAATACAATTCAATGACACTTAGCGGTATCATTTAAATTAATTGCTAATTTGCATACACAATGAATTTTTGTCTTTAGGGTGAATGTCCAGAAGTACTGCATCGAATGTTATGAAATGTGGTACAAGTGATAATCTCTCGGTTTTATAATAGGATGCAAAAATGTTTGGCAACATCCTGTCCGTTAATTACTAATTAACTTATTTATTGATCTTTTTGTAATTAGAATGGCAACCAAGATTGGTTTTACGTTTTCATCACCATGGAACTTATTCTTGGCCATTAAGCCCCATCTGTATCGCAGTATTTTAAATCACAGACCTAATTAATGAACAGGACTCTATTCTCTCCAAGGACTTGTAATCAAAGTACCCATTAACAAGTTGGACTGTGTCATCAGCGATTACTTGTCGGTTCTAACTGACTTTGCTGTTATTACAACAATAACAGCCGTGTAGCAACTTGCCGGAATTGGATTTTTTATATTTCTAATTAATGTTACACAATTCATGTTTGTGTCCTTTCACAAACAGACTTCAAACGTACTGGGGTTTTTTCGCCATTTCCTGTTTAGTATATACTTAAGCCAGTAACATTCATGATTTTTAATCCTACAGCAGAATCAATCTTTGAATAAGATAAATTTGATCTAGATCATTATGAATTAGCTTTTTATGCTTATCGTCAACTGCATTTGTTAGCTAATTGTAGATACTAAGTAAAATCAGAATGTAATGTTTTATGGCATGAAAGGATCACAAAAAAATTTACAAAGTAAATGAAAGCAAGCAAGTTATAAATTTTGTGTTTTAAACCTGGAATATTGTAAAGCTTAATGTACCACATTGTTGTATAAATAATTAGATTATTTTATATGTGATGAAATGTCGGACACGAGTCGGGAATTACAATTTTATATCACGAGACAGACGCAGAAATTCCCCAACTCATGTGAGAAATGTTCATCCCAGCCAACATGGGGGGGGGATTCTATTGGTCTTTGACAAAACTACAAAGGGATGGACCATTTGTGATCTTGGGGTTGTAAGCGTCCTGACATGCAATTCCATTTGAACGCTAACCCTCAGGCTTAATTCTACGATTTGATAATTGTTTGTTGTTATACAAAATCAGAATGGTTGTTAACATTTTAACACTTTTTTCTACTCAGATTTCATCCATTTGTCAATCCCCCTTACATCTATGGTCTCATTGTTGACCCATGAGGTCAGAGAAAACTACAGAGAGAGAGAGAGAGAGAGAGAGAGAGAGAGAGAGAGAGAGATATTCTATATGTGGACTCGAGCTCAGAAAGCGTTCACATTCATTATTTACATTTGTGTTTGTCGGTAATGCACATTTTCGTTGAGTGTTTTCTTTTCTGAATTTGGCTGCTGAACGAAAGTAGAGCAAATGACATCAAACTCCTCCACATTGACTTAAAAGCACAAAATAGTTCCGCATCCAACTGTGTAAAGCCTTGAATATGCCGAAGCAACATGAGCAGCGCCATCTAGTGGCCTAGAAACTAACTCCTCTCTACTTAACCACTCCCCCTCGGTATTTTATTGACGTGACACGAGGAGTGACTGTTAACTATGTTTAGTGTTCTGTGCTATCATTGCTTTTTGACACAAATTTTTCGAAGATAACTTCTTGATTCCACATCTGTAAAATGAGAAGAGCTGACATCTCTTGTCGAAAATACACCACCCTGTCGATAGCAACAATTTTTGGGATGCCCAATGATCAGTGATCAATCTGGCGAAACAAATCAAATATCGAAATGTTCAGATTATTTCATTAAAATCGACAGTACAAAGACAACCAGCGCATGTACGTTTACACAAAGGATTTTCTTAAAGTTCAGTCGATACAAATTTTATTGAACACTGTCTCAATGTTCTCCAATGTGCTATAGAAATGTTGTCAAGCAAGCAGCAGCGTCCTTTCCACACACGGCTTGGTTAAAGCCGGCATGGCATAGTCTCCCTAAAGTTTCGAGGGAGGGTTTTCTGCCCGAAGAAAAACCCTTAGCTAGCGAAGTTGGATATTGATTCTTTTCTGCTCTTACCACGTTACGCGCATCTATAAACAGTTTACACCCTCCAGTTACACAAACGTGTTTGTATTTCTGGCATCATTTGTTAGAAAGTACGGTAAAAATTACTTCACAAGGTATTAACTGAAGGCAGCAAATGCAATCTTGCAGACCAGTATTGATGTAATAACTCAATCAATCATAACCAACTGTTGATAACGAGACACAAAACGCACAATGTCAGAAAGAAGTGTATTCAGCGATAATGTTTGCTTTTCCTATTGTGCTGCACTTCAGATATACATTGATTGGTGGCCGATCTTATCTAACACTATGAACTTTTGCTCTTTTCAGGTCTGAATGGGTGACGTCATGGTGAACAGCGACTCTGGTGACCTTGAAGTAACAACACGATAAATTCGACGAAGACTGCACCGCTGATTCTTGTATAACTTTTATCGTTTTACTGATAGTGCTAAGGAACGTAGAAATACCAGGGAGTAACTTTAAATTGACTGTGAACTAGAAGCTGTGCCATATATTTGTTTTCGTCCTTATAAAGTGGAGGAAACGCCACTATGATTAATAAAAATATGTTATAAGATATATACAATAAGCGAATGTTCTGATTTCTGACTTCGTGTTCATTGACCTATCATCACAGAAACAAAATTATGCTGAAACCCACTCAGCAAGTGCAAAGTCCACTTCAAGACGTGAAAAATTTACGAACGTCTGAACATTTAATAACTAAATTTGGCAAAATTTCACAATTTTGTACAAGTTAGATGGCCTCGTGCTGACACATATAGTACTTTACACCGCTTAGCGACAATTTAAACATGACCGATTATTGAAATGTCTTTTAAAAGTGACCTATCCACATCATATTGTAATTGTTTCTTTGTAATTCGAATTAGAATACTGCAGTTTATATGCTGAAATCATTGCAATGCTGAAAGTACTTTTTTACAAAAAAACTGCTTGTGCATGAACGATTTGTCGTCGGACGTATGGGAGAATCATCAAAGCGTACGATTCTCTACAAAGCATGCCATTTCAGGAATTGTCGGTATCATTGAAGGAATCATGGAAAGTATAAAGCAAAGCTGGAATTATTTATCTGCAAGAAAAGCAGCAAACCACTGAAGAAACGAGACTGGTTATGCTAATTACAACTCAATTAATGGACAAGCTACCTAGCGGCCGATATAGCGTCACTGTGATTTATAAGAGAATTTACAAAATATAGTAGGTTTTGGCTGGTTTATCACACAGGGGAAAACGTGTTGTCATTTTGCTTGTACTTTAATTTGTTATGTTAACAGTTTATTTCATTCTTTCACGGTTTGCATTTTCATTTTATTATGTTAACATTTTTATTTCATTCTTTCATTTTGTTTTCGTTTTTAATATATTATGTTAACATTTTTATTTCGTTCTTTCATTTTGTTTGCATTTTTATTTCATTATGTTTACATTTTTATTTCATTCTTTCAGTTTGTTTGCATTTTTATTTCATTATGTTAACATTTTTAATTCGTAGACCTGTCCCACAATCCTTTTAATTTATTAAAATACCTGGTACCAATGGTTTGACACTTGCTAATGAATTAGTAGCCTTTACTTTGCTGATTCCCTTCGATCGTCATCCCAAGTTGGTCAGTTGGAAGATATGTATATGATAGCTTAGATGCTAGTCAAAATGAACTTATTGTACTCCAACTGGAATCGCCTTTTCCGCAACTTAGTGTCAGTTCAATTGAGCTTCGCCAAACCAGCATCGAGACTAAGGTGGTTGAGGACATTTTTCAGCCTGAAGTATTCTGGAACCTCGAGATGTTCGGCATATTTCTACACCCCATTATCGGCATGATATGACAATTACGTCATATTACAGCCAGCTTATTCTTCGTCAGAGGGTAACATAGATCTGCGATATTTCTTATACGTATGCTAAGGTTTTCCATCAAACTTACACTTTAAAATCAGGACACGGACAATAACAAAGTAATATAACTATCAGAGTACAATACGCTTAGGCCAGAGTAAAAACAAATCTTGTTCATCGGATTTTGTGACCAAGGTTCAGGAGCGGCGAGCGCAATTTTTTAAAATATTTTTTTAGGCCAAAGGTAACCGCGGTCCCTCGGACTGCAAATAATCTTTTCCCCTTTTAGGGTAACCAGAAATATCTCAGAGAAGATACACTGAGACTGATGGTTATTGAATTCAACACTTTATTTCTCAACAATAACATAGGGAATTACATATACAGTCCGTGTTTGTACAACATATTCTGAGTATTTCAACATGCTCTCAGAATAAAACTGATGTGCACAGCAAATCATTGAAATCCAACAATTCAGTATTGTACTTCAATATCCTCCTGCTAGAACCTAGCATCTGAGTTTTTCAATTTATTTTGGCCCCATGTCTTGGCCTCTTTACCGCTGTCCGACACATTTTACACAACGGTCTAACAACACTGTATTGTGATCTGACTGAAATTATATAGTCGTTGTTTAGAAGGTGCTCTTGTTCTCCACAATAGAAACAACAAGCTTCAAATGAAAAGTATTAATTTGCCGAAAAAAAAATCCAAATCGGGAAAAGTAGAAGCGGCGATTCTGATGAGCAATTTATTTTTTCTTTCTGGCCTTAGCAATGGTTACAGAAATTATGTCTCCTTTGCGTGGATGACCAATAATCGCGCCTGTGAGAAATATTTCATGAAAATACGGTGTCGGAAGCCTTTTTATTGTTGTTAGGGCTTTTGACTGCCGTGTGATTGTGTTTACTTTCCGGGGAAGTGTCCCTCCTTCTCGCTCGGGCAAGGATATCGATAGCATTGCTTCCCTATCTTCGTCCTCCGAGCTTTGATACTGAGAAGTCAACACTGAACTTGCATTCTTTATCTTCTCCTCATCACAATCAATAAACTGTTTGCTCACTTCGATTACTAGATTTTAAAACAAAATATCTCAGGTAAAAATCACCATTATGTCAGTGTATAAATAAAAACAATTTCAAAGGAAAAACAGTATACTCAATCTCGTTGTAGCCATGAGGATAATTAAAGGTGTAGATATACGATGTTATAAACATTATTTGGTGTGTACAGAACACGGCCAGTAGTACAGAAATAGTATTTGACTATCTATTCAGTGCTAAGTTAGTTTTGCACGTAACATCTGCTGATTTATGATTTCAACCAAACACATGTCCTTAAAGTGGAGAATGTTTGTGGAAATTCACAGAATACCCGGTAACGAATCAGCGACTGTGACGATCTACGCAACAGCTTACCACCTTGCGCGACAGTCTGCTGAAGTTTAGTCCTTCAATTTATTCTGACTTCTGTTTTGATGTTTATATGCCGACAGAATAAGTAAGAGCAACTCTAACAGTTGACCTGCCGCAAATTATTTGCAAATTTGCGAAATTGTCGTTTCCTTTCAGGAACGCTGTCATGAATCAAGGTTTTCTTTAGCGATTTCTTCATTTCGTACATCCATGTTTAATCATAGTACAATCATCGTTTTGCCCGTGCTAGATTCATTCTAAGTTCAAATCAACACAGTTTTCTTGAGCTTTAACTTCCCTGGATGAATGAAACACTAAATGAGTCAATTTGTGTTCGCTCCGTCAATGTGACTGAAAAATTGATAATGCTACCCTTTGATGTGACATCCCATTGAACAATATATTTAGCATGTTGGTTCTGGCCAGACCTCGAAACCTGCGGTTTTCGCAGCCAACTAGTTGCTCGTTTCTAAAGTCTGCGGTACGTCAATGCTGATATCAAGTTCACGCGCAGGTTCAAGGTCTTGCATGCGAGACACGACCACCCACGCCATAGCTGCGTGTTCAATAGGTTTGTGTTTGTATATAATATAAGTTACGCCCTCATCGTCGATTGTTGCAGCAAGGAATTTGAACAGGGGACACTGTGTCCCACTACTGTTTATTTTAGGGACATTTTGCACATTTTGCGAACAACATGCGTCAGTATCAATCAAATTTTGCATCGTTTTTTTATTTTGAAAAAATCAAGCTACCGGGATCGCGTCGCTATGCTTTAATTTTCAGGCCATTGCAACAATACGGTACTTTATCTGCCTCCAATCAGAGCTCAGTCCATGTCGTCAGTAATAGATATTACATGCAGACTACACCCATAGAGCACAGTCGATTCATGAGTGCGGCCGAGGTGACCCGCAGTGCGTGAGAATGCGGGACTACAGGCTAGGTGCTGTTGGGGGTCATTGTCGCAAGACATATATATATATATATATATATATATATATATATATATATATATATATATATATATATATATATATATATATATATATATATATATAAATTAATGTGCTAACCCAAGAATTAATCTTACCTGTAGACTTTCAACTTCAAAAGTTGGAAAGACCTAGATATATATGCTGTATTGAATGATGATGTTTGAATAGACAATAATAATGATTATGCGACGACTGCAAGTGCATTAAACTTTAGTAATGGACATCCTGTGTACTTAATGTGCATCTTTACTTTATTTCCAGTTTCCATGACTTTGAAAACGTCCAACAGAATTACCAAATCACAACCATTTCTTCATGAGGCGCAAGTAGTAGCTTACTTTTGAAGATTCACATCTGTCAGCAAAACGGATTGATTTCATGAATGGAGTTGAGTTGAATTGATATGTGTACCTTGCAGAAAACTCGAATAGGTCGGTATAGAAATTTGGCGCATGTAAACTGGATAAAACTTGAAAATTTCGGTCACATTGTCTGATTTGTTATGGTGGATGTAGCTACGCAAAGTGACATAAAGGTCCTCTTCTTTGTGATGGCATATATTGTAGGGTACGGTCAGATGGAAAGAAACATAATGAGAAAAGGGTCTGTTACCGTCTTGTAAAATTCATCAATATAGAAATATGCCTTAATTTTTCAGATTACACTGTGACAAATTTCAGCCCACAAACACAGGGAGCTGATTTTATCAGGCTGAAAGCAATTGCTCTATCCTGCACACTAGATTTCTGAAACGTTCCTGTTCAAAGGAATTTGAGATTGTATGGGGAAAATTGCATGGGTGATAAGGCAATAATGATTCTATCAAAAGTGCTGAGAAAAATTGCGGAGTCAGCATTTTTTCACGTTCTTCGTATATAAAGTAATATTGCCGTCTTATCTTGCTACGTGTAGGCCTACAACTGCGACTCTACATTCCAATTTTCAAAATGACTTTGATGAACCAACCTTAGGGAAAGCTCTACTGCCCAGCTTTGCTGAAGCTTTGACCTCCTGACCTTTGTTAAAGCTTCAACGTACCAACCTCATTCGAAGCTTCTACTTTCTGACCTCTGGTAAATCATCAACCAGCTAACCTTTACTGTAGCTTCGATATCCTGACTTTGTTTGGAGCTTTAACATATCAACCGTTGTTGAAGCTTCGACCTTATGGCCTTTGATTAAACATAGGCCAGCTGACCTTTAACCATTGTTGTGATATGCAACCTCTTTCAAAGCTTTATTGTGCTGCAAAGATTATCCAAAGGTTATTCCTTCACAGGTACGGAGCGGTAAACTTTCGGTAATTTTTTCAGTCATTGTGTTCTGACTTGGTACAGTTGCACTTTTTCGTTCTAATCTCATACAGCATGACAAAATGTCGGTATTTGGCTTTCCAACATGTATAGCCTATAAGTACAGTGTGTACAGCTTACAATATGGTTGACAACTAGAGTGAAGTTCAATCGTCAATTATACAAGTTCTGTCAAAAAGTTTTACATAGGTCATTTTAACAAGTCCTTCTCTATGGACTCGAGTAGATCTTGAAAATCTAAATGTTAGGCATAACAAAATTACTGTAAAAGTCATCAAAACTTAAGGTTACATCTGCTGTAATTTATCTCAAACACGATTGGAACTAATTTGGGATAATTGGATCTTCATATTTTTCAAATTTCTCAAAGTGTTAGGTGCCTTATAGCTGAATGTTGCGATATTACAAATTACTCATAAAAACAGTGTATAACTTAAAGAGAAAAGCAGATGAGCTCACTTTTGCAAATTATAGAGACATTACTACACCATCCAAGTATCCCAAATTAGTTCCAATCGTGTTCTCAGTATAGTATTATGAAATGTGACTGTGCATTTGAGTATATTTTTCACAAAGTTTTCTGGGTTTTTTTCTTTTTCATTTCCTTCTGAAATATCCGATAACTCTTCTTCACATTGGTCTTTCATGTTTTATTTGTGTCTACCAATATGTGTTTTACATTTTCGTTTGTTCAGGAGACTTACAGGGCCAGTAAGAGTTAGTTTGATGATTTTTTCACTATTTTTGTTTTGTATGTCAGTTGCAAGTTCTTGTTCAACAATAAATAAGGCCAAAGTAATTAAATTCTTTGTTTTGCGTCCCCACCCGCCTAGGTTTTTAAGGTTTCCATGAAAAACACACACAGTGTATTTAAATAGGAAATTTAAGGACATGACCGCTTAGCTTTTCTGAACGAAAATTTTGTTACAATTTGTTATTTGCTGCAATCAAATTACATTGTGTTAATTTTCTTGTGTGTGTTTTAGCCGCTTAGACGCGTACCTTTTCCCATTTACAGTGGACGCAAAACAAAGAAAGGATTAGAAAAAGTTTCAGTCAAGACTCACAACCTCTATGAGCATTGTGATTGAAGAAAATGGGCATCAGATTTCAATGAAAAATATTGCAAGGGATTTTTTGCTGGAGATCCAGTCTTATTAGACAGGTGTAATAAATTCCTTTGAAGAAAAGGTTGTTTCTATACAAGTTGTTTTTTGTTACATAAAATAAATTATTGATTTCATTTACCTCGTGTTTTTTTCTGTTTTAATTTATTTATGGTCTGAGCATGATAATGTAAATCTTATAATGCATCAAATTACATTCCTCAATAACAATCTAATAGGACTTTGATTGTACAAATTTTAATATATTAAATTATTCATTTAAAAAGTTTAAAAATTTATCTTAAAATTTATTAAAATTTACTTTAACATAATTTAATCATTTTTCAATTGCTGATATTTTTCTAACTTAATAATATTCTCATGGATAACTTACATCACTTGTGCATAAACCTTAGGTTCAGTGTTTACATACATACAGCACCCACACAATCAATGAAAATACTGCATCCAAAGTACATGGACGACTGATGCAAGGTATGTTATACCATATTAGTCTGATGAACATTGCTAAGTTAAAAAACTTATACCTATTTTGAATTGATGCACATAGATATCATACATGGAATATTTTTGTCTGTAATCAAGGAAATCATGCAAGTACTGTTGGGATGACCAACACCCTTTATTAAAAGTACGTTAAAATAATGTATAAACTACACTATCATATTGTAAAGACACATTTTAAAAATACCTAATAAAATGATGATAATATTTCTGTATTGAGTAGTTTACTCTGAAGCAGGAAAAACAAAGCAGATGCATGCATTGGTGCAGAAGACATAATCTCATGAAGATGAAATTCACAGACCGTTTTTGAATACTCTGTCATCAGAAAGGTATTATCAAAAGGGCATGTCTAGAATATTGTCTCTTCACTTCTTAACTCTGCAAGGTGTTTAGTTTATTGATACAGCCTGTACAAGTATATGAACAGTCAGTATTGCTGTTGCTGAAAATCGAATTTAAGTCTGGAATAGAAATCATTTGTCACATTAACAATGGTCATTATACACATATACATGCCAGAATACTGGGCTTTTAGCAGGCTATAAAGATTTAGACAAGAAACTATAGTTGACACACATAACTGGGAAAAACTGAAAAAATACTCAAAACTTACAACTTGTGTCCATGTAACCTTGAAATTTGAAAGGAATAAATTCAAAATGAAAGAAATACAAACGGTTTTTGTCATTGGTCACACATGACATAAGTTATTTCAAATTATTGGATTGTAAAATATGAAGTGAAAATTCTAGTCATTGTCAGTTGCTTTTGTTGTCTTTTTTCCAAGTCTGTCATTCCATTAAGGAACTCGCTGATGGTTGGCAAGATTGATGACATTGTAGGGATATCTTCAGATAATTATCTGATAACTCATCTGCTCACAATGGATAGAAAAGTTATTTAGAAACAATCACACCAGAGTTACAGTGCAGTACATGTGATCCAACCAAATCGCTTTTTGAACTCACCCTTTTATCATATTTATTGTATTTGATTTGGATAAATGCACTCACTACCTGAAATGGTTTTTTACACTATCCTAAGGGTTTTCAAGTCTGATTTAAAAACAAACATTTCAGGAAAAACTGACATATGAGAGGAATACCACCAGGATTCCCAATTCACTGTGCCATTGAACATAAATGCTGATGACACAAGTGGAAACAAGTCAAAACAGTGGGACTACTACCATGTACTCTAAATACAGCTCTCTAGGCTGCCAGTAATAGAAAAAAATCAACTTAAAACTATGCCCTTTATTTCAACATCCAAAATCATTCAGCCATTTGACCTTTTGGCAGTACTGCGAACAGACCATGTAGAGCATGTGATGTAAGTATAACACCTCTACAGATTTACAAATTTCAACTGTTACTAATATTTTACCTATTTCCGTTTTGTATTATTTACCGAAATATACATAAAGTAAGGGCTAAAATTTTTTTTAGATGAATCCTATGTAGATAAAGTCTAGTGCATTCACTTGAATAGAACTTAGCCTGTGCATTCAGGACAACGATATTATAAGTACATTTCATGTGTTTCACTGAAAGGTTTCACTGTACATTGTCTTCTTCGGTTGTGTTTTGGAATAACACAAAAAGAGACACCAAATTCTATAATGCTTCCAAAACAAAAAGACAGATACAAGACCAATTCATAATTCAGAGTGTAATACTAACCATGCATTATCAATACACAGTAACAGTAAAGTAAGATTGTAGCATACAGTAAGGTTATTGATCATATGGTTCTTGCAATTTTGGCATCTCCTGATGTAATGACTTTCATTATTTTCCTATATTTAGATTGATAAGATATCTCTTAGTCATATCACACGGAGACAATTTGCAGGAGATAAATAATAAAGAAGATAAACCTGATGGAATCAGAAACTCAAAGATAGAATTATGAAGGGAAACTGGCATAAAAGAAAACCAGCAATTTCTATTTAATGTAGATAAATTCTGTACATATTGGTTAGTGCAATTTGGAGAACTTATTTACAAAATTCTTGAAACCTACATACCCATGGTAAAGCTGGAGCCATTAAAGACTGTTCATATAATAGTGACTCAAGCATATGAATAAATACACGTACAACATTGTATTATCAAACACTTGATATTTGTTTCTCATTTTACGACTGACCCAATTTAATCCTTGCACCATTAAGTAATGTTGGGATTAGAAAAAGCTTTAACATCCTCAATGTTAACTGGTACAATACGGATTTTGTCGACCTAGATTATACAGCTATAATACAGACACTCCCAAGGTCGAGTCTTTCTGATGTACACCCTCAGTGCACAAAAATGCATTTTTGGCCTTAATAATTATTACCAAGTAACACTATATTTCATTTTTTGCCTATTATTTTGAGTGTCACATCTCAAGATAGACTACATTCAATTCTGCTAAACCCTAACAAAAATCTTATGACAGAAATAATAGCACTAATCAATAAAAATGATCAGCAAATACTGCAACTCCCGATAGAAAAAAAATGACTGGTCATCGTTTCATAGGCGTCTGATTTCAACAGTTTCATTGGGAGCATTATAATATTTGGGTAAGTGTGGTTGTACATTGAACATATGAGCATCCTTGTTAATATATTTGTGTCTCATTGTCCGACTGACCCCGTTTTTCTGGACAAGGAAATAAAAAAAATGTTTGTGATTTGAACAGTGTTCTCAGAGTTCAAGCCTACCAGGGCTGATATTATTTGATATTTTTGCCAAATATGCTGTCAGCCAATAAAATGGAGCCACCTTTACCAACTTAAGTAATTAACTCCTGTCTTTGTCTTTCCTCCATGAGGGTCCTATGAACTGTTTTGTTTGGACGCCTACTTCCCATTTATTTATCATGAGCAATAAAAATCATACCAAAATAATCAACTAAAATTTTGTTGGCACCATAGCAAATGTATTCACATCATCATATATTAATTTTCAATACAGATTCAAATCGCTTCATTTCACGTAGCACGCTGTGAATCTGTACCAGTTGGTTATGTGAAGGCATACCGCCTCTTATCTGAGGGTAGTGCATCAATTCAGAAACGTTCTTCTTATGACCATGTCAGCAACACTATATGCATCAGTATCAAACACCAAGCGCTGAATATTCATCAACCAAAGCCATTTTATGAGTTTTATTTATAATGTAGCAAGAATTATTATCAGCAGTTGCAGCTTCTATCCCATTTACAAGATGCTCTTGCTTTAGTCTGGTTCCCTGGTCCATTTCTTCATTGTTTTGGCACACCATAGTGGTAAAAATTACCTCCATGGGCAAACGAAATCTAAGTCCGAAGGTAGCTACACATTAGAAATAAATTTAATGCATTCACTGCCTTCGTACTATTGACCAATGACTGCTATACTTACAATAGCCCATACCTGACCCTATTTTCATGAGCAGTGAGCCAGTGGTAGCAATGGGGCAGGAGACCATACTATATGTGCTTTTCTTACAAAGTTTACAAGTAATGACTTCATACTTTTTCGGATTTTTATCATGAACTTCTATAAAATGATTCAAGATTATATTTCTTAAAGCCCCCCACCCCGACCATTATTTGTGAATGTAGCCTTAATACTCGATGTGGAATCTTCTGTTATGCCATATTCAGGTAACACATGTTGTACCGACAATCACGAGGTACACTTGAAGAACAGAAGAAATTAGACACATCATCCATCAATTCATCTATATGCTGACAGAACTTGGTAGCAAACTGCTAACGTAAAAACAGTTTTTTTTCATGAACAATCTTGAAAATCTCCAAAACTCTATAATTTGGAAAATCTGAATGAATGAATTGAATGAATGAATTGTTTATTCAACCAGATAAACGGACAATTACAAGAAAATATTACAGTCACTATGAAAGTATGACTTTATCTGGTTTGGACCATAGAAATAGTCCATAAGGACTAGTCGAGTCCATGGCCCACTACTCAGCTAAAAACTGCAAACGATGATGCCATAAGGGCTCAAGTAAGACAAAAATACATATCGGAGATAGAGGAAATAAAATACATTAGATACATAAACAACTCAAGAAAAAAGATACATATTGTTATATGTTCATTAAGTAGTTTCTTAATTTTACTTTGAACCTTTGTCTACACGTTATTTGCTTAAATGAAGAAGGAAGAGAATTCCAATGTTTAATTGCTGCATACTTAATGTTGTGTTGTGTGACTGTAAGCTGACTGTAAGCCTGTTTAGGAATACAATAATTGCTATGCTCTACTGATCGTGTAGAGTACCCATGGCGAGGAAGTTCAAACACATTGTTAATAGTGATTGGAAAACCGTTATTTTTGAAATCAAAAACAAAAAGGCAAGAACAGTAATTACTTAGTTTAAAAATATGAAGGATGTTTAGTTGACGAAAGAGGGGATTTGAGTGGGCATGAAAATCAGAAAAAGTAATCAAACGGACAATTTTTTGTAGGCGGTAAATAGGTTCAAGGAAAGTAGTGTAAGTATTTCCCCATATTTCTAAGCAGTACGTTAAGTGTGGTAGAATGAAGGCATTGTAGAGTTGAAGTAGGATAAACTTTGGAACGAAATGTCGAAGACGTGAGATAAATCCAACTTTGGGGGTTATTTTATTTATCACATTCTTAATGTGTGGGAACTGTCAATTGTTACACCAAGATGATGAAACTTCCTTAATCTGTTGATTTCCAAGGTATAAATTACCGTGTAAAGTTACACGTTTTTGACGTGTTTTAACTACCATGTAATTAGTTTTTTCTGCATTAACAGTTAATTTGTTCGCCATGCACCAGTCATTGACTTTATGAAATTCACTATTTATATGGTTGAGATGTAGTGTTTGAGAGTCTAAAGATTTAAAAACATTTGTGTCATCAGCAAAAAGTCTGAAATTAAAGTAGCTAGTAGAGTTATTGATGTCATTGATATATATCAAAAAAAGAGTTGGCCCTAGAATGGAACCCTGTGGAACTCCACATGTAATTTGACGTGGTTCTGACACTTTTCCATCTATTACAACTGAATGCTTGCGATTTTCAAAGTAATTTCTAAACCAAAGTAGTGGCTGACCTCTTATTCCATAAAATTCGAGTTTTTGTAAAAGTATATCATGGTTGATAGTGTTAAATGCCTTTTTAGGTCGACAAATATACCAACAGTTGTGCAACCATTATCCATTTGATCTGTTAATTCTGCAATAATATCTGCCAGGGCAAGTTTAGTGCTATATTTCTTTCTAAAGCCATATTGAGTTTGTGAGAGAATGTTATGTTTTTCGAGGAAGGAGATAAGCTGCTTATTTACAGGTGTTTCAAAATTTTTTGCTAAAGACAGGTAAAACTGAAATCGGTCTGTAGTTCCCAACATCAAACGGAGACCCCTTTTTATAAAGAGCTGTAATTTTGGCAAATTTACAGTACATTTACCAATGATTTTGACGATGAGATACAGCTGGATATTGATACACTACCTAATTAGGTTTGTCAGTTTGCTCGCGAATTTACCCTTTTAGTGGTCAACTTTTACAACTTTGCGCCAACATCAGACAGACTAAAACAGCAGGTGACGCAGCAAGATGTCTGTAAACTAATTTACCATGTAGTCTGTTTATATCTTTACAGCAGCTATCAGTTTCAATGGTGACACACACAGAGACTGGTTGCCAAGTTTTACAAGCAGTTCAAAGTAAAGTTTGTTCATTTTACACATCACTCTATTATTTTTGAAGTCATGAACTTTATCGATATCAACTACAAAGAACACTGTCCCTGAGTCTAAATTTGCAGTAACATCATTCTTTTACCACCTCTCCGTGAATTTGAACTGCTTGTAAAACTTGGCAACCAGTCTCTGTGTGTGTCACCATTGAAACTGATAGCTGCTGTAAAGATATAAACATACTACATAGTAAATTAGTTTACAGACATCTTGCTGCGTCACCTGCTGTTTTAGTCTGTCTGATGTTGGCGCAAAGTTGTAAAAGTTGACCACTAAAAGGGTAAATTCGCGAGCAAACTGACAAACCTAATTAGGTAGTGTATCAATATCCAGCTGTATCTCATCGTCAAAATCATTGGTAAATGTACTGTAAGTGCGTCTGGAAAGTAACCATGAGCTAAAGAAAGGTTGATAATATGTGCTAGGGGACTGGAAATATAATCAGCAGCATCCTTGACTAATAAAGGGTGAATATAATCATGACCGTGGCCTTTTTTGGATCTATGGAGCGTAATTCATTAACGACGTCACTTGCAACAACAGGATGAAAGAAAAAGGACCTATTGTGGTGTCTCCTAAGATATTGCTTAAAGTTGACATTGGCTGTAATTTGTGACGCCAAATTGGGACCAACATTTGTAAAATAATTACAGAAGACCTCAGCAATTTTTGTGCTGTCAGTTACTTCTTCATTATCAACCTTTAACTTATTTGGTGTTAAACTATTTCTAACGTTACTATTTAAGATTTCGTTTATAACTTGCCATGTTTTCCCAGAGTTACCATGAGCATTGTTGAACTTATCACAAAAGTACCGTTTCTTTGCATGTTTTAAGACTTTCGTCAAAATATTCCTATAATTCTTATAATATTGATTTATATGAGTGTTCATTGGCGCTTTTTTCCTCTTTGAATATAAAGAATATTTTTTCTTAATTGAAATAAGAATGCCCCTTGTCAACCATTGTTGATTTACGGCAATTACTCATCTTAACTGGAAGGTGCTTTGACGCTACACTGTAATATTTTTCGTAGAACAGGTCATAAGCCGTATTCGGGTCATGACTCTCATAAATCGGTTGCCAGGTGACATTTCCCAATTCATTCAAGAAAGCTTCGCAATTGTACCGAGTAAAATCAAACTTAATGTGTGATTTAAACTGTTTAAAAACATATCTCAAGTTATTCACAATTACAAAGGTTGACAAGTGATCAGTAATATCTGTGTCGATACATCCACAATCTAAAAAGTGGTCTGTGATGTTTGTGATCACATGATCTATTGTAGTACTTGAAAAGTCATTGACACGAGTGGGAGTATTAATAATTTGTTCAAAGTTATACGACTTTAACAGAGTTAAATAAGATTGGCGGCATTTGAAGTCGACATAACATCAATATTGAAATCGCCAACTATAATACACTTTTTGTTTTTTAAAGACATAAGGTACAGGAAATTTTCAAAACTATCCAAAAAGTCTGAAATAGGTGTGTTCGGCTGTCTATATACTACTCCAACAACAATTTTTGTCTTCGCAATGGCAGTCTCAATGAATAACGACTCACTATTTGCAATATGCAAATTGGGAAGTTGCGCCTGTGGCAATGTGGAATGCACATACATTGCTACACCGCCACCTTGTGAAAATTCTCTGTTACTAATGTGTAAATTGTATAACGATAATTCAAAAGGAGAATGATCAATACTGTTATGTAACTATGTTTCAGAAAGAGCAATTATTGGGAAACTGTGGTCAAGCACATTTAGCAAAGCATGAAGATCATCAAAATGCTTACTGATTGATCTTATATTGAAATGACAAACTGAGAATGGTGTGAATTCACAATTTTTAGATTTACCTTGATTGAAGCCGTCAATGGAAACGGATGTACAGCAGGATTTCGTAATGCTCTCTTGTGAACAAAAGTCCATCATAAATGGAAAAAAAACTCGATTATCCTTGAAAAGTTAGTTTATGCGATTTACGGCTTTTGCTGACGAGACAGAGATAACTTCTGATGTTTCATCTTTCCGAGTGAATATCTTGCCATTGCTTGTCCAAATAAATCTCCATTTCAGCTGCTTTCTCCTTTCGTTTACTTGGTGGAAAAGACGCTTCATCGGAGGTGTCAGGTTTTCGTTTATGTAAATGTTATTGGTGTTGTTGTCCCCTACTCGAATTTGATTTGGAGTTTGTCCGCGAAGATTCTTTCTTGCATAGTAGATACTGTTCCGTACCGATCTCCTGACAAATTTGACGATGATGGCTGGTGTTTGGTGTCGTTGTTGAGTCTGGTTTTGACGACTTGGAAGACGGTGACTGATGTCTATGTCGCTGGGCGTAATGTCAACGCCAACAGCAGCGGCAACTCGTACGACAATGTCATTTGTGTCTTCCCCGTTCCGTTGCGGAATTCCGTGGATTTCAATATTATTGCGACGACTGTACTGCTGTAAATCATGCAATTCCTCTTGTGTATTACTCAGTTCTCTTTGTGTAACAGTGAGTTGATCTTGTAGTCTGTCATTGTTAGCTTTCAGTTGAACGGTATCTAACTGAATTTCTTTAATTTCTTTCCTGAAGTTTTCAAAATACTCACTGACATAAGTAACAGACTTCTGTAGGTCGGACAGCCGGTTTTCAACAGATGAAATCTTTTCAATCTGCTTTCCAAGAAGTGCTAATGTTTCCATTATCTCCGATAACTGACTTTTGATCTCTTTGTCCGTAGTTGGAACGGCGTGCTGGATAGTGGGCCTCCTGCGTCGGCCATCTTGCTGCGCTTTGGCTCAGGGCTTACTTCACTGCTTGTACTCAGATTTTGACTTTTCTCTCCTCCGGTTTTTCTCCGTCTTCTTCTTGTCATTTAGAGCAATTAGTGTCTACAGCTAGACTTCATAAACCACTGTATAACCAGCAAGGAGTGTATATCAGCGTAATTTCAGTGAAAAAAGCAGTATAACCGGAGCCAAATTCATCCATGTTGCACCCAGTATGACGTAATCTCAACTCATAGACAGATTAGAGTACACAGAGGCACAATAATTACACAGGCCACACATCAGTTATGTGTCAGATGATCCAAACATTTAATATTTCAGTTAACTATATAACTATCAAAGTTTCTTATTATTTCAAACAGCAAACAAACAACGCACTATTTACTACTTATACCTGACGATATCGCCAAACATAGACATACCCATGGATTCCAATCGGAGAAATTTGAAGAGGAAAATGGTTGCGTTCAAATGGTACAAGAGTACAAACAGGCACAACCCTAGTTTAGACACTGTCGGGCATATGGCAAAACAGAAGTTTTGCGATTCCTATTAGATGGTGGGTAATGGAAAGGACCAGATAAAACCATGTGAGTAACTTGGTTTTTAACATATATCTACAAACACATCTTAAATGACTGGTACATTTAACCCGATTGGAAATACTGCAATCTGGATTAATGTGTTTTAAGTAAGGGCTTTCAGTCATTTTATATCATTAACTGGCGTGCAGAGATCGCTAGGTCATTATAGATCTACAATAAGTCTAGTCTTGATAATATTTTGTTTTGAGAAAGCTCCCACACAACTAGCTGAGCTGGTGGATGCAGTCAGTAAAAAAATCAATAGGTTCGATCATAACATTTAAAGGTGTTGCATAGTACGATAAATTACCTACAATTCTCTTTGATATGTATCAATGAAGGTTACTTTTATTTTAACTTTATTCAGATTTGCATATAGGCAATAATGTGCAGCATTCGAATAATTGTTAAATAATATCTAGTAAATGTATGTTTAGATATTTTAGTACCGGTTTCCAAATAACCATTAAACATCCACAAAAGTCACATTCTGTAGGTACTACAAATGCGATACTTTTAGGCAGCAAGTTATGACAAACTGAAGGAGTTATTCTCTGAGTAAACCAGGTGTGCAAATTTCTTTTGTCGTTTCAATTGGAAGAAATCAATATCCTTTCATTTCATAAAACAGGTGCCCCTCGTCTCCCCACTTTCCATCACATTTGTCTGCTTTGCTGAAGACACACTAAGTTGAAAATTTTACGAAAATACTATCTTCTCACTCAATCAAGCATAACTTTCCAAATTATTTAAAATGAGAAAGGAGAAGAATAATGTTCTTAAAAGTACATTTTCAGAACTTTTACAACTGGCGTATGAATTTGTCTATAAATAGGAGACATGGTAGACTTCACTGAGAAATCTCTAATGATTCAATCATAGTGAATTATTGGAAATCTACAGTACCGTGTGTGTGTTTTGTTTGTAGCGACATACTGTATACATCTACTAGTTTTACAATTCGCCAGAATGTGCAGTGCACCATCAAGCAGTCCCCAGGCTAACGATGACAGACAAAACCAACTTAAAGCTATACATATTCTTATAAATTTCTCAGCGCTGCAAACCATTGAGCTCCTGTAGCAGGCACACTAACAAATAGCCAGAGAATGTTTTACAACTTTTAGCAGTGACCTATGTATAATTTTCTTAGTAAAAGTATAATGCTCATTCGTTTTCTCATGCGAATTCATTCAAAGGGGCCACTTTAAAGTTTGTCATCTCTTAGAACATATAGCATCACTTTTATCTGCAATAAGAATTTTTTGAGAATAAGTGCAGAACATACACTGTCATCATAGTTAATCCAAGGCCCTTTTTATCATAGGTGTCAAGCAGGATCAGGAATAAAGGCACAGGGAGAGTCTTCCATGATCAACCATTACCTCTTTGGGTGAGAGACACATCCAATAAAGTCATGCGGCATGGTGGCAAAACCTGATAGAGACAACAACAGATATCTGGTAACAAAGCCAATTGGTTACTCAAGGGTTTTCAAAGGTTATATAACAGCTTACCTAAATCAGCAATTGGAAATTGAAGTGATAGTTGATGACACAACCCCAGGACACTTCACAAACTATTCAGCAGTAGTGGATAGGTCACTTGAACAGTGACAATAGGGTCTTCAGTATCATACAGAGACAACAAATATAAGGTACATGTATTGGAATGTGTGAATAAATTGATAGATAATAATATGATAACATATTTTTCTTTAAAATACCGGCAATGTAGTCTATAACTCGAACAGTGAATGCTACACACACTAATTTTCTCTCCAATATATCTTCCTTTATCATTATATTGTTATTTCTATCTGGCGGCCACATTTGATCAGATTGTAGTACAATGTGTATATATGTAAGCCATAGCATGTTGTTCTTGTGTAATCGGTTATAGCTAGGTATACAAAATAGCCATCAGGCAGCCATATTGGATCACAACAACAAGAAAATCGACATGCAATATGCATGCCTTTACATGTTGTAGTTGTACCAAGTTCGAGACATGTCGGTCCAGTCATGGCCGGGAAACAGCTACAATAGGCAGGCCCAATCCATAAGTTCCCGTCCTATACATCATCTGGCAGTGACTAATAACGAAGATACAGACTTATCATTGTATGAAATTTAGTGGAAACAAAGTCCTTCACTTTTTTAGTACAGACTTCCAAAGGAAAAAAAACTATATTTAAAGATCTTAAAAAGCATAGGTGGTAGCATCATATTAGTTCAATTCTGCATCACCTTTCAGTTGTTTTTTTTTTCTGAAAATTTAAGAAAAAAGAAAATATTGTAAATATTGTCTAGCATTTCTACATGTGATCTTATGATTGTGTTTATTCTGCAGTAGTGTATTATTGTAAGAACTTCATTTTTTAATTATAACACTCATGTATCCATCATTTACACAGGTAAAATTGGTGGTGTGGCAAAAATTGCTGAAGTTAAAGTAAACAAGTTACCACGTAAAGGAGTAGTCTAAATAGAAGAATTTGACTCAGAAATGGAATCATCTTACACACCACTAATAGATGAGTTGTTTGGCTGTCAAGTCATCCAAAAAAGACAACAATATTCGCTAATTGAACCCCAAAACATAATACAATGATTAGTGTTGTCCATGACTGCCAGGTGGTAAATGTGATTTAAAGCTTGTACGTACGAGATACCACATCTAATGTCCTTTACATTGTATCTGGATTACGTTTCCTTTGGGTTGGCCCTTTTCCCGGTTTCCCCACAGACTGAACATGCTCTTGTTTTTGTTGAGCTACATTTGGTAACTGTGAAGAACTGTCTCAAAGTGGTAGTCGGCCCTTCCTGGTATTCAAATCTGTTGATCATTTTAGATGCTTTTACATATTCCTCTTTTTTTTGACCGGACTTGAACACTCCACCTCGGAGTCTCGTATTTGCTCTCTGTCTAAAGCCACATCTCCAGTCTCATTTCTGGAATTGGTATAAAATTGTAGTTCTTCGCAGAAAGTCAGCAGTTGAACTCGGCCATTCCAGTATTGAAAAGAGATATGACCAGGGCGATTCCCAATGCGGCACTGGATCGACCATTGTTTTGTTCTTTTGGAACTAAACCCCAAAGACCATGATGGGGTGAATCATTGGAATTCTGCGTCTGGTACAGTTCTGCATTCTTCAGGAGATTGCCGATGATTGCGATGATTCCTGGTGATTGCGACGAAAGTCGATATCAGGTGGAATACGATGCAGTGTCATCGTGCAGCTCTCGCTGAATCAGGCAACACACTCTGCTCAACTGTTCATCACAAATGCAGTCATTCCATGTCAGTAATATTTCAAAACTAAACGTTTTCCGTACAAATTATCCATCAAATTTGAATTATCCATCCAAATTATCTATCAAAAATAGAACCTATAACCTCTGTACCACCTCGGAATGTTATTACGGTTGAGACAAATCTATCTTTATATGCAAAATAAGCCAGGACTATTGTTCTTCTGTAAATTTACGAGAGAAATTGTTACTTTTTCTTTTGCTTTGAACTGTTGGTCATTTCCAGTCTTCGGACTGAGCGCGATTCCTATTATCACAATACTGCAAAGCATGCTGGGAAATTCCAGCTATAAGGATGTGGTGTCATGGCGGCCAAAAATTAAGTGTTCGTGTATAAAATACAGTTTTATTTTTCTCGGTGTTTTACAGCCGATAACGTTTTTTTTAACATTTTTAAGATCCCTTGAATATATCAATAAAAGAATAATAGACACGAATTCGAAGGGTTACGCCACAAATGACAAACATAGAGTTACCTTTGACCCCCTCAATTTAAACATCCTGAGGCATGAAAGACTTAGATTTTTTGTGCATTTTTATCCAAAGCAGTTTAGGCCCGAAATCCTTTTCTTTACACTGTACACCACCAGAACTACTTGGGGAGCAGCCATATTTGGTCACCAGCGGCACAATAACGGAATTAAAGGTTCCGAAATGAACATTGTTATTTGGGGATTTTGTGACAAATTGCCATTATTTTTCCATGTTCTGTTATACACGACTGATATTGAGCTGGACAAATACAGAAATCTTTTATTGAATCCCTCTATGTCAAACCGGCGTAAAGCTTTGGCCGTATCGTATCGTTGGCTGAAAGTCTGCCAGTCTTTTGCAAGCCAGGATATCACGCGTCCTACGTATCTGCTTTAGTAATTTAATTTATAGAAGTTTGAAAAGGTATAAGGGGCACATTGCATGATTGCTGTTGTATTTCCGGAATCGAAGCGATGCGTTTAAGCTTACCCTCCGCATTGAAATCAGAGTAATTATATTGAATGGGATTTGACATCAATTGCGTTTTCACAGTATGTGATCATCCGAGCAATGTTATCGCAAGAATTGTTATCCCTCAGCCAGTCGTCCGGTGATTCATGCCAAAGAATCTGGCTACGGCCAGGATTTATATGTCACACGAATAAAATACATTTGAAATAGAATAAAGAATTATTAGCACCACAGCGACTTTTACATAAAGCTGATAAATGACCTGCCCCTTTAATGAGCCGTGAAGAAATGACGTAGTTCAATGAAGCCCAGAAATAAATGGCAGTCCTTGTGTTGGCTATTTGCATTTCCTAGTGTGTATATCGTATGCGGTAACACTTGTTTCTTAGACTTCAGATGCCGCCAAGGAAGCTTTGCGAAAAGGTCTTCGTGCAGTTTTCAGCGGGCGGGCAAATTAAAAAAATAATGGGGGAAACAGTCAATTTTTACAGTGGACGGGAAGAAATTTAAGTTTTTTACAGTGGGCAGGGAGAAAATGTCTAGCAGTGGGTACCATAAAATAGGTAGAGGGAGGAGAATTCCGTGGTTTATAGAACTTCAGAGAAGATTGAGCGCCGTATTTAGAGCGGAGCAAAATCCAGAGGTTGAAATGATAAGTTTTTTGTCTGCATAGTTTAGAGTTTAGTTTTGATCTTAGTTGCCACAAAGATAGCACTGCGGCCAGCCAGTAAAAGCTACATATGCCCGTGAAAAGCCAAGGGACTATACCAAAAGTCTAACAGTCCGGTAACTTTACACTGAACACTCAGATATATATTGCATCCATGCACTGAATGAATGCAAACTAAGTGATAGATAAATAGTTGCGTAAGTGTAAATGAAATATACATGTGGATCTATGTAATTTAGTGGATGATGGGAATATCAGTGATTGGGAGAGAGCAGTAGGAAGCTTGGAATGTTGTGGGAAGTGGGCAGGCCATAGATACCGAAGGGCTGTGATCATCATAATCAATCAATCAAATAATTTATAAAGCGCCGCCGGACGGGTATCCTATGTAGGTACACTTCAGATGCGCTGAGCATTTATGAAGCAAACGGTTCAGTGAATAAGAATGTAGTAAGTTTTAAGGTTCCTTCAGCAGCTTGTGACTGAGGGCTTCTGTCTTAGTTCATGGGGAAGTTTGATTTCAGGACCATTCATTGTGGACAGGGTGAGAAAAAAATTTAACGTTACACACAAATTCCACACATTGTGTTAAATATTCGTGGATGCTTTAAGATTAAGTATCAGAAAACGTAATATCAGTACATTTGACAATCGCAAAAAAGTATTTGCGCCTCGAAAGGATAAAATTTTGCTCAAACTTTCTTCGAGGAAAAGTTCGACCCTGCTCTTTCAAAACAAAAATAACATAGGGCCAAAGTCCCTGAAGCTACTATAGACATGGATACAAAATTAAGTATTTCCTGACTGTATGAAATTATCTCACTAAGGTCATCCTAGGGACATGTAAACCAACTATTAAAGCTGTCTGACCAGCGGTTTTGAAAAAACAAGCGACTCAACAGTTGACAGAGCTCTGCTGTGTTATGTAGAGAATAACTTTTGTGACACATGTATTGATGAAGAAGGTGGATATCTTTGATAGCTCATTTCAGGATGGCCCGACCAAAAATGGAAAAAAATTCCGTAAAAATACAGATTTGCATATTTCATCAGACTATATTAGTCTATATACTATATAGCAAATAAACCAGAGTTAATTACATTCTAATTAAAGTAAACAAGACTTGCTTAAATCAAGATTAAGTCATAAAAAACAGCATATCTGTCAGGTTATAAAGAATCTTGAGCTGGTTACCTTTATCAGTATTTTCATCCTATTAACCAAGCACATTTTAACTTTCAAATTGCATTGTAAGTAAGTTCTGTTGAATAAGTTGAGACTGTACGTACTCAGAGAAAGCACACTGAAGAGACAAATGTTTGAAACTTAAGAAGTTCAAGGTCATCAAAAGCATTATAAGGAATCATGTTACACTTTCATTGCACTGTTTACACAGATTGCATAATTGCTATAAATAGCACATGAGGAATCTTACAGCCAAGCTTTACCATAAAAACCCTATCACTTTGACCACTCTTTTAATTGACCACTCTATTTTTTCCTCAAAAAGTAATCTTATTTTATCCTTACCAAGTCAACCATAAATGGAAATTAGAACTTTCTCTATCTCTATTTATTTGACCACCCTATCATGACAAACTATTATGAGCAATTTCTTTTAGATAACATAAATGGTGGTTCAGAATATATCAAAGTTGGGATTCAGGAAAGTTGCCTTTACATGTTTTAATCCTCAATTCACTATGAACTGTCAAAAAAGTTTAACTTTCTGATAATTCCACACTAAAATTATTTTGGCTTTGATGATTTCCTAATTAATTCAATTATTTAAAAACATATTAATTATTTTTACTGGGTGAATTGATAGGGTTTTTACAGTACAAGAATTACATACAATGTAAGTCAAACTTTGACCAAAAATGACAAAAAATTCCTTAAAAATACACATTTGCAAATTTCATCACAATTTGAACAAATCTAAGTTGGGTTATCCCTAGGGACCTGTATACCAAATAACAAAGCTGTCTGACCAGCGGTTATGAAGAAGAAGATTTTTTACCAAAAACGCCTTTTTGGCAGCAATTTGCATATTTTCAACAATATCAAAAAATAAAAAAAAATAGTTTCTCAAAATCATATTTTTCATCTACACAACAAATATCAAATCAGTAAGTACAGCGGTTCTCAAGATATTTGAGTGGTCGGACGCCTCACAAACGGACATACATACATACATACATACATACATACAGACTGACGACGGACGCCGGACGGATACCCATCCCAATAGCTTCTATAGACTATAGTCTATAGTAGCTAATAAAACCAGGGATCACAGCCCATAGTTTGATACTGCAAACACAATTTACCTCAATACTTAAAATCACCACTATTTCTACGTTGGCACAATCAGAGAAGACTAAAGGTTCGATTTTCAGGAAAAAAAAAACGATATTCCAAGAGCATCCAATGAGCCGACACAATTGATAGACCAGAAAAGAATTGTAATATCGATAGTCCGAATGTATGTCCCCTAGGCGCATTCGACCTTGAGATTACACGTTATTGATGAAAAGGTAAGCCGATACTTGAACGAAATTCGTGGATTGTGGTACAAAATAAATTGTTTTCCGTTGTTGGACAATAAACTGCTGACAACTTGCACCACGCAAACTACCGCATGCTTGGTAAGAATAATGTCATTATTGTAATTTCCGGTCATTTTCAAGTGTTCTATTGAATATTTCCAAATCCTTATTTCAAAATGTACAAGGGTAGATGACAGTTTAAACTGAAAGATCCGTCGCTTGAGAGCGCTCTAGAGGGGGAGCATAGAGCGCGCCCTCGAGCGACGGGTCTTTCAGTCTAATGGCAGTTCCCCTCGAAAAAATTGCATTTAAACCTTCATTTGCGTTTAATCTTTGCATCGGCAAACAACATGTTTTGGATTACAACAAGGTGCACCCGAGGGATCTTGTCTATAATCAACCGTGGTTGTATTATCTTTGTGGATATCCTCCATGACGAAATCCAGTGCATTTTTCATAGCTGTGTGTACAGTGTTATACTCTTCACTTGTATTATCAAGGGCATGTTTCTCCGCTGGATCCTTGTCAAGGTTAAAGATAAGTGGCGGGTCGTGTCGAGTTGGTGGCCCCCTTTTCCCTCCGCATTCTGGTGTTCCTCCTGAATATATCATAAAAATGAATTACGAATCATTAATTTATTTAGAGGCAATTACTGTATTATTTTTTTACGTGGATTGCAAATTTGCTTGTA
Organism: Ptychodera flava; assembly: GCF_041260155.1. Classification (NCBI taxonomy): domain Eukaryota; kingdom Metazoa; phylum Hemichordata; class Enteropneusta; family Ptychoderidae; genus Ptychodera; species Ptychodera flava. Next base: position 10,634,900 of record NC_091936.1, read on the forward strand.
CATGTAGTACGACCGACCTTTTGATATTCTTTCAAAAGAGAGCATTTGAAATCCAAGTTAATGCACCTTCCAATTAATCATGTTTATAAATGTTCAGGCGGGGGGGGATTAGTAGAATGTAGCTCAACTTTTGGAAAATGATTCAAATTCTTATTGCGCCAGAATGGCATTATGACATGCAACTGATAGTTACCTGTCTCATAAACGGCTTTGTATTTTCCCAACCGTATACCGTCAAGTTGACCATAGGAACCAGCAGTTCTACTGTTCGGGTGAAAAAGAGCCTGCAAAGCAAGATGTGGTCTGGTTAAACAAATGTACGTTCATGTACGCATTTATACATGTATACACACTCACACATACAAACAAACAAACACAGAAACACATACCTATAACTTTTCGTACACACGATTATGATTATTGTATATCATACTAACATAATGTGTTATATTTTATTTTATTTTATTTTATTACATTATATCATATCATATTGTATTGTATTGTTATAAATGTAAAGAATGTATTTCGCGCAGACCTTTCGTGACATAAATGTAAAAAATGTATTAAATTTAAAGACTGTATTTCGTGCAGACCTTTCATGTAATAAATGTAAAAAATGTAAAAAATGTAAAGAATGTATTTCGTGCAGACCTTTCATGTAATAAATGTATTAAATGTAAAGAATGTATTTCGTGCATGGATAAATGTAAAAAATGTTAAACGTGCAGAATTCTTGACTTCTGGCCATGGATGAATGTAATGTATAATACATGTTACAGAGGGATATGGAGACAGACAGAGGCAGACAGAGGAAGTGGAGGAGGGAGACATTTATCACTCCCATGCGCGTAAGTGTTTAGCTGGATTGTAATAATTCAAACGAAAATTGAGAAACCTGACCCTTTCTTTGATCTCTTCTTTGTTGAAAAGCACGTTGCTCACATCGATACCGTCGTATTTTCTATACTTTGGCATGGTAACTCCAGCGATTGCCGCCATGGTCGGGTATATGTCCATGGACGATAGTAAAGAATTGGTCACATGACCGGCGGGAATGTGTCCGGGCCAGTATGCTAAGGATGGTTCACGATGTCCTGCTTCCCACAGAGTCAACTTACCAGAACTTCCTCCACCACCTTGTAGATATAACAACAATATGAACCGAGAGTTGTCACTTTTTCGACATTATGTCTCTTCGTACTGCCAAAGGCATTAATATTTCCGGTAAGTGTTCAGCCGTGTATCGCGCAAGGCACACATCTTATCGGGGGCTGTACATGTTTTTCGTCAACAACACACAAGTTCTTATGTTCAACTCACAGTTGTTCAAAACAGCCGACGGTAAGCTTCAATTTAAGAAAATAATGTGCTTCAAATAAGTGGATTAATGAAGGAGGGGAAGTCACATTTTCTGGTTCTTATGTATCTTTATAATACAGATTTAGTATTTTGAACGAAAGACGGTGTAAAGGAAGTTGACCAGTTATATTCGTTTGATATTATGTAATACACTTCTAACCGTGATCGTGCTGCCAGGAACCGAGGAAGGGTCCTCTACTACCTCCGTACTGGCATTTCTTAGCCCATGGTCCGTTATCACCTGTAATAATCAGAAGGGCTAGTTTTAAAATACAGTTGTACTTGTCTATTAATGCGTCAATTTTATTTTATTTTGCTTTCCACCATTGCTTACTAGCATTGTTCGTACCATTATGGATACTATGCTTAGAACGCGAGAGAGAGAGAGAGAGAGAGAGAGAGAGAGAGAGAGAGAGAGAGAGAGAGAGAGAGAGAGAGAGAGAGAGAGAGAGAGAGAATGTCAAGCCTTCTATGACATGATGACAAGCAGAAGTCACACCGGCGAAGACACAGCAGGAAGACCGTTGAAGACAATAAATTACATCATTACTACCTTTAAAAACACGAGAGGCTGTAGCAAAGTACTGATAAGAAACAGCAGACAGACAGCTGAGCTGCCCTTTGAAATGGACAAGTGAAAAATGTTTAACGCAACATAACTATCGTTACAAAGAAAAATACGCGTGATTATGGAATATATGTGCTCACCGGTAAACCAGATCAATGTGTCATTTTCTTTACCAACATCTCTGACTGTGGTCACGATCTTTCCGATGACGTCATCGAGTTCTCTCAGGGTATCCCCATATACCCCATGTGAAGTGTTTGTGAATGTTTTCGCGTGAGCTAATGGGGTGTGCATATGAGCAAATGCAACGTAGAGTAGAAACGGCTGCTCGGAGTTTGAGCTGAGGAAATACCAAAAAAGGGAAATTAATTATTTTTATAGTTATGACATCATATCTTTTTCGCTCGTTTCAAATCAGACAGACCTCGAGAACTTACAGTCCATCCCACTGTATTATCATTTGCAATCTATGAACCAACCAGTCCATCAGTCCATCAATCTATCCATCCATCTGTCCACTCTGCCGTCTGTCCGTCAATTTCATCAATCACGTTCCAGCAATGATGCATTCAAATATCTAAATACCTATCCTTTCTAATATGCAGACAACCACGCCTGTGCCTACGTCATTATCCACCAATGATAGACTATCTACTATTCCACGGTATGCAAATAAAACAAATATAATATAATAGCAAACGATAAATTCAAACATATGTAGCCATGTAGATCTTATGCTAGGCTAATCGATGATAAAGCAGTGGAATGAATTTAATATAGTTTATGAAAATTCACCTGTTAACAATGAATTCATGAATCTTGCCGGCGTATCTTTCAGACAGCGAGTATATATCGGTTGGCTGTTCAATAATTTTGGAATTTTCGTACAGAGGAAGTGCGTTCTTCTCTTCGCATGTCAAGTCATTGCTGCTGTGTTCTACTTGGAAAATATAATTGACTTCACATGATTGATGGTATACGATATGAGACATTTAAACATTCCGTGATATTTTTATGATGAAAGTAATTGGTACTACAAGGTAAAATGAACTCCAATATGCCAACAAAAAGATAAGACCCAGGATCTTCGAGAATAATGAGCTAAGTGCTGCCTTTGGGCACATGTCTTGCCATATTCAATATCTATCAGTTTTTTGCCCGTCCAGAGGTTGTTTTCACACATTCTAATATCGAAAAAAACTTCTGCCCTTTCGACACTCTTGTTTTGTCGCCTCGGAAGTAGAAATTGACGTTTTCCCCACAAAATAAACACAGAACATGGCTCCCATGTTCAATGCCAATTTTGAAAAATTTGAGGTAATTTACTCAAATTGTATTATCCATAAAAGGTGAACAGTGTCACTTCACTTTATCCTTGATTACTAAAGGTATTGTAATTACATGTACATGTAATCAAAAATTTGCGTGTGAGAAGTAACTTCTCTAGTAGCTTTACTTTTCACAAACTTCTGTCGGTGCCGTGCGAACTACCTTGAAAGTCTTACAATGCTGACTCTCGATTGAATTCACTGCAATCGTAAACATAAAGTTTTACTTATAAGTCTTAAGGTAGTATGCGCCTCGAAAATGGAAGTTTTAACTTTGCTCAAACTTTACGAAAGCAAACTTTCAACCATTATCTTTCAAAATTAAGAGTAAAAATTGGTGGCCACCCGTGCAAATTTTGGTACTAGAGAAACAAATTATCAAAGGTTTACCGATGTTTGAAATCCAAAATGGCCGCCATCCCTGTGTGTATTTATATAAAATTGGATTTTCGGAAAACTAAGACAGTGAGGTTTCTTACAAAGAGCTTTAAAATGAATCCCCACGAGTAATAAATCAGAAGAGAATTGTAAAAGTTTGAGGACAGTCCGAATATCTGTCCCCGAGGCGCATTCTACCTTAATGGTATACAGTCACCTGTAATCTAAATATGGCCATATATGGTCAAAGGGGCGTTCCTTGGTATTCAAAATGCCCATGCGAGGGCGCTGTTTTTAAAAAGCGGCCATCCGTCTAAAAATCTGTGATTGGTTTAATTTTCTCTTCCCATGGTAACTGTAGCAAAATTGGAACTGGTGACAGTATACCTTTAAATCGCTCAAGTACCAAGAATGTCTGTCATTCATCGACACAGAAATGCATTCACGTTAATTTCTGAGACAGTAAAAACGTCACTCACTCGCGTACGACAAGGTTTTGTTATCCCGTTTGCAAGGCCCACATGACGGTATGTCGAAACCAGTATGGTCAAGGCACCCCATGTCATTGCTGTATGGTAGACCAAAATAGTAGTCGAATCCTGCATGTAAATTTTGAAAAAAATTCGATGTTACATTTACAAGAGGACGCCTTTCGACGTGTTAGATTTTCCCATGCACAGGAGTTATGACTTTCATGGGTTTTTTTCATGCTACAATGTGTTTTTTGAATTGAGAGCATAGGTTGAAAGGGAAGATTATGGACATTTTGTCAGCATATTTTTCTGCAAAGGGCTCTCAGATAGGTCGCTCCGAGCACGAATCTACTTTGAAACTTCAACTGTTTACAACCATGCAGAATGAACAAAAATACAAAGGTTTAGCAAATCTCCAAATATATATCTTGTGAATACATTATATCTTTATTCTGGTGAAAACTGTACGCGTATTATCCTTATATATAGTCAGTTATATTACTTAAGATTTAAAAGTCTAGCTTGACAGAGATGTCAGATAGGGACTAGTCAGATATCCAGTCGGAGGGCGCGGTGGATTCATGGGGGTCACCCTGTTTTTGACTTTGGTGATGAAAGTCACAATGTTTTTGAAATGATCAATAGGAGGGGGTATTTGTCAGTGTATTTTGAATTAAGACACCGGTTCATCATACATATATACAATGTTTTGTTTTATCTCTGTCTCGGGGGGTCATCCTTTTTTCGAAAGTTTGAATATGGGGGTCAGCCACTTTTTGATGTGCACAAAAAAAAAATCCACCGCTCCCCCAGGCCGAAGAAACTTACCAGTCCCTTAATTAAAAATGCTAATTTTTGATGTTGATTAAAAACGTTTCCAGTTGTAGTTTGGATGCGATCATGCTTACCTCTGTAATGTGGATGATAATGACCGTGAACACCTAGATGCCACTTCCCTGGAAAAAAATAGTCACTTTTATGAAAAATTGTAACGTATTTTTCCTTAAACTCGAATATTACTCAAACAGTGATTGATGTCTCTCTGTTTATCCACGTTCAAAATTGCAAACAGACTTACAGATGACTCACCAATCATACCAGTTTTATATCCAGCTGCTTTGAAAGTCTCCGCAAATGTTGTTTCATTTAAGGGCAGCCCTCCAATAGATCTTACTTCAAAGTTGTGTACGACACCAGTCCTTAACCCCAAACGAGCAGTCAGAAGAGCTGCTCGAGAGGGCGTACATACTGACGCACCTGCGTGAAAGTCTGTAAATCTTGAAGACGTTGAAGAAAAGATTTACTCAAGGATACACTATGTGACACAATTAAATGTACTCTACATCATATGCAGAGATAAGAGAGACTATAGATAAACACGTCCAATACGACCAAACAGACAATGGTAAAGTTTCACTTCGCATTTGTATGATACTACGTGAACAGAATACAATACACGCTAGATATTATTGACAGCTTGCACTTTTGATATAGTTAGTGGTTCGCTGATAAGTTTTCCTACAACAATCGGCAATGAGAGCCTCATTGAACGATTGACACTTTTCTATCATGAAAACTCTGGAATACACTACATAGGACTACGGTCACCCATAGCCTTTCTGTGTTACCTGATACCACCGGCCGCCAGTTGATCTAGATTTGGTGTATTTGATGACTTGTTAGGGTTCCAATTCGCACCCAGATCACCCCATCCAATATCGTCTGCGAACAGAACTATGAAATTCGGCCTTCCAGCTCCCGTTCCCTGGGAATGTTGGCTTGTTTGAGAGTAATTGATGAGAGCCAATAAGCTCACAAGAAGAGTAACAGTACTTGTCGAAATGAACATGACGTTGACAAAGCCTAACGGCAGTGCCATTTTCTTCGCTTTCTGGATGCAACGCCCCAAGTGACCTTTGGAACGAATGGCACAAAGGTTATGACCCCGGCTTATCTCTGAGCACGATACCAACAGTACCTCTCCAAATCACATCTTTACCTTAGTATGTGGGTTCGACAGAGATGTTGCAAAGGAAACAAAATGAAAATAAACTTAACTTGTTCAAACTCTCTGATTAAGATAATTAATGAGCTTTTTTGTGCACCGAACAACAAATCGTTTTATTCAAGGTATAGCATAGAATCCTTTCAATAGAACCTACATAATTTACTATATGCTACTTTTGTTCTTTGTATACTCGTTCCGAACATGTGATTATCAAGGAATTCTGTCCACAACAAAAATAAACCCTAGTTCCCTCTCGCGTGGCCTTTTTGTGGTCGTCAGACCCATAAGATTTACTTGACTAAAGGGATACAGTCGTCAAAACTGCGCTCAAAGGCCGTATGGGACCCATACGACTAATACGACCAATGTAAACTCTGTATCCAAGGTACGGTGGTGATTGATGCAAGTTAAAACATGTCTGACATAATTTACATTGTATAATTGAAGTGTTGCAGCTATGATGACGAGGTGCATCTAGTTATCGGGCGCAAAATAAACAAGAAACTAGAACAGGCGCAGTTCCGACGACTGTTTCCCTTTAAATAACCATTATTTCCATACCCTAACTAACGAACGACCTTTGACACATAACATTTAAGTAGATGTTATGTTTCATATTATTTAAGAAAATTGTGGCATAAACCATGCACAAATAATATCGTTTTTCCATATTTGCTACAAATTCAGTTCACAAAACGAGTGAATTGAATGATTAAATCTCTTCGATTCTGTAGCTTTTCTTACTTCTTCGAAAATCTTACTTCCTCAGTGATGTCGTTTCCATTTGAATAATCAACGATGTTTGCTCAGTGCTGCTTTGGACTTTCTTCTAGCGACTTCCCTTTGAAATCTTTCTTCAAGGTCTTCAAATGTCTGTGCCTGTATAGCCTCTGATGAAGGTCGTCCGTGTTCGTCCGAAACGTTAGGAAGAATAAACACCTATTGTATAGTAGCAGATGGGTCTTGTCAACTATTTTTCACACCTCATGTATCCATTATCTACAAGTACCCGCTGCAAATTCCACATATGGACTGTGGTTGGACTGACCCACTTGATATTCACCACTATAAATGACCTGTTTCGTACATTTTAATGCATGTCTGGGATTAATCTGATTTGTATCAGAGGGAACTAAATACTAGCAGTTGACGAATTGGACTGAGGCCTGTCAAAGTTATTCACCAGAAAATAAATGTAATCCGAAGAAAAACCGAAGATATCGACAGACAAAAGGAGGAAATAGAAATAGTACAGTAATAAAAGTTAAGAGAACTCTGTGTACAATGACTTTGTTTGTGAAATGTTCCTTTCTATGTGGAATTCAAACTGTTATTATCACGTGCAGCGACCTCGACAAGAGGCAGCGCCACCAGTCATCTTGACAAGATACATCTCTGCAAATGGTTTGCCGCAGTCTATGCTGAACGCATTGCTAATTTCACTTAAACCTTTCTGGAATACGGAACTCAGACAACATGTGATAGTTTAGACAGTCATAGGCGGCAAAGCCACACTTCACGTTTGGAGGATCCATACAGCGCAGCCTGGATCATACAGTAATGTCTGAGCTCACCCCGAGTTATAGCAATTTCCTGTCACTAAATGTATGAATCGTGTATCATGCTGGCATTTGCATATACTGGGCGGGAGTTTTTGAATTCCCATAGTATTGCTTTGACCACATGATAAATTTGAATAATCATGATGGGCATTTTCGTGACATATTCAAAGAGAGGTCAAATGGTCGTGCAGGGAACACATTGTGAAACATTTCTGACAAAAACGGAACATTTTTTGAGTTTATTTTCGACTCAAGTTTAGTTGCTATATATTCACAGATATCATATGCAATATTCAATGACAATGAACGCCTCAAACATGGCAAAATTATGGGATTCCGGGGCCAAACACGACACGTCCGATCAGAAGCATGGCTTTTTTACATTTGCATGGATTTATGATAAGCTGGCTTTTATAGGGGAAGTTCCTGTTTAAGGTAGTGTGCATTTGTAAGGCATATAGTTATTGATCTCATTCAGTAAGCAGACACTTTGTTGAAGATATTTATACCGGAGTTGTATTGCAGTTTTCTTTAAAATTTCATCTCTTGGTTTCAGTACAATCAAATATGCCATGTCATCATATTATGTTTATGTCATGTCAACACGAGCATTTTTCACAGTATACATTTCGTGTTTTATGGAATGCCGGTTTCACTACTCCCCATAATAGGTTTAAAAATATCCAGCTGAAGCAAATGAAAGATGTATGATTATGCTCAACCGCTCAGTTGAAATCATGAAGTTGATAATTATATTTCAGTATTCTCATCAACCAGTATTCGATGTGCGTTCAGTAACGTCATGAAAAATAAGTATTTGGTATAACCCTTTTGAAATTAATATTATCGATCGAGCTTTTCAAGGTATGGGTGTACTATGCGATATAAGCCTTTTATATCATCTCCCTTCATGAAAAAACATGTTTCCGAACAACAAGTGTTATGTCGTATGACGAAGACATGTCTTTTCGTTTGTTACAGTTTGTGTCGTCGGGGGAACATGGGACATGACAAGGATATATGAGTACTCATAAGGGATGTCAGACATTGGCTTTAAATATATTATGAGCGCAATGAACAGCTTTTAAGGGGCTGTATTTGTACAAAGGTGGAATATTCACATTCCCTGAACACGACAGTTGCGACTGCAAATAGCAAGTGTAAGTATGTACTTCAAATGAATGGATATAATATGCCATGAAGGAGGCACCTTTATTCATAATTAACGTAAATATTTTTGTTTATTTTTATTACAGATACAGCTACTGTTGATTTGGTAATATGATGAGTTAACAGCCGTCTAATAAAGGATTAAAAACTACAGTATGATGTAGCATCAAGTTTATGATTGTCAAAACGCCTTTTAGATTCTTATAAGTACACGATTCCGGTACTTGCCTCTAAATCAATTTACATTTCCCCTTTCATCGATGGGTGAGAATCAAGATATCTCATTCAGGTTATGGCCACACCTATCTGTTTTCTGCACTACGCGGGTGAATATTCGTTCCGTATACTTAGAACGCGGTGAATGCGCGTCTGCGCGCGATTGTGCGTCAAAGTATACCACAGGACATTCTCAAAACACTATACTTTCGACAGTTTTCCAGTCAAACTTTGATTAGTAAAAGGTGTACAATAAGGTCTTCTAGTTCATGTCCGAGTACAGCGTACAGCGTACGATGTACTCGGACATGAATCCAGGTAATACCGATTGTTTTCGTATTTTCAACTTTGCAAAATTATGCAATGACTGCAGCCGTCATAATAAGACACAACCAGTAACTTAACCTATGGCACGACACTGTCGATCTATCGCCGTGCCTATGGTAAACTAACTTGTAACTCTGATCAAAGGACAGTGGTGATCTTTTTGTATTTAGTCACAACTTTTACGTCGTTTTTGCGCAAATTTAAAGTCGACATTTTATCCATAAAATTAATGGACTCTGTTTTGTTTTGTTTTTTGGGTTTTTTTGGGTTTTTTTTAATGGACTCTGTTTTTGAACTATAAAAGGCTTTTGTGAACAGGTTTTTGAACAAAAGACTGTTAACAATGGACCAGCGAAAAATAACGGATGTAATTTCAGTGTCTTCTGTCAACGTGTTTGAGGAGGCATTATCAGATGGGTGGAAGTTTACAGTGCCAAATCATGTGATCTTTTATCAAGGTTTCAATCACAAGAAATATTTAGAACGCAGGGACATTTCAAAGCTTGCAAAATGTAGACCTGGGTCGATTTCTTGCCGTGTTGCCATACTCGGAAAGACGAATCACCTGACATAAAACAAACTTAAGGGGCCAATAGCAGAAACTGTTGATGATTTGCATTGTTTTTGTTTTGCGTGTCAACTTCAATCTCTTGTTACACTCCAGACCCCTTGTTAAAACGCCCACATTTTAGATTGTCAACATAACGTCTATACCTGTAAAATGCATTGTTGTTATTAAAGTTTGAATTCCAGATCAGAATTTACTTGTCAACAATAACAATGCGGTTTGCATGATGAGTTGACAAGCTGATTACTGTGTGTTTCAACAAGAGACTGTAGTTGACATTAAAAAAGAAAATAGTGAAAAAAAATCATCTAAAGCTACTGCTCAAAATTTAGTGCAGCTGCTGGCCTTTTACGGTACAGGGAAAAGGAACAACATTGCTCCTTGAATAATCAACTGCTGTTACCAAGGGCGTACATCTTTGATGTATGATCAGCATATAATGGTATAAAACTCAGATGGTAACGATTAAAGTTGGGGTTTGATAATATACTCTGTTTACCAAATACAAATATGTTTGAAAGTCGCGAATGATTTCATATTTAACAAGGTCTCATCGAATGACTGAGTGGAAAGTCATTGCATTCTCGTCGATCAGATATGAAACTGCAAACAAACAGATATCAGAAACAATGCCGGAACATAAACTTGGACATCATAAAATTTCACGTCTCGTCGCCTACAACATATACAATTTTTTGATATAATTGTATTTACTAACATTTGAATGAGGTGAAATCTTGGCGTCTAATTCTTGTTGTTGTGCGTACCCTGACTTTTGTAACATTGGTGAATAATATCGAATTGTGATACGTTATTAAAAAGCTGTCACGTAACAACATTTCGAAAGCGAGAAAGACGTTATTACTCAAGTAATCCTGAACAAGACATGGTCTATTCTAGTTCACCACCGTCAGAGTGAAGAAGATCCTGACGAAATGACATAACAATAACAATGAGAAAACTTACTTGTTAAGGAATATGCGTTCTGTGCCTGTATCAAAAAATATACAATTGCCTTCTTCATCAAGAACAGTACAAATATGCCATGGACTAGTCTGAAATAACAGATGAATTTTCGGTGTAATTTTTAACGTCACTATTTCAACAATACGTCAAATAGATCATTCTCTGAAAAGAAGTGGAGTGGGTCGGATCTCTTCGCTCTAATCGTCTGTATATCAGCTTAGTTTGATATCATTAGTTTAAAAAATCAGGTAAAACATCGTTGTTTATTTTTCTGTTGACAATGTATGGTGTTGTCACATGCCACACAAATATGATTGGTATTAGTTTAATGTCTGTCTCTCCGCTGTCGACATCTTACACCCTCACCTAGGGTTTACTACGTTTTAACTTACGCAAACAAGAAAAATCAGAGTTAGATATGTGCAATATGTGATTTTTTGCTGTTGTTTACTTTGAGGGGCGTGAGTTGAAAGTGACAAGGAGTAATGAGGCAAGCAGACTGCATTGGCAAGCATATTCGACTTTAACAATTGCACCGAATGAGCAGAACGACCAGTGAGCCTTTGACTCAAAGATGTCATAATTGTCTAAAACGATGCATTCCCTGCATGCAGAAATGTGTATTTTTGATGAGGATCCTCTCATTTCGGGGCTATTTTAATGCATAAATTCACTATTAAACTCAAGTGAAATTCCAGTCGACATACTGTTTGACTGATACCGCCCATGAGAAAGTGACAAGCGGATCGATTATTTGAATTTACCTTGATCAAGTGTCAAACTTTTATGTTTGTATATGCTCAATAAATAATTACAAGACCGAGCAAGCTAAGTAGAATATGCAGTTCGTTCCAGTCGACAGAAGTTCGTACCATAATAATGATGTGGAATTTTTACCGATCAATATCTGTGAATAAACAAACAACAGAAACGGGTTTATGAAGCTTTGTTTTATAATCTCTTAGGTAATGAAACAATTAGAATGTCTAAAACTGTTCTTTTTAAGATAAAAGAAATTCTGGTTCAAAGTACTTCAATTCGTTGCTATGCCGATCTTATTGATAACTCATTTAAACATCAAACTTCCAGAAAGTATAAATTCACTGAAAGAGGGTTTTAAAAATAACGCTTCTGAAAGCACAGCTGATACTCACACTTTTGAAATATATATATATTTCAGGTTGGAGTCGGTAGTAATTTGTTTGTGGTAATATTTGAAATAAGTCTGAAATATTTGTTATGCCGAGCGGCTACTAGACGTAGGACCTGTGGCTGAGTGCACTTTCTAACATATAAAGACGTGTGTCAATAAAATTCGTCCTAAGTAAACAAACCGCCATGACCCTCGTGAATACAAAAATGACAGTCTTGACAACTGTAACGGCTACAACAATTCATATCGCTGACGAATGTCAACACTAGCACCTCATGTCGTCGCCCCCTCCCCCCAGCGGAGACACCTGGTACAAAGAGAAAGCTCGAGTGCTACGCCTACCAGTTTCAAACCACACAACGCAGTGATCGTATCGCCATTAGCACGCGTCACTTTCTGCCTCTGGCTTTCAGATGGATAGTTAGACGTTGCGGCCTAGTTTGGTTTTCATCTCTGGCAGAATTTGACCTATCCTTTTTCCGCCGTCAGTCCTGGAAATCTGGTTGACGACGATGGAAAAATTAGGCGTTTTTCTACTTGTGTGCTGTGGCTTGGTCGGTAAGTGGTGTTCTAAAGCTTTGATCGACAATATCACTTCTCGAAATTTGGAATTCTAGTAACTGGCATAAGTTTACTTCACCGAGTGCAACAATTGGCAGCATTATAAACATATTAACTATAAAGATTTAAATATATGTATACATGTATTTAAGGAAGCGCACCCTGGAGACATATTCAGAAAAATAAATATCACAATCGTACAGTCAGCGTGATGAGAGAGAAAGACCACAGTTTATGTCACCAAACACAAATCAATGTCGAGCAGCTTTATATAGATTAGATAAATACCAAACAAAATTTAAGAGCACTGATATGATGAATATTGAGGAAAAACTTCTGTTTCGTCAAAAGAATTTATCCTTTGCATCATGTGGCCTAAACAGCTTCACATACAGTAAATCACGTGAATTCATCTAAGGAGGGCGTTCCCATGACTTGACAAATATCTTGAAAGCTAAATTCCTACCTGCCATGTATTATTAAGCAAGTTCTTCCAGGTTGTACATTTTGGCAATAATATCGAAGAGGGAGAGGAAATTTAAGCATGGTTGAATGTCATAATTTCAGAGAATTCGTTGCCATGTTCAAATCAGGGAACGAGAGAGATTAACATGGAATATGATACTTTTTCAGTTGCCCAAGATTGTGACTTTGAAGGAAACAGCTGGTGTAGCTGGACCAATGATCAAAGTGACACCTTTGATTGGATATTAACACAGGGCCTCACTATCTCTCCCCATACTGGACCATCAGTGGATCACACGTATGGAAGTGAGTGGTATTATTTAAGACAGTATGCGCCTCGAAAGTGACAGACTTAAAATTTTGCTCAAACTCAAGGAAACTTTCAACCCTTTCAAAATCAAGAATAAAAACCGGGGTCACTGTGCAAAATGTGGAACTAGAGAAACAAATTACCCAAGATTTACCGATATTTAAATTCTAAATGACTAACCGTATGTGTTAACTCTATGGAGAAAAATGAAATTTTCGAATTTTGAAAAAGTAAGACGGTGAAAAGTTTTCTTACACCAAAAGCTTTAAAATGAACCCCCAAAAGTGTTAGATCAGAAGGGAATTGTAAAAGTTTGAGAGTACGAATATCTGTCCACGAGGCACGTTCTACGTTAATATCTACAATTGGTTTCGTCGAACAATTCCAGAAATATAGATTGATTGACTCATTCCTATAAGTAAAATTATCTTGTTTTTGTGATGCAACATATTTTCTCGTGTTATTATGGGTTTTTCTAAGAAAAAAATCATGTGACGTCATATGTTAATCATTTGTCGTTTGTTTGTATGAATTCAAACTCTACCCAGCCACCAAACTGTGATACACCAGTATTTCTAACAAATTGCTTCACGTCGTGATGACGTATTATGCTATTAATATAACTATGTAAACTACGTGACAATTTTGCCCGACAATTTTGCCCCCAGACAACAGCGGTTATTACATTTACATCGACAATACGGCGGATCGTACGGAGGGCGACCCTGCAAGACTCATAAGCCCTGATGTCAGCTTCGGAACAAATCAGCCGAAATGCTTAACATTCTGGTAAACTCAACTTTTATGTTTTCAGTTTGATTAAATCTAAGAGTCGAAGTAATAGTTGGTCTTGGAGGTTCGACCCATCTCCTCCTTTCATTCACCAATCAGATTGCCACAGGAATATCGTGAAGAAATGATGGATGTAACATTACTTTTTTGATAATATTTAATTTCCATAATTCTTGTTCTATGAAGTCTATATGTTATCCTTAAAGTAATAGCTTTGCCGACACAACCCCCCGAGTGCAACATTCTTGTTGGTTATACTGCGGATTTATAATCATCAATTTTACATTACATTTACAACATCAATAGTCTACATCACACGATTACAGACTGTATTGAACAATTTGCATACCAGGCTGTCGGCCTGACTTTTGTAGTAGACCGAATGAATAAAAAACTTTAACGAAGGAAAAGCAAAATTAAATACTGGAAAATATTTCAAATGTTGAAGCTTTGTGGGGTTTAAATGTTTAAAGGTCTAAATTATATTTGATTTATTAAAAATATAATCTAACAAGTAAAAATACATGAGTGTTAAACTAAACACAAACGCACAAACACGCACACATACATACGTATGTATGTATGTATGTATGTATGTATGTATGTATGTATGTATGTATGTATGTATGTATGTATGTATGTATGTATGCATGTATGCATGCATGCATGCATGCATGCATGCATGCATGCATGTATGTATGTATGTATGTATGTATGTATGTGTGTGTGTGTGTATGTATGTATGTATGTATGTATGTTTGTATGTATGTATGTATGTATGTATGTATGTATGTATGTATGTATGTATGTATGTATGTATGTATGTATGTATGTATGTATGTATGTATGTATGTATGTATGCATGCATGCATGCATGCATGCATGCATGCATGCATGCATGTATGTATGTATGTATGTATGTATGTATAATAGTGTGGGTGAATCTATCTATCTATCTATCTATCTATCTATCTATCTATCTATCTATCTATCTATCTATCTACCTACCTACCTACCTACCTATCTGGTATATGCAATATAGTTTCTCAATACATGCATGTTGATCCTTACTGACGATGCTCACTTAGAAAAGACCGAATAATGAATGGTTCCTGTGACCTGCCCCAACTGATATGCAAATTCCGCGACACCAAAAAGTGTTCAAATCTTGTTATTAAAACGACGTCAACGCAAACTAACGTGTTAATAGTAGTTTTGGTCTTTGTGACTGGACGATCACCGTCCCGAAATGCCGAAATCCCATTGCAAAAAGCAATAGGGCATAAATGAAAATGGATGATGATTTCTGAAAGAAAAACCGTTAAGCCATCCTATTTCTCACACAAAAACAAATATATTCATATTCAAGGTGTTCTATTAGAGTCAAAAGTTATAAAGCCAAATGCAGTGTGTTAGTGCAAGCTAAAGTGACAAATATTCACCAATGCTCTGTGAGGATTTAGCTAATTTAGATGGTTGAGGAAATATATGTCATTTAAGCAAATATTATGCATGTTCCCCAGGTATCACATGTACGGGGCACATATTGGTTCACTCAATGTCTACCTGAAGTCGGGCGACACGCTTGGCGATGCTGTGTGGAGCAGAAAGACTACTTACGGTGACCAGTGGAACGAGGCGAGGGTCTCTCTCAAGTTATCTTCAGCTTCAACCAGGAAAATTGTACTGGAAGCACAGCAAGGTTACAGGATCCACGGCGATATAGCTGTGGATGATATAACACTTGCAGATGGATATTGCACATTAGGTAATCATAACATCTGAATATTCATACAAGGGTTGTTTTGATTGGCCGATCAATCATAACATCTGAATATTCATACAAGGGTTGTTTTGATTGGCCTATCAATCGTATTGAATGTAGTAACCAGCTGATCGTAATTTATCTGGGGACATATACTATAATGATCGCAAACAATTCTACAAAGGTACACATGAGAATATATGCATTTCTGTCACATGAAACCCATTATACTGTCATGTTTCTATAATTTGTACCGGTTACTGTAAATCTTCATTCTAGTAATTCGCCAAATTTCAACATTTCGCCATCTGGGCTTGAATTCCCACGATTTACCGGAGGCGTTAAGGTGAAGTACTACGAATTACGTCAAAATTAGGTTGTGGTGTCATTTTCTTGAAACTTTGCACAAATATTCTTGGAAGTTGTGCAAGTGCAAAAATGAAATAAAAAATGGGGGTCACCACGCTCGTTTCCATGGAAACGGACGTTAAAATGGCGTCGTTAGAAATAAACAAAAATGATATAATTCACTTAAACTAACGAAAGCAATTATAAAACGCATAGCAAATGAGTTAATTTTAATAAATACCAAAAATTAAGATCCATATCTATCGAATGTATAGTTTTCATGATGTTTGTAAAGAAATTTTAACATAAGTATCGATTACAAAATGACGATCACTACATAATTTTCTAACTTTCTTCCTGTCGCTTTGAATGGTGTCATTTTGACCAAACTTGGCGAATAAACTCCTGACATAATACCATTCAGTTTACACTTTTAATAAAAGGGTGTCACCACGCTACTTTTTACAATATCTCCAGGTGAATGGGTAATTTGCGCCATATAAATGGGAGAGAAACGTTAATTTCTCGCTCATATGGAATAAAAACCAGCTTCCTAGGGGGTCAAAATATGACAAGGTTATAGGTCGCATGTATTTCTAAGACACTGGGTCCAAAAATTAGGTAAAAGCGCAATTTCAACAATGACAGGTGATGTTAAATACATGCGCTACAAAATAACCCATTTGCGGCTTAGCTCCGAGAGCCTGGAGATATGCTCACTCCAAGGCTCCCAGAGTCTGAATTTGCCGCCAATTTTGAAGAATTACACCGCCGATAAATCGTGGGAATTCGAGCCCAAATGGCGAAATGTTGAAAATTTGGCGAATTACTATAATGAAGATTTACAGTAACCGGTACAAATTATAGAAACATGACAATACTGCTATTTCTCGCACGGGTTATAAATGTCAGAAGCCGAGAGTGTACGGAAACGGTAGTAGATTTGGCTGACCACTCTGATGGAGCGTTTGTTGAAAATTGATAGTTGCAGGTCTCTGTTTGCGTAGTCTAAATTCTCTCGGCAGGTTCGGTTGTTTTGTGGTACCGAAACTGTGAAGAGATTCTAGGCTACTGTTTCTATTATGCACATAAAGATACACTGACGATATTAACCCATGCGAGTAATCAAATGAATGTTTGTAATTATCATTCTTAATGCACAAATAAGCGTCAAATCAGTTTCCCACAGCCATCACCAAGGACACTTTTTGCCAAAACGATTTACTTTTCTGAACGACATTTCAGCTTATACCGGTTGCGATTTCGAGCGTGAAACCATGTGCAGTGGTGCAAATGACGGAACCGACGATTTTGATTGGTCGATCAGTACCGGTGATGATGACACCGGGCCGCCGTTCGATCATACCTATGAAACTGAAACAGGTGAGGCGTCTGCGTCAGATAACCTTCGAACCTTTCCCAACTAAAACTTTGGAATTGTCACATCCCAAATCCTAAGAGCTCCACGCTGCCTTACTATATTATGAAATGAGCATTCTATCCGCTACAAATCCGAGCCGGTGTGAAGAGTTAGCAAAGATACTGAAGTAGAATTATATTGCAAGACATTTCCTAGTGCATTGGTGTTTAACTTGATTTAGAAAATGAATATTCCTTTTTTCGCTTTACATTATCATTCCACGATGCAAGGATTTTGAAGCTAAGATATGAATTAATGCTGGCATTTTTTTACTACAAATATCAATGGCCGCCTAATCAAAGGAATTCTTCCACCTCTATAAATATATTATGATTGATTTTTTACCTTGGGCTATGTAAAATATTATTACGATGCAGCTGTGTAGTGATAGTGACGTTCCAGATGTAAATATGCCGATGCTCCCCTTTAACCATATACATGCATGGATATAATATGGATGTATGCAAATATTGAAACGCTTCTTCAAAATATATGTGTATATGCAAATTTACCTTGACCTAGTAACTGTAATTCCTGTACTTCAGGTCACTACCTATTGGCGGAAGGTATAGCAACAAACAGAGCTCAAACAGCTCGGTTTCTCACAGACACTCTAAACCTCGATTCGAGCAAATGCCTGCAGTTCTTCTTCGGTCGGCAAGGGCTAGCCGTCGGAGTCCTCAGCGTTCGAATTAAAATCGATAATAACTTAGGACAGCCGATCTGGCAACGACAGTTGCAAATCGGAGATGGTTGGAATATTGGTAGAACCTCATTGAGGCAACAGACGAATTTCCAAGTCGTGTTTGAGTTTGTCCGTGGTGCTGGTGAGACCGGCTACGTAGTTATTGACGACATACAAGTGATGGACGGCGACTGTCCAAAGCCAAGTAAGTTATGTAGACAACAAAGTAGCTTTCTTCGATTAGTTTTTATATCTGTAGACTGTGTTTGGTATTTGAAACAAAATATACTTCAGCCAAACTGGTTAAAGAAAAGGAATAATATAATGCCAGGTATCTGTTAGAAATACGCTAATGAGAGAACGGCCACTGACACATTATGAATCTTTTCAACAGTGACTTATATAATGCATTGACACAATTTTTGTTATAGTCAACACATAAAAAATAAAATGGGCAACTTTTTATCTTCAAACACACCTTTGCTGAATGAAAATTCGAATGAGTCAATGTTGCGTAAAACTCTTGAGCTTCACTGTTCTTCCGATAGTGGATGTTTGCTCTTGTAGAGATTTTAATACAAAATTCAACCTTCGGTTTTTAAGGACGAGAAAAAAACACCAGCTTTGGTAAAAGTGGTGCTAAAGTTTGGAGCATGGATCTAAAACACATGATTCAAATTGCGGTGTCCAATCAGTGGAATATACTGAAAGCGCTTACCTGAGAGAATAAGCAACAATGAGGGGTAATGGATATCTTTCTCTCATTTAGTCCATTGTGTTCGTTGGTGGCGCTGTCTGGCCAGATAGCGAATATTTTTTTTATTGAAAAAACAAACACAAAGACTACAGAAAAGACCAGAGGAAAAAGAAAGACAACACAGAAAGAAGAAAAGCTAACCATCAAAAAGTTCACAAAATCTCCCCACTTTTCAACATGTATCCTTTGTCTATCTTTTGACATTGCTACATACTTTTCTGTTTTGTAAACAGAATTCACATACAATTTAAACTGAAGAACATTTGGCAGTGAATTAGCATTTTTACATCTAAAAATATAAAAGCGTCCCATAAGGAAGATGAGATTTATAAGTAACCTAGAACTCGAACACGAGTCACCAAGTGTACAGTATATTGCATTAAGCGTTATGGTATTTTGTGTAACCATTTGAAACTACTCCTTTACTGAAATCCAAAAACGATTTACATAAATAAAATCCCAAAATAAATGATAATAATCCTCTTCAACCTCTTTGCAAAAATTACATATCGGTGAATTAATTAGTCGCCATTTATATAGTAATCGATTTGAGGGAAGAATCTTCATTATCAACTTATATTGAAAATTCCATAGCTTAATATCACTAGTTAATTGGAATGGAAGCACTAACAACTTTTTCAGAAATATTATCTCATCAAATAAATCGTACCAGTAACAAACTATGTGTGGAGGAAGGTCCTCAGGTGTTTCTATATTTACAAAGAAAGTGTAAATCTCTCTGTTAATTTTTAAACCAGACAAACATTTAGGATTGCGAAAATTAGGCCCACAGACCTGAAATTTTGATGAATGTGAACCCTGTAAAATATTCTTCCAATCTGTTGATATTGCAGACAATAATTGATTGTACTGAAAGCGAGTACAGATATTACCATACATTGTGATGACATTTTCATAACTAAAAAACTTACAATTATCGTCGAGAAGATCGTTAATAAAAATTATACCATTCTCAAAAAAGCGTTTCCTCATTATTGGCTTGTCCCTAATACGTATTTTAGAATTATAACAGATCAGTTGTTGGCAAACATCTACCTTGTCAACAACAGTGATGAAGTTATACTGCAGCCACGCTGAAAAGATTTCTCGTAAGAAAACAGAACTAATGGGCTTTAAGAGATCAAAATCAGTCTTGTCTAAATTAACATAATAAAAAGGAGGACCACCAAAACTGGAAAGTAAATATTTATACCACTTACTGCAAAATAAATTATTATTACACAAGAGTCTAATAAACCAGGCAGTCTTCATTGTGAGGTTAAAAACACTCAAATTTGTTAATTTAAGACCCCCATTTTTATAGGAGTTTTGTAGCGAATATTCACGAGGGGGCATCGCCCCAATCACAAAGTGGCAACGTATATGTTCTCGTGCACTGTGAAATTAATTAAGGTTGTTGTGTGCAGCCTTTATCGTTAGGAAGACTTTACTAGAAATATCACTTTTTACGAATATTGGTACATCTCATCGACTAAAAGAACAAGATCATCAAAGATGGCGTGAGCTCTGGTTTATTTCAGGTCAATGTAATTTTGAGGAGGACAAGTGTTCCTGGAGTAACATGGTAAGCGGCGACGATCTCGATTGGGTGCTCATAAGTGGAGCAACGTCGACTGGCGGCACAGGACCGGCAACCGATCATACCACCGGAAATGAAAACGGTAGGATTGTACAATTTAAGGCAGAACGCACCTGGGGGACAGATTATCAGACTCTCAATTTTCAAATTACAGTAACCTTTTGGTCTGCCTCTTGGATGGGCTCATTTCGAGGCCCATAGAGTAACTAAAGTTTTCACTTATATATGTGAACATCAAAAAATTAAATTTCTTTAAGGAATTAACACAGGGATGGCGGCCATTTGAATTTCAAAGGTCGAAAGATCAAGGATAATTTTTCACTCTAGCACTAAATTTTGCCCGGTAACCCCTGATTTGCATTCTTGATTTAGAAAGGGAACAATTTTAAGTTTCCTTAGGTGAAGTTTAAGGAAAAGTTTAAGTCTTTCAATTTTAATCGGCGCAGCTACCTCACGGATAGAGCCAAAGGCACTGCCTGAGCAAAATATATACAGCTATTCCGAATTATTAGTATAGCAACAGTGTAAATCTGGAATTCAATTTTATATGTTGATAAAAATTCAATGCGAATCACATGTAAACGGACTGCGCCAATAAATACAATGTTTCGAAAAGCCAAAGGGTGTGGATCAAAGAAACGTGTCGTATATGCTATGGACGAAAAGAGCTACTATACGCTCCCCTCCTATTAAGAAGGGGCGCGTAGAGAGCGCCCTCGAGCGACGGATCTTCCAGTCTAATACTTTACCAGAGTTGATTTGATTTTGACTGTTTTATCTGTGCATGTTTTAACGTTGCTGGACATTCGTACGTAAAGAGTTTGTTTGAACAATACAATGGCATACACTGTGGAGGAATCATTCATGCAAGATTTTCAATTCTTCTTGTTTCTTTGCTTTCAACACAGGCGTTTACCTGTACTTAGAAGGCTCTAACGCCAATGTCGACGCTACAGCCAAGCTGTACAGTCAAACCTTCCCGGCCAAGTCCACTACCGGATGCCTTGAGTTCTGGTACAACATGAACGGAGGAGGAATCGGGACCCTTAGAGTGGACATTGTCACGGCTGAAAACCCGGGAACCCCGGACACAATATGGACCCTGAGCGGGAACCAGGATACAGCGTGGAAATATGGCAGAGTTCCGTTCATGCAAACCACAGAATACCAGGTGAGACACTGCACTATCGCGAGAATCTCGGAGGAAACGGGATAGCTATTCATAGTCGTTTAAAAAACACACAAAAATGGAATTTTTATACGTGATTCGTTACGGTATAGACAGTCCTTTTTCTACAGTCTATGGTTGTGGATACTTTCGAACAACTTGAATTTCGTCGGTCCTTATCGCAGAATGAATCTTTAGATCGCCTTTAAGGTAGAACGCGCCTCGGGGACAGATAGTCACACTCTCAAATTTCTACAATTCTTTTCTGGTGTACCACTTGTGGGGGCTTAATTTAAAGCTTTTGGAGAAAGAAAAACTTTCGCAGCCTTAGTTTTTCGAAAATCGAGAAATTAATATTTCTCCCATAGAGTTAATACAGGGATGGCGGCCATTTTGAATTTCAAATATCTCAAAATGTTGGGTAATTTGTTTCGCTAGTTCTTAACTTTGTATAGTGAACCCTGATTTTTATTGTTGATTTGGTAAGAGAATGGAAAAGTTTTGAGCATGTTAACGTCTTTCACTTTCACTGTTTTATTTTTCAATATTAAGAAATCAAATTGCAAATCTTATTCACGTGGCTTGATACGAGACTGCATCGCATGATACACAGGTGTTCACAGCTGCCACTTTAAAACTTGGTCACATACACGCGCTTCCAAAGTGGTTGATCTTGTCAATAAATATCGGTTTTTATAGACTGGTTCAATATGAGAGAGAGAGAGAGAGAGAGAGAGAGAGAGAGAGAGAGAGAAATAATTGCCCCTCGGATTTGACAAAGTTAAGGACTGAGAGAGAATTTGTTTTTTCACGGACCAGCAAAAGCTCCCATTTCATGTAGTTACATCGTTACTGGTCGCTTGGAGTGTAGATTTTACAAATTGTCCCCGGCCCGGCACCATAATGGTGGCGGTACATATACAGGCAGTGTTGACAGAACAATTTCATAGCATTCACACATATTCCAAGAAGAATACAAAGAATAATGACACGTACACCACAGGTGGTCGACCGGACATCCTATGAAAAGTTTTATTCCAAGTCCCTCAGACTCGAGAGACTAAAGGGCGCCGTCACCTAGACCACAAATGATGCGGATGTATTATTTAAACTTAAAACAAACCTGAAAATTTCCAAATTGGCCGAAGCAAAAGCGGCGATTCCGAGGAAAAAAATCACTTATCCTGCGTGGCCTAAATTATATTCTGATTTCCTTGATAGGGAAATATTGGTGAGAATTTCTGTGTCCCTAGATTTCTGTGAAATCTCATTGAAAATGTCTGTTGCGCTGATATTAAGCTCAGTCGAGTCTAACGTTTATTTCGTTGTGGTCTATCTCTCGACAATTAGCTTATATTTGTTGCCATCAGAGGAAACGGGCCATCAAGTGACATTGCAATTGATGATGTGGTTATCAGTGATGGATATTGTACAGGTAGGCAGAATTCTAAGCTTTTTTACTTCAAATCGAAAGGAAGAAATACTCGTTCCAGTGGTCTTATCACAGGCTACCCAGACAGTATTAATAAGCTTATTATTGAGTTTTCCTCACTGTTTTCTCCATCATTTACTCTCCTTTTCTTCATCCTCTCACTGATCGGAGTAAATAAAATAAATGGTTATATAACCTAACCTAGCCTCTGTGACTCTTTATTTATTTTACACCCCATTACAAGGACGTATATCTCTCATACACACATGTTGTAATTAATTAGTCAACACAACTAATTATGCTAATCCGTGGACTTATCAGGGATTTAACGGGTTGGTCAACATCGCGAAAGATAGGAATGGTTGGCTCCTTTTTCATTTACATCTCTATCTTTCCAATGTTGACCAACCCTTGATAAGTCCACGGATTAGTATAATTAGTTGTGTTGACTAATTAATTACAAGATGTGTATATGAGAGATAAACGTCCTTGCAATGGGTTGGATTATATAAGCGTTTATTTTATTTACTCCGATCAGTCAGAGCATGAAGACACAGTCCCTATATCCATAGAGGGACTGTTATGAAGAAAAGGAGAGGAACTGATAGAGAAAACAGTGAGAAAAACTCAATAATAAGTTTTTTAATACTGTCTGAGTGGCCTGTGGTCTTATCTTCGAAAAATACCATGGAAGATAGAGAATTGACAACAATGCGAGGGACAGCGACAGGAAGAGACTACTGGAGACATAAATAATTGACAGAGACAGACAGGCAGGCAGGCAAAATCATGGAGTGACAGGCAGACAGACAGACAAATAGACAGACAGACTGACTGACTGTCAGAAAGACAGACTGACTGACAGGCAGACTAACAGACAGACAGACAGACAGACAAACAGACAGACAGACAGGCAGGCAGGCAGGCAGACAGACAGGCTATAGCAGGCAGGCATATAGGCAGATAGCTAGAGTCTGCAATCCGTCTCAAGAAGTGTATGTTTCCCGTTCTTTCATTCAGGAGTACCAGGGGCTGCAACAGTATATCCACCAACCGTTGGTAAGTTGCTTCTCGTAGTCTCAAGGCAAACATTTTAACACATGATCCGTTCATACTTCACAAGAGATTTGTATTTATGAACTCTGATATCGTTTTATTTCTGAGTCGACAAGCGAATGAATGTCGAAAAGGTGGCGCATAAAAATGAAAATGAGACTTATTTGAATATCTCATTTAACATTATCTAACTTTCTGTGGTCGTATTGTTCTTTTGTGCAATCCGTTCGGGATTTCGATAGAATGGTAATGGTCAAGAATCAAATCTACGCACTTTGAGTTGTAGCTGCACGCGCGAAATCCTCAGCTATACCCTGAAATTCGACAGCAATGCCTATTTGTATTTTTCTTGACATTTTTCCATACGTTTGTTTACTTTTCGAGACCTACATGACATTATATGACCTCGTGTGACCTCAGAATTAGTCACTATAATAGATGAACATTACCATACCATACCATTATACCTTACCATACCATACCTTACCATACCATAGCATACCAGAAGCTGAACACCACTAATTTTGTTTTTCCCCTTTCTTCTTTAACCCAAGCACCGACGGGAGGCAATCCTTGTGGTCCCAGCAAGTTCACCTGTGCAGACGGACAGTGCATTGATGAGAATCAGAAATGTGATTTTGTCACCCAGTGTGTTGATAAATCGGATGAGGCGGAGTGTCGTAAGTCTTGATATAGGTGTTCGGGAAAAGTTATTTAGTCATGATGTGGTTGATATCTACTAGTAGGTAGCTAGTATGTTTTCATTCGACGAATACACTCTGGAATGTCTGAACAGAAATAATTTTCTCCGGTCCAAGATCTCTTGCAAGCTAATGCAGCAACACGTTTTGCTTGCTTGCTTGCTTTATATTTATTCTGTGACTCACAAAATCCAACTAACCACATGAAAACAACACAGCAGGACTGTTTTCGTTTAGAGATAATTCTGACGCGCAGCAAGACAGTTCACATTTTTGCAGTCCTGAAACTTGACCGCTATATATTCTGCGAAATTGTGAATCTGAATGGAGGTCATTGTTTTATTTCGACACAGATTCACGTGCATGATGTAGTTCTAGTTTTGATCTTGGAAATATCTCACCGTAGCCTTCATCTGGCGTTCTGTCGGTTTAAATATTGAAACGCCGGCCAAATATTAACATGCACTGGCTGCAGCCTCAAGATGACACTGTCGCCATTTATCAAAATGAATTGAAAGTGTCTGTAAAATCTAAGAATAAGGTTACCTTTACTTTTTAAGTACGACTTGAGCCATTGTTCTACTCTGCGATGAAAGCTCTTTCGATACACGCGATGATGTTCATATTCATTTGGTAAGATAAAATTGATCAACATTAGCCGGAACTCCTATTCTGAGGTCTCGGTACACTTTAGTCAAAACTAAGGGACATTTATATCAACTTAAGAGAACAGTCTTCGCAATTTAGTCTCACTTGAATCTTGTACTGGAAAGAACTGTTTTTGGCGCGGAAACAAGTTCGTCAGAGCTAGTTATGTTTAACGTTCAGAACTGTTCACCACTCATGTGTGATCTTTCAAAATGTTCATTTCTTTCGTGCGTAGCGCACTACCACACTGCCAATAACGATTTATGTGGTTTGTCTAGATTCACATAAGAATTAGGAAAGATTTTTTTAACCTGTTTCAAGTGTTAATTGAGCAATTAACACCCCGAATATGACTAGAAAAGTTGAAACGTAAATACACTTAGTCCATTGCCAACAACATTTTGACATTTTCCTGCATCAATTTGCATGGTTTGCCAGTGTGCGTATTAGGATCAAAAATCTTGGAAATGAGCATTTTCGTTTCAAAATGAGCATTATTATTTCATTTTTCCAGCCACATTTTGTAACTTCGAACAAAATGAGTGTGGGTGGTACGAGGGCAGCAGTACTGATACTTTTAATTGGTACCGTGGACGAGGCTATGATACACAGTCCACGCCTAATATGGCTCCGAGATATGACCACACCTACGTGCACTTGAAAAGCTTGTACTGTGAGTATTTTCAGGGGCAAAGTGTCCATTCTCTTCATATCGCTGCAATGTTGGAGAAATTAAGGCTAAATCATAATCATTAAAAACAATTCGAATGAATGAATGGGTGTTTATTTTTTTACTTTCTTTTCTTTTTTGTTATGTTTTTGTCACGCTGACCATAAGAAAACAAGTAATGGCAAATGTACGTGATATTTTTGAAAGCGTGAAACGAGTGGTTGAGATCAATGCAAAAATAGGGCACATAAAACATTTGCATCATTAAGCGGCATGGTGTAAATTTCATTGGACCATGAGACAGTATGATACGACGAGTGGGCCGGGACAGCCAACAAAGCTTTAGGTGAAGTGATCGCCAATTTTCTTTTTTCTTTGTTCTTTTGGCAGGCGATATTTTTCGAACCATTGAATTTAATTCTTTTTGGTGGGAAAGGGAGAGAGGGAAGGCTTCTCGTTGCATGCGTTGGGGAGGATTGAGTTTGGAACACCATTTGGCGTCTTTTGATGTCTAAAATCGTATCGGGGTGACAGTTGCATACAGCTTTCACTTTCCCATGCAATTCTACCGGGTAATTTTTTTCAAAATGTCAGAATGACACAAATGTAAAAAAAAACACCTGGAGTTAACGTTACAGTATCTCACATTGAAAAAGGTCTGGCTGGATAGCCAGAAGTATAGTTGTGGCAATTCATCAAATGTGTTTGGTCTTACAATCACTAGTACTTTGTGATCGAAGCATAATATGTAAGAGCAGTGACAAGTAACTTGTGATATTCTCAACCAAGCAAGACATCTCATTCCTCTAATCAAATTCTTCTAATCCAATTTCTACGTATTTTACAGATTACTACGCTTATATCCACCCTGTTGGTGCTTACACTTATCCATACTCGATTGCCGAGTACATGAGTCCAAAGTTCTCATCGGCGATCGCGACATGCAGGCTGAATCTATGGTGGTACCAGAATGGCGTGTCACCATACTACTTCGAGATTTGGATGGTCCAGGGAACTGTGGAGACTATTATGTTTTCATATTATTACAGCATGGGTGATCAATGGAACAACATGATAGTTGGCATCGGCAAACAGACTTCCCAGTGGCAGGTAGGGTACAAGATAGACTTGGTTCAAGTCTTGTGATTTATGAATGTTTGAGGGAGGTGAGCGCGATGATTTGTGTTCTGTTTTCACATGAAACGCGTGAATGTGATGAACACTATACTGGGGAGTTTCTCCCGGAATCTGTGAATCCGGCAGAAACTAACTCACTACTGCGCATACTCACAGACAAATAGTATAGACAGACTGGAAACGCAATAATGCCTTTTGTTCCATGGTCGTCTTGGTAGACTATTGGCTTTTCATATAAAATGAGCTTCAAAGGTGTTAAACTTTTTGGAGGCTTTGTTTGTGGTTGATAATTGCACGAGATTATGCGAAAAATACGAGGAGATGGCATCGTACTGCCAGTCGCGTAGCAACCATAGTTACTTTGTGAGCTCTCAGGCCAGAAACACTGCTTCACGCCAATCAAAACATAACACGCCAGCAGTTTCATAAACATGTCCTTCCTTGACGCACGTGTAAAAGACGGTATGACTGACCGTAAACCATTGAGTGAAACCAGACAGTATCGATAAAAGACTTTCAAATTTGGTTCAAACACACTCATTATATATTCATAAAAATAGGAGAGGAATTTTTAAAACGGTAAAACTCACTTTCCTGAAGCTCAAAACACTCCCCTTTTCGCCAGCACGTCAATTCCGCTCAGCACCACACGACAACAACAACACAAACTTTGCCGAACATACTTTCGCTTAACAATTGGCGAAAATCCGAAAATTACCGAAGGATGCATGGTCGGCACTCTTCGGAAAAGAGAGGCCAGAGCAACCTGAGGCGAGGCGAACATGGATGGGTTACGTAACCGCTTCACGCCTTAAACAATACCCGTTGCGAGTCTGTCCATGTTTCTCTGTGGCATACTCAAAATTAACGCGTTCAGTCGCTAGGAAAACCTGGCCTGGGCTGCCAAATTTCAAATAGGTTTGTATGAAATAGGAGAGACACAAGAGAAACTATGACAAATTATTTTATTTTTTTAAAAATTCACCGACTTGAACCAGATCTAGATACGAGACAAAAACTGCGATCTCTTTACAATAGATTGTGACGAATCGATTTTTTGCAATGTTCGACCACAGATAAGGATACCTTCCTTGAAAGAACGTTCACAGATAGTCCTACACTCATAAAACTTTTTCTGGTTTCTGACAAAGATAAAGTGCAAACTTCCAATCGAAGTCGGTATTTTTTTCATGCAAACATATTTGTGAGAAGGCAGAAGACTCAGTTTTGTCCTCTAACACATAAACGACTTCGCAATTCACCAGCTTCATTTACATGTAAAACATGCATAGTCTCAATGGGCCAATCCGGGAACACGATTGTAAAGCAGGATATCAGCGATGTGTTGCAAATAAGTTGAAATACGAGGTTTTGCTCACTTATTGTACATAAGAATCGGTGAAATTTCAGATTACATTCAATTTCAGATCAAATTCAGAAAGATGCGATACAGTAACTATAACGCAGCGACGGCCCTCGACGACTTGAAATTCGAAAAGTGCGCCCCACCGCCACCGCAGGGCTTCTGTAACACAGGGTCTAATTTCTGGTGCACGAGGACGAGAGCCTGTATTAGTAAGAGTCTAGTGTGTGATTTGGAAGATGATTGTGGTGATGGATCCGACGAATTGAACTGTGGTATGTATACACTCCGTGGAAGTGATCATATACTTTCATTTGTATACTTGAAAATCTGTTTGCATGTTATTTGAAATGGACGCATGGACGTCTGGTTAAAATACTTTGTTCCTATCCTCAATCAACACTAATGATTTAAGCGTTATCGCCAACCAGATAAGCATAAAATGGCGACCATATTCGTAAATGTCCATATCAGCAAATTTGAATTCATGGTTACCTATAAGCGTTATTTCAAACTAAAAAATACTTTATTTTACGGATCTGACCGTTTGAATTTTTGACTATGTATTACTTTCAGGTGCTTATGATCAGTGCACTTTCCAGACAGGATATTGTGGCTGGACACAGGCCTCAGGAACGGATCATTTATCGTGGATTCGCAAAGCTGGCGCAACGTCTACTGCCTATACCGGCCCTCCGTTCGATCATACGTACAGTAACATTACAGGTAGCAAAACCCGCCATCATTTTCTGTTTTTAAGGAGATCATTTGCCGTTCGCAAGAGAGTTCTCATGTAAACATTTTAACATATATATATATATATATATATATATATATATATATATATATATATATATATATATATATATATATATATATATCGTCGAAGTATACAAGAAGTATTATGAGATAGATGAAGTGAAAGGATTCTTAGCCCCCCCCCTCTCTCTTATGCTTATATCTTTGTTACGCACCATAGATAGATAGATAGATAGATAGATAGATAGATAGATAGATAGATAGATAGATAGATAGATAGATAGATAGATAGATAGATAGATAGATAGATAGATAGATAGATATTAAATAGATAGATAGATAGATAGAGAGAGAGATTATATATACAAATATGTAAGATATGTATAATAAATTATATAATTATAGATATAATATAATCATAATCAATAAAGTTTACTTCAAATGAAAAATAATAATTAAATAATAACACATGAGAGCGAGGGCAATATCACGATTTATTGCCTGCCCAAGGGATGGTGGTCATGATCGAAATATTGATGATCAGTATTTCGATCATGACCACCAGCCCGAGGGCAGGCAAAAATCGTGATATTGCCCTCGCTCTCATGTGTTATTATTTTTATTACACCGAACAAGCAAACATGCAAAGACACAAAAACACAAAGACTTCTTCGAGTACAGTTCGCCTTTCTGAGTCCGGACCTCAGCGTAAAATATTGTCAGTGCCGAGTCTAGGGTTGCCGCTGAAAGTTTGCCGATCTCCTCGGTAGCGTATCCAAATTTGTTGCTTGCATAGTCGCTGAACACAGAAATTGCATCCTTGTTGCCATTTTCGTTCGTTTTTCTGTTTACTTGCATCAAAATATCGTCTAACCGGTGACAGCTTTGCATGACGTTTCGCAGCCATAGTTGCCGACTGCAAGTACAAGCGAACGACAATTTGTTTTGCGCAGAAAGGAAGCGCAGTAAGTAAAATGACGTCATCCATGTAATATCAAATGCAGAGGGCATCATCAAGTTCACAGAGGGCATCATTACGTTCGCAGAGGGCATCATCACGTTTTGTAACACACCTCATCCGCAGTCTGTGTTCTAATTCGCCAATTGACAGTCACGTGGGATGCGTTCTTTTTGTGCTGATCCACGTAAACGACGTCATCAGGCATCATTTGTCGGAACTGTTGCCTGCCAGGCATCAGTTCCGAAAAATGATGCCCGCTGACGTCAAAAAAACATTGGCGCATGCGCGAACTGGAATGTAAACAAAGATGCCGTCTGCGGACAAGCGAAACGATAGTCGAGAAATTTCTCGGTTTATCCTACTTTCTGAAGAAGAACTGAATGCTCTGGTTTCAAACAAGGACTCGAAACGAACGAAGACGATAATCAAAGGTGCATTGAACGTTTTGCAGAAGTATTGCGACCCTGTCGGCAAAAACTTTTTCTTGCTGAACCACTCCAACATATTACATCATGCGACAACTTTTGTGTATGGTACGTGCTTATGTATGACTACGGATGAGGTGTGTTACAAAACACATATTGACTGGCCATTAGGGCAACAACATACGTCTTTAACCCCTCGGGCCTGTGAGTCACCCCCAAAAACAGACTGTTTCCCTCGGCCTACGGCCTCGGGAAACAGTCTGTTTTTGGGGGTGACTCACAGTCCCTCGGGGTACAGACGTATGCTGTTGCCCTCATGGCCAGTCAATATGTGTATACTTTTACATGTCATATGAGTCGTATTTAACCAATGGCAGTGCACGCTGAATGAGTGAGGTGTAATGATATACGCTATTAGTTTACCTATCATTATTACACTGGTTTAGAACATCTACACACGTGCGGTGATGTTGTTTTGACAACGTGACCTCCTAATAGACAATATTTCAACTTTCGCAGGGTTTATTTCTTTGTAAGTGACTGATATTAGCACTTAGCTGATAGTTACGCCTGACAGTGTTGAAGTTTACAACACCTCGATTTAGACAATACGTCTAGTTCGTCTTATGTCAACGAGTCAACGCAAACCACTGTATTATTGTTTTTCTTGTTCTTGTTCTTGTTATATTTTATTTAAAGAGCGCAATATGAATTAAACGTACTCATGCCCATCATTGCCCTCTGAAAAGTGTCATTTTCCACAGTGGTTAAACTGGTGAAAATAAATAAAAAGTAAGTCAACGAACTAATATATATGGCATACCTTCAATAACGTCATCATCATTTTCACCATTAATGTACGTGTTACCAGGTTCTTATCAATTATTATAAGTGACAATACTGGGGGTTTTTTTGTTTGTTTGTTTGTGTGACACATTCAGGTTTTTACATGTACATCGAGGGTTACTACAACTACTATGGCAAGACAGCTCAGCTGGTCAGTAAAATATACAAAGCCACGACCAACGGTCAGTGCCAGGTGAGAGCTTTTAAATTTGACAGTCGTAAAAGGGACAAAGTCAATCTTTTTCTACCATTTTGTGATATCAAGAAAACATGGAATACTTGAATAAAAAACTCCGTGTACACAACGAAGACAGTGCATAACTGCCAAAGTGTCAAAAATTACCCCTTTGCTGAATGCAAATAGATGGTTTTGATTACATAAAGACCTCTAGGCAAAATGGATTTCTCCTATTCGGACTTGCTTACGTATTGTAAGTGAAAGCTGCTATTCTTATCTATGTGAAAGGCATCACCAAACTTCATGTAACGGTGTATGTTCAGTAATGGATGGCGAGAGTTGTGTACTGAACTTGATTTTTTTGGTACAGACCGTAAAATGTTTAACAGAATGTTTAATTCTGGTTGGTTGCAAATAGAGTTGAGGTTGTGCACTGTTTACCAGTATTTCAATGTTTCAGAAGTCAAACAACACAAAGTTATTTTCATATAACACAAAAGTCATGAAAACTCAAAAAAGAGCGACTCAATTCCTCAACTTATGTAGGAAAAAACGTAGTTGATCGTTTATCCGATGCATAGTATATAAGCCGAGCCCAGTGGTCTTGAAGAGACGACTTGCCAACTCATCGACACGCCTCCTTTAATCGAATGCTATATTTCGGTGCTTATCATTATCAATAAGAAAATTCCGCCAAGATGTATCATCTGTCTTATATATACATGGAAATATACAAAAGATATTGTTTAGAAACCTGTATCGTATGCCACTGACACAGTATAAATGTTGTGTGTTCTTCAGTCTGATTAAAATCAGATGTAGAGTACGGCAACGTCTATACTTACGCGGTATTCTCTTGCTGTCGCCTTTCACTAACTAGAGAACACCTGGTAAGTATAGAGGTCGCCGTACTCTACATCTGATTTTAATGAGATTGTGTGTTCTTGTACCAAACGCTTCTCGTTACAGTTAGATATCTATCAGCTCAATATTTGTAACAGGTATTATCAAATTTGGTGTAGGAATTTCGGAGTCATATCACTAATTACAAAAGGTCATTAAGCTTATATACACAAATGAGCAGAAAATTGACATGACACAGTATCATCAAAGTGTTCTGAGATTGTCATCTGTTAAAAGTTTCATGAAATTTTGTGCAGTATTTCTCGATACATGTCGACACTGTCATTACTGTTTCCATGGGAAACCATTATATGAAAAAGTGATAGTTCATAACTTTATTAATATGCAAGCCATACTAACCAAAATCTAACCTCATCTTACAATTAGCACACAGTACCCGTCTACCAAATCTGATTTTGCAACCCGTTCAGCCGTTTTTGGAGTTATCGTGTAAACAGACTGACACACACACACTGGCACACACACTAACACACACACTAACACACACACAGACATCGCTATGACACTGACTCACGTGTGTGAACACGTGAGCCAATTGAAGGGCTACAGTGAAAATTTTGGATTCGGAATAGCTGTCTCCGGAGCACATTCTACCTTGACAGAAACCAGCCCTATTTTTTATTCTTTTCAGCTTCGTGTGTTTTATCATATGTATGGCGAAAATATTGGCAAGCTCACGATCTACACTCGTATATACTATAACACGAACCAGGGTCAAACAGTTGTTTGGCAGCAAAACGGACCTAAGGGGTCATACTGGGACAGAGCAGCAGTAACTTTCTCCATTAGTACAGAGTTCCAGGTATGTGATGTACTTCCTTTGTCAGCAATGGTCATCTTAGTCATGATTTTATGAATAACTCCAGGGCATTGTAATGCTAAATATTTCAGCAAATGCATTTTATTACATTTGGTCGCCATTGCCTTTAAGAAGAATATTTTGAAAGCAATCTTGACGACGTAATATTTGCGAGAAGTATGTGTCCGCGAAAAGAAGACAAAGTGGCGCTGTCGGCGTGGTGACAATGCAGATAACAGGGCGCAAAATTGTACGTGTTTGTTGCAGATTGTCATAGAAGCGATGGCTGGGGATTATTATTATGGTGACATAGCGATTGATGACATCACTCTGACGTCAGGATGCGTCAGAAGTACATCCAGTGAGTGAACTTTGTCTTTCTTAGACTCCGATAACTTAAGTGATTTCCTATTGCATGTTTTATCGACAACATTAACACGTGTTGATAAGTACTGTGCTGATAAGCTCTAGAGACATAAGTACAAATGGAATGATATTTGGACGACTGGCCAGCAAAATGGATACACAGACGAATAAATCGGCAGACAGACAGACAGACAGACAGACAGACAGAGAGACAGACAGACAAACTGACTGACTGTCTGACGGACAGAAAGACAGACAGATAAATACATAGATAGATATGTTAACTGATTGATTGATTGATTGATTGATTGATTGATTGATTGATTGATTGATTGATTGATTGATTGATTGATTGATTGATTGATTGATCGATCTATGCAAAGACTTCACTGCACGACGAGCGAAATTTTACATTTCCATAGCAAACCAATATAACACTATCAGGATTTTTGTTTTACACAGTCTGTCCGATACTTGTCGTCTGCAACGAAAACTTCTGATCGTTGTTATCGCTTATCTCCACAGGTAGACTGCCGACCGCGCCACCAACAACACCGCCACCATTTCCACCCTCTCCAACACCCCATCCATCGTGCAGTCCGAACGAATTCTACTGCAACGCTGATAGTAGATGTATATCTCCTGACAGAGTTTGTAACTTCCGCAGCGATTGTACCGATGGCGAGGATGAAGTTAGATGTGGTGAGTGTTTTTGTCTAAATATTCTAATTTTGAAAGCCCCAAAGCTAACCTAAAATGTGCGGAGGTATCCTTTTAAAGTGTTCGTGTTTGATCATATAAATACCTACTTGCCTACATTTTGCGTGATAAAGGATAATACGTGAAAACATACGACTCTAGAAGCCAGAAGAAGAATCGGAGTCATTTCCACCGTACACATTATCGCAATACGTTGAAGCTTTCACTGACGGTAAGCTTACATACGAAAGGAAAAGGTCCGATACCTGAAAACGTCACATTTCTTTCGTTACTATACGCAAAAATAATTATCCGTCGGAGCTTCGTGATAGGATTATTCAGAAATTACGTGCATAAAACGAACGAGACACGTAACATCTTATTGCAAGGCCAGTGCAAGTATTCTGTGAAAGAACTCAAGCCTGTTGTGAGTTGTTTGTCTGCTTCAAGTTTAATTACAATTTCTCCTGTCACGAAAAGTCAAATTTGTCATCATTTGCTTGATCCAGGCGAGCACAGATGATTAAGTATCACCTTTACACCATATTTACCAGTGTAACATAGGCAAACACGGTGCAATAGTGGTACTTTCTCTACCGTGCCTGGTTTAGACTTTTCGTACAAATCGCTGTTGGGATTCAGGATTTGATTTGGAATTTCATTCTTACTCCTTCGGTCCATCAGCCAAGAGTTGTGACTTCGAAAGCGGTATGTGCGGTTGGCTAGGTGTGTCAGGAGAATCAAGGAAACGAGCGGCACCAGTTCCACAGTTTATATGGGAAAGGAAACAGGGAAAGACCAAACTGTCATCCGAACACAGACCAGCCAATGATAACACTAAAAAGAACGGTGAAGGTAATGATACTGTCTTCATATTCTGAAAGAAGAGGAAACCAAAAATAATACGTGGGTTAAACAATTGATGTAAAGGATAAGAAACACTCTGTGAAAACTTTGATGTTATTGTTTATCATCTGGAGAAATAAATAATAACTTAGACCTATTGTACTCAACCGTAGTGTACATCTAGATATTAATACAGTATCGGTTAAAAAGAAGATTTTAAATATTGTATATATATATATATATATATATATATATATATATATATATATATATATATATATATATATATATATGAGTCATGTGACTTTTGTGATTTGCTATGCAGACATTCGCATGACACCATCAGTGCTCGAAATTAACTTTTTACCCTGGTAGTCCACTTGGGCTACCATTTTCTGAAGTTGGTAGCTATAGCCCCATGACAATGGCTGGTAGTCCATGAATATTCAATGTCAAGGGTCTACGCATCGGCTTCTGGAATGTACAGCATATTACTAACAAGATCGACGAACTCAGGTTATTGCTTTCTCACGTGAACAAGCCTTTTGACATTTTGATTTTAGGTGAAACTTTTCTCTCTGAATCTCACCAAGACCTTGACTTTATTGTGTCAGGGTATAATTTGCAAAGAAAAGACAGGATTTCTGGAGCGGGCGGGGGTCTTCTTGCATATATCAAGTCTGACATTTCCTGTATCCGAAGAACAGATTTAGAACTTAGTACTCTTGAAATTATCATTATTGAAATTTCTGTGAAAAATGCACGCCCTCTTCTTGTTATCGGTGTATATCGACCGCCCAGCTCAACACTGTCTGTTGATAAAGATATTGAATCTGTGATAGAATCAGCGTATTTTGAAAACAAAGAAATCATTGTCTTAGGGGATTTTAACATAAATCTTCTTACTCCCATGGGGAAGAAACACAATGTTCATAAAGCAATGGAATCTCTGAATTTCGAGCAACTTATCACTGTTCCCACTCGTCCATCCTCCGGTACTCTTCTTGACCATATCTATGTAACCTGTCCAATGAATATTGCTCATGTGTGTGTTCCCAAAGTTGGTACTTCCGATCACTATCCCGTGTGTGTTGTGAGGCGTTTTCATGCCAGTGACATTACTACAGGTTCTCATATTTCTATAAAACGCAGACAGTTTGGTAATTTTTCCACACATGATTTTATTTGTGATTTGTATGCTTCCCATTGGCCACATCTCTCTGAGATACATGATGTGAATGAACTCATTGATAAGTGGATCAATTGTTTCAACCAGGTATGTGATACGCATGCTCCTTTTGTTGAGAAACGTGTGAAAAGACTCAGACAGCCGCCATGGTTCACTCCGGACATTCTTGATCTCATTCATGTCCGGGATTATCATCTTGTTAAGGCTACCCGATCCAAGTCTCCCAATGATTGGCTACTTTATAGATCTTTAAGAAATAGAGTTGTACACACTATTTCCTATGCAAAACGACAGCACTATCGTGACATTTTCAGGAACAATTCAAGAAATCCGTCTATAATGTGGCGTTGTATAAGTGATATTCTCTCTCATGATAATTCTCGTTCACAAAGTCCTTGCATTTTGTATAAGGGTGAAAAGCTAACAAATCATAAGAATATTGCTAAGGTTTTCAATGCGTATTTTACAGGTATTGTTAATAAGTATCATTCCAGTCTCAATGCTTCACCTGACATGGGTCTTATTGATAACTGGGTTAGTTCGAAAATTGGTGCTACCATGGCCAATTTTAAGATTCCTCCGATTTCTGTTAATTTTGTTACAGAGCAGCTTTCTATACTAAGTGAATGTAAATCAGCTGGTTACGACAATGTCTCTCCCAAACTCTTGAAAATTGGTGTTTCTTGTATTGCAGAAACTGTTACAGAAATGTTTAATTTGTCAATTACCAGTGGTACTTTTCCCGACTGTTTCAAATGTGCTAAAGTAGTTCCGATTCATAAGGGAGGCTCTAAGAGTGATGTAAACAACTATAGGCCTATCTCACTTCTGCCTGTTCTCTCTAAAATACTAGAAAAACATGTTTATATTAGTCTGTACAATTTTATGCATTCAAACGATCTTTTTGTCAGCTCGCAATCTGGTTTTAGACAATATCACTCTTGTCACACTGCTTTAGTCAAGTTAACTGACCAGCTTTTACACAATATGGATCAAGGATTGTATAGTGGTGTATTGTTTTTAGATTTATGTAAAGCTTTTGATCTTGTTGATCATAACATTTTACTGAGAAAACTTTCTGTTTACAGGCTTTCTGATTTGTCCCTAAAGTGGTTTCAATCATACCTTACAGGAAGAAGCCAATTTGTTAGCTATTTAGGTGTACACTCCGATATTTTGTCGATTACGTGTGGTGTACCTCAGGGGTCCATTTTGGGTCCACTTCTGTTTTTGATCTTCATTAATGATCTTCCCCTTTGCCTCAACATGGGAAGCTTAGATATGTTTGCCGATGACCAAACTTTGTGTGTTTCTGGAATTGACATTGAACAAGTCGAGGGGAGACTGAATGGAGATCTCGTGCCAATCTCAAACTGGGTTCATAACAATAGCATGGCAATTAACACCACTAAAACAAAATATATGATTGTTGCGTCTCGCCCCAAAATTTATCACTTAGCCGACTCTGATATTTCATTTCACATTCAGATCAATGATACTCTCATTGACAGTGTTGCTGTTCACAAACTACTTGGTGTTCAATTAGACAACATTTTATGCTGGGATGACCACATAGATAATTTGTGCAAGACTTTGTCTGCAAGAATTGGTGTTATAAGACGACTACGCCCCTATTCTCAAAGGAGTGTTCTTTTGCTAGTTTATAACGCTTTGTTCTTGTCTGTAATTGACTATTGTTGTATTGTTTGGGCTAGTACGTCTAAGACCAATCTCCAAAGATTGTACAAACTCCAGAAAAGGGCTGGTAAGGTAATTCTCGGAGTTGACACGACTTTTCCTTCTCGAACAGTTTTTGTTAGTTTGCACTGGTTGCCCATAGATTTACGTATTGAATACTTTACAGCTGTTATGACTTTCAAAGCTTTAAATGGTCTCGCACCAAGCTATATTAGTGATCTATTCCAACCTCTCTCAGAAATGGATCGTTTAAATACTCGTAGTTCTAGTAATGGTAACCTTTACCCACCAATGTTTAGGACAAGCATGGGTCAAAGATCATTTGTATATCGAGCTACTAAAATCTGGAATTCCATTCCCCCAACTATCCGTGACTGTGAAGCCTTGTCGACGTTTAAATCAAAACTGCATTGTTATCTTTTCATGAAATATTGTAATGAAGGCTCTGACTTAGACTAGCCTATTTTTCCTTTGTCTTCGACATCTTCTATTCGTCTATTCCATACGTTTTTGTTTATTCGATGATTTGTTTGTGTATTTTGCCTCTCTTTTCATGAGGGCTCTGATGGAAATTACAATTACTTTACTGTAATCAGATTACCCTCTTTAAATAAAGTGTAATAATAATAATAATAACAAGGCAGTATTGCTGAAGGCAATGAGTACTTGGGCCGTGATAGAGTAATTTTGAGGACAATATATACTACTATTCAAATATGGTCTTGAATTTCCTCCTGTCAATGAGGCATTTGATTAACTGGTTATTAAACGAAGCAATGGCATGACAACGGCAAAATATGTCTAGCA
Organism: Ptychodera flava; assembly: GCF_041260155.1. Taxonomy (NCBI): domain Eukaryota; kingdom Metazoa; phylum Hemichordata; class Enteropneusta; family Ptychoderidae; genus Ptychodera; species Ptychodera flava. The sequence continues at coordinate 10,674,351 of NC_091936.1, forward strand.
ACTTTTGTGGAGTTTGAGGCAGGGGTTCTTTATTTATAGTGGAAATTGCTTAAACTCCTTAAATATTCAAATTACAGCAAATTTCTTTTGTTCTCGATGGTAGATGTCTAATATTTAGATGGGCATATTTAGATTTCTACCCTATAGTTATCCCTATATACCAAAAATCGGACATCCAGCTCTATTGGCTTGCTCAGAATTAGATATGCGCATAATTAATGAGGTACAATATGTGGTGTCATAAGGTGTCCCATCATACCATTTATGAAGGGTGTAGCACTTGTGGTTACTGAGTTGTGGACAAATATATATATTTGAGGTCAAAGGTCATCGAGGTCACGTGACATTTTGTCAAAATAATTGTATTGATAAGTTATTCCTATATACCAAAAATCAGACCTCCAGCTCTATTGGCGCGCTCAAAATTATATATGCGCATAATTAATGAGGTACAATATGTGGTGTCATAAGGTGTCTTATCATACCAAATATGAAGGATGTAGCACTTGTGGTTACTGAGGTGTGGACAAATATATATATTTGAGGTCAAAGGTCATTGAGGTCACGTCACATTTTGTCATAATAATTGTATTGCTAAGTTATTCCTATATACCAAAAATCAGACCTCTAGTTCTATTGGCTCGCTCAAAATAAGATATGCACATAATTAATGAGGTACAATATATGGTGTCATAAGGTGTCCTTTCATACCAAATATGAAGGGTGTAGCACTTGTGGTTACTGAGTTGTGGACAAATATGTATATTTGAGGTCAAAGGTCATTGAGGTCACGTGAAGTTTTGTCAAACAAATTATATTGTTAACTTATCCCTATATACTAGTATCAGAAATCAGACCTCTTGCTCTATTGGCTCGCTCATAATTAGATATGCACATAATTAATGGAGTACAATATGTGGCGTCATAAGGTGTTCCATCATACCAAATATGAAAGGTTTAGCACTTGTGGTTACTGAGTTATGGACAATAATGTATATTTCAGGTCAAAGGTCACCAAGGTCACATGATATTTTGTCAAAATGTCTGAGATATCTGCGTGAACCGATGGACTCACTGATGGACTCACGGACGGATATGAGCCAATCTATAAGCCCCCTGGACTTTATCCGTGGGGACAAAAAAACTGTGTCACTGCATCCTTTAGGCAATATGAATACAATGAGAAACTAAATTTTTATTTTTCTTGGCATCATACATGCGAGTCTATGGAGAACTGCCTTATACATGGGAGTCTATGGAGGTGTAACTAAAAAGTCCTCTAACACGGCCAAATTTGATAGCATTGTGAAACAAATCGACGTGCATCTGTATGGGGTTGGGTACTAGGCGTGAACGGACGGACGGACGCACGGACATGACCAAACCTATAAGTCCCCTCGGACTTCGTCCGTGGTGATTAAAAACAACGCAACAGTTATTACAGCTACACCGGCGGTAGGTTCATATCCAGAGCCCCGTACGGTCTGCCGCCGTCGCTTGAAAACATCTCATGCACCCGGCCATATGGGCAGCTGGCCGGATGCATGACTTCCCGGAGAAGGCGAGCTGTCACGTTCAAGCTCAGGATTATTTGTCGATCAAATTTCAATAAATTTACCTTACCTAGATGAAATTTTGTCTATAGGCTGAAATTTCGCCGAAGTTTGACAAAATTACATCGATTTTTCAGGTTCATATGCGACATTTTTGAGTTTTGAGTGCAGACAGAAATAAGTTTTGAGGCAACATGGCTGCGACCCCATGTTGACCCCTAGCCCTGCGTACGATGCTATGTGCTACAGCTGACACACAGCATCGTACGCAGGGCCAGCGAGAGAGTTGCCGACATCGACGGTTATTTACGAGAAGTGAATAAAAGACTGTCATTTTTGGAAGCGATCGAGTAGCTGAGGTAGGCTGGGATACGACTTGGGCCCAAGAACGCTGAATTTCGGCAGTAATTTGGCTTTTTACGTCAAGTCCCAAAATGGATTTGAAGTCACCGACCCTACGTACGGGTCTTTGCAGGGCTGTGGTGAGCGGGGCGGTTAGACGCAGGGCTAGTTGACCCCAAGTGAAAATGTGTTCGCGATCAAATCTTCCTATATTTTTTTCAGAATTTTCAACAAAATCATTGCTTCTTACATCTTTTGTAAAATATAAAATACTAAAATAAAACTGCGATGTGCCATGTCTCCAGATTTCTAAAATATCGTTCGTTGACCGTTCGACGCAAACTTGTGACGCAGTTGAAATTCAATACTGACCGCCAAATAATCTTAATGAGACGAGATCAGTCTAGACATCCTCCAAATTATCCAACCATTCGCATTGGAGTTCAGCTCGCTTAGAGTATCATAACATTTTTCGGCCTTCTTTTAGATCGACCCTAATATCTCCCATTTAGGAAATAAATACACAAGCTACCTCGACAAAACTTCGTGCACCATCCAAGACCAAACGCACTACAAATCTGTCTTGACGTCATCATCTCCTTACATGGTAATCGGCATACCGTATTTTTTAGCAAAGGGGACACAGAATACGTCGGAGTATTCAGTTTCAAACGTATTACATTGTGTGATGTTGTCAAAAAAAGTCATGTTACTGCAGTGGTATAAATTACAAAACACAAAAGTTCAAATCAGTTTATTTTGGACTGGCTTTACCCAACATTTCATATTGTTTCTTATGCCAGATTTGACCACGTGCTTACTGGCGACCCCTTTCATGCAAATTTTGTGTCAAATGATGTGTTCCCCTGGAAAAACAAACGTACGATTTCTAAATGAAGGAGGCGAAATTTGCCCTCAAGACTCGAAACCACCCCTTTGGGGTGTACCTAGCTATTTTTAACGAGCTTCTCGAATCTGCAGCTCTATTTCGAAATGATGGTCTGGTTTTCTCAGCTCAAGGATAAGTGTTCTCCATCGCTGTGGGCATTACTATTCTCAACCGGGGGTACAGTTTCCAGTCGTAATGTTTTTCATTGTGTCCGGGATATAAAACCTTTCCTTTTCAAACTTTCTCTTTGATTAACACTAATCCACATCTTGTCAGTGATTAAACATGTTTCAAGTTTAAATGTTAAATTCTGGTCTCGAGCCCTCCTGTTCGACCAAACCGAAATTACCCCTCCCACTTTGGCTCGTCCAGTGGGTGTAGCAAGGGTCGTGCCATCGCCTAGGAAACGGAGGGTGCATTAATTGTTGCATTTCGATGCACATTTTGATTATATTCAGAAGATTTTGTGGCAAAAACTCAGATAGAGAAGCATTTATATTCACATCTCACTTATTCAAGACTGGCTGAGAGCAGCACTTCCATTCAGTTAACATCATTACGCCATTTATTATGCCAAGAAAGATGAAGCCAATACATTTTGCCCTCCCTGGTCTCAGCCAGAAATGGTTATACCTTACAGTTTTTTCCCACGGAATGAAAACAAATGTACTTGGGCTGAGGCCCAAGTACAATAATATTTTGGTTTAGGGATACTTTGCTCGTCCCAGTATAAGCCCCCGGTTCAGCAACACAAAACAGCAGTAAAACTTATGTTATGTGTCACGAACGCTTAATTTATGCTTATTTTTGTACATTTGTAACACTTTCTATCACTTTCTAAATCGGCTTATACATCCAAAAATTGTAACTTTAGTAAAGAAAGACAGAAAAAAAATATTCTCATGATCTTTATGAACTGGCATGCCTTGTTACACCCGAGTCTCTCTGTACGGAACGTAATACATTGATACTGATCGACAACCATAGCGAAACTCAGCCACGATTTCCAAGCGCAGTGTTTTATATTACTATTTCAAATCAAACTTATTACACTATCTCTTGATATAGAAGTGAAATTTTTGTGACATTTCAGCATCAAAACCCCAAAACTTGACACAAGTACGTCTTGTATGCTGTCGATCAACAGCATAGTGTGAACTGGTATGCAAAGACTGCACACGGAAAAGCAGCTCAACATTCTAGTATCAAACGCTCTGCATCTTGTGAAAACAACAACAACATAGCAGTGAAAATTGTAACAGTCACCAGAAAAAACTCTTTACAAATGAAAGGATAATTGCTTCAAACAAATGAAACTACATGTTGACTGCATTTAGATCGTCCAAAAATGACGGACATCACACGCCAAGTATTTCATGTCCCAGGCTTTGGTAGTCCGTGAGGGCTACCACTTTATGGACTTTGGTAGTCCCAGGGAAAAGTTGGTAGTCTGTGGACGCGGGACTACCGCTAATTTCGAGCCCTGCACCATGCATTGTTCTGTTTTTATTATCATCAGTGCTTGACAAAGGTGTGCTATTCATACCGAAACGTCGCCGGCAATTAAACGTTGGGATTGGAAATAAGGTAGACTTTGAACATCTCATCAGTTTGTAAGTCACTACAAGTGTGTATATATATATATATGTAAATATATATATATATATATATATATATATATATATATATATATATATACATATATACATATATGTATATATAAAATGAAACATGTCAAGTTATATACTAGTTATATACTAGTATATATATTTATATATATTTATATATATATATGAAATACAGTGGTCACCAAGTCACCACACAAGTCACCAACTTAGGAATCAGTTATTGGTAATGAGGATCAATCTTATGAATGATGCAAAGCCAGAGAAGGGTAAATTTGAAATGACTCACCATACGAATTTTTTATATGAAATACAGTGGTGAATGAAAAGTGACCCATGCGGGACTCGAACCCACCCCCCCCCCATATATATATATATATATATATATATATATATATATATATATATATATATATATATATATATATATATATATATATATATATATATATATAGATAGATAGATAGATAGATAGATATATAGATATAGATAGATAGATAGATAGATAGATAGAGATAGATAGATAGATAGATAGATAGATAGATAGATAGATAGATAGATAGATAGATAGATAGATAGATAGATAACTTGACATGTTTCATGCGCATACACTGTCAGAGATTATACTATCAAAGATGTTCCCATGTCTTGTCTTTATCGTTTTACGCAGGTTATTACGTATTCGCGGACAACTCGCCCGGACAAAACCTGCACACAACGGAAATCCGCAGCCCTACGATTGGTAACAGCGGACCCGATTGTCAATTGGAGTTTTACTACAACATGGGTCGCTTGAATTACTATGGTTCGCTAGAAGTAAGGAAGAGGTTCGCCAACTACACAAATACTTACTTTACCCATAGCGGAACACTGGACGAATGGCGGAAGGCAAGGGTTTACATAGGGACTGGACTCTCCTACCAGGTGTGATACAAACAAACTCAATTTCATACAATATTATTGAAAACTGAACCATTGTACAAGAAGGTGGATGTATCAGTAGCTGAAACTTCACATTTCAAATTGAAACGTTGAGAGTCCGTGACATTTCGCGGCCAACAATATATGTAATTGCCCGCGGGACCTTATTTTGGGGCGCCTTTAGTTCCGCAGTAATCGTTATTTTCAAGGGACACTCTGATTACAATATCGAGCATTCTGTCAATATCAAATAAGTTAGAATCGAACATTCTTAAGCATGAGACAGAAATATCACATTTCCCAGATTATTTCAAATTTGAATGGCCGCAAAATGTACCGCAAATGCTGTAAATTCTGAAAAAGCTAGATTAAGTTTGGTCTGCAAAAAAGAAGCAAATGACGGTCAAGAATATCCGATATGTTGATCCTCATGCGAGATATCGATACATCAGTATGTATAGGAGTTGACCTCAAATGTGAGTAGGAAAATCGGATACAGCTGTGGGAAATTGTAACATAAAAACCGATATGTCGATATACCGATTTCAACTAGATATATCGTTCGGCCGCGAAATGTCACGTACTGTTACGGGGGTTAGTTACTGCCTTCGGGCAATGTTTTGTCAACTCTGTATCATTTTAGAAGTCTACACTCTCCGGAGTCTTGTCTTGAAACAGCGGAATACGTTGTCAGTAATACATACATGGATTCCACTGAATATACGTGTAACGGAAAGCTGCCAATGATATTAGTATGTGATAACATGATAGCTGACATATTGACCGCAAACCTATTTGAACAGTAATATTTTATTTGACACCCATATCATGAGTGATAATCATAATTTTATTGCATGGATGATTTGACAAGAAACCTTAAAACATAGATGTCTGAAGCATATGGGTACTAGAAGAAATAAAGAATACCTTGCCTATACTTTGCCCGTTGTTCGATTGCCTTGAAGTTATCCCCTTGGAAAGCTTTTTTCTAAGTTCTTTTCACTTTGGCAACATTAAATTATGTACGTCCGTAACTATAAAAATAGGTTGACAACGATGAGGAGCTGTAATCACGCAGGATACAATCATTCTATATGACATTGCTCCTTACTTCATAAAGCGCTAGGAGAGGAGTAATATTACACATTCTTGGTGCTGTTGTTATGTGTAATCGATAGATGGCGTAAAGCTCGCAGACTAAAAGACTTAATGTGTTCTTTCTAACCCTCGATTTACAGATCGTATTTGTGGCTATCCGCGGAAATTACTTTTATGGAGATGAGTGCATAGACGATGTGAAGTTCATAGACTGTGAACCACCAGGTATTAATCGCTGTCAAGCATTAGACTACGAGTATCTTTCAACAGGGAAAAAAGCAAGGGCTGAATTTATGGCGAGAAAACACTTAACATGATGGTTGTCCAGATTTCGAAGCTACACTGTTATTTTGTCGAGTTTGTACAATTATTTATGAAACAGTGTTCCAAGGTCTTTGTCGGAAGAAGTATATCTTTGCGTCACCTAGATGTGTTTGCTTTTATATATAACCAATCAATGAATTGACTGAATTTTTATGTAACTTTGTACTCAACAAAATCTGGACGGTTTGGTCATTTTGCTATGTGTATGTTAATTTAGATACTGTATCTAGGACACGATAAATGTCTTTCCCTTACCTTTCAGTCATTACCGGTGATCCGTGCCTTTCCACAGAGTACACGTGCGGAAACAAATTTTGTATCGATAAGAGCAAAGTGTGCAACTTCGTAGATGAATGTATGGATAACACAGACGAAGACCATTGCGGTGAGAACATTTCTTGGCTGAAAGCAGAGAATCCCTTTACATCAATTTGACTTCTCGCTAAAGTTCCGTCGTGCATAAGGAACATGTAATGAATGTAATGTTTTCCGTGCCAGAAAACTCAAAAATGTGAATTCCGCAAAACGTCGCGAAATGTGACCTAGGTTGCTGCATATTTTAGTGATATTCACCTTACTGTTTACATCTTTTCTCGCATTACAATGATACATTTCACTCCATCTATACCAATTTATTACACGCATTACTAGGACACGACAAACTTACAGCAGCAATCTTTGCATCGTGGTAAATTTGATCTGAATATATAAATTTGATCTGAATATACGGTATACTACGGCCAGTTTTCTGAGAACCTATGAGCAGAACGAAAATTTCATCGCCTTTCAGCGGAATTATGGAGGATTTCACATGGATTACCCAAACAGTAACCAACTATCAGGCGTAGCATGTGTTAAAACAGTGCTCATGCACTGAAGCTGAACAAAGCTGAAAGTGTCAGTTGAGTTGCAAGAGTTAAGCGGAGAAACAGTTTTTGTCGCCAGAGTAATGCCCGTTTCTTTTGCGCAGACTCCCTGGCTGGAAGGTGTGATTTTGAAATCAGTATGTGCGACTGGAAACAAGAAGGCGGTGATAACTTTGACTGGGGTTTACTAAGAGGTACAACATCTTCAGCAGGCACCGGGCCGAGTACGGATCACACAACGAGAACCGAAAAAGGTGAAATCATGGTTAAACTTAGAATATGCTCTTGCAGTCGCTATTAAGGTAGTGAACGACTTGTCAATTTGTCAATTTAAAAAAAAATATATCCAAGTCAGTTTTTTTCAGATTTTGCCTTAATTTTGAAAATAACTGTAGCCAATGAAATGTGATTTCCATTTGGTTCAAAATTATCAAAAAAGTTACAGAAAATTCATAAAAATTGGTAAAATATCGCAATAAAATTTTGGTGGGAAAAATTACAGCACTCATAGGGTTGAACGTTTGTTCAAAATTTCCTGAATGAAACTTTTAATCATTGTCTTATCAAATTAACAATTGAAATCGGGGTCATTGTGCAAATTTTAGAACTAGAGAAACAAATAACCCGAAATTTTGCGATATTTGAAATCAAAATGGCCACCATCCCTGTGTTAACTCTATCGGAAAAAATTAAATTTTGAATTTTTAAAACACTAAGACGGTGAAATTTTTTCTCTCTCCAAGACCTTTAAATTGAGCCCTTACAAGTGATAGATCAGGCAGTGGAAAAGCAGTGGAGAAAATCAACAAAATTGAAATGAATTGAAACTTTTTGATTATGAAACCATTACCGGTTTTCAAATTTCCTACTCAGATGATTACATTCCTGACGTGAAGTTTAGAAGTCACCATGTTTTGAATATTAATCAGTAAAGGTGTGAAGGCATCATTACGTCATTACTGTGCCTCGTTATGTAACTTCTGTCTCCTTGTTGCGATCAGGAAGCTACCTGTACATTGAAACGAATTACCCGCAGTACCCATACTACATCGCAAGAATTGCCAGTCCAACCATCCTAGCGACAAGTTCCAATTGCAGGGTAAGTAGCCAATCACTGCTACTGGCCAAATCTCATAATTGTAGTCCCATAATATATAGAATCGTTTAATTTCTGATGTTCAAAATCAATGCATGTAGCTTACAACGACTAACGAAAATGCGAACAGTGGCAAGCCAACATTTTGCGGTTTAAGGTAATATGCGCCTCGAAAGTAAACGCTTTAAATTTGCTCAAAGTTTCCTCGGTTAAACTTTCAACCATTCTCTTAACAAATCGAGAATTAAAATGAGAGTCAAAGCGCAAAGTTTAATACTGGAGAAGCAAATTACCTACAATCAAGCAGAGCGATATTTGAAATTCAAATGGCCATCATCCCAGTGTTACAATGGGAGAATGAAATTTTCGATTTTCGAAAAATTGAAGTGATTTTTATTTCTACAAGAGCTTTTAAATGAGCCCCTAAGACCAGAAAAGAAATGTTAAAATTTGAGAATCCTAACATCTTTTCCCAAGGCTACCCTACACCTCAAAAAGTATCGTTCTTATGGCTACCGTACACCTCTAATTTATATCGTAACAGTTATTGCCAAAAAACGATGACTGTATATCTTCATCGCTTGTTATAAAATACTAAAGTAATTTATTTACTTTGGCCCTGGATTGAACTTGTCCCAAGTGCAATATACGGCCAAAGTAAATAAATAGGCTTTTTCGTGAATGTGCATCCGGCTGTTTGACGTTTCTATTATTTGTTTTATATGACTTTAGAACCATAGAGCTAAAAGATGACCCTCAAGAAACATCCGTTCGGCTAAATAATTAAATAATTTGTGTTGATGATGTCTGCAGTCTCGTTTCACGAATAGGCTTTATGCAGAATTTTCTTTGTGTTTTTTTCAACCGTTTGCCCGGCGATCTGTCAATATTTTTAGTGGACACAGAGCAAAGCAATTAACTTACTTTGACTAACTAACTTCTAGCACGTCTTGTTTCATGCTTTCTCTGAGGTAAAATGACATAAGCTGTAACTTGCGGCAAGTGTTTCAATATTCAGCTCCTGTATATCAACTACCATGTCTGACCCTAATCCGTCTGTCATGCTGAAATTTCGAGTATTCTTTTTGTCAACACAGCTTGTATTTGTGTAGTGATCATTGTTTATTGTTTACAAATGAATTCTAGTCCGGACTTGAATAGAATTTTCAACAATAACAATGTAGATTATACTCATATAGGTTGTGTTGATATGCTAAATACTTTGGCATTAAATTACAGTTTAGGGATTCAATGCAGAAAGTGTAGGGAAACCACAAAACAAAAGTTCTGAAAAGATAGCCAAAAGATACAGCTTATGGAGCTTTAACTATGAACGTGTCGGCATTGGCCTGTACATAGCCATAAATCTGGCGAGCCACTGCCGTATATGTACCTTCACGTTCGAGCAGTACTAATACAAAGGAGAGGCTGCATAGTAAGAAGGAAAGGAAGCGGGTAATGCACACAAAGAAAGTAGATCACGATTCGGCCATTGATCGACGACTAGCGACCGGTGAACTTGACTAGTTGAAGGGAGGTATTCATAAAATGTGTAACAAAACTAAGTGATGACAGCATATCCGTATATAACGTCAAGTTCGATCGTTCTTGAACCTCTTATTCATACTCCACGTCTTCGCCCTTCAGCTCAATCTGTGGTATCACATGTACGGTACACATGTTGGATCTTTGGTGATTTATCAACGGACCACCTATCTTGAGAATAATATGCAAGTACTTCAAAACTTGACCGGAGACCAGGGAAACTTTTGGCAAAACTTGGATGTCCCCATCACCACAAATGGCAAAAATTTCAAGGTTTGTGTGACAAAAAATAACACACATAACACCGTCATTATAAGCACAATCTCTCTCTCTCTCTCTCTCTCTCTCTCTCTCTCTCTCTCTCTCTCTCTCTCTCTCTCTCTCTCTCTCTCTCTCTCTCTCTCTGATTCGGGTTAGAGAAACACATCTTTAAAAAGTTTGCAATGTGTGTGAAGTACAAAATTGCCGCTATACACTGTATAATACGGTGGCCCCTACACGCCACTGAACTCTATTACTTTTGAATATAAGCTCTAATTTTTCTTGACAATATCTTTAATATTTGTAAGAGAGTTTATTTCTCCACCGCGAACTTTTAATTTGTACGGGCAACTTTATCTTAACTTTATCTTAACTTTAACTTCTCGAAAGTATTTTTAATTTTAACTATAAACAAAATGTGTTTCTCAAAAGTATTTTTTATTTTGTAAAACAAAAGTAAAAATTTTTCAAGACAATAAACTCCCCAACACGTCATGGAAATTTATTAATTTTATTCAAAAACTCATATTTCTTGACAATATATATTTGTAAGAAATTTTATTTCTCCACAGGAAACTTTTATTTCTGAACGGGGAAATTTTATTTTTGGGGTAAACTGCTTTTAAAAACTTTTAACAAAAAAAACTTTAACTTTTAAAATATAACTTTAAATCTGAACAAAATATTTGTTTCTCAAAAGCGTTTTTTTATTTCGAAAAGAAGTAAAAATTGTCACAGCAAGAGTTTAAGATTTTTGCTGAGCGCGAACTGAGTTACTTAAATGACATAACCTTATGTCTTTAGAGCAGAAAACTTAAATTCTTAAAGTAAAGTTTTATTTTTCAAGAGTAAAATTAATTTCTTTATGGAAAAAAGATTTCTCAGAGCACCAAATTGAAATACAGTGAATAAAACTTTTTTCTCAATGGAGAGAAACTATTTTCTGAAGACAACAAAACTAACTCCTTTAAGATATATTTTCTACATATGAGTGTGGTTTAAGAATTTGGTAAAACTGAACTGAGAAAGAACGAAAAAGCAGGAATGAAAAAGTCAAACTTACTTTTCTTCAGAGCGCAATTTAGTTCTGAGGAGAAATATTTCATGTGAGGGCGCAATTACCTATAATGCATAGCAAACTCTCTCTAGCGAGAGTAAACACATTTTGGGGAAGAGTAAAACATTTTTCCGACGAGCAAAACTTTATTTTAACGGCGGCGGAAGTTAAAGTATCCCACCATGCAACACCCAAGTTTGACGGCCTCCCACCACTTAACGCCGGTAACACACAGCCCTGCCATGGAGAGCTAATGAAGGAACCGCAATGCGCGGTCCCGTCGGATCACTCAAACATAAAACCGTTCTTAGGAGGGAATCAGACAAGTGGCAACTGACCCGTTTGCGTCCCCGTAGCCCTGCGTACGATGTGTGTTCCAGGCGTTATACGGCCCCAATACACAGCATCGTACGCAGGCAGGGTAGGGCCGGGCTAGCGTGCAAGTATCGCCGATGAAGTCAGTCATGGTTCAAGTTGTCTCGGAGACTCTGGGTCATCAAACTTGGGTGTTGCATGGCGTGGCGTGTAGGGGCCACCATAGTATAAACTCTAGCAGGTAAGACGAAGAAAAAATATATGTTTAATTGGCGAGATTGAAACATGGGTAGGTAGATGGGTATTAATTTTATTTTATATTCTCTTGAATTATTTTTCTTTGTTTTTCAAAGTTCTTTGCAAAATGCCTTTTGTACTGATTGTCTTTAGCATATGGCTCTTTTTAATGTATAAATTTTGTTTCCTTACAAAAAACGTGTATCATGCTTCCATGTTGCTAATTGTTGTAACATTTCAGACATTTTAAAAACAGCATTTATACACATGAAACAGTGTACAAATTTTTAAAATACAACTATTCCACTACAGGTATCACGGGTGGAGAATGCATTTATCGTCTACGCAAAATGTAATAATATTTATAAAATATGAATGTTATGAATAAAATCAGATTGGTATCCACAGCGTTGAGCGACTTTTCGATGCACTGCAGAGCAGAAAAAAAGAACAACTTATCCTTTGAAATCTGTCACGTGATTTTTCAGTACTTCACAATCCTGTTCCAATACCAATCTGGTTTTATCTATAATATTTTATTTCATAACTATCTATATATTTTGCGTAGATGATAAATGCCTTCTCCGTCTGTGCCAGTGCGTCGCGTATATGCATTTGATATGCTTGTCAATAACAGGCGTCGACCATTCCCACACACAGCAAGCTGAGGACACTGTGCTGTACAGAAATTTGCATAATTCATCACTGCCAACAAACTTTCTCAAACTTTTCAGAGTCTTGTACATTTGAAATACCTTTCCAAAACACATCACCGATTGTCATCGTATTGACGTAAGGTCTTTCGCTTTTACGGTGAATCAACACGCTTCAGCAATATTCAGTAATCGCAACTGAAGTGTGGAAGAAGATATTTTGAATATTCTAGAACATTCATCTTTAAAAAAAAGTTATTGGCTCTCTGTAGAAAATGACCTGCGAAATGATGTAAACCTGACAGCTGTTTGTCGATTGAACGGCCAGTGTTTGGCACTAGAGAAAATAATTACCTAACTATTACCGAGGTTAGAAATTCAAAATGGCCGCAATCTAACCCTTTGGGAACAATAAAATGTTCCTTTTTCGAAAAACTAAAACGGTTAAAATTTGTCTCAACTCCCTCCCCCCCCCAAAAAAAAACACCGATAGAAAGCAACCTTTAGTTTTATCAGTTTGCAAAGTAAACGAAAAATGAGGGTACTGTGTCAGATACCTGACCAAAACCATGTGCACTGTGCAAATTAACATATGAAAAATATTTGCTTGATTTTTTCTTCGCAAAGTCTTTTATCGCTAGCTGGTAAATATTAATTCGATAACAAAAGCACCATTTTCAATGCACTAGATTGTCATCGAAGGTATGGTTGGTAATGGTTACCTTGGCGATATCGCCATCGATGACGTCACCTTCAGTGACGGCTGCATAGCGGGTGGTCAGATACCTGGGGAAGATACAGCCACACCACCGCCCTCACACGACTCCTGTGGTAACGACCCGAGAAAGCTTAGCTGCAAGACGGGAAGTGGTTGTTTCGAGAGCTGGCAGCGCTGTAACTTCATCAGCGACTGTGCAGACGGGTCTGACGAGAGCAACTGCGGTAAGTCAGTCCACGAACTCGTCCCGCTTACCGATATCAAATGTGCATCGTGATTTTAGGCCGGTATTGTCAAAGGATTCAAGCCGACAAAGTTCAAAGTTCAAAAAAATTATATTAAACCATTACTCTTGATCAATAGCTACTGACTTTAACGATCATTTCGTTTCAAAGGGAACGACTGCGATTTTGAAAACGACAACTTCTGTGGTTGGCAGAATGTCATAGGAGTTAAAATGAATTGGACAATCGCAACTGGCCCGTCTTGGACTACGTACACAGGACCAAATGTCGACCACACCAAGGGTTCGCAACTAGGTAAGTCACAATCAAGAATATACAAAATTTGTCAAGCCATAAAAGCTGTGTGATTCGTCTTTTATTTAATCTTTCACATCTTATTTAGCTCTCTCTCTCTCTCTCTCTCTCTCTCTCTCTCTCTCTCTCTCTCTCTCTCTCTCTCTCTCTCTCTCATTCTTATTTGTGCAACATTCAATTCGTAATTTTAACATAACTGCCAAAAAAGGCGATTTTTCAAAAGAGTACACTTGTATTTTATAATACACCGGAGATGTCAGAGCACGGTAAACCCATATCAATAGTACGATTGCGATTATATTCACGTGTCATAAGACAAAAGAGAAGTATCTTGATTACGTTCGGTGAATGCTTGTTTTTCTCGAAAAGCTTTGCAAAACCGCGGTTGTTTAGAGAGCATTCGTTTTACGGGGAGGGGGTTCGGTGAACTTCAGCTACAAACGAAATGCAAAAAAGCGACCCCCTCCCAATGGAATTCTAAATTTGATCCCTACCTCAATTTATCAATTGTAAATGTGACTCCCCCCTTATTTTTCATCTGATTAACCCTTTACACCCTAAGGCCCTGGAGTGGAGTTGACATCTGGAAGTACCATGGGTCCCATAAGGGACTGGACAGAAATTAAAGGAGGGAGGGTCGGTGTTTTTCAAAATGACTCTGCGCGAAAAATAGTGACCCTTTAAAAGAAAAAGAAGTGACCTTCCCCAATTTTCATCTGCAAAAAAGTATCCCTCCCTCTGCGTGTCACAGGCCATACCAATAATATCTTAATTGATAGATAATTTCTAATTTGACCTTTGAACTTTCAGAGAATACATTTTAACCTTTACAAATTATCACTTGTGTGAAATTCCAAGATCATATTTTTGTTCATATCTGGTCTTTCAAACACCCTATTCTAATCACGTACATTTATATAAATTGTCAAACATTTATAAACGCACAGATTTAGCTAGTTTTGTATTGTTCATAGTTTCTTCAGAGACTACAATATATAGAGAATCAACATTTCGCTGAAATTCCAAATTAATCAAATTCCCTGCACACACGCGAACTTGTAACCTCCCTAGTCTAATCAAGTACATTAATATCAACTATCAAGTGTCTATAAATTCACATATTCAGCTAGTTTTATATTGTTCATAGTTTCCTCATAGACAACAATGTATAGTGTATCAACATTTCAGTGACACTCCACAATCAAATTTAGGAGCATCTCCATGGTCCCAATATCTCATCTTATACTGATATACGGTCACTGATACATCATTGTCCTCTGACTGATGAATGAATAGCTGACAGAAAATAGCCTGCCTTACCATCGATCAGTCAAAGTGACTATCAGAACCGAGTAGTATGAAAGATGCAGTTTACCCCTAAGAACTTGACAGTCAATCAAAGTGGCTCGTCAGAATAACTGATTAAAAAGCACTTGTCTCATTGGTGTTCTTATTCTTATTTCTATTCGTTAATCCTGGATTTTTAAATGTATGTAATTATAAAGTCCAAAAAGCAAAAATTGTAAACACTTCATATAACAACATATTTTCAAAATTGGAGTTATTTTTCCCAGTGTTCAAAGTGTTATAAAATTTATATGGTAAACATGGCATGACACTTATTTCTATTTTTGTGAACAAATGTGCTCTTTTCTGCTTGTTATTACCTCACAGTACAATAAATTACCCACAATTCTCTTTGATTTGTATCCATGAAGGTTACTTTTCTAAAAAAAATTTCAGTTCTGCATGTAAGCACTAATGTTCAGCATCAGAATAATTGTTAAATAATATCCACTAAAAGTACGTTTAGAAATGTCAGCAAAAGTTTCAAAATAACCATTAAACAACCATGGAAGTCATGTTCTGTAGGTACAACATTGCCATACTTTTTAGGCAGCAAGTTATGACAAACTGAAGGGGTCATTCTCTGAGAAAACTTAGAATGCAAATTTCTTTTGTCATTTCCATTGGAAAAAATCAATATCCTCTTGTTTCAAAAAACAGGTGCAACTGGTCTCCCTACTTTCCATCACATTATTCTGTATGGCTGAAGACAGAATCAGTGGAAAATTTTACAAAAATGCTATCTCCTCTCTCAATCTTGCATAATTTTCCAAATCATTTAAAATGAGAATTGAGAAGAATGGTGTCCTTAAAAGTACGTTTTCAGAATTTTTACAACTAGTCTATGAATTTGTCTACACATTGGAGACCTGATAGACTTCTCTGGGGAATCTCTGAGGATACAAATTGCAATGAATTATGGGAAATTTACAGTACTGTGTGCACCTGTTCAGACAGAATAAAGCCGCGCTCGCAGCTCGTATTGTGTTTTATACGCTTTTTGGTTAGTGGTGTTGCTTTTTGCCGTACCTTTCAAACCTTCGTAAAATTTGACCCCCCCCCAAATCATTGATTGTAAAATTTGAACCCCCCTTAAAACGGTTTTGTAAAAGTCAATTCCCCCCCCCCATTTCCACCGATCTCCCCTGCCTGTAAAAAAAACCAATACTCCCTTACCGGAGCCGATACAGACAAGTAATTGCATTCCATCTGTACACTTAGTGTATTTGTTATTTGATAACCAGATGTTTCATACTTTCGGAACGTCAAACGACACTTCTACACGTAGTCATTACGGTACGTGTATTATTTTTTAGATTTTCTTGGTGTTTTTCGTGAATTTAGACGAACAACCTCGTAAAGTATCACTGTAAATCAGCAAATATCTTGGATATAGAATATTTCATAGAATTTGCACCAGTACAAGAAATAGGCCTACTTGCTATGATTTTCTGGCATGAACGAAATGTTGTAGTCTAATATCAACTTTTTATCTGACGGCTCCAAAAGCTTTGCTTACACCTCAGATAAAATTGACCGATTTAATTCGAGAGCAGAACGAGGTATAAAAATAGTTTTCACGTAGAAAAATTAATTTTTCATAAAAATCACACGAATTTCGCATATTTCTGAGAAAAAAGTGCAGCAAAATCTTCGGGAACGCTTGTGTTCGTTAGTTTGTTTAGGTTTCTTACAAGAAAATTATGATTTTTTTTTAAGTTTATGTCTCATCTGGTGTAACTGGGATCACGTAACAATGAATTGTTAAACACAACACCTGTGACATGTTAGTTCCATGCTTTCCGTTAAATGCACGTCGCACTCAGCACCTGTCAGTTAGCAACATTTGGCAGAGTATATTCGTCACTATGATAAGGGTGGCCTGCACTCCTAAACCAACGATACAATGACAAAATATTCGTCAAATGACGGCGAAATTTATTAATTCATTTAAATACCCGTTATTGCTACTTCTTTACACTGTTTTGTTTTCCAGGTCATTTCATGTTCTTCTACTCCAGGACATCTTACACATATCAAGGAGACCAGGCTCATTTAAAAAGTTTGACTTTCCAGCACAGTAGTGAGAACTGTAAGATAGTGTTCTGGTATCACATGTTCTGCAGCCTGGTGTCAACTGTAGAGTACATGGGAACGCTGAGCCTGAATTTGAAGTACGGCAACCATCAGACCAAACAATTGTTTTACCTGAGCGGTAACCAGGGCAACACTTGGCAAAAAGCTGAAGTTGATATCGGCAAGTGGGACGAATTCGAATTAATCTTCGAAGCGACCAAAGCTGTCAGTATCTACGGAGACATTGGCATTGATGACATTTCGTTCAAAGACTGTGCCGACGGTAAGTTTATTCCGTGCTTTCACCGGAGGTATTCTTTCTTGCATGCCAGACCTCGGAACCTGTGTCAGCGCTTGATCCCTGCACCGCGAGCGGCGAAGCCGCGAGCTGCGTGTTAGGCGATTACTCGTATAGCACGCGGCGCAGGGATAAGGCGCGGACGCAGGTTCGAGTCTGGCATGCGAGACACTGGAGGTTGCTCCGTAAAATAGACTGTGGGAGTTGAACCTTACTCAGCGTGGCGATGCCAGTTCAGCATCTTGGGAATTTCAAGTAGCTAACATACTGATGGCCAATAGAACTGACGCCGTTCAAGTCACCTGATAGCCACAGCTTTCTAATCGCTGTTTGCAACATTTCCTTCATTTAAAGGTATACTGTCACCTCTTCCAATTTTGCCACAGTTACCATGGAAAGAGAAAATCTAACCAATCACAGATTTTAAACGGGTGGACGCTTTTTAAAAACAGCGCCCTCTATGGGCATTCTGAATATCAAGGAATGCCCCTTTGACCATATATGAGCATATTTAGATTACAGGTGACTGTATACCTTTAAGGTGACGTTGCACATGACACGACGTGTACTCTCTTTTGCAAAGATTTGTTCAATTTTCATTAATATGTTGACCCAATTTTAAAACATTGGTTAGGTTCACTTTCAGCATGACAAGTAGTCATAGGTTGGGCGAGAAAGATCGTTTAAATTGATGCAAATCACAAGATTTCGTGGCCTTCTTTCTTCTGCCGTTTTCAAAGGGCCAAATTTCGTGAAATTGTAATATTACGTTCTGTAAATACTATACTTATATAGTGTAACAACAATTTTGCTTGTCAACAAAGCTTTTCAGTTTTGATTGAGAAACATTTCAATTTTGCATATCATGATTTTTAATCAACTTTTTTGAATGTCAGTCCTTCAAAAATCCTGCCATTCAGGAATGAAAATAGATTATGCAAAACAAAATCATTGTTTTTTCTACCTAATATACAATCAATCGAAGTTCACCCAGCGCCAAAATCCAGAAAACAGTGTTTGCTCTGTGGCACTCACACATGCTCTGGAGAAAAAAAGTGCGTTTTCAGTTTTCTTTTCAAAGTTTCCGAGCTTGGGGATTCTCTGTTCTCTGATACTCTGGTTACAAATGAAATATTAAACTTCATAAAGTATGAAGTTTTCGACTTGAAGTAATTTTATCATTAATACTAAAATTGAGGTTTTCTACTCCAAAGATGTGCCCACTTCATCCTCCGAGTAAACATTTGCTACCATACTAAACTTTAGACTCTCTGCTTTTTGAAAATGGTTGTTCACAAAGGGGTGTTCATTGATTTAGTTGAAACGTTGGCATACATAAAGAAGATACTGGTGGACTTCTCAAAGTTTAGTCTCGTGTTTGGTGTTCACCTGCTAAAATGGCGGTAATAACAGTCCATATGAAAACCATGACAAATTTCTGATCCTTTTCTGTTTTCTCTATGAGGATTCAGTGTAAGAAAGCAACATGCACTTATATTTCACAATATATTTGATATAGTGAGATATAGATAGAAAGAGAAAAATGACAAGATATTTTGCCTCATTGATGCAACTACTTTCCCATATGTCACATGTTTTCAAGTACAAGGTGCTTCTATGAGTAAAATGATCGTCATCAAAAAGCAGTTTTTTCCAATAGCTGTGCTAAGAAAAGGTCTTCTCAGACACTGTGCACATCAGATTTGGCTACGACCTATAAATATAGCTCTCTATGGCTTCTCAGGAGATGTAATTTGATGACTGGCAACAGTCTAATTACAGAATGAAGGTTTAGTGATTATATGACATCCATTTAAACTTTAAAATTGAATCTTTTGAAATTCCTATCTTACAACTGACATGTTAACAATTTCACCAAAACACATATTGATTGCATGTTTAGAATATATTTAAAAATTATATATATATATATAGAGAGAGAGAGAGAGAGAGAGAGAGAGAGAGAGAGAGAGAGAGAGAGAGATAGATAGATAGATAGATAGATAGATAGATAGATATTTATACACACACACACACACACACTAAATCGATAAAAAGTAGAAAACAGGTCTTAGGCGTTACTTAGAGTTTCACGCTACATGTGTTCTTTGTTGGGACTAATCAGATTTCTGCATTCATGCTAATTCTTGTTTTCTATCTTGATTGGCAGACACATACGAGAGACCATGTGATGATTATATGGAGTTTGAGTGCGTTAGCGATAACAACTGCATCCCGGCGGACAAACAGTGCGATTACAAAAACGACTGTGCTGATGGCTCCGATGAGAAAGATTGCAGTGAGTACATACATGCAAATGTTTTTGAGGTTACGCCATACGTACATTTCATCTCAAGTCAGACATGATAATGCTCAAAATATAGGATCATCACGTTTTGATCCCGGGGGGGGGGTACCTGTTCAGAGAAGTGGTAGGGGTGTGCGGCCGCAGGTATAAAACCCAGGGCCCATTTTAGACCTAAAATCCCGTTATTTTAGGACCCCATTTGAGACCTTTATGACCTTTGACCCAGGTCAAAAGTCAAAGCGTCAAAATTTTTAAAACGGAAAAAGCAAGTATTTGCCCCGGCAAAGCCTACCACTGTACCGCGTTTAGGACTATGTTGTTGCTGGCCAAACCATGATTTCCAAAAGGAAATACCAAAAAAATTTGATGAAAGAAAATTTTGTCTTTCACCCTCACCGAATTTGGTCAAGTTTCTACAAATTATCAATTATCTGCAGGTACAGTCTGACTAGTGGGTTTTTTTGAAATTGCAATTCACAACAAACCTCGCTGTTCATCTGTAAAGCAATACTACTTCATGTGGCCATGGTTGACCTGTCTGTCATGATCAATACTAGGAACCACTTTGTTTGGGTATTTTCTATTGGGCAAAAATCTTCAATATATGGAGTTCTTACCAATCAGTGACAGTGTTTGACAACCAAGTCGATATTTACTTTGGCGTAAGCCAGGGGGTCTCTTTAATGGTTCCCCTGCCACAGAAAAAGATATCGATGCTTATAAAGTGCAGCTCAGAGCCCTGCGAGCGAGACGGGAACAGACGGTTGAAATTTGTTCTTGTGTGGCACTCAAAAATCAACCCCATTTTAGACCTTGGTTTACAGTGGAATTGATACCCCCATTTTAGACCAAGTTGCTGAAATACCCACCCCATTGGGCGGCACGTATACATATAGGCAAGTAATGGAAGTGACCCCCCGGGGTTTTGATAGCCTTTATGGCGTTGCATGGACGTGACCTATTACTCTGCCAAGAGCATGGTACAACTCTCAAAAAAAACTACAGTGTAAAGTTGATTGCTGGCGTGTACAAATTGTAGAAATAGGTTTGCATCAAAAAGTTTGCCCGTTAAACTTGTCTGTATGTTTCTTTGTATTGATGGACGACAGTTGTCAAGCCAGGAGACTGCCACTTTGACCAAGTGCAACCGCTCTGCGGATGGGAGCACAGCGACGGCAACATCTTTAACTGGGCTACCGGTAGATCAACAATCAGCGCTGACAGTGGACCCAATTTAGACCACACCACGGGAAATTCTACTGGCAACAGTAAGTTAATAGTCAACTTTGGCTTCACTTACGCTTTGAATTACACCGCCTCCAGTTACTTCATGAAATAAAACGCAAATTATATTGACATCATTTGACAAACACGGTAACTTTTTCATGTTGTTTTCGAATCATGTCAATGCAGTTTATCAATTCCTTTACTATTTTCTCATCTTCTGTAATTGTCTCCCTGTATGGTATCTTAGTAATTCAAATAAAAAGTCAGCAAGCAAGTTTACTGTTATTGTCTCTATTTGCAACTATACAAAATACTATTTCGCCACATATTGGAAATATTCAGTTATCAATGTAAGGTCAGTCCAATCTACAGTCAGGACCGTGTTCAAAAGCTTATCAAATATCGATATAAATTTGAGATGGCTCTTCAAAGGTATGTCTCTAACTTCATTTCGATTCATCTGTCTTCAAATCAAGGTATGTTTGCTTATGTGGATAGCTCAGTGCAGCTTGAAGGCGACATAGCAAGACTTTTAACACCAGGTGACGCTGTGTTTCCTGCCAGTAAAGATGTCTGCACTCTTAGATTCTGGTATCACATGTATTCTGCAACGGGTGGTATGGGCACGCTACGAGTAAGTTCAAAATCGCTATTGTACAATCAATGTACATATAATATCACAGTATGGCTGAGCTCATAAGCTCGCGCACTTAGATTCCACTTTTTTAGTTTTACCGACTTCAAGCAATATTAGAAATGTCTACATGAATATGAACAATGTAAAATGAACGATTGCTACAGAGAAAATGAATTCTTTGCTCCTTATGCTGTGACTTTAATGTAAAGACAAATATTATAGCGCCTCCTCCCTTCTTATTCTCTTAAATACAGGTACTCACGAGGTCAGAGACCGAAGAAGGACAGATGATACCCATGTGGAGTTTGCACGGTGACCAAGGCAGCCACTGGAACTACGCCAAGGTTATAATCGGAAACCCCCATGATTTTAGGGTTGTATTTGAAGCCATCGTCGGCGACAAGAACTCGTCAGATATCGCCATCGACGACGTCACCTTTACAGACGGGTGTTTGGAGCCAGGTAAGGGAATGCGTGTATACAGAGGCTAATTGGAGATGTGGTTTATTTTCATGAAATGTGAAAAATATAAAATGTCAACAATTATTGTCATCATGTGACGTGCCTCGAGAATTGCCGAAATGTCGGGCAACCTTGCGGCATCCGCCTGGTACACCTTGGATCCTTTAATATTTTGTACAATAATACTGAATTAGTTTTGTTTGCATTATACTACCATACAAGATAACAATGACAGTACTGTCGGAATACGCACGAGCGCTTAGTTCGAGAAAATCCCCATTTGCAACATTTCAAGCCATAATTCCAATATAATATTGTGATATAATAGCAATAACATCAGCAACGAGTATACCACTCAATTTTTACCAGATCACTTCGAATATTCACTCGTTTCGCTCGTGCATATATATCATGAACTGGTCAAATCTCGTGGTATACATATTGTTGGGTGTGATTATTTGCTAATATAACCTCTTATTATTAAAAACTTTTAAAAATCATCAACCCTTAATTCGCCTATGTGTATATGTATTGGTTTTCGAGATGGTGGAACAAGTTATCATGGCGCACAATCTGATTAAAATCAGATGTAGAGTACGGCGACGTCTACTTACGCGTACGGGGTATTCTCTTGCTGCCGCCTCGTAGTGAGAGGCGACAGCAAGAGTATACCGCATACACGTAAGTAGACGTCGCCGTACTCTACATCTGATTTTAATCAGATTGCATGGCGCCAAACATAGTGTCGCTGTCAAGCAGGAGTTTTATTTTGATGTATAAAGGCATGATATTGAAAATTCGGACGTATGTATTGCAGATATCGATTTTCCATTTTCTGATAGGTACAAAGCAGCCCTCTATTGTTGATCGATAAGTGATAAAAATTTGTGAAATGTGATTTGTAGAAAAAAAACCGACTTGCATCATGTCAAAACAACGTCCTGTTAACCATCCAAACGTGTAGAGGTATGAACCTGAAACTGTAAACCTGCCCCTATAGCCACATTTTAGGATTTTTCCCTATAAATTATTAGCATCTTTTCTGAAAAGGGGACCAGAAAAGTAAACATTTTGTACTACAAGATAAGTACTTGGCTCTTGTCAGATTTTCTGACATTCAAATAACTCTGGTCAATTTTTGATACTTTACTTCCCTTGTTCATGACACAGATAACATGACACTTGTTGGCTCCTGTTTACGTAATCATGTCTTCTGTCCTGGCGATATGATCTGCATCCCAAACTCCTGGATCGACGACGGTTCTGTTGACTGTCCCAGCGATTGTTACGACGAGACGCAATACAGATTCCAGTGCGGTAAGTATTCCTGTTT
Source organism: Ptychodera flava (assembly GCF_041260155.1). Taxonomy (NCBI): domain Eukaryota; kingdom Metazoa; phylum Hemichordata; class Enteropneusta; family Ptychoderidae; genus Ptychodera; species Ptychodera flava. The sequence continues at coordinate 10,698,079 of NC_091936.1, forward strand.
CTTTTCCTCTCTATCCGTCAGTCTATCTATCAGCGGTGTAAGTTCATAAATTATCAAACAAATGAGGTCTATTCTTTGGTTGTCATGTGACGCTAAGCATTTCGTCTTTTCTATATAAAGCGAAAAACACATTTATTCACGTTTGTCTGTCTGTCTGTTTGTTACAACAGAGTTGCTGCTTCCGATTAGCGGGGATGACACAAGTTCTGGAGGAAGTAAGCCAAATTTCCTATAACCTACAGTGTAAAGTTAATGACAAAGCTAATTTTGTCTGTGCAAATAAACAGGGATCTTTGAAAGATATCTTCGTGTTAGATAGATACTTGGAAGCTGTCACGATACCGAGGAACAGGGAGGTTAATTTAACAGCATTTCGAACAAAAATTCAAAATCTTGTATTATTTTTCTGACTTTATGAATTAACATCTATCATCAATAGACCTGGGTACAAGACACGCACACAGGCAGCAGACACTGAAATGATCAATACTGCGTCCAGTCGACCGAGCGCGCAGTCTCAGCAGCGTGTCTGACATGTATATTTTTTCAGAGTAATCTGCGATTATTTTACAACAGGTGACTCACTCACATCCAATTACATGTCAGACATGTGTCTGCACTGACCTTTTTGACATGTCTTGTTCCTCATTTTTTCAAAGACGATAACCAAACATTGACTGTTTCTTTCCCGCGCAGATGCAGGTGTCATAGCCGGCGCCGTGATTGGTGGATTGTTGCTTGCAGCTGTTGTTATCGTCGCAGCTGTTTTCGGGTACAGACGTTTCGGACAGAAGTGAGTTCCAAACCAACAGCACTCTACCAGTTTGATTCAAGACAACAAAATTTCGGTTTCATTTTTCACGCAAAATTTTCACAAAAATTGAAAAAATTGACTGGAGTATATTTTAAACAAGCGGATGTTTCAAGTAGTGATTGCTGTCTTATCCATGCACTATTCGCACTGTAGATCTTCCAAAACTGGACTCGTCACAGACATTTCACAGTCGATTTTCTCTTTTCAATACAGGGGCTCTTCATCATTTTCGGGTTTCAACTTCAATGTCAACTTTGGCGGAAGCAACGAGGGCAAGGTTTGAACTCTTTTCTGTACTACTTATCGTGTTACCCGCAAAATGGGTTGTATCTTCAAGCCACACAATCGTATTTGTATTTCTGACATTTTTTGAGGGGTGGGGTCGTATGTTTAGTATCATTTCCACAAGGGATGAACTGGCGGCGTTAAATGAAACCTTGCAGAATAGCATTGATGTAATGACGCTATCAATCCGAAACCAACCGTTCAAGATGAGGTGAAAGGTCACCAATTAGAATGAAGTTGGTAGTAATAGCATGTTTCATTATCCTGGCATTATCAGCTGCGCTGCTCTCATGATGTACAGTGTTTTGTAGTTGGATAAGCAAATATTATCAAATTTGCTGTTTTTAGGTCCGAATGGGTGACGTCATGGTGAACAGCGACTTTGGTGACCCTGAGGTAAGCACTAGTATTTTATATGTCATTAAAGTCAATGAAAACTACAACACCGATTCTTGTGACACACTTGTAATGTCAAACTTAAAATCCTTGGGAATCGAGAAGTACAACAGGATTTTACTTCAAAATGGCCATGAACTTGAGGCTGTGCAGCATATTTGTTTTCCTTTATTAGGGTATTCTGTAGTCTGCTACCAGTAATTGTTGATTATTAATCAAAGTGAGGTTGATATCTTCAACGTACGCGTTTCTGATCTGAAAGGTTTAAAGTTTTCACTGAAGTCTATAAGAAAAGGGTCCTTCTTGACGTCCAAGTATGTTTATATTTTAAGGTAGTGGAAGGTTTACCTTTTTCCATGACTCTACTCGGCAATATCTTATACTACTCTCGCTCGGTGAAATGTTTTGATCAGAAGCAAACTGACCCAAATTCATGATTGCCGATGTAGCTGCCATTCCTTATAATAACTCTTCAAAACTGAAACTTAAATTGAAAGTGAATGTATGTTGACTGTATTATTTTAATGCATTTACTTACACATTGCAAACTAGTTTTCTTGTGCCACCGACTATTTTACCTACCCGATCTGTGGCTTCGTGAATTGCAGCCGGGCTGTTTCCATGTGCAGAAGGGCGCCACCAAAGTCAGTGTTCTAGAGATTATTGTACTGCGTGCAGCATACTGTTATGACAAGTGGCCACCTTCAACGTTCACTTAAATCACAAGGAAATCCAACTTCACCACTGACGTTTTCGTCAAGAGATATCAATGTCTTTCTTACATTTCCTTATATTTCACTCTGTCTAATAGGTAGCCAATGAGGCATATTCGGTCGATAACCCTGTGTATGGAAAATGAGAACTCCTGAAAACAATCGGTTACAACATGCAGGGTGGCAAGAATAATGAAACCAAGATAAAACATCAACAGCTATTTTCATTTTGAGAACAGCAAGTATCAACACCAAACAGCAGTCAAACAGAATTTAAAATTGTACCTCAGGCAGAAGGATATTTTTCGTCTTTACTCAAGATTTCGAGAGAAAAACGTCAAATCATATTGATAATTTTCAGCCACAATGCAATATATATGTATATTCTATAAATTGATAATATTTACTTCAAGGTTTTTGAAAGTCTCTTTTATTTGGAAATTATTTGTACACAATTGTTACATATTTGGGTCATGTTGATGGTTTAAACAAGGATGCGAATAAAAAAAATTGTGTCAGGTATTTTGACACCGCATCTTTCCCGCAATACGTGTTTTCTGTATTTTAAATATGAAGCATTTTAATGTTAATAAAATGACAATTATTAAAACATCAATTTATCATTTTGTATCTGATATAATTATAAATCTTCGTGAAAACTGCATGTTTAGCTCACTCCAAAATGGTCACCTAATGACTCCATTATAAGTTGTTATATTCAAATTTCTGAGTCATGAAGGAAACACCCCTTCTTACCTCTCCGCGTAATTAGATCATTTGTGTCACTTCAATGTACATCATTGGAATCAGTCTACCCACGTCTGAGTATTGACTCTGGAAGGACAACTATTGAAATATAAAATGACCGCCAGGCTGCCATATTAATTTTTTTATTTCAAAATGAATTGACGTCCTTCTGAACGCCATGATACTACGTCCTTCGGCAGAGTTTGATTGAAATTTGTCCTGACGTGTCATAATACTGGCCCAGATCGATAAAAATAAAAACAAAATGGCCCCAATCGCCAATACCATAAGCTTCATCACGAAACATTATTCCAGGATAGTTCCGGTACAGCGTGCCAGGAGCTTGTAAAGAACAACTGTCTGGAAAAAAAATCGAATCATCGAATAAGTTTATACAAAAGTGGTAATGAAACGGATTAGTTGCTTTAGTCTTAAACCCGCGTTTGTAATCAGACACGTAAATCAGGGCTGTCTAGCGATAGACTTTCAGCAGCTGTCATAATGCATGTCAAGCGTACTCTTCAGAGCTTAGAGTGTGTTGTTGTAGTTTGGCCTACAAAGTCTATCTAGCTATGAATCAGCCCTAATCGTACCTCAACACATTAAAGCAAATATAACACAGCTTCAAGCTAGCTGAATACTTTTTAAAGCTGACAAGTTCCATTGAGTATAATTTCCTTCCAAGTGTTCCCTGAGTGCGTTCGCAAATTATAGCATCGTATAAAACAATAGCATTAATACTCGTATGTCCATCTACACTGGAACACAGTCCAAGGTACCGATCACCGGCTGCGTCAATATCGGAGGGCGTTGCTCACGTTGTTTTCCTGGTTACATTTATTAGCATAATAAAAAAAATGTTATTCCGGACGTTAAAACGGAGTTGTGATATAGCAGATACGTGGGGATCTAACTTGTGTCAATTTTGCAGTTTTATTGAGTGAAAACTTGATTTCTTCCAAGAAACGGTGCTAATACCAATAACAGGGGCATTGACTCCAATATCGACGCCACAAATAAACCCTTCCTAAAATACATCTTCCCATTCGTTACTATGCATACCATTTACAGAATGTAAGGGAAAGGGAGGCAATAGCTCAACTTTTGATAGTTCCATAATCTTTGTTCCAGAAATCAAATGCGTTTCTTTGTTCTTCTCCCTAAATTAGGTTGATTGCAATGTACTAGCCACGCAAACACTACGTACCCTGTACGACATGTTATTGTTGACAAAAACTTGTCCTCAATAAAATTCAGGCGTTTACAACAATATGAGACATAACACACAAATGCAGTCTGTGTAGACAAGTTGGGCTTGACAACATGATTTATAAGGTAATAGTCATGTAATAGCAAAACAAAAAGTATAGCTGCAAGCAGCAATGCCGGTAGACAGAATGCCCATTAATGCCCAGTTTTAGTTGAAAAGTTACGATGTTTACGATATTATTCATATTCACGGGCACACAAACAAACCATTATTGGGTATTTGTGGTCGGTCACATGGTTCAGCTCGACCAATTAAAATGCGACGGACAGGGCATGGTAATATAATGCCGAATAAAACCACATTCAACAGCAGGGGCCAAACTATTCTTCGCTGCAAGGTAGTCCAGCATGTAACACACCACTATTCTATTGCTGGGCCAAACAACTTTCAGTGGTAGGGGTGCTTCATAGAGCTTAACCATTCTTGGCAACAACGGATGTCCAGTATATTTAGCACAACTAATTTTGATCGGCGGCCATTTACTATTGTAAGCTATAGGGGTGTTCAGTACTGAATGGCTATACCACTTTGTTTAGTAGGGGAGTGTGCAGCATGAGACTTAACTATTCTATGCAACGAAATTGTATCCAGTTTATTTGACAAAACTCTGTACAGATTTCCAATATTGGCTACACCACTTTCAGCTGTTGGGGCGTAAAGGGAGGCTCTATTCTTGACAAGGTTGTGCACAATAACAGTAATTACTATTATTTTAACAGCTAGGGGTGTCCAGTTGATAGGGCAGAACTACTATAATCTACAGAGTGTCAGATATTGAATGGCTCAACCATTTTCATCATCGGGGACGTGCATCATTGGGCATTGATCGTTCTTAACACAAGGAACTAAACAACAAACCACGCTAACCAGATATTGGACTCAACAAGATATCCAAATATTACGAAAGCCGCTGAGGGCCATCGTACTTCCTACTTCAACCTCACTTCTCACTTCAAAATTTTGTTTCTAAATTTAGACACTCCTACACATTTCTCACTTTGAAATGTCGTGTAATAGGGACTTCTCACTTCAAAATGTTGACGACCCACAATTCCTGTAACAAGATTATGGCAGTCAGGACGCACGGCCAAGACGGCTGAAATCGTGTAAGTTCCGCGGTTTATCAGGTAAGATTTGCATTTAATTATTTTATCATAAGTCAGCTAATGCAGTGCCACGAGCCTAATACCGAGGTACGGTTTAAAACGTTTGAACATACGACCAATTAAATTAAGATGATCAACTTACTGATCAAGGACGGTGATTCCACCATAATTAATACATTCCCCCACTAGTTTTGAGCTAATGTGTGGATAGGTAATATTGACACTCACAGAAATCTCTCATACATCAAATGTGTAAATACTTTTTCGATTTCCGCCGTATCGAAAATCGATTTCCTCAAAGGAGGTCGACTGGCATTTACACGAAGGAGCTCTTATATTGTTAGAAATTGTAGTGCTGTAACTTTAGTCTTCTGTATGAAAACTATATTTACAAACGAAATATTTTAGCTGTAAAAGGTAACATAAAAACATCACAAATGAGTTAGGTATTTTGTAATGAATGACACTCAAACATCCATACATCTAACTACAAAATCAAGTTTATGAATCTATAGACTTTGGCACCTATTTCTCACCTACATTATTTTCATATTGTTGTGAACAGAAATAGTACTGTTATTTTAGCCTAATCTAAACACTATTTGCAACCGAAATATTTTAGCTTTAAAATATCATGTGTTTTAGTTTTGATATTTTGTATAAAATCAACTTCCAAGTCCAACGTTCCTATATCTTGTTTCAAAATTACGTTTGTGTGCACGGCTGTTCTCACTTCGAATTTCCTGATGACCACTTGTTAATCACTTCAAAATTTCTTTTTATAACTTCTCGTTTGCCTCTCCAAATAAATTCCATAATTTACTATTTGCTTCATTAATAATTTCCTCAGGTACGTGATCAAATGATGCCAGTTACCATAATTTTGATAAGCCAGCATATTAGCTACTGCAAAGGACAGATTTCTAGTATTCCAGATCTTAAGGCAGTTCGTGAATTTCTCCATCACTGTTTTCAAGTTTTCTCTGGATGTGTTACTGTTTCCAAACCCAACTCCCAAGATCCGTAAAACCTTGTTTGAAAAATCGATCCCTTCCACTGAATCAGTGCAGTTTTTAAAACTCCCAGCCCATAAACCTCTGGATTTCTTCTTGTTAAGCTTTGCACCTGTTGCTTTTTCATATTTGTCAAACATTTTCAATAACTGTGTAATGAATTCTACATTTCTCAAGTATAGAGTCGTATCATCTGCATAACTCTTAATTTAGTGGCTCACGGCTCAGCTTTAATTATGTAAGGGGAATGTAGTGCGCCCTCTCTTGGTGACTGTTTGACATGCTATACAATACCCTGAGAGCCCACGCGTGCTGAAAGCGTTTGTATGGGGGTCAACGCAGAAATACTGTGCAGGCGGCAGAAGTTGCGCCTGAAACACGACCTGAGGGGCAGTTCTGAGCGGAGTAAACATGTATTCAACATTCAATGACATCACTGAGGAACTGCATGTCTGCCGTGAGGGCAGCCCAGATATATTGCTGCCCTCAGGGCAGATTGGCAGATAGGATAGGAAATGGATGTCTGCCCTGAGAGTAGCTCTGATATATTGCTGCCCTCAGGGCAGATTGATAGATATACCCCACGCAATACTTAAAGGATAGGAAATAAATGTCTGCCCTTAGGGCAGCTCTGATATATTGCTGCCCTTAGGGCAAATTGATAGATATACAATTATTTTTTTATTTATTTATTAGCCGTGTTCACAATAATGACATTGGCTCAGAAAGAAAGAGAGAAGGGGAAGAAAATGTATAACACTGAAAAGTTTTCAGATTCACTTCATTCACATTAGCTCAAAAGTGATTGAACTTTCTGTCTGAAAATCTGTAACAATTCATTCATGTATTTTGCAACAACATGAACAATGCAACTGTCAGTACATGACAAAAAGTACTTAAAAAGAGAATCATTGTCAAAGCATTTTAGCTGGTTCTGAATGTTAAAAATTATTTCTAAGTAAATTGTTCGTACAGTTTGTGCTGGTTTACTTGGACATAATAAAATACAATGGATTTCATCACCAACACCAGAATGACAAAGGGTACAAAGTCTAAGATGTCTTGGAATGTTTTTAAAACGACCAATTTCTATTGCAAAAGTATGATCAGAAATTCATTATGCATTGATGTGTGGGCAAAGAAAATGTATGTCTGCCCTGACGGCAGCTCAGATCACAGGGCCTGGCAAGAATTATTAGTGTAGAAGTTATGAATATGATCAATAAATGTCTTGTATTAAACTATTTTTCATTATACAAACCTTACCTGTGTCATGGAGGTAACTACCTCCATGCCTGTGTCTAGTGTGTGCCTATTACTTTACGCTAGCTATCCCTGTATAGTATTTCAAAGAACACTGTAATATCTGTTAATTGCCCTCCCTCCCTAATCTTCATTAATTTGTTCTGCCGATCACTGACGCGGGGACTTATCGCCCTGACCAAATAACTCGTTAGCAGCTCATAAGGTAGAGCCGCTAACAGGCAGGTGTCATAAGCCTGTTGACAACCCTGTGGGCTGTTGACATGTTGTTTGAATGGAAATGCCGGATTAACCAATACCCCTCTATTTATGTATAGTACAAACCACAGTCCCTCCATTTTGGTGGAGGGACTGTGTACAAACCTTCACCGGTGTTTGAATCTAGCAAAAGTGGCCAAGGGTTTCAATCGAAGGGGAGGCCGTTGTCGCTTACACCACGGGAACCGTTCTTATACATGTCTTTATTTGGAAAACATTTTGTTGATGCGTAATGAAGTATATTCATGCCTCAAGGTTGTCTTCCCCCTCCACTGTCTATGGTCCAAAGGAGTGACCTATTGATTTGAAGAATGTCTGAGTAGGGACAATGCACATTATGTTAATAACTCAGTGTTCGGGGTCAAACTGTCTAGCTTATTATGACTAGCTTTGTAACACCCGATCGAACTGTCTGGATTAGCATTATAGTTTTGTAACACCGTTGCCGATTTAAACAAAATGAAAATTTTATTTCGGAATAGGTGCATCTCAAGATGACGCTCACAAGTGGCAATACTATTACAGATGTTGTACTTCTTCGGATAAGTGGCATCACGGTAGAACTTGACACATGCGCCTTTTCCTGAAAACAACCTAGCTGAATTTAAAAAGCACATTCGCCTCCAAACGGTCGATGTTTACACCACCCACAGGCGGCTCAGACGTATTGAGTTTTTCTCACTGTTTTCTCAATCAGTTCCTCTCCTTTTGTTGATGTTCTGACTGATCGGAGTAAATAAAATAAATGTTTATGTAAACTCAAACTAACCTCTTCACTATTTTTTTTTATTTTACACCCCATTACAAGGATGTTTATCTGTCATATACATATCTTTTAACTAATTAGTCAACACAACTAATTATGCTAATCCGTGTACTAATCAGAGATTTTACAGGTTGGTCAACATTGGGAAAGATAGGAAAAGTTACTGTTTTATTTGTTTTATGTTAGTCTACATTTTGATACTTAATTATCATTATTTAAAGCCCCAGTATTTGTAACTTTTAACCTTTTTTTATGTTCGAAATTGCATATTATTCTCTTACAGCCATCGTAAAATGTTGCTCAGTAAAGAAATAAGCCAAATTTGTGCTCCTGTAGTGACATACAAACGCTAGATATTGCCCGATCGAGTTGGATTGCCGCGCGGGTTTGTTGACAATTTGTAGGCTGTGCACGTGATCGAGAACGCCGATACTGATGACATCATCGAGCCTGCAACATTCCTGGGGCCTTGCCATGCCACGCCACTGCCCGGGTAATCGCCCATGGTCGCCGGCTGAATGACCTGCGAATGGTTTTATTTTGTTCTTCTCCGTTCAAATTCGTACTGCTACTGTGTTTCAGAGGATACAGAACTTTGGCAGAGGAGACTAACATTCTATTCTGGTACCGTGTGCGTTATATACGGATTATTCAAACTGCAGTCGGCAGTGCACCGATTCGCGATGCGCACCCTGCAGTTGGTCACTTAGAACTCCGGGTACCGATGTAAAATAAAGACGACACTATATACACTTTGCTCACTTCTGTAGGCAAATAGCTATCAAAATTGAGTAACTTGAAGTTATAAATTTTAGCTGATTGTCGCTTTAGCGGCAAGGTGATTGCGAAATCGAAGCAGCATAGTTTGGCAATGTATGGTAGGCTGTCGAATGCAGTGAACGCGATGGCCTTTGGCAGCAAGTAAGGGAACCGTCAGTATTTACGACCTGGGGGTCATTCAAAAATTGAAAGTTATAAGGGGGTGCTCAAAATGTTTTTTCTTTGTCTTACTCTGTCCTCAATGACATAATGATTAGTTGATTATATATATTTTACTCTGATACATATCAAATAAAAAGAAAATAAATACTCTAACAGTACAAATAAATATCAACTAGATGAAGCAAGGCAAAAAACTACAAGTAGGTGCTACTAGCAATACTTATTATGAAAGAGAAGATAGTGACGATGAGAATGATATCGTTGTTCATGTACGCAATGCCACCAGCGACATTAAAGATGAGGATCAACAGTGGTGATGATGATTTCACACAGTAGTTTTCTGCAGTCGTTACCAGGGTTGGAAGGAGAGGCTGGGTCATGGAGAAATGTTCTCGACAGATATCAATATAAGTGCACTGGATCTAGGACAAAACTGAACTGTTGTGAATTCATCCTTTATATTATCATAGAAATGTATATTTTATTTGACTTGAGTTCAACAACCATTTGGACATTTAACCATACCATAATGACATGCTACCCATCCAAATTTAACAATACTATATGGTCGGAGACTGCTTATTAGGTGAGCTTTTATATCTACATATTATTACATGGGCTCAGGTAATCCAAACTTTCTGTTAGAGGGGGGGGGGTTACTCAAAGTCATCATGGTTGGCTGGGGTGCGACTCAAAATTTCGGAGTTTCTAATGTAATTCCTGCGACCCCCAGATTGTAAATAATGACGGCTCCCTACACAGCTGTGAACGCCCGAGTCAGAACGATCGGGACCAGTATACGCACTGCTGTATCTCAGCGAAAATTTAGAAAAAAAACAATGGAGCTACTGCTAAGAAATTTACAGACTCTTGGCTCTTGATGCATCAGTTACTGATCTTTTATACTGGTAAAAAGGCATTCTGAATACAGCGGTAAATTTCCTCCCAAACGACAAAGGATAACACGCGGGCATTCTGCAATGGACGCTGTCAATTTTACCTTGCTGCAGGCCCCACACCAATCTCGGCCCGGCCCCGCTGCACTTGTGCAGTCTACTACCTCCATGTAGTACAGCCTTACAGGTCTAGTAGCTGGCCAAAACACACAAAAACACAACGTCGCAGTGTAAATTCCGTAGGTCAGAACCGTTGATCATAAATTTTCAGAACCAGTGATGTTTAAAAGTTTTGTATTGATCACTTCATTTAGGTTTATGTGAATGACTTTCTCATCGATCTGCGTCTATAATTGTCCCGGGCATTGTCCATGCAAATTTGGGGCCTGCCTTAGCTCCCTCCGATCGTCTGTAGACTACAGCCTGAGCAAATTGTACAGTTGTGAAAGTCAGATATGTATCATGAATTTTATACAAAAATATAAACGACAGAATCAAACCAAGAGGTTAGTTTGCTGTCGGGGGTGCGCAGGGGACGACTTTGCAGTGAGGCCGGGATCTCTCTTGTGTTTGAACGGGGTTTGAACTTCCATCGCATCGCAGCTAGCCGATACTTGTTGTACTACTGTAGTCCTTGTGAGGATTATATACCCGTTACGTTCGATATTATTTTGAAATACTTTTAAATTTAATAAGTAAGACTTTTGTACTGCATTCAAGATATAATTTTTCCTTTCTGAGCGTTTTCAATTACGCCGTACGGCAACGACATGCGAAGTTGATAGGCTGTGTTGCCTGCAGCGTAGCCGGCCTGGCCGTACACAAAACTTCGTTTGAGTAGACGGAGCAGAATCAGTCCCGCCATTTATTTTCAACGAAATTTTCATTATACTCCATAATGGAAGAAACGACTAGTTCAATGATTACAATGGTGAAGTGCAGAATTTTTATTCATACATGATTTTCTCTCTCAATTCATTCAGCAAACTTGATCTCCGTACCATCGGTCACAACGTGCAGTGCCTTGCATGAAGCTTACAATCGACTGCCTCCGTCGTTAGTTTAGCTGTTCAAGACGTTTGTTTGCACGGCTCATTATAGTCGGAACAATCTGTAAACACTTACATATTTATATCTTTCCGGTATTTCACCCAACTTTCGCGCGTTTTTAGCTGAGTCTCCAGTTTCGATGGACCAGACCTTTTCGAAGAGCGTATGGTTTCTACGGACGCCACAGTAAAACTTGCGTAGATGTGGTTGAGCATGCGCGGTGGTGTGATTACGTTTCGTTTCGTGTGTCAACAGAGCTGACTTCTGGTCCGGACAAGAAGTCATTTTTCACTCCTTTTACTGTTAATCGTGAGGCGGGCTGGGCATGCAAACCATGCGATTCAGTATTAATTATGGTCTACTTTCACATACTGAGGATGTCATTTTAATCAAAAATATGAAAAAAATTGTTAAAAGTTACAAATACTGGGGCTTTAACTGTGATTGTGATGATAAACAGCTACAATATCATTATGCCGATCAAGGGCTGACGTTGTAATATTATTTATGGCCTGAATCTGTCAAAATGTTTACCCAGCAGTTGATGTGTTTGAGGATTAAAATTGTTGCTCAGGACGACTTATCAGGTGTGGCTGGGTTTTTTGTGAGCGGGTGATAAGTGATTAAAACTACTGAAAGAAAACTTGGAAGCGGGTGATAAATGATTAAGTACTGAAACAAAACCACAGAGGTGTTAATGGGAAAGACGACCTGAAATAATACACACGACCTAATACCTGCGTGGTGCAAACTACTCAAAGAAGTTCAAGAAACCTCGCGATTCACACTACCGTCATAAGAAATTCCAGTACAAGGACGTGATATTATCATCAGATTCGGATGTAAATTTTGACCTAAACTTTGAGTTTTCAGAGTTAGATGATTGATGATACATGGGTTTCAAAAGGATTTCTTGACTCATTGACTGTCAGAGACTCGATTGCATGTTAGCTGGACGGCTATAAGTCGGTCATCACCGGCTTGAAACATACTAGTATTTTGTTCGCAATCTATCCATAGACCGTACGCTCTATGATTTATTGATAATAAAGAATGAAGAGAACTTGATAACCGGTTTATGCATGGTAAATTTTTCCCTAAATTTGAAACGTGTCATGTCATGGTGGTCTAATGGGCAAGTTACGTGGCCCGAAAACAAAACATTAAAAATCGTAAGCAGTGTGACACGAGTGATAAACGCAAGATGTGATAAGTCGATGTCATGGTGGTTTGATGGGAAAAATTAGGTTGCCTGAAAACAAAACATTTTAATCGTAAGCACTGTCTGTCACGAGTGATAAACGCTAATCTTGGATTCCGCGCTGTCTGACAGGAGTGATAAACGCTAATCCTGGGTTCCCTGTTAGCTCGACGGCTATAAGTAGGTTATCGCCCGCTTGAAACGTTGTTTACGTTTCAAGCGGGCGATAACCTACACATAACCTAGCGTTAACATTGTAACAACGACGTACGGAATGGCAAATCGTGATATACATGCAGTGAAACCTTTGAACTTCAACATGTACAATTCAGGTTTCTCTATGTACTCTCTTAGTTCAACATGGCCGATCTCGCTGTAATGACACGTCATCAAGTCCAATAAATAACTGGTTAGTTATATTCCTGATAACAGAAAATTGTCCTGCCACAGCTTCAAAGGCTACCTGAATGAAAAGAGACAAAAAGATAAGAGAGGATCAAAGATTGTTAGGAATCGAACTCCTGTTATGTAACAACACCACCAAACTCTACCAGGCATGCAGAAAAGAGAAAAAAAAAGTTATCGGCGCGCGCACGCACACAAAAAAGTAAGAAAAGACATGATAAATTCTTTGCTAAAAATTAATCCTGAAGACGCAGCACCATGATCATTTCTAATCATTCATTAGGATATTAAGTTGAAAGAATAAAAGTTATGGAAAAACTACTGACTGCAATGACTTTGCACAATAACATAGAGAAGAAAGCAGGGGACCAACATCGCTTGAGACAGAATGCATCTCAGGATATGGCGGTAGAAAGAAAGACCTCCATGCTCAGGGACAGATCACCGTCCCTCCACCCACGGACGGTGGACAGATGTATGAATTCTCAAATCAGTGTACAATTCTTTTCTGTTTTACTACGGGGTCTTATTATAAAAGATCTTCCGGTGAGAAAATCTGCACCGTCTTAGTATTTCTAAACTCGTAAATTTTATCTTACTTCATAAATTTAACACTGGGACGGTGTCCATGTTGAATTTAAAATGTAGGTGAAAGCTAGGTTATTACTATTTCTCTTGTGCCAAACTTTGTACGGTGACCAATGATATTTGTTCTTGATGATTTAATAAGAGAATGGTTTTAAGTTTCTAAGTAACAGATATTATTAATATGTATTTGAAGTGATACCAAGATATACCAAGAATTGCAAACAACATTGGGTTATACAGCCGTGAAGTTGTATAGCCATGAAGTTGTATTTTGGTCTTAGCGATGCCAGCACGCACTTTTTACAAACCTAAAGCAGCTGTTATTTTTTTCTGATACAGTTAGGTGAAGCACACTCACTTGCACTGTGTTGACGGCGGCTACATTCAACGACACATAATTCCATTTCCCGAAATACGTAGCTATGTCCAGCATGTTCCAAGCAGGTAGGCAGTTTGTCAATTTTGGCCCTATGGTTCCAGGAAGCAGGCAAACTTGAAGAGTGAAGTTTCTTCCAATTATACCCTTACTCGGGTAATAGTAAAAGCTGAGACAATTTTGGCTGCTCTTGCGAAGGTAAACTGGTATCAGAAAGCTTGCCCTTTTATTTACCATTTTCGCCACGGTAATATTCCTTTTCCCTGTGTATTTTGCAACAAGAAATGTACCTGCAAGGAAAATTGTAGAATTTTTATACTAAGTTTAAGCCTACCGTATAAGGAGAGAACTGTAATTTGCAACAAGAAATATGTCCTGCAGAGGAAATTTTTAAAAAAATTGTTCTTAGGGATACTTAAAAATAAACACTAGCGATCAAAAAGCAAATGGTTGCTGCTCGTAGGCAAGGATGTTGTTACACTTAATGTCAAAAAGAACAAATTGATCTGAAGTGTTATAAACGTCTTGTTAAAGGTGGAAAAACTGTATACGTTGAGCGGTGTCCCTATAAGTTCAAAATCGCTCAACTTTAATATTGTCAACGTCAATTATATACGGTAGCTTCATTCAGTGGGATATCGTGTCGTAATCTTCGATAAATACAATGATGAATACGGTCTGACATTGCAATCTGAGCAAAGAAATGCATTCCCTAAGTCGTTCCTGTTTTGTGAAAGTGTCTGAAGCGTGTTAAACATTCCGAGCAAAAGTATAATGCCTCAGATAGTACAAAACAGTCAACTATTTACATTTTAAGGATTTTTGTACATTTAATTAACAACGATATGCCGATGAAGAACTTTGGTCTTCGAACATGCACCTTCACTCAAGTAACAATCGATCTAGCGAGCAACTATAGACTGACGATCAAGTTGTGGAATGCATGGCTGGCTGTAAAACTATCCTGCGTCATGAACGTATTGAAATTCCCATTACACTTCTTGTTACGTCACTTCCGGTCAAATCTGTCAAACATGATTCCACGCCATAAACGCGAAAGAGGCTGAAACTTACCGTCGGTAGAGTTTGTGGTAACGTCTTCGATATTAAGTTTTCGATCGAAAGTCCATTCGTAACCATTTTCACCGGCAAGCTTGAACCCACAATTTGCCCTGTATTCAAAGCCGCATATTTTCTGTCTATGAGAATCTGGACCTGTAGACATAGACAGAGCCAACGTGAACATTCGTGCTGCAGGAGAAATCTACCATTCCAGATCACTATTAAATGTATTCATTGTGACAAAATCAATTCATGAAACACTTTTGGGTCAAAACGTTTCGTGAAAAACTAACAAAATGGAATTAGATAATATCGGGACCAATTATTCAAGTATACATATCATTTTCACTATATTTTGGGTTGCACCAGCTATTGCGGACAATTTAGGGTTCTAGACGCAAATTCTCACAAGTGACACGATAAAACCTTAAATTTTATTGGTTTATGGGTAGTTTGTGTTATTTCACTTTCAGATAACGACACTAAAGGTTGTATCAACCAAAGAACGATGAATGTAAAGTTTGTACGTTACACAGTAAAGACTGTTTTTACTTGAAATTCGTTCGATAGTGGGACTTGAAATGTTAGTTTTACAGCACCGCAAACTTTTTATATTACTGATGAATTTCAAACTTCTGCTTTACCTTCGGAATTCGATAAAAAGTAACCCGATGATTGCTTTTGAATAATCTCGTCAGTGAAGTATTTGTTGCTGACTGTCAACAACTTGCACAAAGTCGAGGATGAATTAGGTGCTCTGTAAACAACCCTTTCATGCCTGCTTTTAATTGAAGAAGATGTCGTCAAGGAACAATTTGATTTAATTGTTCTTAGCTGCCTTCTCATTTTGTCCAGATCCCTCTGCCAGTCTTTTCCATACGCTTTTACGCGTCTCCAGAAAGTTTTGTTGAATGTCTGGTACAGCATATTGTCCGCACTGTTCCAGTCTTTTATCTTCTTACAGAGGTCTAAGGTCAAAGTGGCTCGAGTTGTGTTCTGAGATCGCATGTTTCTGGCAATGTACATGATGTCGTTCCAATCCCAGTGTAAAAGTTTCTTCAGTAATAACAACGATTCGTCGAAGTATTCTGTGATAAGCATCAAATCGATTTCGTCTTCCAATTTTCTTATGAAGGAATTGAGAACATCGGTATCGTTGTGATAGACATGGTCCAGTCCAAGATCAAAGGCTTGTACATTGCGTGTAAAAAACTTGAATTTCTCTCCGTAGTTCTTCATTGTCTGTTCCCAATAAAATTCTGGATCTTTAAAGTATTCCTGAAGAGTCTCTTCGATACAAATATTCTTTTTGATGCTTTTGACAACAGCCGGTATTTGGTAATACACAAAATCCGATTCGAAGTGTGAGCATGTCTCTCGTAATATTGAGATATACTTGGTGCCGGGATTCATGAACGTTTCAAATGATGATCTATTGTAGCGTACATGCCCAGTCATCATGTTGTACTTGTAGTTAGTCCAATCACCGGGCTTCACACCAAGGGGCGGTAGAAATAATTTACGTGGACTGTCTTCATGAATTGGAATAATATTAAAATGTCCGCTATGTGTATTCGTCTTCATTAGTGCCAGTGACAGATTACGGGTTAGGGCGAATCGGTTCAAGATGGACGACAGTGTTGTACTTGCTGTTTTTCGTGTCTTGATGAAACATACATCATACAATTGCGTACTCCGTTGATTTCTCCAATGATCATTATAAATGAGATTTTCTCTACCTAGAAGGCTGATGAAACATTTCGAATTACTTTATAGATCAAACAAGAAAGAAATATAAACCTCATCGCAAAACAAAAGGAACTGTAGGTGTAGCGTTCACCGCGCAACTCTTACTCTGACTATGGAGGTAGATGCTCTGACGGGGCGTGATCATGACTATGGCGTTGTACAAATAAACACAACCATGCAGGGAGATACGGCATCGATCGGGGGAAAATGGGGGAAAAGCTTATGGTTGGGAACGTGTGTTGGCGCCCAAGGCTAACATGGCCTTATTCGAACTCTTTATTTGTCATAACAGACACCTTCTGGCGACGGCGTTACAATGGAATACGCATCGATACACTCAACCGCACAAATAGGAGTCGTCGAAACGCGCGAGAATTGAGTCTACTTGTGTATTGGTGATGACATTGATGTCGAAAGACTGATGATCGTCGACTTCGATTGAATTATTGAAATGCTCAACTGTCGGCGGTGTCTATGACTTTTCCTGTTACACAATGCCATGATATCAGCAAATAGAACACAGAGAACACGCTGTGGCGTTGTTTCACTTTGCTGGCCAAGCAAGCTAGGTGGAGGCATTAACAGAAATGTTTGGCTTACCTTAATGAAAGGTGGCTGTAACTCTGATCCGATAAAACCAGTAACAACACACAGGAGCAGATCCCGGCAAGTAAGGTTATTAAAAATATTTTGTAGAGCTTTGATTTGGGCATTTTAATTGTCATGAACGAATTCGACGATAAAATTGCAGTAGCTCAATATCTATTTTGCCTATGAATGAGACAACCCTCACATTATTGTGTAACTACGTCAGTATTGACTTCAAGCCTTGCAGATACACAGGCGCCCTCAGACGCAATGAGTTTTCCTCACTGTTTTCTCTATCAGCTCCTCTCCCTTTCTTCATGCTCTGACTGATGTGAGTAAATAAAATAAATGATTATATAACCTAGTCTAGCCTCTTGACTCTTTATTTATTTTACGCCCCATTACAAGGACGTTTATCTCTCATATACTCATCTTGTAATTAATTAGTCAACACAACTAATTATGCTAATCTGTGGACTTATCAGAATTTTTACGGGTTGGTCAACATTGCGAAAGATACATAAATCTTGATAATGGTGTACAATATCGATAATAATGCCTTTCTTTGCGATTTATCAAACTTTTTTGAGTCCTCCTGGGTGCACTTTGAGCTTTGCCATTCGTTTTTTCTTGCTTTACAATTCGGCCTGCTATGGGAGCCTTCAGTAATTACAGTGGGGTGGGCCTGGGGAATGGAGAGGGGGAAGGTCACTCTGGACGGAAGATGATTTTACCTCCAAACCTTTGAATGTCCAGTTGATATTTCCTGAATAGGAAATTGCCGACATAACATCGATTCTTGTAAATACATGCACATTATCGACAAGCTTCACAAGCAAAGGAGATGCAGTGGTATCCTACATTAAACACCTTGAACAGTTCAAACTGATGAAAGACAAGAGACGAAAACATATAGGACAGATGGCAAAGTGTATCTCAATTATCAAATGTCTATAAATGCACAGATATTGTTAGCTTTATGTTTTATATTGGCAAAAAGTTGATCATAGTTCTTTCATAGACTACCATTGAATCAACATTTCGGTGAAATTCCAAAATCCAATATCTTGCACACACATCCATTTGTAACCACCCTAGTCAAACCAAGTACATTAATATTAATAATCAAGAGTACATAAATACACAGAGTTACCTACTTTTGTATTGGAAAAAATATTCATAGTTTCATCATAGACTACTATGTATTGTGAATCAACATTTCAGTGAAATTCCAAAATCCCATTTTTTGCAGACACATCCATTTGAAAGTAATTATTATGTAAATTAGCTGATACTGTTTTAGTAATTCCTTGGAAAAATAATGCAGTGATTTGGGGGAGGGTCAAGTTTTAGAATGCCGGACAAGGGGGAGTGTCACATTTTACAGTACAGTTGCGCACGGAATTCCCCTGGCCCACCCCCTGTAATTACTGAAGGCTCCTTTAAATGTTTGTACTGTCAAAGCATCTTCGCTTACTCAAAGTCTGGGTGTGCACATGTGTTTCACAGCCGGACAGGTACATAAAAATCGGAGTAAAATAGAATTTTAGAAAATGGAATGAATGAATGAGACTTGTACAATAAGTGTCCTTGCCTAGTACTGATATGTAAATAAACGCTTTGTACTGCGAAGAACATTTGCGAGCTTTCAGGGATAAAACCATTAACCCATTAATACTAGATCAAACAAAGAATTAAAGTCCTACATCATTACGTAAGCAGAATGGTACATTTTACAGCTCTGAACATTTTGAAAATACGAATTCACAGAGTAGTCAGGCACGTCCTCTTTCCCAGCATTTTCGGATGATCTGTAGTAAAATGTTGAAATAAGTTAACTTGAATAGAAAGATGCTATGTATTTAACTCAAATGTGCGTGTTAAAAAAGCAATATTCCTCACTGCTGCAAATCAAATAGAAAGTTCCAAAAAGTGTATTTGTATTATTTGTATACCGTAGAACATGTCATTTAAAAAACGATTCGTCAGAGAAAGTTAGTATATCACAGTAGCTATCATGCTGGCCATGAAGGAGCACTGTTCAACTTTCACTGTTACCAGGTTCGTTTTTGTCACGTCAGATGCTTTATTATGTCGCGAACTGTAAGACTCTTTGGAAACGGACAATCAGCAGAAGATTAACATCATCCGTTCAACCCGTTTGCTCAAAACGTAATGCAATTGTGACTCTTGTCACTCGAGCATCTTCCTTTAATTCATGGAGACTAACAGGGCAAAGGATTTCATTCCGAAAACTCCTTTACTCACTGTGTACATGGAGGGTCAATGATCCTGAGTTACCCCGTGTTAATCCGAGGGGCAGAAGATTGTCTCTTTTGTTGCTTGTTTTGTGCCCTGTCTGAGCTTTTTCCAGTATGGTAGGATCCTTTGTACTAATGAGTGAGTTCACAGTCATGTGGAGTGGTTTGGTGACCCATGAAGATAGTCCATAAAGACAGTAGTGGCAGATTTTGAGTTGTCTTTAGGTTGAGCAATACTCATGCCTAGCTTTACTAACTTGAGCTCAGAGTTTAAATCTTGATAAGGAGTTAGTTTTAGCTCCCAATATCATATTCAATGTGGGTGGAAACTTTTTGGAGTTCTGTTATTTCACTGTCATGCCGAGTACTTTGGTTATCAATAGTCGGCAGGGTAAGGTCTACCCGAGTTCTAGATTTCCGACATGCAGAAATTCTTGTTGAACTGATATTAACATGTGAGAGATACGTGATAAAAAGCCGCTTTATGCTCCTTCTGATGTGTTAAAAGGCGGTGGGTCGTCGGAACGGCGCATGTGCAACTTTCTAATTTATAAACATTCTATTTCATGCACTATATGTAGATGCATCATGTCAAAGTAGCTGCAACATTTAAATTTTACAATTAAGACAAACATGTTTTAACTTTCAACAATCGCCAACGTAGCTTGGATACAGTGTTTATATCGGTGGTAGGGGTCCCTAGCCACCTTTGAGGAGTCATTGTCAGAAAGTGCTGTCCTTCTCAAGAAAGCAGAAGCGAGTATTTGGCCATGTGAGGGCGTTTTTAGGTACCCAAGGCAAAAAATAAGGCTCCGCCTGAGCTGGTAAACAGTCCCCAAATGGCCGAGATTTCCTGTTTTTTTTCTCTCGAAATTCAAAACGTAAATTTTCTAAGCATGTTAAGCTTATATTCAAGCATATGTTTCACCTTTTTCCTGCGGATGTGTAAAATGAGATGAGGAGTTAGGGACGATTCAGAATTTACTTCCAGGGGGAGGGTGGAGGATTTTCTATTTTCTCGGTGATTTTTTTCCATGGCCCCCCCTAGTAAATTATAGAAAAATCTATGGCCCCCCTCATCTTTCCTGTTTTTTTTCCATGGCCCCCCCCCCCCCCTAATATATACATGCATGCTTATACGGTACATTATAGACATATCTAGTCTAACAAGTTGCAGGAACTGTAGGGCCTAGTGGACATTAATCGATGATATAACAAATCATTTCAGGGTTATGTGACTATAAAAGAATGATTTGCAGGGACTGCAAGTGGCACACTTTTGGGAAGGGTAGCAATAAACATATCTGGTTGTAAATTTCTGAAGAAAAAATAATTACTAAATATGAATACTTTTTTCGTTATGTCTCACTGATACATATGATGCACACAAAGACAAGCAAAGATGTCAGTTAGAAATGGTGAACAGAAAATCAGAGGAGCAGATAATTGGCAGAGTGATATATATCTTGAAGTTTAATGGTACATCTCATTTGCAGATATCCAGATATTTCTGGAAAGTGAGATGTACATGTACATGCACATGTTCAGCATACATTTTCATTTGATGATGCTGAATATTTGCAGACTCACGGTGAAAGTTTTAAACATTAGGAATTAAAATTGGTGAAAGCCAACTTGTTTTTAATTTTCTCTTTTTTTCTAATTTGGTTGTCATAAAACCAAGTTGCTGCCACTGAAAGCAACAATGCTGAGGAATATTTTAGAACATTTCTTGAACAAAACACCTTATCCAAAACATGAATTCACATGTTATTCTGCTCATTCCATTCACAATCCAATGTTCATATTAAAATGCAGATAACCCTGTGTAAGTCAAAATTCACATTTTGTCAGCAGTATTTTTCAAAATTGACAGAGCATTCATATTTCAAATTTTTTTTAACAAACTTTAATTTTAGAATAGTCATGATGCGCATGTTTTCAGATGACACGAAACAATACATGTTAATTTGTTTTTTTGCCTTTTCTGCCAGCCGCCACTGTGAAATCTTTGATTATACATATCAGAATGAATGGGACACAAAAGTATTAGCATCAATACACAATGTGTAAGCCTATCCACATTTCTCCTAGCCTCATTCACACTGAGATCACTTCTTGGACTACAGCAAATTTCTTGTGTACACAATATTTCAACAATCCGACACCATAGCATTGGTGCAGTGCCACATGATCTTCTGGATGCACATACAGGATTATTGGAAAATCAACCTTTTTGTAAATTTTTCACCATATATTTTTGACAGTAATACATAATATTTTTATTTTCAACATTAAAACCTATTCGTTGAAAAGCACCTTGAAGATGAGACGGCCATAAATTTATTTCAAAAAAGTTTATAGTAGATGTAAGCACTGTAAAAAGTTATGTAGAACATTTAAAAAATTTAGAAAGGGTAAAATTGATGAGAATGAAACATAGAAAAAAGGAGCAGAAAAGAAGAGGAGCAGTAGCAGTAGTTTACTCAAAGGATGAAGTGGGTGTATATTTGGGGTAAAAAACCTCAATTTGTATTAATGATAAAAATTAATTTAAGTCGAAAACTAGACAGTATTTTCTGAAATGTAATATTTCACTTGAAAGGATAGTATTCATGTAGAAAAAAACAACTATTTTACTTGGCATTATCCATCTTCATTTTAAAATTGTAGGGGTTTAAAGACTGACACTCTAATAATTGATTGAAATCATGATCAGCAAAATTAAAATGCCTCTTATTCACAATGCCTCTTATTAAAAATGTAAGAGCTTTATTGCCAAACAAAACCAATTGATAGTTGTTGTGTTATATAGCATTTAAAAAACATAATGTGAAATTTCAGAAAATTTGACCCAGCCGGAGTGGAGTTAAATTCGTTGGAAATTTTGAAATTGGGAGGCAAAAGAAGCCAAGAAATCAGGTGATTTACATACATTTGCATAAATTAACACTTCTTTATCATGCAACTTTCAACTGCTTTACAAGCTACAAGGTAAACCCAACCTTAATAAGACATTTGCTGTAATTTTTAGCATTTGTTCAATGTTCATCTCTGTGTATCAGCATTTGTTTGTTATTCTATCACTACATAGAACACCCAATGCTGTATTTAGCAACATACCAGTGTGAACATAAATGACCATTGTTATTGTTGATAAACGAATTCTAGTCTGGACTTGATCTGAGATCTCTTTTCAACAAAAACAACCCTGACTGTTCACTGTATGGTTTGTATTGACACGCTAAATACTGGACATTTCATAACGCTTCAGGGAGGAGAACAAGATACTGCAGTAGATGCATAAAACAAACCACTATGAATATTACCGAATTTGGCAGCTAAAGGAGTTTAACTAAACATGTTGAGTTTATCTGTCACCCAGGTAGCGTCTACGGTGCTCTTTTGTAAAGATCAGAAATTCTGGGCAAATATTGAATTGATGTTTTTTTTCCTTGGCCCCCCCTAAAAGATTGTGGTATTTTTGTCTGGCCCCCCCCTAAATTTTCTTGGGAAAAATGGGTGGCCCCCTGAAAATCCTCCACCCCCCCTGGAAGTAAATTCTGAATCGTCCCTTAGTGTCAGAAACTGTTGTCCCTCTCAACAAAGCAGAGGCGAGTACTCGGCCGTTTGAGGGCGTTTTTGAATAAGTCAAGCAAAAAAATAAGGCTCCGCCGGAGCGAGTAAACAGTCCATAAATGGCCGAATTTTCAAGTCTTTTCGCTGGAAATTCAAAAGAGTAAACTTCCTAATATTTCAAGTTTATATTCAAGCATATATTTGACCTTTTTCTGACATAAAACCACTTAGCAGGTCAATATTTGGATGAAAGGCCTTCACGGGTAGGTTAGCTTTAATGCAGTCAAAAGCTTAGAGTGTTTCATTGCTTTGAGAAGATAATTAGTTACAAGACCATAGGGCGTCTTCCCCTAATTAATGGAGACCAAAAGCCATAGAATTAGATGCCGAAAACTCCTTTATTCCAGTACATGTAGGTTCAATGACGCTGAATGAGCTCATGTCAATCCGATATGGCAGAAATTGTCCTTTTTGTTGCTTGTTTTATGCCCTGTTTGATCTTTATCCAGTATGGTAGGATCCTTTGTACAGATGAGTGAGTTCACTGTCATGTGGAGTGCTTGATTTTGAGTTGTCTTTGCGTTGAGCAATACTCTTGCCTAACTTGAGCTTCAGATTTGAACGGTTGATGAGAAATCAGGTTTTAGCTCCAAATATTATATTGAATATCAGTGGAAACTCTGTTGAGAATAGTTATTTCACTGTCATGCTGAGTTCGTTGGGTATCCATAGTCGGCAGGGTAAGGGATACCTGAGTTCTAGTTTTCCGACATGCAGAAATTCTTGTTTAACTGAGATTAACATGTGAAAGATACGTCATAAAAAACACTTAATGCTCCAACCGATATGTAAAGTTATTAGGTGAACAGTTAGTTTGCGGAACTGTTCTCCCTCTCAAGAAAGCTGAGAGGCTAGTACTCGGCCGTGTGAGGGCGTTTGTGGGTACCCCAAGGCAAAAAATAAGGCTCCGCCGGAGCGGATAAACAGTCCCCAAATGGCCGAGTTTTCCCGTTTTCTCTCTCGAAATTCCAAAGAGTGAACTTTCTAAGCATGTCAAGCTTATATCCAAGCATATATTTGACCTTAGACTTGCTCCAAGTCTGTGGGCCTAACAATGATGTAATAAAATAAATACGTTTCTGCAAAATTTGCCTTGATTTAATTTTACGCGCGTAGTGTGATCGGTTAATGTAGGGGTGGACCATTTGATATCCTGGGGGGGGGGGGCTTGGAAGATTGGTGGAGAGCCATTATTTTTTTTTCCAACCTGCTTCACCATGAATTATTTTTTTTCTACAGGGCAAATGCTGGCAACTTTTTTTTTCACTTTCCTTCTTCGAGATATATTTTTTTTACCAAATTTCGGTGCAATGTTTGTTTGCTTGGTTTTTCACACCCAGTAACAAGATGCTGTTCTATCGCACACAGACTATATTCAAGAAACTAAATAAAGATATGTAAATACATGTACATTTTTGATTCACTTTACACAAATATCAGTTTATAGATCTTATTTATACCATGGGTAACACACTGAAAATACAAATCAAACAACCTGATTACTGAGGTCTACATTAACAAACTTACAGTGAAAACTTTTCTGAGAACATCACTGGTGTCATCAGGAGAGATGATGGTATCCTACATCAGGGCTGTCAATGTTTTTCAGAATAGAAGGGTACAAGTGAAAGAACAGGAGGGTACAGCCTTGTGCGGAGCGAAGCAGAGCAAGGCGTGCGCGCAAGCGCACGCGGGGGGGCCAGGAGAGGGGTGTCCCCCCTCCTGAAGCTGAAGCTTTTCTAATTATTCATCTTCAATTGGTGGCCTGTGGTGGCACTTTTGAGGGCAATTTACTGTCAAGTTTATTATAACTGAAGTATCAAAAGTAAAAAGTAACATGAAATCGAATCTTGTGAAATAAATTATGAAAGACAAACAGAAGTATTTCAGAGTTTATATGTTTATTGATACACCAGGTTATTATTATTTGCATACAAATTCTGTTGAATTACAACCTGCTTAATAAGGATCATAATCTGAAAATCTTCCTCAATGAGACCACTTCAGACGAGTTCTTGTTTCATTTGCTGAAAGCTACAGTGATAGTAGCTGTAACTTTTGACAATTTTTCAGTGTTTTTGTTTGTGTATTTATTTCAGTTCCTCGTTTAATAAATTCTAAGTTATTGTTCCTCAAGCTTGAAATGGTTTATGATTTTTAAAACTCCAGAGCTACTGCTTGATTTTTATTGATGCTGCACTGTGCATCGAACAATTGCCAAGATTTTTTTTCCGAGTTGCAATGGTCCATAATTGTTTTTCCATCAGCCACTTAAAGCCAGATTTTTTTTTTCGAGCAACTCCACCTGGCATCTTTTTTTTCCCCCAAATCTTCCAAGCCCCCCCCCCCCCCAGGATATCAAATGGTCCACCCCATAGATCCTCGAGTTTTTCTCGAGGGTCTATGGTTAAAGACAGTGTGATCGCTATGCGTGGACCCAGTTTAGTAACTCAGCTGCCGAAAAGCCAAGTGACTGGTGGTCAGTCTATACATGTAATGAGCAAATATGACATAGTTGCCCAAAAGACGACTTAAATAAATATTCACATTTAAAATTTGCATACGCTATTACAGATAGTCAGGGTAATAATGTAATATCATGATGATGTGAAGATTTAAGATATGTAAATTGTCAGAGAGATCATTTAACTGTCTGCTTGTGATAGGAATTAATAAATCACATGCAAGCAATAGAAAGTATATCACAGATCGCTCTGAACAAACGCCGGTCTCTTTTGAACAGAATCTATATTTATGGGTAATGGCAACCATACATCATGACATGTTCATACAAGTATGAATACGAATAACACACTGTCGGTACCTGTCAGTTGCTATACTTCTTGTACTTGTGACCTGTAATTTTTATGATCGACGAATAAATTAATGTTACGCGTTTTTTTATCAAAATACACATTCTTTTGCTCCTTGTATGATCCCGTATGTGTGGAGTGCTTTGTGTGTAGTACTGTCATACATATGCACCGATGACATATCTCTATCACGATTTGCAAAAAAAATCAATATTAAAAGAAAGAAAAGTTTTAATGTTTGTTCTATCACATGATATGCAAATGTTGGAAGTTTAAAGGCGGCCTTTCGATGCGACAAACTTCATTTTTTAATGTGCCGTCAACATAGTTTATTAACAACAGCATTAATGATACCTTCCATTGGAGACAATTTATCTACATATGATATAAATGTAGAATTACAGTTTTGTTCCTTAGAATCACTTGTTAAACTCTACAAATGACACTTTTTATATTATATCTTGCGAACTTTCAAAATAATGTCTTTCTTTATGCATTCCAATATATTCTATACTTTCTTCTTCGATTAAAAGACTACTATTCACCAGCACTCAATCTTAATTCAAGGCTACTGATGAGAATTTCTGTGAGTTCTCCTTCGTCGATGGTGGCGTTCTCAGAGAAGATCAGAATGTAATAAGAGATGAGGCTGCCTTCCTCAAAGTTGAGCACTTCGGTGGATATGTAGTCTTGGCCTGTTTTTCATGATCCCCATAAACGGTGTCACCTAGAAAATATTTTGATCGATAGAATGTTAGATGAAACGAAATTTCAAATGTAACATACCGTGCGTATGGAAGCCCATAAGGGACATTTTTGTCAGAAAAATAATTATTATCTCGTGCGCACAAGATACTATCTTTTTAGTTTGTTTGTTTGCTTAGTGGAGTTTTCGCTGGATTTATTCCGTGATCGACTGCAGATTGCGTTCACTCCACGCATGCGCAAATGTACAGCAAGATCAGATGCGACAACAGCGCGAAGCGTGGCTGGAGGAAATTATAATCATTTTTTAGATCCCCCTCAACTTGAACACCCACCTATATGATCGAAACTTGCACACACCTCCCCCCACTATCAGCATGCATGGAGTGAAGACGTTCAGCAGTAAGTTTCTTCCGGAATCCGACGACAACATTCTCATCGTACAATAACACAAAATTAAAATTTTTACCAGTAGGAAATTATTATTTAAATAAAAAATGTGTGAATGAGTGAATTTTTAATTTTTTTAACCAAACAGCCAAAGTTTCGGAGGTTAAGTTTTATTTGATTCAATAGTTCAACCCGGTCGTAGTGTAAAATTTGTAAAACTTTTCTATGTAACATCAAGGTCATATATGTCTTGTACCACCGTGATTAGTTTTTCACTACTTGGCAAAATGTACTAGAATTCACAATTTCCATACTCTGTCATGATGGTCATTTTGGATGCTCTTCGGCGGATACCATTGACCCGGTCAGGTTTGGATTAAGTCACAGACAAAGTATTTTTCTGTGATTAGACCAAAAAAATATATTGTGCTGTTCAGATAACATGGTTTTCAAAAATAGGGTAGGTAGGTCGGCAGGGATTTTTTTTCAAAATATTTTTATTCTTAAATATGCACTTTTCAGGGGTTCAGGGGGATCAAACACTGGCCACAACATTTCCAGAAAAACGTATCATACATATAAAAGGAATAAAAATATAAAAGACGTCCTCGTTCAAGCAAAAATTAAATGCCAGGTAACGAACACGTGATTTTACGGGTTTTTTCTTTCTTTTTTTTTACTTCCATGTTTACGTAGCTCTAAAAAGTTAAGGGTCGGCATCAGGCAGAAAATAGGGTAGGTCGGGATATCGGAACTGCACATTTTTTCTTTGGCCTTAACTCAAGTCGGACTGATAAATCATTTACAATTTAAGAATTTGCCCGATGGATATGGCTCTATGCAAATTGCTGACAACATTTACATAACCACTACTCCAGAATATTAATGTGTGCGTCATAAAATGTGTCGAACATCTGCGAGTAGAACTTAGCAATATATGTTTCCATCCCTAATATATATTTGGCTTTAATGCACCGCAAATAGCAGCTCTGATCAACTGTTACAAGATTTGTGCATCTGCTATGGACCGATTCTCAACAACGGACTTTGGACATCTTTAGTAATCTCTTGACGACACTGTCAGAGTAAACCTGATGCCCAACTTTCTCCTTTGCGACTGTAAATTACTTTTTCAGTAGATGAGCGACAAAAGACTTTCAATAGTTGATGGACCAACTGCATCCAATTCCTTTTATGAATGTTCTTTGGTTCTTAGGTTAATTAATAAGTCGCAACAATAAAAAGAACAGAAAAAGATGGCAATTTTTAAGTGCTTAACAGTAGTCATAATACTTGTTTTTTCCTATCACAATTTCTTGTCACAGTACACTGACACACGTCACCTCCTTCCCCATGTCCATGCTGGTACCACCTGTTTGAATATAATGCAGGGTCAGTGAACTCATATAACATCTGCACTCTCTTGAATACTTCGCTGTTTTCTACAGTGTCTGTGGTAAATGTTGTCACGGGATGAAATTAGGCCTATATTTGAGAGCGACGTCCCTTGGTCCCTTTCCAGTATTCTGGCACTCCCACTGTAAAATAATCGTATCGCTGGTTCAGACCAACACTTAAACTTGGTTCAAGTATGTGATTATTTGAAATAAAGCGATTTCAGTAGGTAATAAAGCATTGATGATACTTTTTTGTGTGAAACTCTTTCAGTGAGATGCAGTGCGATCAGACACTGTCTGTGATCGCTCATGGACGTCGCCATCGGAACTGTAGTACCAGTAGTAAGCGATCACCAGGCTATTTACAGGTCAGATCCACCCAAGTGGTGGCGCTGTAGAAAACACGATCTAACGACCCGTCGACGTTTTGCCAAGGTCTGATTTCGGGGAGCATCGGGACAAGACCCTGGTAATCGAAGATGAGGCAACACATTTTCGGCGAAGGTTACAGCTAGCAGTGTCTGGGTCAAATATTCGCGTGTCATATTAATCCAACCTTTATCCAATCGCCACTTTCTGCAGTTCACTTTATCTTTCACGCCCCTTAACAGTGAGCAGTAAACAGGAAAAGGTTTATGTGGATATTTAGCACTCTATTCTGGATATTGATCGGTAAAAATCTGTATTCTAACGTAAATTTGGGACAAGGCACCCCACTCTTTGCTGTGATCTTGACCTGTGAAAACTAGGCTAACCTGACTTTCCAAGTAATTACAAGGCCTGCCTAAAATAACCTTGGCCGCCGTTCAAGGAAAGTGAAATATTTGTATTCAGACGCTGTAAATGCATAGTATTTAGCTCATGACATCGAAATTGTTCGACACTTATTTCCTGTTTATTACTAAGTTGTTGTTCTGGGGGTTTGTTTTTGTTTTTGTTTATTTTGTACGGATATTGTTGTTGTTTCAAGTACGGGGAAAGAATAGTATCAAGGTAGTATGCGCCCCGAAAGTGGAAGACCTAAACTGTTGCTCAAACTTTACTCAAGGAATCTTCCAACCATTTTTATTTCAAAATCAAGAATAAAAATCGGAGGTCACCGTGCAAATTTTGGTGCAAGAAAAGTAAATTACCGAAGATCTACTGATGTTTGAAATTCAAAATGGCCGTCATACCTGTATTAACTCTAAAGAGAAAAATAAAATTTTGCAATTTTGAAAAACTAAGCAGCTGAAAATATTTCTTACACCTAGAGCTTTAAAATGAACCCCAACAAATGGTAGATCAGAAAAGAATTGTGAAAGTTTGAGAGCCTGAATATCTGTCCCCGACTCCGAGTCGGAGACGCATTCAAACCTAGAATTGGCTGATATGCACGTATGGTGTGGACTTTCCATATCATGTACTCTTTCACAGCGATTTGTATGTGTGCTTGCAAAGACAACAATGTTGAAGCCCAAAAAGTTTCAGTTTATTCGTTACGAAGACACATAGACATACAAGACCCGAGTTCTCCGTGTTTTCTGTGGAATGTTGACGTTAGCTTTACCCGTTTGACGTCTAGTCAGCAGATGATTGGCCGGGTAATTGCCCGGTAATTGAAAATCGGTGCGCACAGAAATGTGTATGCGTTACACCCACTCCACCTTTCAAATCGAGTCCGAAGGCAATAATCCAACTCTAGGGGTCGCCGATCATGCAATCTGGCAAAAGTGAAAAGTATCTTTCGATTTAGAACTGACTCCTGCAAGTACTCCTAAAGAAACATAATATAAAGAATTTTATTTCTTGATAGATTGCGTTGTTCTTATTTCAATGTCGATTAACGGGCCCGACATCCTCTTTTTAAGAAGACATTGAATTTCGCATGGTCCGTTATGAATAATCGACGGCCCCTTATTCTTTCATAAGTGCACCGAGAGGACTTTATAAAATCGAAAGACCAGTTCTGGAGTGCACAAACCAACGGCCATTGCAACAACATTCAACACAAAAAGGCCAGTGACTACAATTAATGATTTTAGCGAAGATGAGAGGGCGGGGAGCGTAAATTACCATGACGTTACAATGAAAAACAGAAAATGCTTACATTTTAAGTATGATTTATGTTTCTGAAGTCTTTCTTCAACTGTGCTACATTGGCTCTAAGGAAGCCGCTAGTCTAATTTTCTCAAACTAATACAGGCATCATGAGTGCATATATTATGAGGGAAGAATCTTCTTCAGATTGTACTTTTGATCTTATCAGTATCAACAAATGATAACAGGTTAGGGTACGACTGCACACAAATAGAAAAAAAATGCCTTATTGTGACACAACCGACAACAGTGCCGGCGCACATAAGTACGCGACGTCATCGAAGATTTGAAATCCCGACTAAGGCCTGCAATAGCTATAGCCTTTCTTACTAAAGTGCAGTCACGGTTTGGGTTGAAGGCAACATCCTTGAATCGCTGCTGGCTAAGCCTGCTCCTCTGAATCGACTCCGAAAATTCCTAAGCATGCAAAGGGGTCATGAAAGTTCAAAGATTCAAACCAAACTCAAGGCAAAGGCAAATAGTCATTATTGGAAAAACGAGCGTTCCGAGAATGCACTGCAAGTATCTTACCAACGTGAGAAACAATACACGTAGCATTGAGACCGAATCAAAACCAAAATGAAGTGAACCAGAAAATCGGCACAATATCAAACGTATCCTGCAGAACCATAACATCTAAGCTTATTTCCACTAGAGTCGAGACTGATAAGGTTGCTGCTTTTTAATTTTCACGCAGCGGGCCCCATTTTGAAGCACGAGTGACGAACTAAACCAGTAGACATGAAATTTGTGATGAAAAACTCGTAGGCTTGCTGACTTGCCAGACCGTGCAAGATCGTCGTAGCTGTTTGTTAGTGTAAGGCCCCGGGCCGTTTGCTATATCTCTGCGCAGTTTACTTACCCCAAAAAATATCACCAAATCTTCGGAAAGATGTTTTTGATTCCCATTATTAAGCCATATTGTCTTTGAAAATGTCACTATTTCAATCCTTGGAGATGGATTTAGTCGATTAAATTAAGCTGCTAAAGCATGTACTTGCGACGGCCATATTTGAGTTGCAATTCGAAAACTATTAAGTTAACTTTCTTCACTGTTAAAAAACGATCTCTGGTCACACTTCAGTAAGCATTTTTACATAAGTTGTATTTGATTTCAAACCATGTCATATGCAAAAGGTACAGTTAATTGGCCTTTATAGTGATCTGTCCGACTGACTATCTACGCAAAATCCGAAGCTTGGGGATTATGGTTGAGTTTTACGACAGAAGCAAACATTGAGTGTCAGTATAATAATATGATAGCCTTACATATACATTTCCTTTTAGATCGATCGATCGATTAAAATTAAATTCCGTATCTGATTCAATATCTACTCAATGTGAATTATGCTAAAATCTTCTTGTTCTGAACTGCATATCAGATTGGTTGCACAATGGCTTACAAAACACACCAGTCACTGACATTGGTTTGATTACCAAGAATTGGCGGCCAGGCGTGTAAGCGGTACGTGTGAGTATTTCTGATCAAGGTTACAAATATCTGCAAAATCAAGGCGTTGAATGCTAAGCGTTCGATAAAAACTCACTTTCCGTACCATATGGCGGCCTCAAGAGAGCGAAAAGAGTGCAAAACCTGAGTACCTCTCGAATCAAACGGGAAATTTATTTTCGACAGCTCAAATACTTGCCTTTTTATATATTAGAGTGGCTTGTTCTTCCATACATCTTAGTCACTTGAGATGATAGGCTATTTGGCAGGTACGTCGAACGGCCCTTTCACTTCTTCTTTGCGTAAACAGACCTGTTTGATATGTATCACCCGACTCAGTGAAAAACATCAAATCAAAGTCTTAAGTCAAACAAACGTCTGCTTTGTTTCCCTTGCTCAAGTTAGCGCATAGATCCTAGACAAAAACTGGTTAGCTCTCTCTCTCTCTCTCTCTCTCTCTCTCTCTCTCTCTCTCTCTCTCTCTCTCTCTCTCTCTCTCTCTCTCTCTCTCTCTCTCTCTCTCTCTCACACACACACACACAAACACACAAACACACGCATTTGAGCGCCCTTGCATCAAAGTTTCACAAGGGCCTGTTTCAGCCAGGTTGTATGACCATTTTCTTGGTTGTCTTATAGTAACGCAAAGTTCCCTAACTCCAAGTGGTCCACACTTCAGAGCAAGGACTAGTCTTATGCCCTGCTGCACATGCTAAGAGAATGCAATGTAAGAATGCGATCGTTACGTTAGAATACTACTGCTAGGTGGGTTGACCCTGTACAGATTCTGAGACTCTCTATGTAACTGCTTTTATTTATCTTATTTTTATTGTTATTTACACATTGCAGGCCGTTAAAAGTTCCAATCTCATGGCTGGTTTTTTGTGTTTGCTTAATTGTCATATCTAGATTATCACGACAGTTTCCGTGACAACGGGTGATCAAGTATATGGACCTGCAAATAAGACGGGGATCCATCAACATCATTATATGAATGTAAATAGACTTATTCTAGAAAGGAGCTGTATGTGAAAATGATCGCCTGAGACAAAGGTATCGTGGACATCCGATACGCCTCCTGGAAAACAACCGCCCCTCGCGATCAGTTGCATCGACGTCAGTTCACCTCGTAGCATCGACTCCTGCCCGCTCTCCTCGTTTCTACGCAGTAAAGTGCCATGTAGCGCAAGTTTACTAGCGTAGACGACTTTCTATGCCTCAAGACAGACTCTAGCACCGACTTTCACCGTTCAACCACACCACAAAGTACTTTTAATTATTTATTTTGACGTCGAAATGGAGGTCTTAGGTTTTCTGGTGGTGACGCTCATCTGCGCAACGGGTAAGTCACATTGCTGTTTTTACTACCCCCCCCAGTCGATGTTCGAAATATATCAAAACAGAAACTTTGTTATGTCCTGAAGATAATCGGACAAATTGTAGAATGCAGGATTTATATCGTGACTTCAATACATGGCAATTTTAAAAGAAAAACGCTTTGCTGTGTTTTCTGCATCAAAAAACTCAAGCAAACAGAAAGGGGCGTTTCTACATTTTTTGCGTAACCTTGGTGTTGGAAACTTGATCCGTTGAATGGAGAGAGTGATGTTACAATATGGAATGCAAGGTTTTGAAACCAGAGGAAAATACGCTCAGACATTTTCCATGTTTCTCGCTGTGTGTTTATATCCAATTATAACTGACGTAAATCGTCTTTAAGAACACAAAGTTAGCATTTGTACATGTCTGAGACCTGGATGAGAGCGACCTCGCATTGCTGATCTGCACCTGGCGTTGACATTGGAAAACGGATATTTTGTAAGGATAAGATACAGCTACCGACGAAATTAATAATCTTTTTGTGCTATTATAATTTTGGTTGCCTGCGAAGAGGGACCCACGTAAACTGTCGCCGTGTATGCGTACAGATAAAGAGATAGTTTTCTCGTTTGAAGCAGCAATCAAAGAACCCAATTACATGCCCGTGGCTTGCCATACAGTGAACTGTGTAAGTATGGAAAGAACCTTCTTCGGTTTCGGGTTCTCATGAGGCATAGTTCCGTATCAAGATTTCGCTATTAAAAGACCGTGAGAACCTGGTCAAAGATACGGCTAGGCCTATAGTATCACATTTATGGAGCCTGTGCACATTCTTGCGATTATTTTTTTTCAATCAAGTCTGCCGTTGAGACTCGCATTTTTGGGGGCGTTCCGTTTACTCTCATTCCATAATGATCGATTCATCGTGAACGTTGAGCTCCTCAAATGAATAAATGCAAACATTAAAATCTAAAGAAGGATAAAAGTGAAAAAAAAGACTGAATAAAACAAAAAGTTACTTCCAGGTATATGATGTCCAAAATCCAGTGTTGAACACTTTGTGAGCATCGCATTGAGGTTGTATTACTCACGTCTGGCTTGTTAATAAAAAAATACACATTTCTTCCACCGAAGCAGAAATTTGATCGGTCTACTAAGATTACAGGTCTTAAATTTGAAAGGGTATGCTGGGTTAAGGTGCTTAAAAGAATATGGCGAATCCATGGTTGCTCAATCAAGGCAGGGAG
The DNA here is from genome assembly GCF_041260155.1 of Ptychodera flava. NCBI lineage: Eukaryota > Metazoa > Hemichordata > Enteropneusta > Ptychoderidae > Ptychodera > Ptychodera flava. The sequence continues at coordinate 10,732,868 of NC_091936.1, forward strand.
CATATATTAACATGAAGAGAGTTGTGTCATACGTAAACGAGTCCATCTTCATTGTTATTTATAAATAAAACCTAAGGGAGCTCCAATACAAAGACTGGTCTGCTGTAGTTCAGCTAACGTTATGAAACGAAAACAAAGTGCACTGTCTCTAATGGTCGTTTGATGGCGCTGTGCGTGAGTTTGTTGCAGATCAGTCTCACACGAAATTTGAAATTTTGGTGCACTGATTCTTTCAAGATGTGAAAGAAATGTGTTATACGGTGCGGATTAGAATTGCCAAGCAGTACAATTTCCGAACGTTAATCACTAAAACATAGTTGTGCGATTTCGGGAAAGTTAATATTTTCACTCCGTACACTGACATCCTCGAGGTAAGCAATCGGACTTCGTTCACTCAGAACATGGAGGTAGTAGAGAACATGGAAAAGGCTCAGTCACAGTCGCTGGTCGCTTGTCACAATCGGTCGCGTACTCAGTACTCTGCTCTCTACCGAACTTCTATATCGAACCACAAGCGACAGTGGGCTCAGTGATTAGTCTTGCTGCAGTTCCGTAGCCCACAACTTTCCCCATTTCCCAAAATCACTGGGGAAAGTTGTGGGCACGGAATGCAGCAATGATGAGCCTTAACCACAGTCGCTGTACTCTGCCAAAGTAAACCACAAGCTATTGTCCTACCCACAGGTGCTCAAATCAACCAGTGATCGCGAAGCCCCCTGTAAACGTACATTTTACAGGGGGCTTCGCGATCACTGGTTGATTTGAGCACCTGTGGTCCTACCCACGGTCCCGTGTCCTCCTACCCCATGATTTCAGCTGTTTAGAATTCTGAAGACAGTCTGTATCACAGGCGCAGCCCTGCACTCTATTGCAATAATTGTAGTCTGAGTGGTCGTTTTTTTGCGTTAATATCCTTATTCTCCCTCGAGGGGACGAATACGGAAGTCGACATCGAGCCAGCAAACGCCGCGCCGGGATTAAACGACCCCTAAGGCTACAATCATTGGAGCCAAACACAATGGTGCAGAGCACCGAGTAGAGTACACGACTGATTGTTCGAGCCAACCCATAAGGGCCACAGTTCTGTACATTTTATTCGTAAGTTCTCAATGAAGGTTTTTCAACGTCGATGATGTATTACACCAGCGCTGGCGGGCAGGCATTTTAGCATGGATGTTCGAGAAGGGTCCGCTGACCTCCTCCGAGCTCAGACATTATCTCCGTCCTGTGGCGGAGCAGGTCAAAATTTGCATAGTTCATTGCGCATGCAAGGTAGACATTAGCAATATGACGATCTATATAAGACGCAGTCTTGGCAATATGACAAGCCAATTAAAACTGTGTGGCGACTCTTGTACTAACACAAATAAATGTTATTCACTGTCCAATCTGCCCGGCCTACGATTTCCGGCCAAACAGGCTACAAAAAGTCAGAAGCCATCTCGTCGCCAGTCATTGGCAACACCCGATAGAGGACGCTACGGACTGAGATAGATTTGAAATTTCTTATCGTGACAGTTTTAACGGTAGTGCTGTTTGCTTCGAGCTGGGACATTTTAAAAGTTTCGTCATATGCACATCGTGTTGGATATTGCATTTTGTTGGAAACTTGGCGGTTTTTTTTTCTTAAATGTTGACTATAGATGGAGACTCGAGCACATTGGACGATACTACGGACTAATCTAAGACGTGGACGGAATTTTAATCTTACTGCAGTTTGCTCCGAGCTGAGACATTTTGATAATTAAGACACATAGCGTGTCGGATATTCCGGCAAAGTAATGACATTTTTCGTAAGCATGGACTTTAGATATTATTAATATCATTAATCTTTATTTAAACTCGATAACTCCATAGATGAAACACCTCTTTTCATTGAGGTCGAATAGACAAAAGAAAATCATATTACAGCACCAACTTGAAAACACGAAAAACACAGAAGTACAAATATCAAAAAAACTACGAAGAAGCATCAGACTATGGAAGACCGGTCACGACATGCGACTTTTTAAAACTGCGATCTGCGGTTAGGGTTTGGGTTTAGGGGTTCGGGTTAGGGTTAGGGTAGGGGTTAGGTTAGGTTAGGTTAGGTTAGAGGTTAGGTTTTCTCTGGTAAAAAGCCTTACTTCGCTCTCAACCCTGGAGGTTAGGCAAAGGGATGGAAAATTGTAACGGCATAACTTAGGGTTAGTTAGCGTTAGGGGTTAGGGTTAGGGTAGGGTTAGGGTTAGGGTTAGGTCGCAGATCACAGTTTAAAGACGCAGGTCGTATGTCGCAGGTCGTGACCGGTCTTCCATACTATGTCTGAGTCCTAACGTGGCCGCTATTTCTCCCACGGTGTATTAGAAGTATGCAGAAATAAGCTCGTCTCTACCTCTGTAATCCATCGTTAGGAGGAGAACGAAATGACATGTATGCAAACGCCATATTAGTTTTGCAACTTGTATGTCGCAGTTTAAGAACTCGCATGTCGCAGTTTAAGAACTCCCAGGTCGCAGTTTTAAAAAAAAACTCGCATGTCGCATGTCGTGACCGGTCTTCCATATTAGACAAGTAAATAGAATACAGAAAGTTGTTACAAGATTTCTTAAAGCTATGATTGATTTGGGGAGATTGTTATATTCATCCACACCCGAAACAGACAAAGTGTTTTGATAAAGAAGTGTACGTGCTTTGGGAACTTTAAGGAGGTTCTGATTGGAAGAACGAAGTGATCTGGAAGGGATATAATTATTGAACATACTGGCTACACAATTAGGGGTTAGATTGTGAGTTGCTCTGTAAATTTGGGCCAAGATATAGTCCTGAGATTATTGTGGATGCAACCAAACGTGAGTGATAGGTCATTTTTTGGCGTGGACGGAGTTTTAACGTTAGTGCAGTATGCTCTGAGCTGAGACATTATAACCGTTTCGTCATATACACAGCGTATAGGACGCGCACATTGCTGCCAATGATTGACTTTTCGTATCCATGGCCTTAAGATAGAGTTATGAGCTTGTAGGAGGATACAACGAACTGAGATAGATTTTAAATTTCGAAGCCTGGATGTAGTTTTCATCTGCATTTTGCTCCGATTTGAGACATTTTAAAAGTCTTGTCATATAGGCCTACACAGCGTATCGGATATTGCAGTTTGTTAGAAACTTAGCGTTTTTTCTTTAAAATATTGACTATAGATAGAGTGTCGAGCAAAATGGAGGATGCTACGAACTGAAATAGATTTGAATTGTCTTATCATGGAAATATTTTAACGTTACTGAGTGCAGTTTGCTCCGAGCTGAGACATTTTAAAAGTTTCGTCATATTCACAGCGTATTGGATATTATGTTTGTTGGGAACTCGGCGTTTTTTCTTAAATGTTGATTATAGACGGCGACTCGAGCATATTGGAGGATGCGACGGACTGAGATTGATTGGTAATTTCTTGACATGGACGGAGTTTTACACTAGTGCAGTTTGCTCCGAGCTGAGACATTTTGATAATTTATGTATTACACATAGCATGTCGGATATTGTCGGATATTGTGGCAAAGTGATTAAATTTTTCGTAAGCATGGACTTTAGATATAGTTCTGAGATTATTGTTGATGCAACCGAACGTGCATTGAGTGATTTGTCAATTTTTTTTTGGCCTGGATGGAGTTTTAACAGTTTTAACGTTAGTGCAGTATGCTCCGAGCTGAGACATTATAACCGTTTCGTCATATATACAGCGTATTGGATCTTGCACATTGCTGCAATAATGGTTGACTTTCGTATCACTGGCCTGTAGAGAGAGATGTGAGCTTATTGGAGGATATAACGGACTGAGGTAGATTTTAAATTTCGAAGCCTGGACGTAGTTTTATCTGCAGTTTGCTCCGACTCGGAGCTGAGACATTTTAACTCGTCCTAGGCCTATACAGTGTATTGGATTTTGCAGTTTGTTGGAAACTTAGCATTTTTCTTAAATGTTGACTATAGATAGGGTGCCGAGCATATTGGATGGTGCTACTTACTGACTCGGAGATAGATTAGTAATTCTTAACATGGATGGAGTTTTAACGTTAGTGCAGTTTGTTCCGAGATGAGACATTTTGACCGTTTCGTAATATGCATAGCGTATTGCATGTTGCAGATTACTGCAAATAATTGACTTTTCGTATCCGTTGACTTTAGATTGTCCTGAATTTATTGTTTCTGTACTATTCATAGCGTGTCGGATATTGCAGATTGCTGCAAAGTGAATGACTTTTCGTATCCGTTGAATTTCATAGAGTCCGGAGTTTATTAAATGATGTTGCAGACCGAGATAGAATGGTAATTTCGTAGCCTGTACGGAGTTTTAACGTTACTGCAATTTTGCTCCGAGCTGAGACATTTTGACCGTTCCTCATACACACTGCGTATTGCATGTTGCAGATTGCTGCAAACAATTGACTTTTCGTATCTGTGGACTTTCGATAGAGTCCTGAATTTATTGTAGATGCAACGGACTGAGATAGATTGGTCATTTCTTAGCCTGGACAGAGTTTTAACGTAAGTGCATTTGCTCCGAGCTGAGACTTTAATATTTTTTGTACCTATACATAGTGTGTCGGATATTGCAGATTGCTGCAAAGTGAAAGATTTTTCGTAACGGTGGACATATAATAGAGTCCTGAGTTTATTAGAGAATGCTGCGGACTGGAATAGATTAGTAATTTCCTAACCCGACAGAGTTTTAATGTTAGCGCAGTTTGCTCCGAGCTGAGACTTTGATAATTTTGTACCTACACATAATGTGTCGGATATTGCAGATGGCTGCAAAGTGAATGACTTTTCGTATCTGTGGATTTTGATAGAGTCCTGAGTGTATTGGAGGATGCTGCAGACTGAGATAGAATGGCAATTTCGTAGTCTGCAATTTGCTCCGTGCTGAGACATTCTGACCGTTTCCTCGTACACATTGCGTATTGCATATTACAGATTGCTGCAAACTATTGACTTCGTATCCATGGACTGTAGATAGAGTTTTGAGTTTATTGTGTATGCAAAGGACTGAAATAGATTTGAAATTTGTTAACATTGTCAGAGTTTTTACCTTAGTGCAGTTTGCTCCGAGCTGAGACAATTGATAATTTTGTACTATACATAGTGTGTCGGATATTGCAGATGGCTGCAAAGTGATTGACTTTTCATACTGTGGACTTTGATAGAGTCTTGAGTTTATTGGAGAATGCTACGAAATGAGATAGATTAGTCATGTCCTTGCCTGGACGGAGTTTTAACGTCAGTGCAGTTTGCTCCGAGCTGAGACTTTCGTACCTACACTTTGCGTGTTGGGTATTGCAGTTGGCTGCAAAGTGAATGACTTTTCGTATCCGTGGACTTTGACAGAGTCCTGAGTTATTGGAGAATGCTACGGAATGAGATACATAGTGATTTCTCAGCCTTGACGGAATTTTAGTGTCAGTGCAGTTTGCTCCGAGCTGAGACATTTGATAATTTTTGTACTACACATATATTACAGATTGCTGCAAAGTGATTGACTTTTCATATCTGTGGACTTTGATAGAGTCCTGAGTGTATCTGGAGAATGCTACGAACTGAGATAGATCAGTAATTCTCGGCCTTGACGGAGTTTAAACGTCAGTGCAGTTTGCTCCGAGCTGAGACTTTACTAATTTTTGTACCTATACATAGTGTGTCGGATATTGCAGATTGCTGCAAAGTGAAAGATTTTTCTTAACGGTGCCCATTAAATAGATTCCTTAGTTTATTAGAGAATGCTCGGACCGAGATATTTATTTAGGAATTTCCTAATCTGGACAGTATTAACAATAGTGAAGTTTGCTCCGAGCTGAGACTTTACTAATTTTTGTACCTATACATAGTGTGTCGGATATTGCAGATTGGTGCAAAGTGAATGACTTTTCGTATCTGTGGACTTTGATAGAGTCCTGAGTGTATTGGAAAATGCTACAGACTGAGATCGAATTGTAATATCGTAGACTGGACGGAGTTTTAACGTTACTGCAAATTGCTTCGAGCTGAGACATTTTGACCGTTTCTCCATACACACTGCGTATTGCATATTGCAGATTGCTGCAAACTACTTTTTGTATCCATGGACTGTAGATAGAGTTCTGAGTTTATTGTGGATGTAACGGACTGACATAGATTTGAAATTTCTTTACATGGTCGGAATTGTTACCTTGGTGCAGTTTGCGGCTCCGAGCTGAGACCTTTTATAATTTCTGTACTATACATAGCGTGTCAGATATTGCAGATGGCTTCAAACTATTGACTTTTTGTATGTATGGACTGTAGATACAGTTTTGAGTTTATTGTAGATGCAACAGACTGCGATAGATTTGAAATTTGTTTTCATTGTCGGAGTTTTAACCTTGGTGCAGTTTGCTCTGAGCTGAGACATTATTTCATTTTGTACTATACATAGCTTGTCAGATATTGCACAGAGGGCAGCAAAGTGATTGACTTTTCATATCTGTGGACTTTGATAGAGTCCTAAGTGTATTGGAGAATGCTACGGCCTGAGATAGATCAGTAATTTCTCAGCCTTGACGGAGTTTAACGTCAGTGCAGTTTGCTCCGAGCTGAGACTTAAATAATTTTTGTACCTACACTTAACATGTTGGATATTGCAGATAGCTGCAAAGTGATTGACTTTTCTTACGTGTGGACTTTCATAGAGTCCTGAGTGTATTGGAGGATGCTGCAGACTGAGACGGATTGGTAATTTTTTTTTAGCCTAGACGGAGTTTGAACGTTAGTGAAGGTTACTCGGAGCCGAGTCATAGATTGTCAGATATTGCAGATTGCAGCAAAGTGAAACTGAAGACAATAGATGGCCGTGAGCATATTGAAGAATGCTTGGAATAGAGATGATTTCGTCGTTTCTTAACAAAATAGGAGTTTAACGCTATAATGCAGGTTACTCAGTTCTGAGATAATTAAATAATTTTGTTACACGCATAGCTGGTGCGGTCAGATAGTACAGATTGCTGCAAACTATTTCGTGTCACAACTACACGCTACTGTAATCTTTTCAAGGTATTCTTTTCAAGGTATTCTTGTGTCAACTTTTTATCTCATAATTCGACGAGCAGCATCGGAAAGTTGGTATCTATTTGCGTCACAATGTATGTTGTACAATGGAGAGAATGAAATGAAGCCGTGGAGGAGTTTTCTTTAATCTTCGAACACTTCCTTGACAAGTGTTCACAAAATAACTTCGGAAATTGCGAAAGTGATCTCTATTCGCAAATTCTGTTAACTTTTAGAAATCTCGTGATGTTTTCGTTGTAAACATTTGCTTAATTGCCATGGAGATAATTTTGACCCTCTTATCAAAATTGAAAATTAAGCTTGTGAACTTCATAAAATGTCTGTCTGCCGAGCTTTAATAAAATATTAAAACTTTTTGCAGCGGAAAATATGTGTTTAGCAACACCTCTAATATGGCTTTCAGCTGGCGTTTCCTGTCCTGTCAAAATGTTAGTCTTTTTCGTTTTATGTAAGCTTTGGAAACCACAAAATAATAATAATAATAATAATAATAATAATACAGGAAATCAGTACAGAAGAATTTTCTCTCTGCTTTTTGACCGTAACGTACAACTTTTCAAATATCACTGATTAGGTATTTGGTTGTAGGAAAATAAATAAATTCCTTTCAGGGGAAAGTTTTCTATTTGGCGACAGGGTTTTTCCTCAGCTTCCTAAAGGGTTGGTAAAGTAAAACAGAATTACAGTCAACTCGCACTTTTTCCAACTCGCCCAGAACCAACTCGCCCGATTCAAACTCGCCCGATACCAACTCGCCCGTTGTTTTGAGATAGGGTGTTGTGCGTAGATTCCATGTAAGCTAACCCGATGGCCAAGGCCAGCTATTTTCATGTCATGCCAGGCCAGTAACTCGTGAAAGACGGTCCTGCTGTTCCTAAAGAAGGAGCCAGTACGCAGTAACTATCCCTATACGTAAAGAAGCCGAACGAAATTTATTCTTTCAAGAGATTTGCAAAACGTGAAGTTCGCAAATAAAAAGTTTTCCGTGTTGGCACATATTTCAAGCAGCACCTGTGGTTCTCTATGTTAGAAATAGGCCTATAACGTTTTATGCGTACCAGTTGCTGCGAAAACGAGCCCTGCCACTCCTTGACATGTTCTTCCACTCCAATGACCAAGCTACCCGAGTGGCAAAGGCTACGGATTCGCAGCAAGCGTACCAGTAGCTCTGCATGGCAGGGCTGTGTGTTTACCGGCGTTATACGGCCTCCGCATAACGCCGGTAAACACACAGCCCTGCCATGCAGAGCTAGCGTACCAGGTAATCATAAAATTGCAAATAATATCGGGCGAGTTGGTATCGGGCGAGTTGGCATCGGGCGAGTTGATTATGGGCGGGTTGGAAAAAGTGCGAGTTGACTGGTACCCAAGAATAAGGTTCTTTTACATACAAGGTAAAGCGAAAAAATCTTGTAGGTTATATTGGCGATGTCTACTTAGCATGCGCAATGAACTATGCAAATTGTACGACCTGCTCCGCCACAGAACGGAGATAATGTCTGAGCTCGGAGGGAGGTCAGCGGATACTTATGAATGGATGATGTGGATGGGATGTGTGGTTCCCTCCTCCTCCGAGATCACGAAGCAAGCACGTGTGATGGTCGTGATCCTGGTAGGATAGACTGCCGAGCAGGCCCGGTGATCGGAGCGTGTGAGAGACGTCGATCGTTCAAGTACAAACATGTCAATGATCCATGAGGATCAGTTGGATCCTGGAACCTATTAAATTCAATGTCATGCACTTTTGTAATTTCAACCGGAAATCCAGCAAAGTTTATACCGCAGCTGTAGATTGCACTGTGGAGATACCTCTGCATCAGCTGCAGATCACCCCCCCCCCCCCCCCCCCCTTTGACCAGTAGTCCAACCATACAGGTAGCACACAGATCCAAATACCGTATAGATGGACGATATTCATTTTCAACTTCATCTTTGAATTAACTGTACGTAGTAATATAGCCCATAGTTTTCCACAATGACGTGGCTAATTTTCAGTTAATACATGGTATGTGATGGTTAAACTGTCTGTTTTGGTTGTATCATCAGTCTATTTTATTTATTTATTTATTTATTTATTTATTTATTTATTTATTTATTGATTAGCCGTGTTCAAAATAATGACATTGGCTCAGAAAGAAAGAGAAGGGGAAGAAAATGTACAACACTGAAAAGTTTTCAGATTCACATCATTCTCATTAGCTCAGAAGTGATTAAACTTTCTGTCTGAAAATCTGTCTGTCAGTCTATGTGCTCCAAGATTGTTCATTGGTGATGTTACAAGGAAAGATAGTCACATAATCACATCATGATATTGAAGTCAGTTTGATGTGATTTTGGAACTGATATAGCTGTCAAGGTAATAAGAAATATCAGATTAAAATTTAAAAATCAAAACACCTACAAATCCACCCATGATGAGTGCAGTAGAGATAGGAAACTTCTCAAATGAACATGCTAGTGTCAAAAATATTCAAATGAAGTAAAAAAAGAGCAAACTCTCATTAAAAACCCTAAGCATAGTCCAGATCGGGTTGAAATGATATGAATATTGCTTTTGGTGACCTTAATTATAATTAGCTATATGAGTATCCAAATTGTGGTGAAATAGATTAAACCCAGAATTCGAGTGAACCACAGTAAAAACAAACCCAAGTGCACAACTGTGCATAGAAATATGTGTATTTCTGTACGCTCTTGTACACATGGTTTTGTTTGGCCACCATCACATGATCATTTGGGCATACTAAGTCTGAAGAACTCACGTCCTTTTTAATCCAGAGTGAGAACCATTGCATATTTGTATTAATTGGGGGAAATTTTTCCCATTTTTGGTCAAAAAGTTGCCTTTTGTGAAACTGATTGTTTGATTGCTTTGAAACTTACTATGCAAGTTCATGTGATCTCAGTCAGGTTTGTTCAAATCGTTGTGAAATTTTTGTATTTTTGGGCCAATTTTCTCATTTTTGGTCAAAAAATCTTTTCTGAAACAGCTTGTGTGATCGCTTTGGAAATTTGATATGCGTTCCTAGGGATCATCTCAGTTCGGTTTCCTCAACTTTTAGGGAAATTTGCATAGCTTTAGGGCAGTTTTTCCTATTTTTGGTCAAAAAATCATCTCTGAAACCACTTGCTCATTTGCGTTGAAACTTGATGCACATGTTGCTTGCCAGGAGGTCACCTCACCTCAATCAGGTTTGTTCAAATGGTGGTGAAATTTTTATATTGGTATTTTTCTGCCAATTTTTCCCACCTTTGGTCAATAATGTTCTCCTCTGAAAACCACATATCCAATCGTTCTGAAATTGAATTGATGATATGCAGGTTACAAACGATGACCTTTGTCGTGCTTCTTTAACTTGTGTGAAATTTGCACATTTCTTGTTTTTGGGCATTTTTTTCCTGTTTTGATCATTCTCGCGAGCCAGAGCATAATTTCCGCTCCACTGACCTACGCAAAAATCAAGCTCTGGCAGATTACGCCGGGAAACTGGGGAAGTATGAAGTTAATTAATTATTTAGATCAACCACGGCCTCTTAACGGGTAGTGCTAAGCTGTTGCCGTAAAGAGGCGCGTGGTTTACGACGATGTGTTTCAACTTTGATCAAAAAATCTTCTCTGAAACTCCTTGTCATGAAGGTCTCTATAGATGATCTATTTAAGTTTCGTGCAAATTGTGACAAAACATACAATCTTGTATTATGGGCAGTGTTTGCTGTTTTTAGTAAAAAAAAATACCAAATATCTCATTCTTATGATTCCCTAGTCCAATTGCGAAAACTTTAGAACAGCTTCACATTTCACCTTTGTAATCGTATTTAGTGTTTAGATACATGCTGAACTATCATTTACCAAAAGTGAGCAGCAGATAATGTAAAATTGGTCTCAACAACTACTGGTCAGATTATGTTGATAAGTGTTATGTAAGTACCTTTCACAGGTAGACTTCAATTGTGTTGGTCACTTTCTAGCTAATATCTGGAATTATATATTTTTCATGATGATACTGATCCCGTGTTTGATTTGTTGAAATTTGGTTTGCAAACTCCTGAAATAAACGCAGATTTGTGTTTGACATTTCCCCATGTGGCTCAATGACACTGCCATCCTTCAAAAAACAACTCGGAGGCAGTTTGGTGCTTACCATTGCTATATAGGGGTGGCAGCATTGTTAACTCTGACAGATTGTCATCATCGTTTCAAGAAACTTTCAAAGGAACCATGAGCAGCCCAACACGATATAATTGCGATTTCGTTCATTTTGACCTCCCACATCTGATCAAATCTAAGCACAGTGTCCTTATCGCAATTTTTTTTTTTGTCAAGCGATGCATGTCTACATGTGTCGGTAGTCAGTAGCTTTGACCACAAAACACTGATTACTTTTCAATTCCGTATTTCCTGTCACTCTAGGAAACAGTAGCAATAATAAATAAACAATCATTATCTCTCAGAGCAGGAAACTGCACCAAACTCATGTGTTCAGATTTCCACTAATCACTCTCAAGGACTGGATCCAAAGATGGCTAAATGTGTGTGCTCTGACGTAATTGTGATTCTAATATATCCCTTGCCAGTATATGAACGTCAAAACTATGAACTTGCACAAAGTATCAGATGATAGAAGGCATATGATTACACAACGTTTGTGCATTCTGATTTCAGTGATAAAGAATGCATTGGGTAGTTTAATATGACTGCTATAAAATGATGGACCATTGGTAATGCTCCATTAGACATTGCTCACAAAATAACACTATTTACAGATTGGAATTTACATTTGAGCAGCGTTGCATGGAGTCAGCCAGAAAATGTTTAAAATTTTGAAAAACTGGCATCTGTTGAGGTCAAGAAAGAAATTGTGCACAGGTAAACTTTAATCAAAATATGAAAGTGGAAAAATAACCCCTAAAAGTTTGCCTGGCTATTTGATTTTGTGTGACGTTACAGGAATGAGGAAAAAAGTGAAATTAGCATCACAGTGAAGTAGTACATGCATATGAAAGGAAAATGTCAATGGGAACCATTAATCAGAAATCACGTCCCAATATTTGTACAGGTATGATTTTTACCCCGATAGGTAACTGATTAACACGAAGGCCAGGGGGTGTTGCTGACAGTTAAACATACATGTACACACATTTTTAAAAAGTGTGTGTCAACAAGTATCTTGATATGGAAATGCCAACTTGTTATGAAAGTGTCCCAGACTAGAGTCCTGTCAGCTTGCACTTTTTGGTGTCAAAAATGAAAAGGGCACAGGCCACCACTTGTGTCTGCAGAGTGAAGAATTGTGACTTTAACTGATACAGAGAAGGTTTGTCAGTTTTGAATGAGTCAATAAATAGCTACTTTGATGTTGTATGTTACTTTCCTTTCAACGGTGTTTGTGGAAGTAATGATCTTGGTTAGAGTAATGGTGCACTGCATATATGACCAGATATTTTGGAATAAGTTTTGTCTTTCTTGAATGTTTTCCTGCATAAAATTTTGAAAATGAATTCATGTGTTGTCTGGGACACATTGTCAAGGAAGCATTTGACTGATGGCACAAATTTCATATTGTTTGAAACCTTTCAAAAGTCTTGCACAATAGTTATACAATCATGTTATAAAACAATGACTAAGCCTGCAAGTTTTTAGTTTTGAATATTAGAGTAGGTGCATGACATATAACTTTTAGCGGAAGTACATGGTTACATTCTCTTTTGTGATGTGTAGTAATATCTACAATCATAACATGATTGAAACATCATGAAATGACATTCGTTTGAATGTCAGCAAGATTCTCTCAAATTCCTTGGGGGTCAGGCCATATGGTTTGCTTGCCTGTTATGCAGGCTTCTTTCAGTGATAAGGAAGCTCGTAAATCAGCCCAAGTTCATTGCATCATATTTTTTCAACTTTCCGTGGTCTACTTGATTGCTAAGTTTGCTCATTCTGTAACAGGAATCTGTAAAATCTGTAGAATGATGCTAGAGCTATAGCGTACGTATAAACATCATGTTTAGTCGGAGTAGCACTGTCAATGCTGTGTACCATGTGAAGGCTGTGGTTGTTGGTTGAAAAATTAGTAGGTGGCCAGTGAATTTGGTTCAAAAGAAAAAAGGTAGGAGCCAACACTATATCTGAACAACTGATACAGTGAAAAAATGTCATATTTGAAACTACGCATGGTTTAGAGCAACAGTACTTTTTACATGAGAATGATTCTCCTTTTCTAATTTCTTTCTCCTTTTTATTTGACAGGTGTACTGAGTCAGAATTGCACCTTTGAAAGTGACCAGTGTAACTGGAGTCAGGCTCAAGATGATGATTTTGACTGGGTCAGACAGCGCAGTAAAACCGGCACACCCCACACAGGTCCCTCAGGTGACCATACCATCGGAGGTCAGTGAACCCATCATCAGGTCACGTCAGTAACATAAAGCATAGAAATTAAACTAGCTAGAAGATAGCTTGTACAATATGCTCTCAGATAAATCTGTAAAAATGATCATGGTTGTACGTGTGTATTTGCAAGAAAAGTCGGTGAAAATCATGAGACTCAAGTGACTGCATATTCTGAAGGGTTTTCAAGTGGTCTTGTTAAACTAAGACGTCCGGTCTTTCAAGTGACTCAAATACCTAGAAAGTACAATTTATGAGACATGTTATTCTTCAAGGCTTGTAATCATTGACTCGTTACCAACAGACAAACACCTGGTGGAGTAAATTATTGCAATCTGATATGAAAAAGTGATAGTTGTCTGGCAGACTGCAAAGTTAGTATTTCACATTCCCAGATTACCTGCCTTGAATGTATGTAGTCCCTTTGTAGGTGTCAGTATTTAATCAATTTGGACTGAAAATAGAGGGCGCTGTGTACAATTCTAGTCGTGAAACAGCCACATGCCACAGAACTGTTTGTCACATATTTAAAATCAAAGCAGGCAGTGATATTTTATGAATGTAATACTATTCTATAGTGAAACTAATGCAAGATGGTAAACAAAGGTTTTGATACAAAATATCAATTTTCCAAAATAGTTTTGAGCACTCCTGTTTTGCCTAATACTGCAGAAAGAAAACCAACTCTGACATAGTGGTATTACTATTGGTAGTATAATAAGCTAAAGTGAGCCCAAATTTGAATGCCTTTTAAATATTTTAACAGACTATTCTGTGTTAGTGCAATGCATACATGATTGATTCTAATTTCCCCAAGTATGTTTCAGTGATTCACTTTTTAGTCCCCCGGACCCGTCCGGGGGGACTTATAGGTTTGGTCATGTCCGTGCGTGCGTGCGTGCGTCGTGCGTGCGTGCGTGTGTGCGTGCGTCGTCCGTTCACGCAGATATCTCAGAGATGCAAGAAGCGATTTCATTCAAACTTGGTACAAGGATTACTACATATGTCATACAGATGCACGTCTATTTGTTTTGTGATACGATCCAATATGGCCGCCAGGCGGCCATTTTATTACGATTTTTTCATGTACAGAGCCATAACTCAGACATGTTGCAACCGATTTTATTCAAAGTTGGTACAAGGACATTGACCAATGTCATAGATGTGCACGTCAATTTGTTTTGTGATACGATCAAATATGGCCGCCAGGCGGCCATTTTATTACGATTTTTTCATGTATAGAGCCATAACTCAGACATGTTTCAACCGATTTTATTCAAGTTGGTACAAGGACATTGACTAATGTCATAGATATGCACGTCAATTTGTTTTGTGATACGATCAAATATGGCCGCCAGGCGCCATTTTATTACGATTTTTTTCATGTACAGAGCCATAACTCAGACATGTTTCAACCGATTTTATTCAAACTTGGTACAAGGACATTGACCAATGTCATAGATATGCACGTCAATTTGTTTTGTGATACGATCCAATATGGCCGCCAGGCGGCCATTTTATTACAATTTTTTCATGTACAGAGCCATAACTCAGACATGTTTCAGCCGATTTATTCACGTTGGTACAAGGACATTACCAATGTCATAGATATGCACGTCAATTTGTTATACATATATACGTCAATTTGTTATGTGATACGATCCAATATGGCCGCTAGGCAGCCATTTTATTACGATGTTTTCATGTACAGAGCCATGACTCAGATATGTTTCGACCGATTTTATTCAAAGTTGGTACGAGGAGATTGACTAATGTCATACATATACATGTCAATTTGTTATGTGATATGATCCAATATGGCTGCCTTGCGGCCATTTTGTTACGACTTTTTCATGTACAGAGCCATAATACTCTCAGGCATATCTCAACCGATTTTATTCAAAGTTGGTACAAGGACATTAACCTATGTCATACATATGTATGTCAATTTGTTTCATGATATGATCCAATATGGCTGCATGGCAGCCATTTTGTTACAATTTTTTCGTGTCCTTAGCCAAAACTTGGGCATGTCTCAACTTATTTTATTCACCAATTTTAATCATTGTACAAGGACAGTGACCTATGTCATACATATGCACATTGATTTGTTTTGTGGCCATTTTTTTTCCGATTTTTTCATGTCTGGAACCATAACTCAGACATGTATCAAGCAAATTTATTCAAAGTTGGTACAAGGACATTGACTTATTTATATGTATGTATGTCGATTGGTTTCCGAGATGGTCCAATATGGCCACATGGTAGCAATTTTGTTATGGTTGTTTCATGTCGAGAGCCATAACTCTGGCAAGTCTCAACTGATCTTATTCAAAGTTGGTACATGTACATTGACTTACGTCATACATATACGTGTTGAGTTTTGAAACAGTAAGATCAAATATTGCTGCATGGCGGTGATTTTGTTACAATTTTCAAATGTACAGAGCCATAATCAGACATATTTCCACCAGTATCATTCAAAGTTGGTACAAGGACATTGACCTACGAGTATTTCATACATATGCTCGTCAATTTGTTTCACGTCATGTAGCAGTAACATGTCAATTATTGAAGTTTTGTAAGTAGGCTGATATGTCAAGAAATAGTACTGCATCAATTCATGAAACTTATACAGATGATAACTGATGTTAAGCTCACATTGCTTTAACATTGAAAAAGACATTTATCAGTGTCATTTTAATTAATTTGTAATTGCATAAGTAATGAACTTTCCTAATTAGGGTGATATAGCCATAAATTAATACAACGTCAAATGTGATGAAACTTGATACAGATGTTGATCTCATAGTGTTGTAAATACTGCATCAAACTTTATGAAATATGGTACCAGTGATAATCTGTCAAGTGTTAGAATTGTGTGCACAAATGTTTTGCACATCCTGTTGATTAATTCCTTTTCTGAACTTTAGGTGGCCTACATTGGTTTTATGTTTTCATCACCATGGAACTCATTCTTGCCATTGAGCGTCATCTGTATCAAAGTATTTTTATCACAGACCTAATTAATGAAGAGGACTCTATCCTCTCTGAGGACATGTAATCAAAGTACCCATTAACAAGTGGGGACTGTGTCATCAACGATGGACTTTTCTTTAACCCTTTTGGTGCTGCAATGTTTCCCACCAAAATTTACTGCAACATTTTACCAGGTTTTATGAATTTTTCTGTAAATTTTGTATAATTTTGGACCAAATGGACATCACATTTTATCGGCTACAGATTTTTATCAAATTTTGGCAAAAATCTGAAAAAAATTGACAGGGGTGTATTTTAATCAAAGCGACAAAAATTGACTTTTGCACTCAAAGGGTTAACTCTCCCCTTTCCTCTTTCTACCCCTAGGTGGCGGTTATTTCATGTACATTGAAAACACATTCAGTGGAGACCCTGGTGACAAAGCAAGGCTCATCAGTCCAGCCCTTGAAATGGTGGCTGACATGCCACAGTGCCTTACCTATTGGTGAGTGCAGGCTACAGGAAATTTATGAAAGTAGATGAGACAGATCAGGACTATTGATACACGTTTTCAAACTTGGTACATTAATACATCAGTGAAACGCATATTAGTGTTTAATGTTTTCATGATGTAATTTTCAAGGTGCTAAATTATTTATCATTATCTCAAGGATTTTGTACTGTAGTTTCATTACATGTAATGTTTACAATCATACAAAGAATTTTATATAGGCTTTACAGTGAGTAAAAACACAGATAAAAACCAGAAGAGACTCAGTTTCAGTTTTCTCATGTCTGTGAAATAGATTAAGCATCAGTAAAGTACCAGTAAATACTTGAGGTCATGGGAAATATCAAATATTTATTCAACTGTTCAGATATAGTGAAATTTTCTCAAGTCAAAATAATCCTGCCGTATTTTTGAAAATGACGTGAAAGCAGAAAGTAGTGGGATTAACTGAGAAAGTTGAAAGGCAACAAGATGTTTACTGCGTGGATATATCTGTGTTTGATTTCCAGGTACCACATGCACGGTGCTCACATACACACGCTGAATGTCTACTTGGGCGACTCGAGTCTAGGTGATGTGCTGTGGACCAGACAGGGTACACAGGGGAATGCCTGGTTGAAAGGTCAGCTGACATTGATGGTGACAGCTAACAGCACCAAGACTGTCGTCTTTGAAGCGATTCATGGTATCATACAGGGTGACATTGCCATTGATGATATCTCAGTCGGAGAGGGTGCTTGTGTTCCAGGTAGGTCAAGGCTTAGATTTGACTTCAATTTGAACTTTAAATCTGACCTGTTACTTCGTAATTTTACACAGTTTACTTCAATAGAGAATGACAGTTTAAATGAAGGTTTCTGTACATCAATTGCTTAAGTTACTTAATTTAAATTACTTTTTATTCTCAGAATAAGATTTCTAATGATAAGGCAGTTTTTTAGGGGTTTTGTTCTCAGTGTTACACAAACAAACAAGAACCGGCCAAAACTTGTTAAAGAGCCTGTCTTCTTAAAAGCTTTGTTTGTGATAACCTATGATAGATAAGAATCTAACACCAAAGCTTGGATTGACACCTGTCAGTCTGGACAAACTGTGGTTTCCATGGCAATCATTTCTCAATTGTTCTTTTTCTATCATGTTTTATTGACAAGTAAACAGGTAGAAGATGAATTGGCTGCGACTCAGTAACTCTAGTCTTCTGCACAAAACATCAATTTTCATGATCTTTTAAGTATCAAATGTGTGCAGGTGTCAGGGCTCGAACTTAAGTGTATGGTATGACCATGTGACATTTCAAGTTAGTGTCACATGCCAAGTTTTGTCTAGGGCAACTGACAGATACAACAAAGTGACGTTTTCACCTAAAATGTTTTCAAATGCTTGACTTGCCAGGTGTAAGTCTGATTATAAGTAACATTTTTGCTGATGTGAAATTGGAACAGGTTATACAGATATCTTGTTCATGTTGAATGACGTTCACAAAGAAATGGAAAGCTTGAATCATCAAGTTACCATGTAAAGATCAATGAAAGATCACCTGACTTCTCAAGATATTTCTCAGGGAACTTTGTTTAGACAGACATCCTTAGATTGGCATAATTGTGCTTCTGAGCCAATTTGACATCCCAAAGACTCGAGAGTGATGTTGCCTCAAAACATTTTATATATCGCTAGAGCTTAGAATAAATTTGAAAAAATCAATCACACAGTGATATCTGCCACCCCGGACAGCTCAAAGCAGACAGTGTGTTTGATCCCATTCAGTGAACGTATTAGAGTTCTACATTTTACTTAATTAGTTTTCAAGAAAGTCTAATATTTTTCATTTTCCAGACAACTGTAATTTTGAGGACGATGGTAATCTTTGTGGTGGCACACAAGACACTGGTGATAGCATGGATTGGACCTTGTCCAGTGGAAGTCTTGGAACCACTGCCGACTACACACTTGGCACCTTGTCAGGTAGATTACTTGATGAAATATTGGTGACAGCTGTACCTGAATGCTGTCTGCCATTTTAAGGATGCCATATTACACAACAAAATCACTGATAAGGGACAAAGTCACCATATTTTCAAATTATGTTGGTTAGTTTGTTTCATGCCAGCAACTATTCATGTTGTCCTGCTCGCTGAAACATGCTACATTGTCAGTCCTCAGATTTCAACTCCCATCCAAGCTTATAAATATAACAATATATATGCTTTGACAGCATGCAGTAGTGTATGGTATTTACCAGAAATTATGTCATCAATATAGTTACGTGTTACATATACACAAGGTGTAAGGAGAGCTTTGATGCTTAATCATTCAACATGCTTTATAAGGAGAACAATATGAAACCAAAATAACCAAAATAATATTATAAGATATCAATATCCAAGAATGAGTGACTAAATAACAGTTGACACCTTCACCCTGCAATGAAGATTGAGGTGGTAGTACATTTTGCACATACATGTCATGTGTGACTACATGCATTGATTTGTGTACAGATTACACATTATCTCAATCTGTATCCTGGATGGCCAATAATCAAGAGGCACAGTAATCACCGTAACCATGGCCTCACTTCTTTTGTTTTTACATAAGGAGAATTTCTGCTTGCATCATTCAACTCTAAGCTACACTAACATGCATCAACTCTGAGCTTCACTAACTTGCATGAACTCCAAGCTTCTTAACCTCAAAACTGGGACTGGTCCTGTATGTATTTTAACTCTGGGACAGCCCCGGTTCAACTCTTGCATGTAACTTTGGAACCATTCTGAAATAACACATTGCAACTAGCATAGTTAAAACTGTCTAATCGTGTGGTGATGGCAAACAGATTCCTCATGCAAGCTAGCAGTAAGCCAGATGAAGAATGTATGGTACTTTGACTGTGAGAAACCAGTTGTTTATTTCCAACCATTTTGTTTGATGACCATGAGTGCACATACATGTATATTTCAGTGTGCCATGGTTGATAAAAGAAATAAAAAAAAACAGGCACCCATTGCAGGGACAATAAACAAAGAATTGAAATACTTAGGACTTATGTGAATCCGACATGTGATTTTCTCTGTACATTTTTCTAAAAAGGTCATTATCTGTATGTATCAGCAAATGATCAGAACATGCAAAAAACAGCTAGATTCATCAGTTCAACGTTTTCCGGCTCAGCTTCACCTCAGTGTCTTCAGTTCTACTACATCAGAGGCGGCCAGAGTGCTGCAGCCACGTTAAACATATACGTGCAAGTTGGGGGAACCAGAGGAACTCCAGTGTGGAGCAGTACGGCGTCGCAGGGCGATGGTTGGTTTGAAGGACAGATCAACATTAACAGTGCCAACAACTTTGAGATAGTCTTTGAAGCAGTCAGGACCACGGCAAATGCAGGATTTTTGGGATTTGATGATTTCTTTGTGTTCCAAGGACAGTGTTCCAGTGTTGGTAAGGGCAGACTCTGTGTCAATGTCACTGATCACCATCGTGGCATTTTCAGTATACCAACGAATACGCAGCGGTATACCTGCAAGTTCTGAGATCTGAGGCTCTTAAAAGTCAACTCAACCGTGCATGTGGCCTTTTTGGCTCCTGTTTGCCAATGTCATCACTCTGTCAGTCAGTGTGTGTGTGTTTGTGTCTGTCTATCTGTCCCTTCGTCACTCTTTCAACCAAATATGATTTTCCTTTTCATCAAGTACTTTCTCCTCCAGTACATCACAACTCTGGACTAACTAATCACAATAATAATCTGTAATTGTAGATCACTGAAATGATGATGATGAAATCAAGTGATGATGTTTAAATGAAAAATGGAAAGATGAAATATTGATATTTTGTGGATAGCAAAAAATCACACAATTATAAAAAAATTAATTCTATGATACATTTTATTACACCATATGAAATATTTCAAAAAATAGGGTAAGTAATTATGATAGTATATAATTGTATGTCCCAACCATATAAATGAGAGAAAAAGACATAAGGAAAATTAAGTAACTGACTGAAGCTTGCAGGATGCATGAAACTTAAGTAACGGGTATTATTATAGAAGTAATTTGTGTTATATATACCTATAACGTTTTCAGCAGATATTGCCGTCAGTCTAGCTGCCCCAGAATCCATTATTAAAATGTAGTAATGATCGTGTATATGGATTTACAGTCATTCTCAACTGAAGAGTGAGTATTTGTACAACATTCAAAATATCACATCACACTTCCTAAGTTCTATTTCTTCATTACCGTACTCCAATTCTCAGGATCTCTGCTGGGGTCCTGTGACTTTGAGAATGGACTTTGCTCCTGGAAGAATCTCATCACTGATGAAATAGACTGGGTTGAGAACACAGGTGGTACCGGTACTGGCGGCACTGGCCCAGCCACTGATCACACGTATGGTAATTCAACTGGTAAGTGACAGTGTATTGAGTACTTGACTCAGTGAAGGATCTCATTTCAAGTTGAAGTAGAGTGAAAGATTCTGTCCTGTGAGGGCGCTGTGAGGTCCAAAAGTTCGCCAAAATAACTGAATCTTTCTGTGCAAAGTTTAAGAGGCAACTGAACATTTATCTGTGTGTATAATTCCAACACAGAATATGAATAAATGCAAATTTTCCTTAAAGTAAGCTCCTTTCCGTAAATTCTGCCCTTCAGAAAACTAAAAGTTAAAAGGTGATTATGAGTCGAATGAGTCGCAAATGCAAAATGATTATCTTTGATGCAAGCTAACAGTTTGATAATAGAAAGTGTTTAATTGTTTTGTTACTTTTCTGAGAAAGAGAGTCAGTTTTTAAGATTGTAACCAGTTTTTATGATCTTGACAATATTTATATAGATACCAACACTGATGATCTGTAGGTTTATTTGTCATATACACATAATATAAATCGGACCTCAGCGCAGCAAACAATTTGTGTGTCTACTCACTCTCTTTGCTCTAGGAACATATTTCTACTTTGAAGCATCAAACTCAGAAACTGGAGTGGTCGGAAGTTTTGTCAGTGCTCCATATGATGCCAACGCTGATGACGATATCTGTGTCAGCTTCTGGTACCACATGTATGGTGGTCATATTGGCACGCTGAAGGTGTCGCAGCTCATCGGTACCCAGGTCAATGATCTCTGGACTTTGTCCAGTGACCAAGGAAACAACTGGATCAACGGCCGTGTTGGAATCCGCCAAGATCAAGACTACCAAGTACGTGTTATGATTTAAATAGTTCATAAAAATTGCTGAATTTACACTATACGCGGTTGCTACATGTTGGCATCATGTACTCTGACTTACATTTTTTCGCATCATGTATTGTAAATTACACATTTCATGTTTAAAAATCCCGCAAAACTTTCAAACTGCCACAGCGTTCCTGTAGACAACGACACTTTTGCTGAAAAAAAATTGTAATCGCTGAGAAAATTCCTCACTTCTAGCTGGATCACACAACAGCTTTAGATGTAAAACATGCAGGTAATGATGTGTATCTTTCAACAGTTGATGTTTACTGCAATCAGAGGTAATGGACCAGGTGGAGATATCTGTGTTGATGATGTGTCCATCACAAGTGGCTATTGCAGGGGTAAGCTATAAAACTCAGACATATTGAAATCAGCAAGGAATTTCATTGAGCTCTGGTGGTTCCCAAGACTTAGGTGTCAAAGTAAATATTACAGTGGTTTTTGCTGCTTGCCTAGTGGTTCTGTTGTTATTCTTTACCATACAGGTGCAATAGTCAAATGTTTGTCATTATACTACACAAGCAGGATGGGGGCCAACTCCACTTGTTAAAAGCAAAACAAGTTTATACTCACGTCATTGAATCATTCATCTGCAACAAGGCTACGCACTTTTGCTTTGTTACCTTGAATTATATCATGTTTTTTGAAACATTTGTCATTTATACATCATTCAGTGAAAGGCAGTTTCCTAGTTTTCCTTTTATAGGGTCACCACTTCAAAAGAATATTGAAGGCATTTTAAGCAATTTTAACATAAAATTTATTATTTCCTATATAAGTAATTGACCACGATGATATTAAATATAGATACACTTTTTTGTATTTATAAAGTTGCGTACACATCCTTTGACTGTGACTTTGAGGTTGATACATGTGGTTGGACCCAGGATACTGCAGATCGATTTGATTTTATAAGAGCAAAAGGCTACACTGCATCACCACACACTGGACCCTCTCAGGACCATACTATAGGCGGTGAGTTGCTTCTCAGTGAAATATGTCTGCTATCAAGCTAGTGCACTGTGATGTCATTACTGTACAGTGGCATTAAACAGTTCTGAATCTGCTTTTGTTATTTTCAGGCAGAAAAATGTATTTCTGAGTATTGTCACCAAATTTGAAATTTCATTCTTACCCCCCCCTCCCCACTTCCTTTCTCTGACCTTTGTAAACTTCCTCTACTGTAACCTTTGACCATGAGATGTTGACCTTATCATCTTTGCATGCACTGGTCATGTGTGGTAGGTGTTTCATTCACACTTCCTTCACACTTACATGTGATCTTTATTGTGTATCCACCTTTACTGTGTGTAAACACTGACCCTGGCCAGCTTCCATGAACATATACAGCCTCAAACTATGACTTCAGTCCATGTAGCCGACAATGAGATGCAAATGATATGCGGTTAAGGTCTCCTCGAATAACTTTCAGCTGGTTGCTCACTTTCTACTATTTTTATAGTATTTTATACAAGGGCACAGACTTATTCTACCCTTAACTTAAAACTGATAGTGATTTTGTAGCTCATTCTTTACTATTTTTCATACTTTTTGGTAGCCGGTAACAGACACTTCGTGTTCGTGTCGGCTACATGGACGATCTTCCATGAACATATACAGCCTCAAACTATGACTTCAATCCTGGCCTGTCTAGCATGTGGTGGCCAGTGTGCCCACATGCACTGTTGTGCCACGAAGTCATCAGTGTGTTTCAAACAATAGGTTTTCCCATGCTCAGCATTCCTAAACTTCAAATAAAGCACAGTGTCTTCATGTTAAGCCGGTTTTCTACATCTAATTATCTTGCATAGAGTAGCGAGGGATCATGCCTGCTGTGTCTGCTTTTTGCCAATTCTCACCTTTCCCTTATCAATATTGCAAGGGGAACTTGAGCAAATTACCAAGACATAAACTAATGAGTGAAGATTCTGATATGTGGAATCCCTAACTTTTTCAATAATGTAAAAAATACCTTGTCCAAAAAAACCCACTCTTTTCACCATGATGTAATGATTATAATGGTTTTGCTTCTTTGCCAGTGGATGGTTACTACCTGTATATAGACAATTCAGCTGACTATGATTTTGGAGACCCAGCCCGACTGAATAGTCCAAGTGTTATCATCGAAGCAAACGCTCCAAAATGCTTATCATTCTGGTGAGATATCCCTACTGTGTCAGTCGTACTGTGTTTATTGCAAGCAAATATAAATGCATGATATAAATGTTGAGTTTTTATCACCATGGTCATTCCCCTGACCAACCTTTGAATTTACCGTGACAAGTGTACAATTTAATCTTTTCACACCCATTTCCAAATGTACAGGTAGAGGTTTGACTTTGCCTAGAAGACTAGGGGTATACACACCCATTGTTACAGTAGTAAAAAGGTTTAAACAAAGAAAAGAACCGAGAATCACAATTATTAATATTCTCTCTTACATAAGAAATTCACTTGGTTTTATTTATTTACTTTTCTATTTATTTATTTATTTATTTATTTATTATTTATTTGATGAGTCATCACCCATGAAGCCCATGGCAAAACAGACTCTATCGATTTAAAAGCAAAATGGATCATAAAAAATCAGCTTCTCAGTAGAGCAATGTGGCCAATCATTGCAGCTATATCATATCCTCCATACTGACTGATGAATTTTCAGCTGCACATGGAATGCCAACACATGTGTTTTGGTTGGCAGGTATCACATGTACGGAGCACACATCGGAACACTGAATGTTTATCTGAAATCAGGAAACACACTTGGCAGTGCAATATGGAGACGGCAGACCACATACGGGGATCAGTGGATCCAGGCGAAGGTCAACATCATCCAATCAACTAGGGTTACCAGGACTGTTGTAATAGAGGCAACCCAGGGGTACAAAATACATGGTGATATTGCTATTGATGATGTGTTCATGGAGGATGGTTATTGTAAATTTGGTAAGATATAATTATTGATACTACATTTGTTTGATACATACAATAATACATACCATAATTTTCCTCCAATCGCTCTTTCCGTCATTGAATATCATGTGCATTTGCATTGTGTATGTAATATGTTGATGTCATCATTGTATCGAAAACGATAGTATTAGAGTAAAGTTTGATTATTGCAGAACAAAAAAGTCTGCATTACATTATGGTTTTGGTTAAGTCTATCATTTTCTCTGGTATGGTTGAATCCATTTTCTTTGCTCTTGAATTGAAAAAATGAATTTCCAAAACTTTAGATTCTTCTGCATGGCCTATAGAAAGTTTTTATCATGTTACAAATGTGCATGGAGTCATCTGCATTCAAAATGCTGACAAAAATTCTTTGTCAAGGATTAGATTGACATATAAGGTAATAGACATAATTTGAAAATTCTTTACAGAAATCGGTGTAAGTATGAAATAATCTGTCGCTGACTTTACCACCATATTTTACTAAATAATTCTTAAAAATTTATCCGATATATTAGAAATGGATGGCTGTGACTTTGAGAATGGCCTGTGTGGTGGTGGTAACGATGGAACTGCAGATTTTGACTGGACTCTGAGTAGTGCCGGAGATGACAATGGACCCTCTCTTGACCACACTTATGAAAGCAGCATAGGTTAGTAGGCTTGTGCTCTAAGTACAAGGGAGAAAGTAGATGAAGTTAAAATGAAGTGTCAAGTGGTTGAAAATGAAGTTTGCATGGGCTGCTGAATTCATCAGTGAAGTCGGGGGGACTTTGTTTAATAGGACTAGCAGTTCCCATAATTCTTTCTCACTCATGTGGGTCATGTGTAGTTTGTGTAGTCTGGGCAGATCGTCCATGTAGCCGACACGAAAACGAAGTGTCTGTTACCGGCTACCAAAAACTATGAAAAACAGTGAAGAATGAGCTACAAAATCACTATCAGTTTTAAGTTGAAGGTAGAATAATTCTGTGCCTTTGTACAAAATACAATAAAAATAGTAGAAAGTGAGCAACCAGCTGAAAGTTAGTTGAGGAGACCTTGACCGCATATCATTTGCATCTCATTGTCGGCTACATGGACTGTGTGCCGTAGTCTGCCCAGCTCAGCTTCAGTTAATTTGCATATCAGACTCTTTTACAAAGCTTCATTGGATTTGATTAGCTGTTCATGTAATTGGAGATGTGCAGAAAAGAGACTTCTCACAAATCTTCCCACAAATACAAAGTATATAAAACAGTTGATAAACTCTGAACCAAGTATCTCATTTAGAACCAGTAATCAGTTTAAGGTGATAAGAACCTCAATGATGAAAGACATACTTCGTTGAAAATTCCAACAAGGAAAATTTAAACCATTCTGTTTCAAAACTAAGAATAAAAATTTGGGGTCACTATGTAAAATTTGGTTCTAAAGAAACAAGTGACCAAATACTTTCCAAGACTTTGAAATTCAAAAG
The DNA here is from genome assembly GCF_041260155.1 of Ptychodera flava. NCBI lineage: Eukaryota > Metazoa > Hemichordata > Enteropneusta > Ptychoderidae > Ptychodera > Ptychodera flava. The sequence goes on from NC_091936.1 coordinate 10,759,438, forward strand.
GATCGCCATCCCTGTGCTGACTATATTGGGAGAAATTAAATTTTCAATTTTCACACAAATAAGTTGGCGAAAACTTTCTGTACTCCTTGAGCAGTAGATGAGCCCCCACAAGTGGTAGACCACAAAGGCATTGTCAAAGTTGGAGAGTCAAGTCACATTCTAGGTACATAGAATCACGAATGTCGCTCGATCCACTGATGCATTGTTCAGTAAAGGTACACAGTCACCTGTAATCTAAATATGCCCATATATTGTCAAAGGGGTGTTCCTTGGTATTCAAAATGCCAAGGTGAGGGCGCTGTTTTTAAAAAGCGGCCACCTGCTTAAAATCTGTGATTTGTTAGATTTTCTCTTTCCATGGTAACTGTGGCAAAATTGTAATAGGTGACAGTATGCTTTTTAGCTAGTATAGACTATAGTCTATAGAAGCTATTGGTATGGTATCCGTCCGGCGTCCGGCGTCAGTCTGTATGTATGTATGTATGTATGTATGTATGTATGTATGTATGTTCGTTTGTAAGGCGTCCGTCCACTCAAATATCTTGAGAACCGCAATACTTACTGATTTGATATTTGTTGTGTAGATGGAAAATATGATTTTGAGAATTTTTTTTTTAATTTTTTGATATTGTTGAGAATAGGCAAATTAATGCCAAAAAAGGTGTTTTGGTAAAAAATCTTCTTCATAACCGCTGGTCAGACAGCTTTGTTATTTGGTATACAGGTCCCTAGGGACAACCCAACTTAGATTTGTTCAAATTGTGATAAATATGCAAATCTGTAGTTTTAAGGAATTTTTGGTCATTTTTGATCAAAATTTGACTTACATTGTATGTAATTCTTGTACTGTATAAACCCTATCAATTCACCAAGACAAAAATTATTGATATGATTTTAAATAATTGAATTAATTAGGAAATCATCAAAGACAAAATAATTTTAGTGTAAAATTATCAGAAAGTTCAACTTTTTTTGACAGTTCATAGTGAAATGCTTACCATCTTGGAGGATTAAAACATGTAAAGGCAACTTTCCTGAATCCCAACTTTGACATATTCTGAACCGTCATTTATTGTGCCCTGTATGTTATCTAAAAGAAATTGCTCAAAATAGTTTGTCATGATAGGGTGGTCAAATAAATAGAGATAGAGAAAGTTCTAATTTCCATTTATGGTTGACTTGGTAAGGATAAAATAAAATTTCTTTTTGAGGAAAAAAATAGAGTGGTCAATTAAAAGAGTAGTCAAAGTGATAGGGTTTTTATGGTAAAGCTGGGCTGTAAGATTCCTCATGTGCTATTTATAGCAATTATGCAATCTGTGTAAACAGTGCAATGAAAGTGTTACATGATGCTTTTGATGACCTTGAACTTCTTAAGTTTCAAACATTTGTCTCTTCAGTGTGCTTTCTCTGAGTACGTACAGTTTCAACTTATTCAACAGAACTTACTTACAATGTTCATTTGAAAGTTAAAATGTGCTTGGTTAATAGGATGAAAATACTGATAAAAAGATAACCAGCTTAAGATTCTTTATAACCTGACAGATATGCTGTTTTTTTATGATGAAAATCTTGATTTAAGCAAGTCTTGTTTACTTTAATTAGAATGTAATTAACTCTCGTTTATTAGCTACTATAGACTAATATAGTCTATAGAAGCTATTGGGATGGGTATCTGTCCGGCGTGCACTGTCAGTATGTATGTATGTATGTATGTCCGTTTGTGAGGCGTCCGTCCACTCAAATATCTTGAGAACTGCAGTACTTACTGATTTGATATTTGTTGTGTAGATAAAATATATGATTTTGAGAAACTTTTTTTATTAATTTTTGATATTGTTGAAAATATGCAAATTAGCACCAAAAAAGGCGTTTTTGGTAAAAAATCTTCTTCTTCACAACCACTGGTCAGACAGCTTTGTTATTTGGTATACAGGTCCCTAGGGATAACCCAACTTAGATTTGTTAAAATTGTGATGAAATATGCAAATCTGTATTTTTACGGAATTTTTTTTTCCATTTTTGGTCAGGCCATCCTGAAATGAGCTATCAAAGATATCCACCTTCTTCATCAATACATGTGTCACAAAAGGTTATTCTCTACATAACACAGCAGAGCTCTGTCAACTGTTGAGTCGCTTGTTTTTTCATAACCGCTGGTCAGACAGCTTTAATATTTGGTTTACAGGTTCCCTAGGATGACCTTAGTGAGATAATTTTAATTTTGTATCCATGTCTATAGTAGCTTCAGGGACTTTGGCCCTATGTTTAATAGTAATACTTTTTCTACTGGCAGAAGACTTTTTTATATGAGAGCTCACTACCAACATTTCAAGACCATCATATTTTCTGTCACCAGGTAACTACTTACTGCTCACAGCATCATCTGACAACTCTGGGCAGGTGGCTACCTTTCTAACCGCATCCTTGACAACCACCAAGAGCAGATGCCTTCAGTTCTTCTACGCCTGGGAAGGGAATGACTTGGGAAAGTTGATGGTGCAGACCAAGACCGGGAATGCAATGAGTCACCCAGTGTGGACAAGATCCCTTCAGCTTGGCACTGGGTGGAATCTTGCCCGTGTGTCGCTCCGTCAACAGAGAGATTTCAATGTCACGTTCTCCGTTATGCGTGGCACAGGGGATACTGGCTTCTTAGCAGTGGATGATATTGTCATTATGGATGGTGATTGTCCGAACCCTAGTGAGTGTGATAACATTTGTATGGCCAGGTTTATTTTCTGAGCTCAGACACAATTAAACATCCTATGCAGCAAGATACAAAACATGCGTTCCAGTCTCACTCATAGACAGAGGAGAAAAGAAAACAGTGACATAATTACACAATAAACCGCTGCATCGATTGGTGAACCACAAGAGTTTGGCTAAATTTATAACATACAGTGTACATGCATTGGCTATAGCGGTGCATGTGAGGAATGAACTGGCTAAAACTGACTGGTACACTCATTGCTGAGTGCCATTATATCATGACAGTGTATTGAAATTCTGTCTTGAAATATTAAGAAAGAGATTGTTTCAAACCAAATTCAAGCTTGTGGGTGTTGCAACTGTTCTATACTTGAACATAGCACTGATATTTTCACATCTCAACCAGGAGGCATCATGGGCCAGTGGCTAGAGCAGTGGACTCACGATCAAAGGATGGTGAGTTCGAGCCCCGGCATGGCTGTGGTGTTGTGTCCTTGGGCAAGGCACTTTATTCCTCATTGCTTCTCCCCACCCAGGAGTGATGGGTACCTGGTAGGACAGTGGTTGTAATGTGTGCGTTTAGCTCTGCTGCGCTTATTGGCTGCACATGTGAGCTGTTGTTTGCTCCCCAGGGAGTTGAGTGGTATCATATTGGGTCCAGTGACCAGGGGTAATGATAATTGTAAAGCGCCTTGATCACATCTACTTGTGGATATGTGCGCTAATATAAGAACCAAATATTATTATTATTATTAACCAATCAGATTGCTGTATTTTCATCATTGATAAAGTGGTATAACATACAGTAAAACATGCCTTTTTAATACATCATTGATAAAGTGGTATAACAGTAATGCCTTTTTAGCTAATTTAGCTCGAGTCAAGGGTTCACTAATTGAAGAAGCAGCTAATTCAAACATTGCACTACATAATAATAGCCACTGTTTGTCAGTTAAATTAAGAATCCAACAATTTCAAATGAATTCCCATTCAGCTAAAAAGCATGAAGCTAATTTAAAGTGTTTTATGGCAATTTCTAGTATCCACTAGAAATACGAGATAATAAGCCAACGATACTTTCATAAACTGCGACCTCAGATTCAATATACAAGTTTTATTGTCAAACTTGAGATGATATTTTACCAGACAGATAAACACCGAAACAGCTTTTACCACTTAATATCGTTTTAATTTTAAGGATTTTTGTGCCAACAACATTGTAAAGGGAACTTGAACTCAAACCCAGAAAAAAGTTTGATAATCCTAAAATATGTATTTTTTTCCTCAAATATTTTAGATGAGTGTAACTTTGAAAATGGGAAGTGTTCATGGACCAATAATGTGGTTGGTGATAATCTGGACTGGGTGTTGAATAAACGTGGTACTGGTACTGGTGGTACTGGACCGGCAAACGATCATACTCTTGGAACGGCAGATGGTACGAAGTTTTGCTTTTTAATCCTTTCATCCACTGTATTGTGATGTAAAATTCCTGAAATGAGATAATAAAACATGTAATAGGCTGTACCAGTGTATAGCTAGCGGCAAAATGTTTCACTTAATGTGAGTTGTGTTATTGCTATATTGCTGCCTTTGAAAAAAGTTGATCAAATCTATGATGTGACCGATTCTAGAATGAAGAATAGGGCTTTTAATAAATGTGTTCTATAATCATTCTACTTTTTGGTAATGATGTAAATCATAATATCAAAGGAGATTGCTAAATGGGTAATTGAACTTCGTGTATTTATTCAATTTCATTTCACAATGGTGTTATTGACTGTCCTTCTTACTGATGAATTTTTGACCTTCAACAGAACATGTTACTGTAACTGAATGCAGATATTTGAAATTGTCACGTTTGAAGGATGCTAACCTCAATATTGTCATCCATTTTTCTTCTCTCGATTGTCAGGAACCTATTTGTACTTGGAAGGGTCCAACGCAAGTCCCGGAGCCACAGCTAAGTTCTACAGCCAAGTTTTCCCACCAGGCTTGACACATCAATGTCTGGAATTCTGGTACAGTATGAATGGCGCCAATATTGGAACACTGCAGGCGGATATACTGACAGCGGCAGATCCCGGTACATCAACAACCATATGGACATTGAGTGGTAACCAAGGAACAGATTGGAATTATGGGAGAATTCCTTTCATTAGTCGCCAAGAATATCAGGTATAAGTCAGAATAGCACTGTAGTCAAGGTATACCAACTCAATGTAGCATTATATTATGATACTGGCTGTTCTAACTGACATTTAGACATAATTATCAGTCTAGCAGCAATATTTAAGACCCAGCTTGTTGTCATAGTCCTTCACATGTCATAACATTTGTGGAAACAAATTAAATCATTTTTGTCATCCTATGTCTTCCTGAAATCTTGCAACAAATTTGGACTCTTCACCATTTTACATAGAGAACGGCATCCATACTTGTTTGGTGTCAACCCTATTCCAGTAGCACATTGTGTGTGAATTTAAAAATCAAGTCTGTGAATTTAAAAATCAAGTCTAGAGGCACATACTATTAATGAATAATTTCTTTTATCCAGCTAATCTTCACTGGAATGCGTGGAAGTGGCTCAGCAAGTGACTTAGCCATTGATGATATTGTTATTACAGATGGTAACTGCCTAGGTAAGACAAACTACAAAACTTTTCGTACTGTTTAGTTTATTAACTGTCACAAATTGTAACAATTTACCGTGTTTTGCATTCTGTTGACAGTCAACAAAATCAAATGCTGTATCAGCAACTAAGATAATGGATTCGCTGTCTCTTATAAGTGTGAAACGCGCAATGTACACCATACTCTCAACATGCGACTATTCTGAATGGCATTTTATATATTCAGTAGTATCTGTATCACCTAAACAGGATTTATCTTCTACACTCACACTTTCTCATACTGGTTACGGTATTTTGATCAACATGGGGGAAAAGAATGAAAGATTTGTTTTGCAGTAACAGTGTACTGAACTATAATTCAATAGTTGCTGTTTCATATTGAATTGCTACAGGGCTTCATCCTCACTGATTTTTAGCTACTATAGACTATAGTCTATAGAAGCTATTGGGATGGGTATCCGTCCGGCGTCAGTCTGTATGTATGTATGTACCGTATGTATGTCCATTTGTGAGGATGTCCGTCCACTCAAATATCTTGAGAACCACAGTACTTACAGATTTGATATTTGTTGTGTAGATGCAAAATGTAATCATGAGAAACTGGTTTTTTTTTGTTTTTTGATATTATTGAAAATATGCAAATTAGCTCAAAAAAGGCATTTTTGGTAAAAACCTTCTTCATAACTGCTGGTCAGACAGCTTTGATATTTGGTAGACAGGTCCCTAGGGATAACCCAACTTAGATTTGTTCACATTGTGATGAAATATGCAAATTTGTATTTTTAAGGAATTTTTTGTCATTTTTGGTCAAAAAGTTATTTCATTAAAATGTCTGAAAGCTTTAATATTTGCTATACAGGTTCATTGGAATGACCTAACTTAGATTTGTTCACATTGTGATGAAATATGCAAATTTGTATTTTTAAGGAATTTTTTTTGTCATTTTCGGTCAAAAAGTTATTTTATCAAACCGCTTGTCTGACAGCTTTGACATTTGGTATAATATAGGTTTGTAGTGATAAACTGAAGTTGATATATCAACATTATGATGAAATCTGCAATTTTGTAATTTTGGGGCAATTTTTGCCATTTTTGATCAAAAAATTTGTCTCTCAAAAACTGCTCATCTGATAGCTTTGATATTTGGTACACAGGTAGGGGTTATCTTATTTATAATGTATAAAAATAATGATGAAATCTGCAATTTTGCATTTTTCGGGCAACTTTTGCCATTTTTATAGGCATAAATGGCAGTTTTCTATGCTGGCTATTGATGAATGTCTGTGTTTATAATGGTCTTTTTAAATATGAGCCATACTGAAACAGTTCTCCTGCTATAAGAATACACTTTATTGCCAAAGGACCTCTACTCTCACTTTATAGGTATTATGCTATGTCCTCTGTACCATCTATAGCAGCTTAAGGGACATTGGCCCTGTTAAATACAGTGATTTTTCATCTGTCCATGTGCCTTTCTTTCAATCAAGGTTCAGATAAACCGTACAATAAGGCCAAAATAATTAAATTCTTTTTTTGCGTCCCCTCAAAATGGGAAAAGGTATGCGTCTAAGCGGCTGAAAAACATACACAAGAAAATTAACACAATGTAATTTGATTGCAGCAAATAAAAAATTGTAACAAAACTTTTAGTTCAGAAAAGCTAAGGGGGTATGTCCTAAAATTTCCTATTCAAATACACTGTGTGTGTTTTTCATGAAAACCTTAAAAACCTAAGCGGGTAATTTAATTACTTTGGCCTAATACTGCTTCACAGAAACATGTGCAGGTTTGATGCTGTTATTCCGTGGCCGAGGATGTTGCTTTGATTTTGACATGATTTCATATCCAAATAATTGGCTCCAGATCCCCAGGTCTGTTGAGATTTTCGTTTGTTATTTTAAGCGATGACTTTCAGAATTTTCCCCATGTTGTAAAAGGTAGTGTCGAATCATAGTGGTAGAGGGACTTTTAAACCGCAGTCCAAATTCAACATTAAACCATGAATGTATTGTCAGCAAAGTGTCACTGAACACGTGAATACAACTATCAAGGTCAGTGACACAATATCAGTATTGACTAATATCACACAGTGCTGAAAATAGTGGCATATACATACCAGGGGTAATGTTAGGGTACAAATTAAATAACAAATAGTAGAGATTAAAAAAAAAAGTGTAAACTTTTTTAATTTATGTATTACAAAACTGCCGTGCGGGAGCAGTATTTATATTTTCATACTTGAGATATGAAATCATCACTATATGCTCCCTGCTTCATGTACATCATGGCCAAGTACCATATACCAAGTACACCTACATGTATAGCAATAATACTGCAATAATGGATGAAACGTCTTTCACAATACTAGAATCACAAAGTTTGAAATTAATAGAAATAGTTGTTTATACTGTTCAGAATGCTCTGAATTAGTACTGTTTACCAAAAATAATAGTACCAGCTCAGTGATTTATGGTGTATGTCAAACTTTACTCAAATATCATGTAGATACCTGCCAGTGACAGTGTTTAATTGCTTAGTTTAACCATGACAGATTGGTCAATGAGAAGCATTAGTTGCTTTGTGCTTCTCTAGAGTCTGTGATTCGTGCTGGGAATAAACACAACTTTGGATGAGAATCAAAACCTAAACCATCATCAGCCATCCTCGGTTGCTTCATTTCACAAAAGATCCAGAGAGCAGAAGTAAAAATTATGCATTCTGCAACATACAGCAGTAAAAATGTTGAACCGTTCCAAGGTCTATAGTTATGCATTATCATACATCCAAGAGTGGTTTGTGAAGAAAGGAAAGGACAGCGAAGTGTTTTTTTGTATTTTGGCGTTTTTATTTTGACAGCAAGGATTTATAGTACACCGGTCAGTGAAAAGGTAATTGGTGTTTTTGATAATCCCACTATTGCACAAAGATGCATGGCTTTTTAGGCACTGAAAGAATCTGCGTCAGAACACCAAGCCAAACTGATTGAGTCCTTGACCATATCACCATCTAACCAAGCATGTTTCAATAATTACAGGCAGTTAGCCTATTAGCTGTAACTGTTAAATGTATTTTCCTATATTTTTGTTTTTGTGTGGAGTTTGTTCTTCTTCTACCAAGTTCATACCATGATATTCAATTTTGATATTAACCATTGGAATGCAGCAATTTTTCCCACCAACATTTTAGTGCGACATTTTACCAATTTTTTGTGAATTTTCCTGTAAGTTTTTTGATAATTTTGGACCAGATGGACATCATATTCATTAGCTACGGTTTTTATCAAAATATTGGCAAAATGTTGAAAAAATTGATAATGGGTATGTTTCCCATTAAGGCAATAAAATTGACCCTAAAGCCTGTGTGTTTGTAATGTCCAGTGTTACAGTCAACAGGAATTTTAATATGTACTGAAATCCATCTGTCAGTGATAACACTGACAGGTGCACACAAAGCATTGTGTGGACGAAATCTTGGTATTTCAACATTCTCCAGAAAACGTGTCTGTCGTACAGAATATAAGATTGACAAAAGTACTTTATGGAAAGTTACAGCTATTATCCCCTTAAGCTGCTGAGCCAGTGCTAATATACTAATCAGAAACCACCAGTTTGTTTCTAAATTGATAATCAAGTATGAGAGTGTTCCACTAACATTCTTTAACCCTTTACCTCCATGGTTTAGCCCAAACCCATCGTTAGGCTGCATTCAAAAAAATGATAAGGGGGCTGGAGGAATCGCGATTGAAATCTTATTTTTTTTCAGATCCCCCCTCAATACCCTCAAAAATTTTCAAGTCCCCCCCCCCCTCAATACCCCAAAAATTTTTGAATCCCCCCTGAATTCCTCCAGGCCCCCCCCCCCCCCTCACCATTTTTTTGTGAACGCAGTATCAATGTTGAGTGTGGACCTGTTTACAGGGAATTAGGGTGATAATTTATACAAAACATATGAAATCAAATTTAGAGTTTCTAGTATTTGCTAACCAGTCAGCAGTTTTAGTGTCATTCCAATTGATAAAGTTCATGCAAAGTTGTTCATCCAGTTTAACAGTCTGTCAACAATTTACTTACGTTACAGGTGTGCCAGCTGAAGCCACAGTCCACCCACCAACTGTCGGTAAGTGAAAATTCACCGTTCTTCATCTTGGCTGATGTTTTGCAACCTGAATTGCTCTGAACCTCATAACAAATTTCAAACTCCTCTTTGTTTTACATTTTTCTGTTCCAAAAATCTATGGTTCTCCTTCTCTTCAGCAGACTAGAAAATAACTGCCTTGCAAATTGCACCTGCCAGCTTTCCCATTAAGTGAAATTTTACCATCTTAGCATCTACTACCTGATCAACGGCTGGAAATACCGGTATTTTCTAATCTTTGGTTTGTTAAGATCAAAATCTACGTATAACAGGGAGGTGTTCAGTATGTAATTATCAGGTAATGTACTGGTTGGCTGGGCAACTTTTCAAAGCTACCTCTCGCTGTCTGGTTTTTAAACATCCATGAATTTCCTATACTTCATGTAGGTCCAACATCCAGCACTAATCCCTGTGGACCCGGAAAGTTCACCTGCACGGATGGTACATGTCTGGATGACACACAGTACTGTGACTTTGTTTCCCAGTGTAAGGACGGATCAGATGAAACACAGTGTCGTAAGTTCTAGTTTCCATGACCCTACATCATCCGTTTTCAAATTTTCCACTCTGGGTTATGCATGGAAGGTGCAAATGTGCAGAAGATTCAGTTCTTCTTCAGAAAGTAGGATAACTGAGAAATATCTTGACTATTGTTTCACTCAGCTGCAGACAACATCTTTGTATATTCCAGTTCGCGCATGCACAAATGTCATTTTTGAAGTCAGCGGGCATCATTTTTGAGAACTGATGCCTGGTAGGCAACAGTTCCGACAAATGATGCCGAATGACGTTGTTTACGTGGATAGCACAAAAAGAACACATCTGGTGTGACTATCATTTGACGAATTAGAACACAGACTGTGGATGAGGTTGGTTATAATTCAAATTGATCAAATATGTAATATGCAAGTGAGCAAAATAAATCATGAAAAGAATAAAAATATGTCCAAATTCTACACTCAGACAGTACTCACTCTTTGACTTCAGTATTTGCTAAAGATGTCCATAATCTAAAAGTTTGTTTGAACAAAGTTGATAACATGACTGATATGCAAATGCCATGAGTAAAACAGATGGTCATACAGTACAACTTCATAAACTAATCATTAGCTCTCATTTACAACCCTTGGCAGGGTCTGTTTTGTCTTTATACAAGCAGAATTTCTGTCTGTATCAAGTAGGCTTGATCAACACTAAAGTAGCCACGGGTGTAACCCCACCACTATCACAGAATGTTCATAATGCAAAGCTTTTGAAGTGTAGTGAAAATGACAATATTTGAAATTACTCCTTAAAGATATACTGTCACCCGTTCTAATTTTGCCACAGTTACCATGGAAAGAGAAAATCTAACCAATCACAGATTATAAGCGGGTGCCCGCCTTTTAAAAACAGCGCCCTCACATGGGCATTTTGAATACCAAGGAACGCCCCTTTGATCATATATGGGCATATTTAGATTACAGGTGACTGTATATCTTTAATATTTGTGGTATTTTCACATATTGTTCTTCTTGAAACACACGGCCATGTGATGGCGGTGTTTTTAATAGTTTCTTGTCATAGCTGGTCTATCAGGATTTCTGAAATTTCAATCTCATCATAATAATTCAGTCCAAGTATTGCTTTGCACCTCTTTTATCTTGTTCCAACAGTACCAAACATGTCAGAGACTGCATGTCTTTATCAGGTGTACAAAAGCTTGTATATTGAAAATACCTTGGCATCTTGAATTTTCACAAATAAAGGGTGTATGCAAAGTTTAGTAAAGATTCAGTTTTGTTCTGAAATCAAACATACATGAATTTTTGAATCATTATCTGATGGGAGTTCTTTCAGTTAAATCTCGTTCATTTCACAAACATAGCACCCCATCCCCACATCTATGAGCACTGTGATTTTAAGAGTACTGCTCTAAGTCTCAAGTAATTTGACCATTGCAAGTGATTTGACATCTTTTCCCTTCTACTACTGTAGCAACCAACTGTATCTTTGGTTACAACAATGCTGCCTGTGGTTGGTATGAAGGAACACCAACTGACAAGTTCAACTGGCACGTATCACGTGGATATGACACCCAAGTGACACCAGACTTAGCACCGAGATACGACCACACATACAAAACCTTGTACCGTAAGTTAACAGCTGAGTATAGTGTTGAACTTTTTTTCATCATCAGAAATTTTGTGTGGATATTTGCCAATTTTCTGTTTTCAGAGTTAATAATATCTACTTAATTATATGAATACAGCAATACTAGTCCATTGCTCATTTAGTCTGTCCTGCAAAGTGCAGAACGGGAATGTATGGATTTTATTCTGTGCATGTGTGCTTCTATGCATGCATATGTCCGTCTGCACCATACACTTTGATTTATTTTGTCATCTGATCCAATATGGTTGCCATTTTGTGCAAAGAGCTCTAATTTACACAGGCCTTGTCTGACCAGCAGCAATTTTACTTATGACTCTGTATTTCATTTTTGACAGAATACTATGCCTATATTGCACCGGTTGGTAGCTATTCATATCCGTATGACTCAGCCGAGTTCCTCAGTCCAAGGTTTTCATCAGCTGCGTCCTCGTGCAGACTGAACCTCTGGTGGTACCAGTATGGACTGAGACCCTATTACTTTGAAGTCTGGCTGGTGGTGGACGATGTTGAATCCAAGCTATTTTCTCAGTCTGTGAACATGGGAGATCAATGGAATAACTTGATAGTTGGTGTTGGCAAGCAAGACAAACCTTGGCAGGTATTGTATGAGGGCGCCATTCATACTCCAATTTCACAACATGTTCAGATTAGAACCAAGATTAAGACCAGCAAATACACTACAAGTTTCTTTATCAATATGAATCACTTCCTAATGCAGTATTATATTTTTGAAATTTATTGATATACCATATAAAGGTATAGTAATTTATAATGGATATTTTATTATTCATTCATCATGATATCTCACGTTTTCAATGGTAACCTGTATTATCTTGTCTCAATTTAGAGGAAATATCACTAAATCACACAGAGAAAAGTAGTCAAAAGACCAATTCTGAATTTAAACAAAATCAGAAGCCCCTGCTCAAGTGCAACAATTTCTGAAAGTTCAACAAACTGATTTGACCATCTTTGCGACATTGACTTTATCAAGTGGAAATGGGGCATATGTCATATACCTGTGTATGCTGCAAAATATATGAAAACTGAGACCCTGCACGACTTACACAACATTTAATGTCTTAGGCTTCTTGATGTTTTACAAAACGTAACATCTCATATGCCTCCCGGCCAGAGTGTATCGAGTTCTTAACCTTGGTGTAGAATATACCATCAGATACTTACTATTTGATTACTTCTTCCAAATTTCTCGTTTTGAAAGATTAAAATCAACAAACTGCGATACAGTTCTTACCAGGCTGCAACAGCTATTGATGACACCAAGTTTGAAGACTGCGGATGGCCACCAGCAGCGTCGTTCTGTGACAGTAGTAAATTTTGGTGTACCGACACCAGAGCCTGTATCAGTAAGGATCTGGTGTGTGATTTCCAAGATGACTGTGGAGATTACTCTGATGAAATGAATTGCAGTGAGTAATGTTCTATTTCAAGGCCCCTTAGAAGCTTTTGCTTCTCATCTGTATACCTATTGCTCTATACTTCGTGTGTCAGCCTTTTTCATTCATGTTTGCTTGAAAAAGGCATTGTGCTATGCATGGAATAACACTGCCGGTACTGGTCTCTTACCAGGGTTCATCCCCAGTAATGTAGGGGTTCCCCTGAAAATATCAACACCACTACATTAGAGGACAGCAGAAATGGTACCGGGGTAATCACATCACTTATCTTTATTCTCAATCATTCCCAAGAACACTGCACAAACTATCACTATTTGTCGGATATCACCTGTATGCACTATACAGTATGGTTGAGTTGATACTGTCATCGTGTTGGTGTGTTTTAGATTTAAAGCTGCTTGTTTATTGTCTTCATGTCGGTAATTGTATATTTTGGGCTAAAAAATGATATAAAAAATATAAAACCTGGCTGATATAAGCAAGCTTGGTATTTTTTTGCCAAGTTGAACCATGTAGCTGTAAAAACATGGCCGAAAGAGCTGGCAGAAATATCAATCTTTTATATAAGTATTGCCTTCTATTAATGTTTGTTGTTTTTCATGATAAAATTTATAGTAGAAATATACTCATCAAAGAAGTCTGATAAAAAAACATGTCTATAATGTGCTTTCCCCTAATGCAGTTTTACCAACTTCATATGTCACCATCAGGTCAAGTTGGTTAAAACTAGTGAAGCAAAACATGTCCCATATAGTGCACTTCAATGATAAATTGAATTGAAGGCCCCTGAGAACAGAGATATTGTAAACATGATTTTTATGAACTGAAGTTGCTGTAACAGGCCAAACCAAGTGGGTGAAAATACATGGTTTTGGCTCAATACCAACTTTATGGGAAAAAGATACTGTCTGGCAGGAAAAGGGCTAACTCCTAGTAACATTGACTTCAACAAAGAGTGTTTAAAATTGCACTCTTTTGTTTATGTAACAGATTCTTACACACAGTGTGATTTTCAAAGTGGTACCTGCGACTGGAGGCAAGCATCAGGCACTGATCACCTCACCTGGAATAGAAGAATGGGAGCAACACCAACAACTTACACTGGTCCTCCTTTTGATCACACCACTGGCAATGCAACTTTAGGTAAGGTCAAGAAAAATAAAGAGTTTTTTTCTCATCCTAGACACATTGCAAAATGAAGTGGTGATGCGGGTTTTTTCTTCTCTTTTTTTTTTTTATTCTTCAACCAACAAGAACATGCAAAAAACGTGAAAACATCATAGGACTGCACAAAGAGATAAATGCACAGCAGTGTTGCTTTAGTATTTTTGTAAAGCAACAGTTCTGCAGTTTGACTTTTAGTGCAGCAATGCACAGTTATGACAATTTAATATAACAGTGAAACATATGTGTACAGTTCTGAATGGAAAGTATGTGTCAGTTATTTTGTTTACAGTTGTTTTAGATAGCACTATAATGCTATGCACTATCGTTGTGTATTTTTGTGGGATATTTTTTCATTTTATTTCCTCATCAGCAGAAAAAAAAGTTGATGCGGCGGGTCTGAATTGATGCGTGCGAGGATGAGAAACAATCCTTTTTTATTTTTCTTGACCTAAAGTTAGTTGAATAGTACCTGGATCAAAAACAAAGTCAAGCTAGAAGTACCCAAGTGGACAGGATCGTCGTATCTATAATTCAGTGTTACATGTAACATTTTCAAGGGAGAAGCCTGAGGTCAATGGCTTGTCAGTTTAGCTCAGATGATATGTACAGGTGCAGCCAATATATGTTTGCTGAAAAAGGTGTTCGTGCAGTTACAAATAGCTACACTTTGCCCGGCAAATCTTAAGGTCGAGGTCAACACATGTAATACACATCAGTACATTAGCTTAAGAAATGTGTTTTGTAAAATCTAATGAATTTTTCAGTCGGCCACATCTGTTTGCACATTGATCAGCATCATGCCCCATGTACTCACACATGTCATACACATTTGTATCGTATCATGAGCAGAAGATTAGGGTACATGTACATGTAATTACAAGTGAGAGGGAAGACCACCATTATCCAATAGCCAAACCAGGCAAACCTATTCCAAAAGTACTTTTGTTGTTTATCATCACACCAATCACAAATCTCTGATTTTTCACTTTTCAAGTTTCAATTTAGCATCGGAAAAGTTCTCCTTCCAGCCAAATCAAATATTTGGTTATATGTTCTAACAGATGGTTAGCTGTGAGAGGTTGAATGGATCTCTGTGAGGGGATATAATGGTGAAAGGGATGATATAAGTGTTTATTTATAAATGTTGTAATGTGATATTAGTGGAAAGGCTGAAACAACACAATTCACAGTATGGCTGGTAGATTTTCCCATAGTCCTCCTGGACAGTGTGTGATATTACAGTTAAAGTCCTAGTAATGCTAACTTTTGACATTTTTTTCATCATTTTGATTTTATAAATCAATTGCAACTTCTCATTTTTCTCCCCAAAGAATGTTGAAACACCCACTATTTAGTTTGTCAACTTAGCGTCTATATGTGTAAAATGCATGGTTATTGTTTACATTTGAATTCTAGTCCGGACCAGAAGTCTGATGCAGTTTTCAACAACAACAGTGCAGTTTACAACCATAGGGGCTGAGTTGACAAGCTTGATACTGTGTATATCAACATTCTTTGGGGAGAAGAACAAAGAATTATGGTACACATTCAAAATAAAAATGTTGAAATTATTATCCAAAGTTAGCATTACTGGGGCTTTAAGTAGAGTCTGACATGACTAGTACATTCAGAATTGAGTTTTACATGTTGTCTGTCCATTGCAGGTTATTACATGTACATCGAGGGTTACTTGAACTACTACGGCAGGACTGCTCAGCTGGTCAGTAAAATATACAGAGCAACTACCTCAAGAACTTGCAAGGTAAATTACACAGTTTGTCACACCCTGATAATCATTTCACACTATCACTCCCTCCCCTTTACCCCCTGTACTTTAAAACATTTGATTTCGTAATATTATGCTCAAATATACTTTTAAGAAAATTTAAATTGCAATAATAATTAAAGCAAATATTTCTGCCACATATCCTTCAAACTAATAAAATGCAATTTGCTTCATGAAAGGTAGACGATGAGAAGTTGATCACTGCAGTGTGAAACAGATTATCATGAATTCAGTATGAATTTATCATAAATTAAGTGACTTTTGTTTGATCTGTCCGACAGTTCCGCATGTTCTATCACATGTATGGTCAGAGTATAGGCAAACTCACCGTCTACTCTCGCATTTATTACAACACAAATCAAGGCCAGACAGTACTGTGGCAGCAGGTTGGACAGAAAGGACCCTATTGGGCCAAGGCAGAAATTGCTTTATACATGACCAGAGATTTCCAGGTAAGCATTCATTCAGGTCAGTTTGCTGATTACATTAAGGTAGCATGTGCCTCGAAAGGGAAAGACTTAAAACTTTTACTCAAAATTACAAGTTAGAATGAAACTTCCAACCATTCTATTACCAAATCAACAATAATATCAGGGATTACCATGCAAAGTTTGGAATAACAAAACAAATTACCCAACATTTTGCAATATTTGAAATTCAAAATGGCTGCCTAAATTCCCTGTGTTAACTCCATCAGAAAAAATGAAACTTTGGATTTTCGAAAAACAAAGATGATAAAACTTTTTCTTTCATCAAGAGCTTTAAAATGAGCCTCCACAAGTGAAAGATCAGAAAAGCTTTGTAGAAATTTATATGAGTCCAAGCATCTGTCCTCGAGGCACATTCTTCCTTAAAGAGCAAGGTCCAGTGCCGTGGGCGCACAATACCGGTAGGCAACGTCGTAGTGACGTTGGTTGTTGGCAAACACTGGGCAGGATGGTTAAACACTAGCTTGCCTAGTTGTTAGCTTATCAGAGCATAGACAGTAGTGTCTATGATCAGAGAAACATAAACTATCTGTTACGCCAGGAGCTACTGATTATCACCTTTGCCTGAATATTACAGAAGTGTGCAGGGTTTACACAATTCGAGCCTAGCTCATAACCAGGGTTTGTGGACTGGCAGAGGGGTGTGGTCTGGCCGACAGACCTTTCTTGACTGTGATGCCTTCGCTAGCTGACTGGATGCTGTACATTGTGAGCTAGTAAGATACATGTACCGGTATACAGATTTCAAACCACAGTCATTTGTGGTTCGATACATAGTGATGGCTGCGAGTTCGGAGACCAATTTCCCTCATACAATTTATTCAATAAACTAGCAACGATTCATGGCTTTCAATACATCTCTGAATTCATATCTGCTATCATTTGTGCATCTAAGTCGATCTGTGCATATTCTGTTGCAATTTCCAATGGGACACGGCTTTCAAACCCAACTTTCAGCATGAAACAACCACTTTCTTACAAAAGCAGCAAGTGATTTGAATATAGAGGTGCTGTGATGGAAGCCAATCATTGAAATAGACACATTACGAGCTCCGGAGGGAAGATGAAATGAAATTGACTTAGTTCAGGAGAGAATTTCCCCGGGCACTATATTGAATCAAATCTAGCCCTGAGCGTCTTGTGTTCAGTACAAGTACGCACACTGGACATAAACATATTAGGGGAAAGTCTAGCAAATGAATTATATATAGTTATTTTTAGTGTATTTATAAGGAAGTTAATTTGAAAAAAAATCTTCACCCATTCACATTTTCAGTGTAAGTTTAGGCATTTTGAAACAAATTACAGAAAAGAGTGAAGAATTTTTGAGTAAAATTGATCTAAAACATTACGATCCCGAGCTCAAGTTGGAACTTGGCATGCATTGGCATGACCCAAAGTATAGTAAGCACAGGTTGCATATCCAGTTACCTCGGATAGGTAAACTCGGAAAACATTGACGTCTGTTCATAATATGCAAATGGCATATGACTAAGATTTCATAGTTGAAAAGTTGTCCGTATATAGTTCCATAGATGAGCATACATATTTGCATACCATATATGCTGCTTTTCACGATATGTAAGCCAGAAAATTTCAAAAAAAAGGAAACTAAATGATCAGCCAAGTATTTTGAAATACATTGGTTAAGAAAGTTAGTGAGGCTGATGAGTCGTCAGGACAACTTTGCAGGGCTGCGGCCATCGTTGATGAGGGTGGATGATCAATCAAGCAACGCAATGTTGATGTTGAGAGTGATGGTCACGAAGTAATCAACAGTGAAATTTCAAGTCGAATCAGTTCGACTGAATTGAATCAACTGATATAAACAATGATCAAAACAGTCACAATGCCAAAGGCAATTCATCAAAATATGAGAGAAAAGATTCAGTTTCGATGCCTGAAGGAAGAAATGAAATTCTTATGCCTTCCAAATGACGTGTTAAGACTCTCAATGTTCATAACTTTAACAGGACCACATACAAAACATTTCTTTTCAAGACCACCAATCACACGTTTCTTGCACGTTCATTACATGTCTTATCGTGTTGTATGTTGCTGTGTATGCGTATGTTTAGGTACATAACGGTGATTTTAGTGATTAAGTCAGTAAGCTTTGTTAGTTGTGCTCAGCAGGGATCAAGATCGATCGATCAAGATTTGAATTTGAGTAATCATGATTGACAGTACACATTAACATTTAGAACAGCGGTCAAATGGACATTCTGGAACCATATTTTATGAAAATGTGAGTTCTCTGAATTCAATAGCTGACTAGTGTGTTTTTCAACGTTTTCACTTTTTTGATTTTCACACAAGACGATTTGCTCTACAGGACTTTGTGAAAATATGCTTTCTCTGAATTAAATAGCTTTTTTTTTTCAACGTTTTTACTTTTTAATTTTTTATTTTCACACAACAAGATGATTTACTCTACAGGCTTCAAAATGAGTCGCCATGAGCAGCAGACCAGAAAAGTGTCGTAAAATTGTTAGAGTGGAAATATATTTTCCCAGCAACCTTCATTTCTGAAGAGCAGAACAAATATTGCAAGTCTTGTACAGTTAAATTTTAATAATCAATCATATTTAACATATTGATTTGTTTGCAGATTACATGTAAGCCCATGCAGTATAGAGCAAGTCATTAAATTTTTTGGTTGAATCTGAGAAAGTCTCTAATTCCGATTGATGAAATATTTGACCTTGATTATACAGATTGTTATCGAGGCAACAGCAGGAGACTATTACTATGGTGATATAGCCATTGATGATATCACTTTGACACCGGACTGCAGACCTAGAACAACAGGGGGTGAGTAGAGAGAGATGTAGATATCACTGTCAGGATAAATCAGCTCTCCAATACAAAAACGGAATAACATACCAGTGTATGGTCTAAGTGTGGTCGAGAGTTATTCATTGCTGCAGAAACTAATTAAGACACATTGTCCATTAATAGATAGCATTTACAGTTTTCAACTAAATGTCCATATTTTAATAAGTTTACTGCAAAGAAATTGCATGACATGTATTATATCATACCAGTATATTGACAGCGCAAATACAGTGATCTGATTGGTCGAGACGCAAAAAGAACCGTGGTATATTTGCAATATACCACAGCTATCATTAGCGCGAGCTTTCGGCTTGAGCAAAAATCCGTTTTTGACGTTCCAGACCAGAATTTCAATATACTGTTATGATATAATAGCAATAAATCACACCCAGCGACAGTATACCACTCAATTTTGACCAGTTCACTTTATATATGCACTCGCTATCGGTCGTGCATATGTCATGAACTGGTCAGAATCTCATGGTATATAATACCATCGCTGGGTGTGCTTTATTGCTTAAGGCATCATTGTTAGTGGAGCCTTACTGTGCACGTTTATACTGCTGTGAAAATACAAAAAACACTTCTGTTGACTATTTCTTTGCCTTAATTGATGACTGTTTACAATCTTGGAACTACTTTTGCTCACACTTGGTGTCATATTTTCTCTTTTCTGGTAAAGCTTTTTAGCGTATTTTTCATGAACCACAGTCACTCTTATATTTGTTAATATATTATTTCTGCCATTATCAACACTAAAAGCTCCAAGGCATTACAACATGACAGTTTATTGACATATAATTCCATATCCTACATCGGAAACATTTATGCCAGCATGCTTGCTCTTCACTTGAAATGAGACATGGACGTTGGATATACCGGGTACTATGATATCAATATCAATTACAGCAAGTTCCAAAATACAAAATGCAGCAATCTCATAAAATTTTGCTCTTTCACTTGGTGTAATGCTCCTGCCATGTTTTCTGGAAAATAATTCATAGTTTACCAGTTAATATACAACCAGTTTTATTATTTGTCATTCATTTCACTGGCTCAGTGGGTATTCATGCACTTTCATGTGTTTCAAACTATCACTTTTTGATGACAGGTAACCTACCAGCTGCCCCTCCGACAACTCCACCACCAGTGCCTCCATCCCCAACGCCACATCCATCCTGTGGTCCAACCGAATTCTACTGTAGTGCCGACAACAGATGCATTGCCGCTGAGCTGATCTGTAACTTCCGCAGTGATTGCTCTGATGGTGAAGAAGAGACAGCAAGATGTAGTAAGTTTTAATACATTTGGTACATATCTGTTTGATGGACTGTGGTAATTTTTTTTTGCAATCAGCAAACACAAACAATAAAGCATTTACTGTCTGTTTATAAACATGCTCAATACTTTTGTCAGGCGGGATCATATCAATGTAAACACCTTCGTAGCCAAAGATTGATAAATTGTATCTTTGACAACAAAACACATTCCCTATCATTATGTTTTGGACAAGCGCCATTGATCGATTGATCAGGAAGTACAATTTAACACAGTGCATATGTTAACTGTCTTCTCTTCCCATCTCAAAGTGTCTACAAGTTGTGACTTTGAAAATGGTGTCTGTGGTTGGGAAGGAGTCTATGTGCCCAGTAGCAGGAGACGCAGAGCCCCGGCTATTCCCAAGTTCAAGTGGGATAGGCAACAGGGAAAGACAAGGCAAATTGGTGATTTCCGACCACCTGTTGATCACACATCAAACTCAGGAGATGGTGAGTAGGGGATATGCAGGTTCATAGTGTCTGGATCCTCTGAAGTTTTTGTCACATTATGGCAAATTGTTAAGATGGCACACATCTCAAAAATGGAAGGCTTCAAATTTGCTTAAACTTTTCTCAAGCAAACTTTCAACCATTCTCTTTCAAAATCAAGGATAAGAATTAGGGGTCATCATTCAACAATTTGTACTAGAGAAACAAATTTCCAAGTATTCATGGATATTTGAAATTCAAAGTGGCCACCAGCCCAGTGTTACATTGTCTCTGTATAGGGAAAATAAAATTCCCGATTTGCACAAACTAAGCCAGTAAAATCTTTATTTACTCCATCATCGTCAAAATTAGCCCCAATGGCCTACCAAGGGGTAAGCTAAAAGAATATTATTACAGTTTTTGAGTCTGAATTTCTGTCCCCAAAGCACATTCTACCTAAAGCTTTTGCCGTATGGCTGGTAATGGCAAGTAACTTCATATTGTTGGTGGCATGTTACATATAATACCATATATAGTATGCAATCATGTATATGCATATTCATATTGTTTGTGGCATGTTGCATCTAGTACCATATATGGTATGCAATCATGTATATGCATATCCATATTGTTGGTGGCAATTGTTGCATCTAATACCATATATGGTATGCAATCATGCATATGCATATCCATATTGTTGGTGGCATGTTGGATCTAATACCATGTATGGTATGCAATCATGCATATTCATCATGCCCTTACACTCTCTAATCCAATGTGATACACAATACTTTTGATATATAAGTACATTTTCAGCAAAAAAAGACTTAATATGATATTTGTTGATATGATAGTGATATAGACTTTTATAGAGTGTCAAAATTAACTTAACGTACATGTCAATGTTTGTATTTTTAATATTGATAGATTTTACTCACTGAGTATCATAAATTTATGATCAGGATGAAAAATACTTTTCTATCTAACGGTATTATACCGTAATTATGCTCGCCTTACATGTAACATTCTAAGAACCATTAATCTAGTTTTTCAGTATCATATTTGAATTTTACTCCAAAATTAAGTACAACAATCATGTCAGATGTGTATTGCTGTAGCCTTGACAGTCACCTTACTTTTAAATTTGGACAAAGTTCAATCAATTTAGACTCATTCATGGCACCGTGAACTTAACTGTTATTAGCCATCTTCTCAGAAAATTTATTTGACGTAGTTTCCCAATGCTGTTCTCTTCTTCCAGGATATTACCTATTTGCCGATAATTCCCCCGGTCAGTATCGTGAAACAGCCCTCTTCAAAACCCCAACGATTGGTCGAACTGGACCAGGTTGTCATCTTGAATTCTATTATCACATGGGTGGTACCAATGTGGGCTCGATGCAAGTTTTGACCGTCTTTGACAACGACAACAGCACCAGGTTCAGTCTCAGTGGTGTACAAGGAGATGAATGGAAGAAGGGGCAGGTTTACATCGGCTCAGGACAAGCATTTAAGGTAATACAAATCAAAACATACTCATGGAAACATAATTTCTTTCCATTTATGCAACTACTCCGATGCAAGTTACTCTCATCTCAGAAGTTTGACAAGGGTAAAGTGTTGATGTGAAATAAATAAAGCAAGGTTGGCTAGAATTTGTGAACATTTATTGTGCTCTGTGTTATGAAACAGTTGTAAAATAGTAATAAAAATTAGCAGTGATGAAATCAATAACGTGGTCAAGACAGCACGAAACTTCATGAGGCATGACACTTACTTCTAAATATACGCCTCAAGTGACATACTTGCTGTTTTTTTTACATCATTATTGTAATTTTGTATTGATTGAAATGTTAGTCATATTGTTTGGCATCATAAACATGTTCAAAGAATGAACGGATATAGCACATCTTTATATCTTCCTTTGAGTCTGGCTTGGTTCACCATGGCACTCAGGCCAAGAGAGCCATCTCTGGGCCAGGTGCAAGATTTTTATAAACTAAGAAAATCTTTTGCTCCTTCTTGTAGTTGGCTTTTTGTTAATATATTGAATATAAAAGAATGCCAATATATTTAATTAGGTGATTTTTCATCTTTTTTCTCTGAAAGGCATTTCACATTTACTGTGTGCTTTTTGGCCCAATATCACTCTTTGACAAAGATTCATATAATTAGTCCCCACGGACACCGTCCGGGGGGACTTATAGGTTTGGTCATGTCCGTGCGTGTGTGCGTGCGTGCGTCCGTCCGTCCGTGCGTCCGTCCGTTCACGCAGATATCTCAGAGATGCCTGAAGTGATTTCATTCAAACTTGGTACAAGGATTACTTCATATGTCATACAGATGCACGTCGATTTGTTTTGTGATACGATCCAATATGGCTGCCAGGCGGCCATTTTATTACGATTTTTTCATGTACAAAGCCATAACTCAGGCATGTTTCAACTGATTTTATTCAAAGTTGGTACAAGGACATTGACCAATGTCATAGATATGCACGTCAATTTTTTTTGTGATACGATCCAATATGGCCGCCGTGCGGCCATTTTGTTACGATTTTTTCATGTACAGAGCCATTACTCAGGCACGTTTCAACAGATTTTATTCAAAGTTGGTACAAGGAGATTGACCAATGTCATAGCTATACATATCAATTTGTTTTGTGATACGATCCAATATGGCCGCTGTGCGGCCATTTTGTTACGATTTTTTCATGTACAGAGCCATAACTCAGGCATAACTCAACTGATTTTATTCAAACTTGGTAAAAGGACATTGACCTGTGTCATGCACATGCACATTGATTTGTTTTGTGATACGATCCAATACGGCCACCGTGTGGCCATTTTATTACGATTTTTTCATGTCCTGAACTACAACTCAGACATGTATCAAGCAATTTTATTCAAAAGTATTTTTATCACAGACCTAATGAAGAGGACTTTATCCTCTCTGAGGACCTGTAATCAAAGTACCCATTAACAAGTGGGGACTGTGTCATCAACGATGACTTGTTTTGTCAGTAATTTTGTTTATGCAATATAAATATATCGGTAGGTTGAATATTTTTGCATGACATCAAGTTTGAAGTTAGGTGATCTGAGAAAGAAAGAAGTACGAATTTATGCAAATGTATGCAAATTACCTGATTTCTT
Source organism: Ptychodera flava (assembly GCF_041260155.1). Lineage (NCBI taxonomy): Eukaryota > Metazoa > Hemichordata > Enteropneusta > Ptychoderidae > Ptychodera > Ptychodera flava. The sequence continues at coordinate 10,783,671 of NC_091936.1, forward strand.
GCGTTCACCTGCTTTGAATAATTCAAAAGAACATAACTCAATTCTAAACCATGTCTGACAAATTGTGTGAAAGTTTCACATTTCATTCTTGGAGTAGTATACAATAAAAGGGTAATTTTGTTCATGAATGTAAATTCTTACATTTTTCAACTTTGCTCATCATAATTTTAATCACTTTTGTAAATATCAGTCTTTCGATTCCTGCCTTGGTAGAATGAGAGTCTAGATTATGCAAAACAAAATTAGTTTTTCCTACATAATCTCTAGATTCAAATTATTCATTAAGTTGGAAGTCTTTTGAGTGAAATTAATTTTGCTATCATCACCAGAATTGAGGTTGCCTGCCCAAAATATGTACCCCTTCATTCTTCGAGTAAACACCAGCTACCACACTAAATTTCAGATTCTCTGCTTTTTGAAAATTGTGTAGTATTAGGGGACTTTACTTTCATGCTTCATATTAATTTGATAAAAAGTGTGTACTAGGTAAAATGCAATGCCATCTTAAATACAACAGACTGTATTTCTAACTTGATATTCGTTTCCCAATTCAGGTAGTCATACAAGCAACCAGGGGGTCGAACTATCAAGGAGACGAGTGCATTGATGATGTTAAGTTTGTTGACTGTGCACCACCAGGTAGGCACATGTTGAATGACATTGTCCAGTGTTGCCACAGCGATTGTCAACACGTACGTTTGACACAACCTCTGTCAAATTTTCGTCAAATTCACTTCAATGTGAGAGTGAATGTATTTTCACGAATTTGTTTTTGAAACTTCAATCTGAAATTGGAGTTAAACAACTTGTAAAATACGGTATTGTGAAACAGTTATTACTAAAGCTGATAATTGATACATAACAGGAATAGAGATGCAATGAGTCAACCTGATGTCATATTCAGTGAAATATTTCAGACTTTAATTTTCAAAAAAATTGGAATCAGATTAACTTATGCTATACTCATATACAAGACAAGGCCTTGGTTTAATGTTAGGAAAATGCATTGGTCATGCAAGCAATTCTTGACCAATCATGGTGGCTGCAAAGTTTCGTCATGAACTCTGACCCTTCCTGTTAACATTTTCAGTGATCACTGGTGCTGACTGTCTGACATCGGAGTTCCGTTGTGCTAATAAGTACTGCATTGATAAATCCAAAGTGTGTAATTTTGTTGATGATTGTATGGACTTCACCGATGAGGACCACTGCAGTGAGTATTCACTTTGAATGTCATCTACCCTCTCTTCTTCAATGGAATAACCCAACTATAAACTTATTGTGTTAGAACTGCCAATGACACAAGACAGCAGGGCAACAAAGGGTACATTAATAATGACACAGGCAAACATCCCAGATGAGGTTTTAGCAACAAAGTGTAAATCTCATTGAGTTTCCAATGAGAAGTCTGATCATTTTCATGTTTCCAATCACAAACATTGCATATTTCTGTTTAAAACTTTTATACATTTATCTTTAGCAAAGATTCTTAAAAAGGGAGAAGGTTGCTAATTTTAATGATTATAATACAGGTATGAAGATCAACCATGAAGTAATCGATATTATCAATCATGCATGTGAATAAAAATCAACTTAAAAAGTAATAGTACTCTTTGCTGTGAGGTTTACTGTTTGGTAGCAACATCTAAAGCTGGTCATTCACTCACAAGCATAAATCTAGAAAATATCAAATTATGATATCACTCTGGCTCCTGTCTGTAAGAGAGGTGTGAAGTATTTGTTTTCAAAGATTATTTCATCATTCATGCAATTGTTACAGTTCTGACCAATGCCATGCATATGACTTCTAGAGGAATACAGAACTTTTAAAATGATGCCATTAGCAATTTTCTTCCCATATGTAAGTTATCATCACCAAACAGAGAGTAATATTGTTAAGTGTACATATTTTTGTATCTTTGTTGCAGATACTTTGGCAGGTCGGTGTAACTTTGAACTTGACTTCTGCTCTTGGAAACAAGAGCTGACTGATGTTTTTGACTGGACACTGTTTAAAGGAACAACAACATCAGTTGGTACTGGGCCAGACACTGACCACACCACAAGAAGTGAAAAAGGTGAAAAATCGTAGTAAACTCATATACCTTTAAAACTATTTTAAAATGAAATTGTTGTCTCAACAAAATGGCTATAACTTTGTTTTTCTTCAGTAGTCATTTTAATGTGGCATTTTGCTGACTGAAGGATTCACCATTTGATTTGAGGAAAGGGTTAAGCAGGATTGTGATGTTTTCTGCATTATTTGGCATTCCAAGATTTAGCAGAATATCCACTCCTTTTTTCCTGGAAGTCCAGACTTTTTTTACTCTCTAGCCTCCTTTTTACAAAGGCAGAAGGGGAAAGCGTTTGTCCGATCATCATCCAGCCTGCTTGAAAATGTTATGTAAAACAATTTTATGATTTAGATTATAGTTTGTTCCAGATGTTTTATCCTCTATAAAGCATACACATGTAAGTTTGACGCATTTCTGACATACATTGAAGGACAAAGTCAGAATTCTAAGCAGAATGATATCAAGAAAATTTCAAAGACATGACATGAAACAAAATGAACCAAACGACTTGATTTTGTCCTGCAAATTAATCACAGTACATCCTAGAAGTGGGAACTTTTAGCCTATGGTTGTGAAATTTTCAAATCGAGTACAAGTATGTAAAATCCATGGTCACCTTGTAGACATAATGGCAATAAGAATGATTTTCTTGAAAGAAAATGTGCAAAAATGTAAAATCAAAATGTTGACCAAAATTTCTGACTTGAAAGGAAAAATTGGTGAAATGGACATCAGTTCTATCATTAACATGGAAATTGAATGAGTGTCCCAATGGTTTACTCTAGGTTTTGAAGCCTTTTGGAACAAGCTAAAAGATTGGAGGGTGCATGGCTACATAGACTATCAAATTGAATGTGGACTAGAAAGCCATAAAAATCAGACTACTAGAGAACCACAAAGCACAAGATAAAAAAGACAAACTTAAGTTTATTCAATTTTTTGTAAATAATGGTCGATGCACATACACTCAATTACACCCACAATTATACATTTACTAACAAACCTACAGTCCAAATTTGTGTATTACTACCTTTTTTATTCAGGTCATTACGCATACATAGAGACATCCTCCCCACGTAGGCCAGCTCACGTTGCCCGCATTGCTAGTACCACCATCAAAGGAACTACAAGCAGTAGCAACTGCAGGGTAGGCTGGTATTTTTGCATTATGACTCATTTCTGACTGTTGCAGAGAGAGAGAGAGAGACAGAGAGAGAGACAGAGACAGAGACAGAGAGACAGAGACAGACAGAGAGAGATACAGAGAGATGTTGGAACGGTAAAGATTGTCATTATGATTGCCGATAAAAAACATCAAAAAACAACAGAACTCTTAAGCTTCCATGCAATTTTGAATGTTAGACATAACATCATTAACCCTTTCACCCCATGGTTCGGCCCAAACCAATTGCTATCAATGGTGATTGTGGACCTGTTTACTAGGAAATTGGGTGGGGGAGTTCAAAATAAGTCATCACAAGAACACAGTTCTCCTGATTATCTTTTTATCCCCGTTACTTTCTGAAAACCCATACAATAATACTTGCACTTCGACAGAAAAATCAGCAAATACTGAAAGCACACACCACATCTCCCTATCGTTGAATAGTGATATGAACTTTTTATTCTCTGATTTTTTTTGTAGATTAAGCTATGGTATCACATGATGGGGACAGATATTGGGTCACTGTCCATCCTCATCAGAACAACTTATGACAACGACAACTTTCAGGTTGTAAAGAACATCACAGGTGACCAAGGTAATTTCTGGTATTTCCTGGACGAAGTACTTGACTCTGGAGGCCAGGATTTCAAGGTCAGTTTTTTTTTAAGTTTTTGCAAATTACACAGCTTTGTCTTGCCCTTTTTAGTGATGAAATTTTTTACACCATATTGTACAGTGTTAAATCTAATTTTTTTCCATAACTATACCACTGACCAGCATTTCAATCATAAAATTACAAATTGTATCCACACAATCTTTAATATTTTGCAGTCTAAAAAAAAAACCATAAGGAGAGAATCTTCCCAGGCCAGGTCAATTTTTGACAAGAGAGGTAAAATCTTACAGTCACCTGCCCAGTGGATGAGTTGACGTAATTCTTGATTTTTGGTTTGTAGAGATCAGAGACTGGGTGTACCAGAGAGTTAGTACAGTAGACAATTATTTTAGCAGGTGCTGTTTTGCTCGTGCAAGTAGCTTTTCAAAGTTTCCTGTCTTTATGTTTTGTTGTTATTTTCCATAAGTTTGCTGTTCTTGATTTAAGGTAGAAATTCTTTGCACCTTGGCGACAGGTATTCAAACTCTTAAACTTTTACAATTCTTTTCTCTGAAGCTCTTTTAGTAGTAAAATTTAAACATCTGATTTTGATAAAAATTGGATGTATTATTTTTTCCCATAGAGTTACCACATTTCGAATTTCAAATATCAGTAAATTTGAGGTAATTTGTTTCTCTGGTACCGAAATTTGCATGATGACCCCTGACTGTCATTCTTGATAAGACAGAATGGTTTAAAATTTCCTGGAGGAAAATTTGAGCGAAAGTCTAAGTCTTTCACTTTCGAGGTGAATACTACCTTAATCCACTTAAGAACCATTTTGTGAAGTACAACATTAGAAACTGATGCTGTATTTGTATTTTTTGTAACAGGTTGTGATCGAGGGAATGGTTGGCAGCAGTTTCCGTGGTGATATTGCCATCGACGACGTCACATTCAATGATCAGTGCCTTGCTGGTGGCTCTATCCCAGGTGAAGACGATGCATACATTCCCCCGCACGATACCTGCGATGATGATCCAACAAAGTTCCAATGTGATGCAGGCAAGACTTGTTTCTCCGGATGGCAACGTTGTAACTTCATCAAGGACTGTGATGACGGCACAGATGAAAGTGATTGTGGTATGTACCAATTAAATTCTCTTGATGCAAAGAATTTTGTATTGAGAGTAATCACAGATATGGAAGTTTCTGATTTGAGCTTGCCGTTCAGACAAAACTCAGTCTGCACTTGGAGGAAGCAGTTTGAGTATGGTGTTGTATACATGTAGTAGTGAAAATGTTTGTGTGTTTTGTCTTTTTGTCCCCTGATTAAAATAAAATTTCTAACTCCCAGCTACTGTTTATGTATACGTCATTCTCAGCTATTATGTTTTACACTTATTTCTACCAATTTTGATTTTGAATTCCCCATCCCTTTATCTATGTGGAACCTCTGTATGCACATGTATACCGTACACATCTTTGAATCATTGTCTCAGAGTGTAGGGTTTGATTTTATATCTTTGTTGTTGTCTTACACTGTACATCTGGTATAAAGTAAAACAAAATGCATTTGCAACACCCAATGTGTTATTGACTTTGTCAGTACTTGACTTGTAACTCAAGACAAAATCATCAACATTTACTCAAGAGACAAGAAGATGTGCTGACAGGTGCCACACACGTCAACTTTGACAATTTTCACCTTACATGCAAAGAGTTAGCATTCAAAAGAATTGCATTGCTTTGCACATTTTGTGCTTAATTATGCTGATGATAGTAACAACAATTAATCCTCTTTCTACCAGGCTCCATAGCCAAACCATAGAAATAAATACCGCACTGGATCACTTTTGGCACTGTTCACGTACTTGATAAAGTCAAGAAACACAAAAATAGTGGAGAAATAATCTCAAAATGCAGGTTCAGAGTCATTTGTTACAGTTACAAAGATCCTGACATGTTTACTTAGTAGCATTGTCCAGTTTTTGGCATTGCTCACCATTAATGCTGATTAGGTGTAATTAGGGTTAATGCATGCATTGTTATCAGTAGCTATACTATCACTTTGTGAATAACTTTTAATGTCTTGTCAACACCCATCCAACCGGAAACCAGTCCTCTATGAGAAGATAATAACTGGAGTTTTAAAATCTTAATTTCATATAACTAAGATAAGTTTAAGCATGTGCTGTGAATTGATATTTCATAAATTCTGATCCATGTTGTAGATTTTGGCAAAACTTCATTGAATCATATTTTGTTAAGGAAAGTGTTGTGAATAATTTGTTGTATCTTTGCATGTAGAAGTATTTTTCCACACTTGCACATTGAACATTCATTCTTTGCCTTGATTGTATTGAAATTAATATTACTCTTCACATCAGCTGTTCTGCGTATCCACTTGAGATGTTCATGTTCTTCCTCTCATAACATTGCATTGCGTAATGCCAGCATCAGCAAAGCACAGAAGTACACGACCCAGAAAGTAGTAGCATGTATTGTCACTACAACGCAATTACTTGCTTGCTATTCAGCTGCATGTGATCTTCCGCTTTTGGTAAAATGCTTGCATACAGGTCTGCAAAATCGCTCCTTTTTGCATCAGAGGTAAGTGTCAACCAAGCTGTAAAATTTAATAAGCCAGGGCACCTTACTTTCAGTAATAACATGCTAAAGAACATATCTGTCACACTTGCTTGGAAATTTAAATCTATAAATCTTCATCGGTTGATGAATATTGGCATTAAATTTTGCATAAGATCAAAACTTGACTGAAGAAAACGTTTTCAGCATTTAGATTTACCAGAAAATATATGGTACTCGTCATATTTTTAGTTTATACTGAACTGATTGTAGGAAATGTCTACTTTCACACAAGTCTGAATTTGCATTTTGCTTTCTTGTTTACACTTTTTAAGTATCAAGTATCCAATGCTCTCATAGATTCAAGGGTGAGCATATTCATTAGCCCAAGCTCACAGGCTAGTTTGGCTCACAGGCTGGTTGTTTTAATTGTTAGAACTGTAGGTTTTTACATCTCTTAACATAAATAATGGATTAGTTAGTTATTTAGCTGGTAATTAAGATGTTGACAAGAAGGCATTGCCAAATAGAAACTAAAGTTCGGCTACTTATCTTTTTTCCAGCCTTGAGGATCTTAATTAAAATGGTTTTTCTCAATTCAAATTCATAAAGATGGTTCACTTTTACTTGTGAATTCACTTTCAAGAACTATTATAGTTCACTATCAATATTCTATATTTCTATCATGCATTGACTTTTTCCCTTTTCTCGCCAGGGACTGCATGTAACTTTGAATCTGGTCAGTGTGGATGGCAAAACTCTCTGGGTGATAATTTCAATTGGACCATGGGACAGGGACCATCCTGGTCAACAAACACAGGTCCAACAGCAGACCACACACTGAAAACTGCTCAAGGTAAATAATTAGTCAATGTACAGTGGATATTTTGCGGAGTTTATACTGGATCTTGCCAAAAAGTTGTGATGAACGTCATTACGAAAAGAAATCCTGTTTCTAGGAAACAAAATTCTACACATTATTGTACAACCAACTAATTTATATCCCCTTTCATTTCAGAGCTTCACACAAAAGTCAACATTAAAGGGACAAAATTGGCCATTTTTCATGAATTTTGTTTGATACAAGACACTTCTTATATTGTTTGATGTATTGAAAGATACTGAATGAATGGGTGACCATGCATATATTCGACCCTGGTTTTAGACATGATCAATGAAACCATCGCGAAAATGAATTAATGGTCATGACCATTAATTCATTTTTGTGATGATTTTGTTTATTGTGTCTAAAACCGGGGTTGAATGTATGCATGGTCACATTTATTCAGTATCTTTCGTCATGAAAAATGGCCGACTTTGTCCCTTTAATTCTACAGAATAAAATACAAAGTTCTCCGCAATTTTGTAAGTCTTTCTTTTTCATCAATGATGTGGTTTCAAAGCTTGTAGGAAAATGTCACCAATACAGGAAGAAATATGGGCCACTGTTCATATTTTGTCGGTTTTAATTTTTTGGATACTAGTGAATTCAAGCAAGATATTACCAGGTGATGATTGAGTTAGCTTATGCACAGTCCCTCTATCCACCGGTCTGGAAACGTGGCTGGTTTCTTTGTGACACTCCGTGATATGAACAAACACACGATTCACACCTTAAACAAAGGACACTGACAGTGTTCAACTGGCCGTTATATCGATGTCGCTACCCCCACGATCCTATGACAGCCGCAATGTGATCGTTCAAAAACATGACGTTTGTGGGTTGTTATTTTCAGAATATCACAAAACATTACAACTTGTTCCCTTTAGAAACACTAAACAATTATTTTTTCATTAAATTGGTAACGTTGCCCCTCTAGATAAAGCTTGAAAGGGACCACACATTATGGTTGCATTATGATCACAATCGAAAAACAAAATGGCCACGCACTGTTCGCAAGTGTCATGGACTATCGCCCGAAATCAAGAAGACAGGCAAAATCAGCTGAATATTAACATCGACAGCTGAGTAGTTCATTACCAAACTTGTTATTGTGTTGACATGATAGCATTTTGTAAAAGGTATTTACTGTGCCTGAGCGCGAGCGTACGTATCGAGAGTTCGCCATATTGACGCTATACATGGGAAAATATGCGAATAAAATCTACGTGCATTTCTCAGCAGTTGTCGTTCCTATTCTGCTCAGTTAACAGACATAATTTCACAGAATATTACACAGAAAACATATTTAGATCATATTTGGAGGCACTGACTACTAGCATTGCAAGAGAAAGGGACGGCAAATTTTCCGGTGTGTTTCCAGCCGTGCCTGAGCGAGCGTACGTATCGAGAGTTCGCCATATTGACGCTACATGGGAAAATGTGCGACCACACAACTAAAATCTACATGCATTTCTGCAGTTGTCTTTCCTATTCTGTTCAGTTAACAGACATGATTTCACAGAATATTACACAGAAAACATATTTAGATCATATTTGGAGGCACTGAATACTAGCATTGCAAGAGCAAGGGACCACAAATTTTCCGGTGTGATTCCAGCCGTTGCTTGTGCTACGTACGTCAACACACTCGCAGCGGTCAACCCCAGAAATTATCGCACACTATCATCATTACGATGGGATAAGGATCACGAAAAACACACACCGGTTTCAGGATATGATAATTTCTGTCTTCGTGTCGTAGATAGACGCAGAGAACACTTAATAGAGCGCCAAAAACAGCCAAAATTCGAGAAAAGCGTACACACAATCGGGGACTATGGCATGCAGGACAAACCCAAGCTACGCATTATCACGTGACTGGCCCTCGTATCGCGGTTCGGCTGTGCGGTCTAGGTGATTGACACCTTTTACAATAGGCGTTTCCAGACCGGTGGATAGAGGGACTGTGGCTTATGGTATTAATTTGTCGAATATCTCTTTCATTTAGGATTAGGAAGGTGTCCTTGCCTCCATTTTAAATCAACTTAAGCTTGTTGAGAGTGTAAGATATGCTAACCACCTGCGAGTCCATTTTGACCTGAAAACTCATATACTTATATGTACATCTAAATGTACAATGGAATTTTTACTGATTGGTGACAAGTGCAGTGGAACTGTCAATTGCATGTCACCATATTTTCACTCTAGACTAATATCACTATGCCATGACACCTGCTTTGGCCTTTGTTATCAGCTAGCATGGTCTCCAAATGACATCAGTTGCTTTACCATTTTTGTAGAGCAGTTATATCTTAATATCTTGCACCCTAAAATCTTAGGAAGTGCTATTCTAAGTCATATATATTTGTTCTGCAGGTCATTATATGTATCTGATGACGAACACGCGATACACCTACAAAGGGTTCAAGGCCCACTTGCGCACTTTGGCCTACCAGCACAGTAGTCCCAACTGCAAGCTAGAATTCTGGTACCACCAGTTTGGCACCACCGTGGGATCACTGTCCATCATAGTGAAATATGGAAACCACCAATCCAAGAATCTCTGGACAAAGGTCGGTAACCAAGGTAACCTGTGGCAGAAAGCTGTTGTTACCATCGGCCAATGGGAAGAGTTTTCATTGATCATTGAAGGAGTACGTGGCACAAGTAGCTATGGAAATATTGCACTTGATGACTTTAGATTCATCAATTGTGGTGACAGTAAGTTTAAGTTTTATCATGTGTCTCTAACTAATTTTCCAACTCAAATGTCAGTGATTTGCTGCTTGTCAGATAGGTGGAATGTTTATCAGCATCTGTCTGTAGCGCTGATCGCAAATGACGTCACTGTTTCTCTCATTAATATAAATAAATATTTTCTGCATAAACAATGAAAATAAAACCTGCTAGTGTTAATTCGTATGAATTTATGGTTCAAACTACAAGCTTTCAACAACAGTTGCGCATACAACAATACCATTTGTCCGAATTTCAGGCAGCGTTGTCTGAAGTCGCATACGTGCAGCTATATTTAGTAACAAACCTGAAATCACGATCAACACTATTGATGTTCCCCACTAACTTGACTTTTGTCACCAAATTGATGCACAGAAAATGTTCAGATTTGGTGTATAGTCTCTAGGGATTACCTGACTATCTCTTAGAATGGCAAATATATATATATATATATATATATATATATATATATATATATATATATATATATATATGGAATAATACTACTGGAGATAATCAGTCTACATTGATTCTGTGACCACATTTGAAGTCCTCATTAAAGTAATATCTATGTCAGTACATATTAAAAGCAAAACACTTCAAAAAAGTTCTACACTTGATCACAATATTTTATTTGTATTCACAGCCTCCTATGAGCGGCCCTGTGATTCTGCCACAGAATTCCAGTGTACTACAGACAGACGCTGCATACCAATTCACCAGCGATGTGATTATAAAAAAGACTGTACTGATGGATCTGATGAAAATAAGTGTCGTAAGTTAATGTAGAAGAACATTTCATTAATGGCCAAATTAAATCTATACAAAATTATATTCCGATTTTAAAAAACTTAGAACGCTGTAAATTTTTCGTATTCTAAGAGTTTTACAGGGCTTGACAATTTTTTTTCCAGTTCACTTGTCCATCGGACAAGTGGATTTTCAATTTCACTTGTCCTCTCAAAAATTTTACTTATCCTCCATTTGTAATAATCAAGACCAAAATACTTGCGACAAATTCCGTAGTGGCTTTCAGGGCTTTCTTATTTTGGTAATTTTCGCCGATGTTGATGCCGATTTTTCTCAAAGGTTACATTGAAGTAGGCCTGCGTACGGTCTGTGTGTTCCCGGCTTTATACAACCTCCACCCACAAGAGGCCGATTACACCAGGAATACACAGACCTGTACACAAGGCTAACAGAACATTGAATTTGAAGGTACATATCATACATCAGCTGCCCGTGTTTGGCAAGCATAGGCCTAAATGCCGTCGTAAAAAAATTGGTCAGTGTCTGTCGCTGGTCGTCGTCATTCAGTTCACGCATTGCGAGTGCATGCGATAGGGGTGTTGGCAAGTGAAACCGTATCGGGCTCAGCGGGACCCACAGAATTTCCACAATTATTGTCCCCGTCAAGATCTCATCTGCGATGCGCCAAACAGTCCAAGCGGTTGACTAAACTCGTGAGACCTTATCGATTCAACGCAAAACATGTCGCATCCGTCAAGAAAAGCATTTCGCTTGGTTTGGCCATGGAGGTAGTCTCTTCCTACCTCCATGGTTTGGCAATGGTGGGGTATTTGAGACACGACGTACAGAACATTTTGGAACCGTCATATTTCAACCAAGGCCACTGTGCTTTCCATTTCGGGAGATAACATCTACGGCGTTTTTCCTCATCATAACGCTTATCAGCTTATGTTTAGATCTTTTGTCAGAAACATCGTTCTAATCATCACATCAACTCATCATCAGCACGCTGGCCCTCGTTGTGCCGTCGTAAATCATCACAACGTCGTTTCTCAGAGTTACACAATGCCCATCGTCGTAAACTACGCGCCTCTTTACGGCAACAGCTTTGCTTGATTTTTGCGTAGGTCTGCGGAGCGGAAATTACGCTCTGGCTCGCGAAAATGCACAATGCCTTGTTTGAGTTAGTGGAAATATTACCGTAAAATACTCATATTTACAGCGATCACTCCACAAACTATCTGCCAACAATGTTCGTCTACCTCGCGAGGCCGCATAAATGATTTTGAAGTACTGCACGGTCGATCGCCGATAAGCAATATGATTGGGTTTTGCAATTTTTTACCTAATTTGTTGGGGCAGAGCAGTCAGCATACAACAAAGAAATGCTGTTTACGCCAAATTTTAAGCGACTTTTTTAATTTAGACGATGAAACAATTTCATATCGATCATCAAAAAATTGCAATATTTTGTGAGTCGGCAAGTGAATCGCAGAAGAATGTCACAATTGTATCTAAAAAAAGTCAGTGATTGATATTATTTTTGTGTGAACGACAACGCAAATCAGGCGACACATGCACAAATCGCAACTTAGGTTCGTGTTGATTGCGCCAGAAGTTGTACAAACAGCTTGTCCGGCGGGCGACCAGATTTTATTTTTTACTTGTCTGAACGTAAATTTCACTTGTTCCGGGCGTCGGGCGATAGGAATTGTCAAGCCCTGTTTTAAATGAGCCTCCACCGCACTGCTTGGTTAATCAAAAAAGAATTGTGCAAATTTGCTAGTCTGAATATCTGTCTTGAGGAACATTCTAACTTTATGTGGTAATGTATTTATCTAAACATAATATTCAAATCATGGATCAGAACAATGGTGAAAAAGCTCCAGAAAGAGAGAGGACTATTTGTCATATGTGTTCACAATAACTCCTTCCACTGTACATCTTGAGCTCTGACACAGCACAGTGAGGAAATTTTTATATGATTTATACAAGGTTCAGTTTATAACAAGATATGGCAATTTCATCTGTCTGCCTCCCTCCACCCCCTCCACCCTCCATTTCACAGGTAAGAGCACAGGCGACCCAATAGGTTCTGAGTTTTTCACACTGTTTTCTCTATCATTTTCTCTTCTTTCTTCATGCTCTGAATGATCGGAATAAATAAAATAAATGGTTTATATAACCTAACCTAGCCTCTGTGACTCTTTATTATTTTACACTCCATTACAAGGACGTATATCTCTCATACACACATGCTGTAATTAATTAGTCAACACAACTAATTATGCTAATCCGTGGACTTATCAGAGGTTGGTCAACATCGGAAAGATAGTGATGTTAATGAAAAAGGAGAAGGTATGAAGATCGTGGGAAACATGTCCCGAGGACATCCGTAAACCTAGTGGACGCTTATATATTCATGATATGCGCAAACAAACACTGCTCATTATTCAAAAATAAACGGGAAGTTAGATCGAAAGGAACGCTGGAAACGCGCATGCTTTTCGTTGCCAAGCGCCAAATTCTAACATAACTAAGCAGACATGGTCCTGCTCCGTGTAACAAATGCCACCCAGAGAGTATCGACCGACCAAGCAGAAAAAGATCGCCGGAGTTGCCGTTTCATGAGTTTTTCAACAAAATTATATAGATGTATGCTTCACGTCGTCGTTTTCTGCGAGTGTATATACCGAGTATAATTTACAAACGCGTCGTGATTCAAGGCACAATGGTGACACATTAGCAGGAGCACACACTGGAGAATTTTGGCCAGCACTGTGAAATTTTTAAACCAGTCACCTTCATTTCTCTGCACTCGCTATTAACTCCATGTCTACCGCTAACATATCGTTATTTTCTGTCTCAAAGTACGTACCAGCAATAGGCCTTTGACGTTAAGTTGGTTGTTTTCTGGTATACGGTAGCAACCAAGCTCATGATTAGAATGACTGTACGGCGTCAAAGAGTCGCCGGTTTCTTTTTTCGCATAATAAAAGAGAGTTGGTCGCTACGTGGAGCTATAAGTTTCTAGCTCCATGGTCGCTACTAGTCTAAGGAATTCATCGATTTTCATCGTGTCTTATGCTCAGCAAAATTCCCGAAAGAAGCGGCGCACGGGCTATAAAACTTCGTTTGTACTGTTAGGCTAGCTTTGGGTCCCTAGCTGTGTGTTTTCGGACGGGATTTCTGCCTTTTACAGCTGGTTTTCACTTTAACGTCACCACCACAGCCATGGGAACGTCAATGTTCTGCCCGACAGCACGCTTGTCGCAACTTTGTTTGTCGATATTTCGAAAATTTTCCAACCAATTGCCAACACTCATCGACAACATGGTTAGGCCTATTAGGGCCTACCACTACCAGAAATCCGCTCAAAAATCACCAAACTATCGCAGTTTTTCCAGCTTTTTCCGACATGACTACTCGCAGACCGTTCTTTTTCTGGCGTACAAGCGATTGACGAGGCTCAGAGCAGCCCGTCACTAAAGTCACCTGAGCGGTGACCTCGCAACATCGAAACACAAACTGACATCACCGATGATGTCGGCCACTACGTTAAGAAGCCTGTGAGAATTTTTACCAGCACTGTGAATTTTTTAAACCAGTCACCGCCATTTCTATTCACTCGCTATTATCTCCATGTCTGCCGGTAACATATCGTTATGGAGAAGTTTAGTTACACGTAATGATTACGTTCCATCATCAGCTGATCAGTGATACCCATACGTCGCGTACGTGTAGAACATATACGTTCGGAACGGCAAACAACACCTCTACACGTACAAAATGTAGTCATAATTACGTGTAGTATTTTTAGATTATTCTTGATGATTTCCGCGAATTTAGACAAGAAACCTTGTAAACTATCATGGAAAACATCTTTGATATCATAATATTTCGTAGAGTTTGCACCAGCGCAAGAAGTACTTGCTATATGATTTCCTTACATGAACGAAATGTTGTTGTCTCATTCACGATGCTGAAGTTATTTTCGTATTCGTTTTCGTATTCGTTTTCGTATTCGTATTCGTATTCGTATTGGAGTCACTGACAGAAATTGTTATTTTTAGTCCAGGTTTCAGGTATGAAACGTGCTATATACGATATTTACTGAGGTTTAAATATTGTGATAATTTGATTCGTAATTTCATCTGCCAAATTTGGTTAAATTTACATAAATTTGCATTTGTAGATTTTAAAGAATTTTGTTCACTTCATTTTATTTGGAAAAAATACTTAAAATCGGTTGGGATCTGGTAAGGCAGCATCTTTGCTTGCCAATGTCTCTTGACCGGGCAGCTGGATGCACCCCTAAATCAGGTGGTCAGTGCCAAGTAATGGGACTCGTGAGAGCGGATGCAAAGGAACTGCCCTGGACTGTACCATTGTTTTGCGGGGAGGGCAGATTTTTGTGAGGCGCTGCAAAACGGGTGACTGTTGAAAGCTATGATGAACGGGGGACTGTCTAGGACAACCATCTGAATAAAAAATATGAAAATTGTTATATCCGGTCATCCTTTTGGACTCACTTTAGAATGATCATATCCCTTTACAATTTTGTATTTCAAGTATTTTACTTGATTTTGATATGGCTCTACGTAGACCTGAAATAAATTATAATAACGATACAATACAATACTTTACAAAACTCAGGGAGTGCGGTAAGGCAAAAATTACAAAATTGCAAGTTACGACTAAGTTGTACGTGCTGCTACAAGGGAGAAAGTAACATAAATCAATGACAATAGGTAGTTTATCTTTCAGAGTAAAGATGTGAGCAATATTATACATAAAACCGGACCGACCGATAATTCATGTATTACATTCAATCAGGGCTCAAAGTAGCGACCATTTTCAGTAGCATAGGCGACCAAATTTTATGAGATTGCGACTGAATGTTTTTCAAGACATTTCTCCATACCATATACGTGATCAAATACAACATATATTCGCTCAGTGTTCACGGAGCATTGTCCTGAAAGGCCATGACCCCAAAATACGCATTGAATAAGCATAGCCGTTGAGCGGAGTTACTCAAAGGTTTGAGCGCGTTCTCTCCTCTGCACAGCGCTGCCAATGTGTCTGCTGATGTTATCTTGAATGATCTGTCAAAATATCCCATGAATTTAATGATAAATTTTACTACAATCCAATCAAGTATCAGAAGCAGTTTTAGTGCTGTCACATCATTTCAAATGAACCAATCATAATCCCAGCATAAAATGTCATCAAAATGTAGCTGACAAGGGAAAACAAGCAACCAGTAACTGCAACATGTTTCATGCGTTCACGTGCGTAATGAATATTTGCGTTAGTGGCACGTGACCGGCTAGACCATTTCCGGAAATCGTCCTTTGGAGAGCAGATCAAAGCATCGATTTCATCAAGCTTGGACTGGATTATCCTGTTTCATAAAGGTTTTTTTTCAGCTAGATCTAAATAGCAAGCAACTTTGTTGAAATATCATGGCAAATCTGCCGGGTAGCGACTGCAATTATGTAGAACCATGGAGGTAGTAGAGAACAGACCATGGATGGGACTGTGGCGATGACCTCAATGACCCGAGCGAGTTCGATACACGCCACAAGTACCGCTGCGATATCATAGCTAGGATTAAATGCGCATATACGTTTGAGTTTTGTTCTCTTGCCTACAAAGTATCTATCGAAAGTTGATAGTTGCTGCATTTCTATTCAGAGTTTTTGTTGAAAAAAGTAGCTATCTACGGCTAGCGGCTTAATTGGTCCCCCAAAATAGTACTGCTGAAAGTTTTTGGAGTGACCTGCAGAACGGAGTTGTAGAGCTGGGCAAACTGCGTAACACTAAAACTGGATCGCACAGTAACAAATGACGTTGCTGCGAAAACGAGCCCTGCCACTCCTTGACGTGTTCTGCTGCACTCGAGCTCCAATGACCAACCTACCCGAGTGGTAGAGGCTACGGATTCGCAGCAACAAATGACGGAAACCGATCGAGCCAGTAGCGACAGCTACTAGACTAGCTGAAGTCTATTTATCATAGAGTACAGGTATTTCTCGATATTTCGCGATACAATTAATTTCCATGCATTCTGGTGTATCTTATCATAAAGCAAGTTGATCAACATGTTCTGGCAATGACAGTTGACGCAGAGATGGGCCATACTGAAATAAGGACTCTGACAACAGCGCACACATTAATTTAATCTTTATTAGGGAAACAAATGTACCGATCGGGACATAGGCCTATGATACCATTTTATTCATCTCGTTTTCTTTTATGACGCTTTTCCACATCATATGAGATGATATTTTCTTTGCGACAGCAGTCTAAATATAGCATGTCATCGACTTAGGGGCATGCGATAACGTTGAGCCCTGCATTCACTGTCGTTATGACGATCACTTTCTCAGGATATCAGTTTAAAACAAGAAAATTACCTTTTAAGTTTACAACTCGTCAAATTGGGCGGGTCAGCTAAATTTCCATTATCGATACTAATGATGTCAACAGAATGTTTAAGTTGGTTGTTGTGATAAAGTTAATACGAAAACGAATACGAATACGAATACGAAAATGATGTTTGTTTAAAAAATCTTTCCTCCAAAGACTACTACTGGCCCACAGGCGCTAATAGCTTGGTAGTCTGCTAAATAGATCGATTTTCGGCTCGATCGATCGATCCCGTGTCAGTTTGCCCGCCACTGTAACCTAGTGAGTATTTTGGTTACAATGGCGCGCATATCGACTACGGATCGATAGATCGAACCGAAAATCGATCTATTCAACAGACTACCAGCTAAGGAGTGCCTGTGTACTGGCCGTTTGTTTTTAAAATCTCTCCTCTAATTATACCAACGATATCTTTCAATCTAGGGCCTAAAAAGATTGGATCTTTTTCAACTTACATTCTCAAATATTGAAGTATTGATAAATTGTCATATAAAAAGTACTGTAAGTTCTGTAAAGACAGAACTTTTATATAATACGTACGAAATTTGGACTAAAAATAAAAAATTTTGTCAGTGACTCCAATACGAATACGAATACGAATACGAAAACGAATACGAAAACGAATACGAAAATAACTTCAGCATCGTGTCTCACTCCACTTGTTATCTGACGCCGCCCCAAAGAGTTCTCCAAAACATATAAAAAACTGTATCAAAGAAAATCGGCGGATTTAATTCGAGGATACGAGCTAGAATATTCCTCATATAAAAATTAATGTTTCTTAAAACTTAAACGAATTTCCAATGTCTGTGAGAAAAAATACAGCAAAATTATCGAGAACGCACAGCTAAACTGAAAGGCAGACCACCGTCCGTACACCCACGGACGGCGGGCAGGCAGAACCTTAGCAACACCATTCGATTGAGAGAACCACGCTTAACCACACGAACTTTGACCCTAGTCAAAATCAGACTTGTCCCTGGGAAATATGTTTACAAGTTTGCCCACATATAAACAACGTAAAGGTCAAAGGTTTCAACTTCCGACTTCCTGCTTTACGGATGTCCTCATGCCATGAACTGCACGCAAGGCACTGGCAGGGTTTGCACTGTTCGCGACCATTTTAACGTTTGAAATAAGAGTAGCTGGCTCTCCTCGGCCATCGAAATACATTGGCTGCAGTAGATTTTGGATAAATGGTAATGACTGGCCGCAATTTGGTAATTTCTGGACACATTTCAGGAGAGCTTCTTACCTTCCCGTTTTAGTAACCATTCCTATCTTTCGCGATGTTGACCAGCCCGTAAAATCCTGATAAGTCCACGGATTAACATAATTAGTTGTGTTGACTAATTAATTACAGCATGTGTGTATGAGAGATATACGTCCTTGTAATGGAGTGTAAAATAAATAAAGAGTCACAGAGGCTAGACTAGGTTATATAAACCATTTATCAGCGTTTCCGTTACAATTTCAAAACATGCGTACGATTTTACGCAACTGAGTTTTTTATTGCGTAAAATGTATTCAAAATGCGTACGGTAGGAATCAGTATCTGAAGTGAGCTGGGCAGTCTTTTCTGTAGAACTTGGGGGTTTCCTGTAATGCGCATGCTGTATTAACAAAAAACAACAACCTGGGGGGCTTCAAGGTGAAGCTGAACGTTTGCCATGCTGCGATGCATGTCCCGTATATGATCGTTGAGCAGCCCAATGAGTTCATGTTCAAAGAAAATACCTCCTGACTACGAAATTAGTGTTTTCAAAGGGCCAACAAAAAGCAGATACTGTTCAAAGTCCAGCGGGACCTCTCAAGAATGCAACCCCGACAAATGGTCACCCGTAAACACTTTCCAAATAACATGCGACGTAATGACCATTAACTGTATTGTGTTACCAACAACGTAGACTCGATCGATTCTCGAATTTTTTGCATCTGTAGTGCCATTGTCTGTACAGAACTGATTGACATGATGTTTTGTGATGATGAAATACAATGTTGCATAAAGTGCTGGGGTCTGTTTAAGTTACAATGTTGCAATATCATGATAAATGTCACTTGCAAGCAGGTGCATATGTTCTATTTTTGTCCTGCATTGAACCACGTTCAGGCAATGAAGTACGGGCCCGGGCCAAGTACGTCGTGTCATTGGGCGGCATTTCTCAATGCGTATTTGTTTACGCAGTCATGATTTTTTTTGCGTATTTCCGAACAATTTTGCGTAAAATACGCAGGATTTTGCGTTAACGGAAACACTGTTATTTATTCCGATCATTCAGAGCATGAAGAAAGAAGACAAAATGATAGAGAAAACAGTGTGAAAAACTCAGAACCTATTGGGTCGCCTGTGGTAAGAGTCACCCTCTTTCATCTGTAGCAGCTATTCCACCTCACTGCCAACTGAAGATAACTGTACGTGCATTTTTGTTTTCCATCAGTCGTGAAACCAGGTGACTGCCACTGCGACATGCCCACATCAACTTGTGATTGGGAACAGTATGAAGATGATGACTTTAACTGGGAAATTGGAAAATTGACACCAAGTAATTCTTCAGGTCCTTCCCTTGATCACACCACAGCCAATGCATCTAGTAATAGTAAGTATTGACCTTACATGACCTATAAGAGTTAACACTGACCTCAAATGACCTACAAGTTCAGTTGCCAACAATAACATTGGGGGTTTCACACATACAGGCCAAGTTATTGCCAAGTTAGGCATTAGGAATTTGAATATGAATTTTGCGCTGGAACATACAAGTGCATTTCACAAAAGGAAGACAATACTAAAAAAAAGCTTTTAAAAATACAGCTTATAGAAGCTTTTTGCTTATTACGAAGTTTTAGAAAAATTTTTCTCTTTCAGTTTGCGTTGCTGGTTTTAAAGTTTAATATCAGACAAAATGAAATATTTCCAATATGCAATATTCTTTTTCATTATTCCACACATTTACTGTATAGCTTCTCCTTTGAAATCAGTGTATAAGTTGATTCAACCTTCTCTTACGTTACTGTCTTTTATCGCATCTACAGGTCAGTTTTACTACGTAGACAGTGTCAAACAAATACGAAGCTACATGGCCAGAATTGCAACACCAAAGTATGCAATGTTTCCAGCCAGTAAAAATCTCTGTACACTAAGATTCTTCTACCACATGTATTCCAAGATTGGCGGCATGGGAATGCTTAAGGTAACTTTGAACTTTGAACTCTGTCAAAGGTCAAATGCATCATGCACAGCTTATAGTTGTAATGTGACAATTTCTGTTTTTTTTCATTGCATAAGAAAATAGGAGTGATGTAGAACTTGAAAATTCCACTTATTTGCTGCTTAATTGAAGGACCGGATCTCTATCCAAAGAAAACAGATAACAGACTGTCAAGACTATGAAATAAGTGACTGAAAATCCTGTTCTTCTGCGTAATTTCCAGGTGTACACAGAGTCAAATTCTGCCAATGATCAAAGACTTTTGATGTGGCATAGAACCGGTGACCAAGGAAACCAGTGGAACTATGCCAAGGTTATCATAGGCAACCCACATGAATACAGGGTTGTGTTTGAAGCCGTCATGGGTGACAAGTACGGTTCAGATATCGCTATTGACGACATTACATTTACAGTGTCATGCTTGAATCCAGGTGAGTGATAATCTTTTTATTTTTGAATTTAATCCTTTCACAATCACTCCTAAGGTCCAAAAGAGAGTTACCAGAATGAGGTAGGATCTATTTTGGGGAAAATATGGGTGGACAGTAAGTATTTATTTCTGTCACATTTTTAAATCCACATTATATTTAAAGTTTGAACAGTACAGGGGAAAGTGTTGATACTGTGTTAGGTAAAATGGTCTTTATCGCTAATAATGTGAAACATTTATGTGAAATTGTACATGGGAATTGCTGTGGAAGTGAACCCTGTGATTGCACATCAGTAAATTGCTGACATCTTCCTGTTGATTAAATACAAGTGATAATTTTCTGCTCTTCATGCCAACTAATAAGCCTTGGCTTCAATCAATCAATGCAAATTTGCATAGATTCATATATACTGGTAGTGTGGGAATTTAAACCATGATAACTTACAGAACATAATTAGCACTTCAAAATTTTGATGATGTGCTCTTTGGTGGCAAGATGTGAAAATTTATAAATTGTTTCCGATCTGTAAATACAGATGACCGGGTCTCTTTAACCAACACCAACATTGTAATGAATATTCAGAAAAGCTGCAATGAGGGTTGTCTCTGCAAATAAAGTCTCAGCTGCCTTGATGCATTTAGTATCTTCAGCAAATTTTAATTCTGGTTAGATTTAAATTGTATTTTTACAAATGTTTAAATTACTACAGCACATAAGTGCCATATTTCTTGATTGTTGCTGGATAACATTCCCTAAAATTCTGATTTCTTCACAGATAACAGCACTCTCATTCCACCTGGCTCTTGTGAACGCGACCAGTTTTACTGTGTTGGCGATAATCTATGTATTCCGTATTCTTGGGTCAACGATGGCAATGTAGACTGTCCAACGGATTGTTATGATGAAGAACCATACCGCTTCAAATGTGGTAAATTGCACTTTTCTCTTCTCTTTTCTTTGTTGGTCATTCACAATCACAACACAAGTTCAAACTTTCTGTACTTGTAACGATGAAAGACATGATATATGCCCATAATCTTGTTGAGTTCCATGAACAGGACAGGTATAGAAGTAAAGTGTGGCAGTGCAAATCTGAGAGAAGTGGTAGAGATCAATGAACTATTGATTACAATTGCTGTATGATTTAGAGCAGAATGAATAGAGAGATTTGGGAATGAGAATAGCGTAGATTTTATCTTTAGAGGACCAGTGTGATGAACTGATCTTTGACTGAAGTTTTTGTAGCTATATGTGGTTTGAGAGAAATGTGACACAACCAAGATAATAGCCAAGAGCGTGATACATGTAGTGGAATTTCTTGATTGTGGAAAAGATCAATAATATTCTGCTTAGCAGACACCATAGCACACTCCTTGTTTAAATATGATTGCATCAGCAAATGAACATCATTTAAAATGAACAAATAGTAGTTCATTTTTTATGATCATTATCAACACAGCTGTGATGATAGCTTGCAAGATGTTAGTCTCAAACAGTGAAGTCAGCAGTGAAAAAAATTTACAATCTTACATTTAGGACAATGTCAAAAATATGATATTAGTTTCTATCCTCGTTTATTTAATATGTATTTATTTTTTTTCATCAGAATTGGCAAATCCTCAAGTAGGCGACAGCTCATCATCATCTTCCAGTAAGTACTTAAAACAATGATGTTACAAATTTCTTCCATTCATCAAAAGGAACACTCAGCAAATCTGTTGACTGTATAATTTTAAAATGTTTGATATTTTATGACTAAGTTGGCAAGCTTTCATTCCATTGTGCCCGACTTGGTTGTCTTCCACTACAATTGTCATCAAATTTTCTGACTGACCGAAACAGAACAAAATTTTTACAATTTACAGCATAAGAAATACCACTCAGTTAATTCTATTAAATTTTTGTTTTAATAGATGCTGGAGTTATCGCCGGTGGTGTTATAGGTGGACTCCTAGCTGCTGCACTGATTATTCTTCTGGTTGTGTTTGCTGTCAGAATGTACAGAGAAAAGTAAGTCATGACGATAAGTAACATCAGTAACCTTTGACCCCATCATCTGAGTACACTTGTCCAATAACGTCAGTGCTTACACTCAGCTGATACATTAAATTTTATGTTTTGCAAGCTAGATTGGAAATCAAAGCCTACCTTACAAACAAGGCCCATACAGCATGATCGAAACTCAGAGCAGGCATCTAGAGAAATAGCTTGATACAGAAATTTCTTCATATGGTTATTCTCATCTTCCGCATCCTCCAATCACAAATCTCAATCTGTGAAATATACTGATTGAAAAGATCTGACATGGAATGTATCATTTTCTTTCCCATATTTAGGGGTGGAGCATCTTTCAATTTCAACTTCAACTTTAATTTTGGTAGAACACCTGATGACTAGGTATGTCTTTATTCAAAATATTTACAACCTCAGCGACTATCCCAGTTTTATTTGGAGTGTTTAATTGTGACTGTGTAGATTGATTTCATTTATACACTACGTGTTGTCATCAGAGTCACCTTTCAGAGAGTTAGAAGGTTATTATCACATTTTTGAGTATTTCAAATATTCCATATGTGACAAGTTTGAGGAAGAGCTTTCTAAATTGCGTGAATATTTTAATGGAAAAGTTTGGTTGAAAGTGGATAAATTGAAATTCTTCTTTGAATTTTTAGGTCTATTGCTCATAATCAAAGAGCTGCATGGACTTTGCCTTTCAAAAGTACTTTTAATGACCCTTTAACCCTTTGAGTGCTGTAATTTTTCCAACCAAAATTGTACTACCACATTTTACCAATTTTTATGATTTTTTTTCTGAAAATTCAGATAATTTTAGACCAAATGGACGTCATATTTTATTGGCTACAGTTTTTCATCAAAATTTTGGCAAAAATCAAAAAAAAATTGACTGTGTTATATTTTGTAAAGGTGAGAAAAATTGACGTTTGCGCTCAAAGGGTTACATCGGAACTTCTTCAGAAATCACTGAATGTCTCCTTTGTGTTTCATTTTCCTGTATACCAGTACGATACGCATCTCATTGTGAATTTTTCACAATACAGTTGCCTTTTAAAGCCTTAGGCTATTTATGGATCAATATTTGACTTCTCATACTCACAAACTGTACAAAAATTTAAAATCAAATTTTAATTTATTGCACTATTCAAAGGTCCGTATGAGTGAAATTGAGACAGGATTTGACTCTCCCATGGGTGATGTAAATGTAAGTAGTTTCTGATCAGCACTACAGTCATCTTTTTAGCAGGATAGTACAAGGAAGTTAAATTCTTGTTTATACAATTACCATTATCATCCTTGGAAGCATTTTAAACGATACATTGCCAAACTTTTTGTGGTGGTTATCTTCTTATAAGGAATTATGCGAAAGGTATTTTGCATTCAGTTTCATGGAGAATCTCAGCCCAATACTATTGTATGATAATTATAAAATCAGCAGTTGAAAAAATAGCAAACCTAGAAACTAGGGTGAGAAAGTCTATTAGCTATAAATAGTGTTTGGTTGTCTCCATAACCAGTATCAATAGACACTCTCAGTCAAGTTTGCTTGTCCTGCATAAACTCCGTATCATGCAAGTGTCTGAATATTCACAACTTGAAAGGACCCGTGGGATGGCAAATCACTTGTTTGAGGAAAACAGTCTGGTAATCCAAGATCTTAAACTGTTGCATTTGCTCATCCCACATGGAATAACTTGTGTACGAAAGGTAGAATGCTTAAGGGAAAACTATGCAGGCTCTAAAATATTTGCAGTTCTCTTCTGGTCTCTAGCGTGTGGGGGCTCTTGGCATAAGAAAAGTTTTCACTGTCTCAGTTTTTTGAAAGTCAAAAAGTTTAATTTTTTCCTCATTGAATTAATGCAGGGAAGAGAGACATTTTGGATTCCAAATATCAGTAAATGTCAGGTAATTTATTTCTCTAGTGCTAAAGTTTGCACGGTGACCCCCGATTTATCTTCTTGATTCAGTAAGAGTGTGGCTGAAAGTTTCATCGAGGAAAGTTTGAGCAAAAGATGAAGTCTTTCACTTTCAAGATGTGTACTACCTTAATAAAATTATTGGTAACACCTATCCACTTGAAGTCAACATGTTGTCTTTATAGGATGGTCATCAACCATACTCCCTGGATAATCCAATGTATGATGGAGATCCCACAACAGTGTCAACGGTACAGCTGAAGGACCAACCATCCTCACAGTCTAAAGCCTAATTGGAGGAATCAATCCAACAAACATGGAAACATCATGATGTCATATAAGTTCTTATAAGAGCCAACATGGAATCAAACTTGTCTTTTTATTTATTCAGAGTTGACACATGTACAAAGAACCATTTGGTTCACTATCGGAGTAAAATCTAACACATATATAATGAAACTGATATTATCACTATAGTTACACAGTGAAAATAAAGAAAAAGATGTAAAATTTTTTGTTTCTCAGCTTTTTGCGAAATTTTATACAAAGCTCCATTCCATGAGAGAAATAGACAGAAAATAGTGAAGTACGGTATATAACCATGTATGGCTACTCATTTGAGTTTATAACATCCAAAATTACAGCTGAGAATGTCAGCATAATGTATTCCTTGAACTGAGTATATTTACTAATAAGATAACCAGTTGGTGTGTGTACTGTGCAATACACGAAGATATATTTCAAAGATCCTTATTTGCAATTTTCCCTCAGTTGTGAAAAATTTGGCCTACACTAAAGTCTTACTTCTTCATAGAGCAAAATGTTCAACAAGTTGTGTGCTATATTTGAAAAAACAGACTATCCAAGATCTTATTTTTTTAATACGGTAAAGTCATGATTACCTTTCTTCGACCAAATCTTTTACGTATACTGTTGTACATATCGGAAATTTAAGATGTTAGAACACATTCAGAGTACTGGTATACGAAACTAACAATGCACCTCTTAAAGCAGAAACAGTGCAATTTCAAAAGTCAAAATGCGAGAGACATACAGATTACAGTTTTCATAGTACATGTATTTTTTCTTTACCCCAAATCAAGACTTCTTCATCAGCAGTATCGGACAACCTTGTGTTTTTTTTGAAAATAAATAAAGTGCCTCTAAACAATGGCTAATACGTCTCTTTTTTGCTCATATCATTGACTGTGTTCAGTTTATTTGCCTGTTTGTGTTTATTTAATCAAAAAATACAAAATAATTTGCATTTGGAATTCGAAACAGGTATGTAAAACACAAAATCACAGTTTTCTGGATTTCTTCTCTGTACATTACATGCACATATGGCATGTATTCTTTTTATCAGTGGGTATACTAATGTCATACATTTTGTTAAGTTTTGGTCACGGTGATGATTATTTGAGATTGATCATGCACATACCCATGTTATCTGTGTACTTGTGTCGTGGTTGTATTGAACAGTTCATATTTTGCAAGTGCTGACATTTCACAAATCCCAGATTGCATTCACACTAAAAGGTCTATAGGCCCTTTGCATTTACAAAGTTGCTGGTTTCATTTTTCTCAATCTTCATTTTTCTCAATCAGGTACATCATGTGACTTTGAGTCCGGACTATGTGGCTGGTTCAACGCCCTCAGCGACTCCTTCAACTGGACGCTGGGACAGAATTACACACCGTCCGTGAATACTGGCCCTTCTTCAGATCATACACTTGGCACTGATCTAGGTATGGATGGAAAATCTATGAAACATTCAGTTTTCTTCAAATCAGTTCATACAAAAGAAAAACATATATTTTGAGAAGCAATCTTTCTTCAGATGCCGAAAGTGTCAAATGCAGAAAATTTAAAATTCATAACAACAGCATGTAACTCTTAAATCATTGACACTCGTATGATGTACATCAGTAGACATGCTGTTATCTGGTGAAAAATTAGCGTTTTGTGATATGATATCACGTTTTGTAGCTATGCAATATTTTTATGTATCAATACGAGTACTTTATTGTTTATGTAAGATATGATTCATGATGAAGTCCAACACAAAAAATGATGAATGTAATAGTACATGTACCATGATTAAAGCTTGAGAAAATTTTGAGTTTTGTGCACAAGGTTTTTGTCATAGACAGACTGACCTATCTAAATCTTGCCTGTATAAAGAGAAAATGTGCCTTAATGAGAGACATTCATAGACTCCAAATTTTATAATTATGTACAGCTGTTACGGACTCATGAAAGTTGAACAGAATTTATTTTTCATTAAGCAGAAGTGTGCAAGAATGACAAGTATTGTGAATTTCATACATCGGTAAATCTGACTTTCTTTGATCCAAAATTTTATATGGCGATTCATGGTTATATGAGAGCTATTTGTGAATTTTACCTGAACTTCCAGGCAAGAAGGGGTTTTCCAAAACCCAAAGTATGACTAAAATTATAAATTTAATGTTTTAGATATACACTACCCAAAAGCACCGTTCATTTGCTTTCATCAGGTCACTATCTATACATTGAAAGCTCCCTGACTGGCCCCAAAGCACATCTACGGAGCCTTGCTCTCCAGCACAGCGGATACAACTGCAAACTGCTGTTCTGGTATCACATGTACGGGGAAACCATCGGCACTCTCTCTGTCTACATCAAGTATGCAGACCAAACTTCAGAACAGCTGTGGTCACTCTCCGATAACCAAGGAGATCAGTGGATGCAGGCCACTGTGGACATCGGACGACAGGAGGAATTTACTTTGGTCATTCAAGGAGAAAAAGGATCGAGTTATACCGGTGACATTGCTATTGATGATGTCGAATTCCAAAACTGTGAAGATGGTGAGTCCTTTTCTTTCCAAACCCTTTGTCACTTTTTGAAAAGGCAGCACTTAAATTACTTGATCTAGTTAGTACTTAATTATAATCTTTGGACTGCATGAAAGTGTTGAGCGAAATCGGTTTTCAAATTAAAGAGGAATGTTTTAACAAGGTTCTTATAAAGTAAACAGAGTTAAAGGATAATGTACGAAGTCAGCATGGACTATAAATTTCCTGGTATCTGCATCTGGTACTAGCAAGACTAAACCTCTTCACTATTTAATGTGATTTGTTCTTATGTTGTTGTTGACTCTTTACACAGTAATAGCGGGTAAGAAAGTCCATAATTTTTCCAATTTATGTTAAATTCATTTGCATATATTATTAGAATGATGATTAAGCAACAATTTTCCTCTGTCACACAGCAATTCAAGATGACATATGTCTTTTATTAGAATTTCGGATGTACAGTGGCAATGCACAATTAACAGTTACTGTATTAGTCATGCTGAATTTGGTTATTATGCACGAGTTGGGAGTGGTGTTTACATTCTTTGGATATGAAAGAAAATAGTTTTCCTGGGGGCCTTTAACTATATAGTCTATCCCTAATCCTAAAATGTCCCCCTAGGCTACTAGTGATGAACACAAAATGCTGTCTGTATCTATACTCTTCACCTGTACTGCATCTGTTTGAACACTTTCATCCTCTTAAGATTTTGTCTCTTCAGTTTTCATGAAAAGAGAGATATTTTATAATCCAAAAAATGTTAATTTTCTTACTATGTGTAATTACTTTTGCTTCATGAAAGATACATTCCTTTTCGCAGGACATGGCTAGATTTTAAATGTTAATCCTAAAAAGTTAAGGGTAAGCTAAATATTTAATTATTAAAAGATCCTTACTTTTCCCCTTTTCAGTGGCATATGTTAGGCCATGTGAGAAAGATAAAGAATTTCAGTGTCGAGATAAGCATTGCATTTTAATGGATGAAGTCTGTGATTATAAAGGTGACTGTCATGAATTATCAGATGAAGAAAATTGTGGTAAGTTGTGCTAACCAAGTCTTGTATTGTCATGATTAAATACTTTCGTTTGAAGTTGTTTTGTTTTCATTTGGTCTTCCATTGTTCTTTAAGATATATCACTTAGATTTATGCGTTTAATATTTCAAAGAGAGTCAAAAATTGGAAACTATTATGCTACTGTACGTATGTAAATTAAGTCATTGAAAATGCAAAAAAAAAACCAGAAAAATTTTTCTATCTGCATTTTTTAAGAAAACAATACAACATGTACTTCTCACAATTTTTTTTCTGGTTATCTGTACTGTCTTACACTTTTTAATTCATTTACTTGTGATTACCAGTCCTAAGGGTATCTTAATGTGACCTATAAAAAAAAAACAGGACTTACACAAAATTGGAGTAAAATTGAAATTTTGTCTTAATGAACAAGGATCTTTTAAGCTACCACAGCTGATCTGTAATTCTGTACTTTTCCTTTATTGTCTAGTTGTGAAACCTGGTGACTGTCATTTTGATGAACAGAATCCATTGTGTAACTGGGAGCAGGCAGATGATGATGACTTTGATTGGGTCGTTGGTCCATCAACTCCCAGCAACTCCTCAGGGCCAGACTTTGATCACACTGATCATATGGAAAATGGCACAATCAGTCTGTATAGTAAGTGAAATGTGGGCACTAACTTTTTTACTTTGCTCTCTGCTTTAAAATGACAATAGCTGTAACCGTTGATAATATTTCCATGATTCTTGTCGCAGAAAACAAGTAAAGTTACTCATTCTTCTCCGTACAGTATGTTGTATGTTACCTAAATAGTCATGACAACATAATGTGTTGTATACATCGTGGAAAATTATTGACTGATGAATTCTAGACTTATTCTTGACGGAAATTCAGTAATCAACAATAAATTTGGACATAGCACGTATACATATAGACAGGAACTTTTACATGTCTTTTGGAGTAGAACATGACTCTTTATATACAGAACAAAAATATTGAAGATTCATTGAAAGTTATACCAGCTATCTTTCAATAGAATTCTAAGTAGCTTTTAATAGAATTAGAAGTGGTGTACAGAGTTGCAGTGCATTCTGGGTAAACAATATACCGTTACTTCTTTCGTTGGTAAACTTTGGGACGGTTTGATCATCTGCAAAGCATGAAGTTTCACAACAGTCACTGCTTAACGTCAAAGAACGCCTTGCATTGACCAGAAATGTATTTTAATTTGTTGTAAAGATATGCCTTGGTTGGCTGGTTGCAAATGGTACCATGAAAAAAATTACCATGGCTTTACTGATATTCAAATTTTCCATTTCACAAAATTAGGACAGTGAATATTTTACTAATGCCAAGAGTTTCAAAGTGAGCCCACATGAGTTTTAGATCAGAAAAGTGTTGTAAAATTTTGTATATAATTTTGAAAATCTCCCCAATGTGTATCCTGTTTTAAATTCAAATGGACTAGATTTCACTAGGGCATTGCCTGTGATAACTCCAAGAAATGATCATTGAATTAATTGTCTTAGTGTTTCGTGTTTTCATGCAGACTTTACCACACTATGAATTAATAGGCATCAAAATAATCATGACACTACATGTAACCAAACAACACTTTCACCTTCCAGTATTTACCATGAAGATTCTATAGTGGACACTTCCACCAAAATCAGCAAAAATCGAAATTTCGGAACAATGCATTTGCTAAATGTTTAGAGATATCCTTCTCCAACAGGTCAGTTTACATATGTGGACAGCAGTGTTGAAATGGAAAGTAAAGTGGCTAGAATATCCACCCCAAATGATGCATTGTTCCCAGCAAGTAAAGACGTGTGTGTTCTCAGATTTTGGTATCACATGTATGCCACAGCTGATGGAATGGGAGTGCTCAGGGTGAGTAAATGAGTTAAGTTAATGTAGTTCACTGGTTAACAAAATCATGAACTTGATCTTTGGAGCAAAATTTACCACTGGTAATTCACTATGCTTAATCAATTTAAGTGAATGGAACCAAATTACAACTAGTAATTTAAATTGTTTTGAATTGTCATGTTCACATTGTATTTGCAATTTTGCTTTTATGTAAGTTATCCTTATGATCATTATGCAAATTAATTACATAATGATGATTCTTGACTGATGCCTCTGTCATTTCTTGATATTTTATATCTTTCAACTTTATCTCTCCACTCGTCAAAGTA
Source organism: Ptychodera flava (assembly GCF_041260155.1). Lineage (NCBI taxonomy): Eukaryota > Metazoa > Hemichordata > Enteropneusta > Ptychoderidae > Ptychodera > Ptychodera flava. The sequence goes on from NC_091936.1 coordinate 10,814,534, forward strand.
ATTCATAATTACAATAAACTCCATTCCAGGTTTATACAAAGTCCAACACTGCAAACGATCAAAAAATACTGATGTGGCACAAGAGTGGAAGTCAGGGAAATCAGTGGAACTATGCTAAGGTTGTCATTGGAAATCCACATGAGTTCAAAGTTGTGTTTGAGGTCATCATGGGTGAAAAGTACATGTCAGATATTGCTATTGATGATATCACCTTCACACCAACATGCCTGAATCCAGGTATATTATATCTCTTCCTTTTTTTCATCAGCCATTTTTTCTTGCTTCAAATGAATAGCTCAAGCCCTGTGAATTTCCATGTGTAACAAATATATCACACAAACAAATTCCTAACAGCCTAATTCAGATTTAGCTACTACGCTACAACTTTATATGATATTCCGTATTTATGGGTTCCCACAAAATTATGACAATGGAAATGTCTCATATAGTGCCATGTGGTTTTTCAATCATTTACATGCCTTACAGATTAAAAATAATTAATTGTGTGGAATGATTAACTGCAATACATTTCAAAAAAAAGAAAGAAGATACCGCAATTATACGGTGTTGCTCAAATTTGATCAGAATTGGTATATACCAGTATGGGTTACCAATGATCAACAATAAATGTTGTTCTATCTGTTCAGTGGAGGAAAATTCTACGTTGATGTTAATGATTTCTGCACAGTACAACCAGAAAAACAACAAGAAATATTGAAACCAGAAAAACAAGAATGACAAAACTTATTAAGGTCAAACTTTAGGTACTGGAGGTCAACTTTAGCAACATGCATAGCAGAAACAAGCCCCTCTTAGTTTAGTATAAACAGTCTTCCCCCATCTACTGTCTATGGTTGCAGCTGGTCTGTTCATGTATATGTAACAGTTCATAAACAATGACAGGAAATGAGTCAAGATCAGTGGAGTTTGCCTGTTTCTCACTGCCATGCCTCCTGCACATTTGCAGGATTTCACTTTTTCTTACCTCATTTGCACATTTTGACACTGATGCGTTCATTTGAACAAATTCACATCTCAACCCCTGCATCTACCTGTACACCAAATACTGAGATTGTAGCTTTGGCGGTATGGGAGCCTTTGTGCGTGACGGACATACATCCGCACATACCCACAAATATACAGACATACAGACATGCAAATCAGATGCAAATGAACTGATTCAGCTTATACGATAACCTCACATTGGTACACCAAATGTGAGCTAAAAAGAAAGAAGAAGCTATGTTAAATTCCTTTCAAGAAAAAGTTAGAGGTCAAAGGTCAAACCAGGCAAGCTTAAACTTGTAGCCTCCCTCTATCAGTGACAGAACATTTCCTTTTGTGAACAAGAATGAAGTAATTTGCATATGGCAACCTTGACTTCCTGAGATTGAAAAGCCGCTGCTTTCAAGTACTTATTTCCCAACTTAAATCATGTAAAAGTACAAGAACTAGAACCAAAAGACTAGGAAAGATGGTAAAGACACTTGAGTGCTTTGAATTTCAGTTACCCAGCAATGAACCCACTGTGTTCAATGCTCTGGTCTCAAATGTGTTTAGCAATAGGGGATCCTCAGCATTGTATTTTACACAAATGCATGTAGCGATAATTTTATAATAATATATAATACTTATAATACTTACCAAAGATTACAAGGCTTTGTAGAAGACTTAACACAAACAGGGTTGGTTCTCTATCTAAAAATTGCCCTGTTTACTCTCCTTGATAAGTGTATCAAAGAGGGTTGCTGTCATTGAAATGAATGAAAGACTGTCTCGACATCTCAGATTCATCTCTTAGATATCTCCCAATTTACATCTGTTATGCAATACAAGGGTAAACAGTTGGATACATACTGATTGTAAGAGTCAACTTAAAATGAAATACAAGAGGAACCGTATCTCACAGAACTCTATGCGCAGATCTTCACCGTAACAACAAGGCCAAGAAAATGTATGTTAAGATAAAACTGGTAATTGTGGGGAGGGGGGAGCACTGCAAAAACTAGAGGAAGGGTAATAAGGATCAGAAGGCCCTGGTACTTAGCTTTCCACCGCTGATTTTGCTGCTTGCCTTCGACATTTTAGCAAAAGTGGTGTGATTTCAAATACTTTAATTCTTTTATAAACCACTCTGATATAAGATTATCACAACTGTAATTTTATACAGATGGCAAAATACTTTTTCTTTCCTTCTTGCATTTTATGGGTAAAATGCAGAGGCAGCTGTCATACAGAGAGTGTCCTAGTATTTGAATCAATTTGTATTATTATGAATAGTTTATAGTTAACCCTTTGAGCACCAAAGTCAATTTTTGTTGCCTTTATAAAATATATCCCAGTCAATTTTTTTCAGATTTTTGACAAAATTTTGATAAAAAAGTATAGTCAATGAAATGCGATGTCAATCAGGTGAAAAACTATCAAAAACTTTTCAGAAAAATTCATAAAAATTAGTGAAATGTGCACTGAAATTTTGGCAGGAAAAATTACAGCACTCAAAGGGGATAGTTTGATAGCTTATCTGGGACCATTTCTTTCAACAAACCATTTAAGGAAAAAAGCTAGGACATGACACACAGGTTTTAAAGTGATGACAGGAAACTACTTTATTTTGGGATGGGATGGGGCAAATTATATACTTTTTCATTCAATACAGAAATCACCATTCAAATCTTTTACGTTTTCTTTGATTTTAAAGCAAAACTCAATTTCATATTTTTCCACTATGTTTTCTCTTCATGACAGAAAATGGCAGTATTCCTATCCCTGGTGTGTGCCAACGTGATCAGTTCTACTGCCCAGGTGACAATCTGTGTATACCTAATGCATGGGTCAATGATGGTGTTGTAGACTGCCCTACAGAATGTTATGATGAAGAAGAGTACAGGTTTCATTGTGGTAAGTTAATTATTCAGTTTACCTGGCAACAGCTATTATTGTGCAAATTGAAAGTTGTCTATTCAGATCACCTGGTTACAGTAAGTTCATAATACAGATTCGTCTCACTGGATATTCAAGCCCCTGATTTCAGATGCTTTGTTATTAGATATGTACGTTCTTTAGGTTGTGAAAGAAATTTTTTTACTTCAGAAGTAAATATAGACGTTTTTAAGAAAGTGCCACTTAGCTGTTCTTTTCAAGATTAAAATAAAAGTAAGTAAGTCAGAGTGGATGTTGGAAGGAATGGTTTAAGCAGCAATTTTAGCATCTTATCTTTGATAAACTGGTCAGGTAAAGCAAAGTAGCTGGTATGTTGTGTGCTGGCTGCAGGCTCTGTAACTACCATATTTTAAACCCGGGGTAAGAGACTCAGTCTAAAACACTAAAAAATCTAATAAGTATCATGCTTTTGTCTGCTTGCAAGATTTTGACCGTCCAGAAAATTATGAAAAAACATACATTGCATTAATATGAAATATAAATTATTTCTTGCTGCAGAATATTCAGTTTGTATCCTCTACACCATTCACCCAGTGATGAAGGTTTGAGATGCTGTATGGCCTATCAACTATAAAATCCAAAGTCTGTAGACATCCCAAAACCAGTAAAAAAAGGTTTCCATAGAAGGTCTGCCTTATTCTCAAACAATATCAAACAAGTCGTATCATTCTATTCAGTAATGGTCCACTTGATAAGAAATGGATATTTGGATTTCGAATTTCTCATTTGTACTTAAGTTTCATACCAATCTTAATGTTTTATTTCTGCAGAAAGACTGTTACCTGTGATTGGAGATAAAACAAGTAAGTAGATATGAAAAAGAATAAAATTGATTATGAGTAATAGCTAGTGGTTAATTGCATTTTAAAAGAATAACTAAATATGAATGACAAACAATGGTACAACCCAGCTTGCATTCTGTATCAATGACCAAAATAATAATGAATCATGTTACCTCTTTCATATTGTTTTCAATGATAAAGTTTGCCTCCACCAAGGAGTACAGGGTTAATACGTACTGCCTGTTATTGTAGGGCTTCACTTGGTTGAACAGTTACTTTTTTAATTACTACCATTCTATGGCAGAGTGATTTCGTACTGTCATTTCATTTTTCTAAGTTTTAATTCAGCACTATTGAACAAAATGTGCTTCGATCGTTAAGCACAAAAATATAGAAACGTTTAAATCTTTCTGTTTAGTATTACACTTTAAAAAGTTATATCTCATGAGTCATCCAACAGTTAAGTTTTAACAATCAAGTTTAAGCCTTCAAAGGCCTTAATTTTCTTCAGAATTATGTATTGACCAGTAAAATGTTAAAAACCTATAAAATATTGAAGTTTTCCTGAAGAATTTCAGGTTGAGCAGTAAGCAATAGGCCTCGTCACCAAGAATTAGAGATCCTTTATGAGTAGAAATTCTCAAACAACTCTGTTTGCTGTCTTTCATTTCCATAGATGCAGGTGTCATAGCGGGTGCAGTGGTTGGAGGACTTGTAGCTGCCATTGCTCTCATCGTTATCGTCGCCTTTATCATCGTCATGTACCGTCAAAAGTGAGTTTGCTGTCTACCATCTGGGCCCTGTTATGCTTAATTGAAATTTATTTAAATTTCTAACCAAAATATTCAACTTTTATGCCACTGACACAGGTGAAAGAAAAGAAATTTTAAGGCTTTTATATGATTCAAATTTTAAAAATTGTTGCGCACCATTGAACACAGGAAACCGGAAATTCTATATGCACATTGACTGATTAATATATATTTTAAGTATTGCCACCAACCAATATAGATTGCAGGCCACTTAATTAATACCATAAACAATAATCAATTATTTTCAATATTATTTCACATTAAACATTATGTGTGACTCTGAACAGAATTTTCAAGGAAAGAGAAAGAAGCGATATTTTGCATCACACAATCATGACATGTTTCTTCCCATTCTCTGATTCTGTTCTAATGAAAACATAAAGAATGTGAGACATGACAGGATTCATACAAATTCTTTTAAAAGTAAAGAACAATTCTCACATGATAAAAAGTCAAGATCTGTTTTTTGTCATATTATTAACATGTTTCAAGTGGCTTAAATTTGTATTTCACATCCTTTTTCTAGGGGTTCTTCTATTAGTTGGAATTTTGGATTTGGAAACAAGTCAGACGACAAGGTTAGTATTGTCTTTCGTCTGAAAGTGTCAAAGAGTTATCTCATTGTTAATCATCAGATTCAAGTTTTATCTTGAACTAATGTGTGATCAATTTTTACTACAGGTTCGGATGAGTGACATAGACTTTGATGTACCACCAGAAATAACGGTAAATGAATGATGTTTCTATAGTTTACATGCTTTATAGTTTTATCATAATCTTTAATTGTATCAATCATTTCCACAGTAGTTTTCATGCTGTTCACCCCAACACCCCAATTCCCAGTAAACAGTCTCCACAGTCCCCATTGATAACAGAGGGATGTGGACCAAACCATAGTGCTTGAAAGGGTGTTGATTAATGCACAAACTGTTTTCACAGATATGTACTGTAAAGATGTAGTTGTTTGAATTAACAAACTTCCACACCTGGTTGTTTTAGTCTTTGAGTATCTGATTATTCATAGTACAATATTTTGCGGTGTACCTATAGAGCTGCTTTAGGCATGTCAAGTCTACAATGAAAAAGTATAGACATAATTAGCTTTGTTTAAAAGCCATTATTTATTGCAGGAAACAAAAATTGGTATCAGTGGAAGCATACCACTGACTAAAAATATTTTGACCGCAGATACTGTACCACTGTCTTCTTTGCCAAATCTTCATCCATGTTTTCATCTTGTCTTTAACACAGAGTGGACAAGAAGCATATTCTGTGGATAACCCAGTGTATGGAAATTCGGTCAAAATTCCAACAGTGACAAGAATGGAACAACCACCAATAATGGAAGTGAAGCATAATCCATTGGCAGTAGCTTGACCACGTTAAACATTTTGTCATTTCCAAGACTTCTTTGATTCCGTAAAATTGAGGTCTGAACTGTCCTGAATTTTTTTTGAAACAGTTTATTTTTCCTAAATTTTAAAAAGAAATTGATGGCACCTAAGCAAATACCACAAACAAATTCCATTTGGTAAACAAATGAAGATTTGCCTTGTCCATTCCTTTCAAGAGACTTCCATGTATGTAGACCCTTATAAGTGAGAGTTGAAGATTTAGATACTACAATAATGTATCAATAAATGTAGTTGGTTTATTTTAATTTTTGTAACTCATTGAGTACACTGTCATGAACTTATTGATGCCATGTTTGACAGAAATCAATTTATATGAATAAAAATGATATTGAGAGTACAATCACACCCATTGTTTAGGTAGTATGTGCATCAAACTTTAAGTGAAAGAAGTAAACGTTTGCTGAAACTTTACTCCATGAAACTTTCTGACCATTCTCTTACCAAGTCAAAAATAAAAATCAGGGGTAGAAACTCTGCAAAGTTTGGTACTTAATAAACAAAATACCTAACATTTACCAATATTTGAAATTCAAAATGGCCACCATCTCTGTGTTACCCCTATGCGAATGAAATTTATGATTTTCAAAAAGTAAGACAGTTAAAAGTTTTCTGACATCAAGAGCTTTAAAAGAGCCCCACAAGTGATCTCCAAATATCTATCAACAAGGCGCATTCTACATAAATTTCATGAAATTTTGTAAAATTCATTTAATTGTATCATACTGTCATCTTTTGTTTACCTAGACATGAAAATACAACTGTACAGTACTTTTGAAAGATCTTATAAATTTTTTGTCGCCAGATGTTTCAAATAAATGCACTGTCAAACATTGTAATTTGTATTCCATTTTCTTGTTGTCTATGGTCTGATTACGTGTACGTCTAATGTTTCATTCACACTGTACTGAAGGTTTTCCATGTATTCTGAATAGCATGGTATTTAGCAATTTGGTTGTGTTCTTCCCTGCCATATCTCATAACGGGCAACGTTCTATTCACCCTCACCCAAAACACAACCTCCCCTTGCCCGTCCTTTTCAGGCATGGCAGAATGACAGGTGCACACCTGGACTAGAAGTGACAAAAACCAAAAGAAATCTGTCCAGTATCGTTTTAACAGTCCCGATCATTTCCAAAATTTGGCAATTGGGCAGCCGTAAAGCATCAGTCTTATGAAGTTTGACAAACTTCGACTGTCAACATGATCTACGTGTTCTGCACAAGATCATGGCCACCAAGTCCGGTAATGGAAAAAATAATCAAGATATTTATAATCATTTCAACGGTCAGTTTATGGATTTCTCTCAAGTACCAAGAATCATTGTGTAGATGTTCGTCATCCCTATTAGAAATACTCTTTTCAAGCTTATTTGTGTAGGTATGCATATGGCATTTTGCTAGAAGTAAGAGCGATGTCAGAGCTTTAAAATGATACCTAAGTTATGGTTGTCCCATGCAGACTAAAAACGGTGCGCGATTTTGAAAATGTGTGTTGACAGAATGACCACACAACTGTTCAAGATTATGACAGAATACGGCGCGATTAATTGTCATTTCCCAACTGACATCCGTATTCCCTTGCAATGTGGAACACCTATTGTTTAGGCAAAACCCCTATTTCACAAATAATATTTTGACAGAGATATACGACAATACACGAAGAGTTCTGTGAATTGTGTACAGGAGGAGTTTTAGATATACCCCCCCCCCCCCAACACACTATGGCGTACGTAACCATGAACGCATGTGGAGGTTGCCAGGAAATACAATTTTTACTGATGGCGTGCTGGCCGCTGATTGGCTAATAATAGGAAAAACATTATGGTATAGCGTCGCAAATTTTGGAAATGACCCGGACTGTTTATTACTAGTAGGGATAGTTCAGTCACCAATGGTCAAGTTTTTAGCTCCACTGTCAGCAACACGGAGCTTGTCAAATAGGCTTATAGTCATCCGTTCGTCTGTTGCATGTCCGTCGACAATTGCCATCTTCTCTGAAAGTGTATGTCTGATTGCTTTGAAATTTGATATGCTGTGCACTTGGGTTGGCCTCAGTTATTATTCAAATAGTTGTGAAATTTGCATATTTGTATTTTCAGGGCATTTTTTTTTCCTTTTTTCGATCAAAAAAGCTGCTCTGAAATCACTCGTCCGATCGCGTTGAAATTTGATGTACAGTTCACTTGGGGTGACCTCAGGTTCAAATTGTGGTGAAATTTGCATATTTGTATTTTAGGGCATATTTTGCTGTTTTTGGTCAAAAAAGCTACTCAGAAACTGCTTATTTTTTGCTTTGCAATTTGATATGCAGGTTCATGGTGATATCCGTTGGGTTTGACAGGTTCCTAGGGGTTATCTTAATATAATATATTGAAATAATGATGAAATCTACAGGTCTGATAGCTTTGATATTTGGTAGACATTGTGACCGGTAATCTTGGGGATGATCATATAATGTGATATGTTCAAATTATGATGAAATCTTTCAATTGTGGATTTTTTTGAAGCAAATTTTGCCGTTTTTGGTCAGGCCATCCTGAAATGAGCTATCAAAGATTTCTACCTTCTTCAACAAGAGAAATGCGCCACAAATAGTTATTAGTCCCCACAGACACCGTCCGGGGGGACTTACTAAGGTTTGGTCATGTTCGTGCGTGCATCCGGCCATTCACGCAGATATCTCAGATATGCCTGGAGCGATTTCGTTCAAACTTGGTACAAGGATTACTTCATATGTCATACAGATGTACGTCAATTTTTTTTGTGATACAATCCAATATGGCCACCATGCGGCCATTTTGTTACGATTTTTTCATGTACAGAGCCATAACTCAGGCATATCTCAACCAAATTTATTCAAAGTTGGTACAAGGACATTGACCTATGTCATACATATGCACGTAAATTTGTTTTGTGATACAATCCAATATGGCTGCCAGACGGCCATTTTATTACGATTTTTTCATGTACAGAGTCATTACTCAGGTATATTTCAGCAGATTTTATTCAAAGTTGGTACAAGGACATTGACCAATGTCATGCACATGCACATTGATTTGTTTTGTGATACGATCCAATATGGCCGCCGTGTGGCCATTTCATTACGTTTTTTCATGTCCAGAACCATATAACTCAGACATTGTATCAAGCAAATTTATTCAAAAGTATTTTTATCAGAGACCTAATGAAGAGGACTCTATCCTCTCTGAGGACCTGTAATCAAAGTACCCATTAACAAGTGGGGACTGTGTCATCAACGATGACTTGTTCCCTACATAACACACCAGAGCTTTTTCAGCCATTTTTAAAAGATCGCTGGTTATTATGTTACTACCAGGGGTGAGCAAATGCCTATCAGTTCTTATCTAAATCAATATTTACATAGTTCCTAGGCAAAAGGAAAAGGTACTTCTTGGTCCCCAGATCAACGTGAATGCAAGTCTAAGCGGTTCAGATGACTGCATGGTTTAAAATTTGCATATATTGTCCACCATGTCCCTAGGAAAACAATTTGACCAATTCTAGCGAGAAAATAATTAGTCTCAGACCTCTATACTGTATAATAATAGCCATCTTCAAGTGTGGGGTACACCTGCACTTTTTAATCCATTCCTTTGAAAAAGTGGGTTAAGCTACAATCACAGTGGTATTCAAATGCAAATAAAGTCCTGTGATCTGTACATTTGTTTTTTGTGGCCATGTGTCCTTTGCACGTTTTCAGGTGTTGTTTTTTATTGTTGAACTGATAATAGCTGTTACGTACCACTGTGTACTAACAGCTAGGGCAATAGCCTAACTTAAAAATCCTTTTTCTGTTGAAAGTCTCTGGTAAGTATTAAAATTCTGTTTGTTGTCTAAGTCTGATGAAATTTTATAACCCCCTAAAGAGAAGACAATCCTTTATTAGTAATGTGATTTTGATGGACAAACAAACCAAATGCTACATGTTGAAACTGTGTATCGATACAAGGAGTGACTGAAAGCACGATTACTGTGCTGAAAGTGGGTCTGGGACAAAAACACATGGCATGCAATGATCAACACAATCTGCGGCTTAGACTTTGTTACTAAGTCAGTAGAGGTGCCCTATGTTAATGTTTATTTTGCAAAGTTTACACATGTAAGGTATTTCAATCTGTGCTTGAAAATCTAGAATTTAATATCGTCCCATTGTTGCAAAATGCACTCAAGGTTACTCTAGTAGAGGGTGCACTGGACTGCTTTGTGGTAGAGCAACTCTGCAGAGGACCTGACAAGTCATTTGCTGTATTGCATCATCCTGTCAGTTGTACACATGTGCAAACACTACAGTTACTTGTAGATCTAGAATCCCAGCCATCATGGTTACTGAAGACATCATCCGTGAATATGAAGAAAACGGAGCAGTGTGTCTGCGGGGAGTCTTTAACAACTACTGGGTTGATATGGCACGCAAAGGAATCGAGAAGACCCTGGCTAATCCAAGTCAGTACTCGGAAAACTTGAAAGGACCCACTGGTCCAGGAAGGTACTTCAATGATTACTGCAACTGGAAAAAGATTGAGGAGTTGGAGAAATTTGTTTTTGAATCTCCAGCAGCTGAGATAGTTGGAAAATTAATGAAAAGCAAGGTAATTAATTAAGATTTGAATCAATTTTCTGAGTAGTTCATACTTGGTACGACTGTAAGACGTAGAAAATTATTTTCTGAGCCATATTTCAAAATAAAAAATGAACGTTAAATTACCAGTAGTTTTGATAATGCGCTATTGGTTTGATGAAAATAACTGGCTGAGGTAAAATTTTGACTTGATAACTTATGTAAAATTTATTGCAGGAAATAAGTATATAAGTTGATTTATTTGGCAGAGGTCCTGAAAATTATTGTGTCAAGAAATTCGGCCAAACAAAACTTGAAGTTTGTTTGTCATCTTACAATATGTCTGCGATAGCAGTGCATGTGTAATTCATATTTTATTTGACATGAAAATAGGAAGAGGACTGATGGAATGCAGTGATGTAAGATTGATAGAGCGAGATAAATGATGATTAAATTCAGTTAAGTGTTCAGAGCTCAGTACAGTGCAAATATATCTGACAGATATTGACATCTGCCATGCATGCAGAACTTTTATTACTTTATATTTACTTTTACCACACACAAAGGCTGCATTTTAATGGCTAGTTGACGAGTTCAGTGCATGATGCAATAGTGGGAAACAAACTTTATTTCCTTACCATAAGTTAAAGATTTACAGAACCATTTGGCCTTGACCAACACAATAGAGCAGGAAAAATGGTAGTTGAAATCATAATGTACCGGCTAAGTTCATATGTACAAAAAACAAGTGACTATTATAATAAAAACCCATAAAAACCCATAATAACCCATAAAAACTTGAGATCGATAGTTTATACTTTTCAGAAAATCTTGTGTGATTGTAAACACTGTGTTTGAAGCTTAATGTTATGACCTTACCTTTTTTAAACTTCAAGAAATTATGATAAAATGTTGACTTTGATCGTGTCGTTCAAGTGACCTTGGCACAACTTCTGACCCATAATAAACAGTAATTTGGACCTAGCTGTCATTTTGTACAAAATGTGAAGTATTTGTCATAAGAATTTTGCTGAAATTGTACACTTTTCACACTTACTCCATCCCCTTATTTAACAGAAAAGTGGAGTTTGTGCTTTGTAGTTTGAATTACCGGGTAATTGTGACGGTACATAATTGTACCCTAGCTATCTCGATTGAAGCCCCAAACTGACACCCCCCTGGATTTCAGATAGGAAGATTTAAAGGCAAGTGTGCCTTCCAGTTTATGTTAAAATTTCTCTTCCTCCAACCAGGAGGTGGCATTTTACCATGAACATGTTCTGACAAAAGAACCAGGAACTATGAAGGAAACACCCTGGCACCAAGACCAGCCATATTATCCAGTAGATGGTGACAAGGTGAGAATTTAGGACATACACACAATGCACACAATGTCCAATTACATCAGTCATACTCATTCTGTGGCAATTTGCCAGACCAAGTTATGTGTTGAGAAAGTACATATGTCTAGTGCCCACTGGCCCAAAAAGTCACAACAGAGGGTATTTTTCTAGAGACATTGGGGAAATAGTTTGCAAAGAAGTGCCAACAGGTTAAACGTGCACAACATCATGCAGCATCATTTTCACTGAGAACAACTACATACATTATGAACTCAGGTGCTTTAATGGTCACCAAGTTATGGAAGAGCATGTCCAAACATTTCAATCAAAAAGATCATATCAAAGTTATTTCTATGGCATTCATGCTGTAGTATTTGAGAAGTAAATAGCATTCCCTATGCATGGCTCTCTAGAATAACTTGAACCTATTAAGGCTTTCCATAGACTCAGCTTGGTCTACTACTCCCTACAGAGGGAGATATGGCAGTGATTGGGATAAATTCCCTGTTGACTTATTTTTGTCTTGCAGGTTTGTTCCATTTGGCTGCCCATTGATCCCGTTTCCATGGAAACCACTATCCAGTTTGTAAAGGGTTCTCATCAGACAGGAAAATGGTTTCATCCCAGGAAGTTTGCCACTGCCAACAAATACGAGGTTATAAACAATGAAGAGCAGAGAATTTATCACACCATTCCTGACATCACCAAGGAAACCAGCAAAGATGACATATTGAAATGGGAAGTACAGGTATAGAATAATTTAAAACTACGTCAGTGTTTTCTCTCAAATTGCACAAGTTACACATTTCAAGCTATAATGTAGGCTGAAAAAGTTACACAAAGTGCAGCATATTGGTTCACTAAACCATCATAGATTCTAAACACAGACTATAAAAAACATAGCAACCAAAAGCATCAGAGTCATATATGTGATTGTGGCTGATGTTTAGTGTTACCCGTGGTGTTGCTGTTGTTTCTTGCAATATCACTCCATCAGAAAAGTCAAAATATCGCCTAGCTGTCATTCTCCTTTGATGATCTCGCGTGACCTGGAGTGTATACATACTAATAGTGCAACCAATAATATCTTGCGTGACCTGGAGTGTACATACTAATAGTGCAACCAATAATATCTTGCGTGACCTGGAGTGTACATACTAATAGTGCAACCAATAATATCTTGTGGTTGGTCTCAATGGACGAGTACAATCTTATGTTTATGTTTCGATAGTTATAAAGTGTCAAAGCAGAACTTGAAACATTGTATCAATACATAAAATTGAACTGCTCTCCAACATTTCAAGTGTGCCCCTAGTTTTGATGAATTGGGCACAAATTGACCTTTCTGTGAACATTCAGAGAAAACACGGCTACAGGAGTGAAAATGCCCAGAAATGAAATTTACAAACATTTTCGAGCATATTTGTCAGATCTGTTGAACATTTTAGTAGAGGTGCTGAAATCTACAAGTTAAATATTTTGGATTTTTCTCAAGTCAATATGAAATACAGTTATCATAGAAATATCAAAATCTTCATATACATTGCATATTAACCATTTTTCATCAAAAAGATTGTTCCATCCATGAAATAAAAATTGATTTCCTGGTAACAAATATACATCATATACACGGTAATCAAACAGCATTCTTTGAAAAATAGAAATGCAAGATGGATAATAGTAGTTCACATTTTCTGTCACACCTCATTTCCAGCCTGGTGATTGTATCGTATTCCACATGCTGTCCATTCACGGAGCTCCTGGAAATACTTCCCTGACTGTACCACGGAGAGTTCTGTCAACCAGGTGGTTAGGTGATGATGCCGTCTTGGCAACCAGGCCATGGGAAGTGTCTCCACCAATCACAGGCGGCTTGAAACCTGGACAACGCATGCTGTGTGATACCTTTCCATTAGTGTGGAGGGCACCATGAATGTATAGCAATGTTATACAAGTCATTAATATAATAAAGTCTGGACAAGAAAAATATTTCAAACAGCTGTTAAGTCTACAGACAAGATCATTTTCATATTTTGAGGGGGTATGTTTTGACTTACAGAGCACATATATGTGTTCTTTTATAAGAGTTTGATAATCATATTGGAACAGATTTCAAGAAGGAAATTCTGAAATTTTCAGGTATTCTGACTCAAAACTTGTAAGTCGATAGTATTTTGTTAATCAAAGACTTTTTAAAATCAATCCTACTGAATCAAGGAAACTAGGAATTTTGGATGTGTACATGTATCATGATTTAAAAAAAAGACAAAGTGGGCATTGTACAGGTAAGAAAACAGCTGTTTTATTATTCACAAATTACAGTGTTTCTTTGAGAAAAAATGAGAAACTAAAACAGCAGGTCTACAGCTAGAGTTGAAGCTGTACAATGATAGTCAAAGTGTCTTTCAAAATACATGGACAACATCACTCCTAGCCAGAATAGTAACCGGTAATTACAAAGTATATTTTTATGCTCATTAATAAATACAACATACCCTATAGTGAGATGCAGTCAGGTGAATTGAATAAACGTGTGTGTTTGTAGTTCATGTCCATGTAAGGGTATTTCTGCTGAAGTGTATATACATGTTTGTGCGTAGCTATTGGCTGTCAGTGTAACCCCCAAAGGCAAAAACTAAATCGAATTAAAATCAGATGCCGAGATGGATTCATGTTTACTCTCATTTGCTCTTTGCTGGCACTGAGAGGCAACACGGACTGAATGAGAATGGCAAATGACAAACAGAGGTGAAAAAATCATCGCCACATCTGATTTAAATGAGATAGTCAAAACAGTAGATTCCAAACTGTAAGAGTGTTGATGTACTACTTTCCTGAGGCCATCCTTCCATACCGGAAATAAGTTTGACAAATGAATATTCCCTTGTGGTAGTTCATCTAATTCAACCTCAAAGTGGTTAACAAATCAGTTTTGGGGTTTAGTCAGGTGGCTTAACAAAAATATCGTTACACGGATGACAAAAGTGCCAAATTTGCTACAGATGTTCGCATATATGTGTAGATCAATGTTAGCTATTGCTCCAAAAATTTGGGCCACCGGAAAGGCTCGATGACGTCATAAATTCAAAATGGCCGCCATTATAACGCTTAAACATGGTAAAATACGTCTAATTCAGGCAGTTTTCAATATTTTTTGAATAAACCGACACAAACATCCCAAATTACAAATACAACATAAAATTGATGCAAATCAATTATTATGATGACGTCATAAAGCCAAAATGGCTGACCGAATTCAAAATATCCCCCATATTATCGTCTAATAATGTTCAAATACTGTTAATTAAGCGTGTTTCCAGCATTTTATCACCTGTACTGAAATTAACACCCAAAATTACAGACAAAACATATAATTGATACAAATTCATCATTGTGATGACGTCATAAACCAAAATGGCGACCGAAAATTAAAAAATGACCTATTATGAAGTTCACTGTGCTTAGTACAATAGCCAATTTACGTGACAAAATAATAGTTTAAAGGTAATGTACAATTTGTCTTGATAATCCATAAACTCAAAATAAATCATAAATGTACTAAAACTTAGCCAATAAGCTCAACACAAATTACAAACTGTTATGAAATTATTTATTTTTAACAATGACCTCTGTCTGAAAAACTGAACCAATATAAAGGAAATAAAGGCATCTTTACCCATCGGTTCTACCTTTGAAAGTGTTACTATATAGTGAGTAGATCAATAGTGATGTGATTTCATGATAATGAAAAACATGGCGAGAAACCGGTAAATAAATCACGCCTTGACCCTGGTCATGTGACCTTGGTCCCTGAAAAAGATTTATGTTTGTGATTTTGGTCTTTTGCTTCTTTGTTTCAGAAGCCTTTTTCGTTTGAATTTTCTTAGATTTTTATGTCTCGGTGTGTGGTGACATAGTTTTGTGCTACAGTAGTTCTCTTTTTGGAGGATGTGCCGGCCTGAAAAAGACCGTTTGGTCAGGGTTTATGAACGAAGAAGACTATTTTTGCTTTTGAATCTAGTTTAGCTTACTTTTTTGCAGCTTTCGTGAATTTTATGAAAAGCGTCTTTGCCTTTCGTTGTTCACTTACCAGACTGGTTAGGAATTCAAAGATGAAGGAAACTGCAAAAACGTGACCAGACGGTTTTGCTGTTTGGAAACCCAAAACATAAAAAGATAAAAACAAGCGACCTAGCGGCCGATATAGCTCCGCTGTGTTTATGTAGAGAATAACTATTTTTGACACATGTTGATGAAGAAGGTGGAAATCTTTGATAGCTCAATGCAGTGGCCAGAGAAAAGTGGCTAAAATAGCTGCAACAAGTCATCGTTGATGACACAGTCCCCACTTGTTAATGGGTACTTTGATTACAGGTCCTCAGAGAGGATAGAGTCCTCTTCATTAGGTCTGTGATAAAAATACTTTTGAATAAATTCGCTTGATACATGTCTGAGTTATCGTTCAGGACATGAAAAAATCGTAATAAAATGGCCACACGGCGGCCATATTGGATTGTATCACAAAACAAATATATGTGCATATGTATGACATAGGTCAATGTCCTTGTAGCAAATTTGATTAAAATTGGTTGAGATATGCCTGAGTTATGGCTTGTACATGAAAAAATCATAACAAAATGGCCGCACAGCAGCCATATTGGATCGTATCACCAAAACAAATTAATGTGCATATGTATGACATTGGTGAATCTCCTTGTACCAACTTTGAATAAATTCACTTGATACATGTCTGAGTTATGGTTCTGGACATGAAAAAATGTGATAAAATGGCCACACGGCGGCCATATTGGATCGTATCACATAACAAATCAATGTGCATGTTCATGACATAGGTCAATATCCTTGTACCAAGTTTGAATAAAATCGGTTGAGTTATGCCTGAGTTATGGCTCTGTACATGAAAAAATCGTAACAAAATGGCCGCCTTGCGGCCATATTGGATCGTATCACAAAACAAATTGACGTGCATATCTATGGCATTGGTCAATGTCCTTGTACCAACTTTGAATAAAATCGGTTGAGACATGTCTGAGTTATGGCTCTGTACATGAAAAAATCGTGATAAAATGGCCGCCTGGCGGCCATATTGGATCGTATCACAAAAAAAATTGACGTGCATATCTATGACATTGGTCAATGTCCTTGTACCAACTTTGAATAAAATCAGTTGAAACATGCCTGAGTTATGGCTCTGTACATGAAAAAATCGTAATAAAATGGCCGCCTGGCAGCCATATTGGATCGCATGACAAAACAAATCGACGTGCATCTGTATGACATATGAAGTAATCCTTGTACCAAGTTTGAATGAAATCGCTCCAGGCATCTCTGAGATATCTGCGTGAACGGACGGACGGACGCACGCACGCACGCACGGACATGACCAAACCTATAAGTCCCCCCGGACGGTGTCCGTGGGGACTAAAAATACCAATTGAAGATTTCATCATACTTTGACTATATCACATCGGATCATCCCTAAGAACATGTCAACCAAAGCTATCTGATGAGTAGTTTTTTGAGAATAAAATTTTCTGACCAAAAATGGCAACAATTGTGCCCAAAAATAAAAATTGCAGATTTCATCATCATTTCAATAAATATCATTTAGTTAATCTATAGAACCTGTATACCAAATTTCAAAGCTATCAGATGAGTAGTTTTGGAAATACATATTTTTTGACCAAAAATGGCAAAATTGCCCCCAAATTACAAAATTGCAGATTTCATCATAATTTCAATAAATATCATTAAAGTGATCTGTAGGAACTTGTATACCAAATTGCAAAGCTATCAGATGAGTAGTTTTGGAAATACACATTTTTTGACCAAAAACGAAAAAAAATTGCCCCAAAAGTGCAAAATTGCAGATTTCATCATAATTTCAATAAATATCATTTAGTTCATCTGTAGGAACCTGTATACCAAATTTCAAAGCTATCAAATGAGTAGTTTTGGAAATACACATTTTTTAACCAAAAACGGCAAAAATTGCCCCAAAAATACAAAATTACAGATTTCACAATAATTTCAATATATATTACTTAGCTCATCTGTAGAAACCTGTATACCAAATTTCAAAACTATCAGACCAGCACCTTTTGAGAAATACATTTTTTGACCAAAAATGGCAAAAATTGCCTTGAAAATGCAAATTTGCATATTTCTGCACAATTTGAACAAATCTGAAATAGATCATCCCTAAGGACATATGTACCAAATATCAAAGCTATCTGACTGGTAGTTTTGAAGAAGAAGATTTTTAAAGATTTTTTTACCAAAAATGACAAAAATTGCCTTAAAAATACAAATATGCAAATTTCACCAAGATTTGAACAAATCTAAATGAGGTCACCCTCAGTAAACTGCATATTAAATTTCAAAGAAATCGGACAAGCGGTTTCAGAGAAGAAAATTTTTTACCAAAAACAGCAAAAAATGCCCCAAAAATACAAATATGCAAATTTCACCACGATTTGAACAAACTTAAGTGAGGTCACCCCAAGTGAACTGCATATAAAATTTCAAAGCAATTGGACTTGCGGTTTCAGAGGAGAAGGCAATTGTTGACGGACGACGACGACGGACGACGACGACGGACGACGACGGACGACGACGGACGACGACGGACAACGACGGAAAATCAACCTATTTGATAAGCTCCGCGTCGCTGACAGCGGAGCTAAAAATACCAGGAAGAACATAAGCAGAAATGGAAGGTTAAACAAAGATAAGAACTCAGAAAGATTCTCAGATTCATCAACAATCTTGCAAATCAAACCTTAATCAAAGCATTAAGTAAGGCTTGAAATTTATTCCCACTCCGGAGTGCCTCTACAGAAAAATTGTCGTATGAGATATCAACAAATTTATTCGCTTCATGAGATTGTACGATATCATGAGAAACAATCAATCAATCAATCAGACATCTGTTCTAAGATAAGTCCATGTTCGACACTACTAACCGCGGAAAACCCAAAAATTGCAAAACTGTCTCGAAGCAACTTAGATCGATAGAGGAAATTCCATTCACAACCCACATCAGAAAGAACATGACTCTGGCAGAAAAGACTGTCCTGAACAATCTGTCTACAAACAAACAAATCTCAATGAAACCCATCAATAAAGGATGAGGCATAGCAATTGTGAATAAGATAAATGACATTAAAGAAAGTTATAGACAGCTGCGAAATGTTCACTATTACACTTGGCGACATTGACTATACAGTGGATATGCATACGAATCATTTATCTGCGACAAGAAGATCATTGACGAGGTGATTTACAGTTTCCCCATACCCAAAGTAGAATAATTTGTACACCACGATGGTATTTCCTGCCAAAAATACACAAAACCAAAGCAGAAGAAACAATCATCACCCAACGTCTCAATAGAAATGGCTGCTCGAGCCCAATAAAACAAATGTCAGAATTTCTAGACCTTGTCATAAACCAATCGTCCAAACGACATATATATGCCAGGGACACAAAAAACTTTATTCTCTAGTTAGAACCAATTAAAAAAACAAGCAAACTCTATTCTGGTAACATTAGTCGTGATATCAATGTAGAAAAACATGCCAAAAATGAAGCCATAAATGCAGCGACCGTAGCGTTGGACTCTGAAACAGTACCTGCCAACTGATATGATACAAAAAACCCACCATCAATATATTTTAATTCAACTGAGAAAAATACAAACGAATCTATGGATGCAGTATGGGCTCACCAGAAATAGCTGATATCACATACCATGAAACGGAGAAAGTTATATTAAATCCCAAATCCGGTCAAATATTCGTAGGGAATTTAAAAGGTGACATGTTCATGGTTTACACAGGAATCGAACATCAACTTCTAACATTCAGAACATTTGTCAAGGAGTGCAACACCCTGTACTGTACGTTCAACTTGGGAATTCATAATTATACATTCTATCAACAAAATCTCATACCTTGACACAATCGGGAGAGATGGCTCGATTTTAAAACCAACACAAAACCATCTGACGATATTTATCTGCCTTTGACTTTCAAATGCTTCACTGAAGGTGAATTACTCAGATATGTACATGCAACAACAATATGGACTTCATAAAAAGGTCAATTTCTCAACGCAAAATCTTCAACAAGAGATTACAAAAAGAAAGACATAGCTTGTATAAAAAAAATGTAACAAAACGTCAGCCATCCTTCATTAACAAAAGTAAGAGTAATGATGTAACAAAGTACTTGTCAGCACAACCTCATCAAAACCAGCCTAATCAAACAATGTGATAAGATTCTGGAAAATTATGAAGGGCGATTAAACGCTGGTCATGGTTTTCCAGAAAATCTATAATAACGTACAAAAGGAAGAAAAACATACAATATATCCTCCTTCAAGCAAAATTCAAACACAAGGAGAGTACAAATGAACGGTCTGAGCAACAATTCACGCAAAAATCTGACCAAAACATAAAGATTTTAGCATCTCTCTATTATGAACAATGGGTACCATTAAACTGAGCATGTGGGAATACAAAACCATTCAAGTGACTGAAGAAGGGATCACTTTGGCCCGAAACGCCGCTAGGAGGAATAACCAACATAAAACCTTATTTCCGGACCAAGGTCACATTACGAGGGTCAAAGCACTATCTATTCTCTGGTTTCTCACTATTTTCCCTTATCACCAAACCACATTGATCTACTTACTATACCGTATCACAAGCAAAGGTTGAACCAGTGTGTGAAGTTGCCTTCATTTCCTTTATATCGATTCGATTTTTCAAACACAAACCATATTTAATATCAATAATCTCATAAGAGTTTGTTACTTGTGTTGAACTTATTGGTTGAGTTTTGATACAGTTATCTTTTATTTTAAGTTTATGGAATATTAATACAAATTGTACATTACTTTTATGCTATCATTTTGTCACGTAAATGGGCTATTGTACCAAGCATAGTAAACTTCATAATCGTCCATTTTGTAACTTTCGGTTGCCATTTTGGTTTTATGACGTCATCTTAATAATTAATTTGCATCAATTATCTGTTTTGTCTGTAATTTGGGGTGTTAATTTCAGTTCAGGTGATAAAATGCTGAAAACAGGCTTCATTAACTGTGTTTTAACATTTTTAGACAATATTACGGCGGACATTTTGAATTTGGTCGACCATTTTGGCTTTATGACGTCATAATAATGATTAAGTTGCGTCAATTCAATGTTTTATTTATAATTGAGAATGTTTGAGTCAGTATATTTACAAGAATAGTGAAAACTGGCTGAATAAACCGTATTTTACCATTTTTAAGCAATATAATGGCGGCCATGACGTCATCTAGCCTTTCCGGTGGTCCAAATTTTTGGAGCAATAGCTAATTTTGATCTACACACATATGTGAACCTCTGTAGCAAATTTGGCACTTTTGTCATTCGTGTAACGATCTTGCTGTTTTTTGTTGCTAAGCCACCTGACTAGTTGGCATGAATCAAACCAAGTATACTACCAAAAAGGAGAATGTTGAGGCAGCACGCTCAGGAACTCTCTTTCAGAGAACAAAGTGCAGAGTCACCGGTATTTTAACTCTTTGAGCGCTGTAATATTTCCCACCAAAATTTTAGTGCAACATTTTACGTTTTTGTAAATTTTTCTTAATTGTTTTGATAATTTTGGATCAAACAGACATCACATTTCATTGGCTACAGTTTTTCATCAAAATTTTGGCAAAATCTGAAAAAAATTTGACTGGGTGGGTTACATTATAAAGGCGACAAAAATTGATTTTTGCGCTCAAACTCATTATAGTGAATACATGTATACTGAACATGTGTATGGTGTTTTAGTGCAGAACATTTTACTGTTCACTTAAAATTCAAAAAGTGCAACATCCCAGTCAGTCAATCACAGCTCAGAACTTGAGGAAATGTACACTGTAAAACTAAGTTCATGATGTGAAAAGATTGAGCTTTTGCATTCAGTCCACCACTTATTCTGATGGAAAAGAAATTTGAAATTGATCAATGCATATGAACTTTGTTGGAGCACAGGTCAGTGTCAGTGTTCAATACAATTCTTGTATTACTGCACAAGTCATAGGTGTGAAATCAAACCATACTTCAAATCAACTCACTAGGAAATATCTCTGAATTTTGCCAAAGGGAATTCCTATGCAAGACTTGAAGAGATTCTAAGGATCTTCCTAATGGTAAGCTACATCACTAGTGTAAATAAATACATTGCTAAATTACTGAAAGCGGCTGGTCTATGACCAAAACAGCAGAAACCTCCACACAAAGTATGATACACAAACATGAACTTGGCTGTTTGTACAGAGTGTAATACACATTAAAACAAGGATTTATTAATTTTTGTATTTAATTTAACTTTTCAAAGTTTTTCTCTAATTACATTTTTGGAATTTCAGTTAAATAGTATGAACCAATGCCTCCATTGAAAATTCTATTCTCGTGTTCAATGATTCAAGTGCCATTTAGCAGCGAATGCTCAGAACTGCTTATAACTAAGCAGCATGAATAGCTCCACTCTTCAATATCGAATGCCCAGCACATACATTTTTGGGAGCTACTGAATGGTGCTGCAGTTGGCATGAGGAAAATGTTGTAAAGACAGAGGTCAGACAGAATGGAACTGTGTAACCTCTGTTACATTACAAATTAGACATTCCATATACATTCAGATGTCTATTACCACTGATAGACTGACACAAAAACCCACAGCCTCTCTACAAACTCTGCAATTTCTCTATGGTTCACCATGGTGGAGAAGTTCCTGTTGCCATAAATACAAACTCTACCAACATGAGTCTGCTCCCATTTCAAGCATATCTCCCATTCAAAAAAGATGTGTTATGCACCAAACATAGTTACCAAACACTCATATTGAAGCTTTTCATGACAGATTTTTTAAGTATCATCTTGATGTTTCTATTCTTGCTTGCTTTTCAAGTCTTAACCTTGCATAAAGTATGGCTATCACTATTTGTACATTATCTTCGACATTATTTAATGCTGATGGTTACCATTTGTAATTGTGCATCAACCATTTATTTAAATGAAACCTTTGTAAAATTTTACGAAAAAGGGATTGCCTGTGGCAATTTGTCACTTCAGTGTGCAAAATTGTTGTCAAAATATATCCAATTTTCCTGACAAGTTAAAATATTTCCTAAAAACTACATCCCTACAGTGCTTACGTATTTAAAACGTAAATTCACTTTGTAAACCTATAAATGCAAATAAAAGCAATGATGATAACAAATGGATATTTCAGCAGCATGAATTGAGAAATTAATATGATCACTCTGGTACAAATTAAAAACAAAACTAAAACATTAAAACTCCCTGTTGATTCATTCTCCTGTACACATTTTCTGTGATTCCTATTGTTCCGGCATATGTCAGTGCCAATTGTGTGCTAACATTTTAAGACCAAAGAAACACATGAACTGATAGCTGCGCCTTGTCTCTTATATTATGGGAGTGATCCAATTATAATCCATCAAACACAGTGGTTCAATATATTATTATAAATAGTCTGGTACCCTGTCCTAGTTCTGCCACTGGCTGCGCTGTGCTCACGAGAAGAGTCCAGTATTTGCCATTCTATCCTAGGCTGTCACTGGCTCTCCTTATCAAGTGAGCTAATTTGTGAGTAGTTTCTTGAGTGATGCAAGAAGCATGGATGACAGTGTTCATTTATGATGTCAAATAGGCTATAGAATGTATAAACCTTTGACAGGGCATATAGTGTACAGAATCGGGGCAGGGACCTGGACTAGTATTTCACTTGCAGCCATGAGCGTATTAAATTTCAGCTTACATATCACACCTATTCACCTAAACCAAACTTATAATCTCCCTGATTGGTTCTTCTTGAACCATGTGGCCAGTATTTATGAGCATCTCTTGTCTTGGTATTTGTTCTGAACATCAAACAGTAAAAGTACCACCAAAGAGAAAAGAACACAAACCACACCACCATACCATGGACCAAGTCCTTGTTGTGTAACAATATCCAAGACAGATCTGACCAACCAAATTCACATTCCTATCCTTTTTTGACATGAATAATCAAAAAAATATGGGCTTTGAGAGATGAGTTCATGAAACGGAGTTGGGCGGACTAGTCCTTGTGTAGACTCTGCATGATCTTCACCATAAGTGGGCTGTCTGTTGGTGCATTGGTGAACACGCTACCGACAAACGCGTGTGTCCCCCACAGGTGATGGCTGATGACTTTACAACAGCCAAGGTCAACAATGTCAAAGCCAAGGGTCTTGTACCTTTCGTCGGTTTCAAAGAGTGCTGTGTTGGTGTGAGGTCCATAATACTGCAGAAATGAGGGAATACAAAAATTACTCCAACAGAACAAAATGCCAACATTAAACAAGTTACATTGTAAGAGAATTTTGAATTTAATTCAATCAGTGTATCAAGTATTTCTGAGTAAATTTCTACACTTACAGTAACTTCTGCATACGAAATTACAATGTAGATTGTTTCTTTCACCAGAATTGATCAGAAATAGACAGTTTTCCTTAATAAATTATTAAATTCTGAAAATTCTGTGATGCAGTACAGAAGCACTGAGGAAGTTTTGAACATAGATTTTACAGACTTTTGTTTTCAGAAAGTCACCATTGCACACCATAATAAAGCAAAATCTCAACGTTATGAGAATAACTACCAGACCAATATGAAGAAATATTGAAGCCATTAACATGTACTGATGGCAAGGTTGACAGAAGGTATGACAACATTTAATGTTTCCATGCAAGGCCAGTCATTCAGGATGGCTGTATTCTTTAATGAGAATACTTACAGCAAGGCCAGACGCAGGATCAATGAAATCAGCCCAGTAACCTTCTGATTGTAGCAACTGACAGATTTCCTGAGCTCCTTCAACAAACTGTGAATCAAACATGAAATGTAGTTTGAGTCTAAAGAAATGTATGAATGATTTAGAAATGATACACTGGCATGTTGTGTTGTTGTGTCAGGCAAATAAGCAGATTTTAAGATATGTACATTACACTCCATATTACATTCCTACATTCCGATGAAAGATTACTAAAGCCTATTTTTCAGTTGTAAACAGATTCTATGTGAAAGAAAATTGCAAATATGATTCCAGTTAGGCGGGGTATGGGAGTCTTATACATTTTCCCTCTGACAATTCATATTTTGTGAAGTAGACACATAAACTGTATGAAATCAATGCTTACATAGTCAGTGAGCTCATTCCTTTCTTTCTCTACAGCTGGACTCCATCCACTCATGTCATTGGTCGTCTTCTGACACAGTGTAACAACTGTGAGTTTACTGTCACCAACATTGGCCTCTAGAAATAAGTCCATGAAACCTGTGACAAAAATACCAACCAATTAGTAACTTTCTCAGAACTGTTGCAGGTGAAGTTTTTTAACACAATCTAGTAACCCTGCCACGATATCCCAGTATTTTATCTGTTGGCAAGTATCTATATTACAGTAACAATATACTACCAATTGACCTAATGGTATAGTCAAAATCAGTATTATAGCATTTAGGTCTGTTTTTCAAGATAACATACTGTGTTCTATCCACCACATGCATGTATCAACAAAAGTAGCCGAAATCAAATCAAAAGAATCTACTGAAAGGACCAGTGAAAGGTTAGTAGCTAGTATAAGAACAGGAAATATAAGCATACTTCTCTTCATCCTTGGTGTACATTCCTGTGCAACACATTCAAGCACATTGTCTATGCATTTTGAAGTCTGTTGACTGTGTTTTGCCATGGCTTTCCCCTGTCATGGAGAGTGAAATCAAAACTGTTAATTAAATGCTCTGATGAAGAATTTTGGAAACCCAGTCTGGGGACTTACACTCAGCTACTATTCATTATCTGTCACGGCAATTTCAACAAAATGTTAATTTCTCTACATTTTGAATATAGCAAAAGTACTTCAAGGTTCAGGGTGCCAAGAATCTGGTATTCAGGGGCCATTATCCTGCAAAATCACTGAAATTCAGTTATATTTATATAAGTTATAGCCTATATCTTTATAAATTATAGTCCATTGACACACACCATGTTCGAGGGAAGTGTAAAATCTGCCAAGCTGAGCATAAGTAAATTGCACACATTCATACGAGACCTGCCATGTTGGTGCAAACAGGTTGTGGCTCATTACCACTTTTTACTAACATAGCAGGGTGATGGATGACAGGCGTTGCATGAAAAGGCTTCACGTACATGTCATTGCAAAGTACACTCAGTGTGTTACTTGTGGTAAAACAGAAACACATAATCAATAGTGGTCACACTACATCTTCAAATTTTTGATGATCTCTGCAACTAGCAAGGCCACAGTGCAATGCAGCCACCGACTTGTCTGATTGTTAGTTACGGCTCCACTTTCTCATGATAATGTAAATATCCACATAATCTTTTTTTGCCCATACATATTAAAATACACATGCAAATAACACAAAAAATAAAACAACTGAAAAGGGGACATTCTCGGACGGGCAGAGCTGGCTTCACTATTTCACAGCAATAGTTACAATACATATTCACGGGCATGACTTCACATGCCCTGTCTGTAAGGGTTTGCTATGGATGTATTTTGAGAGACACTGAGGGTCACCTGAATATTTCAATGACAAAGGTATACACTGGGATAGTTTTATACCATCCTAGAGTCTCTGCTGCACTACAGTGTATCTGATATAAACTACTTACCTCTTCTGAGGCAAAGAACTGTTCCATGGCAATCACTTGCCTCTCATGAGACGTTGGTAAAGTATTGACATCAAGTTCAAAGGGTAAGACTGGTTTGACTGGGGGTTTCAGTTGTGTTGCAGCACCGACATTACCTGGTAGTGGGAAATTCTTATCCACTGGGGCCAGAGGACCAAGCGTCACATCTGGCCACTCACTTCCTGTCAAAGCTATAAAACAAAGAGAAATGATGGTTCAAAAGGTGTAGTTGTATAGCTTACATAGTGTAGCATTTCAATACGTACAAATGCACTTTGCATAACATTTTGGTCCAATTGCTTGATTAAATCATCATGCATTCTGCAGTACCGTCAACCTTTCTCAACAAGGGAAGGTCAAAAGTTATACTGCACTGGGAAAGAAGATGTTGACAATGACATTTTCGGTCTCAATATGATAGACTTTTCACTTTATTCAATTTGATTCTTGGTTCAAAGAGACTACCTTCCATTTCCAATTGTATAAATCTTTTTCATTAGCAGCAAATTTCAATGGATACAGTAGAGCAACAATGTGATGAAAATAATTAAATATACAATATCAAACTTTGCATGCAGTACCTTCCTGTTGATCTGCAGCACTTGCGAGCGGTTGTTGTTGTCTGAAGCTGGCAAAAGTCTGCAGTCGTGATCTCATCACTTGAAGGCTGGGCAGACGGCACACTAGCCTAGGACTGCTTGCTAGCACCTTTGAACACAGAGAAAAACAAATGGGTAAAAATAAAGAAACACATGGAGACATAGAGAGTACTAGTCAGAAAGCTACTTTTTGTGATGTGATAATCACTTGGTGAAGCTAGAATATAATCAGTTGTTCAAAGCTATGATGAAATCAGGCTTGTACATCCATTGTTCTGATGCATATATATGTGTTACTTTACTTATCAAACTTTTGCGCTTAATTACCTTGGGGAAACTATGAGATATTTCCTTTCAAAATCAGTCATAAAAATCTGCAAAATTTAGTTCTACAGAAACAAATTACCTAATATTTCCTTACACTTGAAATTCAAACTGCCACCCCTGTGTTATCTCTATTGGTCAGGGGGGTGGGGGAATTAATTCTTTTTTAATGCTCACCCAAAAAAAGCTCGTGAAAATGTTATCTACTCCACAAACTTAAATGAGTTCCAACAAGTCATATACCCAAAAAAGTATAGTAAAAATTTGGGTCACAATATCTTTCCCCGGGGCACACTCTATCTTTTTTAAAATCATCTTCTGCTCAAGCATCAGATGAAGGAGACTCCTAGTCTCTGAAAGCTTTTGCAAAGTACTGCCTAGTTGATCTTAGCAAGCCACATGTACCTATCCCCTAGCAAACTTTTAAAATGTATGCTACATGTATTGTTCATAAATGTGTGTAAATTATTCAATTTTGACAGAGTATGGCATTCTCTGACAAAATGTGGACGAATGACTGCACCTCCATGAAAGTTGGAAAATGTAATATACATGTACCTTTGCCATCTTATTCCCTTTAGTACTGTTTTGACAGCTTACAGAATTACCACTTACGTCCAGTACAACTGAAACCCAAGCAAACAAGTAGGACTTGATGAGATATTTTGATTGATGAAGTAAGAAAATGTCATATTTCGTTTTTTCTTTCAATAACTTTTCAAAAAACAATATGCACAGAATCAGCGTGACAATCACTGTCTATGAAGTCAAGTGCCACTGATGATACCTGTACATCAATAGATGGCATACCGCCTAGACCGTAGAGGAGTTGAAAATGAGAACTGGCGTTGTGTGTACAGGTTAGGGTAAAAAGAATGACTTGTTATATCACTGTAACACATGATCAACGGTCACAATATTTAAATATCCTCAACCTAAAAATCAGTCAGACGAAAATGAAAGCTATCTGGCCGCGGTTTATATCAGCCTACAGCGCTAGCGGCTGTGAACTGTGAGGGCACTGAAGACAGTGAAATTGAAGGTTTCGGACGCCGGGTCGACAGATTTGTTCAGTTCCGATTTCTCGGTAATTTATCAAAATACATGAATTACCAAAGGAGAAAAATAACTTTGACACTAAAATCTACTTACTTGTATACCTTGGAAACGATAACCCGGGGGAAATGTTCAAAATTTCGAAGGTACGTCACGATGCACGCAAACGTGACGAAATACCCGATCGCCGTTTCCGAAACAAATTTGACCCGAATTTGACCTTTAGGTCATTCCCAGAGTTCATAGGAAGAATTCTCGGCAAATCTCGTTGCTCCCAAATCACCCTGCAACAAAATAAGACTGATAGATATTTGAAAAATCATTAAGATCAAAGTGAACAAAATCAAATTATGAAAAAGAAAACGAAACATGGTACGAACATGTTTGTTCGTACGCCCACTGTTCAACTGAAGAAAAGTTGGTTGTCACATGACCATGATCATTTTGCGGGAAAATCGAATATGGCGACTTACTCTGTGTACATTTCACCGCGCCGTTCTTGTCATCAGGCTCAGTGAACATTTTCATTTATATTTCGAAATCTTTTGACTTATCAGCTAAAACTTGTTAATTTTCACACGTCGGTATCGAAAAAAGAACACTGAAGTGTCGAGTATGTGATAAACTGATATTTCTGACGTCGTTTCTGAAGTTACACAACTCGTTCTTCATACTGTACTTGGGTTTTATGCAAGTGAGATAAATAGTAAATAGGCGCCAGTTTTCATCGCGACCAGAAAGAAGCATGGCTGTGACCGAAATCAAGTTAGTCCAAGACACTCTGTGTCGAATGCAGAAGAATTTAGAATGCCCTATATGGTAAGTTTATTCGTAAAAATAACGATTTCGCCAGTGTCAATACACGTCCACTGATCGAGTGACCCGATCATTTAGAAATGGCTTCTTTCGAGTCCGACATAGCTGCAGCATGCAGTTACGTGTACAGTAACTTGAGGTTTTGCCTTGGGTTTGCTTCATTCAAAACCTTGAGCTACTGTACTGCAGCGAAACAGAACTAAGTATTCCGAAAGCTGTTGTTGATTGTATAAATTTTAGACATCCCGTGCTGTGTGTTCCCGGCGTTTAATACGGCCTCCCCACCACACAGCCTGTGGCGAGGCCGTATAACGCCGGGAACACACAGCACGGTACGCAGGGCTATTAGACATATAGACACCCATTCTTTATGAATACAGTACATAGACCAACTCAGAATTTGAAATTCGTCAACCCATTGAGCTAGTAGAATTTAGAAAGTGATCTACATGTAGCTCCATATAATTATAACCTTTGACAGATTCTGGAACATCTTCTAAAATTCCACTTTCTCAAAAACATGAAGCAGTAATGGTTCAATTCCCTAAGAGTTCAAGTTGAAGTATTTTTTGATGTTATCATGTTTGAAACTTTTAAGTTACCTTACAATATTACCAGTACATGTACACTTTTGATTTGATGTTTTTTATAGTACAAAGTTTTTTTCTTATCCGTCTACAAACATAACAGAAACTAGCACATAAACTGACTGGCTGAGTTGTCTGCTTGATCATACTCTGTGCTTTGTAACACACATATGGCCCACACAAAAATTTAGTGTGTTAGAGCGCAAAGGACCAAATACACAATCGGTCAATCGAGCAGACTACCCAGCACACAAATGCCAGTGGATGGCTTCAACCGCTGCAAAGAATCATTCTGTCGAAAAACAGCCTTTAAGTATTCAGTACTTTTAACTATTGTATTTTGTAAGTTTTTTTTTTTAAGTGAAACATTGCAAATGTCAGGAAATTCCACTTGAAATAACTTATTCAAGTCAGCATGTTGAACAAGTGTGTTAAATAAATTTCTTGTTTTTAGTTTGGATTTACTGAAGGATCCAGTGTCCACAAGATGTGATCACCAGTTTTGCAGGTAATTATGAAGTGTAATGCTTACGTTGGATAAAATGGAATGATGATAAAAATTGGATAATTTTCTGGCCATAAGTTGTAGCTATAAATACATAACATTGCAATAGTTTGCTTCTGTTTTAGGGTGAGTCATCTGGGGCCATGCCTGCTACAGACTGTAATACATCCCTTTTACTAAATGGACAGTTAACTGCAACACAAATCTTTGTCAATCAAATTCAAAAAGTACATCCACAAAAAGACAGTTCAGTGAATTGCATTATATCTGCATGATCCCAAACTACCATACAGAATCAAATTCTCATTACTAGTAACTACTTACTTTTTTCAACTACTTTCTTTTTCCAGCTTGTTAAATCTTGCATTTCTAAAACAGATTTCAGCTTTACCTGTCGACAACTATCTTGTCTCTTTTTACACAATATTATAATTTGACCAAATCATTGTAAATGTGAATCCTAAGCAATGAACCATTTTCTCACTCAGTGTATTCAACTTTTGATTGAACTTCCAATTTGCCACAAAATTAAGCAATATTCAGAGACAAAGTTGCAATACATTTAAAAAAACAATTCTTATATAACTTTACCCTAAGGTTTTGCATCCTAGAAGTTCTTAATAAGAAGTCATCAGCTCCGTGTCCACTTTGCAAGAAGCCTATAACAAAAAGGTAAGAGCATGCATTTCAAATTTATTGACAAGAATTTGTTTCAGTTACAACATTCATATGTGTGCATACATTATTAACAATAAGAATATTTTATTTCTTCAATAGCTATATACATCTAGTGCTGTTATTGCTGTTCTCCGTGGAAGTTAAAATTTATTTCATTATGCAAATAAAAGTCCAACACCTAGTGTTAGTCAGCAGATCACCGATAATAAGGACAGATTACACTAGTTGTATGTAACGCATTCTTCTATTTTATTTATTTTACTTTACTGCAGGAGTTTAACAGAGCACTGTAAACTGAATGAGATTGTTACTGCGGTAAGAGGAGTGGTCAGTGCGGTAAAAGATGATACAGGAATGGAATGTAAGCGAAAAAATGTCATATTCAGTCAGGACTTTATTTACATCTATACTATAGTTATGGAAAGGACATGCAAACTGATTCAAAAAAATGCATAATTGATTGTTTTTCCAATTAGGGCTATACTTCTGCCTCAAAGTAATGAAGATGTTCTTTGAAGTAACTAAAAGCAGTCTTTATTGATGCTTTCACTTGAAGAGTATCAAACCATTACAACTCACGGCAGTCATAGTCTAATTTTTATTATACTAGTTGAAGGGTCAAAATTACTTATTTTACACCTTCTAGGGATGAACTGTTCTTTCACACCTATAACACCATTGTTGGGTTGGATTGTTTCCCATTGTGGAGTTAGATCTCTAGACTGGGGTATTGGGTTGAAAGGCTTATCTTGTCCTTTAATCATTTTTGTGATCTGGTTTAAGGTACGCCACCACGAGGTCCCCCTATTGCATCGCAGCCATCACCAAAACCTAGTCGGCTACAACAAGAAGAAGAGAACAACCAGGTTGGTCTAAGTGTGTTAGTGATTTATCAATCAGACATTCCAGTGCTTTATTATTATAATATTCATGGTTCAACTTGCTTATCAGTAGAATCATTCAATTCTTTGCTGCATGATCAATATAAAATTCTCGATTGTCACATGTACATATTTGGTCAATTTTTTTTTTAATATAAATAAACCAATCACAATTTTTCCTCTCTGAAGACTGTTGCAAACACATCTAAAGGAAGAAAGAAGAAAAAGAACACAAGAATTGCCAAGACAAGAAAAGTAGAAAGTCAACATATTGATGTTTACATCGATGAGGACTGTGAAAGTGAAGCTAGTAGGCAAGATATCATCACAACCAACACTAATGTCAGGTAAGATGTTGGTAAGAAAGAAAAGTTTTGAAATTCACCTGAATCAAGCTTCACCATACTATACCAACACTGCTCTGTGCAAGAACACCTTTATAATGTGTACTGATGCCACTAAATTTCCTCATATTTAGATCAAATACTTGAACACAACTGTGCATTGTAGTTTTCTGAAACTTACAAGTAGGTTTTTTGTAATCATTTGAACAGGCAAGAAGTAAATCCTTCAAAGACGTTTTGTTTGCACTTCATTTTCAGCATAGATACATGTAAGTTGTTACTCTACAGCAAGATAGTATAAACATTTTAAATTTATATATTGTTAGGTGACACTATATAAATATTCTTGGTTTGATTGAAGGGCCAGCAGCTATAACTTTTGATAATTTTTCTAGTATTTTTGTTTTTGGATGTCAACTGCAAGTTGTGTTCTACACCTGGAACTATGTTGAAATACCCTCTATTAGCTTGTCAATACAGCATCTTTATGTCTAAAATGAACTGTTATTGTTTACATTTGAATTCTAGTCCAGACCAGAATGCACTCGACAACAGTTGCACATGTACAGGCTGAGTTGATAAGCTGATTACTGTGTATTTCAACATGCTTTGTGGAGCAGAAGAAGAAATTATGGTTTACATTAACACAAAACTTAAAGTTACAGATACTACCCCTTTAACCCTTTTCCTGCCGGGTCACTGGATTACTACTATGTGATACAGAAGCCACAGATAGTTTTACATTCCTGTAAGATTTTCTCATCGGTGCTATTCTTTCGTTCCTTTTCAGTTCCTCTTTCCCAGCTCCTCAGTCTTCGAAGACCAGGAAGAGGAGAAACACCAGGAGATCCCTCAGGAATGACAATTGTGATGATGCAAATAGTGATAAACATCCTGCTAGCCATGGTGATCTTCTTCTGGAGCTGGACAAGTTGCCAGTGTCAGATCAGCTTGACTTGGAACAGATTGCAGGAAATCAGGATAGAAACCAACCTGGTGTAATGAACAAGCCATCAAGCTCTACTGCTGTTGCTAGACAACAGTCTGAAACAACTAGTAACCATGGTGAAAGAAATGAAGCGGCAAAACCACAGGAGGAAAACAGACAGAAAGAAAATGTCTTTCAACTGCCAGAGGTGGCGCCATCACGCAATACGAATGTTGGAAAGTCGTCATCATCAGATATGGACCCGTATGAGTTCATTCCAAGTCAGCGAACTCCAAAGAAGAAAGGGCGACTGCAGAAGAAAGTGAAGGGGAAAGGGGCCAACAAGAGATTGCACAGTAGCAGTGAGGAGAGACCAAGGAAGAAGGCCTGTGTTGTTATTGTGTCTCGGGAAAAAGAAGTAAAAGGAAATCAAACTGGTGAAGATGACCATAGTAAGGGCCTCACTGGAAACACTGGAAGCACTGCAGCATCTGACAAGCTTGAAAAAATTTCTGCCACAAACACTGCCACAGGACAGCAAGTTGTTGCTCAGCAACTGTTTGCTGTTACCAAGGAAACAAGGACAGATGTGACTGATGGTAATTTTCTGGATGGATTATCTGGTGATGAAGTGACAACAAAGAGAGTGACAAGAAGTCGAGAGAAGTTGGAGGAAGAAAACTGCAAAGAAGGAGAAGAGTCTGAGGATGATTTCTTTACATCCAACAGGAAATCTTCTCTTGGAAGTAAAGTCTTTGTGAACACTTACAGTAAAGGGTTAAACCACACGAGGAAGAAGTCCGCTGAGAGGAACAAAGCCATCAAGAGAAGTAAAACACATGCAAGTGGTGATGATTTTGATTCTCTGATGGACTTTGATAAATTTCTAGAAGACAGCGATGATGAAGTAAATGTAAAGATGCCGAGATCAAGCAAAGAGGAAAAGACTCATGGAGAGAGCATCTCGGAAAGTCGGAGACAAATCTTTGATGCTTACAACAAACAAACGATTAAGGAGACTGGCAAGAGTGATCAGATTCCAGAACAAAATTTCAAGAATTTAGCAAATATCAGCGGTATAGCGAGCAAGACTAAGGGAAGGGGCAAAAGGAAGAAAGGCAGAAACACAAAGGATACCATCGCTGATTTCATTCCGTGCAGTCAGGATGCCATTGGTCATATCATAAAGAACACAGTCTTAGACTATCGCTGTGATGAACCAGACATCTCCCAGTGTGACTCCATTCAAGATATGAACACAGTAACAGATGCACACATGAATGATGAGCTGAAACAGGTTAATATTTCAGAAAAGAAAGGAGCAGGGGGTCAGAAAGTGTTTACAAGCGCACAGAACAAGAAAGAAGAAGGTAAGTACACTTGCTCAATCGATAATCTTCAACTATTACTGTTGAACCCACGTTGTTTAGTTTGTGAAGTTTTAACCAATATCCTGCCAGGCCTGTTACTTGCCATTTTAAATGCTAAGTCAGTGACAGCATTGAGCTGAAATCTACACTTTCACCTACAATCAACACGTATACCACAATGGGTTAGGTCTGTAAAATCATGTTTACATTAGCTAAGTATTCAGGGGCACTCAAATGTTCAAATCTGTTAAAAAAAATGCATGGAACATGATATACATTACCAGAGTTAATCTGATTGTGATATGAACTTTGATAAATAAGGGTTACTTGTGATCAAACAAGGTCGAGGTAATTGCGAGTATTTGAAACAATGTCACACATTTGAGATATGCACAAAGAAGGATTATCATATACCTACATTCACGTGCCTGTGTAAAGCTATGGGAGAAAGCGCCCTCAGATCCGTGCATTTTTTTTACGTATCACGCCCCGGCCCGGTGCCCAAATATGGGCAATCGCGTGCATTTCTGAACTATGTCGATTCTGGTTACTACGCGCATTGCTATCCGCAAACGTTCCATTCGTACACAAAGCCAGCGCGAGATTTGGAAAACGTCTGCTCGCTCAGCTCGTAGTTGCGCGTGGCGTCAGTGGCGTCAGGCTATTATTTCTAAATTCTAGTGAAATCCTGTGTATATTAAGTGAGTGTCTGTTCAGTATAAATTACCAGAAACTGACATCACGCTTTTATCCTTCCTACACCTCGATTTCAATCTGGATCTCTGTTGGTCACGTACTAGTACGCAAGTTGCTTTGCGCGTTCTAGAATTCTGCGGGTAAACAAATGACGTCATTATGTATGTCAATCCGCGACGGGAAGCGGCCATCGTATATATGGAAAACAGACACAAATGGCGATGAATTTTTGAAATCGCACGCATTTTTATCTCCTACACAATGTTGAATATTATGTAAACTACATATTTATCATTCCATAAGGTATATGATAAAACCTTTACGGCCCTGATACGGCTTTTGCGGCCCGAGGTCGTACGGCGTACGGGCCCTCGCACGCTCGGGCCCTTCCGCCGTACGACCTCGGGCCGCAAAACCGTATCAGGGCCGTAAAGATTAAAGGGGAAATTTACCCAGACTTTCTTGGTAATCAGGTCGTTATTTAGTGTAAAATAAACAAAATAGCGTTGGTTTCATTCACTTTCACTTGCGCGTATTAGCGCAGTGGCCACAAGCTGAACGCACGGAAACCGGAAGTGACATATCAAACTTACTAGTCACAGCGGGTTCAAAGCGAGGTCACTTATGACCAAGCTCTTCCACGCCAAGTAGAGTAAACGTACGCGGTACGCAAACCTCAGTGCTCGACTAAAAAGCATAATGGCGAAGATAATCGGTAATAACTTCAAACCTGAACGAGCAATCGATGATCCAAGATTGACATCGTCAGAAAGTTACAGCGACTCGAGTTCGGAAAGTGACTATTCTAGCTCCGATGACGAAGTTCAAATTACTCTCGGCGATCAATCATGCCTGTCATTGTCAACCCACGGTCCCTGTGAAATCATGCCAACACCGAAGTAATGCCAATGCTCTAAAGAGATCGACATAAATTCTAAAAGTTTGAGCATTTTTAATGTGTTACAGAACACCTCGATGTAGCCATGATAAGTCTAGAACCAGCGGTCCTGTCTACAGCGTTCCGTTTCTAGTGCCTGAGCGTAAGCACAGTCCCCATATGTACAAGCAAAGCACTTTGGGCTGGATATGCCCCGGGCAGTTTTCTTTTAGGCTAGTAGTTCAGTAGTTGGACTTGCAACTTTCGGTAAAAGCAGTCCTTCTCAAATGGTATTCGCAGAAAACTTTATTTCTGCTCGACTTTAACATTGACACCGAGTGCTTGGCCCCTAATTCTGTAGCCATTCTGTACACTGTAAGTGGAAAGCTTACCTGCTTACAGTTACACACGTCGACTGCTTCAATGACCAAGTTTACGACGTCACTTCCGGTATTTTAGTACACCACTGTTTGTTAGCCAGTGAGTGAAAGTGAATAAAATCGACACGAAAGCCTTTCAATGACCATATCAGTTTAATATGCAAAATTAATTTTCAGGGTAAATTTCCCCTTTAAATGTACTGTATTTGTTACAGTTACTCTGTGAATGTCACTGTTAGTAAAACAATACTATGATAGTATCTACACAAAGTGCAGTATCAAAAATATTATACACAGAACATATCATAAATTCGTGAAAAAATATCCAAATTTGGTATATCTATAGATGTATTTGGTTTTCTTTTTGTCTCAGGTACTACAGCAGAAACGCCTCATGCAGCTAATCCTAGTGATGATGAATTCAATGGAAGTATTACAGAATCCATGGAATTCCAAGAGGATAAATATGATGGAAGTACTACAGAATCCATGGAAATCATAGATGATGTTGCAGAGGAAGAAACTATCAAACCAATAAAAGGTGAGATTTCTTTGTGTGATATTGATTATGTTGAGACTTGCGTCGTAGTTGTCTATTTATGTCTACCTGCAAATCCAATTGTGTGTTTGTTCATCGTTGTAGATAGAACTTTCCCATTTTGGCACAGCTCTGTTTATATTTAGAACCCCTTATTATCGCAGATCCTATGGCTAGATTATCAATGTACCTAAAATTGTGGTGATGACATTTTAAGTGCCTTTCTTCCATCAGCTAATTTATCTCAATATAGTAAACATCAATAATAGAAAATGTGACCCCGCTGTTGATGAATCTATTTTCCTTTACATCAAAGTGGATGATGAAGACACATCTATGGTGAATTTATAGAAAGTCAAGACATTATTGTCAAAGTTGATATTTATAGGATAACTTTATTTTATAATTGATAATTTAAAGAAAAAAATTGGAAGAAGAACAAATTTAGCAACCAAAAGTGACATATGTCTCAGTGGTTTAGGACAATCAATCTAATGATCCTTTTTATGAAACACTATTCTTTCACTTCAGGTTCACAAAGTTGTCTCCGCACAGGGAAGAAAAGTGAAGTTGTCTCAAGAAAGAAAACTCATCCCAAGGTCAGACAACAGAGAGAACTGTCAGAGAAGAAAATGAGAGACGGTGCTGTGGAACAAGTGGGAGCCATTGACAAGGCAGGTAGTGAGAACCTGGAAGACAGTATGACACCTGACTTGATTTTACCAACACCGGAAGAAACAAAAGAAGAGAGTGTCAAGAAAAACAGGGGAGACACTGAAACAAATCAAAGTGAGGTGATTTCAGTCATTCCAGAGTCTCATTTAGAAAAATCCATTCCCTCTGGTAAAAGTCAAAGTATGGAAAATGAAGACGTTAAGATGAATGCAGTTCAGCCGACAAAAGATGATGGAAATGATGATTTGGAAAAGACAGATGATGATGATGATGAAGATGATGATGAAAGTGATGTTGAGGATGAGGATGATACAGCTGATGATAGTGATGATGAAGATTCAGATTTGGACCTCCTTCCTCCAGGGCGAGATCTTGATGATAGTCTCATTGCAAGGGGCAAAAGACAAAGCAGAAACAGTTCATGTGTCGGTAATAACAAGACAAAGCTGGAGGAGGCAATTATGAATGGCAGCCAAGAGAAGAATGCAGAATCTCAAAAATCCCAAAAGAGAAATTCTGGCAAAACTGCAAATACAGAGACCAAAGGCAAGAGTTCACTCTCACAAGACAATGCAACATGTAAGAGTCTTAAGATGACAAGTTCCAGACCCAGAGACGGACATCTTGAGGTTAAGGAATCAGTGCCAGCTGTTACTCCTGTGTCATGCATACCTGAGAGCATGGAAGATGATTGCACAGCGTTGGTCACAAAACGCAAAACCAGGTACAGTCAGAGCAGGAGTCCAGCCCTGTCAAGGTCCAAGCTGAGATCTTTTGCGATGGGGGAAAGTAAACAGGCTGTAATGGCTGGCAGTGGTGGCAAGGAAAAACAAACCATGAAAGGGCCAGACAGTGAACAGACTTCATGTGACAGTGAACGTACAGTGGAATTGTTTTCTAACAAAAGTGATGAAACTGGAAACACCAATCCAAAGGATGAACATGTTGAAACAGATATGAATGGCGTGAAATCAAAATTGAAAAACAAAGGCAGCTTATCAGCAACATCTTCAAAGAACTCAGTGTCTCAAGTAGAGTTAACATCACCAGTGTTTCAAAAGCAAACATTTCAACAGAAAGCCCAAGACGTAGTTCATGGTGGCAGTGAAACCGATAATGTTACAAAGGACAAGATCGAAACATCTGCAGATAACAATGGCATTGATGCCAACAGTACAGAATCCATGGTACCTGCCAGCATTGGTGCATCACAGAGTGAAAATGAACCTACTCCTGTCATAGTTGTGCCCAGGAGAACAAGGCAGTCTGCCAGGGCTGTCGACCAATCAGCCACTGCCAAAAAGGGTCAAAGTTCAATGAAAGAACAAGCCAATAAACAAACCAAGCTGAAAAGGAGGAAAGGTAAAAAGGCTGAGTCATCGGAATCTGATGCTCGAAAATGTGCATCACAAATTTCAGCAGTTACAGGGTCAAATGTCAGTGAGGTCAATGACCTTGACATGGATCAAGAGAGTGTTTCACAGGATAAAATGAATTCAGGTCAAGGTTCACAGCTGAAGAACAACAGTGACAATGCTTCTGGGGTCTCTCTATCTGGTGAAAATAGCATCTCAATTCTACACAGGACAGACAAAGCAAAGGTAAATACTGAGGAAAAGTTGACAGAGGGTAAGGAGACTGGAGAAGGAAAAGATAGTATTGCTGGAAGAGACACAGCAGTTGGATTCGGAACAAGAAGGATCTCAGAAAGCGATCATGAGTTGGTGAGCCCACCTGAGAAGTGGACAGAGGGGACACTGAAACTATACAGCAACACTGAGCAGAGCCTTAGTGGCAGTAAAAGCCTGGAGTGTAAGGAAGATGATGCTGTGTCCAGCAATGTAAGTGACAAACTACGATGTCTTGAAACAGATATTTCAGGTAGTATTGAAGCCACCAAAACTTCTCCCAATACTAATGATGATCATGATGGTGATATAGTTGAAGCATCAGAAAATGAGGAGGAGGAGGAAAACGATGATGATGATGATGATGATGATGATGATGATCCAGAAGGCGTTATTCCACCTACACCCCCTGCAATGCTGGGTGCTATCTCAGATAAACCTGCAATGTTGGGTGCTATCTCAGATAAACCATCTGTGAGACTGCTACGGAAGAGAAGTCATAATGAAAATGCCAATAATAACCTAAGGGATTATTCTGTGAAGTCCGCAAAGAGTTCACCTTCAAAGACATCCATGGACAGAGAGAAAGTACTTGAGGATGTGAAGGAGACAGTGCTTGAAGATGATTCCAATGTCTCAGGTTGTGATGATGATGAAACAGATGACGAAGGAGCAGTAAGACTGATCTCACCTATGTCATCACCAGTGAAAAAGAAGAGAAAAAGAAGAGTTGCCAGGCAACTGTCTGACAGTGACAGCAATGATGACATTTTGACCAACTCACAGTTAGATGCCATACTAGCAGAATCAGCATTCCCACTGCATAGTGAGGAGACCCCTTGTAAGGAAACTGCAAAAGGAAAGAGAGATGGCCAAACCAATGCTGAAGAGGTCACAGGTCATACCGATATTGATATGGAGACCTATTGTGAAGAAGTTGAAGACAGAGCCCTCAACAGCTGTGATGACACTGACTGTAAGTAAATTAGAACTTTATAAAGGATGCATTGAGAGTTGTGAGGACGGCTTTCTAATTAATAACATTACTATGCTGGAAAACATTCCAAAGTTTTCTGTCAATGGAAATTGTTTTGTGAATTTTTGTAATTACAATATGTTTTATATCAGAGTTTGATTGATGCAAATGAAAGCCAATGAAGAATATCTGTGTCCATAAAAAAATATTTCATATTTCCAGCTTGTACATGAACAAACGAATCACTGTTCACGCTTTCAGCTACAATGCTTATCTCAAAAGTTCATAGGATAAGATATCTGCTAATTAATTCAAAATTAATCTTTCATCCCCAAAATGTAGCCTTTCCCAATGAGGTTTTCCTTATACATGCAAATTACCACACAGATAAAACAAAGCAAAACTTGATTGCATATGGTATGTGCCATTTTGAAAACTTGTATGGCTTGAGATAAACGAACAAGGGCGTAGGATATAGGGTATACTGAAACATTGTATCCATATGATTTATGTTGTGCTTGCAGCTCTCAAGTAAGTTTCGCCATTATTTTAATTTGATTACAGCTGACAGTACTCAGGACAGTGCTGCAAGCAAACAATTGAATCTGACCAGTGCGTCATCTATTCTATCAAGCCAAGGAGAAATGTTCAGCTCTCAGGTATGCAGTAAATCAAATCTTCGTTTCATGAATGTTTCTAGACTTGCAATTGCTTCAGCTATCACTTGTATTGCATGCTTATGGGAGCATAGACTTTGTAAATTTCATTTGTGTTTCACTTACCTGGTATTATTGCCACAGATTCTAAAATGATAAAAGTAATGGTTTACGAGATCAATGCTGATACCCCTGTGGGGAATCTAGAAAGCTAAAGAGATCTGCAACATTATTATACATATAATATTCCACACTTGCCAGAGTAGAGGTATTCTTATGGTGTCCAATCCATGCCAAAATTACTACTTTGATTTTACAACTCAACATGCCATTCCGAATTTCTATTTTACAATTCAACATGCTATTTCACAACACAACATGCACTTCCAAATCCTATTTTACAACTCAACATGCTATTTCACAACACAACATGCACTTCCAAATCCTATTTTACAACTCAACATGCTCTTCCCAATTTCATTTGACAACACATCATGCACTTCCAAATCCTATTTACAACTCAACATGCTATTTCACAACACAACATGCACTTCCAAATCCTATTTTACAACTCAACATGCTCTTCCCAATTTCATTTGACAACACATCATGCACTTCCAAATCCTATTTTACAACTCAACATGCTATTTCACACACAACATGCACTTCCAAATCCTATTTTACAACTCACATGCTCTTCCCAATTTCATTTGACAACACATCATGCACTTCCAAATCCTATTTTACAACTCAACATGCTCTTCCCAATTTCATTTGACAACACATCATGCACTTCCAAATCCTATTTTACAACTCAACATGCTCTTCCCAATTTCATTTGACAACACATCATGCACTTCCAAATCCTATTTTACAACTCAACATGCTCTTCCCAATTTCATTTGACAACACATCATGCACTTCCAAATCCTATTTTACAACTCAACATGCTCTTCCCAATTTCATTTGACAACACATCATGCACTTCCAAATCCTATTTTACAACTCAACATGCTCTTCCCAATTTCATTTGACAACACATCATGCACTTCCGAATCCTATTTTACAACTCAACATGCTCTTCCCAATTTCATTTGACAACACATCATGCACTTCCTAATCCTATTTTACAACTCAACATGCTCTTCCCAATTTCATTTGACAACACATCATGCACTTCCAAATCCTATTTTACAACTCAACATCCTTCCCAATTTCATTTGACAACACATCATGCACTTCCAAATCCTATTTCACAATTCAACATCCCATTCTAAAGCTAGCTCTGCGGAGCAGGGCAGTGTTACTGGCTATCGAACAAGATTCAAAATGGCGGACGCGAAATGGTCCCCTCGCACAGAGAGAGAAATGCGAACTTTGCACAAGTCTAAAAACGCAGCTTAGCACATTGTGTATCTAAACAAAATGAGCGTGCTCGAAAACTAGGATCGATCACGATTATAAATTAAAAATTGGCTGTTTTTGGAAAAGAAACTGTGCGCTGCAATCAGCAGTTTTGTCTATTGTGCACCGTGCGTGGGAGGCTTATCGTGAAAGACCGAGATTTACTATATGGCGCATCTGATACGGATATGGTCCCATCGCATAGAGAGATGACAGTGGGCTTTGTGTAAGTTCAAAAGCACAGCTTAGCTCATCGTGCATCTAGACATGTTGAGCGTGCTCAAAATAGGAGATCGATCACGATTTTGGGTGAAAAAAAACGAGTTTTCGGTGGAGAAACTGCACGTTGCAACCAGTGGTTGGTTTTGCCTATGGCGGTCAGCAGGGCTGTGGTGGGAGGCCTTTCGCCGCCAGGGGTGGACCATTGGGGAGTGGAAAATTTTCGAAAAAAAATTCCCCACAAATTTCAAAAAAAATAATCAGCCAAAGAAACTTGAGAAAAACAGATGACGCACTTAGGTAAAGGAAAAAAATCCGTCAAAAGTTACTTTCTGAAACATTTTTATTTTAGTCTGCATCAGATAGGCCTATACTATGATTCTTTGGCCAAGGGGGGGGGGGGGAGGGAGATCTGAAGGGTATAATCGTGGCCAGTAAATGAAGTAACTTTTTATTTCATAACTTTTTGTTCTGTTTATCATATTTTTTCTTTCACTGAAGTTTGGCATCGTAAAGTAATTCGAGATATAAGATAATATAAAAATCATATCTGTGATATCGATTGTTAACAACTGTATTGTGGGTCTTTACACTATGATTAATTAACAAGAATTCAACAATTCAGGCAGCTTGCATCGGTACATAAAATGGAAATATTCACCAACCATATGACAAGCAATCACTTTCTTTGTATTTCACTATTCAACGAAACTGATTTCCATTGTAATGTTTAAACTTTATTTTACAATTAAACATTACAAATCCGTATTTTTTAGTCCCCACGGACACCGTCCGGGGGACTTATAGGTTTGGTCATGTCCGTGCGTGTGTGCGTGCGTGCGTCCGTGCGTCCGTCCGTCCGTTCACGCAGATATCTCAGAGATTCCTGGAGCGATTTCATTCAAACTTGGTACAAGGATTAATTCATATGTCATACAGATGCACGTCGATTTGTTTTGTGATACGATCCAATATGGCTGCCAGGCGGCCATTTTATTACG
Source organism: Ptychodera flava (assembly GCF_041260155.1). Classification (NCBI taxonomy): domain Eukaryota; kingdom Metazoa; phylum Hemichordata; class Enteropneusta; family Ptychoderidae; genus Ptychodera; species Ptychodera flava. The sequence goes on from NC_091936.1 coordinate 10,858,319, forward strand.
ATTTTTTCATGTACAGAGCCATAACTTAGGCATGTTTCAACTGATTTTATTCAAAGTTGGTACAAGGACATTGACCAATGTCATAGATATGCACGTCAATTTTTTTGGTGATACGATCCAATATGGCTGCCAGGCGGCCATTTTATTACGATTTTTTCATGTACAGAGCCATAACTTAGGCATGTTTCAACTGATTTTATTCAAAGTTGGTACAAGGACATTGACCAATGTCATAGATATGCACGTCAATTTTTTATGTGATACGATCCAATATGGCCGCCATGCGGCCATTTTGTTACGATTTTTTCATATACAGAGCCATAACTCAGGCATGTTTCAACAGATTTATTCAAAGTTGGTACAAGGACATTGACCAATGTCATAGCTATGCACATCAATTTGTTTTGTGATACGATCCAATATGGCTGCTGTGCGGCCTTTTTGTTAAGACTTTTTCATGTACAGAGCCATAACTCAGACGTGACTCAACCGATTTTATTCAAACTTGGTACAAGGACATTGACCTATGTCATGCACATGCACATTGATTTGTTTTGTGATATGATCCAATATGGCCGCCGTGTGGCCATTTTATTACGATTTTTTCATGTCCAGAACCATAACTCAGACATGTATCAAGCGAATTTATTCAAAGTTGGTACAAGGAGATTGACCAATGTCATACATATGCACATTAATTGTTTTGTGATACGATCAATATGGCTGCTGTGCGGCCATTTTGTTATGATTTTTTCATGTACAAGCCATAACTCAGGCATATCTCAACCAATTTTAATCAAATTTTCTACAAGGACATTAACCTATGTCATGTATATGCACATTTATTTGTTGTGTGATACGATCCAATATGGCCACCGTGTGGCCATTTTATTACGATTTTTTCATGTCCTGAACTACAACTCAGACATGTATCAAGCGAATTCATTCAAAAGTATTTTTATCACAGACCTTATGAAGAGGAGTCTATCCTGTCTGAGGACCTGTAATCAAAGTACCATTAACAAGTGGGGACTGTGTCATCAACGATGACTTGTCTTTTCAAAATTTCATTTGTACACTTGTCTTGACGGTTGAATACCGTGCGTGTGAAATGCAATAGTGCAGAAGAATACGGATAGCGACATTACAGCGACCTCTATCGGTTGTTATCCACACAGTCTTTCTCGCGAAGTCCGTTCCAACAGAGCTTTGACCCTTGTCTGGCCCCATATTCGTATTTTACATCTCCGCTTGCTGAGGCTTAGTTGTCAGTTGTCATGGCTGTAATGTCGCTATCCGTATTCTTCTGCACTATTGCATTTCACACGCACGGTATTCAACCGTCAAGACAAGTGTACAAATGAATTTTGAAAAGAAAAATACGGATTTGTAGCCTAATGTTTAATTGTAAATAAAGTTTAGAACATTACAATGGAAATCAGTTTCGTTGAATATTGAAATACAAAGAAAGTGATTGTTTGTCATATGGTTGGTGAATATTTCCCATTTTATGTACCGATGCAAGCTGCCTGAATTGTTGAATTCTTGTTAATTAATCATAGTGTAAAGACCCACAATACAGTTGTTAACAATCGATATCACAGATATGATTTTTACATTATCTTATATCTCGAATTACTTTACGATGCCAAACTTCAGTGAAAGAAAAAATATGATAAACAGAACAAAAAGTTATAAAATAAAAAAGTTACTTCATTTACTGGCCACGATTATACCCTTCAGATCTCCCCTCCCCCCCCCCCTCTTGGCCAAAGAATCATAGTATAGGCCTATCTGATGCAGACTAAAATAAAAATGTTTCAGAAAGTAACTTTTGACGGATTTTTTTTCCTTTACCTAAGTGCGTCATCTGTTTTTCTCAAGTTTCTTTGGCTGATTATTTTTATTGAAATTTGTGGGGAATTTTTTTTTCGAAAATTTCCACTCCCAATGGTCCACCCCTTGCCGGCTAAAGGCCTCCCACCACAGCCCTGCTGACCGCCATAGGCAAACCAACTGGTTGCAACGCGCAGTTTCTCCACCGAAAACTCGTTTTTTTTCACCCAAAATCGTGATCGATCTCCTATTTTGAGCACGCTCAACTTGTCTAGATGCACGATGAGCTAAGCTGTGCTTTTGAACTTACACAAAGCCTATTTTCATCTCTCTATGCGATGGGACCATATCCGTATCAGATGCGCCATATAGTAAATCTCGGTCTTTCACGATAAGCCTCCCACGCACGGTGCACAATAGACAAAACTGTTGATTGCAGCGCGCAGTTTCTTTTCCAAAAACAGCCAATTTTTAATTTATAATCGTGATCGATCCTAGTTTTCGAGCACGCTCATTTTGTTTAGATACACAATGTGCTAAACTGCGTTTTTAGACTTGTGCAAAGTTCGCATTTCTCTCTCTGTGCGAGGGGACCATTTCGCGTCCGCCATTTTGAATCTTGTTCGATAGCCAGTAACACTGCCCTGCTCCGCAGAGCTAGCTTTAGAATGGGATGTTGAATTGTGAAATAGGATTTGGAAGTGCATGATGTGTTGTCAAATGAAATTGGGAAGAGCATGTTGAGTTGTAAAATAGGATTTGGAAGTGCATGATGTGTTGTCAAATGAAATTGGGAAGAGCATGTTGAGTTGTAAAATAGGATTTGGAAGTGCATGATGTGTTGTCAAATGAAATTGGGAAGAGCATGTTGAGTTGTAAAATAGGATTTGGAAGTGCATGATGTGTTGTCAAATGAAATTGGGAAGAGCATGTTGAGTTGTAAAATAGGATTTGGAAGTGCATGTTGTGTTGTGAAATAGCATGTTGAGTTGTAAAATAGGATTTGGAAGTGCATGATGTGTTGTCAAATGAAATTGGGAAGAGCATGTTGAGTTGTAAAATAGGATTTGGAAGTGCATGTTGTGTTGTGAAATAGCATGTTGAGTTGTAAAATAGGATTTGGAAGTGCATGATGTGTTGTCAAATGAAATTGGGAAGAGCATGTTGAGTTGTAAAATAGGATTTGGAAGTGCATGTTGTGTTGTGAAATAGCATGTTGAGTTGTAAAATAGGATTTGGAAGTGCATGTTGTGTTGTGAAATAGCATGTTGGATTGTAAAACAGAATCCGGAATGGCATGTTGTGTTGTAAAATCAAAGTAGTAATTTTGGCATGGATTGGACACCATAGTATACTGCATAGCCAATTTTGTTTACAGACTTCTAACATTTTCTATATTTATTATACACGTAATAAATGAAAGAGGTGGGGAATTTCACAGGTGTTACAATTCAACAACCCCACAATGTTGTTACATGACAGATATGCTGTGCAGTACCACATTAACCCTTTTAGCGCCAAAGTCAATTTTTGTTGCCCTTATAAAATTATGCCACAGTCAGTTTTGTCAGACTTTTGCTAAAATTTTGATAAAAACTGTAGCTGATTAAAAATTGTTTTCATTTGGTCCAAAATTATCAGAAAAGTTACAGAAAAGTTCATAAAATTTAGTACGATGTTGCACTAAAATTTTGGTTGGAAAAAATACAGCACTCAAAGGGTTAAGGCTGTCATTGATGTTTTCCAGTACAAAACAGTGATAAAAGGTCGAGGCTGCAGTGTAGAAAACAATGTGTGTACCCAAACTTTCTAAACTTGGAGGGTTTAAAAGTGATGCTCAGAGTTACATGTATTACATATTATTTTCACACGAGAGATAAAATACAAAAGGAACACTGCATGATGAGTTATCACATATTTTTTTCAGACAAGAGATAAGATGCAGAAGGAACTGCATGACATCGAAGCAGAGATGGCCAAGATAAAGGCAGCAATTGCAGCAACAGACAACGACGGCAACAAGTCACAGCAAGGTGACCACAGTGTGACTGATCACCCAATGGATGTAGACGCTGAGTGTCGCAATGACGGTGACAAACAGGATGACAAAAATCCCAGGGAGGATGCTGAGACTGGACTCTATGACGGTGACAAATCATGTGATGATGAGGGTGACATGGATGGTGACAATGATGTTAGCATAAATGGTGACAGTGATGATGACATTTGCTGCAGCCCTCTGTCACCCTCACCACCTCCCCGGATATCACCATCAAAACTCCGAATTCCATCAGTCAGTGACTTACCTTACAAACTGAAAGAAGTTGAGGAGTTACTTGGACAGCTCAAGTCACAACCCAGTGAAGAGAGGTCAATGGTTAAAGCAAGCCTTGAAAAGAAAAGGAAAGTTGACATGAACGAACTGAAGCAAAAAGCCGTCATATCTGATGATACAGACAGTGAACCAGAGACAAACACAGGGCAGAGTAAGTCTCAAACAGAGTTGAGAAAAGTACCCAGCTTTGAGAATCCAACTAGCCAGCAAGGAAGTCAGAGAAAATTCACCTTCAGACAGAATGTGCCAAGTAAACTCAATGCCCAGAAACAGTCAGTTGTGCAAGACAGGAGGAAAATCAGTCCAAACTTTCCCAGCAAGCAGGATCAGAGAAAGATTCTGATGCAGAAAAGCAAGATCAGCCCTGTTTCAGAAAGGAATCGGTCTGGCAGCAGTGTGGTACACAACCAGTCACAGGTAGACAGGACTGTCAAGGCATCTGGCAGCAGTGTGGTACACAACCAGTCACAGGTAGACAGGACTGTCAAGGCATCTGGCAGCAGTGTGGTACACAACCAGTCACAGGCAGACAGGACTGTCAAGGCATCTGGCAGCAGTGTGGTACACAACCAGTCACAGGTAGACAGGACTGTCAAGGCATCTGGCAGCAGTGTGGTACACACCAGTCACAGGTAGACAGGACTGTCAAGGCATCTGGCAGCAGTGTGGTACACAACCAGTCACAGGTAGACAGAACTGTCAAGGCATCTGGCAGCAGTGTGGTACACAACCAGTCACAGGCAGACAGGACTGTCAAGGCAGAGTATGCCTTCATCACAACTGGTCTCAGTAAAGAAGAGCTTGTGAGTATACAGTTTGCATCTTTCAAACTCAAAGTCATTCAATCAGGACAATTTAAGACTCATTCAAACAGGATAATATGCTAGCCATTTTAATTTTTTTCAATCAAATTTTGCTATTAAAATCTTTCAGGCAGTTTGAAATGAACGGACAGTGAAGGGGTCCCTATGCAGTATCATAATCATAAACAAGTTTTGTCAATAGTTAGACACCTTACATGTATTTATTTATTCATTATTTCTTTGTCTTTTTCCTCATACAGAAAGATGTTGAGTATGTAACCAGACAAATGGGTTGTCGTCTCCTGCCAAAGTTCAATTCTTCTGTTACTCATGTCATTGTGAAAACATGTAAGTTGTCAGTTTTTGTAATCTTTTATTTCTGATATAGCATCAAACATATATATACATGAATATTCACACAATCCAACTATATTCAGTCTACAAAACTAATAAAGTTTTATACATACAACCACTGTAAATTCTGCAAAACTTGTTTTCAGGCTCTTATCTCAAGCTTGAACAGTGACTGAATTGTTAGTAAGTTAACATCAAAAGGTAACGAAATATTGCAACAGGTGTCAGTTTCAATCAGATATGAATTACTGTTTCCTTTTAAACAAACAAAAACACCTGTATGTCAGATAGTTGTTTTCCACAATTATTTATTTTCTTTCTTTTCTAATCTCTTCTCTTGAATTTGGTATAATAATGGAAATGTTGATCAACGTTTTGTTTTGTTTTGTTTTGTTTTTCTGATAGATGATGGCCTTGTTTGTGAAAGAACTCTGAAATACTTCTTTGGTATTGCTGCAAGGAAATGGGTTGTCAGTTACAAGTGTGAGTATTGCTGTTTATTTTCAGTGATGTAGATGTCTCGAATTCTTGCAGTTTATGTGAATTTGTTCCGTTATGATCAACATATCATTCTTGAAGTTCATCAGAAAATTTGAAGAAGTTGCGCTCAGTGTGAACAGTTAACTTGTCTCTTCAGCTGACTTAACTTTTCACATTTCAGTTTGATTATTCATGTACAACTGTTACACTGATCACGTTCATGCTAAGTCCACTTTCAACTCTGAAGCAGTCCATCATTTGCCATGCAACTCTTCATACCCCATTTGCCATACTTATGTGGTTCCTACAGTCTGATTGAGCATGGCAATACTTAATTTAACTTATAAAACTTAATTAACTTCATTGTTGAGAGCAGCAAAGGTTCTCAGTGCCTAAGATTCGCTATCTTAAATTTGTATGCTGCCCAATCCAATGAAAGTTGTTGTCCTGAAATTTCATCAGTAAAGAGCAGGATTTCATTCAAAAATGGTATTTTAGATTCACAATTATCCTACATTGTATGTATTACAGGGATACAAGCATGCGTACAGGCTGGCACCATGTTGTCTGAAGAGCCTTATGAAGTCCGTGGTGATCTTGTCAACGGTGTAAATCACATGGGACCTAGAAGAGCCAGGAAAACAACGGGCAAGCTGTTGCTAAGCAACTATGAGATCTGTCTCATGGGGTCATTTACAGCCCTGACTACAAGTGAGTAAATCCGCATATTTTGATGCTCGCACAGATCATTGGCTACTATCATCTTTTATTATTGATCTCTTATATTTATAGACATTTATTGTAAAATATCCATCATTGTGCATTTAATTTATATGCATTTAATAGCAAGTGAACAACATACCTTCAAACATGATGTAGGCTATTTCAAAGTTGCAGAACTAGCAAGTAGAAAAATAAAACAACTTTCAAATATTGCTGATATTTCTTTCCACAGGTCAGTTTCGTATACTGATAGAAGAATGTGGTGCCAGTATAGTTCATCAACCATCCTTGTTCAGCTACGACACAAAGATGACTCCAGTCATAATCCTACAGCCAGATGCCAATACTGTACAAATTGACTACAACAGTGAGTACTGCTAACACGTAACATACTTGAAATGTTATAAAGTGCCAATTTGATAAAGATATTTTCCTGTTATGAAGGGGAATGAACATTCCATAGCACAGATGAGCAACGGCATTTACTGTATGTTCGTCCTAAGCCATCTGAAAGTCAAGTGGTCCTATGGTCTTGTCTGCTAGTTCTGTACACATCCTTGATTATGCAAGTGAATTTGAACTCTCAAGTTTATGAGATCAGTTGATGGGCAAATCCACCTTGTCCATGCAACAACTTGCTGGTCGTGTACCTTTGATTCTAGTGGTTGCCAACCCCTAAATAGCCATCTCAATATTGGCATTGACTTTGGGAGGACAAATTCAGCAATTAAAAATATTTCATAATAATCAGAATGATGGAAATATATGGTAGTGCAGTGTCGTATTTTCATCATCTGCTAGGTAAATGCAATAGTTCGGCAGTGTGTACCTTTAACTTTGTCAAATTTTTCCCCATTTCAAGGTATTTACAAGAAATTCCATGCAGTGACAGCCACCAGAGAGTGGATCTTCGACAGCGTAGCCCAGTACACAGTGCAACCATTGAAGGAGTACTTGCTGTGTGATGTGCAAGAGAATGCTGGCGATGAGATCATTACACTGGATTCTGACAGCGACAGTGAATTGTACTGAGTGTCTTAGTAACAGCGACAGTGAATTGTACTGAGTGTCATACTAGTGTAGGGCATGATGTGAGCAGTTTGTGAAGCTGATCATTTGGGAATAATACCCGCACATAGAACTTAAGTCTAACAGGAAAAAGTTTCCGTTTTTTGATATTTTGTCTCTGTCAAACGACAATAAACAAGCTTTCAACCAACTATGCACTCAATAGATATTGATTCGTAATATGTCAGCATCATACGTAACCTCACTACAAATCAGACCAATATTTGCAGTTTAATACTGGGCAGATATTTCATACTGATTTATTTCTGGTGGAAGTAACACACTGTATTAGGACTTGTTGATCATTTTACTCAATGAGGACTTTGTTTACAGGATAAGCTGATCATTCCTGATGCTAAGTACGGTTGAAAGGCTCTATTGTTTATCACTTTTTAGACATGTTTCAAGATACAAATACAATATGATGATTTCTCAATAATACACAAATAATACAAATAATGTCTGTAAGTTGCAAACTTGTTCCAGTTGATACAATGTCAATAGTGTTCGTCAACCAACATGGCCTTCCTTCAGAATTGCACAGACATGATTTCAGAAAGTTAAAATTTCAAAAACTACATTTTAAAATTACATGAGACGGGCTTACAGATAGGTCAAACAAGTTAAATAATGAGTAATTAGACAATCAATGTTGTGTGTTGACACTTAATCATCACAATGACAGTAGTCTAGAAATGTTGTGATGGCCACGTTGTTTTTCTCTACAAAGAGTTAGGTTGGAAAAGGTTGCAATGTTGAAGTTTCCTGATTTGAACAAACATCACATGGAAGGGGGTTAAACAGACTGAGAGTAAAATATTTTATATCTGACTTTTTTCTTTTTGTCTTTTTTATGTGTGATGTAGATCATACAGCCGAAAAAAACAATTTGTAGACAGAAGTTGTCTGTAAGATTTTGACTTCCATTCAAGAAATCAATAAGAGTTGAGTTTCTTGAAAGATTTTGTTCTGTCAAGTTTTAAAAAATTATAGTATGCTTTCTTGTTCAGTTCCTGCAGGATTTACTGTACATTGAAATACCCAGTATTTACTTTTCAGCTTTTCAACATGTGAACATATAGTATGTGCACAACTTGTACCTGTATTGTTTCTGTAAATACCAAAATTTCAAGAATCAACTGAAATCATTTTTACGATGTTACACATTTTAAAATCCCATTGCATGTTTGAACAGTTTTACATTGTCAGTTAGGTTAGCCTGTGTCACACAAATTGCCTCAAGACTTGTCAGATATTTTTAATGCTCTCTGACTGACTACATAAAGAAATCTCATGTCACGTGGATACTATTTTCTGTATACCCCCTTGTACATGGGCTAGAGGTCTTAAATACAAATTACAATACATAAAGGAGAAACTTCATCACCCAAAGGAAGGCAGTGGAAGTTCAATACAGTACCTACCCCTCACTCTGTAGTAGTCTGATGTATCTCCAGTCGCCTAGAATGTTACTATTAACCCTTTGAGCACCAAAGACAATCCCCTTTATAAAATAAACCCCAGTCAATTTTTCTCAGTTTTGCCAAAATTTTTAGAAAAAAACTGTAGCAAATGAAATGTAATGTCCATTTGGTCCAAAATTATCAAAATATTACGGAAAATTTCATAAAAATTGGTAAAATTTTGCACTAAAATTTTGGTGGGAGAAAATTACAGCGCTCAAAGGGTTAAGTAACCTAGTAACTCTCTAGTCTGTAAATAGAATAATACAAATTTATTACATAATTACATTAGAAATAGCCTCACCTACACTATGTCAATTTGCTAGAAAACATTTCTTTTCATGTACTTTTTATGCAGAGAAATACAAACTTTGCTTTTTATATCAAGTATATCTTTTACAATGGTAAATTGAATGTCATTTCTCAAATAACAGTTGACTTATTTTTTGAAAATTTTCAATAAAATTGCCATCTGTACATAACTACAGTATATCTGCTTTTCTTTTGTCAATCTTTTTATTGTGCATGAATATGAATTCAACTTACACTTGTTTTACTTCAGAATGTTTCAAAGTACTGAGATTTGAAAAGTTCTGGTTTTGATAACCAAGCGTAGGTTGTTTCTGAAATGAAAATTTTTGTTATTAATAAACCATGGGAGACCTCAGCATTCTTATTGTCTTCTTGATTTTCACAAAATGCACACAAAAAGCTGACAATAATGATTAAAGTAGTGATAAAATAATATTGTGTGGTGATAGATAGTCACAAAGAAATGGCTGAAAACTCTCAGCAGCCTACTAGATGCCATTGACACTCACATCACATTTAACAGTACCTTATTAGACCAATACACTCTATATTTTAATATAGGATAGCATCACAGGTTTATGACTGAAGTGTTTCAGCTGCTTGGTGCTAACCTTTAGATTTAATATGTTTACCAATGAATATCATAATATTTTACAATAATTAGCTGCCTGTAAACTAGCTTTCTGCAAGTTACTCTAAATGGAATTTGTGTTTCCATTTTGAATAGCATTATTGGCAAAGAGTCCATGAAAATTCAGATGCATGTCAATTTTAAAAAATTAAAATTTTGCAAAGGAGCCAGTAATGTTTAAAGGTATACTGTCACCTGTTCCAATTTTGCCACAATTACCATGGAAAGAGAAAATCTAACCAATCACAGACTTGAAGCGGGTGGCTGCGTTTTAAAAACAGCACCCTCACATGGGCATTTTGAATACCAAGGAACACCCCTTTGACCATATATGGGCATATTTAGATTACAGGTGACTGTATACCTTAACTTTTAATGATTTTTGTACAATTCCTTTTTTTCAATATCAGCTACAGTTTCTTGTTCTATTCCCCAAAGCATGACATGCTTTGGGGAATATTTACTGTTAACATTTGAATTCTAGTATGGACCAGAATTCACTTGTCAACAATGACAATGTATTATCTACACATGTACAGGCCGGCTGAGTTGTAAAGCTGAATACTGTATATCTAAACAATGTTTAGATATACAGTATTCAGCTTTACAACTCAGCCAGTACATGTGTAGATAATACATTGTTATTGTTGACAAGTGAATTCTGGTCCAGAGTAGAGATCAAACGTTAACAGTAATAGTGCATTTTGCACCTATGTTGTGTTGACAAGCTATGTAGTTAGTGCTTCAATATACTTTGGGGGGTAGAACAAGAACATGCAATCGCCATACAAGACAAAAATACAAATGTAGTTAAAGAAATCATCCAAAATTAAACTGGCCTTGTAAAAAGACCGCAACCTCTCCTATTGTTTGTTTTAAATGTACACTGAGTGTATTGATTTCCGTCATGTAGCGGAGCGGTTAGTTTAGGGGTTTAAATTTGAAATCTGAAGTGTAATTTTCATTTGTAAAACCGTCGATAACATATCAAAGCTTATCAATGATCATTTAAAATATGAAAATCAGATGTAGTTACCAGATATTTCATCAATTAATAACAAAGGACAATGTGTATATAAAATCTAACAAGGTATTATATGCTGTATGGATTGTATATACAATTTCACCTGGCAAAACGTGTATGTCACTGCCTATTGTAATACTCATATATTCAATTGTCACTAACTTTCCTGTGCATACTCATTCAAAAATATTGATCAGCTTAGGGTGCCTCATTTCTATCATCATGGCTGATGGTATAACAGTGAAAGTGTTCATAATATTGCTGTGTTTTTGTCAAATTCACGTTGCTGCAGCTCAAAACCAGGTAAGTGAAGACAAAAATTATGATAATTGTTTAATACGGTTTAATTCTTGTTCAGTGTAGAATGTATCCTTTACAGCAAATTTTGTCAGAAATATCGATCCTTTGTGGACATTTTTCGGTGTGCAACCACGCAGACAACAAAAGAGTAAGTTCCCGCGTGACGGTTGATTTGTCAGTCTCTTTGTGTGTTATGAAAAGAACAATGATGGCCTACTTCAAATCCAATATACACACAGCTATCATAATTGGATATACCAGCAGGGTTGACAGCGTTGATGAAATATAAAATACGGATGTTGGCTGAGTCCTTCACAGTTCCTTTGTTTCCATAACAAAGATCAACACTGCGCAAAGGCTTTAAAATTAATACGAAAAAAATTTAAGCTGAATAATTGCATTACAATTGACGCATTATTTCTCACTAATGGAATTCAAATTTTTTTCATAACAACTTTAAACATCACAGCATGTAGAATTCCCATTGATGGATAAAACTCATTAATTCGTCATGCATTTCTCTTTGTGTCTGTCTATAGCAAAGCACTAGTGATGGCGACCCTGGCGATGAAGAACTTGGCACAACAGAAGCCACTGTCAAATTCACAGAGATCGATGTCTGGGGCTTGAGACTCTGGCAGGTAGCTGGCATGTTTCTTGCTGGAATAACTGGCATCAGTAAGTCTGTATTTTTTTATTGGAATATCAAATATTTTGACAGCAAATTCATTTTCAGCATAATTTTTCCAACTGTTTAAATAGAAAAGTTGAATTTTAAATTTTGAAAATTGCATGCATCTCCATTTAACATTTTAATATATAAATGTTTATTTATTTACCTTTATGTATTTAATTTTTCATTGATTAATTTCATTGCAATAATAATTTCATGTTACATTTTTTTAACTAACGTACTTTCTGGTTCCCTGCTGAAAATATTCTCACTATGGCTTTCCATTGTCTATCAACAGTCATACTTGCCTGCTGTTTCTGTGACATACGGATTCCTAGAACAAAAAAAGAAATCGAAGCTCGCTACAAGAAGAAAATAGTCGTGGAAAAGTACGCTGATGACATGAACACCGTCTATGTAAGAGATCTGCCACCCCCTCCCCCAGAGACAGCTGAGGTCCTCCAAGAGGTCAGACAAGTGACCCCAAAGAAGGAAAAGAGAGTGACCAGGACGCCAAAGAAGGAAAAGAGGGGAAAGAAAAAAGGTAACCTGCTGAAGAAACTTGGACATTCAAAACAGAAGCAAGATGCCAATCAAATGGAGGTATGATGAAATTTGATCAATATTTTCAGTCAAAATTTTAAAGTTACCTTGGTATGAATATATTGAAGCGTTGGTGAAAATCTTACTGATGACATTAATTCATTGCTCGCCCATAAATTTTTGCCGGTAAAATCACTATTTTAATCATGATATCTATCATTGTATAAAAAAACCAAGCGTCAAAATTAATATATAAAGGTGTGCAAGACTTTTACCTGGTTAATCAATGCCGCATTATATTTCCGGGTGAAAGTGTTAACTGTGAATTTTGACTTATTCTCTTTTGTGAATTGTCCATCCAAACTTAAAAAATTGTAGATATATAAAATACTACCAGTCTCAAAAGAATACATGCCATATCATATATATTTCTGCCATTTTCAATATTTAAACATAACATTTTATAATAATTTTTCAATGAACTGTATAGATGAGAATATGTAATAAAAATAATGACCAACAAAACAATTATACAGAAACTCACATTGACACAAAGGTTATTGTAAATACTGTACTTAAACAAGGTGTGGTCTCCGAGTTTTACAAATATTTTATCCATTTCAACAGTCAACAGACAAAAGTACCATTTGGTGAAATATATTTAGCTTTAATGTTATACCCAGCAACCATTTCTTCAACATTCCATTATCTGTGGGGTTGCCATAGCAATATTCAGTTAATGTCAGACATTCTTTTATTGTCTTATGAGGTAATGTAATGAAAATTGTCTGTAGTATTAAAGAGACATAGTTCTGCAAATGTTTGCTTATAATTAACAGAGAATTAAAAACATGGATATAGCGGAATGTCAAATTTAGAAAATGAAAATTTGTGCAGACATTGGGAAATCAAAATCTGAAAGACTGCATCCATTATAGCTTACAACAAAATTTAAAAATTCAAATTTGCACACTTTATTTTGCTATCACGATTTTAGCTGTAATTTATTTTAATAAGAACCAGAAAGAATTCAAGAGGTAATTCTAAAAAAAATTCTCTGTTACTTGTACCTGCAGTGTAAAAACCGGTGTGATTTCTGCAATTTTCAATTTACATTTTATTTTTCTGACAGCAAAACCATTCAAAGTGGGAAATATGAGCCAAGCTTTTGTTTCTCAGACCATTTGCCCTGAACACAGCACACATACAGTACATGCCCTTGAAATGACAGATGTTTCACTGAGAAGCACAGCTAGCCTTCATCTGTTCATGCATTTGAGTGAAATTCTTATTTTCATATTTTTCAATGAAAAGTCATCCTCTTTGAAGATGTTTGTGATCCCAATTTTCTTCCTCAAATCATGTACTTCATTTCCATGTCAAAGTACTGTAATTTCAATGTATGTAAAACTTATATGTAAGTTTTTTAAAATCCCTTTGTTTTTCTACATTTCTAAATACCACACCCATCAGTGGAAATATTGCAGTGCAAATAAAAAATCTACTACCGGTATTAATAAAAAATATGTTTCTCCCCTTTAAAAATATACGTACTGATGTTTGATGTTTCTGTGCACACAGGAGGCTGGTCCAATTATCCATAACCCAGTAAGCAGTGACCCGGCATTGACATCAAACCCCAAACTGATTGAAGAACCATTCGGGGGTCACATGAACACTCCGGGCCAATCATCAAGGCAGTACACCTTGTCAAACTTGTAAAAAGTCTGACAAGTATGTGACCTCTGAACCCTTCTGTGTCAGGATTGTTTGTTGGTATGTGTTTGTGTATTTTCTTCTCCAGTTATCTTCAGATTATGATATTGTACTTCACAAGGCTTTAAAACTTAAAAACTTTCACTGATCATATTTCAAAAACATGGCTAATTCATTTAAATTTTGGTAAAATGTCAGTTTTGTATCTTTTTATACACAACATTTCATTCTTTATGAATTTTATTCAATGAAAAGTACTTTAGAACTATGAAATGAAATTAAATGGTACTTGCGGCTTAAAAGACTTCGCTTATAATGCAGAAAAAAATGTCCTCTGCCCTTTTGCACAATTCTTTGTTATTTTTTCCAACCCGAGCAGCATGATAAAACTACAGAAAAATATAACGGTTACATAAAGATCTGACACCTTGATTTTTTGTCTGCGCAAACCATCAAAAATTTCTTTATGATGGCAAAATGATTCAGAACAGTCTTTGTGCTGTACACAGTACCTCATCAGTTGATATGAAACATCATAGATTGTACTTTGGGATCTTTACATGACATTTATAACTACTTTATTTGTAGCATTTCTACAATATGGCATACAGAGAATACATAAATCGAAAATTATCTTTATTAATACATCATCTTGGAATCAAAATTCCTATTATTCTTGCACTAGAAGAGCTATTTTCATAAATTTTTAGCGATATATTTTCTGGAGATGTGACAAGCTTTATGAGTGGGTGGCTTGTTTCAACTAGACAGTTTGATAGAAACTTATTCAGCGCACTTATGCATCAAGAATGTAAATTCTTTCTTTTATGTCTGATCCTGCAGGAAACCTCTGAAATACAGTCACACTGTCACCATATGTCTCATATAGTGGAACCATAGACCCTTTGAGGTCTATGGTATTTTTTCCAACCTTATATCCTGTACTGAGTAGCTGCCTTTAGGGTTATTATACATTAAAAAATAGAACTTGCACATATATAGCTGACTGCAATGTTTAGGTAGATGACAACATTTTCACAGCAAACTCATGTTACTACATAACTTTTTTGTTTGGTGTTAGACAATGTTATCTTATTAAATGTCTGCTTGGTGTCTTTGTATTCTACCACATTATGACTGTGTTACTGTGTTTGAGATAAAAAGTCATCATGAAAACCTGTTATTTATATCATTTTATATTTTATGATATAAAGCTGTACTTATAAGCAATGACTATTTATTCATTTTGAAACCAGCTTTAGGCCAGTTGTTGCAAAATTTTCTCAATATTAACATTTTGAATGCTTGATTTTTATAAAGAAAGCAATTTAAAGATATTGATCATGGAACAGATAAAGACTATTCATATATGGACATCTATGCTATACTCATGATCTACTATGTGACGGTTTGTATGGTTAAATAATCATGTTGTCTGATTATTTGATAAAAATTATGACTTTTGATATTCCAAGATGTTTGGTTCTTTGTATATCAAGTGTCTTGTACACTCTTCTTAACGTACTTGCTGGTATAACGATGATGTTTGATGGAGTTTACTTAATACCGTTCACTGTATCTTACTTTTGAACACAGTCCACTTTGACATACCTAAGTATGCTTACACCCTTGAAATAAACATGCAAAACTCGTTTCTGGAGATATCCTGTACAATGAGAAAGTAGGTATAAATGATTTACACAGTTTTCATTATTTGACAGAATGTCTTTTATTTAAGTTTTGTAGCGTTATATCAATTATGAAACATGAATATCAACAAAATTACACAGATTTATTGGATAAATACTTTATCATTCCATTTATTAGCATAATTTAAATTGTGAATTGCTTATTTGGGTTTCAAAATTGGCAGCAAATGTGGAAAATCAGTAGAGCCAATGCTGTAATACATTGTACACCAAGGTTCCAAAACACTTTGGAAGCATTGGAGGATGTTTTACCATTCAACTGGATAACCTGACAGTATTGCAGGGCAGAATTAGTATTTCCTTTTTCAGTCCTGCACTTTAGCTCCAAGGCTTGCTGGGCCATATGGGAGCCAGCACTCATGTACATGTACTTTGTGCTTAGAAATACTGATTGGGAATTTACACGAGAAAAACAACAACACCCCTAACTGCTTGGCTGTTATACCAGAACATCAGTGTGCGATATGTCCGTGTTGCATTACTATTACTGATAA
This sequence comes from Ptychodera flava, assembly GCF_041260155.1. Lineage (NCBI taxonomy): Eukaryota > Metazoa > Hemichordata > Enteropneusta > Ptychoderidae > Ptychodera > Ptychodera flava. The sequence goes on from NC_091936.1 coordinate 10,874,783, forward strand.
AGAGTTCAGATTTTGATGTTCAGAAATATCTTGCAACTTCCCAGAGCAATGAATACGTGTACAAGCCAATGTTGTAGTATTACTATGCCATAGAATCAGCAAATTGAACATTTCAAAAACATTCCACTAAATTTAAAAACATCATTGTGGCGTCTGAATGGCTTATATTTCTTAAGTTCAATGTATTTACCATTTTGTTTCAGTCCATCGCAACACGTTGCCTGGCTACCCTTGCAAGTATTAGCAAACATTGAAAAGAGAATCTTACAAGTTTCAGTGTAATTATTAAGGATGTCTATAACATACCATTTTGTTTGTTTACAAGTATCTTTATTGTTAGTATGTTAGAATTATATTGATGAAAGGTTCACAACAATGTTGTTATTTCAGAATGAAATGACTAATGCCAAAAAGTTTTGTACACATCTTTGTGGATATACCAAGGCTTCAACAGCTCTGATCATAATTTTTTCATCCTTCACACTGCATCAGCAATAAATGAATGTCCTTTAATGTAAATATCAATATTGGTATTGCTTTGATTTCAAATAATTTCACTCCAGCAAGATGCCCCCCCCCCCACCTCAATACTTATGACATAATGGTCAGTTGCGTTTTGTTGCTTGTGATTGTCAATTTAGAAGTAACAGGCCTTCTGAATGGCTGTCCAGAATGCAACAGTTGCATTCATGTCGAATAAGTTCACGACATAGGATTTTTAAATATAACAATTGTTATGATCATCTCAGGGAGCAAACAGCCATATTATATCACCATGCCCTGTCAATCGCCTTTTAATTGGTCGAGCTGAACCACGTGACTGCCCACAAATACACAGTAATGGTTCGTTTTCATGCCCATGAATATGAATAATATCGCAAACACAGTAACTGTACAACTAAAACGAAAACTGTGATTTGTACAAAATTCATAATCAACCACAAAGTAAAACGGAGCATTTGTCAGCCAAGTTTAGACGCTTTTTTTTCAAAAAAATTCAGATTTGCAAATTTTTGCAGTTTGCACACTACTCACTGACAGGTTCTGGGGCCCCGTTGTCGTTCGCACTGGAAATTTTCATAAATTTTGACAGTTTTTCGGGGTTCGTTGATATTATAATGGAAATAACAGACTCCGCGCTGACCATTAACGTTTATTTATGGGCGCAGGCGAGAGGAAAGCCAAATTAACGGGCTCGGCAAGCCTCGCCCGTTAATTTTTGGCTTTCCTCTCGCCCTTGCCCACAAATAAACGTTAATGGTCAGCGCGTCGCCCGTTATTTCTATATTATAACTACATGTACTTGTTTAACTTGACAGTAATTTGTCTGGCTGAGGTTGTAATTCAAGTCATCAACCAGCTTTGCATACCCCTCCGATCAAAATCTCATGTTGAATCTTTTCAATACAGTCTGTGTCACAGTTACTGCATTTCCAATCTGTCAAAAATTCACCACAGCACACTCCTATCCTATCCTATTGTTTAGACCATCACCCACAGTCTGCTATCTAAAGTGATCCCCAGGGGGAAAAACAAAATCATTGATTTGCTATTTAGTATCAACTTGGAAACATACATTACAAATTCATATCTGAATTCCAAGAGAAAAAATTAACAGATTTAGCAACATATGTAAATTCATACTGGTACCGAGATATGGCACGATGATAAAATATGCAAAAAAGAACTCTTCAATCTCTTGCATTATTTGAAATAGTACTTTCACAACGTCTCACAAAAGATCTTAAAATTTCAGTTATTTGGTTAAATTTCAAAATACACTCAAAGTTAAGATGTTCAAGATGTTAATATAACTATCCCCTGGAAAGTGTGAGATAATGACTGTAATAGTTTTAGATGGAGGATTATCAGAACCCAGACTGGAGAATCCATCACTTGACCATTCCACTCCCATCTCAAATGGGTGTGATGGTGAGGTTAGTATCCTAGGGTCAGGACTCTTAAAGTCTGACATTATGACGAGCATATATGTAACTACCCAAGTCTAGGTGTCCTTTGTTTTCACATTTTGGTGGTAAAAATTAGGGACATCTGAAAAGGGAAACTTATTAAAGGAATAATACAACATTCAAGTTTCTAGTCCCTACAACCAACCATCTTATGAGTTATCGCACTGCATTATGTTAATCAGTATCTCCTGCCAATGAGAGTATCAGAGTATGGTCTACCTAGAGGAGACAAAAACCATAACAGTAGAGTACAAGGTGTAAGAGTCCATTCATCGACACCCTTGAGCACCACTAGTGATCAAAGTACTAAAGGCAACATGTAGCATAATTGTATTCTATTACAATGATTATTCTAGTTTGATAAATATCATCCAAAACAACTTCCAACCATAGAACATGGTGTTAAAATGCTCATGATGCATATTTCTGCTGTACTTAATTGCATGTACTGGTACAGATCAATAGGTCAGACGGGAATTACAAAATTATCACACTTATGTCTAAAACATTTCAAGAATACCAAAATGGTACTTAAGTGAGGGCCCTCTTTCCTCAAAATGGTTTTTAAATATTATTTTAGCACCAAGTCCTTGCAACGTATCCATAAATATTTTTGCCTCCTTTCCAGTCCATGGTTTCTGTGGGTTTCTACTCTGGTATGGAGTCATATGAACCTGAATGTCTATTTGTAAGTCAGTCAGGTCTCTCAAGACGTCAACATCAGTTATCCATGTGTCCTTTGTTCCGCTGTGTCCACCATCCAGCCAATACAAGGCTTTCCACTGCTGAAGGAACTCTGCAGCACCCTCGTCCTGCCTCGCGTTCTGCAGTTCATGAAGCATTTGATTCATGACGATGCATCCTTTACTGAAACCAGCAATAACAACTGGTAGCTGAGCATCAACTACAGGTGCAGACGATTTCTCCTCGCATTCAAGATCATCTTCTTTTTTCTGATTCATAAATCTGGAATATCTCTTTGCAAAATCACCATCAGTTGTTTGCAGTTCCTGATTGACATATTTGACAGCATTGTAGAGTAAGGCTTTCAGATGCGATATCGCAGTGAGGTTTTTGGAATATACTGGAGTTCCGATGGTATCACCCTCAACAAAATTGTCAAAACAGTTGAAACCACCAGCAAACTTCCTAGCTGGCCTGATGACCCAGATATAGCTGTTTGGGAATCGTTTACTCAAGAGTATAGCAGTGTCTTCCAGATTCCATTTGCTCCATTTCCTGGTGTGGCTGTCTTGCTCCATTAACTCTGCATAGTCCTGTTAGACATGAGAGACAAAAATTTTGAAATGTGATGAAATAATATTACAACTTGTAGGTCTAGCAGCTACACTTTCAGCATAATCAACAAGTGGTCAAGTCTTGATGAGTCCATAATCTAGTCATTTAAATCTACAATGAAATGATTTGTATCCATTGGCAAATTGTCAAACCTCTGTCACTGCAACAGTACAAATTACAACACCTCATTCACTACCTCTGTCATGTTTATGGTAATTATTACAGTCATGTCGGATGTGTCATTTTGGCGCTGATACATTTATTTATCAATCAAATGTTATGGTATTCTACTAAACCAAGTATGGTTGGCAGCACAATCTTATCCATGTGAGCACTTTCTAAAAATGATCACAAAGAAGGCAGTGTCATCTGCAGCCGAGACAAGGGATAGTGGAGAAATTTCTTGATTATTCCGTAAGGAAGATAAATCAAGTGTGTTACATTCAGCTGCATTAGGGAAAAGTAAACCCTTGTTTCCCCAAGGGACTGTGAGTTGAAACAAAAACAGTTTGTTTACCCTTCAGCCTTGGGGAAACGAGGCTGTTGAGGAGGGGAGTGTATAGCTCTATGATCCACACTCCCCTGGGGAAACAAACATGCTGTTCCTCAAATATGGCCAGCCAATATGTGGATAATGTCATCATATTTTGAGGCTCACGCTTTTGGTTTTATATTATTGAAGAAAGGTCTGCCCTTCATCTGTTAAGTAAACTGATCAGCAATCTCAGACTATAGTCCAGTGGTCTGACTAACAGGTGGTTGGGCTCTAACTCTGTATATACAGGCAACTGCAATGAAATGATGTAACATATAAAATATAAAAAAAATGAAATGATGTAACACATTATTGTTATTCCACTATTTCTACAAAGAAGCATTTGGATTGTTATGGTAATCAAGTTCATTATCAGCCTGAAGAATAGTGTACCTCATCAGCAAAGCATAAGTGAAACAAAGTGACAAGTTATAAGCTGTATACACTATATTCTTCATTTTCCAACTGTAAACATCCATCTATAGTATCAATTTATTGAAGTATTGTCTGAGAAAATGCTATATTAATTTGTATATCTGTCAGTGTGTACATTTTTAAGCCTAAAACTTACGTAACTAATTCAATAATTTCAATTAGCTGTTTCCCATTTAAATTTCCTCATCCATGAAGAGGGATACAACTTGTGAACTTGTCCTTTCTGTAGCTGGCTATCAATGACAGGATGCCATCAATTTGAAAAATTTGAACATCATGTCAGTACATGCATTCTTTACCTTATGTCAACCTGCAACTAAGTGACTACTGTACTAGATGCTGTAGTTGGACAAAGTCTCAACTATGGTGCACTTCGTATTTGTTAGTGAACTGTGTTGATCACAACAAACTTTAAAATATTTTTCACTTTCCATTGAAGCTTCTCATCCATCGAAATTTGGTCAGCACAACACCTGTGCCAGTCAAAACCATTTGATATTGGGTATTTTATTTCCAAGTTGGTATACTTATATTCTTCTGACTGAAAAACTAAGAACTTGACATTTACAATCACATGCTCATTGTAGATGATAGATGAATGTGGTATCCTAACATTTGATTTTGCTGACCAAAATGGGGTTATTTACCAGAAATTAATACATATTTCATTAACAGCGAAATATAAATAAACACGTATCACATTCACAGTATAGTGTCTATCACAAGGCTGGGCGTGCAGATCCAACCGCAGCTGCACTTCCGACCTCCAGCTGCGGTTGGAGTTGGGTTTCATGGGCAGGGCTGTACCGCTACGCGTCAGGATGTGGTGGGAGGCGTGGCCGGTAACACACAGCCCTAAGGGAGCCTTCAGTAATTACAGGGGGGGTGGCCGGGGGAATTTCGCGAACACCTGTACCGTAAAATGTGACCCTCCCCCCAATCCTCCTGTCTAAAATGTGACCCTCCCCCTTGTCCGACATTCTAAAACTTGACCCTCCCCCCCCCCCACCACTGCGGAATTCTCCCCGGGAATAAATAAAACAGAATCAGCTAATTTACATAACAATTGGTTCAATTGTTATGTTAGGGACAAATTACAGAGGGGAGAGCTGGTGTTTTTGGAGGGACAGTCGCAATTTATCACGCAAGAATTTTTCAAGAGATATGGTATTTCATACAGTTTAGGGAGGGTCACCATATTTTGTGCAACTATAAGAAGGCAAGATGTAGCTGATTTAGTGCTTCATCCAAAAATATCAAATCATAATACATGGAGTCTATCAGGCAAATTATTGACAATTTGCCCCCACAAAACATGCTATATCTGTATTTTATACATGTTTGATAATGTATTTAAATGTACTTTGCTTGAATAGGGAAGTAAAATGAACATTTGTGTACAAGAAATTGATTTCTGAATTTCATCTAAAAAGTCGATTCACTATACATGGTGTTTATGATGAAATTATGAATAGTTTTTTCCAATACAAAAATAGGTAAATCTTTGCATTTCTGTACTCTTGATTATTGATATTAATTTTCTTGATAAGACTAGAAGGTTACAAGTCCATGGTTGTGCAAGAAATTTGATTTTGGAATTTCACCAAAATGTCGATTCACTATGCATTGGGGTATATGACGAAACTATGAATAATTTTTTTTCAGTACAAAATTAGATAAATCTGTGCATTTATGTATGCTTGATTATTCAGATTATTGTTCTTGATAAGACTAGAATGGTTACAAGTCCATGGTTGTGCAAGAAATTTGATTTGGAATTTCACCAAAATGTCGATTCACTATGCATTGGGGTCTATGACGAAACTATGAATAATTTTTTTTCAGTACAAAATTAGATAAATCTGTGCATTTATGCATGCTTGATTATTCACATTATTGTTCTTGATAAGACTAGAATGGTTACAAGTCCATGGTTGTGCAAGAAATTTGATTTTGGAATTTCACCAAAATGTCGATTCACTATGCATAGGGGTCTATGATGAAACTATGAATAATTTTTTTTCAGTACAAAATTAGATAAATCTGTACATTTATGTATGCTTGATTATTAAGATTATTGTTCTTGATTAGACTAGAGTGGTTACAAGTCTATGTTTGTGTAAGAAATTTGATTTTGGAATCTCACCAAATGTCAATTACTATGCATGGCGGTCTATACGTGTGTGCGTATTTTGTTGGTGATTTCCTATTCAGGAAATATCACAGGACAATCAAAGTTTTGGCCATAATATCAGCTTCTGTCAAAAGTGACCCTCCCCCCAAGATAGGTTTATAAAAAGTGACCCTCCCCCTTGAACTGTTTTCTAAAAAGTGACCCTCCCCCAATTCCCCCGCCCACCCCCCCCCCCTGTAATTACTGAAGGCTCCCTAATGATGGAGGGGCGGTTCCGCCTGTTCCAGGATCGAGGGCGGAGAACACGAATAGCACGACTTTGCGACTGAAACAATAACGTTCAATCTGAAATAAATTACTGTGTATATCTACCTGTACGTCACCAGGGAAATATAGCACGTGCTGGGTGCTCGCTGACGCACAACAGAAGACCATTTCGTTTTCTTTACCCCGAGTGCCCTCGATTTTAGGTAAAATGTGCGCTGCTGGCCGTCCAGCGGGAACCTTGAAGTTTCCTTTACTCTCCGAGTCCAAGCTTGCCATAGTAGTTGAGTGCATAGAATGTGCCAGTAGTCGAAATGTGCAAATGATCGGTATAAAAATCTTGTTCATCGTGCCATGTTAATTTGCAGTGGTACTGGTGGGATCACATTCACAGTCAGATCGGGCACCAGTCTTGTGCAGTTGCTGTGCACAGTTGTAAGCTTGAGCTGTTGAGCAGTGACCTTCAGAGTGAGGTCACGCGTGCAGCCGTGCAAGCGGAAGTGGAACGTCGAAATTGCGACAATAAGAGTAATGGGGAATTTGGCATTCCTAAACGTTAAAATCAACATCTAAAATATCTCTAATCTCAAAAAGAATTATTTTATTCGACGAAATGGTCGACTTTGTCGATTTACAGTATTGATTCGTCTATATTATCTACGTTTCTGGTTGTCGTAAAAAGGTGATTCACAGTGTTGATGAACCTCGTTTTCGAAACAGGTCCTACGGGCGACGAAGGAGTACGTGTGGCTGCAGCAGGTGTGGTATGCCTCCGTCACAAGCCTTAGAAAAGCTCTGAAAGGCCAAAAATGCAAACATTTCACATGACATTACAGACGTCACCAACATCTTCGTATCTTTAAGTTGATATCGGTATCGGCAACGTAGGCGCTGTGTTCACCTGTAACTTACAGACGTGGTATAACGAAGTGAGTCGTACTGGTTTAATGTTTTCCTAAACGGGAATGTGAAAGTGAAAGAAGAACAGTATTTACTTACTGTATTTGTTATACATTTGCCATTTCTATGTTATATTTGCGACCAGTAGAGGGATAGTGATAATATATATATATATATATATATATATATATATATATATATAATATATATATATATATATATATATATATATATATATATATATATATATACACACACACACACACATACATATATAACATGTGTGTGTGTATATATATATATATATATATATATATATATATATATATATCAAAGTATACAGTCCTCGTGGGAAATTGTGTGTACTATATATATACTCTATATATATATGTGAGTGTGTGTATATGCGTGCATGTGTGTCTCAGTGTTACCTATTACAGGTTCCTAATGTTGTTGATGTTTTCTTAATACTGGTGATTGCAAATGATGTCATACTCTCATTAATATGCAAAAATAAATATTTGTCTGCATTTTCCGGAAGAACGATGAAAATAAGTCCTGCTAGTGTTACCATAGACAGTAAAAGTGAGATGCTTTTACTGTCTATGGTATTAACAAAGGATACACTAATTCATAGCTCAGACTACAAGCTGCAACAACAGCCACACATGCAACAAAGTCTGTCTGAATTCCAAGCAGTAGTGTCAGATGTCTGTGCAGGGGCAGCTGTATTTAGTAAAAAACCTGAAATTGCGATCAGCAATATTTGGCAATTGTTATTACCTATAGCCATCTTCATGCTCACAGAACAAGGCTGTAGACTGCCCTCAGGTGTCAGGTTCCTCATTAATTGCCAACAAATAGCAAAATAAACCTGCTATACAATGTCTTTCAAACATTTCAATTTACAGGTTATTGCATACCGTTGTCTTTCACCATCTCGGCACCCAAAATGGCGACTGGTCCCAGGTATGAGGTTCTGTGGTCACCTTCTCAGCCAGAAAAGTTCTTGACCTTTGGCAATGACCTGACATTGTACAAGGTGGAAGATCAGCCTGGCAAGGCCCAGGTACAGAAGATATCTGATGAGAAGTTTGCAAATCTAGTCTCTATTAATGCAGATAACCAGTACAACATGAAGGTAAGGAAAATTATGCTAAACTTATTCATCTTTATTTCTGGCTGTTCCATGGAAAGACATACAACACTGATGAAATCCAGTCTCCAGAATAGAGGCACATATACTTTGTCAGTGGCCCTTTCAATATAATAACAAGTTTCATGTTTCTCGTAAAGATTAGTAATAAATTGACTCTTCACAGACATTAGAAACAGAGATAAAAAAAAGATAAAAATTTGTTGATATCCATCCTATGTTTTAGAGTTGTTGAAAGTGAAAAATGATAATGTAAGAATAAATTTTGAGAACTTACTGAAATGTATCAAAGTTTTCATGGTCTCTCAGCATATGTATTACTAGTGGCCTGTACAATTACAATTTGATGATAAGATGCATGTATGCTTCTCTCATCTTAGTAATAAATATTGGTAGGTCATATACTTTTTTCGAAATTTCTTCAAACATTGCCGGCTAGCAATAGATTCTCAAAGATAAGGACTCAAATATAGCCAGTATGGTATATTTGTTGTATCTGTATGTCACAGAAATTTCTCCATATAAGATTTCAAAACGTACACTATTATCTGTTTTAGTTAACCATGCAAGCAAATGTTCACATATCAACTTCACTTTTTCAAAGTGAATAAAATCGACAGGTAGGATAAGTGATTTGTATGCGATAATAGTCTAGTATGCGGCAAAATTGACTGTCAATGGCTGTGCTACTTTCAAATTGACTGTAGCATCCTATAATCTGGAAATTTACTGTAACATAAGATAACCTTGAAATTGACAGTGACATCAGATAATCTTGAAATTGACTGTGACATCAGATAATCTTGAAATTGACCAGAGTATCCAGAAACTCTGACCAGCACAAGTGATACAAAGTGTCATCTGATGATGTACCAAGTTCATATGATTCTGTTACAGTGTGTTGCATGGTATCCAAAGGGTGATCCAGAAGACTTGTTAGCCGTAGGTCTCACCCATGGCAGAGTTGTACTGACCAACTTTGGACAGGAACCTGACCCTCATGGATTGGTTGGTAAAACTTTTGTACCAAAACATGGCAGAACATGTAACAGTTTAGCCTGGAATCCTATTGATTCAAATCTTGTAAGTTTTACGATATATTCCAGTATGTGCAGTAGTCGTATAACTTCAGAATCCTAGCAACATTTTATAGCTTTTGCGACTGCAATTCCCTCAAAACCTGAGGAATCCATCCAACCTGATAAATCACACAGGTTACTGCATCTTAAAAAATTCTGTGCAATACTTTAGATTCCTATGGTGTCCTACTCAGTAAAACTACAAATCCCTGCTAAGGTGGTACGTGCCTCAAAATTGAAAGATTTAAACTTCATCTCAAACTTTCTTTGAGAAAACTTCCAACCATTTTCTTTCAAAATTAAGAGTACAAATCAGGGGTCACCATGCAAATTTTGGTATCAGTACCAGATAAACAAATTACCTGAACTTTAGCAATGTTTGATATTCAAAATGGCTGCCATCCCAGTGTTAACTCTATGGGACAAATTTAAATTTTCAATTTTCACAAAAATAAAATGGTGAAAACTTTAGTTACTTCAAAAGTTTTGAAATGAGCCCACGCAATCAGTAGATCAGAGTAAAAGTTGAGAGTCAGAATATCCGTCCCCAAGGAACATTTTTAATCCATGGAATCTTAACCTTATCAACAGCACAGCTAGCTGAATCCTATAGAATCCTGACTTATCCTGTTAAATCATACATGAAACACTCTGCATATCAAATGGAATTTAGAATCCAGTGTAATCTCACCAAATGGAGGGTATCTTTTTTATTCATGGTACCGCCATTTAACAATACACAATTTGATACATGGTATCGTAGACTCTAAAAAAGATGGTGGTATGGGAAGTAGCATTGGTATACATGTAGCTTCAACAAGATACGTGTCTTATGTGTGCTGTACACATTTTACTTTGTACTCAACAATTTTAGTGAATCATGTTCTGACAATACATATATACTTCTTCCAGTTAGCAGCTGGCTTTGGTGAAAAATCCAGAACAGACTATTCAATACTGATATGGGACATTAATGCAAAACCATGTAAGTTTTCAGTTTCATTTTATGTCGATATCATAGGTACATCTATGTATATTGTCAGATGAACATATGCATACTGCAGACAGACTAATGCACGCTTAAAAATGAATGACATGTTCAAAACAGAAATTGCCACAATACTTTCAAATCCTGACCAACTAGATATTACTTTTGTGAAACAAGATTGTGTGCAGTCACAAAAGGGTTTGACCAAACAATTGGGTGAAGTTTCAGTGAAGGATAGTATAGTGATGATATTTAAGCATCAATTGCCTATACCTCTGTGTGAAATTTCTCATGTTACTAAGACAACAAGCATGAAACTATTTTGACCATGTCACAAAAAGTCAGATTTCATGAAACCAGCACACGTTTTCCACATCCAAATAGCTCAGAGGGTTAAAAGTATGTGAAACATCTTTAGATGGTTCCTCTAAAACACATGGTGAACACTCTTAAGTACTCTCTTCACAAGAACAATATGATGCAAGCATAGAATATTTATGAGTAAATTTTGTACGAGGGAGGAACACTGATGCAAAATTTAGACCATTAGCTCTTTTCTATGCAAAATGCAATTTTATTTTTAGACATAATACAGTTGAAACCTTTCAACTTCATGTTCCAATGCTGGTTTGAAATTTAGCATGAGGTTCCATTGAGTGTTAGTACCATAAGTTATTCAGATGTGTTGATATGAAGAAAATTAATGAATATTGTGATGAGATTTTCTTATTTTTGGCGAATTTATACTTGGTTTTAGCTGGATTGATATCAATTGTGTGTGTGGACCTGTTTACAGAAAAATTGAATGCACATCATAATCTCATGCATTATCTTGCCTAAATGTCTTCCCTTTGTATTTTATCTCTTCTTTTCAGCTGCTGAACTGAGTTCTACACCTGAAAGAAACAGAACTACCAGCTATATTGATTCATCATTTACAGTCACCAAAGCAATGACAGAACTCGGTATTTGTAGACAAATAATATCACCCATTTACAAACTCTGTGAATTAGAACTTTAGAACTTTGAAAGGGGTTGTAGTCAGTGTGCTGTCTAACTTCTAAGATTCCTCAACTCTTTAAGTGAATTTAGGAACGTCTTGAATTTTCTGTGCATCAGCCCTATACCAGTGCATGTAAATTGTGAAATTGTTTTCAATTTAAGGAAACACTGAGTATGTTGTACATCAAATTGGCTCAGAAGACACATAAGTGACCGTATGTTTGCAATTTTTCAAAGCAACAGAATAATATAGCACATTGAGTAAACCCTCATTTAATATTTGCAAAAGTACAATTAAATTATTTGAAGGTCTGCTGAAGACTGAAATATGAATATTTAGCTCCAGGCACCTGGAAAGATTCATCGGTGCAACCATAGCAACCAGCTGTGGAAACTCTTGTTTTGCATGCAATATTAAATTCATGTTGCTATGCAAGAGAAGACAGAATAATTCCCCTTGTGTTTTGATATCACTATGAACCATGCTGTCTGCACATCAGACAAGCACCTTTGCATATATAATTGTTTCAAATATATTGTATACAGCAGCATACCACAACAGAAAGTCTGTAATATTTTTGTTCCATAAATGAACCATTAGTATTAATCAGGTCAGTCAGTAATTTTCTTGTTACAGAATTCTGATGATAGAGCTTTAGAGAGAGTGATAATAATGAAGTTCTTTTATATTTTCAGGATTGTCGGAAACCTCAACATCATTGGCGTGGTCATACCACAATGCAGCAACTTTTATCACTGGAATGAATAATAAGTTTATACGAGTGTTTGATATAAGAGGTGAGTCTGAAATTACCGAAAGATTGTTGGCAGTGTTGGACGTGCATCATGGCAAGAGTCGGGGTCCTGTTGTTGCATTACATTCATTGGATACAGTCTTTTTGTTGTGGTTGGCACCCTGGTAAATTCTACCAGGGTTTCCTAATAATGTTTCCATAGATCCTCTCTGTATATCAATGTAATCATGTAAGAGGGGATAGCAGACATGTTACCAGGGTTCCCAAACCATTTATTACACACCAACCCATAGCAGAAAATACTAAGATACTGTCAGCTTGCCTAACCAATTATTCTGAATACAGCAGCTGTTTCCATGGTAGTATCTGTTACCAAGCCATTCTACTTAATTTCACAAATGCACAGATGGTTGGAAATGCGACAGAATGTCTGATTATCCATAAGGAAATTCCTGGATTATAAATGCTATTTGTTTCAGCTTTCAGTTATGGAACCTTGTCTGCTTAAAAACCATAGAGTGTAGCTGCCTGAGACATTTATGAAATTTCCTGATATCAGTAAACTTTTGTTTATGTTTCTGTAGTGTTTGCTTTTCATTTAAAAAAATGATTATCCGTATGAGTACTGAGGAATAATTTCTTCCATGCAAGTATGAGGTAGGATTGTTTATATACAGTGTGTACAGTAAAAATAATGTCTCATACCATACGATACCAGAAAGATGTTACTAAAATATTTCTTTATGTTTTAGATCCTACAAGACCTATGAAGGTAGCTTTAACCAAGGCAGTGTATGGAATATCAGCTGATCCACACTCAGCACACAGATTAGCCTCATACTGCGAGGGACAGCTGACCATATGGGACCTGAGAAACTTTGATAAACCTATATCCTTTTATGAATTTATACTCTCAAGTCAGTGGTTTCAACTTTTGTTATTATTGTTGTTCTGGCACTTTGTGAAAGTTACCTTCCAAAACTTTGATGATTGTGTGTGTACATTTATGATAAAGGTCTAAGGCATTTATCTCAATTTCCCAATCTACATGGCAGACTACTCCATCTAAATCAATAGTGTACGGAAAAAACAAGTTGGAGGATGTACAAGTATGTATGAATACATCCTTCAGTAATCAGACATCCTTGTAGATGACATCTTTTTGCAAACAAGACTATTGGCAGGCACTGCTACTACATTTGCTACTACGCCTGTTTGTTTGCAATAATGTGAAAGAAAACTTGTTCTCACTTCGTGTAATTGGACAAAGAGTGACATTTTCCATTTCTTTGGACTTGAAGATCAGTTTGGCTTACTTCCAGTGCTGTACGTTTCCATGACAATATTCCGTGCATATTTTGCCTTAACCAATGTGTACGTCTTCACCATCAATGAAAAATGTCAAATCAACAGGTTGTCATGGTGTCCGACCAGAATGGGACTGCTGGCTGTCCTGCCCAAGGACCATCCAACCATAAAACTCTATGACGTACAACACGCTACTTTCAGTAAGTTTATTCTGTGTGTCCCACACATCAGGACTTGAATCCTGAATTGCATAGTAACTGTGATAGTCTTTGTGAACAGTAAAACTACTGAATGTGGATATTGTTGTGATAACTGGTTTTGTGACTTTATATACATGCCAACAGTGGGAGATTCAGAAATGTAATTTATTCCTGTGCATTTATATATACTAATCTTTGATTCTCTGATACAAGCCAATATCCGAATATCCTGAATGAAACACAAAGAGTAATGTGTGTAATTAATGATGAAATAAATAAATAAGGGTACATTTACCCATAAGAGCACAATTGATGTGATGACAAATAGAATGGATGTGAACTAAAGAGGATGCATAAATTTCAGTATGACTTTTAAAAATAAACACACATACTGGAGTTGACCTCGGTGTGAATAGAAATTTGGTCAAGACATTGGTTTTTCAATGAAAAATTGTGTGAAATTTGTGTCCATCATAGCAGCCAATTTTAACAACTGTTTTAAAACATTGTGATGCAATCAGTATGACGGCGTTAAACTTCACAGAACACATTCTTTTATATTCTTTTATTTCTGACACAGGTGGTGAAGATGTAGAACCAGCAGTTATAGAGAGAACCGTGCAACGTAAGTGGAGTTTTACTGTTAGTTTTTTTGTGTTTTCTGTTCATGGTGTCCAGTTATGTCAAGTTTGGTGTACTCAACAAACTGCACAAATACTTAGGAACCAAAGCATGGTTTGGTAAAGGAAATCAAGGTTTGATTTAAAAAGACTTTTCCAACATTTCAACTGTGCACAGACTACAGACTGTCTTTATCAAGGTCAGCAAGCTGAAGCTATTTAACCAGCTGCTTTTAATGAAAACTATCTATTTGGTGTCAGTGTATTGGGAAATTACAATAAAATCCACTTTGACCAGGCCAAAGCAGTCTTTGACTTGATTTATTTTATCAATTGAACCCATGTACAAGTACAGTATGCAATGCTTGAATCCATGCTGCGTTTAACTTTCTGTGCCCGTCAACTCAGCTAGACTGGTCATGGATCATTACTACAGACCACTAACACTCCACAAATTAAACTCAAACTATAGTGACCATGTACAAACACAAATAATGCATTTGAATTTGCATTTTCTGCAGCAAAGTTTGATTTCTTCAAAGGGAAGTGGAGGGAAAGTGTTAAGATGGTCCATCTTCATAATTTCAGAAGCTGTTGGTTTCTGAGTCACTCCTGTTTTTTTGTGTGAAGACAATGTAACAGCTACTGCTGTTATTTTGGCATTGAAATTGATCCAACCCTGTTGGTTTCTGTGGCAAATTTGGACTTCCACATAACAGAAACCGAAAGCATTAAAGTGGTCCACCTTGATCATTGTTGTATTGGGAGAAAGTCTATCACTTTCAAAGTCACTGCAATGTGTTCAAATCTGGCATCAACTAACATTCACCTGTAGTAAAAAAATTTCACAGCTTTTCTATAAACATTGCTGTTTATCATACACATAGCAGTGTCATACATTCTGTACGCCAACAAATTCACACTGATCAAACAAATTATACATGATATCTGTATAACACTTTCAGCATATCCAGGCAATCAAACCATGTCTTCCTTTGCCTGGCATCCAACGGATGAAAACAGAATGATTACCATAACACCAAGTGGCATTATCAAAGACATCACTGTATTTGAAAGAATAGCTTTGGTAAGTCTGTGCTTGATTTGAGGTCTTATTCTAATATGTAAGAGGGAAACTCTGTGTTTGCACTCATCAACCATTCAGGCCAATAAGAGGATAAATTATGACATGTCATTATGAAGTTTTTGAATAAGGACTTCTACTTTTTGCGACTTGTGTTTCAGACAGAATTGAGATATAATAGCCCATGGTCTCTGATGGAAACTTGAAAGAGTTTTACATGCAATGTACCAGTCAGTTGCCAATCATATGTACAAATCAAGTGTTTACCAATAGAGTGTTATCTATAGCATACTGGTAACTAAAATGAGTGAGTTTTTTCTGCCTTCCTCAACAACAACGTAGATGATACAATGTTTGCCACGCCCTGGGATCTTTAGATGATATTTTTCACCACAACCATTAAGCTTCATACATCACAGGTAAATGGTCAGCAATTTTTCTTTTATAGGGGATGTTAGCATCAGTAATATGCATTTTTGTCAAATTCCCCCATAGGCATGGTCGCCACACACCAGTGTGATCTGGTCATGTGGTAAGAAGTTACTGCAGGGTTCACCGGAGATACCCAATGTAAATGTAGAGGATGATATTTCAATCAAGATGAAACGTCGAGCTAAGGAAGGGTATGGACTGAAGACAGATCAGCTGAGTGACAATGGAGAGCTTACTGGTGATCCACAGTTAGAAGCATTGTGGTCTTGGCTATGTGATATCCTTTCTAATGTAGTTTTTGTTTGAAGAGATGTGAAGGATACAACTTTGCCTGATGAAAATTTCTAATCACTTGTGACTTTCAGAAAATTCCTCATGCTATCTCATGCTATCATAAACAATAATTACCCGGAAGATGTCTTGACATGGCCTCTTCCACATCTTTGAATATGCGATTACTCCTTGAAAGTGGAATGTTTGACCTCAAATATGGCAGTCAATGAAAACTGTTGAAAAAGTCCTAAAAAGTGCTAGTAAAAGTTTTTTTCTTTGCTGGTGCCAACACAGGATCTGTGGACCCTGGACACGTAGAGTGCACACAGTTGCCCAGCCACCAGATCCTCAGGATCATACCCTCTGTTGAGATTCCAAATTTGTTTATTTAGAAGGCGTGAATGGGACAATTCTCGATAGGTATACCACTTGGTTTTTACCAATTCACTCCATATCTGTGCATAGGTTTATTATGAAAAGGATGAGTTCCGCCCACTGCAGTACACCTTAGTTTGGTTTTCGATTAATATGTATTCATGCCATTGTCAAAAGTAAAAAAGATAAATTTACAATGACTGAAATGTGATACATTTAAGTTTCTTGTGTACCATCAAGGTGTTCGGTCAGCTATATTGGCCATTGGTGTGCTGAGCCCATTCACCTCCGAAGTTTGGTACAGTTCTTGAACTTTCATTTTCCACAGGGAAATGACAGGAAGGCTTTCCATATAGTTGCCACTCTCTACATTTAACATTTATTTTTTAGTCAGTCTTTCCTTGACTCAAATGCACATGTTAAAACACTTCGTGAGGAAGGCAAAATTAGGAATTCCGGTAAAAACACTATCAAAATGCCAGGTGTGAAATCCGTGGTTCAGGGCGAGTTGAATGGTACAGGAGTATGTATGCGCAGTGAAGAAAAAGTAGTTGAATGGGAAGGTTTAGATTGGCCTTTGTCATCAGTCATGTACAAGAGTGAAGACAGGTAAGTGTGAAACTCAGTACTACTACAGGGGACTGTCTAAATGTCCGTCCCCAGGGGTGGGTAGGTGTTTCGTTGTATCGCTAATAAAGATATATTCTACCAACCTTTGGTGTTTCGGTCTTAACTTAGCACTGCCCTTGACAATCTTGCGTATACGTTTTATCAACATGACGCGTCTATTATCTGATGAGTTTGAGTGCCTAATTAGCCAAAGTAATCAAGGGTAAATTACTAATCTGTGGACGCTCTCACCAGATTATCACCGGATTAAATATGACAAAATCAATAACGACGCACCAGCAAGGTATAACTGAAGAAAGGGCTGAAACTCTCAAAAGCCGTGTTCACAGAAATCTACTTTACAATAAACATTTCCTAATTTTTCGAACGTCAACAGTTTTCTGACATGTTTAAAACGGGGACAGGCCAATTTATGCCTGCGTCGGTTGCTTCTTTGAGCTGTAGGACGCTAATCGAAGCGGTGGAGTCAGTGTCCCGATGTGGTCCGTCAGACCGGAAGCCGGAACTACAAACCTTTAACCTTAGAAATGTTTAGTTTAAGCCCACATGATCGATAGAGGTAAACAAATTAGCCAACATGCTTTGGGATCGAGGGTCAAGCTCATCGGTGTTTATAAACACGGACATGACAATCTATGTATTTTTGACTACAGCCGGTCATCGTTTGCTGGAAGAAACTCGCCGCTTGTAAACATAAAAACTGACTAGTCGGCAAAAGTATTTTTCATGCCTTATACATGCTTATTCGTTTCAAGACGAGATGAAAGCTGCAAAGACACATTGGAAGCATAGTAATACTCAACCAGGTTGATCTATACGTTGGGGAGATATTGATGTCACAGTCTTGTCGAACGAAAACGGGGATGTTTAAGCCATAGCAAAGACGATATAGCAAAGACGATAAATCAGTCAGCTGAATAAAACGAATTTTTTGGACACCATATCTTTTTATGTCAGTTTTGAGCCCGCGTGAAACCCTGCGTAACAATGTAATAACTATAGTATACAAAACCTTTTGGACATATCTTTTTATGTCAACGTTTGGCACGCTTTAGAAATGCATGATATAGCATACTGTATATGTCTGACTGTCGGGGAAACACTTCTTGCGCCGCTGTCGGACTCAGTCGCGCGATCACGGTGTCTTTCCCCGTCTTTCCCTCGCACATTCGCTTTACCAAAAATGTGTTTTTTGTATAAAAACCGCAGCTTTACAGTTAAGGATGTTAGACTTCGAAATTTATGCAATCCATCATCATATGGCCACTGGCTCGCCTTTACATGTTATGTGGGACTTTGCTCTTAGTTCACTACAATTTGACGTAGGCTTCGTTGACTGATAGAATGGAATAACAGAGATGTGTACATCGGACACAAATGCGAATGCACTGGGTTTTTTTTCGCCTCCGTCGGACTCAGTCGCTGTGTCTTTCCCTTGTACGTCAGCTTTCTCGAAAATGTGTTTTGTATAAAAACAACTTTACAGTGAAGGATGTGATCCCTCGAAGTTAGTAATACAGTTGTCGATTTGATATGCGAAGACACACTGACGACCAGTTATTTATTAGTTCTCAAACCTAGTGAAAATCATTCCGCGACACTAATCGATTATATGTCTTTTGGAGAATGTCCTAAGAACCTGACATGACCCTTGTTTGATGCGTTAGGTAGTTGAGTATAAGGATTGATAAAATAATGTATCAAAATATACACAGATTCACGCGACTGCACTATATTCTTGGCAGCTCAATGACGTTTATGGCCGAGAGGGCGAGAGTCTCAGACCCAAGGGAGCATAAGCAGTATGCAGTACATTGCATGCTTTCCATGCAAAATCCCATATGTGGCCCAAAATCCGGCTTTGACTAATGTTCCCGTCCTGTTTCCGAGCATAACTTTCGAGCTGCGTAGCTAGTAATGTTGAGGTCAAGATATCTGAATCGTTCGTGTTCGAAATACTTCTTGATTTGCAGAGAGAACACTCGACCTTCTTGTTTGTGTAACTTAGCACATGGGGTCAATTGAAAAATTCAAAGCAAAATACCGCGGTGTATAACATTTGCAAGCACGTAGTCACCAACCCACAACACTACTGCTGCAGAGCACATGATCGGTCGTATGTAAAACATGTCTTTTGTTATTTGAAAAAAAAGACTAATACAAAAGTGTACGTATTGCAAGAACGCAGTTGATAAACTGGACAAGTTGAAGGCGAGCTCGAACGTCGAGTTAATAAAGTCTTTTCTGTTCTTGTTCTCGACACGACACTAACACGGAATTTTTCAATATACCCGTGAAGTCTGATTCAGTTCGATGCGGTGTTAGACACGTCGACCAACGTGGTTTTTGCCGGGCCAGCATGCAGGAAGAGTATAAACACATCTCCGATACATTACCAAGGTGTGTTGAACACATACCACGCATTCCTGGGAGTCCTCCTTTCCGACCTGTTCGTTTACAAATGAATATCCAAGTTTGTTTTGCCTTCTGTTTGTTTATGAATACATGAATATAAAGTGTCCACTAGTTTTACGGACCACCTCTGGACACGGCTTTTGAGAGTTTCAGCCCTTTCTTCAGTTATACCTTGCTGGTGCGTTCGTTGTTGACTTTGTCAAATTTAATCCGGTGATAATCTGGTGAGAGCGTCCACAGATTAGTAATTTACCCTTGATTACTTTGGCTAATTAGGCACTCAAACTCATCAGATAATAGACGCAGCATGTTGATAAAACGTATACGCAAGATTGTCAAGGGCAGTGCTAAGTTAACACCAAAGGTTGGTAGAATATATCTTTATTAGCGATACAACGAAACACCTACCCACCCCTGGGGACGGACATTTAGACAGTCCCCTGTGGTACTACTTCAAGTTATAGCAGCTTGTTCGTCTCAAAAATTAATCAGTATATTCAGTTTACTGATACTCAGAGACAACACTGTCAACATTGTCTAGTGTTTCTCACCTTGTCAATCAATGCCATTGTTGGCACTGTACGTTTCAAGATATTTTAAAAAGTGTCAAAGACATCTACAAGCAATTAGTCAATAATCGGGTCTGTTGGGAATAACAGAAAAATCATAATTCTGGAAAAAATTCCTGAATTTATTCTGCCAGGAAGTAACACTGGACAAGGTTGCTGCACACTTGCACTTAATTAGTTGGAAAATGTTATGAAAGTAGTTAAATAACCTTTGCCTTTCAAAATATTTATGTAAATATGTTGAATATGCACTCGTTGCTTTCATTCCAAATGGTGTTGATGAACTCCCAAATGACTCACTTTATTTTCTATTGTCAGAACACGCACACTACAGCTATGTGGATGGAATTTTAGCAGAGATGATCAATCCCTTGATGGATTTCTCAAAGAGTAAGTCACAACTCACTCTGTTTAAAGGGCATTGGCTGTAACTTTTGATGATTTTTTTCACTATTTTTGTTTTTAATGTCAACAACAATTTGTTGTATTCCCAAAGCAGTTGAGATACGCAGTATTCAGCTTGTCATCTTGGCCTGATATACATTGTAGTATTTGACTAGAACTTGACTAGAATTCAAATGCAGACAATAACAGTGCATTCTGCATTTAAGGCCAGGCTCCACCCTTATTTTTAACACATTTTGACAATGGAAAATTTGCCATAATTTTACTAAAAATTGTTAAATATTGATGAAATTTGGCAATATGATGTAAAAATAATTTCTCCAAAATATAATGAAAGTTCAAGGCTGTTGACCTCATTTGACCCCTGAAAATATGCAAATTAGGAGATAATATGGCTTCAATCTATCAAACACCATTTTCTTGTGTTACTTCTGATGTAAATGATCAGTGTAAGTGTTTTGTGACTTGTAGGTATTTAATTCAGTATTTTGATGTTTACTCAACAAACTCTAGCAAATTTCAGCACACAGTGATGAACATTTATCATCATATTCAGGACAATTCTCTGTCCTGCATAGGTTATAAATAACCTGCAAAAAATCAAATTTTGTTGAAATTCACTGCAATCTTGCCTTTAATGTGTAAACATTACAACTTGGAATTTTAAACTTACGTTACATACATCGACAAAATATACAATAAACACATTTTTCGGGTTCTCACTAAACTCATTTGCATAATCAGTCATGTGACAAAGATGGCTGCCGTACAATAATTGATTTTCAGTAAAATCGCAATATCTCCAAACTGGCTCAACCGATTGTACTGAAACTGATCACACATGTACAAATGCCTATTGTGCATCAATCCAACTATTATATCTGATGTTCATTCATTTTTTCAAGTATTAGAGCCATTTACACAAAAAGCTGCATCTGGGATTTGCAACAATGTTGCACAATCTATCATATTTTGAAAATATTTGCAACGAACTTAGTTTATTTGATAAACTGGTTCATAATGAATAATCACTGCAAATTTCAAGAAGATTACATTAAAATAGCCAAAGATACTGTGCACACCGTGTGCAATGGTTGTTGAAAAGTGTCATTTTGAGAAAACTGCAATCAAAGTTTTGTTTTACTTTTTTCAGTGTTTCAAATTCACAGATATTGTACTGAGGTCAAATATATACTTACAGTAGATAGTTGACATATTTGTGAGCTGCAATTTATATCTAAGATCATCAGTTGCAGGTTCTGGGTGAAAAATATCATTAAAATCATCTAAAATTCACCAGCACCATAGTCTGGATCATCGCGCTGAGCTGCTGCATGAGCAGCACGAAGACGACGTGCACTGATTATGTCACTGGCTCCAGGAATATATCCCCTATTGACCCTCTTTCTATCAAGGGCTTCTAAGCCCTGTACAGTGTAGTAGCCAGGTCTGAGTCCCAATTTTTTAAAAATTGTCAATCGCCTAAGTTCTCCCTCATTGTACACTATTGTTGCATCTGCAACAGCAAGCTCCAGTCTGCAACGCCCGACGAATCTCTCTTTCGGGCACCGATCCCATATGAGATTATGAAAAGACTCATTTGTGTTCTGAGTTCCTCCATGTACACACTTTCTCAGCAAATTATAGTCAGACAGTTTCTCAAAAACTGGCCTAATTGCATTGCAAACAAACTTAGGAAGGGCATTTTTATTTGGGTCACCACGTCCAGATTGGGATGGGAACCACTCGCCGCAGTGAGTGTGGTCTCTGTTTCGGTGTTTCCACATTGCCCAAACAGATTTATGCATAGCTTCTAAATTACCAGCATTATCCCGTACTGCACCTCCATAATGGCCCTGAATGCGTAGAATGGATTTCCTTGTCAACCTCCGATACCAGAATATGTCTTTTGTATTTTCAACAAACCGTTTTCCCTTGTTCTTGGATACCATATCAAGCAATTGGCGACCCATGCGCTTCTGTACATGGCCACAACACTCAAGTTTATTAATTCCAATTCCAGGATATATTGATGAGTTTGCATTTGCTACATGGGTATATGATTTACTGTCCCCATCTCCCAAATAGCCAGTATAGCGTAGATTTGTACTATTGACTGAGCAGTGAAAAATAGCTTTGACACCTGTAGGCTCCCTTGCACAAGCAGATCAAGTATGGTTTTGGCAACAGTCTCCAGACTGAGAGTGTCTATCATACCAATCACGAAAAGTTTGCTCATCTACTGTTTAGCTTTCTGATTTGCACAGCTATTACAGTAGTTGCTCAGCACTTCAGTATCGATGACTTTGCTAGATGGACCAGCAACAGACAAAACAGTAGCTACACCATTCTTGCTGCTAAATCCACGACGTTGCCATGTCCCATCACAGCTAACAGTAATATTTACTGGATCATTTTCATCAATATTATTGTTTATGTCATAGTGTTGCCTTGCTTCAACTGCAGCTCTTTGCATACTATGCTCAGCAACTTTACGTGTCTGACGATTTATTTGTTTGAGATGGCAACTCCAAGCTTTCCAGGATTTGGGCTGTGGCATGTTCATATTGGCGAGAAATCGTTTTCCCTGAGAAAAATGTCTTCCAATTGCAAACATGGAAAGTGGAAAACGACGATTTACATCATATACTCGACTGGTCATCCTGGATGTGTTCATTGATTTGTGTTCATTACACTGTCTGCAGACAAAGTCAAACTTAGAATTGAGGCCAGTACGAGTCTCTCTAACATCCAAGTATGTTATATCATCGCCACAACCAAAGTTTACAGCACTGCAATTGGGGCAGGAAAACTGTTGTACAAAATTAATGAACAATTCAATGTCCACAAATCTGTACCCAGAAAGTTCATCATCGGGGTCTAAACCATTATCTTGACAGTCACTAAGGATTTTTCCCAACTTACTTTCTGATGAGGAGACAGATGATCGACTTGAAGGCTCAACGTTGCCCGATTTGGTGTCATGCTGTTCTCTTCTTGGCAATGATCCAGTAAATCTGTTGCCGTGAAATATTCTCTTCTTGGGTCGATTGGAATTTTTACCTGGTTTTCTTGGAGCCATCCGTGTTATCGTGTTCACTACATGTCCAGAATGATTACTTCAGTTTTAAAATACTGACCAGTGAGGAAATTGAATAATAACAGCAAAACAGGCACGCCGCAATTGAGTTTGTAATCAAGAGCTACCAGTTTTTGAACCCATCCAGATGAGAATTTAGAAAACTAGTCACGCGGATAAGTTTGAAAGCACCATCTATGCGTGCACACATTCTAGACAATGTAAACAAAGATGGCTGTGTCGTCTGCAACCCAGCTTCCAAATGAGTGATAGTAGAGATATTGCTTCTTTTGTCAGAGAGAAAGGTGGATGGGGTATGTTACAAAACATATTGATCGGCCATATTGGAATAACAAGCATATGTTATTTGTCCACTGGGGACAGTGAGTTGACTCCTTAAAACAGTCTCTGCCTTTGAAAACAGACTGTTCAGGAGGGATTCACAGTCCTAGGTTAAAAACATATGCCGTTACCGGAATAGGGTCAGCCAATATGTGTATACTGTGATACCATATCTGCTCATGTTTTTCTCCACCAGTATTCCTGATTCTATTGTGACTGGAAAACTGGCATAAGAATCTTTTTTCATATTATATATTCAACTTGAAATTGTGACACCTAATTCTCAATTTCTCACATTCATTCTCACATACATTCATGAAAGCATATGCAGTTAATAAACAGTGTTTGTGTGTACAAATTTCCTCATGTGAATAGAGATATTCATTTGACTGCAAAAGCTCACAATCTACATCGCAATGGCAAGTTTTGTGTATCTGTCTAGGAGGTTTTACAAACGGACTCTTTGATTTTCTTTGAACTCAATGCAGATTGGAAGAAGATGAAGAATATGAGAGGGCTGCGGCAATTGCACTGTTCAATTTAAAACTCAGAAAAACCATAGAAATTTTGAAAAGGGGCGCTTCATCCTCAAATGGTAAAAAAGGTAATGTGTAATCACGGTCCCTTCACAACGGTGTAATTCATAGTACTGCGATCATCTTACATCTGTTTCCATCAATTGTGAAGTGTTAAAATAAAGTGATATTTGGTCTATATATTACATCAGAATTGTTCACTATTAAGGGCATTTATTCTTGTATTTCTAATGCCGTTTCAAAACTTTGGATAATGCCTGTATATGCTGAATGGGATAATCTCAGCAATAAACCACCCTAGCAACAGGTATATTACCATGAGAGTTTGACCAATTCATGACATGCAAGCACAAGCAGTAATGAGTGCATATACGGAGTGAACTGGTCAAAACTGAGTGGTACACCTGTTGCTTAGGTGGTTCATTGCTATATATGATAACAGTGTATTGAAATTTTGCCATCAAACATTAAAAAAGTTTTCTCCAACTGAGAGCTCACACATGTTCCAAGCTTGTTACATCATGAATTTGTCTACTTGTGAATATTTTCACGTCTAAACCAATCAGAACACTGTATTTTTGCCATCAACACACTGGTATCATCATAAAATACAAATTATTGGGCATGTCATACTAATCCTTTCTGCTACCATGGGATGACAGATCAATTTTAATGAAACATGGACAAAATTCAGACTACCTTCCACATGTTCTGTATGGTACGATACATCATTCATTCATTGCCGATCAATAATCTGAACACGGATTTTTATCAATAAAACGTCAAAATTATACATACCGATACAACTTTGTTTTTGTAGATGTCATGGGCACATATAAGACGTTCAACAAATCCAGCATTGTAGATTAAGGGATTACCAAATAAAACTAATATTTGTCACCAGGAACTAAAACCATCACATATTTTGGTTACCAAAGATTTTCAACAAAAAATACAAAAACACACCAATCATGATTATTGACCCTGTTCGACCACTCCCCAAGTGCTGACAGTCAGGGTCGGAGGTCATGACAATTTTGATCAGCCGTTTGTGCTCCAAAAGTCAACCTGATCATAAATTTTTCTGAGACGTGTAAAATGTGTCCTTTCCGATCAAACTGGATATCACGTCTTGTACACGTGTAATACCAAAGGTTCCTAACATATTCAAAATGAAAATTTGTAACTTAGCAATTATCACATCAATATCTTATCACTGTGATGGAACTTTGGAGAACAGCGATGTAAAGTTCAATGATGAAAAAATTGGCTAAAATCGGATATTTGCTCAGTAGCAAGAAAATATGGCTGATTTGTCAAATCAGATTCTATCATTGACATGCAAAAACATAAAATAGTTGTCCAAATCTGACAGGAATTGTGAGAATTGTACTTATGTTCTGAATGAAACTACCATACATGTACAAAAATATAAACCCAAGGGTGCGACCATGAGCTGTAGTAATAAACTAAAACAGGTGTACTGGACAAAATTTGCAGGAATTTCGGTCAGCAGTAACAAATGTCACACACACATTGCTGTATTATTGTAAATACCTATTATCGCGATCAGCACTATCGAATTTTCTTGGTTTATTTTCTGACCTTTGAAGTAATTCTTTTGATTTTGATTTTATCAGTAATGAATAGCTCGATATGTGTATGTTTCAACATATAGTCTGATACCTACAAGGTATGACATGATAAATGAGGTAGAAATACGTCTAAATGATAAGAACCTGACATCGTCTATTTGTTTCACTCTATTTATTATGCAGTAAATGAGGTTTTATCGATATGTGAAGTAGTCGGTTATTTAAGACTGTGACATATGTTTGAACTGAACAGAACAGGCTACTAACATGTCTCTGTGGTCAAAATATGAAATTGTTTTCTTATTTGTCTTCTCTTGTCATGTGCATAAAGTCCACCTTCTCCCCTCCCTCTCTCTCTCTCTCTCTCTCTCTCTCTCTCTCTCTCTCTCTCTCTCTCTCTCTCTCTCTCTCTCGTACAAATGATTATCTTTTCACAAACATCACTCTCATACATTCTTTCCTCCAGCTGGAGATCTGAATCTCAACGTGGTTGCTATGGCGTTGTCAGGGTACACGGATGATAAGAACACATTGTGGTGTGAGATGTGCAGCTCACTGTGCCAGAAACTGCACAACCCTTACCTCAAAGCAATGTTTGCGTTTTTAATAAGCAACAATGATGGCTACACTCTTGTACTGGTGAGTCCACGATTCTATTAATTCCACATCAACCACGCATGAAATCATGAAATTTAATTTATCCCCTCACAGATTTTTTGCTGAAAGTCCTAACATGTCTTATCTTGTGTCATCCAATCTACGGTAATCTTGGTATATCTTATCTTATTTAATCTTTCGCTAGTCGAGGATGAGTGGCCTATTCATTGGCATCTTATCTAATAAAATCTAGTCAACATGTAATTCTTAACCAGTATTATTTCATCTAGATTTACATAAGTTTGATCACAGTTCATTTTACAGGCCATATCATATCTTGACTATTCAACGACACAGTGTACATCACTATGGGGTTTTGTCAGAACATGATCCAAAAAATATTTACGTCACAGCTTGAAAATTAATACTTCTATACTTGCAACAGGAAGCTGTTGCTTATCTGAGATGTTGAAAGTACAAAAAGAGAACTGAAATAAAAACTGTTTGGCTTCAGAGGACAGATGGTTTCCAAAATGGTAGCTACTCTGGAAAAGAGTGTGTGTAGTCTTTGAAATTCTCGTTGCTTTGTTTGTATACCTTTTTGTTTATTTTAAGTTGTGTACATCTCAAAATTTTTGCTGAAACTTTCCTCAAGGAAATTTTCAACCATTCCCTTTTGAAATCAACAATAAAAATCGTGGTCACCATACAAATTTCGGTACAATTGAAATGAATAACCTGAAATTTACCAAAATGCAAGATGTCCGCCTGTATATATAAGAACTTTAAAATCTGTTCCTGAGGCTTCTAACAAAATCAGGAGAGCTAAAAATTTTTGAGAAGGCATTATGTTGCAGGTTACTCTGTCAGTGACAGAAGTATTTTGTTTTCAAAACAGGGTACATTTGCAGCATCCAGTTGTAAACTTCTAGCTCGTGTAGACCAACAGGATATATTTTGATAGTCAAATGAAAATGTTGGCACTCATTAAAAAAATAGATTTCAAGGTCATACCTGGCAAATACACCCTACATTGAAAGCCTGTAGACCTGTAAATGCCACTGATTTATTACACATTTGATACCGGTATTTAGTTTTCAAAAACATGAATTTGTTTGATTGTGGACAGCATTTAGCTGTTTCTGTGAGGAAAATAACATCAGGCGGACATGGCACTAACAGATCATCAATTGGAAAATTTTGCTGCTGTCCTTTAACCACATGTATTTCTGTAACTCAACCAATGTGATAAAAGGGACTTGGCTTGACTCTATCTGTGACATTTTCCAATTTCTTCACAGTAAACATTGGTGGTCATTAAAACCACCAATGGTTTTTATATAGTGGTCCAAATGAAAAATTGGTGGTTTTGGAAATCTAAATATTGAACCCTGATTTGTTTTGTTTTTTTGTTCTTTTTTGTTCTTGGGGTTTTTTTTGACATGCACTTCTTTTTAGCTCATATTTGGTTTTATATATAAATACCAAAAAGAGCTTATATGATGAGTCTGAGTGGCGTCTGTATGTCTGTATATTTGTGGGTATGTGCGGATGTATGTCCGTCACACACAAAGGCTCCCATACCGCGAAAGCTACCGTCTCAGTATTTGGTGTACAGGTGGATGTAGGGTTGAGATGTGAATTTGTTCAAATGAACACATTAGTGTTTTTCTGGTTGTACTGTGCAGAATCCATTGTCACAACATTGAACGTAGAATTTCCCTGCACTGAACAGATAGAAACAACATTTATTGTTGATCTTTGGTACCCATACTGGTATGTACCAATTCTGATCAAATGTGAGCGACACCGTATAATTGCGGTATTTTTTGTCGTTGTTTTTTTTTTGACATGCACAGAGTGAATCAGAGATGAAGGTACAAGACAGGGTTGCCTTTGCGTGCCACTTCCTGTCAGATGCAGGGCTGGCTCAGTACGTCGGTGAACTGACCAAAGAAATGATTAATGACGGAAACCTTCAAGGGATACTGCTGACTGGGCTTACCAAAGATGGCGTTGATTTGATAGAAAGATATGTAGACAAGGTTTGTACATGTGAAAATGTTGTATATTGAATATTGTGTATTGCCAGTATAGGACAATCACCCATCATACACAACAATACATAACAGAAACAATAGAGGTAGCCTGCGACCTAAAAACAGAATAAAGGAGATAAAAAAAACACAACAAAACAAAACAAAGTCAACATGGATAAAGTCTATGGCACAAAAAGATGAATTAAAGGAACAAAGTCACTTTTTTTTACCTTTTTTTGTGAGATCAAAAAAACATGGAATACCTACATAAAGCCACTCAGTGGTCAAAATAATGTCTATGCATAACTGCAAAAGTATCAAAAATTACCCCTTTGCTGAATACAAAGAGATGAATTGAGTGACCTCTTGACTTAAATAAACTTTTCCTGTTCAAATTTGGTTTTGTATAAAATATAAACATTGTCACAATGTAATAGGAAAATCTGCTATCCCAATTGATATGAAAGGCACTGCCAATTAAAGATTTCATCTCACAAGCTTTACATGAGGGCCAAACTTTATGTAACAGTATACACTCAGCTGTGCATAGTGAGAGGTGTACACTGAACTTGATTCTTGAGTTGAGACTATGAAATGTGTCACTGAATATTTTATTTTGTCTTGTCTTGTGCAAGCAGAGTAGAGGTTGTCTAGAGTTTACCAGTATTTCAGCATGTTTCAAGTACACATAGTCAAACAAACAACTTTTCATATCATAAACAAAATTCATGAAAACAGCTCAGAAAAGAGTGACTTGTTCCTTTAATCAAAAATGCAAATTAGATAAATTAATTTGAGCCATGGAGTGCATCTCTTCAGCAAAGAAGTTTTCTTTATCTGTGTAAATGTATGCCATAGTAGTCAGTGAGCTGACAAAATATCGTGCATATTTTCCTGATGACCAGAATATAACAAGCATATCTTTTTAGAAATGCATTGTCAGGGACAAGGGGATATATTGCAATATCTTCCAGATATTTTTGTTTCTTAATCACTTTTGAAGGAATCATTTTGCAGCATCAAGGCTGGCCACCCTGACAAAAAAAAAATCCTGAAATATTACATTTTAGACAACCTTGTTCTTGTGGGTAATCTGCATATCACAACCTGCACACCTGCTTATTTTCTAAAAATCATGCGTTAGCAATCTCATAGATTACAACCTTGTCCAGTGTTTACAAGTACCCAGTAATTTCATACGTCTCTGAGCATAGCAACTATTGTGTCATGATGTACTGATGAAAATGTCACGTCTATTGTCCTGTATTTAATTGATAGTGGCACTCTATTCACTATGATGTAATTTGTTCAACTTGTTTAATTAAAGAGTGATTTATTTCCCTGCCCTGCAGAGCAGTGATGTTCAAACTGCCAGTCTTGTGATGCTGCAAGCTTTCCCCAGTGAGATCTCCAAAGACAGTCGAGTTGAATACTGGATTGATTGCTATAGAAGTCTGCTTGACAGATGGAGACTTTGGCATGAAAGGTATTACCGTGATAATTAATAATAATTACCATAATACAGTTTTTTTTCTGTCAATAATCATAAAAGCTGACATGTTTGGGTAATTGAACTCTGACCTAATCATGCAAATATCGCTGTGCTGACTGTGTTGAAAAGTAATACTCCCATACATATATCTGAACAAATTATTGTGAAGACCAAATATTTCTCCGCAGCTCAATCTTCTTTGTGATACATCATATCTTTGCATTCGATATGTAAACCTGTTTTTTTTCATAGTGACAGTTTTGGGTCAGGACTATGTTGCTATGTAGGACTCATGCCCCTGCTATTAAAATAATCAGATATTTTCAATGTGTTTGTTTAGAGAACAAACGCTAGGAATCACAGAAAAATATGAGTCGTGGCTCTCAGTATGTTGACTTCACAAATCTCATAATAACAGACAACAGAATACAAATGACGGCCTGAAAGAAAGGGCAAATTTCAAAGCCAAGCAACCCTACATGGTAGTCATCACACGTATCACTTTGAAATTTGCACAAAATGTCCAAACATATGGATAGCACACAAATTAATTGATTCACAATATGAAATCAGAATAAGAAAAATTAGAATTTGTGAAGTTCCCTCTCTTTATACCCGTGAAATACTGAAAAAGAAGCAGTATTTGCAGTCAGGACAGATATTCAGACTGTTAAATTTTTACAATACCTTTGTGAACTGCCACTTGTAGTGACCCATTTTGAAGTTCATTGACTAAATGAAGTTTTCACCGGCTCAACGTAATGAAAATTGAAAATTTATTTGTCCCCGTACACAGGGATGCAACCATTTGAATTTCAAGTGTCAGTAAATATTGGGTAATTTGTTTCTCTAGTAGCAAAATTTCATTGTTACCCCGAATTTTCATTCTTAATCCTCTTTCTCCCAAGCTGGATTTATTTCTATGATTTGTCTATGGAGCCCGGTAGAGGATCAATTTCTAAAGAGAAGGATTTGATATTTCGTTACAGAAAGTTTGAGAAAAGTATAAGTCCTTCAATTTCAAGGGGTGTACTACTGTAAAGGGGAACACAGAAGGAGAAGAAAAGAGCTTCCCTTTACCACATCAGGTTTGCTAAATGTAGGGGATCAGAAAAATAATCATTTTATCTTGGTTTTTCTGTGCCAGTGTTATGTACTTGTCACGCATCAGCTCATTCGTTCTTCGATTTATGTTTTCTTCCTACCCACAGAGCAAATTTGATGTGTACCGAAGTCAGTGTGATGCACAGAGTCGACCAGCTCAGCAAGTTTTCATCAGTTGTAATTTCTGTGGAAAGTCCATCGCCAGTAACATGATAACTGGCACCGCCAGAGCTCGGTTTATGACGACATTTGGTGTCGGAATTGCGAACAAATCAAAGGTAACCCAATATGTTTCATCTAGATGTTCCATGCTGTAATTACTCCAACAGATCAATTTCATTTTTTATCGTATAACTTTCATTTAATTGTTGTTTTTCTTGAATGGCATGTGAGTGCATTCTTTTACACAGAAATCAAACTGGAAGACTGGTGTTCTTGTATAAATGAAATGTCATGAATTCATCACGAATGGCAAATAGTAGTATATTAAAGAAAAATTAAAATTCAAAACACAGTCAAGTTAAATTGTGGTCTGGTGTTTTCCTCAAGATACTGTTCCTGGGAACATTCTTGTGCAATCTCATCGATATTTACTTTGTATCGCTACATCCAGGAGAAGAAAAGATCCATTCATTATCCACATAACACTCAGTATTCAGTGGTAGCATGTGTTAAACACTTGAAACATTTATGATGGCAAAGGTGACATTTTTCCAAGTAAGACTTACTCTGCCGAGTGTTGATTTTTTTTTTCAGATCAACAGTTGTCCAGGGTGCAGAAAACCATTACCACGGTGTGCTCTCTGTCTCATCAACATGGGAACGCCCTCGGCACCCCCGCCTACTTGTAAACCAAAGGATGAGACAGAAGGTCGGTGATCTTTCTCGTTCTTGACTTTTCCCCTATGAATCATCAAAGCTAGAATGTCTGGTAGTATGGTTGCTATGTGCATATAGATGACGCAGACTGTGTTACGGTAATAGTTGTGTCTGGAATTCAATGTAGAATCAGCCTCAAGAATAATTCTTGGATCTCAAATTTTCATGACATATTTCTGTCTGCTGTTTTTGTGTAGTGATTTTGGAGCCTGTAGAGCAAATGGAGATTCTGTCGGCATGGTTTTGTGAAAATTCAATTTTTACCCCAATACAGTTCACGTGGGGTGTAGCAGCCATTTTGAATTTCAAATACCAGCGAAGTATCGGTAATTGGTTTGTCTAATGCCCAAATTTGCATGATGACATCTGATTTGGTCGCTACAAATGAAGTCCAGGGAAACTAATGGCTTAGTCTCTATCCATCTCAAGCCATTACTCAGATATGCCTGGACTAACTTTGTAATATGCACATCAGTTTATTTTGTGATACAATCCAATATGGCCACCAGGTGGCTATTTTTACAAGGACAATGTAGGTACTATAATGTGTTCGCATCAATTTATGCAGGGGTATGGTTGAACACGGCTGCTGTATGGGCAGCCATTCTGTTGTAATGTTTCCATGTCTTGAGTCATTTTGCAGATATTCATAGCAGATCAATTCCAATCAATTTGAAATTAAGCACATATATCTGCTTGTTGATTTGTGATTGCACTTTCCAAACCAGGATCAACAGCTCCCCAAAAAACAGTTGATCCAGAGGGGTCTGTGTTATTCACAAATGGGTCTGTATCGTTCACAATAAGTTGCCATTCTCAATTTATGACAGAGAATATCTTCTTGAGGAAAGTTTTGAGCAAAAGTTTCAAACTTTTTGTTTCCAGGATAGATCTTGACAATCCTGGCAGTTCAACACAGGCAGATATATCAGGGGACTTATACAACAGCAGTGCAAACTAACCTTATTTTATCACAGTCAAATATATATGTGCATGCTGATTGTATCTCTGTTTAGCTGCAGAGAGATTTTTTTAGCCCGATTACAGTATGCTGTAGCGTAGTCATGCAAATTTTCATGCGTAATAAGCCAAATCGTCCGTTTATTTTGTTTAATTAGCCAAATTATTTTACATCTAATAATCTAGCAGGGAGAGCTATTGAAACTCAAACCTCAAATTAGCTACAATGTGATGTGCGTGACAACGCCGTGTCTGCAGGTTTAATTAGCCCAATTGCCGTAACTTGTGTTTCCGGGGACCGGGAAATGTGAAATGGGAACATCTACTGAACTCTGAAAGTAGGGATTATATAAAGGCAGCAGCAGTGTCAATGATTGAAAGCACTGCGGATGAAGGAGAAGTATTCCTCTATGAGTGGTCATTAACACCGTCTTGCCAAAGTACAGTAATTTCACAATGGTTGACGGTAGAGTTTCAATGATATATACTGGTATATATGCCAGGAAATGAGATTCTGCAATATTCCCTTTTCACTTTGTCACACAAAAAGCCCCTCAAAACTCTTGTCCACAGTCAGTTACTTCCTAATAAGGGTTGGTGACTTCATGCATTTTACAAGGACACCATTGACTTTGAAATGACTTATTCCTGATGGCTTCTAGGAACACTGCAGGAAAAGGATGGATAACATTATCTGCCCACGTGACACTTGATAATTGGACTACTTTTAAGAGAGCCTTTCTCCCGTTTTTTTTTTCAAACATATTAACTTTTTTTTCAGATGTGGGTAAACGAAGCCAGTTCAATAATTGGTTCACTTGGTGCCAGACGTGTCGACACGGTGGCCATGCTTTTCACATGACGCAGTGGTTCACGTGAGTTTGAAGTATCTCAAGTCAGTCTTGTTACCCAAGTGCTCCTTGAAAGAAACTTCCCCACATATCTTAAAACCATAATTTCCAGCTTGAAATCCAAATGCTCCAGTTACAAACTCAACTCTGTATTTTCAATGGACGTGTGTCCGGTCAATACAGAAAAACAATATTGCATTGGCAGATTTACTACTAAATGTACCTAAAAACATTATCAATAACAGCTGCCAACAGACATTCAGTCAAACTTTGTCCACTGTACTCAGCTTGTATCTACAGCCCTTGATATGATTTTTTTATATCTATTTAAGGATGTGGGTCACAAAGCACCATTTTCCATCATATTTGTTACCATAGTTTCCAAAGGTCTCATAGAAAACTTTTTGACAAATAATTATTTTTGTATTATCATTAACAATAGAATTGTAACACTCTTTGGAATTAGATCTATTGTCAGGCTTTGTAAATTCAATTGAGAATTTTTTCACCCCATACTTAACATGAAAAAGAAATTACTGTGTGTCAAACAGACCTCCATCTATATCCTAGTGATATTTAATCTGACCTTCAATAGCAGAGACAGCTATGAACACATCCAGTGTCAATTTTCAACACAAATACATGAAATTTTGTGAAACTCTTGATGCAAAATGTCTCCCTACTTTGATCATCAAACTTTGTGTTAGTCAGGGTAACATTTTAAATTTCCACCTCTGACACTAAGAATGAGTGTTTACTATCCCTTTTGTTTCCGGGGAAAACAGGATCTGCCTCAGTATCTCTCCATGTGCCTGTGTTTGATTTCAGTTTCATTTTGGCAATTTCATTTCACATCTGCAAGGAAAGGAGAGACGCTTCATATCGAAACTCTGATTTCCCATGTGGATTGCAGTGTAGGACTGATGTCTGATAATGTGACAATTCTATCATTCATTTGAAAAAATGATTATTCATTCATGCATTGTATGTTTCTTTCAGAAATTATGCTAACAAAATTGATGTACCAGTAAATAGTGCTTTGTTATCACGACTGTTATGATTGACAAGAAAAGAAGTCATGTTCAGGGCAGCAGAAATGAATACATTTACACAACCACAGGGCTGTGACACAACCGACAAAATTTGTCAGAATTTTTGTCAATGTCACTTTCAACTGATGTCCCAACTCTTTACTATGTTTGGTGACAAACCTTCAATCATAATTGTTCTACTCTGGAATAAAAGGGACGTGATGTGTTCTGCAAACTCAGTACACCTTTAAGAGATCACGTGATGGCAGTACAAACAAATCAACACGTGTATAAATGCGTATGGAAAACACGCACCTCTATGCACATTTGAACATGTGGATTGGTTTGTACCGTGGGCTATTCAAAGTCTGGGTTTTACCTATTCAATTGTGTGCTTGAAACCACTCTCAGTAAAAGTAGACAAAATGTGTACTTGTTGTAATGCATGCAGTTTTCAAGGGTTAGCAAGGTGGCTATTTGTAAGCTACACAACCTAAGTCAGGGTGAGAGTTGTTAGGAATTCAACCATTTTGAAAGTTGCAAGTTCAATGTGACAAACAAACTGAACATGGACAGATAGCAACAAGGTTGTTATGGATTTCTATTGAAAAACTAGATTCTGACATTTACAGTGACTTCCTGGTTCTAACTTCTCCTACAGAAAACACACAGAATGCCCAGTCACCAGCTGTAAGTGCAAATGTATGACGATGGATGGAATCGGAACTGTAACATCAACCACAAAGACTGAATCATAGCGAGACGTGAAACACGTCCGAATCCAGGCAGAGTTTCAAGATGGCTACTGTTCATGTACATCAGATCAATGCAACATGACTTGCCAAGCTGTCTAATTTCATCATGCAATGAATAGAGACAATGGCATACATCTCATCAGATCTTTCTGCATCAGGGATATGAATCAAACTTTTGATGAAATGCAGTTGTTCAAAAGGCAACTGCAATCATGTACATTTAAAGGTTACTCTTCCAATGACAAGTTTTCAGCCTTACTTTAATTTTCCCAAGGGTGTCAATTATTTCTACTGTACAGTAACATTGGACTGTCTGTCCAAGAGACTTTGAAATGATGATGACCTACCACAGGATGTTACAGCGGATGTAAAATTACAATCCAATCAGTGTAACAATACTTGAAGATTCAAAATTTAGTAAGATTTTTCCTCAGCACTTTTTTGTCTTTTCAATAAGATTTTCTGTTGCTATTTTTTTGTAAAGAGAGAATCCTGAATAGCTGTCAACTGTGTTTGTATATGGGTGTATTTCTTCGCAGTAAAAAAATCTGTTTTGATTCTGAGTGAATATAGTTTTGAACAGAGTGAGATCTGTCTCCATATTGAAAGTGTTTCTCAACCTCTACATAGCTCTAATTTTACATTTTGCCACTGACAGTAATTCAGTACCGTAATCTCAAACAAATGAATGCAGACAGACGCTGTGTGATTGAAAATCCCACTTTCATAGATTCTTTTCATTTCACAAAGCAAGAAGTACATCAAAATGTATGTATACTATGCATAACTTGACAGGCATTGCAAGACGGACCCTAGAAACAGAGGGTATAGGATTGCAGATTTGTAAAACAGTTACATTATTTCATTCCAAATTTACAATGTTTTTATTACATAGTACAAATGTGAAATGTTTAGCTTTAATTTTCACCCATTACTGTCATCAAATGACATCAGGCTAATAAACTCCTTGTAAACATGAAAAAAAAATCAGATGAATTTGCCAAATTATTGATACTTTATTTCAAGTGAAGATATTTGTTACATTTACGGTTTGATGATCTCAGATATCAACGGTAATTCCAGTGATAGAAGAAATAATGTCTCAGAAATTGACTCTTTGCATATAACTAGCCTATACATTTAGTGGGGTTTTTTTATATCGAAGACTATAATGAGCAACTTTTCTGTGCAAGACAACCAAGTTGCCCAAAATTTAACAAAGCGGCAGCTATATCTACAATTTTTTTGGAAAAAAATCCTCCATTTTTCACGCTTCCACAACAATGGAATAATTTTTTTACTGTGGGAGACAGAGATGTGAACTATGGATGATTTGCTTACTTTGAAAAATGAATTTACAAGGTCAAATGCAAGGTAGCATTGACAAAACAGCCCTCTGTACGCCATAGAAATCAGAACTATTGAAGAATCTGTTGTGCAATTTTGAACCATGCTATTAAACATATGGGCAATATCTTTGCCTCATGAAAATAGGATCAGGGTTAGCACTATCAATACCATTGTCACAATTTTGAAGGTATTTTTTGCAATATTCTGGGTTTTTTCCAGTTTTTAAAAAGTTATACATGTATATGATATGGTTCCAAACATGTTTTTCAGTGACAGTACAGGACAGCAAGATGACAAGGTTGGAGTAGAATCGCTTTTTAAGCATTTTCCCAACACGTATCCTTACATCAATTCAACTGATGGGTTGTTCCATGTCGAGTCTGATGCAATCACTGTACAAAAGATGACAAAATGTCCCTGTGCTATTGACTTATTCCTTGTCAAAATACAGAAGGTTGAATTTGTACAAGTGCATTTCTTGCTGTACTAGATGTGGTAGAATTATGTTTCTCGATGTACTGTTCACTGGAATATGATGTCAGGTTCTTTGTTGGTCAGGCAGTCAGGAACAGTCCTCAGCACTGCTGATATATCTCAAGACTTTTTCATTATAACTCTTTTAAAGCAGTTGATCCATAAGCCAAGGAGTGATGTGCTCTTACAAATTATTTATCAATTGTAATTTTCCACGTTCAATATGGCGCAATATTTGGTATATCTTTCGCTACCGTAGTTTGTCATCTACATTTTCTAGGAAACGTGCGAAAACTTATTTGCATTTCCTCTGTCATACATTTCGATAATGAAGTTCTGAGTTCCAAGCAAGGTTGAAAATGAATGGTGTTTCTGAATGTCCATGGAGTTTCAGTACGTACAATACACATCAAGTCTAGCCAATTCAAAACTGGATGTGGAAAATAATGAGCCAGCTGTGGTGTATGTGTATAGCAGATGGGCTTGATCATTTTTAATGGTGCACATCTCAGAGAGTGACATATTTAGTTTTTAGTAAGGAAGTAGTCTTGAAACTCAGCCATAGTAGTAACCAACTATTATGCATAATTTCTTTCCTGATTTAAGCCGGTTGCCTTCAGGTGACCTTAATTTCTCCATGTCCACCCAACCGCATGAATGAAATGTACTGTCATGCATTGTCATGTGGAGAGTTATTGTAAAGAGTGTTGTGAAGC
The DNA here is from genome assembly GCF_041260155.1 of Ptychodera flava. Taxonomy (NCBI): domain Eukaryota; kingdom Metazoa; phylum Hemichordata; class Enteropneusta; family Ptychoderidae; genus Ptychodera; species Ptychodera flava. The sequence goes on from NC_091936.1 coordinate 10,913,411, forward strand.
TCTCCACAACTGTGTATTTTCTGCACAGAATTATGATTAAAATTGTACTTTTTAGGACAAATCAGATTTTTGTCACTTTTTGGAAAAGTATACCTTCAACATGTGAGACCGACAAACATTCATGCCTGCCCAGAAGAATAATATAGTTTTGCATTGTGATAGCAACTTCCTCACACAACTTGAATGTTTTTAACCTTCAATATAAGTTTTGCTAATAAAATGGTCATGTAAAACAACAGTAAACTAAACCATTCACATATGCATACTGTGTTCTCCACCATGTTTTTGGCTCTGCTTAATGAAGTAGCTGAGGAGGCCAAGTGCTTAATGAAGCGGCTTAGGAGGCCATTTCTTTCATGAAAACTACATGTATGTCTGTCAGTGTGCCCACTACCTCAGAAACTTAGAGTAAATTTAAGAATATCTGAAATTTGTTTGTTTCAATCTTGTATCAACGTGTAATATGCAAATTCTTCGCATTGGAAATTTTGCTTAGGAGGGACAACGCCTTATGAGTGTGTGTACGTTTGCATGGCATTTGGATTGCATTTACCTCAAAAGTATTTTGGCAGCGATTAAAACTTTCACACACAAGACCTGTCTGGTTTCTTCATAGATACTAGTGTGCCCTAAGTCTAGTTGACAACTTGAACAAGGGCATTATGCGACTGTTCTCTCCCTGCCTGAGAATCTCACAGGTGTTAACAAATATCGGAATTTCAGATGCCTTCTGCTGAAAGTACAACCCACTGTCAGTGCATTTTGAACAGACTTCAGTAGAGTAAAATACAGTAATGGTTTGCTCTCCAGGCAGTATGAAACTCATCCATGTGCATCTGGTACTCAAAGTCGTCATAAAATATTCATTTATGCAAAGTATAGTAATGTGCATGGTCTGTGGGAAATCAACTGAGAAGTCATTATTAATTGAGAAAGCGGGCTGAAAACCATGCACTCTCCATATGAAATTGTCAATTCTTTGATATACTTTTTAGGAACTTTTTGTCACATCTTACGCAATAGAAAATGAAATACAGCATGAAGGTTGCAGCTAGTTGTTACTAAGGTCAGTTTTCAGGACTTCACTTCCACACATGTATCTCTAAAACTGGAACAACAATAAAGTTCTAGTCTGCAAATGCAAACTTTTTTTCAAAATTCAAAGTATATTTATGCTAATTTTGAATTTTACTACATGTATTTTTCACATGTCTTGGCAGTCAAGCTTGGAGCAAGAACACAACCACAAACATTAAGATTTGAAATAAAAATGTTATTCTTTTATTCAAAATAACATCCACTACACGATGGTATTCACACTTTTCTTGTACTAAATTCTACCCTGTAAATACTTCAAAACTCTGACAAGAAAAACGTGACAGGATGTTTGCTGCATTCCCTGCCACACCTACATTCTTTGGTCAAAGTCGCAAACTTAAAAAAAAGATGTTCTCACAATGGCAGTGTTTAGAGTAACTGCAATTTATACTGCATGATTTATGCAGTAAAATCTGCACACCTGTAAAATATCAGCTCTTTCAGGTGCATGGTCTGTGTTCTGTAAGCATTGAAATAGAATGGAAACACGTATAGAGGCCTGTTCAGATGCACAGGTACCCAGGCTTCGGATACAAAAATATTTTCTGTGAAAAAATTCAGTCCTTCCTTGACATCCACACTCTCATTCCTCTTCATCTACTACATGATACTGTGGGAATTCTTTAGTCAGTTTGACAGCTTCGTTGTAAAGTGTCATGTCTGAAAGAGAAGAAGAAACAGGCATTATGAGATTCTACACAACTGAACAATAGTGGGTCCACATCCTAGATGGTATGTTTCTATTATCAAGTACAAAGGACACCCTAAGACAAGCACATTTCTGGCATAAAGAGGATTCAAGTAACTAAGATGATAACGTTTCCCAGCATGGACATCTCTAAATTCCCTTATCCCTACATACAACTCCCTCGCACTTAGGTATCGATGCCAGCTACCTCTTGCAGCTTAGTTGCACCTATATTCAGACACAGAAGCAGATACTGAGACATCAAAATCACAGCAAGTCTTGAACAAACTGAGGATAGTCTCTTTTTTCAAATGGGGAGGACAGGGCAAGGTTGTGAGGGCTGAGGCAAGACATTAAACATATCACTGACACTATGACAGTTAGATGATAGAAAGGCTAGCCGACTGTGCAGGATATATGAAGGTTGTGTTGACTGGATGGATTATTAAGGTGTCTTGGGGACAAGCACTTGAGGCAGAAGTGTACAACAGGAGCCATAAAATGCAAAGGCTATGAAAATCAGGATATTAGGAGGAAAGAGGAAAGCTGTGAGGTCAAAGACATTACTGCCGAAAGGTTAGACGCAATGAGAAAATTTGTTTCCAGGTAGTCTCATTCTAAACAAGCTGCCCATGTGCTATGAAAGTCAATATGCCAGGAAAGTCGGAACATATGGAATTCACTATAATGGCATTGGAAGTTTCAGCACGGAGTCGGAAGGAAAAATGATATGTGGCAGATCAATATTGGGAGAGTCCAATATGACCAGGGTAATTGCCATAGGCAATCAAACAGATCTGTACTGCATTCCCAGTGCTGCAATAAATAACAGCCGTAATCAAATATGACAGAAAACAAGACATGGCATGAAATTCAAGTAGTATGTAAGAGATCGTAACGAATTCAGAAATTTGGCTCAAAGCTCATCAAAATAACTTTCAAAGACTTGGTCATTTTATACTAATTGACTCGTCTCACCAACATCCAGAGCTTGTATCTTTTTCTGCTCTACACTATTTGATTTGGAAGGAAACATCTGATTCTTTATTCCAGAATGGGCATCTCGGTACAAATACAGTGCATGTATGTTTTCCCAACTGTGTTTTCAGCACAGGTATAGCCTACGGTAAGGATAAAAGGGAATATCCTCCTTCACGTCATCCGATTGGCTAAACCAAAATCTTATACATCTATCATAAATGACATCAAGGCAGTAACCGTATTTAGGGCAACATGACATCGACCTAAAAGTTTTGTTATACTGAGGTATTCAATGGCATTGTGTTAACAACTGAAGCCATTGATAATGATAGATTGAATTCTCATATATGACCACAGGTGAGTATTTTATATGCAGAAAGGAAAAGTAAATGAAATGCTTTTTCAATTCAACGACTGCTTGTGCCATATTGACAACCATGTACCAATGCCCTCTTTAGTATCATCAGTTCTTACATGACAAATTATTTTTTTTCATTTGAACTTTTTTTTTCAATTTTTCTAGTGTTGCCATTGATTATATCTAAGGACTAATCTTCTTAAATTTGCCCTGCTCTCAGTTACTCATCGGAATTCCATCATTCTTCCCTCAAGTAATGCACTTCAAAGAAGGAAAGAAAACAAAGTTCCAATGATTTGCTTCAGTAACAATGTCGTAGTGTTTTCACTACAAATCATTATCAGATGATTTTAACCATTAGTGTACATCTCTCTACGCACACAACAGAGGTTTTTTTTTTATTATCAGAGATGATCAAATGAAAGCGGAGTCATTATACTAATTTGTGCTGATTGAGTCGCACAGTTGACAAGGCATGACTTCATCTGCTCTTTACTGCTATCCACTGCAGCATCAGCCGGTGAGACTTCAATTCCAAATTGGCTTAACTTTTCAATGCGTCATTAGCTCTTAACAATTCACTGATTTTATTCGAAACTGACTGCACAAAGATGGACCGAAAATCGATCTTAATATCACGAAATGGCCGGTGCTCCGAGTGACAGCACTCACCATCAGCTGCTACTCAGCGTTTTAGAGACAAATAAAAGACTGTGATACTTTAACACTGAGACTAATTGCTTTTTTCTTGCAGCAAGTAAAAATCTGTCTTTATTAGCCGTGGAGCAGTCAATGATTTTCAAGAGCCAGTGACTTGCTAGGTCATCAACATCAAAAGCTAAGGATCGGCAAGCCAAGGATATCGGGAAACTCTGCATGCAGGGATGATTGTTGGGCCCATTGTAGTACAGAATCAGCAAACGGCAAATGCTCTGATGTGAAAATGATGAGGTAAGCTGATTAGCAAGACCCATGGAAGAGGATGCGTGGGCAGGCAATGACAACACTTGGGAATTTGGAAGGTCACTCCATTCAGTAGACAGAACACTGGTCTACAGGTGAGAACAAGTAAAAGACACTTTAGCAAGAAATCAGAGTGTCACTGACTGTTGCATGTAAATGTTCGTTTGACTTAATCTTCCAATATGGATGTCACCTCCATTGTGCAGCAAAGCATAAGACACTAGGAATGACACAATTACAGTGGTAAGGTTACACTGATCAAGTGATCCTTTGCCTTAAAAGGGGGTTCCAGTTTTTTACAATTTCTACACTGAATGTAGCTGAAAGTACACTAAAATAATTTTCATGAACATGGAGATCATGTTTTTTAAGAACTCTTACTTTGTTAGCTGTAATTTGAAATTTAATTTCTCATTGTTGTAGAGATGTCAAGGCTAAGCAGACTTTTAACAAAATTCAACTTGGTAAAAGAGGTATGACTGTAAAACACAACTTTTGCAATTCACAATTCTGACCGGGACCAAACTGTGTTGGCCAAAGGCCGACACAGCGTGTCAACATTGATTATTTTACGTCGGCCCCTGCCCAGCACCGTGCTACACCGACGCAAAAGGTCAATCTGAACAGGGTATATATATAGGTTAATTTGCATAACATTTCCATAAAGTTATAAATCATCTACAATGTAGCATAATTGTGACTGGTTTTAAATCATGTGTTCAGCCAATTATCGCCAATCTTTGGAGAGATAATGTACTCTCAGTAAATATTCCAGCCACTGGCAATCTTGATCACCATAACCCATGAATTTACTATGACCAAGTTAGCGGGAAACACTGACATCAGCAGCGTGTGATTCTGTCTATGTTTATATGTGTTTTAGTTTGCCAAGACGGAAACTGAGTAGTCTTTTGACCTTATGAACAGGTCATTAAAAGTCAAATATTTCATTTCATGGTAGAGCTATCATTTTTACAAGAATAAACATTAAACTGTCGCAATCAAACTTCACAAACATAACGTTGATTTCAGTTCATGATTTTCGTGGCGTCTATGAGCCACATCCAGAAGAATAATGAACACCCTCCAAATGACATGTACACAAATAGCCCTGATCCTCTCTTTATTTATTCACTAACTTATTTCTTTGTTAATTAAGTCATGAACCAACAAATTACCAAAATAACAGGTCTATTACACCAGACTGCCTCTTAAATTATAGTTCTGTTCTACAAATCATACAATTGTCTTAGTCAGCATGCAAGAATGTCCAAAAAGTGCAACCTAAAAACCTTTTGAGGGAAAAAACATAAAAGACTTGATGAATTAACTAAATATCTTACAACTTACCAAAGTCTGTATCACCAAAGTTGACATAATTGGTACACCTCACTTGACATCCATTTTCAACTACACCAATCACTTCAATTATTCCATCTATCATATCATTTAACTGAAAGTAAAGAGAAACACACATATAGACAAGCGATATAAAAATTCAACGTACATTCAAATTTGTCAGTGAACCTTTTTAAGCATATTACCGTAACATCATTAATTACAACAAAATAAACCAATAAAATGTTTGTCAGCATAATAAAGAATTCAAAAGCTGAGAAACTTATGTGCATGATATGGGAACAATTTCACCAATTCTACTGCCCCTTGATAGGACTGCTTAGCTGTGAAAAACTAGTGGAACCATGGCCAGCTAATTGACGGTGGACCCTGGTAATTTTCATTTACCAACTTCAATAAACTCCTATTGCTCTCTATAACATACATGTCTTGATGTACAGAAGCAAAAGGCAACATGAAAACTGTTTTTAACCATCGATATTTGGTTTTCCCTTACAACTGTGAACTATTCACATCTTCATGGACGCTTTTCGTAAAAACCTTTCATAATTTTCTTTTATGATCAAGTTTTCACTACTTAGCCATCTTGCCATTTTCTGTTTTCACCTCTAACTTATTCATCCCTTTTGCCCAATCATTTGATCTGAAAACACACTTGGAAAGGCATTTCAGATGAATGACCTCAGTACTGTGACTTGTTGCAGGACAATAAATCAACTGGTCAAATAAAATCAAACTTGCAAAATTGATCTGTCATTTTAAGACTTTTCAGAGTTGTTGGAGCAGTTCAGCAATAGTTCAGTATGGGGCAAAGTCAGTGGAGAAGTAGAAATGCTGACCCTGTCCCAATCCTTGACAGTAATTGTCATTCAAATTAATCACTCAGAACCAGCTGTATAGTTTCTTATTGTTTTAGCATCAGTGGGTGAATACCAGGTGCATAGCTACACACATTATTCTTTGTGAAAGGAGAAGTTTACCAAGGATGATTTTTAGATATGTGATAGCTTTTGGGTCACTTATTCAAGAAAAGTCATTTTCGACATTTATAACTTGCGCGATTTTTTACAAAAGCGGGTAAAAATAGCGGCAGAAGTTGCATTTTAAGGCTTAATCAACTCAATGTATTTTGAATCATGGGGAATAGCGCCAAGCTTGGCTCTTTCATCACGTTATATGGCAGGGCCCATCTTCCGATGGGTATGGCATTATCCACTCACTCGAGTTCACACCAGGCTGTGCGTATTTGCATTAACATAAACAATAGTTATGCCAATGCGCACAGCCTGTTGTGATTGTGAATGACAATGCCATATCCATCAGAAGATGGTCCCTGCCATATCATGTGATGAAAGTGTCAAGCTTGGCACTTTTTTTCCATGATTCAAAATACATCGAGTTGATGAAGCCCTATAATGCAACTTCTCCCACTATTTTTATCTGGTTTTGTAAAACATAGGGCCAAAGTCCCTGAAGCTACTATAGACATGGATACAAAATTAAGTATTTCCTGACTGTATGAAATTATCTCGCTAAGGTCATCCTTGGGACATGTAAACCAAATATTAAAGCTGTCTGACAAGCGGTTTTGAAAAAACAAGCGACTCAACAGTTGACAGAGCTCTGCTGTGTTATGTAGAGAATAACCTTTTGTGACACATGTATTGATGAAGAAGGTGGATATCTGTGATTAACATTGTAAGTGAGTTCTGTTGAATAAGTTGAGACTGTACGTACTCAGAGAAAGCACACTGAAGAGACAAATGTTTGAAACTTAAGAAGTTCGAGGTCATCAAAAGCATTATAAGGAATCATGTTACACTTTCATTGCACTGTTTACACAGATTGCATAATTGCTATAAATAGCACATGAGGAATCTTACAGCCCAGCTTTACCATAAAAACCCTATCACTTTGACCACTCTTTCAATTGACCACTCTATTTTTTTCCTCAAAAAGTAATCTTATTTTATCCTTACCAAGTCAACCATAAATGGACATTAAAACTTTCTCTATCTCTATTTATTTGACCACCCTATCATGACAAACTATTATGAGCAATTTCTGTTAGATAACATAAATGGTGGTTCAGAATATATCAAAGTTGGGATTCAGGAAAGTTGCCTTTACATGTTTTAATCCTCAATTCACTATGAACTGTCAAAAAAAGTTGAACTTTCTGATAATTCCACACTAAAATTATTTTGGCTTTGATGATTTCCTAATTAATTCAATTATTTAAAATCATATTAATTATTTTTTTCTGGGTGAATTGATAGGGTTTATACAGTACAAGAATTACATAAAATGTAAGTCAAACTTTGACCAAAAGTGACAAAAAAATTCCTTAAAAATACACATTTGCATATTTCATCACAATTTGAACATATCTAAGTTGGGTTATCCCTAGGGACCTGTATACCAAATAACAAAGCTGTCTGACCAGCGGTTATGACGAAGAAGATTTTTCACCAAAAACACCTTTTTTGGCATTAATTTGCCTATTTTCAACAATATCAAAAATTAAAAAAATAGTTTCTCAAAATTCATATTTTTCATCTACACAACAAATATCAAATCAGTAAGTACTGCAGTTCTCAAGATATTTGAGTGGACGGACGCCTCACAAACGGACATACATACATACATACATACATACATACATACATACAGACTGACGACGGACGCCGGACGGATACCCATCCCAATAGCTTCTATAGACTATAGTCTATAGTAGCTAAAAATCGCACATGTTACAAATGGCATAAATGGCTTTTCTGGAATAAGTGACCCAAAAGCTAGCACATATGTAAAAATCAGCCTTGGTGAACTTCCCCTTTAAACTATTGCTTCTCAACACATTTTATACACCATATGAATTTTTCACTTACCGGCTCTGACAAGAGTATTTGGACGTCTTGTTGATCACATGATACTAAAACAAATGATGAGCCGTCTTGACTAACCTGAAAAGGATACGATAATAGAACTATACATTAGCAGTATATGAGGCCATACACATAACTAAAATTACCCTAATCCATTTATGAAAATCACAACACAACAACTCCTTTGCAAAAAGATAACCTTCATTACTCATGAATGGGAAAATAGCTGAACTTTTGAGGATTTTTTCACTATTTTTGTTTTGCATATCGATTGCAAATTATTTTTGTACTTTGCTGATTTCTTTCCAGTTTTTTATGCTCTGCAAAACTGGAAAGAAGTCCATCAGAAATCTAAAATTTTGTTGAAATTCCCCACTTTTGGAAAATGAAGTTTTAATTTGGACAGTGTTAATTACAACGATATATTTAGTTTAGAGTGACAGACGTTGCTTTGTAAGGGGTATACTCTCTTGAAAGGTTACTGAAAGTTGCAAGTGCTTAGGACAGAGATTGTCCGATGTCGCTTCTCGGTAATCACTGAACACAGGGCAGACCAGGAATGGTTCACTTTAAAAATGGAGGCCACCAAGCCCGGTCGTCCTAAATGCAATTTCATAAACTTCAGTTTTTTCATATTTGAACTTATTTCACATTAAGCCTACATCACACTTTTTTCTGTCAAGGTGACAAGTAATTTGGTTATTATTCTGCGCTACATTGAAAATATCCCAATGGACTGCCAAGCTGCCAACCTTATCATTCATAGTGTAACCCAACTTTGTTTGGCACTATGGCACGTAGCAAAATTACTGCATCCCTTGGCACAATGTTGCGTGTTGTGGCACAGATTGTGCCGATTACTAAAAGCTGACTGTGTGGGAGCGGTCTTATATCATGAGGTTTGTCGCTGAAGGAATACAGGGATCCAATAAACACCAGTACAGCCCATAATCATGTGAGTGCAACTTTAGGAGGCGTAACTTACAGAGCATCCATGCTTGTACAGTACGAGGTTGATCAACATTCAGTGCAGAAATACATACATCCAACCTGCACCAAACGCTACAATTTACCGTCCTTTAACTCATATTTAATATCTAATCAAAATGTTGAATCAGATTGAGTATTGTCATTGGTGTGCTAAGGATTGTTTAGTTACACCATGTCTATGTGAATCAAATAGTATACATACATGTATGATTATAGGCCATCAAACTAAAATTTGACCCTGCTCCTATTCATCTTCGTGGTAGTTTAAATGTGTTCGTTGGCACCAGATTGTCTCATCAGAAAATTTACCCACCAGATTACAATTTCAATGAAAACAAAGGCTATCACAACTCCATTAATCCTCGTTACGACTAGAAAAAGGCGATCCCTGGGATCGCGAGTAATGGCTTTAAAACCCTTTTCCTGCAGAGTGCCCTTGTTCATTATCCTGCCAAGTCCGTAGAAAACGGCCCCATAACATGTGCCTGCAAAAGATTGGCTCTACTGCACGTTATCCTGCCAGGCATTTCGGCAGAAACCGCCCATTTTCAGGGTAGTTTTAGCCCTACTTATACGTGTTAGACTTCGATAATTTCTACATGCCCGTAGACAGGGGAAGGTGCTCAAGGGTTACTGCAGAAAAAAATTGAGGTCACCGGCTTTGTTTGCCCCAGGGGGTGCGTCATTTTATTGCCGTTTCATGCTTATTTTTTCGGAAATAAACTCCTTCAGTATTGCGCACGTCCGCTAGGCACAAACATCACCTCGCTCGTCTGTTAGTCAGAGACCCTGGGGGTCGTGCTAGGGGTGCAGCAGCACCGGCAAACCTGTCCTGTTTCCCCAGGGTAGGGTCAATTGAATACGTACCTTCAACGACTTGGCAGTGTAGCACAAAAACTACGTTTTTGCCGTTGTATTAAACAGCATGGCTGAGCAGTTTAGCCAGCTCGTTTGGGAGTTGGCTTACGAGTGTTACTCGTTCATTACCGACTTAATCAAGCGGTCGTCAGTCAGGTACGGGTTTGTACTGTCATGGCTTGGGCTGCAGCTATACAAGTGATAAACAGTCACTACACGCAAGTCGTCAGTCTCACTTTTGCGATGCACGGGTACAATGCAATATGCTTCCATTGTTCTAGCCGTCGACGTCTCCACATGCCTGGCGGCCATTCTACATCTAGCTGGTTTGCATAACAAAGCAGTCCCTGCTAAGTGCAGGCTGTATCCCCGTAGCATTGACCTTATGTCCCCTTTTCAATTCTCTGTACGCAAACAGCGTACGTAGTTACCAATGCGTCGGCAAGAGGATACGTTTGCCTGCAAACCAGAGCTAATACTTCAGACGACGGAATAAATAAAAAATCCAAAGCACGTCCATTGAATGGCACGGCCAAGGCGGTGAAGGACGTTGCCTGGCTTAAACTTGCAGAGCTGAAGCCCAGCTTAATACGTCGGACACCAGTTTGTAATGGTATTTCCGAGTCGTTCATATCCGTTCCATCGGAGGAACAAGTCGAGCCGTCCCGTCAAAAATACGTTCTCATTTTCAGTCACGCACAACTGAATAAGTGACTTTCGTCTCTCACCATCGGCACATCTGCCAAGTCGTTTTCAAGATGTAGCCTTCTAGATTAGCATTGCCGAGCTGGTCAAGTTCAGCAGCAATCTCTATAGTGCCAGGCAGCCAAGTAAGTCTAACTCGCCAGAAAAGTCACCATGCTATCCTGCCAAGTCCACTAAAAAGCGGTAAAAAAACCCAGCCCCCTCGGGTGTGGGGGACTGGCGGACAGGTTTCTGCACCTTTCCCTGTCTATCGACTCCTTGCGAACCCATTTCGAGGCGTTCCTTGTCAGAAAACCTGTCCTCAGATGACCCCTAAATGCACGGGGGATAGCAAAACGTAGTGCCGTCGACTTGGCAGGAAAGGGGGTACCCAAAAAGGGCCCGATTTCCCCGAGTTGGTAGAAAAACGGTCACCAGTGCTTAGATTCTGGCTACACCAAATTCGAGCAGATTTTCACCAACTTGGCAGGAAAAGGTTTAAATGTGTTTGCTGTGGGTCTGCACCAGGCTACTATTCCCTTTGTTGTGTTTATCTCTATTTATTTATTTACTTAGCCGTGTACACATACGTGACATTGGCGTAAAAAGAAATACAAAACAAAAGAATAACAAGATCGAAAACACTTCGCAAGAGAGAGACGAAAAAAGTCATCTCAAAATTATACGTTATAAGCTTTCATCAGCTGTGTGTTGTTGGGGAGTCGACAATGCCAATGCACCTGAATCATAGCTATATATGGGTCCAGTAGGCTGCAGGTGAGGTCTCAGCCCGTAGGTCTGCACCTACTGCCACCGAACTTTCGTTCACTGGTATCACAAGTGTTTAACTTGAAGCATGAAGGTCTCGCTTCTACCTTTATGCTTGAAGCATGGATGTAAAAAAGTGATTACATCCAATGCTTGGAGAATGGATGTAAAAATATAATTTACACCCTTGCTGCGGATCCGTAGCCCTACCACTCCCTTTGCTGGTTGTGTTGGGGGAGTTGGCAACACAACCAGCAAAGGGAGTGGTACTGGTAGGGCTACGGATCCGTAGCAATTTACACCCATGCTTGGCTACCTCCATCAATCATGCTTGGAGCATAGAGCAACCTACCACTGCCAGAGGGGGACACCCAGCCTTGGAGATACATCTAAGTCTATTTAGCTCCAGCATCAGACCGCGATCGAGCGAACGATACTGTATTCATCACCAAACAGTATCTTCCTAATTTATTAGAACATTATCACACCTGTGTACATCCATGGATCGAAGGAGAAATCGTCGAGGTACACTATCCGCATCCCACTACTGTTACAACAATAAATAATACTTGTGCCGTTCACTTTGGAAGTTCAGGAGGTTACTTACGCTGCCAACTCTTCCTAAGAGACACACATATCTCCCGTCGTATCTTGGTAACATAGATGCATTAACTCTTGGCCGTGCTTTTGTGATGATCTCCATTGTCATGTCGAGTCCTCTGCAATTTTTTTACCTCCAATACAGAGTAACCTATATGCTCTAGTTAGTTGTAGTTGCGCATGTGAAATTGGCGCGGATTTATTGCGCATGCCCGATGATGTCCTCGTTCAGTACTCACAAATAGGAGAGCCTGAATACCCACACAACATCACCATCCTGCTTTGCTTATATTATTATCGACAAGCTTTTGAAAATTATACCGTTTGTATTTTTTGTGTTGCACTATATATCATTTTGTCATATCAATATATTTTTATCTGTTTTAAAATGGGTAGAGCTCGACCAAGGACGTCTGTGACCTCTTGTGACCCCTGAGATAACCCGGATAGGATTGCTACGGCACGATGAGTCATAGGAAGGTGGAAGGTGACGCATCGTAGTCTCTTATACTTCGGACGACTGTCTTTCCAATATGTATTTTCGCGAACTCTGAGTAATGGGTAGGTGATTCCCCATACGTTGTCCTGTGAGACGTATTTTGGGACTCCACAGTAAAATTAAACACGTTATTGGTAAGTAAAAGCGATGTATTCCAGTATAATTTTCTTGCTTGTTGTGCGCCATATTGACTGTTTACTTCTTGCGGGGTCGACCGACTTCTGACACCAAGTGACCAACTGTGTGTTCTCCAGATAGCCCACCAGGTTGATTTCATTATATTGTGCACCCACAAGGTAACTATGCTGTGGCAGTTGCCATATCAACAGTGGTTTCTTCTGTTAATTTTTAATGGAAGTCCTGCATGTCGCATGTTTGCTTAAAACTTGCTCAGAAAATGAAACTATATTTGAACTTGAAGTACATGTACAACGTGTTGGCTTGCATAGACCCTAGAGTGATAGGGTCTATGGTTGTACTACTAATATAAGAATATGGAAAGAGTTAACTCGTGAAACGTGTAGTTTTTGATCTATTTATCATTAAGATATTTTAGAATAGATGACGAGTATTTGAGAAGTACTTTGTGAAAATCTTTTTTTCCAACCAAGGAATGAAAAAGTTGTTCAGAGACAAAATATAATATATGAATTTTAGTAAATTGTGTAGCAGGTAAAGTTGTTCATTCAAATCGTTTCTGTATTAAAAATCAAGAGATCATCACTTCAAATATATGATAAACCATTTACTATTATGTTCTGATTCGAGAAGAGATCTTACTGTACTGTGGTAAATCAACAAATACCAGCATCAGAAATTTCCCTTTCATCAATGGTATTGTGAAATCATAATGAATTTGTCTTTATAAAGACAAATGATAAATGAGAAAAATATTACAATTCTATAAACCGATCAAGATCGAAACAGTCACCTAAGTAGTGTCAAAGTCAATAAAGCTAAGATTCATGATTACTGTACGTAATTATGGAGGGACTGTGGTGATACATTTCTATAACAAGTACTAGTATCTTACTTTGCCAATCTAAACAGTAGATCTTTTATTAACTCACGGAATACTGGGCATTTTGTGTGCTGTAAGGAGTTGGTTAAAAAATTGCAGTTGATTAAGACATGCATCATATGATGTTCCACAAGTTTTATCTGAATATTATCTTAATTGCCTTTCTGACAAATTATCTTTAAATAAGGGCTGAGCTTCTCAAGACTTTGACACTCTGCCAGTTCCATGAGGGAGCCAATATTCCCCAAATAAATACTGATTTGTAATTGTCTATCAGATTCATAGCTATCCTATCACGATCATCAAGATCATCTATCTTCTATTGATTTTCGTAATCTATCCATATTGTTCTGAAAACTACTTTCCATCTTCTCAAAGATGCTATGACTCAAAAGTAATATGAATATAACATGGTAATGAACAGTTTTCATTTTCTGAATAGTTCACTTTTCTAATCAGGGAAGACCGGCACTACATATCATTTCTTTCTTCATACATGTAGGGTTCACTACAATTTCAGAATGACCCATCAGCCATTATGTCAGTTTTTCCCAGGGGAAATGCCTTTTGTGTTTAACCAGCAGGAACACACTTCTGCAGTACTTCCAAAAACGTTACATCTCAGTACCAATGATAGCCTTATTAAAATATGATGTTATAGCTGTCCAAGATGGCACATGTCAATTCTTAGTGTACCTATGTATCTCAAGCTTGTTGTCACAGTGTTTTGAGATATCCAATTGCGCTGATCGCAAATGACATGATTTTTCTTTCGTTTATACACAAAAATAAATATTTGTCCACATTTGCCATAAGTAATGTTACAATTGATACCCAAAGTCACACTAATTAATGACTCAGACTACAAGCTACAACAATAGCCATAAATGCAACAACAAAATTTGTCTGAATTTCAAGTGGTATCGTCCGATGTCGCATGCATGCAGCTATAATTAGTAGCAAACCAGAAATTGCAATCAGCGCTATTGTAGTTTGTTAGTCAGTATTCTCCCCAGAGCAATTATAGAGTGGTAGTCACGACTCTTTAAAATCTGGCAAACAATAGAAACTCAATACCATAACAATTACATTTATTGTTATGCAAATTAGTCGCCACTGTCACTGAAAATCCTTGGGAGAACACTGTTAGTGATGGTTTACATAAAAGTCACTGAAAGTATGATAATAATATTGTGTAAATGAACAGGTAGATTCTGATTTTATTGTACGAAGAATATATGATTGCATCCATTAGGCTTGATCGTCAACACTTCTAAAGTCTGTAGTCCACATGCAGTTTCAGGCCTTTATAATGACATACAGCAAAATGTCACTCACATGAATGTTAATATAGCACATCACAAAATATTTCACCTGTTCAAGAAATCTAGTCAGAGATACCATAATGTGTCTAACAACATAAAACATGTAAGTGACCATACTTTCACTCAACCAAAAAAATATTTGTCAGTTTTCAAACTCATACATTTTTAGCTACTATAGACTATAGTCTATAGAAGCTATTGGGATGGGTATCCGTCCGGCGTCCGTCGTCAGTCTGTATGTATGTATGTATGTATGTATGTATGTATGTATGTCCGTTTGTGAGGCGTCCGTCCACTCAAATATCTTGAGAACCGCAGTACTTACTGATTCGATATTTGTTGTGTAGATTAAAAATATGATTTTGAGAAATTTTTTTAATTTTTTGATATTGTTGAAAATAGGCAAATTAATGCCAAAAAAGGTGTTTTTGGTAAAAAATCATCTTCTTCATAACCGCTGGTCAGACAGCTTTGTTATTTGGTATACAGGTCCCTAGGGGTAACCCAACTTAGATTTGTTCAAATTGTGATGAAATATGCAAATGTGTATTTTTAAGGAATTTTTTTGTCATTTTTGGTCAAAATTTGACTTGCATTGTATGTAATTCTTGTACTGTATAAACCCTATCAATTCACCCAGAAAAAAATAATTAATATGATTTTAAATAATTGAATTAATTAGGAAATCATCACAAGCCAAAATAATTTTATGTAGAATTATCAGAAAGTTCAACCTTTTTGACAGTTCATAGTGAAATGCTTACCATCTTGGAGGATTAAACATGTAACGGCAACTTTCCTGAATCCCAACTTTGACATATTCTGAACCGTCATTTATTGTGCCCTGTATGTTATCTTAAAGAAATTGCTCAAAATAGTCAATAGAGATAGAGATAGAGAAAGTTCTAATTTCCATTTATGGTTGACTTGGCAAGGATAAAATAAAATTACTTTTTGAGGAAAAAAATAGAGTGGTCAATTAAAAGAGTGGTCAAAGTGATAGGGTTTTTATGGTAAAGCTTGGCTGTAAGATTCCTCATGTGCTATTTATAGCAATCTGTGCAATCTGTGTAAACAGTGCAATGAAAGTTACATGATTCCTTATAATGCTTTTGATGACCTTGAACTTCTTAAGTTTCAAACATTTGTCTCTTCAGTGTGCTTTCTCTGAGTATGTACAGTCTCAACTTATTCAACAGAACTCACTTACAATGTTAATGAAAGATATCCACCTTCTTCATCAATACATGTGTCACAAAAGGTTATTCTCTACATAACACAGCAGAGCTCTGTCAACTGTTGAGTTGCTTGTTTTTTCAAAACCGCTGGTCAGACAGCTTTAATATTGGTTCACAAGTCCCTAGGATGACCTAAGTGAGATAATTTCATACAGTCAGGAAATACTTAATTTTGTATCCATGTCTATTGTAGCTTCAGGGACTTGGCCCTATGTTTACTTGTTTTCCTTGTCCTTTTTTGTGCAGTAAAATATTTATGTCTATTTTTTCAACAGTCAAAAGAAGGGACATATCAAAAAAGGGAATTTTTTCCTGCATTCTGGCCAGGAGAAATCTAGAAAACCTAGCTGTTGTACAGTAGTAAGAGTCAGGATGGTGGATGCAATAGCTGCATTTCTCAACAGTCTCTCGGGACCGAAGAGGACCACATCAAGACAGTCCTCCCACTCGTCACCGCCGTCAAGACGACGGCGAGCAGATGAGAGAGAAGAAGATGGCTTTGTGTTTCTCGGCGACACAAGGTCAGAGAGAAACCAGAGAGATTCCAATTACCAGGCTGATGCTCCTCCTACGTACGACGACTCACAGGTAATGGACACAGTTGCCATTTCTTAGAGAAGCTGGTCATGATTAAAGTGTGGAGACAGAAAGAGGATTACAATCACATAAAGCCAGCTATATGTCATCTTCACCTGTTCTCAGAGCAACATAATACCGTTATTAGTGTTCCCCCTAAGCCAATTTGACGTGCTACCAACTCAAAAGAATCCACATTGGACTGAATGAAATTACATATTACATCTATAGGGGAAGGGTTGACTCAGGGAAATTACAAAAATTCCTCATGTGACTCAATTTTTAGAAAGTAAAATACCACAGACTATTACATGTGATATTGTATTGATGATTTTCTTTTTACTGACACCACAGATGTCCTCTCATATTATCAAAAAGCTGTAAAACAGAAGAAAATATTACTTCTTCCAAGTAGATGAGACTTTTACACAATATCAGATACCAAAATGTTACATGGTAATCAAATGCTTTGGGTTGGTTACCCAACATCATTTTAATTTTTAAACTGTGCAATATTATTTGTTTCTTCAACAATATATTCCAATTCAAACTAGATGTTATAAATGCTCGATTATTGCAGATAGTTTGGTTATGATTGTTTCAAAAGTACCGGTAGATAATAGTCATACCTCCTGTAAGACAGCACCATATCAATGTTGGCCATATTCATTTTTAGTCCCCACGGACACCGTCCGGGGGGACTTATAGGTTTGGTCATGTCCGTGCGTGTGTGCGTCCGTGCGTCCGTGTGTCCGTGCGTCCGTCCGTTCACGCAGATATCTCAGAGATGCCTGAAGCGATTTCATTCAAACTTGGTACAAGGATTACTTCATATGTCATACAGATGCACGTCGATTTGTTTTGTGATACGATCCAATATGGCTGCCAGGCGGCCATTTTATTACGATTTTTTCATGTACAGAGCCATAATTCAGGCATGTTTCAACTGATTTTATTCAAAGTTGGTACAAGGACATTGACCAATGTCATAGATATGCACGTCAATTCTTTTTGTGATACGATCCAATATGGCCGCCGTGCGGCCATTTTGTTACGATTTTTTCATGTACAGAGCCATAACTCAGGCATATCTCAACCGATTTTATTCAAACTTGGTACAAGGACATTGACCTATATCAGACATATGCACATCAATTTGTTTTGTGATACGATCCAATATGGCCGCCGTGTGGCAATTTTATTACGTTTTTTCATGTCCAGAACCATAACTCAGGCATGTTTCTACAGATTTTTTTCAAAGTTGGTACAAGGACATTGACCAATGTCATAGCTATGCACATCAATTTGTTTTGTGATACGATCCAATATGGCCGCCGTGCGGCCATTTTGTTACGATTTTTTCATGTACAGAGCCATAACTCAGGCATATCTCAACCAATTTTATTCAAACTTGGTACAAGGACATCGACCTATGTCATACACATGCACATTGACTTGTTTTGTGATACGATCCAATATGGCCGCCGTGTGGCCATTTTATTACGTTTTTTCATGTCCAGAACCATAACTCAGACATGTATCAAGCAAATTTATTCAAAGTTGGTACAAGGAGATTGACCAATGTCATACATATGCATGTTAATTTGTTTTGTGATACGATCCAATATGGCTGCTGTGCGGCCATTTTGTTATGATTATTTCATGTACAAAGCCATAACTCAGGCATATTTCAACCGATTTTAATCAAAGTTGGTACAAGGACTTTGACCTATGTCATACATATGCACATTGATTTGTTTTGTGATTCAATCCAATATGGCCACCATGTGGCCATTTTATTACGATTTTTTCATGTCCTGAACTACAACTCAGACATGTATCAAGCGAATTTATTCAAAAGTATTTTTATCACAGACCTAATGAAGAGGACTCTATCCTCTCTGAGAACCTGTAATCAAAGCACCCATTAACAAGTGGGGACTGTGTCATCAAGGATGACTTGTCTTTACTTATATGATGTATGAATAGTGAGCCCCCATGTGACAAGTAGAAGCATAGAAGGTATCACAATTTACATTGTTAGCAAATTCAGATAATATGCTGTGCTGAAAACACTCTCACAAGTTCTGCTGTCCACACAGGAGAAGCTATGACAGAGATGCAAGCAGTGGCTTTGCAATGACAGAGAGAGATAAGGGTAGATTTCTCATGTCAACCTGCCATTGGAGATCTACATTTCAACATTTCAAACAGGCTAAATTTGCATAAATTTGCTGTTTCAAAACCAAATTTGAAAAATTCCCAGCAATGGTACGTACATTGTGTACCAAGAGATGCGTCAGAAAAGATGCAACATCACCCCTATGGTTTACCTTACAGGCATGAACACAGGTACATGTACTTTAATTCAGTTCCTGAATGAATTATAGAAATGGTAGAGTTTACCCGTAACCTGCTTCTGTGTTGAGAAAGCACTTCAACAGGCTGTCATCAGCACTGAATCACTGTTTCAAAACCAAATTATCGAAATCACTGCTGTAGATATGTGTGTGTACTGAAAAATTCATGAGTACTGTAGAGGGCAGGAACTCAATCACCCCCAAGGGTTACTCTACAAGGGTGAATGTATAATTATAAACAGAAATCGTAGAACTTGCCCATAACACATATACTTTCTTTTCCTTTTTAACACCTTTTACTGCCTCAGCTGACGTCCATGGTGACTGCAGAAATGATATTTGATGGGTAAATTCCCATGGTTTGAAAATTCATGTGCTACTCAGTGACCCATTTCCAAGAATGTAATTTGTACAACTGCAGTCCACCCTCAACTTGACCCACTGACCCAGTCATGGTTTTCCATAAATCTATCACCGACTAAATATGGAATTGCCTGTGTTCTGTGTTGGCACTTCCAATCGTTATGTATGGCAAGGTTTTCTGATCGAATTACCTCAATTTATTTCCCTTAGAAGTGAATGGCAGAAAAACAGATTACATATACCAATTTCAATCCAAAATAATGCAAGTACCTAGAAGAAATAATTCATTGTGGGTTTCTCATCTTGATTTTCAAGTGAATTAAGTTAATGCAACCAGCAAGTTGATAACAATTTATCGCATCCCGCGCATGAAACACACATTACTAAGATGTAAATTGCATCTGGCATAATTATATTACATTATTCAATGGTATAAACAACCATAAATTTCTTTCCCTGCACGTAAGCCACAGCGTATATGGGACAAAGTACAATCATGTCCGTTGGAAAACACATCAAGGTGCGTGTAGCACATGTACAGTATACACATATTGACGGCCATGAGGGCAACAGCATACGTCTTGGTACCCGAGGGCCTGTGAGTCAACCCCAAAAAACAGGCTGTTTCCCCGAGGCCGTAGGCCGAGGGAAGCAGTCTGTTTTTATTGGGGGTGGGGGTGACTCACAGGCCCAAGGGGTTAAAGACGTATTCTGTTGTCCTCATGGCAAGGCAATATGTGTTTTTAACACACCTCATCCGCAGTCATGCATAAGAACGTACCATACACAAAAGTTGTCGCATGTAAGCTATATGATGTAATATGTTGGAGTGGTTCAGAAAGAAGAAGTTTTTGCCGACAGGGTCGCAATACTTCTGCAAAACGTTCAATGCACCTTTGATTATCGTCTTCGTTCGTTTCGAGTCCTTGTTTGAAACCAGAGCATTCAGTTCTTCTTCAGAAAGTAGGATAAACCGAGAAATTTCTCGACTATCGTTTCGCTCGTCCGCAGACGGCATCTTTGTTTACATTCCAGTTCGCGCATGCGCCAATGTTTTTTTGACGTCAGCGGGCATCATTTTTCTGAACTGATGCCTGGCAGGCAACAGTTCCGACAAATGATGCCTGATGACGTCGTTTACGTGGATCAGCACAAAAAGAACGCATCCCACGTGACTGTCAATTGGCGAATTAGAACACAGACTGCGGATGAGGTGTGTTACAGTGTTTGCTGCTGTTACCTTCCACCAATTAGTGTTCCTGTACATTGTGACAAATAAGGCTCAATGCCTCTTGGGGGGGGAAATGTGCTGAAGTGAGTCTTTTGAAATCCTGTTAAGAAAAGACACCCACAGAAAATCTCAACTCTCAGTCTAACTAATTAAGCACAATTTCCCCAAAGTGCCCTCTCCAGAGAGAAAAATTGGATGATATTTCTTGTGAAGCTCAAGACTCAGTGCCCTCAGGCGATATGTGTTCAAGTAGTTAAAAACAGATTGCATTGCCCTAAGATGGATATGCCTGTACAAAATTTTGATAAACTGAGCGTCTTCTTTCAAACAGCACTTCAAGACCAATCTATGTTATCTTCAGCAGTACACTGTGATGGCAATATGTACACGTACGTAAGGTCAGATTCTGAACATCTAGTTCATTGAACCATGCAATAGCTACAAAAAATATGATGTGCTGACAACATTTTTCCATGAGAGTTTGTTAATCTTCATGAATCTATCTGTTTATACATGTTTTGTTTGTATATCAAAGAGAGGCAGATTTCAGTGGTTGCAAAGTGTGAATTTAATTCCCTTCGGCTTATACTAAACAATAGGTGTTATCAAGTCAAGAAATATATCTCTCTGATTTCCTGCTCTAATGATAAATGTGTTCATAAAATAGTATTACCAGAAATCCCCAGCTGAAGTTTGGTGTGAATTCTCCGATATGGCTCACCTTAATCTCTCATATAACACTACATAAAAGTACTGAACCTACTGTAATATGAAATCTAGTCGTCACCTAACACCGTACCATGTGAACATGATCGTTGTGCACAGGACAATTGCATCACTTATATATCAGATCATATGTGTAAAGTTTCTGCTACCCTGATTTGACAATGCATCTAGCCATAAGTGGAAACTTGCCCATATCCAAATATTTTTGTTTGTAGACAATCATTTTACGCACAGTGCCCTGTATGAGCAGTTTCTCCTCAGGGCCAGTGTAACTTGCTTTGCAAGCATAACAAAACTCCTTTCAAAAACGACGCATGTTGTTTGTGAAAAGTGGATGCGCCATGAATGAACAAAATGAGGGCCTTTAAAGACCAACTTTTATCAATGACACGTTGCTGTGATTGCTGTCCATGGGTGCAAACGTTACGTTGGATTCACATCTCACACATGCGTACATAGATGACCTATGCCCTTCCAGGCCATTTGTCACCTGTGACAAAATAGCATACTTTTTGCATATGTTCGTCCATTAATGTTCCTTCTGTCCTGATATCCACGATGTTCCTCCCAAAACATTTCACTGAAGACAAAATTGTGAAATAAAGTATTATTGCTATCACTGCATGCAAATGTTACGTGGAATAAACCCATCTTGTACATTCTCATATGAGTTACTATCCTACACTAAATATTGCTTAATCTCATTTTCAGCTATTGGACTTTTTTAGAAACAAGATGAAGTAAAACATCCTTGTAAGCCTTAAGATTCAAAAGTTATGTTGTGGATTTATGCAGGATGCAGCTTGTGCCTCCACCCGTCTAAAATTAAAGAAAATCTATCATCGATGTATAAAAAAGAAAAGCTATTTTCTATGCTTCCAAATGATTTACTGTCAGTGTACGATGTTTTCAGAAAAGGTCATAATAAAGAGTTAGTGAATTACTTTGGAATCTGAAGAGTTACAATGTTTAAACTTACAACAATATATCGCAGAGATTCACATACATGTGGCAGCAGAGCTCTGATGGAAATAAACCAAGCTATGTCCTATTTGCTATTCTCAGCAACTGCTGTTGTGTTGTGTCTCTAACAGTTTGGGAAATTTTAGTCTGAAAGTGGAGACAGAGTTGGCATGATGACAGAAACAGACTAGCACTGAATATTGCCCTGTCTTTCTTCAAATTGCTATTAATATTCATAGAAGAGAGGAGGTCGTACTCTGATTGGTTGAAACGTGCCAATATCTAAGGTCATGACCTAAGCAGAAGTATGGAAGTGGCCATCTGGAAAGGTACACAAACTTTCCAATAGGTTTTTTTAAATATACATGTTTTGCCTAGGCTTATCAAAGCTAGGATTTTTTGGGCTTCAATAATTAATGTAGGACACTTATTATTCATCAGAAACAATTGTTTGTCAGTTACCAAGGTCTTCTAAAAGAAAGCAAATATTGTTTGTTTTTGTCAATCAGTTTTCAAATCGTTATTGATATTGGAAGATTTGCCATGGGAACATGTATATAGAATTCATTGAATTCTATAAGAGGATTTTTTTTTTTGAGGAGTTTGGCTGCCCTTTCTTTTCTGTGTCTGCCTATTCATATGTTACTAGCCAAATAAAAGATACATTCAATAAAGAAATATTCAAATTTTATATGAATATTCAAACTGGATGTTCTGTAACTTTAACAGCATGGGGAAATAAATTTAAACGCAATTTGTCTGGGAAGCGATGACCATGTCATGTTATGTGAAATGAGAATATTTATATTTGTATTTATATGCAGATAAGATATCAGAATCGTTTTTGCTAAGGAAAACACATAAAAATTGTTTTAACTTTTTCATGATGGTAAATGTATTGTAATATACATGTAACATGCAATGCTGTGCAGTGAACAGAAAAGGGGCATTGGAGGGGAACTGTTATAGCAGCTGTGTTACTCAGTAACAGGGAACTTAAAGAACATGTTTGTGAAAGCTGTAATGACTACTGTACTGCATGTATGGCATGTGGCTTACATAAAAGATCTATGAAAAAACCAACACATATGCCCCAAAACAAACAGAAACGACCATGAATGCAATAATATAACCTATTTACAGAATATGTAGAGCTTGTATTTATTTAACAAGCACTATTATACTGTGACCCAGTTTTTAATGTTACAAACTAACTATCCGATATTACTTCATTTGGTTTAGGAAGTGTGTATCCATGGATAAATTAACCGTAGTTGAGTCACAACATTGCAATTGGTACTGTTGAGATCTTCAATCAACACAATTGACCTCAAAAGTTGCTATTAAGGTAATAATTTAACAGGAAATGACATCATTTCTGTCAAGGCCAAAATGGTATTAATGCATCTATTGAAAACTTACTCAAGTGCGTACACTTTGCCATTTACACCGATATCAAAAGAACCTAAATGTGATTTTGACCTGGCAAGTAGCCAGATTGAGAGTATATTAATTGGGAAAGAGGCTTGGAGAGAGAGGAATGCCGTGTTTTCCTGAACTGTAATGCACCATGGCCATATGGTGACATGCTTTAATAGTTCATTATTCCAGGAACTTCTGTAATGTCACACAGAGTTCATGGACACAGAATGCAAAGAAAAAAGCAACCTGTTGTTTGAAAATAGCCAACCAAATATCTACCAAATAATGATATTGGCAAACAGGAATAAAAGGAATTTTATTGCATCATCTGTCGTGTTTCACGGTACATTTCTACAAATGATCGACACAGTCAATTAGTAAAATATTTTCACTGTCCCTGCAGAAAAATTCCCATAAAATGAAAATTCATGGCTTTTCATTCCATGTTGGATAGAATTTCATTTATGAAACAGACTTTGATACCTGTACGTGTATACACGTAAAGTCATTTATTGCAAAACTACAGTTTGGCCAATATGCACATTGAGGTAAAATACACTTCAGGGACAGATATTCAGGCTCCAAATATTTTACAATTCTTTTCTGATCTATTGCTTGTGGGAGGCTTAGTTTAAAGCTCTTGGAGTGAGAAAAATTTTCACCCTCCTAGTATTTTGAAAGTTGAAAATGTTATTATTCCCCATACAGGGCAGGCAGCCATTTTGAATTTCAAACATTCGTAAATATTGGATAATTTGTTTCTTGTGTACCAAATTTTGCATGGTGACCCCTGATTTTATTCGTGATTGCAAAAGGGGATGATGGAAAGTTTCCTCAGGAAAGTTTGAGCAAAACTTTAAGTCTTTAACTTTGGAAGCAAGTACTACCATAATTACAGGTGATATTTTTTCACAAGAATATGGTACTTTTGCTTGTCATTTCAAACCTGTCTACAACCATAGACAGTAGAAGTGTCTATGCCACAACACTCAGTCAATCTTTTTACTAGCATGCTTGAACTCCTTGAGTAAAAAATTGAATGAAATGTTATCCATCCATATTATTTCTATGAACACTTCAATTAGACTGTAATACCAGTACATAATATAAGCCAACCAGTAATGATGTCAGTCCAGTTGCCAGTCCTAAAAATTGAAGTGTAAAACAGTACATTTTTGTCAAGATCAAAAAAATAAAAGTTTTAAATGCTTGTAAGTTACCAGTGTTACTAACAAAGGCATTCCAACTTATGTCAGACCTAGTTTCTTTACTGAGATGGGAATTTTGGCACATAGAGAGTATTTTTGTATTAATTAATTTCTGTTTTTGAGTATTTCTATTTGTACTACCAAGAGTAAGAGCTAAATAAATACATATTTGCAAAATCAAAATCCAACAAATGCATGCAAATCCAACAGATATGGACACTGCAGTATATTGTCTATTACATCCAGGGGTCTCACCATGCATGCAACATGTACATGTATGGTGTGACTGTCGTTTCTGTGTCCACATTTACAAATATAGTGTACCCCATTATGATCTCAAAATTATCGTTGTTCTGAGGATTTAGTCAGATTTTTTCATTTATTTGTATTTGTTTATTTATTTACATTTGCAACTCGGTTTTGTTAATTTTGCCAGTTTGTATTGTGCAAATACTATGTAAAGTATCTCCAAGAATCCTATACACTGTATTTACTTACCGGTATGTCACAAACGTTCAACTGTTATTACCAGATGCACTGAATGATATATTCAGTACGTACACATACAGTGTATGTACTTTGTACCTTTTTAAGCCCTTGAGGAAAAGAAATTACAAGATAATCTATCGCCGACACATGAGCAAGTAGCATGTCATTTCCAAGGGAATTAATCAACAGAAAAACCGTGCAAAATGGACGTCAGTTCATGTCAACAGACATAATGTAGCTTTATCAAACCATGCAGAACGCAAACAGTTCACTTATTACATTTTTCATTCCCACAAAGGATCTACATGTACCTGTTATGTCTCTCGTCACAACATATGTCACCAGACTCGAGGAGGGATCATTCAGTTTGCATTTTTCCATAGAAGTGGTGTTCTTTTCTAGTCTCTTTGACAAGCACAATATGAACGCTACAAGTGGCCTGTTTAAATTTACACTCAGGTGCTCTGTCAATTTATGCAAAGTTTATAGCCGTGTAACAGTTTGGCAAGGACAGACAGTCAGATAATATTTTTGCAGCAAAAAAATGGACCTCAAATATTTTTTCTGTCATTTGTACTTCTCTTCCATTTTGCTTTATTTATGAGAACAGACCAACAACAAATTATCACATCAGCAGCACATGTTAGAATTTTTCATAAAGATGATTAATAAATCAATTAGTGTTATCATCTTTTTATTTGAAGTAGACTCATCACTCAGGGAAATGTTACAACAGGATATACAAATGTGTGATTAGAGTGTCTACAAGGATTTGGATCCTTGTTTCTCCCAGTAGATGACCGTGTTTGAACAACTAGCGGCGTATACTCAGTTTTCATTAAAGAGCGATCTGGAGTATAAGGAACTTTTTATGAATTTGTCATCATTTTTGCTTTCATTGTCAAACAGTGTCTGTTCTGCTCCCTAAAGTATGTTGAGATACACAATATCATGTAGCTTGTCAACTCAGCTGGTACAACGTGTAGACTGCATTCTCGTCGGAAAACAAGTGTGAATTCTGGTCCAGACTAGAATTCCAAATGTAAACAATAACAGGTGATTATACATGGTTAATGCAGAGAAGGGGTATAGAGATGCAGAACTTGCTGGTCAGGTATCTTCCACAGTTTCCATTTGATTTTACAAGTCGTCTCTTGACTGTCCACCTATGGTCTGAAATTGGTTGTTATTGTGAACTTGAATTTGTTGTGATGTTGGATGTACTGTATGATGGCTACTACTGGATAAAATCTTCACATTGGAGTAATTTAGAACAGAATACCAGCATCAAAGATCTCCAAACATTTCTGTTTAGTCTGTTCAGAGTAAAAATATGCCCATATATTTCATATTTGTAAAACCATTTCACTATTATATTCCCTTTTAACTAATACTTTGAGCTTTGTTATCATTTTTTATCAAATTTTGTGTCAGAAAACTCTTCTTATATTAGCTCTGATAATTAATTTTTCCTCCTTTCCAAACTGTCTGCCTGTTGGACTTCACTTTCACTGTGGGGTTCAGAAACCCTGTTGTTGTTGTGTCTTTCCCATTTTGCAATATGTAAAGTACAGTACATGTTACATGTGACTATAAAGTTGGCTTTCGTCTTACACGTGTACTTTGTACGGAACTCTAGACCATTCATTGGCAGCTACATTTAATTAACTCATTGAAACCCAGACACATTTAAGCAAAAATTACCTCATCAATTATTGAACAGATTTCAGAATGTAACCTCTTTGAATTCCAAGCAAGTAATATAGTCTGTCATAAAAAAGTGACATTTAAAATGGCAATTTGCAAATTAAGCTGATTACCAGTAATGCATTTCATATATTGAAATGTCAGTCATGTTCGTAAGAGTGTCATATCGTGTTATTTCTGCCCGTCGCGTATCAGCATGAATGGAACATACACACCACTAATGATGGTTATTTCATAAAATCCTGCCAGTGCCTTGTTTGCTGTTTCAACAAGCCGGCGTCTCCATTGATCAACTCGCCAACCCCCCTGAGAATATCTGCCTCACCTAAAAATTTATTTTGCTGAAAGTTTTAAATCCCTGCTTGTTTCATCATGAGAAATTTCAGCAGATTCATCTTTTTTTTTTTTACAGTAAATCACGTGCCCTTTTGCACGCACTCCGTCTGGCACTGTGCCAGGCAGGATGTTGACGGCGTATTGACGTACACAAACATCTGCTGTGCTAACAAAGAACATATGAAATATGCACATAGCAATTTTATGCAGACAACCCACCAGGCTGTATATTAACTGTGGTTATACTTTCTCTCCATAACCTCTACTACATGTAGAATATTAGACCACCAAGAAGTACTGTAGTTTTCACACAGGGGGGTCTTCACATACAGTGTATCTGTGTACGTTAAAATTAAACTATCACTCACAATGGATATTCCTATGTCTTTGATATTTCATCTAAGATATCGAATGACACTTTTTAAAATACATAATTCTAAATATATTTCCATTTTAATATATTTTCACACCTTTTCACTGTTTGAATGACATTTTGCACAGAAAGCAATATTGCTGCTTTGCCTCTGAATGAAAATAAAAGAATCAAAAATTGTTGCTGGTTCACCAGCTTTTCAAGCTTCTTTTGTAATAACCATCAGCAGATATTGCTCGTAATAATGACACCTAGGTTTTGATATAGTGCTCAGACACCATTGGCAAAATATGTGATGTGAAGAATTAAAAAAAAAATATCTTGTTATCGAGAAAATGTGAGTGCTTTTGATCCTGGGTTTCTATTTTGACACTCTTCTCTGTGCAAAGTAGGCATGAACATAGAAAGTGAATCAAGAGTGTGACTGGTGTCCTTTCATTCACTCCTTTCAAAGTAGAACTTGAAATTATATGTCAGTGATAGTTTGTACGTGAGCATCATACTACCGGTAGTAACTGTCTACTGTCTACTTCATGTTACACTGCATTATTTTCATATATTACTTAGCATATACATTTATCTATATGTACCATACATTAATTTCCAAACTCAAATCTCTCTCTCTCTCTCTCTCTCTCTCTCTCTCTCTCTCTCTCTCACACACACACACACATAAACAGATGCATGCACTCTTGCTCTTTTCTCTCCCCTCTCCCTCCACTGCTCCTCCCATCCCACCACTTATTCCTTCCATAAAGTATATCACAGACTTACCCTCCCCTCTCTCAGCATGTGAGCTGCACACTTACATTCCATAATTACACAAATCCAGAATGACAGGGATAGCATATGTCACAATTCCTCAAGGAATCAGTGTTTATCAGCATACCTGTAGCGTAGGCGGGATTTTACGAGTTGGACTGCAGCTGCGTGTTTAACCCTCCTTAATACTAAGTCAAACAGGCAAACAGCATGTAGAACATTGCCATGATATAAAATTAGTGAAAATTCTGATGTAGCTTGAGGACATAAGTGGAGGAAAGAACCTTTCAAAGAAAGAATCGGACGTCTTATTCAATTAATGTCAGACAATTTTAAACACTGCCCACACATTAAGTCGTAAAGTATATATATATTTTGAAATGTCAAACAAAAAGAAAACTCATTTGATATAACCTGCTTCATCATCAAAGTTTATATTGGCATTACAGTATTTGTTGCATGCTTTGAAAACCTTTAAAAAGATCAAAGATGAAAGATTTTTTTTGGCTAAAGCGCGTATTGTTATTGTTAATGGATGTTTCAGCAATCAGGGGCTGTCATAAATTTGTGCTCCCAGTACCGATTGAGATGTCAATATCATAATTAAATCGTCTAACACATTTCACGCTGCCTTAGATAAAGCATGCATTCTAAACCAAGGCAGCTGCAAGATACTCCGTTGGCAAGAACCCATGGTGATTCTGTCATCTTGTCCCAGATTGCTATTACCGTCGTACAATTGTGTCTTTGTCTTTCTACCATTTCCATGAATGTATACTTTGTAGTAGGTTTCAATACTATGATTCTGAGATGACCAACCAAATCATGTCGATTACTTGAGCCCTCAAGCCACAGGCCCCAACTACAATGGCTGTATTCTCGGCATGAAATAAAGCAGTGTTTTGGGTTATTTTGAAAAATTATGATAATAACACTGAGTGCCTTGTCAATTTCCTTTTTTGGACCTACCTGTGAAAAAGGTGTGTTTAACAAAAGCTGTTTCATTTTGACTACTGTCCTTTTATGTTGTACATAATGATATATGCATTTTACATCAAGTTTCAACATTCCTGGCTGGATCAGTTCTTTTTATTGCTGACAGTGTTTCTCAGAAACGAAAGAGCTATTTCATCTCAGCTGATGAATATTTCAGCTTGTTCCTGAATGCCTTCAGCTATGTCTGATTGCTGAGTGACTCATAACAAAGAGCTTGGCTATATGATACAGCAGCTGGGTCATGGTGGGCACATGTACCTCATCTATTTCTTGATTCTGAAAAGGGAGTGTACCGGGGGTATATGTTTAATCCATTGCACTGCAACATTTGACTAGAAACCCTTCATTTGCTGCAGCATGGTGGACTATGTACAAAGATGATGTCATACTTGCAAGGTGTAACTTCGTTCGTAACCAATTAATTTCATTGAAACTCACGGCCACTCTGGGTTTACTTTGAACCACGTTAGATATTACACGGCTACAATTGCTGCAGTCCTTGCATATATGCCACCAACTTTGGTCGTTACGTTCAGCTTAACTTTCCAAAGCAAACGCAAAATTTTCGTGTGAGGTTTCGAAACTAGGTCACATTGTGTGGATTTTTCAACAAGTATGCATCTCTCTATTCTGTTTTTGATTTCATTCACCGTCATATTGACTTTTCTCATATCAATGAATATCTTCTTGTCAGGATATGTTTCCTTTCTGTGCATGTCCATAAAGTGCTAATATTGCCCCATCATTGTTGTACCGTGGCATTGCTTCTATAGATCTGTGATAAAAAGCATCAGTAGTGCTTTGCAAAAAGGATTTTTCTTTGACATATATTTCCATAGCCCTTTTTGTTGAGTCGAACAAAGCTCAATGCATTTACTACATCTCACACTTCCAAGGATGGTGAAAGGTATAGAATAAAAGACAGAACGATATGAATTGTTACCATTTTTAGCAAAATGCTAAAAAAATTGATGCAACGACGAAGATACTCAGATACAAGCGTGCACAAATAAAACTAATTTCCTTTGCAAATAAATTTAAATTCAAAACACAGTGATAAACAGAAAAGTGGATATTGGATTTGCAGCATCAACTCAAATATCAGTACATGTACCATATTGGTTTGCTTATCAAGAGAAATTAATTCTCCATAACACTGGTGCACCAATGTAGGCAACAAGTGGACGAAGTGTGACACCTCTGTAGGGAAGTCTTGAGTTTGTTTGTTTGACATTGGTATTTAAAGGCACTGTACATTGAAATTGTTCATTTGTTTTAAAATATGTGTACTGAGTGAAGTGTGAAAGTAACAGCTGAGGAACATTTCTAAAATGATGCAACCACTCTTAGAAACATGGGGGTATTTTAGCCATCTAATTTAAACTACAATGTCAATCCAGAACACATCCCTGTAGCAAAGTGTAATGGTCGTCAGGTCCATTACAAATTGAAATATGTATGCACATCGATGTTGCTATTTCTTTGTTGGGTTGGCTGAAGAAATCCATGTAATTTTCAGTGTAGTTTGCAAAATCAGAATCACAGAGAATGTTCAGAAACTGTAATGGAACAAGCAGACACACGTAGCTAGCCATGACACATGTGCTCAGAATAAACTCAACCAAGTGGGCAGGACTTACCATGGGCAATGCACAACCTTTTACTTTGTGCAGCCTGGAGGTGTGCAAAATTTAAAGCAGTTTTCTGTTTGCGTGTGTAGAATAGATACCACTTCAGCAACACTTCAGAAAATAACAAATGTAATGAAATATACTGTTCAATTTGCAGAACACAACAACTGCCCTACTTTCTCTTGTCAGTTTCAATAAATCATGCACTTGACTGCATCTCATCATCTTGTCTAGGATCTCAACGTCATCTTTTGGCCTCCGTCCATACTCCATACTGGTACATGGACAAAGGCCGAAATATCAAGTCGGGATCCTAGCCAACTGGTCATCAGGGTTAAAAAAACTTTTTTTTAAGTTTGACAGTAGGTAGGGTCTGTCTGAGGTGGTAAAACTTGTAAATATCAGGTTTTTTGGCTGATAGTGCAGTGCAGCAAAGCATTAAGGTGACCAAAAGTGTCAGAAAATCATACAACATTCACTGTGTTAAATTTCTTGTCAGGTGATTTGCTTTGCACTGTGCAAAATGCAATACACAGCAAACGGAGGTAGTTTGAATTCAGGTATGAAACATTGTCATTGTATCTCCCTATCCCACACGGATGAAGAACCTGAGGTACAGCTAAACTGTCATGTGTAGCTGTCTGTCAAATGGTGTTGCATTGTAATTTTGGTATTGTTCCAAAATACATTTCCAGTTTAAGCAACGCAATTGACAGGAACATATTTGGACCCATTTTAGCAGGCAAAGATATTGCATCATGTCATGCACAGGTACATGATGCAATTATACTGGTACATAGGTCAGGCAACCGCCATTTTCATTGCGGAATGGAATTTTTGCACAGAAGTTATCACTGTAATGTTGTTTGTCTCTCACAAATAAATCACGGGAAATCTTTTTAGCAGATTTTTAAAATGTCATAAACTTTATGCCTTGATAGATCTGAAGAGAAACATCAATTACATAAAAAGAGTACATATGATATTGATATATAAAACATTAACTGCTTTGTTACTTGTTTCAAACATCACCAGACCTTCTGGGCAGTGCGTGCTGTTTGTGAGATGGGTTTCAATTTCAGCTACGGTACTGAATTTTAGGAGCAAAGTTGTGGATTTGAATTGTACTGGTGGGGTCACAGTTGTGCAGTTTAACTCATCTAGCTATCTTTTTTATTTGTCATACACCCTGTTTAAGTGCTGAAGTTTGAGAGATTTGCGATGGAAACATTTGGAAGTCATCCAGCAATAGTGCAATGCTCTCAGAACCTTTTGTTTCTCATCAATCTGTATTTGACTGCAGGTCAGATACAGAGGGACATAGGAAAGCTTCCTATTTGAATAAATTG
Organism: Ptychodera flava; assembly: GCF_041260155.1. Taxonomy (NCBI): domain Eukaryota; kingdom Metazoa; phylum Hemichordata; class Enteropneusta; family Ptychoderidae; genus Ptychodera; species Ptychodera flava. The sequence goes on from NC_091936.1 coordinate 10,946,221, forward strand.
ATGACCTGTCTGTAAAGGGGGAACAGTCTGAAGTATGTGGGCAGGATGTGATGGTTGATAATCACACGCCTAGAGCCAGTCTATTGAACGTAGCACGGACCTTTGTACCAACTCCATACATCAGTCACCAAGGAGGTCAAAACATTCAGTGTGTCTTACAAATCACATGCGAAAGGAAGACATTCAATACAATAGTTGATTTACTCTTCCATTATACAATGATTAGCTGACTAAATTGTAATACTTTCACACCCTTACATTCTGTCACACGTTCCGCTGAAAGCAATAACTTCCACATTGCGATGGCATTCTTTCCTAAAGGAATTCAATTCTACCGACTGAAACAGTATCAAGTAACGGCTAACATGTAAAATGTCTGGTGGTACACACCCAAAAGTCTTCAAATTACTTCAAATTTCTCTTTCAGTTGCTTTCTGTTTCGTATCGGAACTCTCCCTGCCAGGAAACATTCAAACAACAGCACAGCATGGACAAATTCAGTAATTTTTAGTCCCCACGGACACCGTCCGGGGGGACTTATAGGTTTGGTCATGTCCGTGCGTGTGTGCGTGCGTGCGTCTGTGCGTGCGTGCGTGCGTCTGTGCGTCCGTCCGTCCGTCCGTTCACGCAGATATCTCAGAGATGCCTGAAGCGATTTCATTCAAACTTGGTACAAGGATTACTTCATATGTCATACAGATGCACGTCGATTTGTTTTGTGATACGATCCAATATGGCTGCCAGGCGGCCATTTCATTACGATTTTTTCATATACAGAGCCATAATTCAGGCATGTTTCAACTGATTTTATTCAAAGTTGGTACAAGGACATTGACCTATGTCATACATATGCACGTCAATTTATTTTGTGATACGATCCAATATGGCCGCCAGGCGGCCATTTTATTACGATTTTTTCATGTACAAAGCCATTACTGAGGCATGTTTCTACAGATTTTATTCAAAGTTGGTACAAGGACATTGACCAATGTCATAGCTATGCACATCAATTTGTTTTGTGATACGATCCAATATGGCCGCCGTGCGGCCATTTTGTTACGATTTTTTCATGTACAGAGCCATAACTCAGGCATATCTCAACCAATTTTATTCAAACTTGGTACAAGGACATCGACCTATGTCATACACATGCACATTGACTTGTTATGTGATACGATCCAATATGGCCGCCGTGTGGCCATTTTATTACGTTTTATCATGTCCAGAACCATAACTCAAACATGTATCAAGCAAATTTATTCAAAGTTGGTACAAGGAGATTGACCAATGTCATACATATGCATGTGAATTTGTTTTGTGATAAGATCCAATATGGCTGCTGTGCGGCCATTTTGTTATGATTTTTTCATGTACAAAGCCATAACTCAGGCATATTTCAACCGATTTTAATCAAAGTTGGTACAAGGACATTGACCTATGTCATACATATGCACATGGATTTGTTTTGTGATTCGATCCAATATGGCCACCATGTGACCATTTTATTACGATTTTTTCATGTCCTGAACTACAACTCAGACATGTATCAAGCGAATTTATTCAAAGTATTTTATCACAGACCTAATGAAGAGGACTCTATCCTCTCTGAGGACCTGTAATCAAAGCACCCATTAACAAGTGGGGACTGTGTCATCAACGATGACTTGTTTCTCAGATTTTAATTCACAAGTTACAATGACCAATAATTGCTATTTTATGCAATCTTTGTTTATATTTTGATCGTACATGTATAAGAAACTAGGAAGGACATAGGTGAAAGGACATACTGTGTGTTGTTTGTTATTCACCTAGTTGGTACTGTACTAAGGTTGTGTGTATACAAACTTTTTTTATTTTTTTATTTTTTTATTTATTTTTTTATTTAAACTTTATTTAAAGAGGGTAAACATCCTTAACAGGAAACCTGGTTAGCGTAAATGCTAATCTTCCCCAGGGCCCTCTATGACATACAAAGTACATAAAGAAATAAAATTACAAAGCACAAAAACATACACTAAAAACATCAAACAAAGGGCAGTAAAATGATCAGTACAAACAATGCAATGTTCTTAAAGACGAAAACATTTAAACATTACTTGACGTCAAATATGTCCTGATGTAATTTGTTTTGAAGGTGTTCAACGAAGGTGATGATCGAACACACTCTGACAGTGAATTGAAAGTGACGGCACCATGGTGTCTAAGAGATTGTGACGTTACGACAAGTCTCGCCCTAGGGACATAGAGAATATCGGTTTGATTGCTAAATCTCGTACTGCGAGATGATACACTGGTTATTTTAGTGAACAAATTTGTAATATATTGGGGCAACATATTATTGACGGCTTTATACACGAAACAACTTGTTCTGTATTCGACACGATTTTTTATCGGCATTATTTTACATATTTCATAAAGTGGTGCAGATGGAGTTGCTCTAGGGGCATTCGTAATTAATCTGAGAGCCATATTTTGAAGAATCTGAAGGCGTTTAATATGACTCGTGCCACCCCAAATTGTACTACAGTAATCAAAGTGGGGTTGTATAAAAGCTTTATAAAAAAGAACACGTGTTTCGGTTGGCAGAAAACAACGTAATCTACGCAACAGTGCTAGATTTCTACCAACAGTGCCAGCAATTTTTCGAATGTGGTCTTTCCAGGTCAAGTGTTGGTCGATAATGATACCAAGAAGTTGATCAGATGTAACTGATGTCAGTAAACTATTGTCAAAATAGATGTCAAGATTGGATTTTGAGAGCCTAGAAAGTTTTTGCTTCGTTGTGATGAGCATTGCTTTGGTTTTTCCTACGTTTACAACCATTTTGTTTTGTTCACACCATAACTTGATCCCGTTCATAGCAACTGTTAATTTGGTTTCTAATTCCGAAATATTATTATCTGATTCACTAATAGTGGCATCATCGGCGAACATGTCTATATTTGATTCGATGGATAATGGTAAATCGTTCATAAATAAAATAAATAAAAGGGGTCCGAGAATACTACCTTGAGGAACTCCATTTACAATGTCACTGACTTTAGAGCATGTTCCCTTAATGGAAACAAACTTCCAATGACTGTGTATGAGTAGTTAAGATGTGTCTCTGATTTCTTAAATTGAACCAATCAGTAGTATTGAAACTTTCCTAATTTATGTCATAACTGAGTATTTAGTGTGGGAGACAAGTTCAACACTGGAACAGAGATGGTGCATTATGCAGTTTAAGAATCAGAGAGCTGTTAAAATTTTAAGTTTTGTTGAAAACAGTCGGACATTTAAAGCACAAATATCCATGCAAATCAGAAGACCCATGCCTGAAAGAGATTGTTTACACTCAAAATATTGTTTCAAATGTACAATGTATAAATGCAGATTTTACTGAGAGAGGATCCTTCACTGAAACTTTTTTTTTTCTTTTTGCTGTAGGATGGACTTCCAACATTTCAAGAGGCTATTGCCCGGAGACAGAGTGGCAGTGATTTCCAACCAGCAAGTGTTCCTGTCCAAAGAACTGCTCCCTACCATCATCAAACAGACAATGTATATCGACCAATGAGTCTGCCAACAAACCCGAATCAAGGAAGTCGGGACCTTCCAAGGAGTGTACCGGATAATTTTGTGACGACAGCACATGACATTCCTTTTGAGCTGTCTCCCCAAGCGCAAATTCTGATGGACTCGGCTGACTGTGATTGGTTGATTGTTCCTCCAATCATGCGTTCTAATCCATCGCGGTTTGAGTACGACTTCAGTCATGAGCGAGCGGTCATCAGGGAAACTAATGTAACAAACCAAACACAGTCAAGTAGTTATCACCAAGGGAGAAATAGCATGGACAATTTTCCCATTGGAACAAACAGTCCTTCTGGCAGACGCAATTACATGAATAATCAACAAAGTCCAGCCATGGAAACGGATTTGATATCATTTGACTGACGTTAACTTCTGAACCTCTAGTGGAGTCGTGATATTTATCCACAGATATACAAAGCTATTAGCTGCATGTTACTGAATTTGATTGCATGCACAGAGGTTTGACATTGGTCACACACAGTGTGCATACATAATGCAATATTTGCATATGAAATAATACACGCAAAAAATACCATTACATGATCATTTACATAAAAGCCAAGTGTACAGATATATATTGAAATGAATGAAACAGTGGCTGAATTGTGCTGCACTGCAAAGATTTGCCAATCTCAGTGGCTGTTATAATGTGCATACGCATGTTTTCAGAGTTTTTGTCTATTTTCTGCAGAATGTGTGCCTAGGCAGAAATGCACATTTTCATATTTCCTGTGAAAAATAAATATTGTTGTAAATAAAACCCATATAACAAATACCTTGTCATAGAACCCCAACATGCTGGAGAAACTACTCAGAAATGTGTCAACAAGTCTGAAATGCCAAAAACCTTACTTTTCAAGTGTGGCTTTTTAAGTGAAAATTGTGGCCTTTTTCTCTGATAAACTTAAATCTGTAAAGCTGGTACACGTAGGCAGAGAAACATCAGGTGTGATGTGAGGCCACAGTTGTTCTGTGTCAGAATTTTAACCAGAAATCTCTGAGCTCTTCACAAGTTGTCAATCATGGGATCAAAGTCTACAACTAATGAAGACGGTATGTTTCAATACATCATGTATTACATATAAATAAGCAAAAACTGTTTCATGTTCAATGTTGTGGCATGTTGACTATGCACCTTGAGAGGACCTTGGTCTGCAAAGAATCATGGAAGACAATGGATCAATTGGGAAAAAATCATTATAGTTTTGCTTGTTTGTTTCAAGAGGGTTGATATGCACCAGTGTTATAGAATTTCCCATAAAGACATTGTGAAATTTAATGTGTGTATCATTTGATACATCTATATCAAGTCTGCAAGTTACTTCTCTCATCCACTCAGTTTTTTTACAAGACTTCAATAAATGTTTGTAAATTATCTTTTCTCTGTATCTATATGTTATGTTGACCTAACCAATCATGACATCGTCCTGTGACTCCCTGTTGGGACATCCATTCTGCTTAAAGAATGTACCAGACCAAGCTGGATAGTCTTAAACTATTGGGGCAGTAGAGCATTCCTCCCAGTTCAAAGCAAGAAATGGTACTCTGAATTATTAGAATGGATAAGTGAGGTAGTTTTGAAGATAAAAGCAGATGTTGGCAGCTTGTGGTTTGACTCCCTCCAAATAATCTATAGTATGTCGTAAATTATGCGTCATTCAATCCCGGTTATTCATTGATTATTCTAACGTGGTCTGATACTCTGCATTTGAACCCGCTTCCAAGAAACTGGTAACAATTCCTATCATAAGTGCAAAACTAACAAGACCTCCTCGACTATACTATTTTATGAATTCACTTCTATCATCAACTCCCACAGAATGGTCAATAAGTAACCACCCATCTTTGAATTGTCATTATCAGCTCTGGCAAGTGAGACCCAGAAACACACAGTATATATGAGGAAGTTACAGGGTGTTTCAATTGATTGTGCGTGACAAATACACAAATCATTATAAGACAAGCTCCGTCAGATGGAAATAAATCTGAAACTACACCTTGGTCTTTGTGACTGACTTTCAGGAACATGACCTTGAAAGGTAATGCCCTAACTTCTGTCACTCTTCCATTTCTCAAGCTAACATACCTCAACGCACCCTACAGTTGCAATTTGACCTGTTCCAAAGTATTTGCCTATGTGTAGGTCCACCTACCTCATTGAAATCAATAAGGATGTACCAAAGTCTGGTGGTAAAGGGTGATCTGTCTACCCATTTACCATTTACTGAATACAAGCAGTAACATGCCTATTGATTTTGCCTTTATTTGGACCAGTATCCACAGCTTCACTTTTCACTACCTAACCTTTTTAAAACCTCTGACCCTAAACATTTTTGTCATTTATGAAAATCACTCACGATTCGTCCAAATTTTGCAGGTTTTTAATGGGTCATAATCTCCCACAAAATGTATTTTTTTATGTTCCAAACTGAGGTACCCTTCCCCTGAAGGCATGATGATGGGAACACGTATGATTTTCTTACTTGACAGGCAAGTCATGTGAAATGTTTCCCCAAGTCTCACATTCTATTTCAGTAGACTTATACATACACGCATGGTTGACTGATCAGTGTATAATCTAGATGATATTGCTTGTTAGGTCATTAGTTTAACCCCAGTCACCCTCAATTTCCTGTACACTGGTCCTGGCTGTCCTCGGCAAATCATAAGGCTGCATCACATCTTGGCATTAGAAGGCTTACATGTAGTAGCGAACTTAGGGACTTGTTGGCGATTTTGTGTCACTGATATGTACATCGAGTGTTTCTCCTAACCACAGGAATTCTTCCACTGACCACAAGTATTTTCAAGGTTTTACACATGTGGTGGGCCGCCGCCCTCTTCTGTTCCGTACACGTAACCTGAGGCGCTCACTCTTTTTAAAAGTTCCTGACATCACCCACAAGTAAAATGCCCTGGGTATTGTGCATTTCCTCTTAGCTGGGTTGACTATTGTGTAGTTCATTTCGTGTTTGCCCATTGCTAAGACCAGGGCAGGGTAAGAATAATCGCTATACCTGTACCAATGGATATTTGTGTTACTATATATAGGTAATATTTGGCGAGTTGTTCCATTTCCGCTGATGGTGGATATAAATGGTCATATGAAATGTCCCTTTCCGTTGGTGCCATTTTGATGGGCATCACAATCAAGGCGCATACTATTTAATAAAGTTAATTGTGCACAAGTGACTTGCACACATTTGGCCTATATGGTAAGTCCATGCTTTACCCAAATCATGAACGCCGCATCCCTACAATAAAATGCCACCCTTATGACGAACCAATAAAAAGTTTAAACTTTTTTCGGGAAAATGTAGCAAGAATGTCATATTACTCATAAGATTCATAAGGAAATGGCAAAGATTTCACAGTTTTCGTGTTGTTGAACTTTAAAATAGCCACATGCCATCTGTCGATCCGACCGTCTTCAGCCGACTATGTAGCCGTGCTCACCATAACTGCCGATAATTTGTTCAGAATGTAACACCTCTTCAAGCAGTTCGAATGAAAGCCTTCAAACTGACAACGAGTTGCGTTGTGAGAGCCTTTTAAGGTGTACCTTTAGACCTTCATCGTCACTAAAATGTTCTATTCATTTGGCGCGGGTACCTGACGGGATTTGACCAAAAGAGGTCGGACGCTCTACTGGCTTGTGACAGCGAGTGATATCTGGCAGGGTTATCCGACATCGATAACTATTATATCCGAATCTCCAAACCGTTGTACTTTGCGTGAAGTTAATACTGTGGCCATTTGATGTGGTCACATTGTACATATTTGTAGGCAGCTTTCTTCGGAGTGCCTATTAAATGTGTTTGAACAAGGCGATGAAACAGGTGTGCATATACAAATTTATTTTTTGTATGTGATGGATGAATGTATATTTAAAGCACTTTCCTTTTAGGTATTCATTTGGCTATGGCAATGTGAACATTATATGCGGGTACGGAAATTGATTCCGGTGTCTTTTAACCTGTATATATATTCATGTGACGTATGTTGCAGTAGTGTTCCCCCATTGTACTAAAACGTGGGTGTAGTTAATGGTGTTTGATGTTCATCGAAAAGAAAGAGAGAATTTCGAAAACACGCTTAATTGTCTCTGTCAGGCAACAAAACGGCGGAATCGGTCTTTAAATGTTTTGTAGTGTACGTATAAAAAATTGGTATAGATGATGCATTAGTTGAGGACTCTGAGCGAACAAAATGGTCGGTAATAATAAAATCGATCAGAGACTTGTGAACATTGTGTAAACAGATAAAAGTATGGAAAACGCTTCCGTAATGTTGGGTACTAAACCGCTGAGTTGGTGTAAGCAAGTCTGCGCTGTCTATCGGTATGATGAACAATTACATCATCCTCATCTTAAAAAATCGTCGCTTATTGATCTCCACTGGCGGCAATCTACAAATACATAGCAATGATGATTTTTGAGTGCGGGTTACCAGCTAGGTCAATAAACAGAAATTCCATGCGTAAATACAAGGTGAACGGAGACCTAATATGCAAATAACTCGAATAATCTGAGTCAAAAGAGTGTGGACCAGGTGACATCTTCACGTTGATTTCTCAGCGAAGGTGATTAGTGGTTATGAAACTTGATTCAAAATCTCTGGTTAAATAAAGTCGGTGCTTGAAAGAATTTTAGGCTTTCATCGAACACAGACGCTCAGTGCAGTCACCCCTGCAGGTTTCCTGACGTACATTTTTTCTCATTAATCCATGCGTTCTGAACGCTTTTATAGTGTTCTCACGGGCTCTTGCTTAGGAGTTCTGGTAAGAGAAAAAAGCTCACGTACTTGAATTCCCTTGATGCGGCACCCAGTAACACGATTGAACACATTTCGGCCTACTTATGCGGGAAAAGCCGTGAAGGTGAAGGTGACCTTCACGGTGTCACACAGTTTTTATTAGTAGAACAGACATCCAGCCGGTGATCACTCCCTTGAAATATTGTGAATGGTTGTGAATTTATGCAATGTCTCAGTGTGTAACAAATGATGGTTATGTCAGAGGGGAAGTCTTGGGGTTCAGACAAAGATTCCGTATTTCTCAGGTTTAGTAGGATATGATATCTATGGGAAACGTTTCAGGCAGATTGATACCGTTTGTGTTTTTTACGACAAGAAACGCCGTCTTTTCCCTCCAAAAAGCGTGTCTCTGATCAATATAGGATCCTGTATATTCTCACATTTGGTAAAGGTCACATTAAGAAACATATTTCCTTCTCTGAAAAAAATGAAAACCAGGCCATTTACATCCTGACTAGAACATTCAAGGGTAACGAAAGGGCTACAAGACTTGAGTCCAAGTGACAGGAGACGCATCTTTAGACCGAAGCTTTCTCTAGTCAACGACAATAAGTCGCCAACTCTGACTGTAGCCTAGTATAAATAGTCCCCCGGTTTCTGTTTTCAATTAATGCAAATCCTATGCTGCGGGACCTTTCCCTGTTTCATAAGAGATGTAAAGAGAAAGAAAAAACGAAGAAATGAGGTAAGTACAAGATGCTGTTATGATTACGTTCTCGGTCACCTTTTGCCCTTACTGAAGTGTGTGTGCCGTCGAAACAACTTTTTTTACTTATTTGCCAGACTTTTGGAGTCAACTGTCAACTTCTTTAAATTGAGATTATTTATTCTGGCCTACAAACTTTACATTGAAAATAAGAAGTAATTTACAGTTTGGTCAGAAGTTTTCGGGTCCTTTCATCTACTCTAAAATGTCAAATAAAACGGGTTTTCCATCGGTTTTTTTCGATCACAACTCAAAATTACATTGACATTCAAACCGTTTCAAGTATTTTCTAAGCGGCATATTTCAAACGACTTTTACGTTATTCAGTGTTAAAAAATTGAAGATGAGATAATGGACGAAGGAGCGGAAGACACTGTCTATGATGACACCTACGCGACACCTACCTTAGCAAGTCTAGGATCTACCTTTTGGTTTCCGACACTGGGAAACCTGGTTTGGGGTGTGTAGAATGTGAAACTAAGTAGATTACTGAAGATTATATACTAGTATCTGATGTCCACACTTTACCTTCTTTCGTATCATTTTATAGTCGTTGAGAGGGCGCGAAAATACAGTCTCAACGCGTAGTTTTATATTTACAACAATAGAATAATCTTATTGGTGTTTACATGTTGCTGTTTAGGTGACGTAATCTGAAATCTCGAAGACATCCGAATGCATTTTCTCTTTAATGTCAACGGTGGACGACAGGCGTGAAAGACCTTGCTCTTGAAAATTACTTCGTTTTGCCTAGATGTATTACGTACATATGAGTCTAGAACTGAGGACTTTGTCCGTTACAATGCACACGTGTATCGTAAATGCTCAAATGGATTATCCATATGCAAATCACGTGCTGAAGATATTAAAAATATAGAAGAGATAAATTAGGGAAGAGAATTTGGCATGTCACTTAGGTATTTATGGTACATGTATGTCGTGAGACAAGGTGCTCCATACTGAAAACCAATTAAAGGGCTTTACCAGTATTAAAAAGTCACCGACGCAAAACTGCCCTGGTTGACACAGAGAGTTCAATGGTTCACGGGCTATCGTTTCATTTTAGTATTGAATTCTTCGGAGGTTTGTCATTGTCAAGAGGAACTTTTACGGCCTAGTGTCCGTCCACTTCATCTTGTTAACGAGGTACTGTCATCAAATGTATGGGGAGTCGGGGTTGATTCTTGCATTCAGTGGGATTGGATTACAAAGTTCTTCGACCAGAATGGTGACCATCCATAAATTTTAAAAAATGCTTCAGCAAACTATTTAAAAACAACAATTTCAGAAACTTTTGTAAAACATTTGTTTTTAAAAGTTTTCCGAGGCAGTTGCATTACTAGACGAGTAACAGATTTACTATTAGTAAATTTACAGCTGTTTATAATAAAACGCAATTCTTATCAAATCATTTGAGTCAAGGTCTTTTCAACAGGCATGGGCGACCACTTACGTCAGCTATAAGACTGTGTGGATAGCGATGTTATCTTGAGGTCTCATGATAGGTGAAAGCTTTGAAGTGAAAGCATATACTTGTGTTTGGTCATTCGTCGGTGGCGATGGGATTTCCCGTGTTGTAAATTCTGGACTGTTGCTTGCACTACTTAACCAGGTAACAGCGATCACAGGATTCCGCTATCAGCTTGATCACCCGTTTGATACCAGTGTTGATACAAGTCTCATAGAAAGGCCGCGCAGGTGCTGCCACTTCTTGTCAGATAGTCTAGTGAGCTGAGTAAGTAAAAACAATTGATACCAATCAATCAATTTTCGAGTAGTTAACCCAAAATCTGAACAAACAAGAGCTGAGAACATTTCACTTTCAGGACCTTTACTTCTTTCGATAAAATGGAAGAGGCAAAGCGTCACCATGTGATATTGAACATGACGGCCTTTAATCAAATCACGACTCGACGAAATGACAGAGCGACTCTTTCGCAGTCCCGTTCAACCCTCACGGAATGTTGACCGTTGTAAATCTTTTCGTTGTTTCTGACAAGGCCCTTCGGCTTGATCTGTAAACATGTATACGTATAAAGTGGCTTTATAATACTTCAGATATCAACGCTACGCTATAGTTCGGGATTACTTTACAGATGAAATTGTCATAAGGTTAAAACTCTGGTTATTGTGATTTGATGTTGCATTTACATCTATGGTACAACTGGGAGCGGCTGAAATATGAATATGTTTACCACTTTATCCTTCAGCGATAACATTCCATTAAGATCGGACATTCATTGCAGCTGGTGCTTTTTTAGAAAAAAAAAACGACTGGCCCGCCACTCTCTGTTTGCACAAAATACGGGGTTCCCCGTAAATAATAACTTGAGACAGCATATCTCGAACTTTCATAAAATACGACATACAACATTCATGGCGATGTACAAGCATTCTTGTGAAGGACTGTTGTGAAGATTGAAGGATTAGAAAGCACCGAGAAAACACTTCAGTTTTCGAGGAAATGTCAAACGGGGCGTAATGAAAATCGTAAGTCACACATTCCAGAAATCCAGAGACATTGGAGTGGGCACAGACTTGTAATTGTGGTGATGGTAGTGGTGGGGACGCTGAAGTGGGTACTTGTAATTGTGGAGATGATTACAGTGGTGGTACCTGCGGTAGCAGTACTTTGCAGTGGGGATGGTTGTGATGCTAAGGTGGATGGAGGGGCAGTGGTTGTTGCGATAATAAAGGCGAAGAAGAAGCAGAGGAAGAAGAAGAAGATAGGTGTGATAAATGATGTAGGATGGCTGTGTCAGCAGTGACAGTAAAAGTGAAAAGTTTGGCGTTTTACGTTTTAAAAAGACCTTTCAAAACACTTGGTCAATTGAAAATTCTTTTCGTTTGATTTTTGATGAGAGTAACAGGCAATCTCGCATGTTACCACATGCCTTAAGGAAGTTAAATACTGTTCAATTTTGAATTCCAATGGGTTTGAGCACTTACAGAGGAGCATACCCGTAAAGTGGAAATAGGGCGAGACAAAAACAGAAGTGTCTATCTATCTATCTATCTATCTATCTATCTATCTATCTATCTATCTATCTATCTATCTATCTATATATCTATCTATCTATCTATATATATATATATATAATATATATATATATATATATATATATATATATATATATATATATATATATATCTATCTATAGATATGCGCAAAAATCAGAGAAATTACAGTGTAGAGGACATCACATAAATAGGTATCAGCTTCATTGACTTTGTCCCCATTCGCTTTACTGGAGAGTCCTGCCTGATTAGAATTTAGAACCAAATAATGGACTCATTTCAAGTTATTTTAATAGTATGACTAGAATACAGTTCAACGATCTCGATCAACGATCTCGATATGCAATATCGGAAATGCATTCTTAAGCATTTAGTTATGTTCTCTCGATTGTTTTCCATGGATATTCGGATATCACGTGATGCTGTAGGAAAACACGCTAAGAATGATAATCTTACAGAAGGTAACAGGTAAGCTTACTTTCTCTAATGTCGTGTTCCCTATTTTCCATGCGGAATGTTACCATATAATATGGAGTTAGTACAATACAACAAAAAAGAGTATGTGGTAACTGCTAACACGTGCCTTTATATATCAGAGTCCTTTTTGAAACAAAGGGCCATAAAGAGAAAGTCTACCATGAGCTGGAACAACAAGACTCAGTTACCTGATCAAACAACCAGCTTAAGATTATAGTTAATGGCATGCAGTCAGGGCCAAATAGCAACAATTTTAGTTTTCGGGGTCTGTGAAACCTCGGACAAGTTGTTTAAGATGAAACAAACACTCGACTCCTAAAATAACAGTGCCAAAATGACATTCAGACAAATGTGTAATGTACTTCAAATGACTGCATTTCTTTCAATGTTGTCTTTGTTCTAGAGTCCCCCCATTCATTATCTACAAAATTTACTTATTTTATGAGACGGATTTAAACCATGGACGTACACGATAGGTACTGCGCAGTAAACAAGGTCTACTACTCACAGCTGCAATACAAATGCTGTTGTGTTCATTTGCCCTAGGTATAGCTAAGGGAAAGCCGTCCATCGAAGTTCGACCAGCTATAACTTTTAACGTTTTTTCCAGTACTTTTGTTGTCTTCTTCGTTTCGTAATGTCTCGAGTTAAACAAGACAGTGTGTATGTGTGTAGTATACAATGTTATTGATGAAAACTGAATTATAATCCCGACTTGAATTCATCTGTCAACAATGACTTCAAATTGTACGCAATCTATTGTGTTTCCAATGCCAACACTTTGTATTTTACTCATATATTTAGGAAGAAGAACACGCATAGAGCTTGTTTTCTGTAAAAAATTAATGAAATCGTTATCAAACGTTACAGATAATTACCCTTCAAGCTGTTATTCAGTTGTTTTGAGCTTTGAGCATCTCTGACTGTAGTTTCGCATTTAAGAGATATTTCACTCGAATTGTTCACAGCAACGTATTTTATGTGAATATTTATTGCAAGGTTTACTGTTTGTTTTGCTCTAAGTAAAAATGAATTTAAAAACACAATGCTATTATTATTCCTTGCTTTGTGTAAAAGATAAGTTCGTTATTTGCATAAATGCATTTGGTGCCACTAAAAAAGCCGGTTTCGGGGAGTTTTCTCGAGATCTTACAGTAGATCACTAAAACACGACAACAATCCAAAATTCGTCCAAATCGCCTGCCCAAGCAAAAGAAAACATTCCCTATATGGTAGAGAATAATGCTTAACGTCACGTTGTGACAAAGCAGGATACTTCACCGTAACTGTTGATGTGTATACTCCCAAAACAATGTCAATGTCCAACATATAACAGCTTTTATACGTATGCAACGACCGATGTTTAATGATGACAGCTAAATTAACTCAGGATTACAATTCATTTGCCGTCAATAACTTTTCACTTTGTGCACCATGTATTATATTGCACGGGCTAGTGTTTCGCAGCACAACATATCTTTGGATCAAGAGAAGGAAGAATAAAATTTACTGGTTTCTTCATACAAAAAATAATGAAGATGTCATCAAAAGTTACAACTGTTGTTCCGTTAATCAACTGATGTTTAAGTGTAATTAACAGTATCGCACAAAAGGTGTTAGGCGTTTCAGGCGCTTAATCAAAAATCGAAATGAAGTTCAAAGCATTTAATCATAGAACACAATGTGAAGGTCTTGAGGGAGCGAAATGGGAAGAATTCTCCAATTCTCGTTGGATGAAAACGCCGTGTCAGCATTGTGAGGATTAATTGATGTAAATTTGAAAATTGCCGTAGCGCCATGCATCATTTGTGTGTACCCCTGCCCTATACAGCTGCTGAAATCTATGAGTTTGTGACGTCCATACTAAGAAATATAGTTGCTCGCGAAACTGTCACCATGTTATTCTCACCAAATAATATGTCTCCTTCTTAGTTCCATTGTACAAGAAGCCTGTTTTTAAAGTCCAGCTTCCAATTAAAATCGCGGAGTTCATTCGATGAATTGGTCACCAAGTTATGGCTTCCTCGAAACCGTTGGGTCGGTCGCGAGCCAATGGATAAAAACAGTGTGGTGAAACGCATCCTCTTCATTCCCATTGGCGGGAAAGTTATTAACAGCTCATATGCTACAAGAGCATTGTTCTTTCCAAAATTTAGCTGTCTGCAAAAAAAATAATTATTAACGTTGTATGTACTCGAAAGTGAAAGATTTAAACTTTTGCTAAAACTTTCCTGAATGAAACTTTAAAACATTCTCTTATCAAATCAAAAATAAAAATCGGGGGTCACCGTGAAAAGTTTGGAACTAGCGAAACAAATTACCCAACATTTTCAAAATGGCAATATCTTAAATTCAAAATGGCAGAGATTCCTGTGTTAACTCTATGGAGGAAAAAATCAATTGTGGATTTTCGAAAAACTAAGGAGGTGAAAGTTTTTTCTTTCTCCAAGACCTTTAAAATGGGCCCCTGCGAGTGGTAGATCAGAAAAGAATTGTAGAAATTTGAGTCCGACTATCTGTCCCCGAGGCGCGTTCTACCTTAAACTCCGAAATCAAGCGGAAATACCGTGATAGTTCTAATATACTACGGGTCATATGAAACAAAACCCATATATCAAAAAATTGTCGACAGGAGTAATTTAAAAATGGTATGAAACATCGAGCAGAGGAGTTAGAGATAAAAATAATAACATTTTGTCCAAAAGAATACAAAGAGAGTCATCCACTGGAACTTTAATTATCTTTAAAGTTGTTAAAATAGAAATGTTTCGATGAGATGCACTAAATTTGGTTTATTGTAAAAACCCCATCATCCGCGATGTAGACCGTTTTGCAATTAACCTACTGAATAAAATATTTAAAGCATCATATGTGTTCCTCTGTAGTGGCATTAATTTTAGTACACGCATTTCATTTAGTAATATGTTTGCTAATTACAAGTACATTAAAAAAAATATGAGACCGTTCTGTGCAATTTTATTCAGCTTAGGACATGTGTTTCGGTTCCTTGGTACCGTTCACTGATGCCAACTCACATTTTTCAACTTTGCCTTTTTACAAATCAGCATTGGTCAAGCCTCTTGTGCCGAACAAGCGTTAAAGGGACAAAGTCGGCCATTTTTCATGAATTGTTTGATGTAAGATACTACCTATATTGTTTGACATGTTGAAAGATACTGAATGAATGGGTGAGTATGCACATATTCGACCCCGGTTTTGGACACTATACATGAAACCATCACGAAAATGAATTAATGGTCATGACCATTAATTCATTTTCGCGATGGTTTCATTGGCCGACTTTGTTCTTTTAACCTACTTGACGCAATATTATTTCGGCTCGTGTTGTGTGTCATTTCGTATCTGTGTAAATATTTAGTATTTTTTTTTCAAAAAGGTACTTGATTTCTCTGTTCACGCCTGGTCCACTGTTTAAAATGAAACATTGATACTGCCGATATGCAGGACTTACAACATGTAAACTTGCCGGCTTCGGATGATGCTTTAACATGTACTGAGAGTTACTACGTGTCAACAGTCTTCACATAGTTAATGTCATCTTACGGTGGGAATAATTTCGAAGTCGGAGATGCGAAAGGATAAGATTTGGTTTCATTTCCTTGACAACGGTCTGCTCTCGGTTTTACGTGTCTCTGATCAGCGATGCAGCTTGGCGTTATGTAATGACTCAGGCAACCTACGCAGACATGCCAACGTGTTTCAGAAAATATGTTTGAATCTGAACTGGGTAAAACAGATTAAGAAACGGCGAGACCGTCTTAGGATGATGGGTTGGCGTACTTGTTATTGTCGTTACTGCTTCGAATGATACCCCGCTATCTCGTTACATTGATAACATCTCAAAATGATTCTCCTGTGAGGATATCAAGATCATATTTTCGACATATCGGTTACTCCCTTTGTCTTCTTAATCGCAGTCCCTTCGCTACTCAGATGATTGAAGTTGAAATACAAGCTGACGGACAATGTATTCACCATCGATGTATTAAATATCATGCAAATGCTGATGGCGCAATGTATTATTAATAAAATTAAATTGTCACTCAACCCTTAAAATATACGTGCCAGTGCCGCTGTAGAATTTCTTTGCACGATAAGAGGAGATAACTACAGATAAGAAATTATGTCAATTCACGTTGGTCAGCGGATGCATCAAATTCCTGTTTGGTCATCCAGAAGAATTGGCATCGTAGAAATTGACCATTGCAACGTGTTGAACGTGATAAATTAAGGCATCACGGTCATGTCACGCGTACTGCGCAGTCATAATCATTTATACATTCCTCCATCGAAAACGATACCAACCTGTGTGCGCTCACACACAATTTCGAACGAAAATGATGGTATCAAGTTCATGGAGAAAAGGCGGGAAGAAAAGGGTCTGGGAGAAAAACAAAAGTTTGAAAACAGAGTTCGAGTAAATTTGCATAAACCAGGGAAACACAAATTTCTTGCAGCATGTCAACATGAGTGTGGAGTACAAAGGAAGCAGGGGTATCTTTGCATTTGAAATGAAAACTGAACATATGCAGTGATTCTGAATTTCGTTATATTTAGTACAAACCATCATTTCGGTTTATCTTCCCATTCTTTTACCTTTTAGCCATGAACTTTTCAGAAAATCAACCATCTCTTTAAAGTTTGAAGCACTGTTTTACGATGAAACTGGAACATCCAATCAATATCGTCAGAGGAAAATTTAGCGTCATAGTTTACAGATGACGCTGTCCCCGTCTTTTGGCGGGAAAAGCGACGTGGCGGCGAAGTAATGCGGCTTGCGTGTTTCAAATTATACAGACGAGTTACTTCACGTGAGAATATGTACATCCCCCATACAATGCAGAGATCTGCGTCGGATAACAGGTACAATAGGCCCTGTGTTCAGCCTGTTCGATTTTTGAAAGTGCGGCAGTCCATTGAGTCATCTCAGAATGCCAGAATCTCATGTCTTACCTTTGAAAAAATCGGTAAATGTCATTTTCTGTGTTGCTGGATAAGAAGAGATTGGTGACTTAAGAAACTGAAAATTGAGATCAACGTGCGCATAGCAGCATTACCTTTCAGTCATTCCCTTGGTACAAACGTGAACGTACACGCCCTGGAGACATAGCCAAATACCGAAGGCATATAATGACACCATATGATTCTAAATTTTCGCAGAGTAAATTCAATCACATCGAATAAGATGCCGGGTTCTGTGAAGGGGCCACGATGCACTTTCTTTAATGTAAATCCTTTGTAGACACGCACATATCGAAGCAAATACGCTGAGGGCCTGGACGTTTCCCCCGAAACTAAACATGCAAATCTGATGGAAGATATTCTGATGTAAATCGACAAAGATGTTAGCCACTGATCGGGTTACTGTTCGCGTTCTTCAGGGATTCGGTAATTTCGGTATAGCTCTATTTTGTGTGCTGAACAACGTTAACACTGTCAACTATTGACGTAAAGCGCTAACGGTTTCACAAGAACAAAAATACCGTTGGAAGTGTGAAGATCTCTGCCGCTGGCTAAAGGACAAATGTGAATCGATGATGACATCATGCATCACATCAAATTATTCAGATGCTGATAACATGGCCTGCAAAGCTGTTGTCATGCAGTTCAAATCTTACGGTACGCTCACTAAGCTGTCTCCTGTATCTCTCTCCTGAATTTTTTTATCTAACTTCTTTCCCGACCGAGTTTGGTGTGTGCCTCCTCGAAACACCTGGTATCATTTGTTTGACACGTCAATAACGATTGCTGCAGAAGTATGAAATTAATGTATATCTTCCTGTGTGTCTGTCTATCTGTCTGTCTGTCTGTCTGTCTGTCTGTCTGTCTGTCTGTCTGTATGTATGTATGTATGTATGTATGTATGTATGTATGTATGTATGTATGTATGTATGTATGTATGTATGTATGTATGTATGTATGTATGTATGTATGTATGTATGTATTATATATATATATATATAAATAAAAATATGTGGTTATAATATATATATATATATATATATATATATATATATATATATATATATATATATATATATATATATTTATAATGCTTAAGATACAAAATGACATTATTGTAGCCCGGTAATATGATGTGCGTGCATGACCAAATGCAAATGGATTCCGATGGCTGTTATAATTCCACTATTTTAAGGCCAGTAATATTATCATTACTACAACAAACCATGGGCTTTGTCCTCTTTAAAAAACTATCTAGTCAACGCAAAGGGTCACAGTTGCATGGCTAATGATTTGTGTTTCAGCTTACCTTTGACAGAAGCAAATGAAAATGTACTTTTTTGAACTTTTAATTAAACAAAATCAAAAGTTAAAAGCAACGTCCCTTTATTGTTAATTATACTCTAATTGTTCTCTGCGAATTAGGAACGGATGGGTTGGAGAGGACATTTTATATATACTGTTTGTTGGTGTATATGTACACGAGTGTAATTTGCAGCAAATTCATGTCAGATAATCAGTCAAATACAGAGTAATTTCAAAATTAAATGTGCAATCTTATCCATAATTTACAGCGGTAATGGACTTCCCGGAGATAGTGTTTTTCCATTTCCATACAGAAGTTCAAGGCGAAGCCTTATCATAATGAGTTAAAAACTCAAATTAACACGAATACTACGAGAAAGTTAATGATTCTACCACACTATACACTGTCTTTGACTTTCTTCCCGGCCCATAATCACCTTTAATTTCTTCTAAATTAGACCTATCCGCCTGCCTTTATGTCATAGCGATGCTGTTGGAATTTTTCCTCTATTCATTCGTATTAGCCCAGTCCAGAAAGGTTCGGTTTCTGCGTCTATCTCTTCACATTGCGACGGGAAAGGAAATTTAATTTACAGTTGAGGGTAGGTCATTTACGATTTTGAATTACTGAAAATTACATGTCATATACATACATACATACATACATACATACATACATACATACATACATACATACATACATGCATGCATGCATGCATGCATGCATGCATATATATATATATTGTATACATTTTGTGTATATATATATAATACATACATACACACACACACACACACACACACACACACACACACACACACACACACATATATATATATATATATATATATATATATATATGTATATGTGTGTGTCTTTGTGTGTATATATATTTATATATATGTGTACACACACACACATATCTCAGAAGGGACTTGTCTTCTTTATACTATAGGTATCTGACGTATGTGATTAAATTCACTTTTTGAACAGGGGACAGCACGGTTTAACTTCCATCATGATGTTATTAGTCTTTGATTTCCATTTCGCGTGCTTGACTACAAATTAGATCTGTACATTCTCCTATTGCAGGTATAACTCAATTCAAGAGGTGTCGTGTAAGTTCTGACACACATGCTAGTTCATGTGTAAGGATCATGCAGATGTCACTGATCGGCTGTGATGTAAATCTGTCAGAGTTTTAATGCATGCGTGAATGAATATGTATGTGCGTCTATGCGTCTGTCTGTCTGTCTGTCTGTCTGTCTGTCTGTCTGTCTGTCTGTCTGTCTGTCTGTCTGTCTGTCTGTCTGTCTGTATGTATGTATGTATGTATGTATGTATGTATGTATGTATGTATGTATGTAATGTATGCATGTATGTATTCTGAAGGTTTTTTCCTTTGCACTCATAATTCATATAGAACAACACATAAAATATTACGCACAGGGTGCATATTATTCTTCTGTGGTTGATATTATTCGCTGTTATACGAAATTACGTTTCAAAAACTGATGCCGGAGAGAGGTCAACTGCCATTGCAACATAGACTTGGTTCAAGTCTGTGATTTGTGAATGTTTGAGTGGGGTGACGCATGATATGTATTTTGCTTTCATGTGAAACGCGCGCGTGAGTGGAGTGGACGCGATGAGTCGGGTGAACGCTATACAGGGGAGCTTCACCCGGAATCCGGCAGAAACTAACTCACTGTACTGCGCAGACTCAAAGGTAACGCATTCAATCGCTTGGAAAACCTGGCCTGGGCTACCGAATTCCGAATAGGTTTGTACGAAATAGGAGAGACACAAGAGAAACTATTATAAATTATTTGATTTTTTAAAAATTCACCGACTTGAACCAAGTCTAATCGCAACACTGACCATGACAAGTACTTTACAAAGGGCATTGACTCTATTTATCGATTTTGTGTGACCAATAAAAATATTACATTGTAATCCTTTAGAACAATAATCACAAAAGGCGGTGTTATCATATAGCGCTTATGCTTGCTTAGTAGGCTGTCCGTCTGTTGGGAAGATTACATAGACGACTGCTAAGTGCCGCGAGCCAATATACGAGCTTAACTTCGCCGTAGTTATTAAATTATCTGATTTCCATCAGTCGTCATATGGTTTATGTTCTCACGCACAATGACCAGTATTGGGAAAATAGACCTGAAACGAGACTGCTTGTATGTTTGTCTCGAAATCCTTGTTTTCAACATTTTCCAGCCGTTATGACACTTATCTAAGTGAATAGATCACGAAGCTCACTTCCAAGTGCCAATTTGTAATGTTTCATGTCTAGCTTGTAAAATAACGATGAACAATCAAGAGTAGCTCATGAAAATAAAGATTACGGTATAGCTGTAGTAAAGACTGTAAAAGAGTGGCAAATTTGTGAACTACAGTGCAGAGTCACCTCACAATTATCGCAGTTATGCTCTCCCGAGTGACCCGGAAATCTTCCATAAGAACACTGGTCGGACATTTTTATCTTTTTGAAGAAGATAAAATGGATAACTAGATTGAGCAAAGAGGGTTAGGCCTACTTTTATCTGTTATTTCTGTGTTCCGTGACACCTCTGTAAAGGAATCTTTCCGCGGAATGTTCCATTTTAGGACACAGGAGGCGTACGGTAAGTTTTTTCTCACCCCCAAAGTATTCGAAATATTTAGGTTGGGAGAAGAACAACATACATATGTATTTGTCCATAATTCCGTGCTTTTCCTGTCCTTTGGCAATTTGTGTGCAAAATCGGCAAGACTTTTAGGTAGAATGCGTATCAGGAACACGTTAGGACTTTCAAACTGCTATCATGTTTTGGTCTACCACTTTTGGATGATGGCTCATGTTGAAGTTAGCGAAGTAACTATAAAGTTTTCACCGTCTCATGTTTGTTAAGTTCTAAAATTGAATTTTCCCCATACAGTAAACATAGGGGTGGAGTTTCAAGTGTCCGTATATCTGAATATGGGATAATTTATTTCCCTAACTCTAAAGTTATACGATGACCCCTATTTTTTTCGAGTGTTAAATTTGGAACTGATTTAAAGTTTCCTTACGGAAAGTTTAAGGAAATGTTTCGTCTTTTAATTTCAACTCGGAGACGCGTATACTTCTTTACGCAATGGGGTTCGTAGAGAGTCAGTTTCCCCAGCAATTTTCTCTCCCCATACTTATTTCCCATTTCAAATACCCATTCCAAAATAAAATTTTCCATCCCTTTCTTTGAAACGTATTTTCTTTACTTAGGAAAGTTTGCATGAAATAGATAAACAATCTGTACTCTAAACACAGCTTTACACTTTTTATGATTATTATATTCCCAGGGTTTTTCATGACTGCACGCGTCTTAAGTACAAATTCCAATACAATACAATATTTGCAATACTTTTTTTCTTCACGTATTTTATTTTTTTAATATAGTGTATGCGTATATAGTATTATGCCTAAAATGTAAAAAAGTGATTGCCTGTTGACGCAACAACTCGATGCCCTTAGAGAAATAATGTGTATCATACTTCAGTTCCGCAATGTCTGGTACATAGGCCTGTTACAAAAATTACGTCATCGAGGTATTCATATAGGGCAATTTCGGAGTTTCGACGGCCGTTGTCTGAACATGTGTTAGTCGGCGTAGTAATTAAATTTAAAAATAAAAATGAAGTGAATTTAAAAAAAAATGAACACGGCGACCTTGTTCTCTAACCTTTCCGTGTTTTTGATTAATAACTAATTTAAATTTATTATTCTCAGACCAAAATGAAATGGTTTGAAATCCTATATTAATAACTTGTAGACTCGAATCGATATGATAGAGTACAGACCCACGTCGACCGCCAGCACTGGTTAAAATTAAATCTAAATGTTTGTCCGCCTTCGCTCAGTAGAATCGATTTATCCCGACGAGCAACATCGTTATCTTGTTTAGATTCGCGAACAAGCAATTGCAGACATAATCGCGCGTGTATTTATGAAAAGTGATACATTTTTGCTCACGTAAGATTTGAATATGCTGGTTTGTGTGATCGATGGGCCTATCCAGGTAGAGCTATCATCCGGAAGTCGAGATGAAGGGCAACTTGACGTATTACCCGGATGTGGCAACAATGCCAGGCCTGGGAAATCGATAAACGTCATTTCAGGCGTGGAGTGCCCATTGTGCAGGGCGGGTTAACATGGTGAACATACAGCCAGGATGGAGTGTATTAATTTCCGATCGTCGTATTCCTGTCATCACCACTGGAAATATAAAAGACAAATTAATGAAGTTGAGAGGTGATATTATGTAAGCGAGATCCATACACTCCGGTTTACTTGAAAAATGTGATCACTGATAGCTAATCCACATGGACGAAGAATGGGCCCACGGGCTCGATTTTAAAAAGTAATTATTTTTTTTGAAATTGTGTCGTAACTGTTCCCTAGGAGTCCTCAGCAATATGGTTGAAGTGGATTTTTGTTCATAATCGATCTTAAACGGCAAATATATCTACTTCCCTGCAATGAAGATGACCAGCCTGCTTTTATGGAATTTATTTTTATTATACAATGAACGAGGCTTCCATGATTTTAGATCTGACTTGTTCTCTGTGTTTCTGAGAAAAGTCACTGATAGCTCTATTAGCCGCAATTTTTGGTGTTTTTAAGTTACTCTTCTTCTTTGTTGTAAAACAAACTGTTTGTCCTTCTTCCCGAATCGTGTTTATACGTAAACTTGTCAAAATTGCTTGCAAGTGTTACATTTAATGTCGACGTCCATCATTATTGTTTAGGTACTGTGATGTTTTTGACGTCTATACTATAGCCCAGAATTCATTTTTTCGAAGTTACGCTAATCCTACATTTTGTACAAAATGTAACGCGCTGTTAGGGCGATAACTTTGAAATTAGTATTTCAAACAATAAAAGGAATGACGGAATATAGCGTATTTTTCCGTAGATAAAAAATACTTTGAATATTTTACATTTTAAAATTACTGGTGAAAGTCATGTGTGTGATTTTGGGGCGGCGCACGCCTACTACCAACGGTATAGCTATTTATGCACTTCTGAATGCAATTCTACCTTCCCAATCTGCCCTCTATTTGATTGCCATTGTTAGATTATGTAACGGTGCAATAAGGAAGAAAATATTGCCACACAAACAAAACGACAACAACAACAAATATTTTAAATGTACTTTACTTATGCACTTCAATGTAAGCTTATTTTTAATTGATTTAGAATCTATGCAGATACTCTCGGGTTGAATACTAAGTGTGATGTAATGGCGGTTAGTCGGTGAAAGTGATGATAAAATATTCTTGTTGGTGTCAAGAGGACGATAACGAGGCTCCTTGAAATCTGCACAGCAAAGTTTTCCAAAGTTATCCGAAATATTAACGCGTCCAATCATCTCTTGTGTCGACACTGTTATTACATAGATTTCGTCTGAGGAATAGCTAGTGCGTCGCCTTTATTTGGAGAATTAACGTGTTTCTGTCGCACGCAGAGAGTTCGTTATTAGGAAGTTTTCACATGGTTCGTTTTCAGGTTTTCTCTCCCTTTCTTTAATTTCTGACTTTAATTTATCATTCAATTATTTTAATCGAGAGAAGAGAAGATATGCATTACAGTCCTTTGCTCTGCTTGTTGTGTGAACGTGCAAATGATGTCACACAGGAGTCAAAGGTCACATATGATTTCCCCTGTGGACTCGCTGATTGACACCGCGTTCACTTACAAATTATCGGATGAATGGATTACACGCGCGGCACCATACGGCGGTTTATGATGTTAGAATTAGGGATCGTAAACAGTTTTCATTTTGATTTCAAGGACATCTTACAATTTCTATTTGGATGTCATTGGAGCCGATTTATCATTTTGGTGACAGTATTTGTCATGTGGCATGGTATCCCATCCCTTTACACTGTAAAGCAACATATAATTTGGTGAATTTTATTGATACATTCTCTCGTAGCATACTTTAGTTTAAAGTCATACTTAATTCAACGTAAATAACGATAGGGTTGTACGGCATGCGTAATTTCTTTTTCTGATTTCCGTCCATTGTCCACTTTTATACATGATCCATTGCGCTTCTCGAGGTCGGTAAACAATTTAGGTGTGGCGCCCTTTCAACTGGAAACTGGTTTGTTGCAATCAACATCTGTTTGTTTCTCCAATAGTTCCACATGATGAAAGTTTTAAAATGTAATAGAGTTCACAAACTAACTTGCAAATTTCAACAGTACGTAAAGGTGTCCAAAACTTCACAACATCAAAACAAGGTTCATGTTGTTGTGGTTTAGATGGCATCATAACGATGGCTCCTGCGGTATGAATAAATTACGAACTATTGTCAATTAGGTCGATTTGTGTGCTATTAAGGCGTACACGCATCCGATGGTATATACTTTTTAATGTAGCTGCGACCTATTCATGATTCCTGGCACTCTGCCAAAGCACAGCACTGTGGGCTACTCAACTTACACAGTGCTGGCAAAATGCCAATTCAGACCTCATAATATATCGGAAAAGGGCAAACTCAGCAATTTTGTCCAACTTTTCCTGCCACGTATAAGCAGATGATATTCTGAACAAAAAAGTTAAAGAACCATCGACATAACTGTAAATTTGAAAGAGATAGATAAAACCAATCTGAAAGTTGAAATGTCGTGTGTATATATCGTGGAATAATTCTGGGTGGTGTGCATGTGCGTATTCGCATACGTAAGGGGCTCATTACAGAATCACATGCAGTGGGAGGGGAAAATATGTGGGACAGCGGACCTCCTCAGCTAATTGTGCTTGTGTATGTTAGGGACCCGAAAACTTCTGATTGCTCTTTTGTTGGTTTGTGTGTTTTATTTGTATTATTTTTTTTAATTTGTTAGAGGGAGGGTGATTTGCCGCCGACGGTGACATAACTGTTTCGCTTTCCACATTGATATCACAATACATAGTGGATCCCTCGCATATGGCGACCAATCAAATCGACAGAACCTTGGCAACGTCACGGAAGAGGGTGATTCCTGGTCACTGGGCTTCACTCTATTAGCATAAATAAATGAATATGTATGAGACGTGCGACCAATGAAATAGTCGAAATATATCACATGATACTGCATGCAGAAGAAATATTTTGCTGCTCGCAGTTGGCGGATGCTGTAAGGAGCGAACAGTTGTATGAAGAATTCCCCAGGAAAAGTCCTCCGTTTTATGCGTTCCTTTTCATCTTATAAATTTCGGACTTTGCCAAGGAAACATTTACTATATAAACTACCTCTGATTGAAGTTTTACAATAATAATGGCCTCACAACCGCCTCAGTGGCCGAGAAGGATTGCTTCTCCCTCGTCAACAAAGCCACCGCCGATGAAAGCTACCTTAGTGCCCATTTCGCTACGCCAAGGCAGTCCGACACGAAGTAATGGCCGTCGATCAAGTCCTACCTCATCGCCAACGCCACTATGGGCCTCAGATACTAGAGTCAAACACAGACGTTCTCCAGACCACAGAACGTCGCCCGAAAGGCGAAGTCCAACGTCGCCAAGCAGCTTCAACAAAGGTGAGTTGGTGTGCGCTCCATGCCATTCTTTGAATTGGATTTCAGACGCCATTTTGCTCGATTTCTATGCTGTAATCCCCAAACCAGACCCAAAATTTTCCCATTTTCCGAGGAATTCAGAGATTTCCTGAGAGACCCCCATAAAGTTATAACCTATACTTTCATTTGGCACCAAATTCTATTTGAACCGACGACATATTATAAAAATAATAAAATTTCATTATTTAGTGGATAAAGAAAGCACTGAATCGCGGGATAATTTCCATAAGAATTGCATATGTCGACAGCCGACAATTAGCCAGTAAAGCTAATTTCTAGTGTTTTTAGAATAATCATATAGGATTAAATATATGTTTCTATTACGGTTTTTATCTCAATTTTCATGTTTTAATGGTACTGTGGTAGACTTTTCTAATAGCATATACGTGGAATTTTGAAAAAGGTGTTTCCCCCCAAACCCGCCACTCACCATCTGCCGACATGAGCTATTACCCGGTAACGCAAACTGGCAGGTCGCGTATCTTTCGCTTTGCAATGGGTTTGTGTGTAAGGTTTGCAATGTGTATTTATGTTATGTTATACCCGATATCCAGTGTATACTTATGGGGCCACATATTATTTTTTGCATTTTTATAAAATGTTTAATTGACTCGCAGAGAGGCGGCTCTTTCACCTTTATATGCATAATTAGTTGATTCATCGTGGTTTAGCCTCCTGTGTATTGAAGCCTGAATGTATTTGTTGTAAACAACTTGATTAATCAAAACACTCAGACAGACTTTACTTCAAAATTCAAAAATATATTTCGCTGTCTGATATTCCATTGCAAATAATTAAAACAATGGTCCTTTTTTGCCGCAAGATACAAATAAACTCTCAAAAAGCATTGTTTTGCATAGATAAATGAGTATTGCAGATGGTTGGGAGGGGTTGAATCCACCCTTGTACATTTTCAAATATACAGTGCTTTTTGTGACGATATTAACTTGTATTTAAAGTCGACCTGTTTTAGTTCTGATATTCTGTTGACAATTTTATATTTATGAGATGACTGTAGATATGTGATAGCATGTATGCGTACCATACAGGCCACACCTGCCCTAACCTCAAAATCATGTCTTTTAATCAAATATTTCTGTTTAAATGTTAAACTGAGTCATTTTGAGTCAGCCTATGCTTTGAGTTTGAAGCCTGTCTGCCTTATCCCAATTCATGTTCATGTTACACACAATCATCAGTCTTTTCGCCATGATTGTTTTTATACAAGACATCCACATTACTTACCAGTCCTACCGATCAAGTTTTGTTGTTTCTATGTGCTCTTGTTGAAGAACTATCTGCTTATATATATATATGAAACAATGAAAATGGTAGCTTTGAAAATGCATTCACCAGGTGCAAGAGAAACGATGGTTTGAATGCCAAAGTTTGTATGGTTGCTGCAGCTGCTCTTTGTATCTTGTATTCAGCTCTCACTTTTTGTTGTGAACAACTATGTGAACACCCAGATCAAGGCATCAAATCATGTGTCCATGAAGCATTTGATGACAAGTTGACAGGATTCCTGTACAGCTCCGTGTGTCAAGCTCTCTTCTGCAGCGCTTGATAGCACATTTAGATTTTCCAAAGGGACAGTTGATGTTTTGCCATGAAATATTTGTAGAGATCTGTAGTCCTTCACTTAATTATCAAGGTAACAAAATATAACCCTTTTAATTTCACAATGTGTAGTTATAGTATATCACTTCTGTTTTCTTCGCTTCATATCAAAATATTTAAGTTGCTGTGAAATGTTTGTTTTAAAGCATATATAAGTAGACTTCCATGCTGTGAAACTGATTAACTACCATGTAAGGTCAGAGGTGACTGAAAATCCACAGAAAGAGTATGGCATTCAGAAGAGCCCTATTTATGCCCATTTGCTGTCTTGCCATGGTTCACAGTTCACATTCTTGGTTCAGCAAGGTTTTGACATTTCTATGACATCTCCGGAAGGAAGGCTTCTGCATTTCATTCATTTGAAACCTTGTATACACATTTTTGTGGGCAACGATTAAGTTTAGTTAATATCATTAAAAGAGGTTGGACAAAGTTCATTTGTTCCCTTGATTTCACAATGACATGAGAATAAAATTAAGCAGCCGCATTGAAAACCGCAGAATTACATAAGTCTCCCGTCTCCTTATTCTAATCTGCAAAAACGGCTTTTGTTCAGTCCATGGCAGAAACATGCTTTTACAGAATCACATAGAATGCAAGGAACATTGTGGCACAGGATGTCACAGACCAGTCTTCTTATTCTCATGTTGTCTGTGCCGCTTCAACACTTCGTTCTCATGCTTGCCATATGCTAATTCCGTGGCTTGAGATTACATGCATGATTGGAAACTTTGCAATGACCCCTTTTGGTAAATGAAAAGGTCAGACACTCCATGTGGATAAGCATTTGTTCTGAAGTTGTAGCTAGCACAGCAACCAATTGACCCTGTTCTCATGTCTGTGGTACAAAGATTTTAGTTATAATCATTTATTCCAGAACCAATGATGGTCTGTATCATAATTGAAGGCAATGAAATATTACCAAATAATTATCATTCATTGTCTGTAACTTAATTTTTGGATTGGATACAAGATTTTAATTTCTTTTTCTCGTCTTTCAAGAGGCTTTAATTGATAGCTGATAGTAAAAATTTAGTTGGATGTGGCTTATAAAATACTTGAACCTTTGCTATGTATACCTGCCACAAGGCCAGCATGGTTAATCAAAGTCCATATGGGGCATGTGTGGTTTTACCTACCGAAGCAGACTTTTTGAAACTACCAGAAATAATCATGATTTATTTGTCTCTTGCAACTGAAAATTGGTGAAAGAAAATTATAAGAACTTGCTGTTGCAATGAATTCAAATAAGTCAGGAAGGTTTTTATTGAAGCAGGTCACTTGTAATGGTGCAAACTGTTTGATTCAGGCAGTGGTTTTTTTCACAAAAAATAGCCACCATGTGCAGAAAGAATACATCTGTACATGGAGGTAGAAGGAGAGAGGCTGGGGCATGTAAAATTCTTTGTCATTTTCACTGCATATAGTGTAAAATGATATACACATCTGTAATTTTGGCTTGACCCTAAATACTTGTTCAGATCCTACAGGCTGGACTGTTTCCTAGCTAATTTGTCAACCACAGTACCTAAAGATATACACACACCATTGTTGAAATCAGAACTGCACCACCTGCTTTGACACCCTTTGTTTGGTATCAGCTCTGTCTGTCCGTACCAAGATAGATAGAATTACTTCTATT
Source organism: Ptychodera flava (assembly GCF_041260155.1). NCBI lineage: Eukaryota > Metazoa > Hemichordata > Enteropneusta > Ptychoderidae > Ptychodera > Ptychodera flava. The sequence continues at coordinate 10,975,961 of NC_091936.1, forward strand.
CCTGTAACAGGCCCAGGGTTTTGAACCAATGGATATTCAAGGCTCCTTTCATGTCAGTTAGTCTACTTTCAAAATTCCCTTCTCTGTTGTCCGTGAAATGCTCTGCAGACAGAAGATGTGAAACCATGCTTAGCTTGTGAATGCAGCCTTTATCGTTTGCAATCAAATGACTGCCATGGTGTAGCTTTTTACTGCATTGTGCAAAATGTTTGCTGTTGTTTCACAGGAAGCAGAGTCCAGAAAAACAATGTGAACCAAATGCAGCTACTCCTGTTTTCATTGTTTACAGTGTTCATGAAGAACTTGGTTAGCCATGTGACTAAGACTGTTGCTCCATTATATTGTGTACGTATATGGTGGCAACTGCAATCTAGTTCATGTATAGAAAAATCGAACAAACCAAACCTCTGAGACTTGTTAAATCTGCAAATATCATACCACAGAATTCCTTGAATGGCAATAAAGCTTCCTTAGTTTACCCGGTAAGCCGTTTTAGAATTGTTACAGTTATGGCAACGTAGAGGATAGTACATGTTACTGTAGAAGATGTATTGAATTCAATTCTCAATATGATTCATACAGTATGAATATCATTATGTTCAATATTTACATGTGAGAATTTAATGTAGACCCTGTATTTTCCAGGGTCAACAAAGCAATCAAGTACACCTAGGTGCTGATTTAAAATGATATTCTTTTTTCATCATTTCGTAGAAAGCATAGTCAATAATTGGGTACAATGTAACTACGCGGGAATGAAATATGGAAAACTGCCCGGCAGGTGAATAGTTCAAAATGGCTCCACCATTGCATATATTTCCAGGTGAAAGTGTGGATGATTATGAATAAGGATAAGGATTATTGAAACCATGTTCACAACAAGTTTATAAAGAACTGCCATCTTGTGACCTCTATCAGTATTTCCTAGGCCTATGTTATCTAAGAAGGCATAATTCATTTAGTATTTGTCATGTTGATACAGAAAGAAAGGTAGTGTAGCATGGATTCAGTTTCATCGTGAGATCAATAAAAAATAGCAGTGCTTTTGTCAGCTTCCATGATATGATACACACGGTGGGCTTTCATACAAAATTGATCACATCTAGTGTATGCCTAAGTGCATGATAGAAACTCTCTTGTTATTTGAATCATATCTGCACCCTCTGGCATCAAAACCTGCTGTTATGAAACAAGCTTTTGCATCAGTGTGATAGTGATAGCCATTGATATAAAAGTTTCCAGGCTCAACAGATGATGTCCTTGCAAGTCCCTTGATGCATGCATAACCCTTTGGTATTTCCCAAAGTCTCTCTATTAGCATGAAGATCTTTCTTGCAGAGCTTACCAATCTCCATAGGCAATTTAGAATGAGATAGCTGTCAAACACATGCTGCAATACTGCATTCTGAGGGTTCTCACCAGGTCTAATGAGGGGTTTGCGAAATGTAGCTGCTTCCCCAGGAGAAAAAGATAGCACAATTCAATAGGTCCTTGTTAAAAGTGTGAAACGGAGAAAACGGGAAGTGATAACTTTACTGCTTGTGAGTGTAATGCTGATGGGGATTTGCCTAGATCCACATAAATTGCTGAGTGCAGATTTTTTATTTGATTGTGGGTGAACACTCCGCATTGTACATATCTCATCTGGGGTCAATGCAATAGGTCATGGTGATGTGAGCACCTGCATCTGTCACCTTGTTGAAAAAATAATTATAAAACATGGCTGCATTGTCCCATAGGGCTTTGTGCCAGTAGAACTGCACTTTATGGATTTTACTAAAAGATATGCTTGTATACAAACAACATTTTCAGCACTGAGATAATCCACTTCAGCATTTTGAACTCCTCTGCCTGATCTTCATCAGATCTAGCAATATATCAGTATCAACGAAAAAATATGGGGAATTACTCTTTTTTATTCTTTTCAATTATTCAAAGAGACTAAGGAAAGAGAAATTTCCATGACCTTTAAAATATTTTGTATAATTAATCAAGATTTTGCATGAGTAGTACAGAAAATTTTATCTTGATGCATGGTATGAAGTGGAAAATATGCCAGATGAAGCTGTCAACTCAAGTTTGCGCCTTTGATCTGTCATACACTAGCTCCATATTTGTTGGGTAGAAGATGTCAGACTACATTATATTACCAAACTGGTTGCATGCCCATCTACAAAAGCCCTGTCAATTACTCATACATGAAATGTCTATCCCAATATGTGCTAATGTGTGCAGTAAAGGGTGTTTGTTAGGAATTGTAGTGAAAATCTTGTATAGACCACACTGACTATTTTCGACTCGGCACTTGGTTGCTCCAATTGAAAAATGATTCCTGACATGAACTGCTACTGCTATCGTTCTTGTCAGTGTTCATGTCAACTGAAAGCCTATCTTTGTCTGTTTCTGTGTGTGTGGTGTTTGTCTTTTGTGTGCAACGGAATTCAGGTTGCTATGCCCCTTTCCTTTTCAAACTTGTGTCAGATAATATGACGTGCATGTAAATTGTTTGCTTGGGCTCTGCTGCTTACGGCGTTCTTTGTATTTTCAAACTAGTTCAGAGGTTGGAGAAAGTAATCAGACTAACCTGAAAACATATACAGCGTTGTCATGCACCATTAACATTTTGTAATCCTCCCCCTTTTAGGTGACCTCAAAAATATATGTATATATGTTGATACTTTTATTGTCAGGCAAAATACTAACAATTTATACACTTGGAATTATGTGATGACAGGGAATTAATCTGTTAACCACGACATGAAATTCATTTTGTATTTGTGCTGTCACATGATTGCCCTCTGTAAAAGCAGCTTTGTTTCAGTGAAAGCAGATACATTAATTTTCTGTTTGCAGTGAAAATATCTTAATATATCCTCCATGTAAGTAATATTCCAGAATCTAATATCAATAAGTTTAGTCTCTGGGTATATAGACATTGGCCAAACCTGCATGTTGCAGTATTGCAGTGGTTTTGATCAAAGCTTAGCCTGAATACATACCTTGATATTTCCTGAACAAGGACAAGTGAATTTCTGCATAAATTTGGTTTGTTTGCACCACCTTCTGTTGCTATTGCTTTCACAACTGCAGCAGGGAAAATGCCAATTCTCTTTTTGGTGGCTACACTAGATTAGCTGACTAGAATTTCTGAATAGACATTTAGATTTGGTCTTCTAGTTCATCCTATGTGAGACCTGTACAGTTATAAATTTTTTAATCCACACATTGACAGAGTCAATTATGAATGTGCAAATGTACCTCATCAAGGAGGTGCAAATTAACTCCTAACAAAAAGTACAAAAGACATTTAAAAAATTGGAAATATTAAAAAGCTGTTTTCCCTTGGGTCAAATTTCCTAATTTATTTCTGAAGTGAAGCTGTACACAGGGTTTGTAACGGAGGTATTGAGGTAGTACAAATGGATTTGACAATCTGACAACACCATCTCCATATTTAATTTATGGCATATTGTGACAGACGACAATCATATCGACAACTAACCTGGAGCTGAATCCTTCTATAGAATCCTTCCAAAGCAGCGCAGGCTTTCATGCCACTCTCTTTCAAAACTGAATATTAAGCACCATATATGTGTTCATACATTCTGCACAAAGGCTGGCCATTCTATCAGTGATCCATGCTCACAGAAAGGATGGTGTGTGCCCATTGCATGTAAGTTATTTCAGGCTTATTCTTAAAAATGTGAAGATGTTCCACAGTTTCTTTCACCAACACATTTTTTGTGTGCGGGCATTTTTTATTTAACACTGATACGTCATTCCAGCAGTGTGTACTAACGGTAGTTAATTTTGAACCAGATTGACAAAGATTCAGACATTTTAAAAATTTCTTAACCTTTTCCTTCAAGGTAAAAATTTCAGTATTTTTTCAGCAGTTGTGACCATGAGTCTTAGCATACAGGTAACCTTACATTATTTTGAAATGTAATGTATATGAATGGTATGTTGGAGTCGCTTTTGTCTGCTTATTGTGCCAGAATTGTTTAGAAGAACTGTACCACGGGGTCATTGAGTTCAGAAACACTTGGAAGTCATGTCTGAACAAGTTTCCTCAGCCCCCGAGTCGATTGACTAAAATGCCGTAGCTATGGTCACTCATACACTTCGGCATACATGTACCACCAGGTTGATTTACAAGCGGTTTTGAGTTTCCAAGCTGTTGTCAAATATCTCTGTAAAAGCCTACCTTTTATATTTAAAAGTTTATACCTGTTGTAAATACATGTGTTACCTCACACCATATTTCGAATGTTATGTATAAAACTACTGTTTATTACATCTTTGAGAGTTAGAGGTTCAATAATTCACAGGCTAATTGATAACTGAATCACACAGAGCTCCCTATGATATTGACAGAATTCAATGAAAGTGCCTATAATTTATTCAGCAGGACATTCAGTGAGTACAGAGCTGGGCAGAACAGTCAACAAGAAGGGGTCATTCCTTTCTCATAAGTGCAATACTTATGCAAGAGGCTGCATGTCCATGTGACAGCCAAATTACTTTGAATTCCACCACAGTGACGTGAAATTAGGTTTTTTAAAGTCAAAAACAAAGACTAACCAAGAAAGCCTACTTTACTTGGGCTTCCTAGATTTGTGTCGTAAGTCCTGTTTTTGTGCTGAAGCCTTTTTTGTATGCTTTAACATCACAAAGAAAAGCCAAAGACGATTTAAGAAGTGGGTGTCAATGCATCAATATTGGGGCTGTGTTTGCCAACACACCAAGAACAATGCTTGAGAGAAACAAAGGTTTCAACACTGTAAATTTACAGAGTTCTTCATCTGCATGGAGATGTAAAAACTACCGTCTCATGAACACGTATGACATAGAAGAATTTGAAATTTCGCTGTGTAGTTTGTCTTCCTGTCGTTTACTTCACTTAAAAATGTTAATTTCTGATTTTGGATAATATTGTGTTGCATTCGTCAGCAAATCTCAGACGTAAAAGGTCAAAATATTGTCATATGTTGACATCTTTCAAGTGAAATACTCATTTTCCTAGTGGTACATTTTCCTTGTCCCCAGCTTGTCTATGTTTAGAGATTTGAATGTAACCTCTATGATCATGAAAATTACTGCAGTTTCAAAGTGTTCTATACTGAAATCGATAATTTGCATACCAAGCCAGCATTATGCATTGTGGGCACTCAAAATTCTGAAAATAGTGGTCTTTCAGGGTCCAAACTTACAATGTTATGTATGTGAAGTGGTGTGAGGATGACTCAAAGAAAGTCTTTGAACTCCTCTGTCAAAGCACCCAGAGCTCTCATATTTTGGCAAGTACACTGATTTCGGTACACCAACCAAACCTTCACAACATGTGAGGGTTTAGTCCATCAAAGGTGCTAGGATGCCATATGTTTTTAGATTTGTATTGCGTCACTTATTTACATAACATGATGATATTGATACTATGGTGTTTCAATGATCTGTTCTACACAACCTCCATTATGATAAATTATTTTGCCTTGGAATGATTGGTCAGAATCACTCAATTGCCTCCAGTGCCATGGTGGAATCAATATTTTATGTCATAATTATCGTAAAAATAAGGTGCATTTCAGAGTGGGCCTGTACAACATGACATTACATCAAATAAAATATCTGCCCTTCACATGTCGTTTTTTGAAACATTTAATTAGTCAAATTAGTCACGTTTACTTTGTCACCTTTGCTACAGGTAACCTTTCCGCAAACTTAATGAATGATTTTGAAGTTTACCAAAGGTACAGCGTACACTGTTCTTGGTTAATGCTCAACTGAAAACCAGGATAATGGAATTTCCCGAGCAGAGACTGTAGAGTTTTGCAGGAGGTCAAGCATCAGGAGTGTGCTTAATATATAAAGGACAATATTTACACAATCATTGCATAATTTATCTTTATATTAGTTTGTTGGATATTTGGTTCAGTTGCAGAATTTGAAGGATTATAGATCAGTGGTGTTATAGTCTTTTAATTATTTTAAAAACTTGTAAACCGTCTCATATTGTCCTGATGTCATCATCCACCTGTCCACAAATATGTGTTTTCTCACATGTGATTCCTGTCAAGCTCAGAACTCATTACCTGTCCAAAAATTCACTTGTTGTCCAATTGCTTTTTGTTTTGTACCGATCATTCAAAAAAAAATTGGAATGCAAATTGACTGGGGTGTATGTATTGTAGATTGAATGAAATCATCATGGAAATGTTAACAAAATAGATATTCCCCAAAGATTTCATGGCCGAGTAAAGTTCATAAATAACAAATTTTAATCATACAAAGTGTCCACTTGGTCTGACAAATTGCCTTATTATAGGGGTTTGTTGTTTGTTGCCAGTATTGTGAGAACTTTCATCGTGGTGGAATCTTTCTTATATTTTTGTTGGAATTGATGTGAAGTTGGAAACCTACTTCTCTAACATATGGTTATACCATTACCACCTGAAGTGAAATGTATGTGGCCACCTAGTTTTATGATGTGTTATAAATTACCAGGTGGAAACAATGTAGGAAAGAGGCATGATTGCAGTGAATGGCACATGTGGTGTCTAAAGTGATATACTGTGTACTTACGATGTGCTGTATAATATTATCATTATGTTGTACACTGCAAACTTATTGTGATGCATGTAAATAGTCTAATTTTAGAGGATTATAATGGTATCCAGAACAACATGCAAAATTTGCAGCTCTGTAAGAAGTGTTAAAATGCCCACTTGTCACACCACATTTGATCATATGGTACCATTTGCTTGTTTTCCCTCAGGGCTCTCCAAAAAACCTGAGGACACCCCCATAAATCGTCTGTGCAGAATAAAACATGCCGAACTGTTAATTGCTTTTTTAATGCAAACTCAAACAAAACCGTGTGATAGGTAGGACTTGCACTCCATGCTGTCCAGGGTCTTAGAATTTCATGAAATGCATTCACGTACATTCATTGATGGCTGTACCTTGTGCACACACATGTATCATTAAGAGTAAATGCATTTTGACATTTGTGAAATATTCTAGTCTCCTCTAGTAATACTCCACATCTGAAGCAAAAAGTGGGGAATTGACGTTCCGTTTCACCAGTGTTTAATCTATCTTGCTGTCATGCAAATTGTGTGAATTAAATTGGTCACAGATGAAAAGGAATGGCGATATTTGATCCATTGGTTAGCAGTGCCATAAGAATTGATTCATGTGTATAAACCATAACCAACAAAGACAAATGTAAACATCAGCTTTGTTTAGTCATCGATACTTTTTAACAGTAACATGAACAAGTAATAATTGGATGTGAAATTAATACAAGTATGTTGAAATGCATCTTATGCATTCCTTTAAGTTGTTTGTAATTTTTTGTGTTCATTATTGGGAATACACATAGATCAGTTCGTCATTGTTGTTCTGTATGTAAGGCTGTTCATCAGACTGAGGTACACCTTGACTGCTTTCTTTGCGGCAACTTGGCAGGAGCAGTATACATATTTTGTTTCGCAATGCAATCCAATATGGTGGCAGAGCTGCCAATTTCTTTTTCAGTTCATACATACCAATATGATTTGTCATTTTTTTTCATGTGCCTGAATGTAGTTTCTTTGTACCTGGAAAAATATTTGGTGAAATTTTGACCTGAAATTCAAAAGGCAAGAGCAGTGAAAAATTTATCACTTGAGCAAAATTTGAATTAGAGATGTTTCAATGCCCACTTTATTTACTTTTAGTGTCAAAATACACATAACAATGAGAAAAAATTCAAGAGGACCAAAATACATACATTTAGCTACTCTAGTTAGTTCATTGCTCGTAGTTAATTCAGTCATATAGAATTTCACTACATACCTAAAGTTTACCAACCGATCGCATACCACTTTTTCTCTGATAACCTGGGGTAATACATGTAGTTAATTCAGTCATACATCATGTCATGCATGATCACCTGGAATTCTAATATCTTTTTCCAAACTGTATTTCTAGTTGTTTTCACAGGTTATTGTGTATACAACTAATCATGAGAATATGAGTGTTACCTTGCAGTGGGTTGAACAGTGTTTATACTTTACTTGTGTACTGCATACATTTATTTCAATTTTTCCAAATAGTAGTAAAGCCAAATTTAAAAAAAAGCACGTTTCTAGTAACAAGCCTCCGAAAATAGGGTAGGTAGATCGAAGATAATTTTGTTTTTTGTTTTCATTTTTTTGGCTCTTTTAGACCCGTAAAATATGATAAAATTTATGGAATTTACTCGAAATTCGTTGAAAGTGAGAAAAAATGTCTAGGGTCGGCAGGTTTTTCTAGGGTCAGTTGGGTTACCGGAAACACATGTAAGGTTTTATTTGGCCAAGCACATCAAATTCTCCTTCTTTTCAGGGAAATATTTTTAATAGTGTTCTACCATGTACATTCTAACAGGATTTTACTTTTGGGGCAACGAGGGTCATACAATGTTTTGTCCTTGAAGTTGTGCAAGGAAAGTACATGTGTCATATCAGGAAACTTATCTGAAATCTGCAGTACTAAGTTGTAATAATTTACTAGGACCAGTCAATTGGTAATTTATTGGACTTTTCTATGCAAAATGTCTTAAATCGATATGTACTTAAGAGTTATTTCGCGCTTTCTGACACACACCTTCTTGAAATTGACATTTTAACTTCGTGTACTTGATCACACTGATAAAGTCTCTCACATGATATCATCAGAATTGACATGGTAACATCAGTGTGAACATGTCAATTTCTGTTTTTATAATGAGCTACACAAAGAAGGATCAAATTGTCTTTCAAAGAGTTCTGAGGGGTAGCTCTTTCTGTTGCTGTATCTCATACTGTTTTATATGTACAGCGCTTACATTGAGGCCATAGGTCGTTCAACCAGGACAAGGCCTATACCCTTTACATGCCTTCGTAGCCACATTTGGTGTATAATTCCTTTTCAAAATTCCCTTATAGGTGTCAACCCCTGCTTTGCTTCAGGACAAAAACCTTGTATGGATGGGTAGTACACCTTCATTTTATGAGGGGTGGGGGATGTTGGGTAAAGTAAAGGTGATCTGCAGGGTTTGATGGTTGACATATCAAGTTACCCAACAGGTCAGCCATAATCTCATGTGGGAATCCAGAACATCAGAAAGTTCTTTTCATTATGTAGTGAGTCATACATGCATTGTATAACAGGAATCATGGCTGTACATCTATACAACTTGTGAATTTTGTGTACAACTTGTGAATCAAAAACAAAATTCACACCATTGCAACTTTGATACTGTAGTTCAGTCAGACATATAGGAATGTCATTTTCCAACATTACAACAAATCAGTCAGAAATAGTCAAAGTAGTTGGCAGTTGATCAACATTTACATGTATCTCCCTGAAACAGTTATTTAGTCAGAATGTCCTTCCAACAATCCATGCTTGTTCTGAAGTGAATTAGATATTGAAATTTCATGCATGGCAAGTGGTATTCTCTGACTCTTGTGTACTTACCAGTTAAACCGTTATCTGACACCTGTAACCCCTTAGCTCCCATTTCACCAATTCACAGGCACAGCTCATGATATCAGGCAGCGTCAGAATATTTCTCAGAAAGGGACTCTAGTCCAAACATCATGGAAATCAGTATTTGCTCATTTTTGAGCTCAGATTTTTCTTTTACGTGTTGTCAGGTTTGATACAGGGTAAAAACAATTTTATTTCCCCACTGGCATTCCAAAGCTAATTTCCCATTCTGTATCGCAGAAAATTCACCAAACTGCTACCATAATCAATAGGTTTTAGTGATTTTTTTGACACAAAATGCCTTCTTTCTATACATGAAAAGATTATACAGAAAGATTCTTAGATTTATTTTTTCCATCAGTACTGGTACACCTAATTTGATTCTTGACAAGCCTAATTACAAGTTTTACTTCACTGGAGTGATGTTTCTATTTCTGTTCAACTCCATTATCTGAATTGATTCCCAGTGTGACTCTTCACGTCATGAAAGGAAATACCATTATAATTTGTCACGAACAGTGATAAAGGCATTGCATATCAGCCAGGATTTGATTGTAACTTTGGCATCCAGCAAGGAGGAGTGCCCTGGGTATAGGATACATATTCAAAAATTTGCTCAAGTATTGATCCGAGTATTGATCAAGGTGGCTGACAAAAATTTTGTCGGACATTTGGCAGATCATGTTGGCTGCGTGGATAAGTGCTAGTAATCTAGTATTCATTCTTTTTGGTGGGGCTGGGGGGGGGAGAGAGAAGAGGGCCAACGAGTGACATCATACGGGTAGACAAATTTGTTCATACCAGGTTGAACTGCATATTGAAATGCAAATTAGGTACTGGAATTGTGCCAGCTATTTTGTGGTTTGTAGGCCTCTAGGTGTCTGACCCTACCTAGTAACTTATCATGTTTTTTAGGACTTTACAGATTGTGTTATTTTGTTAGATCAGACTCCACAGATTGTGTAATTTATGGCAATGTGCTAACCTATGACTGAACAGCAGTGATTTTTGTGAAAATATGAACTTAATTGAGCAAAACACAATTTGTTGATGACAGATATCAGATAATGGTGTGGTATTTTCGCTCTTGTTCTTTCATAAAATCCATAGTTTAAAAATGATCAACTAATAAAAATGGTAAAAACTGCAAACACTCATACACATCGATGAGATACATGGTGCAGTTTGTGTTATTGTGATAAAATTGCAAAGTCATCTGTCTATCTGACTGTGAGCACTGGGAATTTCAAGCGAGAAACAAGAAAGGATCCACATAGTCTATACAGCACATTCCTTGAAGAACAGGTAACTTAGCAGCAAATGTTTTTCGTTGAACCAAAAAAAGACTCATGCCAATAAATTGTAATTTATTTTATGGATGTGTTTTCCTTCCATTCTTGTTGTTTTTTGTGATACGTCTGCTCATGTTTATCAGTTTGGCAAGCTTCCAAATGTTGGAATCTCCTATGTTGTCATGAATGGGTTTACCTTGAACTGGCTGTTGGGGGCTGGTGATTTGCCAGAATTCTATGTAGTTTACATTAATTTAAATATTTGATACAGCATAAACTGCCCATGGATTTCTGCAATATTAATTGAAATACTGGAAGTTGGTCTCAATGCTGTTTCTTGTTAACCAATGAGGAGTGTATGCCATGTGCTTTGTGTTCCAGGAGGATTAGCAACAGTAATGGTAGAAGAGTTACATAAAATGAAAAGGTTTTATTGGCCAACAAAAACCTCAAAACCTAGTATTTGGTCTGTAATTCTGCTGTGCAACACAAGGTCCCATTCATTTGGCAGTTTGCCAGATGTAATTGGCATGGCACTGTTGTAGTAAGATCTATTTGGAGGAAACATGTCCTTGGTCCCATGCCAAAACCACACTCATTATTTTAAACTGGACTAGCTGATAAGAAGTATCAATTGGACTCTGTCATGTCCTACATACAATATGGGATGACGTTCTTTCCCACCCTTCTTGATATGTTGGACATGTAGGTTCATATGCAAAAATCTCTGAACTAATAAAATGTAGAAAATAAAATGTTATGCTGGTCAGCAAATAGAGGGGATGTTTGTGAGAGGCGTCTACTGAGAATGTGATCAATTGAGGCAGTCATTCAGAGATTCAAATGTTCATTTCAACACCTTGTTGGTATGACTGCCGTGTTAGTGTTTGTGTAAATCCATCATGACTTGAATATTGGGCAATATACATTTGTACGAACATGCTTGGATATCTCAGAGATTGACAAACATTCCCCGCATAGTGACGCAACCGTAGCATGATCTGTAACTCTTTGGGTGGGACAAGCTGCACCCTGTTGTCAAATGTTGTCACTAGGCTACCGTGGACTTCTTCCTTTCCAGCCCTTCAATTTAAATATCTTTAAACAAGTGAAATCAATTTTGTGGTTATGGTAATCTACTGCTAAAAAAACCAGGGTTTTGAGGTGAGGTTTTTATGCTGATAGCATTCAAAATATGCAAAATCCAGGTGTGACCAAATCCGTTATCACACTGATATCAGTTTGAATATTGGTATATTTGGCAATGTAACCCAGTAGTTCTTTTTATATATACCAGTACTGGTACATTTGGTGTATTCCATGCTGAAAATTGATATATTTTATATGAATTCTTTGGAGCCTTTGCATCCCAACCTGAATGCTGGTCTGCTGGCTATCAAATTACAGCTCAGCAATATCATTGGTACATCATGGTTTGAAATTATCAGGAATTTCTTCAAGTATGGGCTTTTGATTCATAGTATTGTGTAGATAATATCAGTATGTACAGTCAGGATCTGGATTTATTATCTCTTTCTATATACACAAATAATTTTTTTTTATAATTCATATTTTTATTGTTTCAAGTGAGAGCAATCACCTTGCGACGTGTGCTGTTTGCCAATTTTTTTATCCCAAACCTCTTAAAAAAGCCTCTTGCCTTCTTGAGTAGTGTAAGTGATTATCATGCAATGCACCATTTTGCCAAGGGGAACCACAGCCTGGGTCATGAACTTCGACATACAATAATATAACAGGTTATTTTCTTGGCACTTTTAATATTCTAATCTAAATAGTACTGAGCTTATATTGTACCTCATGTTATTGAACATCTCACAAAAATTTGATTTGTCTGATAATTCCATACTACAAATTTGGCAGTTTTGAACTGTTGAACGCATTTTAACATGTATGATTGCTATGCAACTGGGTACATACAGTAACTGGGCCAGAGAGTGGTAAAATAGCAACAACATAGCTTCTTTTACTTCCAACTGATAGTAACAAAAACAAAATCAATAAGATAACTTACAAATTACCAGTGGACAGATTACTGTACCACGGAGGTGTGGTGGAAGTCAGAACTGAGTAGATTGGGTAACGGAACTTGGGGGATACCTTAGTTTTCTGTGTTTTGTTCCAAAATCACACTGTTGCTTCTGAAATCCACAGATGTTGAACACCAACACCACAGCTAAGTACATATTGCACGTACTTATCTCTACTAGTGCTATAGAAAGACAGGTACTTTAAGTGTGCTAGGAAATGCCGTAGATATGCAAAAACAGCCATTTTTCTTATGCTGTTTTCATGGTTAAATTATGGCATGCAACCAACCTGTCACTTTACTGTTCTCATATGTTCTACTGCACCCTATGGCTAGAATAATCACCAATATGGTATTTTAGCAAATATTATTCACTATTCTGTTTTGATTATTGCAAGAGGCTGCTGCATACTGGTTGTTTGATATTTAGGTTGTGACCCACTTTTCCATTACATAACAATCATGTGTTTTCATATCAGAGTGAAAACAAGGACGTCCAAACTAGATGATTGTATATTAGTATCATGATGTAAGTCAAATAATTCGGCAAAGTTGGTTACTTCATTACCTCATTGATTTCTTAGGATAGTTGAATAGCTGCACTCAATTTCTTGTGGGAATGCATCTTAATGATACCATGGTAACAACTACATGCACCCAAATTCCACACTTAGCTTTGTTTCCTCCAATGGTTTATTTTCTCAAATGGGTATACTATTTTAATTCCCAGTATTAAAGCTTGTATTATCAAATACTCCTGCATTCATGTTGTATTTTGTACCATAATTTTGTTATAAATTACCAGCGAACGACTCCTTCCTGGCTTTTTCAATAGGGTAACCTCAGCCAAAGATGTATGTAATTAATAATACATAACCTTGATGCAAATATCTCCAGTAAACAATGATTTTGAGATAATGTGTGGTCATTTGTGTTTGGCCATTTAAATGTTGTGTTGGCGTTGTCAATGTATGAATGAAGTTATTGATCTTTGTGGCCACTGATATGCAAAACTTAAAATGTCGCCAAGATGATTTTCAAAGTTTCATTTCACAATTGTAATGTAATATTCATGGATAAGTTTCAGAAATAATTCCTTTCTGTGTTATGCTAGGTTATTTAAATGTGCAGGCAGAAAATTGGTTTCTTTAGCAAATCAAATACTAAAGTAACCAAATTTGAAGAAAGTATTTTTATATAACAGGGAGACACTGAAGTACACAGGCCATCTCATTAGGGTGTACCCTCAGCAACATTTTGAAGCTTGGCCATCCCATCCTGATTTCCACGTTAACACAAGGGTACTGTTACATATCAGATGAGCAGGACTGTAGGGGACTATAAACCAGTCCTGATCCGTGACACCCAAGTAACCTTTGTCTTTTGATGGAAAGCAGTTATTTTTGTTATACTTTAATGGAGCTAATCAATCGGCAGTATCCAAGCTTACTGACTGTGTGGGGAAACAAAAAACAACTGTGCCAACAAAAACAGAAAGTAGAGCTGAAATTTTTCCGATTCATAGGCTCTTACTTATTCTGTTAGGTTTCTATTTCGATGCATGAATTTTCAGAAGTTGTACCAGGAGTTTTTTCTTTAAGATCAGTAATAGCTGATTTACGGCCTGTGTCAGCTAGTTTACTACCACACCCTGCAAATGAGGAGTTTGTTTTATTTTATAGTACAGGTGAAATGATGTAAATGCTTGTAATAAAACAATACATCCTTTTTCCTTTGATCGTCCTGGGACTGATGTTTTCTCTTTTTTGTGACGTTAAAGCTTCTCAAGTGCCTCGGGCAGTAACTGCTTTGCCTGGAACTGAATGAACTACTGTCAGAACTGAAAGGCATATGAAGGCAGTCTACACAGGCAAGATGCATTCACAGGGGAAAAGTAGGCTGAGCTTCTGCCTGGGTGACTTTATAAACCCTCTTTTCATTGATTCCTCTCTCTTATGCAATACTTATTAAACCGACTTGGAATGTTACATGGCCCACCTTTTGAATAGGTACTGCTGTCTGCATAATATTGTTTATTGATTTTGACGTTAGTCTGCAACTTACACATATTCAAAAGTCCCAAACCTCATAGCTTTTGATGTCTTTGTACCAAGTTAGCAAAAATTTTCAATGTATGCTGTGCATGATTTGCCTGAAAGGAAAAATTTGCAAGCGAGCAGGCAGTGAGAAGTGGGCAGATACTGTGCAGCTCTTTCTTTGTATAGGGCTCTCCTCAAAATCAAAAATGCATAAGAAGTTGGTAACTTGTGTCAGACATTCATTAAAAGGTTATCATTCATTCATGTTAAATTGCAAGGTATGGTATTTTGCTGCATGTCACTTTCGGCAAACAATTATCATCAAATTTCCTACTGTGCCCATGTGAGGGGGTGTGCAATAGTGTATGAAACGAAGGATTATGGGAACGTAAGAAACTGTGAAAAATTATCACGTAGGTTACTCTCCCATTGCATCACAGGTTACATGTTTGTCAACTCAGGTATGCCTTCTTTTTGACTCCCGGACCATTACTTTAAGTTTATGTGTAGTCTAGCGTCACCGCTGAAAAACCACGGAACGGAACTGTGGATTAAGGGTTGACAGGGGTGACCGCGATCAATACAAAGTCTGATGTCTTTTAGGCAAGCAAATGGACAGCCTGACACAACCCCAATCTTTACACTGTAAAAAAAAGATGGGGGCAGTCATTCACGTTGAGTTGCATCACCCCATGTGCCAGCAATCGTCCCATATAAATGGCAACAAAGCCAACATTAACACTTGCACAGACATACCAAGAAAACACTGCATTGCACTTGTGAGAACCCCAGCCACTTGTCTGACAGAAAACTTAACCACATTGTCCAGTGTTTAATAATAACACATGAAAAACTTGAGAACTGTTGAAAATAATTGAATCCTCTCCTCAAACAAAAACAGCATTTGAAATGATTGTAAATATGTCCAAGAAATGAGAGCTGATCTGTAGCAACTCTCAGTCTGTTGATGGAGATGCAGTGCCATGTAGAAATATCCTGATGGTGACCATATACACTGGTATCAATGATGCAAATTCTTAGAGTAGGATAGTTTCAAGATGCTGTATCTGCATGGTTCACAGGAAGCAAAATGTGCCACTTTTACTGTAACTGTGTAATTTTCAATTTATATTATAGTATCTTTTTCAAAGCAAGTTTGCCATTGAAATGTGTAAATTTTCATGTATCTGTCATATGTTGTGACTGTTTTGGCACATGCAAGCTGTTACAAATCTAGCTTGAAGTGTATCAATGTGCATAAAACCCTTTCAGTGTCAGCCCTGAATGTCACCTCCTGTTTCTCGGTATGTAGGTCTACCCAACCTGTTGAGAACTGTAGAGGCTGTACCAAAGTGTGATAGTGAAAAGGTGTGCACTTTTAACAACAACACTGTGGTACAACCCTGTTGTTTTCACACGACAAAATGGAAACTCTTTTAAAAGGTAAATGGGGTGAAAAGGGTTAAAGATGTACTTTGTTTTTCCTTCATGGAATATTTATGCAAGCAGAATAGCAAACTACTCTGCCAACAAAAGATGAGGGTAACAACAGGGTGATTATCTTGCTGTGAGTGTATCATAATTTATAGCATGGTGTGGTTGCTTTATTGGTCCGCTACATATGGCCCACCCATTGTACTTTCTGCTGAGTTCAATATACTTCAGTTTGTTCAATTTTTTTTTTCAATGGGTAAATGCAAATAAGCTCTTTGCTATTGATCAGTTCTCCGGGGCAGGTGGTTGGCCATGGGTTTTTTTTGCTGTCAAAAGAGTAAGTAAAGGCCCATTTGACAGTCGGAGTGTATGAAGACCCAGACTTATTACATTTGATAATAATTATCGTCTGCTGATGGTTTTGATTAGTAATAAACAAATAGGCCAGAATTGTATATGGTTGTTATAAATGAAAGGAGAGTGAAGGTGCTTTTGAAAGAATCTTTAAAGGTTTTCATTTGCTTTGTGGAACAGATCTGAAGAACCACCCTGGTACATGTATGTGCATACAGCATTGCTCACACATTTAAATTTATAAATAATGCTGGCATCACCAGGTATAACACTTATGTGACGTCACTCAGAGGTTACCCATATCAGCTGTCAGCACGGAATGTGATAAAGGCAGAAGGGTGTCGAGGCAATACTTGTTTCTGTGAAGTTTTCCCATGTGCCGAGTCTGTGCTACAAGTAAGACTGGTACATAATTGGATTGCAGTGGTGACATTTGCAGCGGAGATGTACCCCGTGACCCAGGTAACATGAGCTAAGGTAGTATGCAGATTGCCAGCATGTAAATGTATTCCTAGATGTGAATCAGTTTCAAATACAGCCATGGATAGACATTCACAACAACCTGTGCACTGAGGAGTTAGCCATCTATTGTTAATGGTTTCTCTGTCACAGGTAAATATGCATACAGAGTACTACTATACACAAATGGAGATGTCACCGGTATTAAGCTCTTTCCTTTCAAAGGGTATTTTAATTTTAAATGTACAGTTATCAATGATTTCACTGAAACTGAATTCTAAACAAGCACACAATGTATTATACGAATATTGAAGCATTTCTGTATTTGAAAGAGGTCATATTGACTCCAGTCTTAATTTCAGTGTGTTGTAGCAAAATGCAATAAAAATAACTGTTACAGTGAAACCTACACCTTGGGAAAGTTTTGGTTGTACAGTATATAAATGAAGGTATATAGTTTGTCTTGATCATATATGAAGCAGCTATCAACATCAAATAATGAAGATTGCTTTGCAGAAATTCAGACCACTAAAGAGTGAATATGCTGCTTGAGTTGTCCTAATATCTCTAAATATGGCTGACAGGAGTATGAAGTGATGTCTTGTCATGTTATTGACATGCAGAACCTGTCATACTGGCTCGTATTCAACTTGGAGAAGGGTATGAAAGTATGCCTGTGTGTTTTACATCAAAGCTGTTCTCACAACATCGCTAATTCTGTTTAATTTGGAAAGGGGAAGAGAGCTTAACAAATAACACTCTACATCAGTAATTGTTAGTCAAGTAATTTTTAGATTTGTCATACATATATGGCAATGGGAGGTTATATGGTTGAAAAAAGTCTGTATGTGAGATGTCTGTCTGTATGTATGTATGTATGTATGTACCGGTATGTATGGATGTCTGTCCGTCCAACGCAAAAACTCCAAAACCGCTGCACGTATTGAGCTGATTTTTGGTGTAGTGATGCCATATATGATGTAGATGTGCCGCTGTTAAATGAACTTGTTAGCCCATAGATATGCTAATGAGGTAGAAAAAAAGCGAAAATGGTCAAAAATCAATAACTCAGGACTACTCATCTGATCATTGTCATATTTGGGTTTAAGGTACCTTGGGACCAACTCAATTAAACATGTAGATTTGATGTCAATATTTGATGCTTTCTATTTTTAATGATTTTTTTTTCTTTTTTTGCCATTTTAGTAAAAAATCTTTTCCTCTTAAACCAATGGTTGGATGGCTTTAAAATTCGGCGTGCAGGTACCTTGTGAAAACTCAAAATAGAATTCACCAGAATTATGGCACAATTTGCATATTTGTATTTTTGGGCAATTTTTGCCATTTTTGGTTAAAAAAATCTTCTTTGAAACTGTGTATGCCATTACTTTCTGATTGGGTGTGCAGGTTCCTAGGAGTGACCTGAAGATGACTCTGTGAACTCAAGCTGAAATTTGCAAATTTTGTGGTACTTTTTGCCATGCTTTCAAATTTGGTACATAGGTGAAATGTAGTAGGTCATTCATTCAAAGTCAAGTACTGCCTGTGTGAATGAGCAGATTATGATTGTGCTGTTCCAGGCTGAGGTGCTATTTATAGGAATGATGCAATGTTAAACAGTAATTGATGTTTTGACTGAATTTGACTTACATTGTATGTAACTCCTGTACTGTATAAACCCTATCAATTCACCCAGAAAAAAATAATTAATATGATTTTAAATAATTGAATTAAAGAGGATATCAACAAAGCCAAAATAATTTTAGTGTAGAATTATTAGAATGTTCAACTTTTTTGACAGTTCATAGTGAAATGGAGGATTAAAACATGTAAAGGCAAGTTTCCTGAATCCCAACTTTGACATATTCTGAACCGTCGTCATATATTGTGCTGTGTATGTTATCTAAATGAAATTGCTCATAATAGCTTATCATGATAGGTTGGTCAAATAAATAGAGATAGAGAAAGTTCCAATTTCCATTTATGGTTGACTTGGTAAGGATAAAATAAAATTACTTTTTGAGGAAAAAAATAGAGTGATCAATTAAAAGAGTGGTCAAAGTGATAGGGTGTTTATGGTAAAGCTGGACTGTAAGATTCCTCATGTGCTATTTATAGCAATTATGCAATCTGTGTAAATGAAAGTGAAAGTGTTACATGATTCCTTAAAATGCTTTTGATGACCTTGAACTTCTTAAGTTGCAAACATTTGTCTCTTCTGTGTGCTTTCTCTGAGTACCTACAGGCTCAACTTATTCAACAGAACTTACTTGCAATGTTAATTTGAAAGTTAAAATGTGCTTGGTTAATAGGATGAAATACTGATAAAGATAACCAGCTGAAGATTCTTTATAACCTGACAGATATGCTGTTTTTTTATGACGTAAATGTTGATAAGCAAGTCTTGTTTACTTTAATTAGAATGTAATTAACTCTCATCTATATTATAATAAGCAGTAGTATCAAGTTGATCAAGCTAATATTGACAAGTTGGTCTGCTGTTGGAGATTAAAAGCTGTAAAAACAAATGTATGCATGTATGCATGTCTATCTGTTTGTCTGTCTGTCTGTCTGTAGACCCGCGTTTTTTGGAGGGTCTATGGTCTGTCTGTATGTATGTATGTATGTATGTTAGTTATTATGTGCGGATGTATGTCTGTCAACATTAAAAACTCCTAAATCGCAGCACCTACCATCTTAGTATTTGGTTGACAGGCATCGAGGGGTGGAGATGTGAATTTGTTGAAATAAACATGACAAAGTCAAAAATATGCAAATGAAGGGGAAAAAAGGAAAAATCCTGCAAATTGCTAAAACTTTGTAACCACTGGCCAGATTTGGTTGAAACTTGGTATGCAGGCTCTTTATAGTGACTTAAGTTACATTTCTTCAAATTGTGGTGAAATTTTAAAAGTTGTATTTTTTTGGCGATTTTCCCGTTTTTTTGTCAAAAAATCTTTTCTGAAAGCACTCATCCCATTGCCTTGAAAACTTGTTTGTATGATCCTAGGGTTGACCTTTGTCAGATTTGTTCAAATTGTGGTGAAATTTTCATATTTGTATTTTTGGGGCAATTTTTCCCATTTTTTGTCAAAAAATCATTTTCTCCCAAAGTATTTGTTGGATTGCTGTAAAACATGATAGTCTTGATGCTAGGGTTGTTTTCTGTCAGACGTGTAAAATTATTATGAGATGGAGCATTTCATATTGCTGGGGTATAAGATTAATTTGGACTTTCAACGAAATTTTCTTAGTCAACCTGTAAGAATGCAATGTCATGTGTGTACTAGTAGTTAGTATCGCTGCAAAATGGGAGGACAGTGTCATTGACACTATTTTTAGATTTGTCATGCTTAGTTTAGACAGTTTTAATATTCTGTATTTATGTTATTTTT
Source organism: Ptychodera flava (assembly GCF_041260155.1). NCBI lineage: Eukaryota > Metazoa > Hemichordata > Enteropneusta > Ptychoderidae > Ptychodera > Ptychodera flava. The sequence goes on from NC_091936.1 coordinate 10,996,479, forward strand.
GACACACTGATGACCACAAATTCTAAATGAAAAGTTACATTCTCATTGCGTAGGTTTGTTTTCAATGGTCAGTGCAGAATTTGACCGCGGTGAAACTGTACAAATTATAAAATCCACCTATCACAACTAAGAACTATATCCCATCTAAGATTTCAATGGGTTTCTCTATATTTAATGATGCAGCAGAAAACATGTTTTCATGAAATACAAAAATTGTGTAAATGCATAGGGTACATGCATGTAGACATCTTGCTGAATTTGATTAGAATCATATGATTGTGTACCTATATCCACTACAAACGTTATTAGTCACAAAAGGTTGCGTTTGTACTCAAATTAATGAAAACATAATATTTGTAGATATTCTTTACAACTCCCATGTTAGAAAAAAGCAATATTGTATGAGCTCATCCATTTTGCTTCTGTTTCTAAGAGAAAGCATTTCAGAGAGGCAAAGAAGACTACATCAGTTGATGACTTTTGTTCCCATTCAGGTTAAAACTCCATTCTTATTTTGAAATCCTGAATTAATGGAAAATTAATGCCTTAGGGAATTCCCAACCTAGGAAAGTGTTGATTAAAATGTCATGAACAGCCTTAAATTATGGAACACTCCCTGAGAATTCCCAAAGAAAATAAACGACATGGAATTGTGCAGTTGGATGTTAAATATTGCTCTTCAACAGTGTGATTTATGAAATTCGTTATTTTGGCAGAATACCGTGCCTGATAAGAACTAAAACTGCATGGATGATATTAGACACGGCATTGATGAATTTCTGATTTATGGTGGTCTTTTGAAAATCAAAAAAGGAAACAAGTGTATCTGTTGGAACAGGGAGAAATGAAACAGCTGCATCATAAGAGCAAACCAAAGCCTGTTTACTTTTTAAATGAAGTGAGATGTGCAGATTGTGAGTAAGTGCCCTGTTGGGAATGAAAACCAACGGGGTAATAATTCTTGTGTATTTTTGCAGTCCAGAGGTGAGATTGAAAGAAAGACGCCCAGTGAGTGCTAGAATAGCTGCAAATTCTGCTGATAATAGAGGGATTGCCCTTTTTTTTTAGGACAGAATGCTCATTTGAATGCTGTCAATATATTCATACAAGTCTGAGCTGATTTAGTGCAAATACTTGGGAGACGTTTGAGACATTACCAGCAGTGAGTCATTTCTTTTGGCCAGGGCTGTGCCTTGTCATTGAAGCCCAGGGATTGCAATCTCCTGTAGCAAGTGGACTGAAGCGTTATATTTAGAAGAGAACCGTAGCTTTGGTCCCCCTCCCGCAAAGCTAAAGTGAAATAAAAAAAAAACTGCAGATTTTGATTGTCAGTATTCATTTCCATCTGTAGGAGTTCGATTGTGAAACTGTAGACCTCTTTGTGGTAATGGCAGGTATACTGCCAATATGTTGGTACAGTAGCTGATGTTTAATGTCCAGTCCCCACTTTGACAAACAGGGTGTGGATTTTATCATTAGCACATGGTGTAATTAAGGAAACCCTTGTCATCAAAATATGAATGTGATGTATCAAAGTTACTGTGATTGCCAGTGAGCTTTCATTCTCAATGGATTTTCATTAGTGAGTTAAGTCTTTCACCCAATCCAATTGTTGTGCTGTATGCTAAGAAGCACCTTTAATAAAACAGTAAACTGGGAGAATGGAAGTAAAAGTGTTAAATCAGTAGATTGGCATCGCTGTATGAGGCAATAGGCCTCGGTGTGGCATTTTCCTGATGGATAAGACCGTTTGAAAAAAGTTCTACAGCTATCGCCTCAAAGTTGTTCCTGCATCAGAACAGGTAAAAACCCCTGCATGAGACCAATTATCTTGGTTGTGTCATGAGACTTGCATGCTCACCACAGGTGTGTATCCACAAATTACTTGTGGTACATGCATACTTTTCCCATTGTGCCATTCTCCAAGGGGGTCTGAATCCCAGGTGTGAAGTGCAATGTCAGTTGATCCATATATTGCTAATCAGCAGAGACATACAGTTGATTTGTATTCTGCTCTCATTTTTTTCTTTCACAGCCACTTTAATGTAATCTTTTATGCAGTGTGAACTACTTTTGCTATTGGAAGACTTGACCCGAAATTATGATGACATAATTTGTCATATTTTCCTTTGAGTGTAAATATGTGAAGTAATGTTGCAATAAGTAAAAGGAAATTGAAGTATTCATGAAAGATTATTTGACTGAATTGATTTGTCCCAACGCTTTAAATTGATAGGTCACGTGACTGGATTTCTGCGTCATTCCCTTGAAGATATCTACCTCAGTGGAATGGTGTTTTATCCCTGTTATCTCTGATAACTTGCTCCTGTACAGTATGACAAAAAAAAGCACTGTTTTGACCAGTTAATCTGTGCTTGTCAATGTCAGTGCTAATTTAATACTATGGCAGAACCCATGGCGAGACCGTGCACACATGGCGCACTCAGGGTATTTGCAGGAGGGCTTGAGGTGTATTCTGCAGCTGTCAAGGTGCGAGTGCAGGGACAGCGGAATACACCGCAAGCCTGAGAAGAAATACTCAAAGCACAAAGAGCTTGCACTCTCACCACAGAGTCATGTTAAAACAGAAAAAAAACCCATGATGATACCCATTACGACGTGTTTCAACGTCTGAAGTTTGGCGAAATTATACGTACGAAGTTCCTACTTTCATAATCAGGTTTGATGTGAGTTGATGTCATTGATTCTCATTGGCTGCTTTTTGTCACATCCCAAGTTCTGATTGGGTAAAGTTATACATGCTTATGGGCCAAAGGTTCATGCATTTGTGGTACAGGTCTCACTCAAGCCTTGCGATGCAATCTCAAATCATGGCGAGAAAGAACAGAGCATGTAGCTACTTATATATAATCCCATGGTATTTTTCTCTGTTGACATCATCGTATACGAGTGTTTTTCGCGGAGCCGTACAATTCGGCGAGAAGTTGTTCGGCTCCGCGAAAAACACGAGTATACGATGACGTCAAACAGAGAAAAATACCATGGGATTATATATTTATCACATGAACAGTCTTCTTATTTTTTTTTGACGTGAATGGATCAAAATTATCGTAACAAATTGCATGAATTTCGTCGCGATTTGTGTTTTACTTACGTGGATTACTTTCATTTCAAGAGTAAAGCGGCCCGTCACCCAGAAGATACTTTCACTCATAAATCCCATCAAGCTGAAATTTGCTACATCAAATGGTATTTCCACCAATCAGATGTACGGAATTGGTCACTTGAACCTGTCAATCATTGTCTCGCGCTGTACCGATGCCAAGGCAAGTCAGCCATCGGTGGACATAACTTTCATCGTGCTAGCGACGGATAGCCGTAGCATTCAGAGTTATTCAGAATATTTACAAATAGATTTATGAAGTAAATGCAACGACACGATCGAAACAGTAATTCTCATTCTCAGAGATTCCGTGGCTTTTCAAAATATCACACAAGTTTACGACCGTGGCGAGCGCGAAAGATTCCGTTCGATGACACACAGAGTGTACCTCATTGCATGTTTATGCCCACAACAACGCTGCCGTCACCGGTCTCTGCAATGCCGGTGTCAACTCGTTAATCTCGATCTCGGTCGTCAATGTTTTCGACTTTGATGTTTGCAGTGACATATATCTCACCCGTAGATACATCCTAATTTTACTTGACGGAAACTCTGTTTTGAGTGTTGTCTGAGTCAACTTTCGAAGTACATCGGATTCCACAGCGCTGCAATGCATGTACAGCTCAACAGTTGATGTCTTCGCTAGAGCTACAGCCTTACACCGCGCTAGAGGTTTGATTCCGAGCAAGAATTTACGGAATTTTTTGTATGATGAAGGAAATTTATCGTTGTTAGTCGAATGACTTTATGCTTGTGCCTGTATGTCGCTTTCCCGAAGATTACACTGTACTCATTTATTCAGTTGAACTTCCGTTGAGGTGAAGATTTCAGGTTTATCGCCAACCGGGATCGCCAGGTACGACGTCCACATTGAGCCTTACGAGGCAACTCGACTGGATCGGCGGTATCCCCATTCGATTCTCGGGAACAGCTATAGTTTTAGCGACTCGAAATTTCGCTAGACATGCCTTCTATGTTTCCATGTGTGGATTTATCGGGTCACCTTTTTGGAAAAGTGTCATGAGAGCACGGCATCGATCACGACAAATCGGTCTATGTTCACGTCGCGACCCGCATGTATGAACGGTACCATGCAAGAAAAAAGTTCCGGTTGATGACGTACAACAGGGGTAATTCTGATTTCTTATCCGTCCTGTTCTATGTCACACAGGTGGGAATTCGGCCAGTTCATGTGATACTAATTTATAATTTACAGAGTCTTTGCTAAACTCTTTACACCCAAGGTAGAAATATAAGCAACAAAGAAATACAGTTGAACTATTATAATGGGAGCTGGCATGATTATGAAGGAATGAAGTAAGGGATAACACTACAATTTAGATGTATCAAAACTTTCAGAAGTATGGTTTTCTCACTTTGATAAAAATATGTAGTAAGCTTTGTCTTTGAACTCTCCGGTACCAATGGATGTTTCTCTCCCGAAGTAGTACAGACAGCTTGCAGCAACCATTTGCGATTTGCTTGTATGATACTAGTTGCTTACAAGCCAGATTTGTTTGGGTTATGAGTGCTAATTAACATAAGGTTATAACATAATGTTTTTTTGTATTGCTGTACAGTGCAAAAACCGGCGGTACACATGCATTCCCATGCAGGTAAACTGTGGTATACATGTAATAATTAATAATTTCAAGAAAGAGATGGTATATGTTAACAAATGCCTTAATTTGGAAAACTGTACACCTAGTAAAACTGTACACACAATGGGCTGAGTGGATATTTCTTGAGATAGGGTCAACACCTTTTTCAATCAGTAATTTTAGTAATTTGTTTTAACCAGCATGTTGTCTTATCAACAGAACAACCAACAGAATTTCACGTAATTTTCTATACAGTTACTGTACATTTTCAATAGATTTTAAGCAAACAGAATACCGCCATCAGATAAAATATTCTCTCTTCTTACAAGGTAAATAATTTCATGAAGGCAGGAGCCCACCTACATGTATATGTATTACCTGTTATCATACATATTCTGAATGTAGTCATTTAATCCCCTTTGATGGCTGCATGGATTTTCTTTGCCAGATACTACTGGGATTTTCCAAATGGTGATATCAATCTTTTAATATCACAAAGAGAACTGCCAAGCAGAGTTGCCTGGGTAGGGTAAAGCATGGCTGTATTCTTTGATAAAGTAACATGTAGATAAGATGTGCATACAGTCTGTCATTTTCAATTGTCAGCCTGTGTTCATCAAAGGATTTGCAGGAAGTGTTGCATGATCAGGTCATTTGAAACATATAAGTACATGAACTCAGGAACTACAATTTGCACTTACACATACTCGCATCAGTAATTTGGACCTCAATATTCATGGAAGGAGACATCACCTTAGTTTTTAGTCCCCACGGACACCGTCCGGGGGGACTTATAGGTTTGGTCGTGTCCGTGCGTGTGTGCGTGCGTGCGTGCGTCCGTCCGTGCGTGCGTCCGTCCGTTCACGCAGATATCTCAGAGATGCCCAAAGCGATTTCATTCAACTTGGTGCAAGGATTACTTCATATGTCATACAGATGCACGTCGATTTGTTTTGTGATACGATCCAATATGGCTGCCAGGCGGCCATTTTATTACGATTTTTTCATGTACAGAGCCATAATTCAGGCATGTTTCAACTGATTTTATTCAAAGTTGGTACAAGGACATTGACCAATGTCATAGATATGCACGTCAATTATTTTTGTGATACGATCCAATATGGCCGCCGTGCGGCCATTTTGTTACGATTTTTTCATGTACAGAGCCATAACTCAGGCATATCTCAACCGATTATATTCAAACTTGGTACAAGGACATTGACCTATGTCATACATATGCACATCAATTTGTTTTGTGATACGATCCAATATGGCCGCCAGGCGGCCATTTTATTACGATTTTTTCATGTACAGAGCCATAACTCAGGCATGTTTCTACAGATTTTATTCAAAGTTGGTACAAGGACATTGACCAATGTCATAGCTATGCACATCAATTTGTTTTGTGATACGATCCAATATGGCCGCCGTGCGGCCATTTTGTTACAATTTTTTCATGTACAGAGCCATAACTCAGGCATATCTCAACCAATTTTATTCAAAGTTGGTACAAGGACATCAACCTATGTCATACACATGCACATTGACTTGTTTTGTGATACGATCCAATATGGCCGCCGTGTGGCCATTTTATTACGTTTTTTCATGTCCAGAACCATAACTCAGACACGTATCAAGCAAATTTATTCAAAGTTGGTACAAGGAGATTGACCAATGTCATACATATGCATGTTAATTTGTTTTGTGATACGATCCAATATGGCTGCTGTGCGGCCATTTTGTTATGATTTTTTCATGTACAAAGCCATAACTCAGGCATATTTCAACCAATTTTAATCAAAGTTGGTACAAGGACATTGACCTACCGTATGTCATACATATGCACATTGATTTGTTTTGTGATTCAATCCATTAAGGCCACCATGTGGCCATTTTATTACGATTTTTTCATGTCCTGAACTACAACTCAGACATGTATCAAGCGAATTTATTCAAAAGTATTTTTATCACAGACCTAATTAATGAAGAGGACTCTATCCTCTCTGAGGACCTGTAATCAAAGCACCCATTAACAAGTGGGGACTGTGTCATCAACGATGACTTGTTATCAATATTTTTTGTATCTTTTTGAGTTCATACACTGGTTTTGATTTTAATAAGATAAGGTATACAAACATTCTGAACACATGTGCCTCTGATAAATTTTAGTTGCCATGGCTTTTTTAATCATGAACAATGTGCATAATGTAAGAAGCAGTAAATTCTCTATGACACACAGACACATATGTATATGTATGTGTGTTTGTGTGTGTGTGTTTGTGCTCGTGTGTGTACAGAGATACATCTATGATTTTCATTTAATGTATCAAGAACTATCAATTATATACATGTAGAGTATGCAACTACTGTACATTATGACAAAGGCTCTTTCACCTTCGCACTAGTTTGTATGGTGTGATTTGGTTTGCATTTTTCAAACTTTGGATGAGAAGGGCCGCTGATTTATATCTGAGTTCTACTCCACATCTAAAAGGACAACCATGCTTGATTTTGCATGTGCCAGGCATAAAGCCATGACTGATGGATGGTATACTAACCTGATACACATAATCTTTGATTTGCTAATTTAAATGTATCCAGTAATGATCAACATTAATATTCCAAACAAGAATGTAGTGTATGCAAGTACAAATTTTTGTACATTTTACACATAAAGCAAAATATTTGGTGGTGAGTGATATGTACATTTTATTGACAAATATTTTCCTCTGTCATTGTTACGTTGCAGTGTCATGTTGTCAACCGCTAGAAATGGTGCATGACAGTGGTGTGTTTACTGTATCTTAAGTATTCAAAGCATAGGTCTCCCTAATTTTATCCATGAGTAGTTTTTCGTGGAGTGTTACAATGTGCATTCAAATGCCCATACGATTTTCAAGATGACATACACTTCAGTAGACAATACCTACGAAATACAGTAAGATGTTTGAAATGAAAATACCCAAGACATCTCTGACGCATTCAAATTTTAGATGCTCGTAACAATCTCAGTATACAATAGTGCAACAATTTACTTTGTTGGTCTGAACTTTAGTTTCATTGCATCAAGGCACTTTGCCCATGACTTGTGATTTGGAATTCATCTCACCACTCTACGGCACAAAATCCAATTTAGCTACAAATACAGAGATCAGAATGTTCCTGAAATGTGACATGTCAGCATATATTAATATCACACTAGGGCTGAGCCCATAAACTTAGACAGCTATATGATTTCAATAAAGTAACAGTTCACTGTTCGTAGTAGATGGCTTTTGGATAAAGATATTTTCAAGATACTCCTCTTTGTCACAGGTTTTGATAGTCTCGCAGTCTCACTTGTTACATGTGCGGCAGCATGCTGAGATTGATTACTCAGCACGCTGCAGAATCCTTTATGCCTTTGACACAAGATGACTGCCAGAGTGCACTGCACGCAAACTTTATTGCTTGCAAATCTTTCTCAAAGTGAAAAACTATTGAAGCTGGATGGTGACATACAATGACTCAATAACAAGAATCATGGGATTGCAATGGCGGCGACCATGCCATGAAGAATTTTATTCTTATCATACAGCAGCGATGCATGCGTATCAGTGAGCCGCTTGTAGTCACCTTCGGAGGCCTACTGTGTGAGCTATTATGCCATGAAAAATTAAACCTAAACAGTCCTTAAAATATCATACCAGTTCATTGACGGCACAAATTCATCCATCTGATTGGTGGAGACGTGAAAATAACCATACTATATTCGCAACATACAGGTTGGAACACATGCAAGCTCTCACCTAGAGAAAAATTCCTATTTTGGCATTTCCTGTCAGAATTTCAATATACTGTTATGATATAATAGCAATGAACAACCTCAACAATGGGTAGTACCACTCAATTTTGCCCAGTTTACTCCTTATATGTACTCACTATCACTCATGCAAGTGTGTCATGAACTGGTCAAAATCTTGTGGTATGCCTGTCACTTGATGTTGTTTGTTGTAAGTACATTGCATGCTTTCATTTCATCATTTTTCGCCTTCTTCAAAAGGTTTATATTGGGAAAAACACATGCACAGATACTGTTGTACTCAGAAGATATATGTACCCTACCTTGCCAATGTGACACTTGCTGAAGTACTGAAGACTCCTACAACGTCATGTGTACAAAATACTTCAGGGGTTTAAGTCGTTAAAGAGTGAAATTAATTAAATATTTATAGACCTGTCAATCAAAGTGTACCAAGAGTTCAAGTGTGCTACATAATGCTTATAAAATTAAAGTTTGTATACTCAGGACAGGCAAGCAGTTAAATGTTATTTATGTCAGTATGTTGCAGCTCTCACAGTGTTCTTGAGCATTGTGTTATATCCAAGGAACTCATAACAGCCTGAAAGTTCAAAATCTACCAAGCTATTGTGTTGATGTGCTCGCAATTTTTGTCATTTGGCAGAAATTTTCCCTGTTAAAATGGCTTAGTTTATATAGTTCCTCCAATCTGTAAAGAGAACATGCGAGGCTTTGCCTGCAATTACTGTAGCAGTAGAAGAGACTTGATATTTTGCCTAATGACTGGATTGCCTGCATCATTACGCTGTTGGTAATTGGACTCTCAGATTAAGTAACCAACTTTGGCATTTCATTTCTGCATTGAAGCTGGTATGCTGGTATTTAATTGGTTCAGCATTGAATCTTTCCTTTACTGGTACGGCCCATTGAAATTAATTCAGAACAAGGTAGCCCAGGCCTTGCTCAGATTTCTCAAGCAGTGTCCAATTAGTTTCCTCTATATCAACAAGGCTTCAAAAACAGATTCAGTTTTCAGCACTACTACCAGCCTAGTAAGGAGTCTAAGAAATCTAGTGTCAGGATGATCAATTTTGAAGTCGCTTTTCCGAATGTTTGATTTAGATTGCTCTCTTTCCATGAGCATGTAATCTATTTATTACACATGTTGATGTGGTACTTATAGATATCAAAATGTGATGGCAATATTAAAATATTTCATTGCATCTGGAGGAGCATCAAACTTCAATGTAAATATTGAACATTTCTGTGTTCATTGGAACAGCCCTGTATGTATGTATGTATGTACATGTATGTGTGTGTGTGTGTGTGGCTGTGTAATTTTCCTGTTTCCCTAAAATTGTTTCTGTGACTTGTAGCATATTTTACCAGTGGTTGTACCATGTGAAATCAACTTGATGACAGATGGAGATAGCTTTCTCATATTACTCCTTTTGCTTTTTTCTCTCAAATAATCAAGTTCAAAACTTTTATATTGGTGTGTTACGTTCTAAGTTCCAGATGATGTACTGATTTGAGGCACCATGTAATATTAACTTTTTTTTTGCCTTTCAAATTTTGGTAAGGTTGTAGTATTCATTGACGAATACATCCATGTATGTTGTTTGACCTGTGTGTTAGGAAGTCGGTGATAATGTCCATCATTGTGATGAGAAGTGAACACTTATAAAGTATTATATTCCAATATGGTTCGATTTCCTTTACTGGGTATTATTAGCATATGTATTAAAAGACACAAGTTTATACATATTTGTGTAATCTAAAAGGCCCTAATTGGACCAGTTTTGTAAGAAAAAATTGGTATTTGACTGACAAAAATTCAGATTATCTGTAGGGCTAGGATGATGGTATTTTGTTAACAAGTGACTGTTGAAAAATATGATTGGACTTGTCGGTTTTCATCAGTTCCAGTTAGCTCAAAACAAACCTTTTAAAGTGCATATGTACAAATTGAACGAGTAAAGAACAATTATTCCCCTAAGACATGTTTCTGCTTCAGCAGATATTCATTTCATCTCAAAGAGAGGCAGGTTCTTTAGATTTCACAGGTTAGATTTCTAAACCAAACAAGTGATAAACATAGTCATGGTACAACATGTGTTGATCTAGAAATGTAACGAAAATAGAACACAGCATTAACATCAAATAAAAGAGAAAATAAACATAAATTGTATTTTCTTTATATAATATTCTTATGGTCTTCATTTGCTGTCAGGGATGTACAGTTCATATATTACGTACGGTATGTTTAAATATTTACGTGATCAGAGTGTTTGAAATCTATGACTCCTGTCTCATTTAAACAATTCTATAAACTTTAACAGATTGCCTGAGTGTTGAAAGGCAGAATATCTGATGGCTTGCTCATACAAATAGCCACCAGGTGGAAGTTAAGATTCAACTGAAATTTGAGAAAATCTGGTTTTAAAGCTCAGCCTGACATTCTGTGTGACATGACCTTTTCGAGAAGACAGAAATGCCACCCTTCATTTAGCTTGTATATATAGAATACTTTGTACAGGTAGGTCTTCCTGGTATGATCGTGGAACAAAAACCTAAAGATAGGTTTTATCTGTAGAACCATGATGCTCTCCAAGAAATAAGAGTGGGCATTCTATTACTTTGAGACTTTTTTTACAAACATCAGGGCAAAGCAGAAGTGTGGGCTCGCTGTTTGGTATGTCAGGGAAACAAATCTGGTTGCACTCAACAAAATCCACTGTGTTAGGAGTTCAAAAAAAAACAAGAAGTTATAGACCTGAGAATTGTTCATGTAGAGTAAGTAAAAGAAAAGATGAAAACACTAAATCATGCAACAGTTTTCTTGCAAACAAGAGTAACTCTCCATTTTCCTCAAGGCATGTTCTGTGTAATAACAGGACCAAGTGCTTGAATCCTTGAAGAAAAGGCAGTTCCCTGGCTTTATTGCTTCTCCACACATCAAGATGGATTGATGTAATATTTTAGTGAGTCAAGTTAAAAACAAAATATTACAGACCCCTCAGGAATACTGCACTTCGTCAATGTCTTTTGGCAATGACTTGTATACTCTTGAAGGCCATTTAAAAATAGGCATTGTCGTTTGCCCGTTTGCTAATGAATTTCAATATTTCTGGCAAATATGACTGTTATTTTCATGCCAGAACACTGCATCACCCCAAATTCCAGCTGTATTTCGGTGCCAGTTTTTGTAATTCCCAGAGCAAGAGTTGAAGAAAATGTAAAGGATCGAAGTTCTGCGTTTATACATACTTGTAACTGTGAGATTGCACAATTCGTAAAAACTGTGAGATTGCACAATTTGTAAATCTTTCATCTTTAGTGAGTGATTGAAAATTCTACGATGTGTGGTTGACATTGTGTACACTTTAACAAGGACACCATACAAATTGACTTTATTTACAAATGTTGACCAACTCTTTTGCCATAAAATATTTGTCTCATCGGTGTAAGAGAAATATACCCATGGGCTCTTCATCTTCCCTGGTCACTGCTGTGAATAAGTTTTCAACACCTTGGATTATCATGCAATATCAACAATTCTAATTGGAGTGTCTATTTATGTTACATCATTAAACAGCATGATATTCAGTGTGAGTCAGAGTGTTGGTGATGTGTGCTCAGAAATACCTGGTGACTTTTGCTGTATCACAGTTATAAAGCATACCGGTAATCTGGATCTTATGTTCATACAAACACACCGTATTATCACAAGTTATGCAAAAACCTCTATCAATAAACTTCATGTATGAATTGTGAAAAGAACGACAGTCACAAGAGAGCTTCTGTGGAAAGAAGCCTTAAACCATACTGTGGGATCCACAGGTATTGGCAATCTTAGGTTTTCAATTTTTAATAAAGTATACCCAACGGGGAAACTGGCATTAACACACACATGTAGGGCTGTCTGAGTAACCCTGTGAGATAGCTACAATATATAGATTCCCTGGATAGTAAAATATTGTCCCCACAGTGAAAAGGTCTGCAGAGTAAATAATCCGAGTGAAAAAATTCTTTCTCTTATCATAAAGACAGCATTTTAGCAGTACTATATATATCCCCAAGATTGAAAACAAAGTAAATGTTGTGTTATCACCAAAGTTTCAGCCGTCACCAGGAGAACCATGCAGCTTGTACCCTGAGACCCCTAGAATGTGACAATGTCACAAGGTTTCAGCATGTTTGAAAACCGGACGTCTGGTGCAACCAAGAGGAAGGGAAGAGGGTATCATTCTAATGTATATTTGGCTTGCGAGTTTGCCTGTTAATCTGAATGCCTGGAAATCTATGAAAAACTTCCTGTGTATTGATCTTTATCAGAATGAACTATACAAACTGAACTGGTGACTTTCTTAGTCCCATCATAGTGTAAAAAGAATCCCAGAAGTGATTGTCAGATAGTACTTGAATGTTTAGTATTTTTCTGACAGAACAAATTTAAATATTTATTTACTTGTTCCAGATCTCATGTAAAGCATTTGGAGTAGCAATTGTACATACATAAAGCACTGAAAATGAAATTAAAAAGGGCATAACTGATAAAAAAGTATTAACACCGAAATTGTCAAAAGCAAACCTTTTGAGGACAGCCTCAACAGTTCAAGTGCAGTTTGAAAAATTGATAATCTCGGTACGTAGGGTTTGCTTCAGGTTACTCCTCGGCATGGCAACTTAACGTGTCATTATTAATCAGGACTTTATTCCGTTTCACAAGTTTGACTGTTCTAGTAAATAAAAATGGGAACTTTGCTGAAGAAACCTCTTGACCTCAAACTCAAAACAATATGTCCTATATCGAACGTGCTCTCCTGTCCGTGTCCCTCAGCAGTGAAAATATGCTGTTTTTGTCTGTTTGTTTGTAATGGGTCAGTCTCCATTTGTTTCAAATCCCGATGTTTGTAAGACTTTGAACGAAGTTTTCAAGGACCGTCATTACTGATGTAATGACGCCAATCAGGTAGATTTTGTCAGGATAGCGTGATCACGTATGCCTCATTTTGAAAATTGATTTGTGATTGGCAAGTTGCCAGGTACATTCTAGAAATTATAGAAATGTAGCCATGTGCTTTTTTTCGCCTTCTGCGTGTACAAACGATAATTGAGGTCAACTCTGATTGGCCCGCAGCCAGCTTTGCAGGGTGGGGATTCATTACAGGTTCTGATACACATCAAGTCAAGTTACTGCAAGCTTTGAGAGGTCAACAGATCAAGACAGGCTGTAGATTTTGTGCCTTTAAATGTCCATCAGGTATTCTTAATTATAATCATACATGTAGGAAAGTATTCTTGGTCTGTGTGCTGTTTATACAAGGAATGGTGAAAGGTTCTTCATAGAAATCCACATATAGCTCTGACCACATTGCTGGTGTTAACAGTCATTTTTTGCAGTGTTTGTCACTCTATTCTCAGGAGTGCATCAGGGATGACCTTTTACATCCTCTGTACTCTTGACTACTTTGGGTCCATGCCAAAATTTCATTTGAATTTCTGTTCGGTGCATTGTCATAATCAGAACACCAGCCTATGGAAGCATTTACCTTCTATACGTCAGAGATGATGCCACGCAGAGTTGGACAACTGAGAGGTACCTGTCATCTTTCTGGTTGTCAAATATCAAAGCGTCAATGGTTAATGATGATGCGAATTGGTTAAATTATTGCCTTTTCATATCTACTGAAAGTAATCAGCTTTTAGTTTTGTCCAGTTTCACCTGTCAATAGTTCTAATGAATCTTTGCTAAGTGCAACATCCTCATATAGCCAGAAGCTGCCGCCATTACAGCATTGTTTTGTTGCATGCAGGTTTGGTCACCAACAGTAGAAATTTCAATGGACCTGAACATAAAAAGAAATCATGCTATTTTCCAATAAAAGTCACGCACGCTTGTGTGTCATATTACAAAACCTCCCTCATTTTCGTACATTATAGCTGTGTAGCCTTTAATGCTCTTCAGGCTCAATTTGCTCTTAGTGGAGGCTTAGGCAGGTGTAAGTTGCCCATAATAACGCCCTATTTGCATGTTAAGTTAACTCTCTTTCACATGAGTTGCACCGCGGTGCTTTCATGGAAAATCTATAAAACGTGAAGGAGTTTTGCAGGATAGAGTTGACCTTTTCAACCAGTGGCAGAACCCAACTTGTATGTTTTTTTTTAATACTGCAATTTCCCAAAACCATTACTGATGCCGCCGTCTGTGAAATGTAGATATGCAATTTGAGTAGAACAAAACAGAAATAAACTCAAATAAATGAGCTATTTCTTTTGTCATAGATCCTCCACTGCAGCTGTGCAGCTGCACAACTCTCTCCAAATGATTTTTGTTGCATCAAATGGTATGTTTTTGGGGAATTTGCAATTTTGCATCATTATGTCTCCAACAGCAGATGGCATTGCCTTAGGCAGTCATTTTCATTCAATTCTATGTGTGCCCATTAACTTTGTTAATCATATTTTCTCACATGATTTAACTTATTTGACCTTACCGAGTCCTGATTGCAACTTGTCTTTTTATTCAGCACATTGACATTGATTGCTCTGGTTTTTCTATTGGCATTCCAGATTTTCACGGCTCGTGTGATCTTATTCAGATCTGTCATTTTAATGTTTGAAATCTTCTTTTCCCCAAGAGCAGGATCAATACTTTTCTGCTGTGTGTGTATTACTTCTACTTCTCACGTCAATTACATTTTTTATGTCACTTTTTCCCTGCTGCTTTGCCTGTCGGCACATGAGGCTGAGTAGGGGGATTTGCTGCTTTTAAACATCAATCCTTGCCCATGTCAGTGATCTTGCTAATTCAGCTACATTGTTTTAACAGTTCCATTCTCTGTTTTGATGAATTTCAGTCGAACGTCCCAAGCCAGTGAGAGCAAGTCCTTCATCTTCCATTAGACGAACTTCTTCACTAGATACCATAACTGGTTACCTGACAGGTATTTGGCCAAGGGATGGAACGAATTATGGCCCAGAAATGAAACACAAATCCACACAGGTGAGTCACAGAGAGCAAGAGCTCTGTCTTAGAATTCGACAATAATGAATCATTAGGTTTCATCTGAACAGAGCTTGTGGCTACATCTCACTATGCATTATGTCCTAACTTGTCATTCATCCTTGCACATGTCAATTTTTCAACCCCTACTTTGAATGACCCATTACACGGACCATTCAATTTCATATTGAACATTAGGGTGAAAGGTCGATCAATTATCTCCAGTGTAAGCTGGGGAGGAGAATTGTATCAATCTGATAATTACCTGCAGTATGCAGGTAACTTATTGAACAGCCAGCCCAATATTGTTAATCCTGTCTTTATAATTTCCTTAGAACGTGACTGCAAATAGAACTGCTTTATATGCTTATTTTTGCTTTAGATATTACTGAATTCACACTTTTTTCCCCTAATCCAAAGATGCTATGAAAGTTTCTGAAATCTGAAGGATTTTGTGTTTAATGTTTGAAATCTACATTATTCATTTTATAAGCAAAGATGGGAAGTCACAGATCATACACGAGACGAGTAATTGAAATGAATTACAAAAAATGTCCACCAGCTTAGCACAGGTGTTGGTTCTCCAATTATTCCTAGCATTATGTATGAGATATATTGACACCCGAGGATATGGAAATAACAGAAATGTGTAGCATTTTGGGGATATTTCCACCTGTTCTACAGATGGCATGATTATCAATTTGCATAGATCTCACACTTAAAGAGTGAAATGCTCATGGCATAGTGGATGTGTGTCATGTGATACCAGCTAGTCCATCACAAATGCACAGATAAACTTCAGAGGGAAGTGTTCATGTATAGGAGATGACTGCTGCACGTATCATGTAACTCATAGTGTTTTAGTTGTGAATTATTAATGAAATTCCCATAAAGGGAAACAAATTAAATTCAAATTTACAATTGCATTTTCAACATAATGCTCATCTGGCATACATGGGTGAGAACTAGTGTTTAGTTGTGAATTATTAATGAAATACCCGTAAAGGGAAACAAATTAAATTCATATTAATTACTATTGAATCATATTTCAACAAAATGCTCATCTGGTATACATTAGTGAGAACTACGGGATACCAAAAGAGTGTTCATTCAGTGCTAATACTGTCTTAAAGGGGACAATCATTTCATCAGGTTTCCCTGAAAGCTAATTACCTGATGTTTAACAGAAAAAAAGTGCAACGTCATTAGGAAGGGTAGATATGGTTGCTATAGTATTAGATAGTACACGTAGGAGAATGCTGTCTCTGTAACTCTAAAATGATAAACCGTCACAGAAACAGTTTCCTGATTATGAAAAGTTGTGGAACAGAGGGTTTTTTTGCTTACAACTACTGTAAAATATCAATAAACATTACTTGATTTGCCATCAGTTCTGTCACCTTGAATCAGTGGAATGCATATTATCCATGTTCGAGGGCCAACTACATAACCGTCTTTATGCTTAATGTTATGATTGTCAAAATTTCATGAAAACATTCTGAAAAATATGGGTTTTCTAAACTCATTTTGGGTCCTTCACAAAAATTAGTTGGGTTGAGAATTTGTGAGTTTATCAATTATGACTGTGTTTATGTTACATATCAGCTAAAGCCAACCAGCTAAAGTTTAAAACTTGTGCATTAGGGGCAGTCAAGGTGACTGTAGATGTTGTGCTGCAAACCAATCATCACTGGCAAGGACTATTCAAAATAAATTAATTGTTTTAATTTGTATCAGGCCATAAATTATGGTACATTGCTCTACATTACAGCTTTGATGCTTTCGGTTGATATTATTTATTTATACATATTATATGAATTTAGTATTTGTATGTTTACTGATCATTTATTGTCGTTTAAATTTTTGTGTTAACAAACATTGATCTGTGATTTTTCCATACTTCCACAGGAAATCAATACATTCACTGCCTGTTTTATTATTGTCTCAAAGGTGCCGTTCTGAAATTTTGACTTCAAAATGTATATATATATATATCAGTCTTGCTGTATCTAGCAGGAAACAGAGTTATGCTTGATACGCTTTATTTGCAAGTGCCTCTTTAGTTTGTGAGCCCTGGGACAAACAATTCAGTTTTAATATGAACGCTCTGCATATTAGGTGGGCAGTTTGTTAAAGTTGCATTTCTGTTTTGCAATTAGTAAATGTTTAGTAAGCGTTGAGCAAGTTGTACTGCTTTAGATCATCAACTACCAACAATTGAAATTTCAATAGATCTTAACAACCGAATTTTATGCAAATTAAATCATCAGCACTCTAGGCTTGATTTCTTTTGGATATTTACTGTGATTTTCTTCTAGAGGCCTCTTGACATAATCTGGTCAACAGTTCTTGTTTTCACAAAGCCAGTTGTCTACTCACATTGGTAGCTCAAAAGCAGAATGTCAATAATATATGTGGTTTAATTTATAATCGGGGCTGAAGATAGTTCACAGATTATTAATGAAAGGTAATATCAATGAATCAAAAAGATACGCAAAATGTTTCTGAACAGGAAGAATTAATTTTTCTGTTGCTGTGCTGGTACAGTGGCCCCTTTTTCTCATCATGTCCAGATTGCTCTCCATAGTCGAGGTGTAGTACATGGGGTACAGATTTTGCAGAATGCTCCCTCCCCTCTGGTGAAAGATAGACAAGTTGCACAACCATGTGAAATAATGACAGAATCAACTCAACAAAAAATTCAGGTGATGTTGGTGAGTCGATAACCAACTGTCAAGGTAGGGTCTCTGTCCATCAAGTTTTATTTCAAGAGCTGTCGCTAATTCAACGCATCTTTATTTTTATGGCCACTGAAGTAACTGCTGCGTGCATGTGTGTGTGGAATCTGATTGGCAGATTGGATGGAAAAGAAGGTCAACTGTGACAAGAGAATACAAGACCCTGACAGCATTAATCTCACCGTATTTCATTTGGATTTTGAACCGTTGCCAAAATCTTCCAATCAGATTCTGCTCCCTTAAGGAACCTGTGCTCACTTCATTAGAATAATGTCCTACATGATTACAGTCTGACTAATAACACTAGAAAATAAAGAGAAAAGATTTGGAAAAATTACATCAGCTATTGATCTTCTAATTAAAAAAATTATTTGATTAATGTCGTAATAATTTAGCTCAGTGTTCAACATATCTGTTGAAGCAATGTTGCACAGCGTTGTTTTGACCCATTACTTCAATATCATTACATGGAATTAGAAAGGTTTTAGTAATCCCCGGACAAAAAAGACTTCTAATCTAATAATAACTATTTGAATATCCGAATTATCCAAGTAAGCAGTAATTATTTACATCAAAAGAAATTTCAAACGACAGGAATAAAAAAATTGAAGCTTAGAAATTCCTGTCATTTATTATTCAATAATACAATACGTGCTGAATTGACTTTTATCATCAATGTGTCCTGCAATGCTTATAAAGTTTAATTTCATGTACTGTACATAATTGATCAGGGCAAAAATCACCATAAGCTCTAAGTTGCATGGTTTATATATTACCATTACCCGTACCTGTTTACTGATACATATTGTCAAAGAAGAGTAATAGATGAGAAACGAGCAATGTCTCTGTGCGTAAGTATTCTCCATCTTGAAACCTTCCAGAAATGCTGACAAATCCACAGTAAGTGAGGCCACCCACAATTCCCCTTGATTTGTTCACTCAGACATTTTTTGCTAAAGGCTTTTTCAATGTTATCAGTTTCCTAACAATTTTTAACCTACAATTTAAGTTCAGGATTATTTGTTAAAACTATGTTCCAAAATTATTGATTATGTTTAAAGTTCAAGAGTAAATTGAATGAGAAGTCAATGTTTGGAGGTGCTAAAAATTGTACACTTGTCAAGGTAAAGTTATCAGCAACTAAGATGGTCTCATCATACCACCTGTCAGACATGCAAATTTCCTTTGTTACGAACATTAAAAAAAATCAATACCCTTTCTTTTGCCAACACAGATGCAACTTATTGCCTTAGTTTCCTTGAAAATATTGTGTATGGCTGTCAAAAATCTATGTCGACAAAATTACAAAATTGCTATCTCCTCCGCGGAAAAGGGGTTGATCTTCTCATTATTCACAGTGAGAAATCAGAAAATTATGATTATCAGAATTATGTTGCCAGAATTTTGAAATATGGACCGAGCTGTTCTGTATACAGAAGAAATTTGCTTCAGTTCAGTGAGTGATCTCCGTGTGTACAGATCATGGAGAATTGTGGGTAGCCTCACTTACTGTGAAATCTTCCATAAGAAACTGAAAAACCAGAAGTATGCATCCCTGTTTAACACTTTAGAGGCCAATTCCCTTTAAAAGAGAACTCTGGTATACCAAAGTGTGTTGGTAAAAGGGTACACCAAAATATGATGTTCTCCCTTTTATTTTTCAAAATGCTTCGTATTTGCCTTGCTGCACAAGGAGAAGGCTATCCCCATAACAGATGAATTCAAAGTGCCAGTTTCAACCATCAAACTTGGAGTCAAATTCAGTGACAATAGTCCCCAAGTCCTTTTAACATAATGCTGCACAATCAATCTGTAACTGTTATATGTTGTGTAAAATTAACGTTTGTTGACATGTGTTTAAGTTATATTGTAATTAACATGAATGGAGCTACACATATTCTGCATAGTTGTTTGCTGTATGTTGTTGAATAGCACCAGGTGATTACATTGTATAGTACGTAGAGTTTGGTAATCACATGTACCCTTGTGATGGTGTAGCACTGCTTTGGACACACAATTCAGGCAATTAGGAGCTTGATTGTTTCAAAGTGCCTCACCAAGTCTTTGCAGAGAATTTTCCCAGAGGGGTGAAATTCTGTGAAAGTTTTTGTGATTTTTACAAAGGCCGAGGAAGTAAATCACACAAGGCTTCGTGATATGTACCAGTACCATAGTCATGCAACTGCTTTTTTGTGGCAAAGTTGGATTCAGTATTAAAATCACACGGAAATTTTGATTATAGAGATACCTATTCAACTTTTTTCATTTTGTGAACCATCTTGTTATGCTATTGAGAAATTATAATCACCATGTAGTCAATACCAACATATTATGGTACTGTAGTAGATAACGTGTAGAATGGAAGTGATTTGGTTGTATTCACACTCAAAAGTGACAATTCCTTGATGATAATACCAGTATGACCATGATGTGAATGCTCTCCAAAAAATTTCACATTTATGCAAACATGCGATGAACATAAGCATTTAAGAAACTTTCAAGTTTGTCATTCAAACGGTGACTTCATAATTATAGCAACATCCCTACATTGTAGTTTCTTCTTCTGTAATCTAAATATCTTTATTTTTTTCCACTACACAAATTTTCGATATTGGCGTATAAATGGTTGTTCAACAGATATCTTTTGGGTTTTGTTCAGACCTTTGTTCTAGTTTTGCAGGTTTTTAATATAAGTTGCATGATTTGTAATAGCCCATAAGCATTCCTGACATAGACAGTTTCTCAATTACGTAGATCACACAGGTTTAAGCTGAATAATCAGTGTTAACATTGCACTCAAATTTTAACATTGTTACTTTGACTGATGGACAATCTGTTTACCACCTGCGAATCACCTTCCATTGACAAATTTACAAAAGTTTGTGATTCTTCTGACATTCTACCTTGTAACACTGACAAAAACCTGTTGAATGCACTGATTGTTGCAAAGCACCCTTCTTTGTTTCAATTTCCCGTTCACTAATGAGACACATCTCATTTTGTGTTACTCAGCATGGATCCTGGCATTATATGCAGTGTGCATCATTGCTAGTTCATGATGTGTGGTCATGAGATCAATCAGTTTGGACAATGTCTCTGTCAGGGGATAAAACCTCTCAAAAAAACAAAACAAAAAGCCAATGAATCTTACATGTACTTGAATGATTATGTTCAAATTATATAATCCATCTGCCCCTCCCTATGTTGTCATGCACTTCTTGGAAGTGTAGTATAGTATAATCCCATGTTTCTTTTTGTCATAAGCATTGTTATAGTGCACAGTAGGACAGCAAAAATGTAAGGTTTAAAATTGTAGTATGGATCATAATGATTTTGTTTGGACAAAAGATGCTATAACATACCAAGCCAAGTGGGTGAAAATACATCATGTTTTGGCTCAATACTGCTTTTTACTGACTTGGCTGATGGGGAAGTGATACAGTTATTACTGTCTGGCAGGAAAAGGGTTAATTTATTTCAGGAAAAATCCTTTAGTCAAAAGTAAAAGCTGTAGTTTAGACTGAATTGGTGAAGCCCATGAATATTTTTTGTAGCGACAGTTGCATTCGGATTCCACAAGTCACTTGAAGTTTCATTTTGAGTGAAGCAGCCACCCAATGGGAAGAAATGTGTACGCATCGACATATTGAGATTTGTTCGCCTGATTATTAACCACAGATTCAAACAAAGAAAGTTAGGCTAGATTTATTGTGTATCACTCACTCATTTCTAAACCAGATTTTGCCACTCTGTAAAAGAACTCCTTTCATTTTCCCAAGTGAAAAAGTTACCATCTTTTAGCACTGATGAAAGTTAAATATCAAAAAAAAGACCGACTTTTGTGAGGGTTGTTGTAATATAGTTTGCTGTATAAAGTTGCAAGTGGGTTTCACACAGGAATTGAAAATGATTTGTGTTATCCACAGTCAGGGCAAGTACTATAAAATGGTTACAAAGCCATTTGAAACTTACCTTCGTTCCCATTCTCATGGTCTCAATAGATAACATTTTCTGTAATTTTCATAATCATAGTGATACAATGAATGGTTTCTGCAAATGAGAAAACATCCAAGCTGTGTTTGCCTAGTTCTTTTCTGGCTTTCAATGAAATGGAATGGAATGAAAAAATGAAAACGAAGTGCATTGAGTGTGTAGTAGTACTGGTATATGTACCATTTTAGCATTTTTTTCTGTATCCAGTATCCTCACTGTTACAATGAATCATTTCTGTCAGTAATTTCATTGCATCTGTAAATTCTGCTTCAACAACGGCATCATCATTCAATGTCTTGAATAATTTCATTTTGATATGTTGTTTATTGAATGGCTATCCTTTTAAGAGGGAAATTGTTGATTAAAATGCATTTTTTTAATACACAAACATAGATGTACTATGCCCACTTCAAATTCAATTACCTAAAAATTCCAGAATTCTATGAGAACCATATGGATGGAGGATAAATCACTTGTTTTTCCCAGGATATTGTATAGCTGATTTGTCCCATATATGATTTAAAGTGAATTATGGCACAAGGGAAAAAAGGTTTATTTATGTAGTGGGCCTGGACTTGAATGTATATGTGATTAAATTATGGTCTCTTATCGAACAACAGAAGTTATACTGCAAATCCCAAAAAAGGGCCAAGTTGTTAGCTAAAAGGCTGTATTCTGTCTGCTGTTGTTGAAGGACATGGAAAGTTACATGTAGTTATCTAAAATCTATTCTTTCCATAAGTCCTTATAAGCTATTCTTTCCATAAGTCCTTATAAGCAGATTAGGAGACTCCCTACCAGAAGATGTACAGTAGTCAATGTTCTCTCAAAAATCCAGTGGTTATCATTATAGAGGTGCTTGTTCGGATTATTAAAATTATAGATCTGGCCATAACACTGCAAATGAAGTGCCAGAAGAGATGTCTGTTTACTGTACAGAAAGATTTTATAAGGAACTG
This sequence comes from Ptychodera flava, assembly GCF_041260155.1. Taxonomy (NCBI): domain Eukaryota; kingdom Metazoa; phylum Hemichordata; class Enteropneusta; family Ptychoderidae; genus Ptychodera; species Ptychodera flava. The sequence goes on from NC_091936.1 coordinate 11,019,684, forward strand.
TAAATAGCTTTACTGTACAAGAATGAATTCGATTACTATATTGGTCATTATATCGTGTGTTTATATTTATACAGCGTATTTCTTCACTGTGATTGCCATGACTACAGTGCTTACTGTAGCTTGGAAAATACTAGTTTGCTCAGGCAGCTTGCCATATATTCCCCTTGTGTGCCAATGCTTGAGTTTGCCTTTCATGTGTAAAAGTACTGATAATGTGTTATTGAATTTTCTTGCTAATGGCTATTGGTGATTCTTGCACATAGATGTAATTTAATGTGGTATAATAGTTTGTAGAGCAGTGCATAGTCGGTGTGATCAAAGTGCCTGAGCAGCCATATTGTCTCACTCTTCTCAGTGTCGCAGGTTCCGATGACGTTATTTTCTTGGGAAAATATCCAGCCATTTCCTTTGATTTTGTATGTTGTACAGATGACCCGCACTCGTGCATCCTGCCTACCTCCATACATCCATCTGAAAGACGATTAGATGGCAACATTACTGTTCTGTGAGTCTCTCAAGAATCGTGGGTTTAGCATTCAAATTACCGTTCAATGTTGTTCTAAAGACTAGGATTAATGATCTGAGTACCACACCGTACATACAACTAAAATTTCTTGTACTGGATTGGTTTCATAAACAATGTAAAGGAGGGCTAAAGTCTTTCTGTTCAGAACGTTATCAGGATTGTTCTTGTAAATAAATGTACCACAAGTTCAATATTATCTAATTTCTCCTTAATGTCTGTATGTAAGCTTAAGATTAACACAAACATTGATTTTTCACCACAATAATAAAGTAATATTATTAAAATTTCTCTCACCTGCATGTATGCATAGCAAGTTACACTTGCCATTCGAGGTGTAACGGAAATTCTATGAAACTGAGTTGAGCATGTTCAGGGAGAACTCATGTTAAACAAATTACACAAAGCGTTCTTTCACTTCACACACATTTTCTACACTTTTTGATGTATGGAACTTTGTTACTTTTACAGACTGATGAATGTAAACAGAACACTTTTAATAGTTTTATGACTGATAAACCAAGGTTGGTTAAGCGTGTGACTGTTTAGAAAGGCGTTACCTTATGACCTGAAGGAAACACACAGAAACTTCCATTTGGACCGTAGAATTTTTAATATTTCCAAAAAAACTTAAGAATCAAAATTATTTGTCTTTTTGGAAAGGATATTAGTTAGATTTTATTATGAGAAAAATAATGGACTGCTGATGTGAATAAATAATTCCATACACCTTTCAGCATTGGACGATATTAGCAAATGTGAAGGAAATTACTAAGAATAGCATCGAGGAAAATTAATGCTTCTGCCATAATCAGAACACCCTCATTTACAATGATGATGTTTGTTGTCTGTAGAGAAAAAGATTCAACATATTGGTTTCACACAGTTTTAAATTTTCTTGTGTTACATTATGAACTCGGTAAAGGGAACAATACATTATCCATTTGACTGGAAACTAAGCATATTTCATCAACTTCACAGTAGGAAATTATGAAAAAACTACATGATTTTCACTGTTGGGATGTTGAGTTGTAAATAGCATGCACTGTTGGAAAGGATATGACACTCACAACATAAAAAATGAAGTATTCCATCATTTTCACTCACTCTGCTGGAGACGTAGGTACTACATTCATGATTGTATTCCGTGACATTTTATTTGTCAAGTTGAACAAATATTGTCATAAAAGTAGAAAGCAGACATCAGCATGAGAAAACGCAATAATACAAATCTTTTTTTTTGAGCTTGTGCTTATTATGTTTATAGTGATCAAACAGAGAGGATTCTATATTGCTTGTTCTATCGATGTCACTCTGAAGTAACCTTTTTAATGCTTTGTCATAGAACTTGCCATCAATCAAATTGTATTGCATGTGTTCTTTCTGTGCAAGAATACTTTTTGCAGCTCTAATACTGCTGTGAAAATATTTACGATTCAATGATGTATGTATTTAGCCATTCAGTAGTTTCCATCTCCTGCACAAAGCTTGACAGGTCATTCATTTGATACATGTGATGCTGTTGGTGGAAAAGATCAACTATGCAATTATGTGTGTATTTAGCCATTCAGTGATATGCATCTCCTACATACAGCTTGATATCTCATTCATTTGTTACATGCAATGTTGTTGATGAAAAGTATCAACTATGCAATTGTGTATATATTTAGCCATTAAGTACTTATGCATTTCCTTCACACAGTCTAACAGCTGATTCATTTGTTATATGTGATGCAGGTGGTGAAAAAGATCAACTATGCAATTATGTGTATATTTAGCCATTCAGTAATTTGCATCTCCTACACACAGCTTTACAGCTCATTCATTTGTCATGTTATGATATGAAAGTTTGCTGTCATGTGGAATAAACATGAGTGTTTAATGTTAGTGGTAACTGGTTTATCAGTTTGTCAGATGAGACACCTTTGCACTATCACAGATAAAAATACAAGTGAAATGATGAAGCTATAGCACCTAGGTGCTTTGAATAACTGCTGTGTCAAGATATTTCTATTTTTGTAATCCATAAGCCATGAAATAGGTATCAGATTGAATTGATTTGTAATGAATGAACAGGTCAGCAGTTTACTCAAGTTATTTGCAGTGTTTACCAGAGGGTTTTGAATCACTCAAAATTTACCCCTTTTATGATTGTTTTGTGTAACAACCAAACTATTGTGAATAAGACAATACCTCATTGTTGCATATACCCATTTAGAACCTAGTTACCTTTTTGAAACTGGTTGACCAGCACTGGTGTTTACAATTGAAGTGACTTACAGCCTCTTGTCCAATGCAGTATGATAATTATTGACACAGTTTCATCCTGCCCAGACTGTATAACTGTTACAACTTGTTGAATGACAAGAAAGTTCCCTTGGGAATTCCAAGTAACGTTAATTTGCTATTCTAACACAATCATTGCATATCTCACTCATGTCATATTCCTCACCATCTGTTCAGTTCAATTGCCATACATTATAATAAGTTATGTAGTTTCATGGACCAATAACATTATAGTGTGTTAACATGTCCTTGAAACGAACTTGACAGTCTTTCATGCACAGATCTATTGCCATATCAAATAGGTCAAGATCACTTAGAGGAGCATACTTGTTTCCTGAGAAAGTGAATTAGCAACAAGCTACATGTACAAGCTTTTCTACAGATCAAGTTCAATTACACTATTACAGTCAAGAAAAATAAATGTCTCCACACTGTTTTTTATTTTATTAACTTTAAAAGATTTGTGCAATAAGGTTGTTTGGACACATTTTCTGTCTCTAGTACATGGTAATATTTAAAAATTGTTCACATACTGATACACCACAGATCATTCCAGCTAATATTCACAAATCACAAGAAAGCTGTATGCTGTTCAACTCCAAATGTTAAAAAGATGTTATTAGGAAACTCCTGATGTGATGACATTTCCAATCAATTTTCTGTATAGATTTGGATAAGACTGTCCATGACAAACAGAAAGCAATGACTGCTATCCATGATCATAATTTTCTCATTTAATGTATTTGGACTCAAAATAGTAGATGATGAAATGACTGGTAACATTATCCCAACTAAATATACCCAAGCCATCAAACTTAAAATGGCCATGATATCCCAAAATGCATTGTCATTTATGCAAGATGGCGGTTACTGCTGCTCATGTTGATGTAAGTACATACCAGAGTTAACACGAAATTGGCTCGGTTTCACAAAACAACTGCTAGAAAGCTGATGTGATGTAAAATGCTAGATGAGAAGCTTTCAGAAAACAAATCCAGGGTAGGATAGGCATTTTCCCTGTATGTAACCCTGGCTTCATCAATTATTAACTGCTCATACAAAATGAGACAGATTGTTGTTCTGTAATGTAATTCATAAGTCATCCAGGTCAGAGTCCAAAGGAGTGAATTACATGTGGCACATATGGTTGCAATATACATGGAATCTATTGATTTCCTTTCACAAGTGTAGCCATCAATAAAGTATGAAAATATATTTCCCATGCATGCTGTAGTGAGTCAAAATGACATGTAAATATTTAATTTATATGAATATAGTATACATAGAGACACACTTGAGTGGCATGTTTTGATTTTTTTTCTTTGAGTTTTATCCATGGCTTTTCCGAATGGACAGTATATTTCAGATGTATAAATTCAAGAGATCATCATGATTTCAAACTTTTTAAAGAACGATGGGACATGCAGGTCAATATGTAAACTAACATCAAACTTCGTTTTTGACATGCAATTGTTATGGATGATAAAGGAGGTTAGGGATACTGCATGAGCAGCAAGTCTTTGCCTTGCTCCTACTTAATAGACTCAAATAGGATGGTAGACAGCGGGCCTTACAGTCGATATAGTCAAAAGTTGAGATTAACGTAAAATCATGCACATGGAAAAATTCCTATGCTGCCAATTAATGTAACTCACTTTTAGTTGCAAATTCCACAGCTGAAATTAAAAGTGCGGTTTGCCACGAAAAAGTTTTAAATAGTTTTCAACAGCTATCCTTTTATGCTGTCTATCACTTCTTTGGTATTTTTGAAAACTTGAACCCTCTGTGCAGGTGTAGTCCGGCGTTATTTTTTGAATTCTCGTGAAATGGTTTATCAAGGAGTAAACAGTATTTGTTAGCCACTAGGGGAATTTTGAGTATTCAATTATCACCTTCTGTCTAAATATAAATGGAAATAGCAACATGGGATTTGTTTTCACAGGTAAAATCACAGTCATTGCTGAACATGATAATGCCATAGCCATGAGAACCATTGCAAATCCCCTCCATCATTTGCCTAACAGTCAGTAAGAAGGCAGAGTATAAATGACAGCTTTGTTATATATAATAGTATGATTAGATATTTCATGCCAAAATTTCAATACTGGTACAGTATTATAGAAATAACGGATGACGCGCTGACCATTAACGTGTATTTATCGGCAAGGGCGAGAGGAAAACCAAAATTAATGGGCGAGGCTTGTCGAGGCCATTAATTTATCTTTCCTCTCGCCCGCGCCCATAAATAAAAGTTAATGGTCAGCGTGGAATCTGTTATTTCAACAAACCCGAAAAACCGTCAAAATTTAGGAAAATTTCCCGCACAAACAACAACGGGGCCCCAGAACCTGTCAGTGAGTAGTGCTCCCGCTGCAAAAATTTTGCAAAAATTTTGCAAATCCGGAGATTTTTTGGAAAAAAGCGTCTAAACTTGGCCCACAAATGCTCCATTTTATTTTGTGGTTGATTATGATCTTTGTGCAAATCGCAATTTTCGTTTTAGCTGTAAAGTTACTATGTTTACGATATTATTCATATTCGCGGGCATAAAAACAAATCATTACTGTGTATTTGTGGGCAGTCACGTGGTTCAGCTCGACCAATCAAAATGCGACGGGCAGGACATGGTAATATAATGTAGCAATAAATTACCCCAGTGATTGGTATGCCATTCGGCTTTGACCGGTTCACACCACGTGTCGTGAGTGTACATGATGTATTTTTGTGAATGGTCAAAATCTAATGGTATACTTTTCATTGGCAGTGGTTTATTGCTTGCTTCTAAGTGTAAGAAGTTATTAGTGTGTCGTCAAGTGTTATTTTCATTTTACTAAGTGAAGTTAGGTGGAGGAAATTTACTCTGTTGTCTTTACTTGTCAATGAGTAAATCCTTTGGGGTAAGTTTGAATGGTAGACATTGTATCACATGACATGAATTGGTTTCAAAACTAGCTGAGATTAGCCTCAGAACATGTACCATGGTCATGGTTTTTACCCCATACTATGCATATCATATCTCAGATAAGAGTGGTTTCGGCTTTAAGCGAAGGAGACAAAGTACAGATTATTTTGTTTCCGAAAAAAATGTAGATTTCAGTTGCAGAACAAGAATACATAGCTTAAAGGTGCAAACTTGACAAGAAACCAGCAATATGCCCTTTCCTTGGGTTTCTCACTGCTAGGATTATTTGTAATTTATCCATGGAATTCTTGTGAAAGATCAGTACAAACAAACGTCTTACCTTTGCATTTGGAAAATGTGACGCCTGTCATGAAACAAAAGAGAATGATGAATGATTACTGTGGAAATGTTGACCTAATATCCAGGGTCGTTCAGTTTCCATGGTTCATTTAGAAATATTCAACTTCAACTATGTTCTATAAATAGGTTTACGTATCAAGTAACAGAAGAGAGAAATTATAAATTGCATCTGAGATGTATTCCTGCCCTCAAGTCCTAGTTGATTTAATTGTAGCAACTTGAATCCTGATTTTCAGAGATTAACATTTTTCAAGCATACAGATTTTAATCATAGTACATGCTGGTTTGAGAGATCTTTTCAAATAAAATGTCATATCAATGTACACCTTCTATTTAATGTACAGTACTGGTTTTTGCTACTTCTGAAGTACAAGTATCCTCAGATGCAGATTCTTATTTCCTTTTCCTTGAAAAATAAATTCTGTGAGAAATTTTGTGTCAAAAATGTCATGACAGCATTCCGTGGTTGTTTGTTGTCTTGATGTCAATGAATTGCTAGCTCTGATTATACACCTATTACAAGCTGAACAACAGTGGTTTGATAAAGGAACTAAATGCCAAGTGATCTAGGCCAATTGCAACATAGCGTATTTCTCCAGGATGAATTGCTTTCCAAATTAACGAGCACAAATTTTATATGATATTGGGGGCAGAAAATGACCAAACAAGGGACATGAGAGCAAATTAGTCTTCTTTTCGAAGATTAGTAGAGCTTGATAGCTGTAGAGAGATTGTATTTCCACTGAAAGGCAGGGGATAAACTTGAAGATGAATAGCATGATGGCTTGCCCTTGTGGAGACATCAAATGATTGTCCTTTGTCAGAGGAGTCAAGATTACTGCATGAAGGTGAAAGATAAATAGCTGAGAATGGAAATTACTGTGTTCCCATGGTCTAGGTCTTCTGGTGCCAGTTTCTCTAATACTCCATGTGACGCCAGGAAGTTTCAAGTCAAATCATGCATGAATCTAATATTGATTAAAAACTGCCTCAACCAATTTTTTTCATAAAGGAAGACAGAAGTAATGTAAATAAAATTAGACAGTTAATGTAAACTGTTCATTTACCACTTTGTTTAGCCAAAGTAGCCTGCTGTTATTGAAAAAATAAGTCCTCCTAAATTAAACAATACTCTTTCAAATTAGTTCTGTTTTGTCTTTTGACATTCATTTGGGTGAAATTTACTTTTGGATGTGAAAAGTGCAAATATGTTGCTTTCAGTTCTGACAATGGTGACGCACAACTGACAAGGAAATTAAAAAATCACTGTAAAAAAATCAATTATTTGACATTTGACTAGAAGCATGATGATGTGATGATGGCCGATTTTATTTTAGAACAATTTCTTAAATTGTTAGTACAGTACATTTAAAAGATGCAATACTTGTATGTGTGTTTCTAATTATATGTGATGATTTTATTGAATTTCATCAAATTAATGAGATTGTCTAAAGAGTCGGTAAGTCATTGTAGTAAGTTTAATGTCATCCTTATTAAATTTCATGTGCTGTAGCAGTGCTTTAGTAATTACTGGCCTTGATTAACATGTAATTGTAACTGGAAATCAAAATCAAATTTTAGCAATTCTTTACACACTGTAGGATTACTTTAAATGTTACAAGTGCAGTGTAGTGAATATTTTTCACTGGCTGTATATTCTTCCCAAGTCCTTCATTTTGAAGCTGTCCATTATCAGTGAACTTGTCAACACAAAGAGGTTGACACGTTGACATTTGTACACTGCCAAGAGCATGGAAGTATTCTGCCCTTGTTGAAATGAAGATGGATGTCACATCTCATGCGGTGTAATCATGATACATTAAAACAGTATGACAGATCACTTTGATGTGAAGGAGCACATACCACACAGATGGAACCTTGATCCATTTCAAAATGTTGGAGTACAAGGGTATACCCAGTGAAATCAACTTACCATCATGGATGTCTCATGGCTTTAGGGGAAGGATTTAATTTGATAGGGGAGTTGAGTGAAAGCCTGCATTTGCATGAACCTGACCTTAAATCCTTGTTTGTGTTTCTCTGTGAAAGAAATGCAAAAGAGACAAATTGGAAAATGTGACACTTGAGTGCCCTTGGCAGCAAAGGTTTCAACTGCCAACACTGGATTGATTAATTCCCATGAAAGCTCTGATTGCATGGAACATACATTTGCTGAATTTACAGACTGAAATTCCTCATCCTATAGATGACTTGTACCAATAAAAGTCTCTGATTTGCATTCCGTCCTTCAACCTGCTCTGTAATTTAATTTAATGAATTATTAGAAATGTAAACCTAGGACTTAAGGGACCGTTCAGTTTTTACGGCTGGGGGGGGGGGGCCGGCAAAATCCAGGGGGGGGTCATCATAATTTTGGATCCAAGAAGGGGGGTCATCACTTTTTCACTGGTAGGAAAGGGGGGGTCACCACATTTTCAAAACATTATACCTAAAATAAAGTCCACTTTATGCCATGGCCATGATTGACCCTCTTTACCGGCGGGCCGCCTTCGGCGGCCCAATACAATAAATATACTTTATGTATTACCCATGACCCTCTTAGCGGGCAGACGCCTTTGGCGGCCCACTCCAATTAGGTTTACTTCATGCAATGGCCATGATCGACCCTCTTTACTGGCGGGCCGCCTGCGGCGGCCCACTACAATAAATTGACTTTATTGTAATGACTATTGTAATACCCCATGACCATCTTAACGGCCGGACGCCTTCAGCGGCCCTGTTCAGTAAAGTTTACTTCATGCAATGGCCATGATCGACCCTCTTTTTACCAGTGGGCCACCTTTGGTTGCCCACTAGAATAAGGTTGACTTTACGTAATGGCCCATGACCCTCTTAACCGGAGGGCTGCCTTTGGCGAACCACTCCAATGAAGTTTACTTTATACAATGTCCATGGACATAAGTTGTCTATGGAAATGAAGTTAAAAATTGCCTTACAGTCGTCCTAATTAACAGACGTTTGCATGGATGTGGCTGAGAAGTTTGTACACTGGCATCTCTGCTACACGAATAAAGTGCGCCGCGTACCGGAGTTCAAATCCAAACCGTGCGGGTAAATTTGACATATGGGTTTTGGCTATTTTTCAGTGGGGGGGGGGGGGGGGGGGGGGTCATCAAATTTTTTAGTCTGACAAGGGGGGGGGGTCATCATTTTTTCGCGAAAAATGCAGGGGGGGTCATCATTTTTTTGAACACCGGCGACAAGATTTTGCCGGCCCCCCCCCCCCCCCCCCCCCGGCCGTAAAAACTGAACGGTCCCTAAGTCAGTGGATCCATCAAAGCAGAAAATTATGTAAAATGAAATGGTAAAGATGCCACGTTCATGCTCTTGTTCTGAAAAGAATATATGAGCATGTGAACTGGTAATACCATTACTATTTAGCTGGACTATAAGTGCTTGTTGTAAAGGCAATAGCACCTTTACCTGTGACTTCTCTACGTTCATGCCTGACTACTTCAATGGGTTATAGAAAGTTATATTGCTGAAGTACATGTGCGGTAGTCCAGGAGCTAGGTCAGTCTGATGGGTATAATGCTTTGACCATGTCTATGGTGAATATCAAAAGGAAAGAACAATTTGTAGACTTGTTGTTGTGCAGATGTACAATATTCCATAGTGTTACCCTGAAAGGTCTGTGCTGTGTCGTTCCCATTCCTTTTATCTTGGTGCTCAGTCACCCCATATGCACTTGATAAAACTGAAAGGGCACACATACCGCTATATGTAAAATAATACAGCAACATTTTCATGGAAAGGAATTTCAACATAAAGCCAAGTTGAACATTTCTTAGACCTTTTACAGTGATTAGTTGTGGTTTAAGCTTTCACCGTGACTATTTCCCTTTTACTCCAGAGGGTAAAAATACTTCAAGCTCGCTGAAATTTGACTTAGCATGCAGGAGTTAAAGGGTTATTAACCCTCCATACATACATGTATATGTTGATCCAGTATCACTTTCAGTTGATGACCCCTATACCTAGCAAATCTGGGTTAAAAGGGAAGGACTTTAACATGTAGCACTTGAGTTCAAGTAAACCAACGTTACAGGTATTGGGGCCCCTGTGTAGATTTAGAATAAATTTTACCCTACTGTGATGCAAATTTCAGATCGAAATACAAAGAAGTGCAATTCTGGACATTGTTTCTAATGACAGAAGGTACCGTGTAAATGCAATGAATATTGGCTGATTGGCAGTTGTGGTGTTTGAAAATACTACCCCAGCCATTTTTTTTCAAAAAAGTAGGCTATTTCTGTCAACATTGTAATTTCAATTAAGAAATATGCTCACCATGTAAACTGTATAAAGAGCTGCACAGAGGATAATGCCAAAGCAAATAAGTGCCTCTTCTTTATCCCTTAATGTATACCTACATAAATGCCTTGTCAACATTGATTTAGACATAGCACACTCTACAGAGGTAGAGCTGGTATAATTAGTCCCCACGGACACCGTCCGGGGGGACTTATAGGTTTGGTCATGTCCGTGCGTGCGTGCGTGCGTGCGTGCGTGCGTGCGTGCGTCCGTCCGTTCACGCAGATATCTCTGAGATGCCTAGAGCGATTTCATTCAAACTTGGTACAAGGATTACTTCATATGTCATACAGATGCACGTCAATTTGTTTTGTGATACGATCCAACATGGCCGCCAGGCGGCCATTTTATTGCGATTTTTTCATGTACAGAGCCATTACTCAAACATGTTTCGACCGATTTTATTCAGAGTTGGTACAAGGACATTGACCAATGTCATAGATATGCACATCAATTTGTTTTGTGATACGATCCAATATGGCCGCCAGGCGGCCATTTTATTACGATTTTTTCATGTACAGAGCCATAACTCAGGCATGTTCCAAACGATTTTATTCAAAGTTGGTACAAGGACATTGACCAATGTCATAGATACGCACGTCAATTTGTTTTGTGGTACAATCCAATATGGCCGCCAGGCGGCCATTTTATTGCGATTTTTTCATGTACAGAGCCATAACTCAGGCATGTTCCAAACAATTTTATTCAAAGTTGGTACAAGGACATTGACCAATGTCATAGATATGCACGTCAATTTGTTTTGTGGTACAATCCAATATGGCCGCCAGGCGGCCATTTTATTACGATTTTTTCATGTACAGAGCCATTACTCAGGCATGTTTCGACCGATTTTATTCAGAGTTGGTACAAGGACATTGACCAATGTCATAGATATGCACATCAATTTGTTTTGTGATACGATCCAATATGGCCGCCAGGTGGCCATTTTATTACGATTTTTTCATGTACAGAGCCATTACTCAGGCACGTTTCAACCGATTTTATTCAAAGTTGGTACAAGCTTATTGACAAATGTCATAGCTGTGCACGGCAATTTGTTTTGTGATACGATCCAATATGGCCGCTGTGCGGCCATTTTATTACGATTTTTTCATGTACAGAGCCATAACTCAGGCATATCTCAACCGATTTTATTCAAAGTTGGTACAAGGACATTGACCTATGTCATACATATGCACGTCAATCTGTTTTGTGATACGATCCAATATGGCCGCCAGGCGGCCATTTTATTACGATTTTTTCATGTACAGAGCCATTTCTCAGGCATATCCGCATGTTTCGACCAATTTTATTCAAAGTTGGTACAAGGACATCGACCAATGTCATAGCTATGCACATCAATTTGTTTTGTGATGCGATCCAATATGGCCACTGTGCGACCATTTAGTTACGATATTTTTCATGTCCTGAACCATAACTCAGACATGTATCAAGCGAATTCATTCAAAAGTATTTTTATCACAGACCTAATGAAGAGGACTCTATCCTCTCTGAGGACCTGTAATCAAAATACCCATTAACAAGTGGGGACTGTGTCATCAACGATGACTTGTATTTGCTTATTCCCAATTTCCTCAATGTTTTAGCTTGAAAACTATTATCTCATATAGAAGGGTTTTAACCAAAAATCTTAAATTCATGATCAAAAAGGGAGAGGTGAAATGTATGGAATTGAGAACATTTTGGTGTTTATTTACGACAAGAAGGAAAAACCGTAACAAATGTAATACTGAAGTACACGCTTACAAATCGAGGAAGGCGTAAACGGCTATTGACATGTACAGAGAGTCATCTGAATGGGAGACTGTTTGCAGGATTTTGAACTCAGTTTTGTAAACCAATGCAGGGGCAGACGTAACCCCATGAAATCTTAGTCTTTTCATTCTAAATCAGAGTGTATTTGTCAAGTGTTTAAACTTTCTTTGTATAGTGGGTAATTGAACTCAACAATATCTGATGAGAAGGAAATTGGAGAAAACATTGTGATTCCATGGTGCACTTTATTTGATTTACCATGAAGGAGATATCAAGTTTTTGCCAGAAATATCACATTTGTGTTTTTTTTTTACTTCCATTACACAGACTGAATGGGACGATACAAATGATGACAAGAAAAGTAAAGGCACACACAAAAGATCGGCATCATGGGGCAGTGACCAAAGAATAAAAGAGGTGAGTTATTCCTAGGAAATGTTCAAACTTCCATAACACACAGTGAATGTGTACAGCCAACAAGGGTTCCAGATAACACTGCAGTCACATTGAGGGAAGGATATACGTTTGTTGAAGGATACAGGCTTTTTGAGGATGCAAAATTGTCATGCCGTTTCTTTGTAAGGGCAGTAGGCATGGAAATGTTGCCCGGGTTCCCAGGTCATATTACCAGGGTTCCCATTGGTATATCAATGCAATCAGATTAGGAGACAGCAGAAATGCTACTGGGGTTCCCAAAATCAGATTAGGGGACAGCAGTAATGTTACCTGGGTTCCCGCATCATTTACCTAGTATATTCCCCAGCCTTAGCAAAACCACTGCCTGTATGAATGTGTGCATGCGTTCATGTATGTATATATTGACAATGATTTTTACATGCACTGGACAGTAGAAATGGCTCTGCAGATACAGAGATTCAGTATATAGTACCGTAATACATTGAGAGCTATATGTTCTGTATAGCAATCGATAACATCTATGCACTAGGGTACTCCAAATCAGATGACTGATACTCACTTGTAAAAGGAAAATTACCTTACGTCAAAGAGAACTTGTATTTTGATCATAATTCTTATGACTTGCTTTTGGGAAAACCTTTGCACACCATGCAGATGCACATTAGGTGACACAACTAATGGTGTGCCTCTAGCTATGTTTCCACACAGGTGAAAAATGAATATATGGAATGACTCCTCAACTGCCAGATGCATCTCCCCATTCCCTCTGCCCAGACCTCCCCAGATAACCACATTGGTCTTTTGAAAGTAATCATAATATTCAAAGGTTTGATTCACAAGTGGTGTAGCAAGTGATGGTTTAAATGAAGCTATCACGCAGATAGGCTCTGCATACGAATGAAAAGAGATGCATCTCAAAATGTTAACAGCAATGCAAAACAGTGGAAAAGTAACACTTGAGGCACACCTAGCTGAGGAGAAAGATGATCACGCAGACACATGTTATGAGGATATAAATGTAACTGCATGTCTAATAAATTAATAACAGGCAGTGATGTGTACCCACAGCCCTGAAAGCACACATCATCTTTAAGGTGGACAAATATGCCCTCGTGGGAGCTAAATTTGCGATGTACTAAATAAACTAACACTTATTTATGAAGATTATTTATTAGATGGCATATGTATTTAATACAGTGCAGCATCAATCATTGCTCCAGGATCAAAACATGATGACCCCTTTTGTGCAGTTTGCAGTTTTTATGGATGTAATTTTCTCTGGGTTTCAATCTATCATGAACCAGTCAAATTTTGTCGTGAAAAGGTGATAAGGGTAGATATGAGGTAGACTCATAAAGTGTTCTGCTGGCGGCAGGGGAGGCCGTTTTTTTTGGGGGGGGGAGGGGGGGGGAGGAAGGAGGGAGTTATGTGGCTAGTATTCCACAGCTGGTGTTATTTTCTAAAAGTTGTTTCCCCAATTTAGATATTTATTTTGGGAGTTGTTTCCATGATATATATATACCGGTATACGTTCTCTTTGAAACCTTAACAAGGTATGACAGTTAATTCTTCAAAAAAGCCTACCAACAAACAAACATGTCATTTGGAAAACTTTCCTTTGCCAATTTGATGTACATTTTCCATACCAACTTCCCCTTTAAGAAGATGAATTGGAACAGACCATGTTGTGGCATTGAAGGGGTGGAGATTGGCTCAGTGACTGGTACTGTGAAGGGTTCAAGCAGGGAGGAAACGGCTTGATTTATTTTGCTTTGAAAACCACCCATATATCATGACATGAATACCCCATTGATAGATTTCTTCCGGAGTGTCACTGTCAGCATTTTAAGCCGACTATGCAGTTGAATGTGCTATCCAATTAGTTGTAATGATAGTGCAGTTACATATTCCCAGCTCTGGATTAGCACAAGACATTGGCTGGCCGTAACTTGTGAATAATGCTATGAAGCAATAATGACAGTAATTTATAGTGCCTGCATTGAACTTTTTGGCGCCCAGTTTATCATTTGTCTCTTGAACTTTTACTCTTTAACAAATCTTGCATGTCATTACACGGTTGATGATGAACTTAAATTTATGACATCTGTTTTCTCAATTGTGGGAAGATCTAGCCATTCACAGAGCAACTTGAATGCTACACAGCAGGGTCCTGCTAGAAATTTGCATCTCATGTCAATTATGTGAATGCAAGTTCAGCGAAGTTGTCACTGAAAATTACAGTACCTATATCTTGTAGTATTCTACATTTACCAGTCAAAGTTCATCACAGAAAAATTAAGGTAGAATGCGCCTCGGGGACAGATAGTCAGACTCAAATTGTGTTGGTTTACCACTTGTGGGTGCTTGTTTTTATTATTTATTTAGTAGAATTTTTACTGGCTTATTAGTTGTGAAATTTTTCCACATGGAGATAACACAGGGGTGGCAGCCATTTTGAATTTCAAATATTGGTAAATATTGGGTAATTTTTTCTCTGGTACCAAAATTTGGATGGTGACCCCAATCTTTATTCTTGATTTTGAAGAGGAATGGTTGCAAGTTTGCTTGTGGAAAATTTTAGCAAAAGTTTAAGTCTTTTATTTTTCGAGGTGCGAACTACCTTAAAACCAATATTGTTTGTGTCAGCGTTGTAAATTATACTCTCCCTGGGATAATGGGATTGCACTGTGTAACTCTGTTCATTTAATAAGTCAGAGACAGCATGCCCTCCATCTATCAACCATTTGTTTGTTGATAAACATTGACTTTTGTTCCATTTATAAGTTCTGTTACTTTCCTCCAGTAAGGCTACTGATACTCAAAGTTTAAAATACACTATGTCCCGAAAAGAAGAGTAACAGGAAGATTTTTTTTTTGCATATTCTTCATTATACAGAAACTAAAACACAACATAAGGAAACAAGGTAGTCGACAGAATACCACAAATAACAACCGTCAGTCGCCTGTACATGGTAACCACGCAGCCGTGCAGCAACAGTCGTCGTCAACCGTGTCGCAAGCGATGCCAATTCCATCACCTAGCATTCCAAAGGTTCCTAGAGCGAGAGGAAGCGTAGAAGGGCTTAATCAAGAGATAGAAAAATTGGTACTAACAGGTTTCTCAGGGATAAATGGTGAAGAAGTGGATCGAGTAAGTGCCCTTTTCTCGTTCAGTGTGTCAAATCCATCTTTGTGTTGGAGCATGAAAAAAAGCAGTTCAAATTCATGTGTTCAGTGTCAGCTATATCTCAGTCGTTTATCTCAATCAACTCACATGAACTGTCTTTGAAACTGCACACTACTCACTGCATGTGACTTTGAGCTTTTATTACTCCCGATAGTCACCCTTTGTTTGATCCCACCATGCGTGACTTTAGTTGCTGTATATCTTAATGTTCTGTTTTTTAAAATATTTTCACGCTGCTTCCCTCATTCAAAACTCTGCAAAAAAACCATGAGCCAAAGATTAGCATATTTCACGTTTGATCATAATTTGCAGTCAAGATGCTGATTTATTAAATTCTTGTGTTTATGTTCTCTGTAAATTACCCTTTACAGAAATGCTCTAGTGTAGGGATGTAATCTTGCAAAGAGTTAGGGAGACCCATAGGGGTCCCTTAACATAGCAATATTTCTAAATGCACTAACGTCTTTACACCAAGATACCTGAGAAGTGACAAACATGCCATAGTAGGATTAGTGTATTCTTTAAATCTTATAACACGGCCACCAGGAATATTGATCCTGTTTTCAATTTCCTGTGAGAAAAGATGCGAGATAATTACTGTATTAGGATGGAGACGGTGCCAGTAGGCGTTGTTAAAACCTGCCAAGTCCCTGCATGTTTCATCAAGTTAGCAGCTACATTTAGCTTGGATCTATGTTACATTGTTCATCATTCACAGATTTAAAAATATTCCACATGCTCCACACCATACTCCTTGTTGCCATTTCGGGTTCTTGAAATAAAATTGCAATTCATATGTTTGTGTGTCTGCTTACACTTTCCAACAGAAGCCCGGTAATATGGAGATTACGTTGTATTTTTCACAGAAGATGGTGCCAATACGAGGTTAAGAGCATTAAATTTACTCTGCGCGAGGGAAGAAATTCAGGAAAAACTCATGCCTTTTTTCATCCAGAGTCTGTGAATCAAAGCAAAACGTCAGCATGTGTAACTCTCATTAAATTGAACTCCAGAATTTTGATGACAATTTGATTTACCGTCCAATTGCGAATCCTTCAAAGTGCCTTTTATGCACTGATGATGAGATCAAGGGGTTTCTCGTTTTGCTGGTATTAATGAAGAATATCAAGTCGTATTTAACTCTAAATAGCATGGCATGATTTTGACAAGAGTGCAAGGACAAGCGGGCACCCTGTTGCCATTTTATTGCCTGGTAAATATGTTACAAGGGCAATCCAAAAATGAAGATTCCCTCCCCACTGAAATGTTTCCCCATCTACAGTAATCGAAGGAATTTTTTTGATTTGATGTAAGGTGAAATACACCTTCCAGATTAGTGTTTGTCTGTAACAGTATCAATTGGTAAGACATGTATATGCATGTGTTTGATAACTTGATGATTCAGCAACTTCCCCTTCTCGGTTTTGACCCTACAGAATTTGATTCCTTTCACACCCACTTCCCTGTAAATAGGTTGACTTAGTCTGTCAAAGACAGTAGGGCATGAACCAACAGTGAGTGGTGAAAGCATGGAAGTGTTGGTATAATGTCAGAGTTAGTTTTAATAAACACCCACATTTTACTGTATAGAGGTGTAACTGTTCCATTGGAAACCATGAGATTGGGCCAAACATTGTGATAAAAAGGTTTAAAGTGTCAGTATTTCAGAGATTTTAAAACTGAAACTATTGATGTTTCAGAGGTTTTTATAACTTAACCCTTAAAGTGCCGCGTCGGTTTATAAACCAACACGGCATTCTCGCTCTCAGCGCCACGTCGGTATATAAACCGACAGTGGTTGCGTTCTATGCTTATGCCTAACTTAGCTATGCATTGCCGAACTCAGCCAGAAGGAGGGTATTCCTGACCCTTTGAACCCAGTTTAGTACCATATAAGGACTAAAATAATGACATCATGCAGCCTAACAATCGAAAATTCCAGTAATTTATGCGAACTTTCTTCAAAAGAGGTCAGCGGTTTTCATGAATATTTAATCAGGTCTGCAGTTGCACCCGTACGCGGATACGGCCACAGTGCATTGAACGAAACACGTACGTACGTTTTGAAAGCTTTACCATGTCGTAGACACGGAAGACAACTATATTTTGCCAAGCTACTGCCCTCTGGGTGATAGAAATGATAGATTTTACAGTTTTTTTGAGAATATTTTACGGAAAAATGACGCGATTTGGTGACCAAATCGATCGCGATAGAGAACTTCGAACGTATCGGCGGCCAAGATGGCGGCACTGTGTGATGCCTAACTCTCGACATGGAACCCGAGGTTAAGGTTTTCGAAGTCCAAAACATGCAAGATTGAGAAATTTGTAAGGATTTGGTTAAATTGAAGTGTATTTTGTGAATTTTCAAGCGTTTGACTGCCAAAAAGCCTCTTTAAACTGTTGATATTTGACCTCCGGCCGTCCTGAAGCAAGACGGCCATGACAGTCGACCCGGTTTGTAAATGAAATGTAGTTGTTCCGAACTGTTGACATTGCGAGACATTTCCTACGTGTTACGCAATTTTTTAACTAAAATAAACCTTAGGACATGAAACTTTTTCTCGATATCTAGTGGTTTCTTTCCATTTCGTGGCGGATTTTGTGGCATGCTTGTCAAAAAACGTGATCAAACTTGGCGAACGGATTGACTAGTATGTATGGTAGTACGAGTCCGTGACTCGATAAGCCACAGATAGTAACACACGCGTACGTGAATTAAACTAATGTAAGTTGGGTCAAACACCAAAATTAATCGATAAAAAGGTTAGTGAAATGTTTTTTGTCTTCAACTCTTCATTATAATTATGCCGGCGGTTCAAACTCCAAGAGTCAGTTGAATATGCCCTATAGTTGTGTGCATGTGTTGCACAATAGTTACCCCTCCATGTACAATATGGAACCTTGTTGTCTCTGTGTATGCAAATTAATTGTTTGTGTTTACAGGCAAACAAGACTATAATTGATTTCTTCTAACTTTGAAGACAGATTTTAAATAACAAGAAATCGTATGATAGATAGTAAACTGATGACAAAGTGGATATGTACACTGAATTTTTCTCTGGAAAATCATTTCCACTAGAAGAAATAAAAATATATAAACAAGCAAACAAATACAATTAAACAAACAAACAAATACAATAGACAAGTAAACGACAATGCTTGGGCAATGCAATCATGCCGATGCTCCATATACAGTAGTTGTCAATCTACATTTAGTGTACTGCATGTAAAATATTATTTGTATTTTTGTAGAGATGCATTTGCACAGGAAGCATTTGTATTATTTTGAAAGACACTAATTGTGTGTTTGTTTTTGTTTATTATTTACGTATGATGATACATGATGCTGAAATCGTGTACCTGAATTCGTGTCTTTCCATAACATGAAAATTTTATTTAAGTTTGAAGGCCGATGATGATTTTTTACATTTTTAGAAACTTTTTATCATTTTCAGTGAATTTTGAACAAAAAACGAGCATTTTAGCCCAATTTTACACCTTCAGTGTGTAAATTGAAACTTTTCATTGTCATAGAGAGCTTCTTCATATCCTGAGCTTTGGAAATAATAATGGGTTGTTAGGGTTTCTCGTCACAGAAAATGAACTGCACCGGTCTGAAAAAAGCATAACATGTTGAGAAGTTGGGTTCAAAAAGTCCTTGGCCTGGCATTGCATTGCATAGAAAGTCTATGGCACTTTAAGGGTTAATCCTTTCACCACAATTTCCCTGTATAGAGATCCCCAACTATGCCTTAGGAAACATGTGATCTGGCCAAACCATGTTGGTGAAAGAGCTGAACTGTCGGTGTTTCAGAGTTGTTAATAACTTAAACATTTCATAGTGACATGTCAACAGTTTCTATTAGATTCACTGGCAGGATTCATTTTACTGCAAGCTTAATGCATGTGGCTGTCGTGCTAGATTCCATCTCCAATTACCACCGACTGAAATGTAAATTTGGACTTTTCATACACCTTGTTATGCATTTCCAAAGCCTATTTTCCCTATTCTTTGAGAAAACAGCGGCTTCTTTAAAGGATAGACGGCCATTTTGTAAAGGAGTGATCTCAACTGTATTCAGGTTACTCAGTTCACTGACTTTGCTGATAATTTATAGTGAAATATTTTAAACATACTCTTGTTGTATTGTAGAAAATTTGCTTAAAAATCACATATCACCCTGATTGACTTCTTGCAAAAGTATTGATAATTTAGAATTTGTTGGTTCACTTCATAATAATGTCAACTTTACCAAGACATGTCTTTATTTGAGAAGAGATTCTTTTCTTTAATAGCGTGTCTGTTGGCTATTTTTCTGTCACTGTCTTGTCCATGCAGAGGTGGTTGTTGGTTTCAAGGGTCATCTCCCAGCCATCCTATGCAACCTTGACTAGTGAGAGAGACACCAAAGTCTCTGTGTGTGGTGAAGCTTATCAATTTTTGATGACCCTTTTACAAATAGCTCAGTTTCCCACTACCCATGTAATGCACCCAACCGTCCTGTCGGCAGACTCTTAAAGTGTGTCAACAGCGGTACTTTTTATTGAGATAACAAAATTTTAGAGTGTTTGCGGTAGGATTCTGAGGGATCTGTGTAAGTAACATGGCTAGTATTTAATTTTAAATGATGTCACAAATCTGTTGTCACAAATCACTAACACCATGGGAGAGGGGGACATTTCAGTGTTATCAGTGATCCTGTGAACTGTTGAAGTTTTCTCATCCCCCACAGTGGTCAATGGCAGCAGTGTTCCTGCACATCTGTGCTTGGAACAAGTGTACATTACCCTGTTCATCCCCGATTCTGTGTAAACATGTCCACACTCACCATTGATAACAGTGGACTTGGGTCAAACCATGGTGGTGAAGGGGTTAATTAGAATTGCAATATTTCAATCTTCAAACTTCGATATATCGATCAGAGAACTAGCAGATGATAGTAACATACTGTATACATGGTCGTTTTTGAAACGGCTGTTTTGACGTCCATTTCTAAGAGAAAAAAAATTGTTTTCAAAGAAATAAAATGCATGAAATGTAAACATGAATACAAATAACTTTGTTCTGTTGTTGTGCCATATTTGCAGACTCAGGAACCAACCCCTGATGGTCACAGGGCGCCAATACCTGGAATGGTCCGAACAAGCACAAGCAGTACACGTAGTGTAGACACACAGACACCGGCGGGGACGGATGGGTTGGAAGATGATGATAATAATAGTGATAGTAGTAAATCAGGTAGTCGAAGCCAGTCCATCTCACCTCAGTTCCCTGTTAGTCTGGATGGATCACAACCTGGCAGCAGATGTAGTTCAACTGGAAATGAAAGGCTTGAAAAACAAGGTCAGTTTTATATTTGCTCTGTCCTGACCTCCACATTTCCTCACTCCTTACATTTTGTACTTGAAAACCTGATAGATAGTTTGCCTTTGAAAAAAAACAGAATGCTTGTATCAATTTTGAGATGCTAATTGTACGGGAGGTGTGTTCTCATTGTTTCAGAAAGGTGTGTTCATTGCAAGGTGATACAAAGTTCTCAACAGTAGACATACATGCTATACAAGTGATATAAACTCATGAACTTCACTGGGCTATCAAAGGTCACATGTTGATCACATGATGGGAGCCAGCAACATTTCAGTGGTTTATATTGCATCTTCTGATGTCCATGACACAGGAACTCGTATAGTCATGTCTCAGACACCAGCTGCTGAAATTCATTGGGTCTATGTGGGTCACATGACATCCACATGACCATTTTCCAATGAAATTCAGCAGTTGATCATGGTAGTGGAGCACCGTAAAATCCAATGTGACTTTCACTCTTTCAAATTTCCAAGAACTGTAATTTCTTTACTTTGATAAACTTTTGCATGGTAAGCAATACCAATTAGCATCTCTGAATTGACAATGTCAAAACAAGCATTACTAGCGATGAACAGTTTTCCAAATGAGTATATCAGAGTGAGGAATATGTAGGTTAGAGAGTAAGTATAAACTGGAAACAAAAAAACATCAAAATTATATCATCAAATTTGGATGATCTCAACTCTCACACCATGGGTGCATGAATGATTTTTTTACCGGTTCTTTTGATTTGACACTATTTATACATTTCTTTTTAGTAACTTGCCATCACGGACATGGATCAGTTTCACTCTTGGAATTAATTACATCACATGAACAAAAAGACATGACCATTCAATGTTGTTCATTAGATAAATCTGGGTATTCCATGGTGTGTCTTGTGTCTGTTTTTGGAATACAAGGTTTCATCTTTTTCAGAATGGCCATGTCTTTGCTGCCAGTATATTTTCGTTTCTTTCTCCACGTCTGTCTGTCTGTCTGTCTGTCTGTCTGTCTGTCTGTCTGTCTGTCTGTCTGTCTGTCTGTCTATCTGTCTGTCTGTTGACCTGTTTGGTTTGTTTTTTGGCGTTGATTTGCCGGTTTTTGCAGTCATCTTGCTCATCATCACTAGCATTTATCCACAACTTGCATGCTGTTTTCACTAAGCTTATCAATCTAACTAAATCTTTTGCACTGCAAAACATACTAATACGATGAATCATTCATGTTTGACTGTTTTGTTTTCACAATTTTAAAGGGAAATTGAATGTATGGTTTTTATAACGTGTTTTAAGCATTCAGTTTATAAAAGACAATGATTTGATTTTGAATCATGTTTGCATTTTTTAAAGTATTTTTAGTTTAAACTAAACCATAAGAGTAATGTTTGGACTGTGTTATATAGAAAGGAAATGTTTATTTTCACTGATGTGAAGTCATGTTGCCATTGGAAAAAAAGTTTATGGGGTATCTGTGCTAGTCTTTTGAGAGTTTCACTTCTTGCTATTAGGAAAATCATTTGGAGGAATGCTTTGAAATAGGTCTTTATTTGAGGGCAGTGTGATTACAACTCAAATTTAATTTTGATTTCTATATGAAAGGGCCAATAGCTATAAATTTTGATTATATTTTCGTTAATCTTGTTCAAACAAACTTTTTAAATATTTTACCTAAAATATGTTGGAATGCAATTTATTAGCCTTCAAAAGACAACTTATTGCGTATAATATGAAATGACAAATGAATTTTGCTCCACTCTAAAATTTAGTTGTCATCAATAAAATCAGATGTTACACACATACAGGCTCTGTGGACAAGTTTAACAATTGTTATTTCAACTTCAGTTGGAGAATCTCACAAGAAACTTGTACAAACACAACCAAAAAATTCCCTGGAAAGTTCCAGCTAATAGAGCTTAAACAAACAATTGAACTTGACTCTTACTTGACATGTCAAATGAAGAAACTGTCATTCTCAGTAGAGGGTATTATGTTACATTTATCGTGAACAGGCAAGGAGTATTAACAGCTAGGAAGATTGCTACAGGGTTGGTTTGATCAAATGGCCATGACCTCACATGCTGTAATTATAGATTGTTTATGTTAAAGGCAAGAATAAATCTTTGCATGGTTTTAGTTCATTGCATGTTTTCTGAGTGTGACAATCAAAGGTTTTCGTTTCTGCGTGTGGAAGTCCCCTGGAGGAATGTGTTGACACTGACAATGACCTTGACTCCGTTGCAGGTGACACATCACCAGAAAATCCCATTCTATCAAAGTACGCATCCTCTCCCAACCACAACAAATCTTATCTCTTAACGAGGGAGCCGCCTGATGGCTGTGAGAAAGTCAAAATTGACGACGAATCAAGGTAAGTTTCACAGAGAAATATCAATATGATGGTGGTATCGAATTAAATTTGGATGAAAATTGTTTCATGTTCAAGACTAGCAATAAACCTTCTTTTTAAAAGAAATGCCGTGAACATTGTAAGGGAACACTTGCACATTGTTTTTTTTATTAATTATGATTTGTTATGGAAAATTAGACTTGGTTTTGTGTAAAAGGTTTCAAAATGTGGTGGATGTGGCTTTGCTACAGAATACTAAAATGTTTTTAGATGCAAGTGTGAGCGAGTGTGAACTGTGCAAGGACATGTTCCATGTGTGCAGTAAATTTCCAACCTGTCATCTCTGTACTGTTGAGAGTTCCCTGTTGTTTTTAAGGTAGACTGAGCAATGCAATGGAGTTGCACTGGCAAAGAATAGCAAAATCAGTTTTCTCTGAGTACAAACAGCTAAAATACCAAAACTTTGCCACCTCAACATGGGAATAACTGTTATTACATCTTACCAAAATGTTTCTGCAGAGCGTTCCAGAGTGTCTCAAACACACTCCTATTGGTTATTGAAACAGTAAGATGATACTTGTCGGTATTTGATGAGTTGTCATAATACTACTTCTATGAAAACTTGGTATTTAATACAAAGGTCTGTCAGACTAGAAAGAAAATTTAACATCTTATTACATGTTTGGGCCTAATAATGGAATGTTGACAGAATTTCTCAAAAGTTGTTGAGGCAATCAAAAGGCATTAAGAATACACTAACTATGCCATGGGTGATGGTCAGACCATTGAAGTGTCTATGGTTAGACTCTGCATTTTGCAAACCATGGTATGATCCTAGTTGTTTTCAATGGTTTGGCTTAAACTATACGTGTTGGCAGGATAGAATGGAAAGGTTGAACACTTGGTGAAAACCAAGAATACCATGATCATGCACAACTCTACATCTAAATTATTGTTGCATGCTGATAACAGGAAATATCCTACTGCAGTACTTCTTAACGGAACACAGCACATATTGACTGGCCATGAGGGAAACGGCATACCTCTGTACGCGGAGGGACTGTGACTCACAGGCCCGAGAGGTTAAAGACGTATGCTGTCGCCCGCATGGCCAGTCAATATGTGTTTTATAACACACCTCATCCGTAGCCATGCATAAGAACGTACTATACACAAAACTTGTCTCATGAGTGATGTAATATGTCGAAGTGGTTCGGCAAAAAATGTTTTTCCTGACAGGGTCGCAATACTTCTGCAAAACGTTCAATGCACCTTTGATTATCGTTTTCGTTCGTTTCAAGTCCTTGTTGGAAACCAGAGCATTCAGTTCTTCTTCAGAAAGTAGGATAAACCGAGAAATTTCTCGACTATCGTTTCGCTCGGCCACAGACGACATCTTTGTTTACATTCCAGTTCGCGCATGCGCCAATGTTTTTTTTGACGTCAGCGGGCATCATTTTTCGGAACTGATGCCTGGCAGGCAACAGTTCCAACAAATGATGCCTGATGACGTCATTTACGTGGATCAGCACAAGAAGAATGCATACCACGTGACTATCAATTGGCGAATTTGAACACAGACTGCGGATGAGGTGTGTTATAACAGAAATTGCTGTGCAATAATAAGATTACCGTGTAAATTGCTAAGTCAAGGGTTTACAAGTTTCCTTGGCTCATGAAAAATCATGATAATTGGCCCTACAGATATGTTTGATTTTAGCTATGTACATTTTGTTCAATTATTTGCAATTAGAATGTTATAGAAATGGTGATGAAAGAGACTGGCTTTTCCTATCGTCATGGAAACAGGCAATCATAGGCCATATAATGAAGTACTGTGTAATTCTTGTATTGGTCAAAAGCACTAATGATGCAGCAACATACTTCCAAATCAAGTAATTGCATTAATTGTATCTTTTGAAAACATCAAAATAATGGTATTTGTTGCATAAGGTTTGTTTCTACATTTGTGGTTTGTATACACAGAGTTAAAATCACAGTTGGGTCTTGCTTCTTTCACAGCTTCAAAAGTTTGCTGATTTGAAGGTGTACAGTACAGAGATGTGTCTGTATAATTCTGTGGTTATGTCTTGTTTTGATGCGTCGCAAGCTGAAAGAAATTTGAGGGATTAATTGGTTTGGCACATTGTCAAATGATCAGTAAATATTTTTCTTGAACCGCCCAGCAATGTGTCAGTACACTAGCATAATTTGTAGCATGGTTAATCACAAAGGTTAAACCGGGGACTTCTCAGATAGAATTACTGTTTAGTCTGAAACGGGTTCTTGAACCCTCAAATATTAAGGTGAAACTTTTTTAATTCATTGGAAAACATAACTGTGTAGTTTGAACTCTCAAATAAAATTGAAATATGAAAATATTTGGTATCTGATGAAACTGCTGCTGCGTCACATAGTCTCAAGGCTCTGGATGAATATTGTGGCAAATTTTGCTATGTGCATGCTATTTTTGAGATAATTCTTATGACATTATAAGCAGGAATGTCTATTTGTAATGTACAGATTATCATTTATGTGATCCTCCTGACGATGTAAAAATTAGTATCTGTCTATATGAAGTGAAATCATAAATTTGAAATAAAAGGTTTAATATAAGTTCTAAAATTTTACGTTGTTGACTTTGTTCATGATATATGGTACTGTCCTGTAATTCCAGAATCTCATCTATAAATCCTGCCACACTGCTGAGATCAAAGGGATCATGCTTTAAGTACAGTGGTTGATGGTTCATTCTCCAAACAGAGATATTTTTATGAGATTTTAATCCTTTGTCTCCCATGAGATAACATTGCCAAACTGAACTGTGTTGAAAGCATGCATAGCGTTTGATGAACGTTCAGATCACAACATCTTGCACAGGCTGTCTTTGCTTTGACATGTCATCCCTCAAGAGTCTGACTTCATTAGGTATTTTGAGTTTGAATTTCTCTATTTTTTGAGAGTAATGCCATGCAGCAGAAACTTTCAACAAAATAGAACTAGGTAAAAAAAATGAAGCTCAATAGTCTTCTGTATTTATTAAAATCAATATTTGTTTTCCTTTTTTCAGACCTTGCATTGTTCCAGACAACTTAAGTGTGTATGGTCCAGACAAGAGAGTTACATTTATCCTGAAGCCTAGCACTGGTTCAGCATTCTGTCCACTTCTACCTAGCTATCGAGATTTAGCTGTCAAATCACCCGCACAACAGAATAACAATTCAGCTGGCATCGAAGGCCAGTAGCATGGCGCAGACATGTAGAGTTGTTTTTTTGTTGTTTTTGATAGAATACAACATAAGCTGGTTGTCATGGTTTCTATCTCGTACTCATAGATCTGTCGTTGTTGTGGTCCTGGTGACTGATTAACACCACGTTTTTATCAAAAATTCTCAAATCCTATGAACTATTAAATGTCATCATATTTATACAATATGTAGTATTGAGATGCACCGACATAATAATAATACAGCACAGTAGAACATCCCTGCCCACTCCCATTTCCTAGAGATAGGTTTTACCCATTTTCCAGAGTCAAACGGGAGAATGTTCCAAAATATCCAGAAAAGGAGGTGATGCTGGTGAAATGTCAATCTTTCCTTGTGCTATGTTTTCACTATTCCATGTTATGCCAGATGAAATAATTTGTACTGGCCTATACAAATAATATGAAAACATAAAAAGAAAAAAAAATCTATAGTTCAGATTTGTAGAGTGCGAAATAGAAATTGTGGGTCAAGCATTTAGGAAATCTTTCTTTACAAAGTCTTTTCATTGAGAGACTTTTTGAAGGTTTCTGCAAAATGCTGACTTGCCGGGAATAACATGAAAATTTTCAATGTTTATATAGCATATGATGATTTCACATGGCATTCATTGTTGTCACTGAGTACCTGTATGGTTGAAGTGTGACGATGACAGTTTCCAGGTACACGAAGTCATATCGTATGTCCACAAAATCTGGTGGTCAGAACCAAGATATTGAAAGACACTGGGATATTTTAGCAGGTTTTGATTTGACCCCTGTTAGATTTTGAGATTCTGCGGCATTGAGATATTTGCAAGACCTAAAGGGGAAAAAGCCCGCTGCAATTTGTATATTCGTGAGGTCTATCTATCACACTTTTTGTCTGCTAACACGTTCTACTTGGTTGAAGCAAAACTTCAAATCAAATCAGCTTTGGTACCAACCATGCATGATAGAAGGCCAATTTTATAAGACCAGTTTTGCTGTGTGATCACTGAACTGACATGGATATCGTTTTAATGTGTATCTGAGAAACCAAATCACGTACTTCAATCATAAGAACATTTTTTGTCTGTATAGATGCCTCATAAAGCTTGTAAATGATTGTCTTTCATTCTAGTAGCAAAAATTACATATTTTTATTTGTATGATTGACAGACTAAAAAAAGTACTGTACATTTTTTGTGTTTCTGAGACTGTTTGATAGACTTCCTCATGTCTCCTATGCTGTTCTTGTGTTTTTCACCCCGTCTTTTTTTTTTAACAACAAAAATTGTTTTAGTGTCGATACAGTGAATGTATCATCTGTACAGAAGTGTCTAATATTCTTTGTATTCATAAACAAAGGTTTAGGAAGGAAGGCGTTTTGTTATGTTGCCAAGAGTGCTTGGTGGAGGAGTGTATGCGCGTGTGCTTGTTACTGCATGTATGCATGTGTGTGTGTGTGTACTTGCAAGAGGATACAGTCAGTCAAGTGGTCATTCCCTACCACACATTTGAGTCTTCACAGTAAACTGAGAGAAAAGACAGAACAGGACGGCACAAACCACCAGTGAAAGGCATTAACAGTTCTGATTGCCAACCCTGATGAGCCAGAGCTTCAAATCAAATAGGCTCTGGAATATGTGAATGTAATACGTATAACACAGATGGACATGTTGTACGTATTGTCATTGGACTGCGTGAACAGAATAGTCTGGCTGTGGAAAAGGATTAGATTCAGTTCATTCCATCAAAATAGCAAAATGGAACAAGAATTACATCTATGATGCCAATTTTTTTTTCTTTTGGTCATTTTATATAGATATTATTTTATTAAACCATTGCTAGTCCTATTCTGTCATGTTGAATATTAAAGTGTGGAAAGGTTGCGGCGTATTTTTGCTATTTTTGTGTTCCGCGACTGGGCTATAGCAGGTTATAAGCTGCTAAGAATGCAGTGCTAACCTGTTTGTGTGTGTGCATGTGAGAAGAGACATACTGTCCAAGATGTACAAAAAGGGCTGAAATACCTGGTGCAACATAGAAAGAGGCACAGTGTGTGATATTTAGTTTTTTTCTCTTTTTGTTTTGTTTTGTTTTGTCTTTTGTATTTTGATGGAGTATGTTATACCTTCAGTGTCGAGCAAAATGTTTATTGATCTGCCTAGGTGCTGCAGCATTATGATAGGCTGCGTCTGATTGGGCTGTTGTTCACATCACATGATAGTATCACGCAATGAGAAGGTTGCTTTCAAAAGCTGCCATATGTAAACATAAAAAAGAAGTACTTACTGAGGAGAAAAAGAAGACGACAATGCAAACAGTTAAAAACTTTGAGAGTATGAGAGAGATGGCTACTCCAGCAAAGTCCTGTATAAAATGTAACATTTGTCATAACACTGTGCATAATAAGTTGCCAGATTCTATATATATGTGTGACTTGTTGTTTTTTTTTAAGTTGTGGCCTGTTTGCATTCCTTATCTGTCGCTTGTTTTGGTACAGTTTAACACTGAAATTGATTCAACCCCAACAAATCACAGCATGTACACCCAGCAATAAAACTAGACAGCATCCAAATGATTGTCATTCTGAGTATAAAAGAAAAACATTTCAGATATCTGCTGAGCAGTTTAAAAAACTTTTTGCAGTATTGAGCTCCAATTAATAGACATTTACTACGTATGGGATAAATGATACAGTAAAGCACGGAGCTTTTGAGTACATATAACAAATTTATAGTATTCAGATATTGTTGTTCCCAAACAAATAAGTATTGAGATCTAATTTACAGATTTGTAAGAAAACAACAAAAGTGATCAAAATTTTATGTTAGACGATAAAAAATGCTGTTAAAATGATGCTACCTGCAGCAGTATAGCACGTAAGAGACTTGAAAATCCAATACTGCAATTTTCCTGTTTAAGCATTGAAGTTTTCCACTGTTCTTTACTGTTTATTGTACTTGTGATACCCGAAGTGGCACTAGAAAAAGAAATAGTGCCGACATTACTTATTGTTAATAAGTTTATTGTTGCAAGAGAGAGGGAAAAAAAATCTTTAAATGAGGAAAAAAATATTCCCCCATATTTACTGTTGATTGTAGTATTCTTGTGTATATGTGTAAGGAGAAAACACTAAAACTGCACATAGAATATAATGATTATAATAAATCCCCCTCCCTCTACACATTTCCAAGTCAGCAAATTAGAGATTACCTATTCTCTACCCAAATTTACACCATAGAAAGTAATGAACTCCCCAAATTTAATACTATTCAAAAAATTGTCTAAGGTACCTGCTGTTTATTTGAAATCAAATTTAGAATTGCCATTTCTGCATGAGACTTTAAAGTCCTAACTTGTGTTTTTTGAGAGTATTAAGAGAAAATTAATTTGCTGCTGTCATGTAATAATTGTTTTTTTGATTCAGATAAACAAAATTCCAGTGGCTGAAATTTGTTCTTTTACAAGTGTTGACTGAAATTCCTGGAGTACCAATGATTTGTATCGATACCTGCATTGTAAAAGCACGCTATCTACTTTCAGGGTGTTCAAATATCTTATGTCTAACTTTCCATGATTTGATGTTTAGATACTTTGAAAAATTCAACAATTCTGAGCTGTACAGGAGTTTTGCCCCCCTGCGTCCATCCAGATGATAGGTACAAGATAGAAGTTCTGCTCTGTTGGAAATGTTGTACATAAACTCTGACAGTTCAGCAAGCTGCATCTATAGTAGTGTTGTTTATTTGTAACGAGGCTTGCACTGTCGCTA
This sequence comes from Ptychodera flava, assembly GCF_041260155.1. Classification (NCBI taxonomy): domain Eukaryota; kingdom Metazoa; phylum Hemichordata; class Enteropneusta; family Ptychoderidae; genus Ptychodera; species Ptychodera flava. Next base: position 11,050,173 of record NC_091936.1, read on the forward strand.
GGAGACATCTCGGTTGTTTTGCTGACAGCTTTGCAGAAGAGTATTCTATTGTATCACAATGAGAGATGGTCAGTTATCGTAAATCAAGTGTGGTTTTAGTTGTGAACTGAATGAACAAATAATATTGGAAAGGCTTAGGATGTACCAAATCTCATTCTTGTGTTGTGAAACGACCGAGCACAAATACAGACACTGGTGTAAATCTACACTTCACTAGTTCTGTATTGTGTAATAAAAATGTAAAAGAACACTGTTGTGCTCTCTGCAACTGTCAAAACAGCCTGCTTGCCAGGGACTCCAAGTCCATCAAACTGTTCACTGAAGGTCCTCACCCTGCAGTGATCTCTCAATTTTTTTCTTCCAAGAATCTGAAAACTTCAACTGTATATTTTTCTCTGCAACTTTTTGACTGGATGGATGCGGGTCACTTTGAGCTCACAAGATTGTTAATTTGCAGGTTATTCAGTTTTTTGGACATTAATTTCTGTCTGCTAGATCCGTTGATCTGATCTGCCAGACATGAAAGGACTTCATTCAAAAAGTCCTGTTGTAACAGAGAAATAAAAAAACCACAAGAAATGACTGTCTTTATTATTAGTAATAAAAACTGTTATTCTATTTGCAATTAACATTGAGTGGAAGCATATTTTATTTTCCAACCCACCTCCCGGAATATTCTATTGAAAAGCAGTCTGCTTCAGAACTCATACTGACGTCAGTAGAAAACCTGAAAATTGAACAAACATAGAAAAAGGAAAAAAAACGACAAAAGTCAAAGGTATTTTACATCGCACTTTTCCTTTTCAACCAACACATATATCATCATATTTTGTCGATGGACAAATTCTGTTTGATTTTTCCAAGAAGTTCCGATAGAGACAAGTATTCACAGACAATAGTTTGGGAATCTATCCGTTCAGTCAAAACAAATGGTATAGGGTAAACAGCCATTACACTTATCTGTGGAATTTGTCTTCCATGCCCCTCCATTGACTATTATTGATTTATTATCTAAACAAAATTTTAAGCAAAGAAAGAACTGCCTCATAACAGGAAGTATTCTTTTATTTAAGTAAGGTCTACATATGTCATAGCCCCTGCAGCTGCATCTTTCTTCCTCTGTTCTGCCTTCCCAGGAGAAGTCAAAATAGTAGCGAGTGTCTCTGCTGTCTGGCCCTGCCCAATGTTTTCTGTACAGCTTCAATGTCTGGTAATGCTATGCCCCAAGTCATTCCATAGCGTGTATGCATCATGCAAATTAAGCCCAGGCCATGCCGTGTATCAAAATTTAGCTGTCGTTTTTTTTTCAACTTTGCCACTGATCAGCTACAGCACAACTGTAATCCAAAGAAATTATCAGGTTTTCCCATTTCTGTCAATGTACAGTCTTTTACTTTACCAGCAGAGAATCTAGCCCCTGTTCTTTATGGCTGCATGATCAAAGCATCTAAAATGTAGAGATTTGCTTCATCAGTCTTTACGTCATAGTAAAATCTCATCAACACAGTCATAGCATAACAAAATTTGTATCTTACAGCCAGTCAAACCAGAATTCATCTTGGATGTCAAATTTCGTTTATCGTCCAAATGAATTAATTCAAAGATGAAATTAATTTAATTGGCCTTTCAATGTACACTTATGTAATAGGCAAATATTGTTTAATAGGCAATTGTGTGTCTTCATGACCAACTGAGTTGATCGCTTAAAGCAACTGGTCGTTTCCATGCCTCAGTGCTAAATATATCTCCATCATGTCTGTACTCTGATGTCTGAACCATATTTTAATATTTCCTTGACTCTTTGGCCGAAGCATTTTTACATTTTCTGTAATAATTAGTACCATAGCAATGCATTTCTCAGAATGCACATGCACAAGTTATATTCCTCATGCTAGGTCTACATTTGATAGAGAAGGTTAAAATATTGATTTAGAGGCCTAGTAGACAGAAATGTTTCATCGGTTTGCTTCAGATATTTCATCAAAGTATTTGGAATACCTTCTCGACTTTCCATGCACCTGAGTACACCCCCCCAAGAAGGTATGGAAAGTGCAAACAACTTCCCCTTCCAAGTTACCACGTGAAATTTCCTACTATTCTGAATTCTGGTGTCCTGATATAGCTCAGTTACTATTAAAGAGGCACTTGGCATATTGTTACAAAATGTGTGAAACATTTATATAGAAAAAACATTGCACAAATCCTGTGTGATGTTTCGGCCTCCTCAAAAGGAAGAATTGTCTTGAAGAAATTCAGGAATTATTTCAGTACTGATATGGTTCCATGCTGGTAACAATCGCAAATATTTGACAAATACCAGCTCTCTTTCTGCTATTGATGTCTGGAAAATATTGTAATATGAATGAAGATAAACGTCGGAAGGTGAACTGTATTGCATCAGTTTTATTTCTGGGATGATTGTTGACCTGTGAGATGAAAGGAGACAAACGTTTGCCAACCGGACATCAACCTTCCAACTCACAGCTGTGAGGAAGAACCAGCCAATCACAGTATAGGTCCTTGAGAGTGTAGGGACAAAGTAACCTGTGAGGGCGCTCTTCAGGTCTGGTAAAGTAAAAATGTCTTTCTTTCACAGCTGTTCAAAGTTGTGAATCAGACCATATTGACAACTGGAAACTTTTTAGGAAATCAAACGGCCTATAAATATTGCATTATTTAGTTATAGTGATCACAAAACACTAGACACATTGTCACTGTAAGTCACAAATTTAAGAAATTGTAAATATGAGAGTTTCCAGATAGCATTCATGTACACTCAAATGCAGCCCTTCAAACGTGTACTCTGTCTAGCTTTCCTTATTCAAGCTTGATCATACCATAGCTTTAAGAACTGGTGGTTTTTAAGATGCCTGCTTGTCAAAAAAAAGATTATAGATGATTTTGATTGCACCAGGGTAATTATAGCTGACATCGACAATAGATGCCCATGGCAGAGATTTACATTTTCCTCAGCCTCAAAATTGTGGCCTCTCCTTTCTTTGTGTTGTCTGTATCTCTAGACCCAGACTGATTACTAAACAGGCAATTCATAGTCAAAACATGGAGTGAGCGAATACAGTAGCAAAGGTCAATGACCTCAAAAATGTTATATCCTCCTGACCATTGACTGGCGTTACAGTTTCACAGAAACTAGAATACGAAATGCAATTGTGTAATAAACAAAGCATGCAGGATGAACAAGCTAGACTGCAGGACAGCTGGACATAATGACAATGAGTCCAGGGTCCAGCAAAGAATAGACATTCCCAACCCTGCAGAATTCATGGAGTTTGCCATCTTGACTGAGCAGCCATTTCAAGGAGTCATTGTCATTGGTTGGTGTAGCTGGTTTACTCAAATCCTATTCATCAGATCAAAGCATGCATTCCTGTAAAGCTATAGTGACTAATTTCTAAAGTCAAATTCACACTAAATTCTGATTGTCACTGTTAAAACTTCCATTACAGGGTACACAACTGTGAAGACAAATATTAAATATTATAATGTGGTTGATGCCATCATATATTGGAAACGTATTTAAAGTTATGCTAACATCAGTAAATGGTGAAATGATACATACTATAGTTAACAGTGGTCCACATGTTGTCTGGGATCAGTGTCATGCTGTGAAATCTTCTAAGCTAGTGGATCAAAGTATGGTACACAGTTGTTGAGAGTGCAAAACACTAGACATGATTGCTATTCTTTTTAACCATTATGTTGAATTGGAATCAATGATGCTACAATTACTCCTTGTTTTGTCATGATATAGCAAGGTCATATTACTGAAGAAAATGTCATCAAAAATATCATTGAAAGCTGTGGTCGATTGCAATTCTCTAAAGTTAAAAGACAACAAAAAGTCATACAGTCAGAGAATAAAATGGTTTTTATTCCTTCAAGAACTATGCAGAATCAAAATTTTGACAACAGCTTGTCTGAAGAATCACCATTCAAAATAAGATTTTTTATTTGACAAAGTTACACAGGCAATCATACCAAAATACATTGTAATTCATCATGAATGACAGTTGTTTGAAACCCTTTATGATTCACATAAACTAAATAATAATAATACTATAATCAGTGCATGTTGTGCATAAGGTAACATGCACTTCAAAAATACAAGTTTTTAAACGTTCATCAGTAATTTGATCAAGGAAACATTATTCTTCGTCCTTCATGATCAGGAATAAAGAATCAGGCAGTTATCATGCTTCTTTGAAGCATAATCTTTAACATTTCAGACAACTGAAAATTAAAATGGTCCCTTTATTCTGTAAAAGCTTAAAGAAAATATTTAATTTAAGGTTTTCTTGTAAATCAGTTCATGAAAAGCAAAGTTGCTCTAGCAGCTTCAAAATGACTCAACATAAAGTGTAGCAAGGAATTTTTTAGATTTTGAGAAAATGGATGCCTGTCCATGAGACACCACTGCCTTTGCCCTTTTACGATAATTTGCCAAACGCCACTGTTTATCACTAGTGGTGATTGTGGATCAGTTTACAGGGAATTTGTGTACAGGTTCAAATGTGACCTGATGTGTTTCAACTAGAAATACTGGATGTGACTGAATGATGCTGGTGGATAATATTCCATTACAACTAAGTAGCTTATCCATTACTTTCCAGTTCTATCTTCCTCTTTGTTGTCAATTTCTGCAAGGTGAGCTTGCGGTCAGAGGGTCAATAAACGATTACAGAGCCACTCTAACATACATGTACATGAAAGGTCTTTCAAATAATTAGCTACAGAAATCTTGTTACATTGTTTCTCCATGTCTGCATGTTGCAGGCTTAGTCATCTAAGTGACAGTCTAGTGGTTGGTTTACCCTTTGACTGCTGACCCCGTCGTCTGACGATGGTGGCAGATATGGGAAAGAATGAAATTGAAAAAATTCTTTTTCCTGATTAGAAATATTTATACTATAACGAGACGTTCAACTTACAAGAAATCTCCAGCAAGCATTGGAGATCGAACTGTTGGATCCACATGGCAATACTCTCAAATGTCATTAGCTTAAGGGGTCAATAGTCCAGTATAGGACCCCTTGGGCAAACATGTGTTTACAGTTCACTGTGGGTCCACTGTGCTTCATGCATGCCAATATATCTCTAGTTAACAGTCATTTAACTGAAATGGATCAGAATTAAACAGTTATATTAATATCTGTATTTATGCACTTTAGAATGCATAAGTACACATGCACAAGGATAACTTGCGACACATTAGTCGCTGGAAAAGTCTGATATCATCATACAAAACTTCAATAATTATGCAATCCATTATTGAACCACAGGTACTCATGAAGTTGCTAAGGGTGGTTGTTGAGCAGATAGACAAAATGGCCTATGACTCTATAATGCTATGGAAATACATGATGCACTAAGGCTCTTCCACCAGCCAGCAACCCACTGCCTAGCAACTGCATGCATACTTACCTGTGGCTTGACACAGAATTTTATCCCTTAGGAATGAAAAAGAAATTACATACTGGCTTAAGCAGAGATTAAGTTGAGACAGCTGATTACAGTAGTCTGCCTTGACTAATACTGGCTGTATGATTTGATACACAATGACATGTGCAATATTACTGGTATTGACTATCTGTGACAGCAAAATACTATAACCATTGAACTCTTGTGGACTAGTTTTATCCAAACATTGGTTTTGCATTGACCTTCAAGATTAAAGTTGACCATCAATGTCAAACAAACTACTACATTCAGGCTGTTATCTCCATTGTTGTAAAAAGGAAAACAAAAAAGAACAGTAGAGCGTTTCTGTTCTACTTTTTTTTATGCTAATAATATGTTAAAGACTCAGTACCTCTACAAAGGCAGTTCTTAGTATCCATTGCATTTCAAACAGAAAAAAAACTCTAGATTGCACAGAGTAGAATTGATATGTGATCAATGAAAATTCTATTCTATTCCTGTCAATGACAGAGAATTATTTGAAGTTGTTGTCAGTTAGTGTCAACCAGTTTCGCTTCCCATTGAAATTGTTAAAATGTATACAAGATTGACTTAGATGGAAAACACTTTAACCCTTTGAGTGCAAAAGTCAATTTTTGTCTCCTTTTTTCAGATTTTTGTCAAAATTTTGATAACAAAATGTAGCCAATGAAATATTATGTCCATTTGGTCCAAAATTATCAAAAAAATACAGAAAAATTCATAAAAATTGGTAAAAATGGTGGACAAAAATTTTGATGGGAACAATTCTGGCACTCAAAGGGTTAAAGAACTTCACATTTGATTTTCTTCTTCTGTTTTTTTTTCTCCAAAAGAAAAATATCAACTCAGTAAATAGTCCTTAAATTAAAGAGATGGCTTTAATTAAATGCTGTGAATGTTGAAATTTAATGCTGAAATTTAATTCACTTTCTGAAAAACAAAACAAAACATATTTTACTTCCTAAAATCTGTAGTTGAGCCAGACAGTTGCATTATCTATGAAATAGGTTTTCACCATTAGTACTTGGTAAATTCTGTATCACAGTGAGGTTTCACAACCCAACTGATGTTTGCTAGCATGGACTTTCAGGAAGCAATTAAAGCAGGCGTCCAATAACTTTGTAAGATTTATAAACTCTTTCGAGTCTATTTAAAAAGTTTCCAAAATTTGCTAGAGATATTGATTCCAACATTAAATACATATATTATATAAAATTTTCTTATGTTCAATAAATTACTTTTGAATTAGTAGCACATCATAATGACAAATAAGGCAGGCTGCCTTTGAAGTAGATACTCCCTATGATAGGCTATATGTATACCGGGACATGTGTTGCCCTTTTAGGTCAGGATTTTTACAAGTTTGGTACATTAATCGGTCAGGATCATGGTTTAAAGTAGAGTAAATGTCATTTTGTAGCTATCATCAAAATTTCCCAATTTGTGATGTGTCTTATATAACTTGTCACTACTGGCTTCATTATTAACACCCTCCCAAAGGATGTGATGCATTGCAATGGCTTTCATGAGTGTACATGACCAACAATAGTCATTGCCTTAGACTGGTCTAAAATAGTGTCATGGTTCTGTGCCATATATTATGCTCTACCTCCTGCCATGTAGACTGAAAGATTCCGTCGCGTGCGGGCGCATCGGCGCACTGCGACCTACGACCCTTTACCGCGTGTAAAGGGTCGTAGGTCGCAGTGCGCTGGAGCGCCCGCACGCGACGGAATCTTTCAGTCTACCCCCTGCCATGGTACTCCCACACCATTCCTATTCCCGAACAGGTCAGTTATTGCCTTCACTGGGTTAAAACTGAGAAAATCAGGCCTTTCACATGTACCGGTATTCTTTGTAGTTTGTGATGAATCATAGGTTTTTGAACGCATGAAAGTGACTGTGGAAATAGTGGCCTAAAGAGTATAAATTTAACATGAAATTTTTTTGTGGTTGATCATACCACCTTGGTGCACTACTCGCAGTCTGTGATGATTTTGACAACTTTGATACATTATTTTACATTAATTTTCTGTTAATGAAATTCTAAAAGTCTTTGAAAATTTTGATGACATTATAATGACAAGCACCATACCTTGCTGTGACATCCAGAGTGTAATCACTGAATATATTGAATAAAATTTATCTTCAGAATCCATACATAGTCAAAAATAAAACTGCATTGATATAGAAACTTTGTGCTCTGTATTCACTGTGTTAACACTAAAGGTAGAAAACGTTTACACATTTGTAGTAAATTAATTTATCGGATAGGATTTGTTTTGTTTTCCTTGAATTTTTATCTTAGTTTGTTTCTTTGGTTTCTCTACATTAATTTTCTTTTTCTTCTTCTGCTTTTTCATCTTCCGTCTCTTTGTCTGTTGTTTGTTCATCCTTTGTTTCCTCCTCACTTGTGACAGGTTCTGCCGTTTCTGGCGGTAGCTCTGGAACCAGGATAATTTTGCCAACATTCTGTCTATCATGTATTCTTTTCATGGCGTCTCCGATCTAGAAATGCAAGAGAGAATTCCTCTGATCACAGTTACTCAGATTCACGGTGCATATCAGGCTTTAGCTCAAAAACGAAACCACCATGGTTTGGCCCAACCCATTTGTTATCAATGGTGACTGTGGACCTGTTTATGGGGAATTGGGGGTGGACAGGTCAAACTTGAGAAAACGTTTGAAGGAAAACAAGGTACTGGCATCATTTAAACATGTTGCATGTAAACAAGGATGAGAAATTGAAGAGTACATGGCTTAAGAGACCCACGGCATTACTTTTGTTATAAGTAATCAAAACATCAATGTTACAGAATCAAGAATGTTTTGTTTACTATTATCAACAATTTCTATATTTTGTCATTCCAGCTTCTGTATTTCAAAGTAGTGTTTGACAAACTTATTTTAACTTCGACTTCAAACTGTGTGCATGACTATGTTTTCATTTTAATTTACTCCTAACAGAACAGAAATTCAAGAACAGACATATAGATGGCGGGTTACCTTTTCAAAGGGGAAGATAGAATCAATCTTTGGTTTGATTTTCCCTTCATTGTACATTTCTATCAGGGCGTTCATAGCTTCCATTATCAGCTCATAATTATCTGTCAGCATTCCAAGATGGAATCCGCAAACAGCTTTGTTGTCAACCATCATCTTCATTCCGTTGTATGTTGGAACGTTCCACCAGTTTTTAAACAAATTCCACAAACTGCGATGTTCACCGATGACAAAATTAGCTCCACCTGTGGTAGCACAGCAGTATTCAGTGAATTTTAATTGTTTGAAAATACCAGTAAAATAAAAAATCCCACTTAAGGAATGGTTTGTTATCATAGGGTCTATTTTATACTTTAAATATCTTTTCCATTGCTAAGTACATTCACCAATGATAAATCAAACATACACCTTCTAGATTCATTGTGCCACGATGATTTGTTAAAGTCCTGCTAGATAACAGTTATAGCAATTGCATATCAACAATCAACATAAGTAGCAAAACCCAAGAACACAAGCCAAACATTTTTATAGAAAAGGAACACATATTGAACAACAGACATATAGACCATGAGAAACTTCAAAGTTTCTTTAAAGTGATTTGTATCAAGATATTTTGGGATCCATGATGAGGTCTGATTGCAGGAAAGTCTAATTTTTCTAGAGCTCTGTGGGTGAAGTGTCTCTTTCAAGTCAATATACAGTATTAAGGACAAACGCCATTGATACCATACTGGCATCCTTCTTCACCAAACACAAGGATTGAAATTGATCACATGATCACATCACTATGAAGGACACCAACCATAGAGGGCACTATTCTATATGTCTCTGTGATCTTCACAACAATATTAGCATAGCATGCTATGGTTTTTACAGCAGACACAGAAAGTAATAGTAAACAGTCTTCTCAAAAATTTGGCAGTATTAGCTGAAATGTGCACGCCAGTCTGAAGAAAGACATTTGAAATAAAAAAACAATGACTAATGTATGTTTAAAGAGAATTAGATATACATTATCTCACTCGTCCAATATTTTAAAATTCATATGCTATTGAAACAAGTAATTTCAGAAGCAAAAAGCAATTAAATAATGTCAGACTTTACCAAATACGATGATTCGTCCCATGGGTTTCAGAAGCTGGTATCCCTTGGTTGTATCATAGCCATTCAATGGATCCAATACAATATCAATACCTAAGATACAAAAATATGTCATCAGTATTAACTAAAATATGAAAAAAAGGTACCAAACTTAACCTGCTCATCCCCAATTCGATGTGATCAGGTCCACAATTACCATTGATAACAATGGGTTTGGGCAAAACCATGGTGGTGAAATTGTTAAACAATCACACAAACTGCAAGCGACAGTCGTCACTCTTCATGGCTTGGCAACCAAACATTTTCATTTTAATACATTTTTGCCGTCACTAGTGATGTGCATTCTATAATTGTTGAACACACCTTAGAGAGTTGGGTTACCTCTCATCACAATGGTTAATTTGTTTTTCCTTTCAAAGTGTATCCAAGTCATATCTCTATGCAGGATATCTTCAATACCAAAAGTCTTTCATGAATTTGTAAAACTCCACTTTGTAAACCTCTCTTGTAACAAGTGGTTGCTTGTTTGTACAGAGTGATGAAGATGACGGCTTGATTATTATTTCCCTGATTATCAGTATAGGTCAAAGGCAGTACAAATTCAAGGATACAGTTTTGACATGGAAAAAGCAGAATTCAACTCTGAAGCAATGCTTTGTTCATGATCTATGGTCTGAGATTTGATTTAAATACATGTGAATTAATACATCCAGGACACTGTGATGTCACAGTGTATGAAATCCAGACATGCAAATTACACAGATCACAGCTCAGCTTCAGAGCAGCCAGATCCAGTATAATCCAGTTAGCATACGGGAAAATCCCGAATCTTTTAACATTGCTTTTAGATGTTAATATGAGCCAAAATGATGTAATGGAGATTCCCAGAGGGAATCAGCTTGAATAACAATGTTTGACAAGAACAGCATCCATACTGTAATCTGTAAAACTATCAATTGAAAAACCCAGACACTTCTATAATTCAATTACATAATAATAACCAACCTCTGCAAGAAAGAACTTTTTAAATAAATCACTCATACCAAGAGCAACACTCTATTGAATTTGACTTGCTGACATTTATTAAAATTAAAATCCGTGCGTAGGTTTTTCCTATGGATGATTGCTGTTTGTTTTTATTTATGGAGCGATTGAAAAATAACAGATTCAATGAATGGGCAATAAAGTTTGTTCTTTTCAACTCTATTCTATTCTATTCATCGAAAGCAGGCATTGTTTATCATTGTTTATCGGAAGACAAATTGATTAACTTGATAAAAGTTTCACAGGGAAAAACAAAGGAATCACACTAAGTCGACAAGAAGTAACACTATAACCAGGGATTGAGGACTGGTGCTTTAAGAGGCACATACAACTCTTTCAATGCAGGCCGAACCAGGACAAAGAAGAAAATTTGTACACAGATTTGTGCTTTTTCTGTTGCTGTGATTCCATGGAATCTGCTGATTTTACTATTCTAGCAGTAGTTCATTGACATCATGGGGTTTTTCCGATATCATCCATGTAGAGCATTTATTTCCATGTTTACCATGGTTTCCAACTTTTATTGAGGATGCTAACTCCATTAAAAGTGAAAGACTGCTTTATTTCATGATAAAAAAAGATATCACATTTATCCATGTGCTTGGACTTTCTGTACGTTTCTAAGGCTTTTGTGATATTTACTTCCGTATCCTCAACTTGATTTGACCTACAATACAACTGTCTGAATCAAAAAAAAGAGGGCATCTGAAAATTGATATTGGAACTGCATGTCTTTGTGACTGGAACTTTCAGACAGGATGCTCATCTCAGGAGATATCCCAACATCAGATACGGTAATGTATACTTGGTTTAAGTTGCTGAAAATGAAGTAATTGTGAAACTAGACATGTACACCAATATACAGATATCTGCCCCAATGGTATCATTCAGAAATATGATGCAGCATATCCCGAATATAGGGCAACTTGCCAAAGAAATCCAGGCCATCTACCGCATCTCACGGAGATACATGTTGTTACGATACACAGGAATTTGTCCTGAGGTTCAAGGTAGCATATATGCTTTCTATTCTACCTACAATATTTTTATTGCCTGTTTCAGTCTTTCCTGACAAGATACTGATGTCAACTAGTGGACTTTGTACTTTTCTCCAATATTTACATTATTGCTGATTGTTTCAGCTAAGAATGGAATTCATAGTCATTTGACGGATAAAAAACTCCGGCCCCTATAATGCGAACTTTTTTCTAACAATTTACAAAATGACTGACTATAACCAGCCTTGGCAGAGGATTTGTTGTGCAAGTTCAACAGCAAAGGGTTGGGTGACAATATTTAGCATTGACCTCAGTCACCTCACCATGCCGTGTGGACGGAAGATGTTATTGTGTGAATGTCAGAGGATTTGTTGTGTTGGATAAAGCTATACAAAATTCTAGCACTTCTCTAAAGACGCGTACATACAATGACAAAACTCTGAGCCAAAACAGAGTAAAATGTTGATTTAACCTTGGTAGAGAATTCACAACACTGCAGAATATCAGGGATTAAATTCAATGTAGATAATAAAACTCATATCATAGAGCTCTTTTTTAAGTTCATGCCTTGACAAACTGCACTAATTACTATTGGAAAGGTGAAGATAGGGTTTACTTCACATGATACAGAATTCTACCCTTATTTTTTCAAAAAGGAAACGTACACAATACATACCCGTAGATATCATACACTAAAAAAAAATGTCATTATGAAACATTTTTCTATTGTTGTGTAATATGATAATTTGAAGGTACGCCTGATAAATTATCACCTTTTAATCGCTGAAAATTTAATTACCCCACAGCCTCTATGAAAAAATATTTAATTTGGAAGCAGACTTAGAATGACACTGCGTTTTACCATCTGTTGTGAAATAGAAGTAATGAATGTAAATGCTGACGAGAATTGGAGGAAGCAAGCTATAGATAAAAAATTCATGTTTTATTGATCACTGACTCTTATCATATTCAGTCAATCATTAAATTATTCTTATATTCATTGTCCATGTGACAGGATATTGGTGGCAAGATCTCATTTATTCATTTTTCATGCAGGAAATTAATATGTGACCTCACAATATGGAAACCTATATCCGTTTGATCGTATGACAAATTCAAGTCCGCTGTTGTTCTCAGACTAATCGAAGTCAACATAGGCTGTATCTGTCTGACTTTTTCTGCTGAAATGATTAATCACATTTGATTGACACATTTACTTCAAGAGACAAAGTTATCTAAAATATCTTAGGTTGAACATGCAAACATTTTCTTTAAAAAAAAATTGTGACCTCCAAAAAACCCTACCTTTGGGAGATATTTTCAAAATTTCCTCTTTGTAGTCCTTTGTTCTGTAATCAATAGGGTGGGTGATACCATTCTCCATTATTGCTTCATGTTTGTGCCTTGATGCAGTTCCAAACGTGGTCACTTTGGGCACAGTTTTACACAGCTGGGCCGCTGCAAAACCCACGCCACCTGTCAACACAGAACAAACCATATGCTCATTCAGAACTCCCTGCTAATAATACTTTTATTTTGAACCTTTTATCAGTATAGTTACTTTTGAAATTAAACTCTCTTGCATGTCTTTACTTTGTTTTCAGATGAAGCAAGGATTTTCCTCATCAGACTTGTTATATAACTTGATATGTTGAAACGATAATTGTATAAATAAGATTATGATTATGAAGATTGGCCTTCAATAATGCTAAGCCTAATAAATCTCCTGTAACAAGATAATGACTTGCATCTTTCGTAGTCAATGTTGACCTCGCCATTTTGGTCCTGCTTTACCATTTTCCTAAAAGTACACTTTATTCTCTGTCTCAAAAGTTGAACTGTTATCTGTAAGGGTGTTTGAGTATTGTAATTTTTCCCACTAAAATTTAGTGTAACATTTTACCAGCTTTTATGAATTTTTCTATAATTTTTTTTGATAATTTTGAACCAAACAGACATCACATTTCATTGGCTACAGTTTTTCATCAAAATTTTGGCAAAAATCTGAAACAAAATTGACTGGGGTACATTTTATAAAGGTGACAAAAATGACTTTGGCACTTAAAGGGTTTATACAAGTTCATCGAAAATGTATCTTGAATTTATTCAATGAAACATCCTGCAGTAACCTGTGATGTTGTCATCATTTTCCTATTTCGCGTTCCATATGTAAAAGGGAGCAAGTCATTTTGATTGTGAACATCAGCATTTCAAAACAACATTCAAACCAAAGGGGAAGTGGCTGCACTCAGAAATCAACCCATTGTTGATCATTGCGTAACCTAATCCATGGGCCGGAAAACAGTACAGAAAATATGGCATAAATCACACTTTTGAAACTTACATAAAATTTTAGGAAATTCAATGGTCAAAAAACAGACACATTGTACATCCTTCTATTCTCTTAGAGTGTGTGAAAGATTGGACAATAAAAACATTTGGAAACTTGTTTCGAACAAAACAACTTTCAACCCTTTCACCCCTCTTTGCACTTTGCTGAGGTCCAACTATTCCATTGAAAATAATATCAAAGTGTAGCAGTGTGAGAGCATTCTATCATATTCTATGTACTGGTAGTGTTCTATTCTATATATTATCATATGTAATATTTATGCAATCATATATTCTGTTACATCATATATAACATTATACTGCATCATATACAATATTCCGTTCTATTACATGTAAAGTCCATTTTAAATATCTGATGTAATAATCTAATAATAATCTATTTTATATATTATCATATGAAATATTTCTGCAATCATATATTCTATTTCATCACATATACTTCATCATATACAATATTCCATTCTATTACAGGAAAAGTCAATTTTATCATTTATAATGGATGCTCATTGTCCTATATTTGATATATTTGCTCTAGCCTATAGTACTATGCAGAAGGCAAAGACATTAGAAGAGAATTTACACGTAGGATTAAATGCCAGGATGAAAATGTATTCAGATAGGTGTTCTAATTATTGAAGAGGTTATGTGAGAATATATTATTTCCTTTCTTCCATCATTCATTTCTTACTAACCTTATCTTGATTAAAGAATATGTGTGTCACACGACAGATACTTTGGCAAATATAGAATTTGATACAAGACAGTTGCCTATTATTGTCAGATAAAATTCTTTAACCCACAGTCTTCTGTGAATGGATTGTGTTCACCATGATATCAGGAGTAGCCACATATATTTCACCTGATGTAATTGTTTTAACAAGGTCATTATATTCCCTTTGCCGACAGATTAGTACCCTGTAAAAACCATCTGAAAACAAACATGTCCTTTGTAAATCTGCTATGTCAATGCATGTTTATGTTTTTTTATTCTTCAATATCAGATACAGTAAGCATATAACAATCTGATTTTATTCTAAAATTATAAGTCTATATGAAGTATTTGAGTACATAAGCATTGTGTATGAACAGCATTCTGCTTCTTTTCAAACAAATTTTGAATTACTTATTAATTGTCTGTCAGAAGAAATTTTGAGTGATGTCAAATTAATATTAATCTCTCTAGAGAACATATGAAAATCACAATGGTAAACTTCTTTGCAACAAGGTCAGATTTTATCTTTTTGTCTTCTCTACTTTGTTCCTTTTGATATCATTGTATCATTATCTCCCTACTCACCTGCAGCCATATGGATAAGCACACTTTTGCCAGGGCGTAGATTTCCAAAATCAAAAAGCATTAAATATGCTGTGATATAGTTGACTGGAATGGCTGCAGCCTCTTCAAATGTCATCTCATCAGGAATTGGAAAGCAATTCCTGGCTGGTATAGTAGCATATTCAGTCCATAGACCCCAATCTTTCAGGCAAACAACTCGTGTACCAACCTGATTCAGAAATAGCAAGCAAAAAGATTAACCTAGTTTGCTGAAGGGTTTAACTTTTTATTTTTCAACTCATCAAATATTGTCAGTACATTAGGATTTTAAAATTTACTAGCCATCCTTGAAAAAATTAAAGGCCTCATTTTGCAATAGATAATTGAAAAGGATATTATAGAAAAAATCTAAAAACCTCAAGTTCAACCATTGCAATGCCAATTAGCAGCATGGGAAAAATTTGCAAGATTGGGAAAAATTAGGTAAAAGTTTTGGGATTTCATAATAATTAAAATCCTTTCAGTTAAAATTGGATTTCTTTAGTGCTGAGAAGAGATAATCCAATTTAACATTTGAGGATGACAGAGCATATGTGGCACAACACCATTGTTTATATTGGAAGAAAGCAATTTTGTTTATACCAGAACATTGCATCATTATTGCATCATGGGTACAAAGCTGCAAATGCGTATTACACTTATCACAAGAATGATAGCAATGTCAGTGGGATAAATTCTTGGAGTCATATATGTATATACATGTATGCATGTATATTTTTGCATGAAATAAACATAACCAACATTGAATACATGGATTTCAGAGCCATACATTTTAACAGAATAAAGGTATTATTGATAAGTTTTCATAAACATGAATTGTTTTGGTATACATTTCCATTTTTATTGAACACTATCATGATAAAAAACCCAGAGTATTGAAAGTTCGTTTCTAATTGAGTACTGATACATACTGTAGTAGTGCTAGGTGGTATTGATATAGTATTTGCTGGCATAAGACCTGGTATTTGTGCCCATGTATAGTCTACAGTCAAAAGCACGAGCTCAGACAGCTATGACGGATAATCTTTGATCACAGAGAAGTCTACATAAGGCTTTTTAGATTATATATTAACTTTGCACACCATCACGCAGTTGTGTCGCCGTGGCTACTTCGCCCAGGAAAAGGAAAACGACAGTCGCATACTGTCGAATATAAAGAAAGACAGCAATATAGTTTTCTTAATATTTTCGCTCAACGGTTTTTTCCCAGACTCACATGCAGATCATCAGATGAACAGAAACCTGACTGCGGCCTAAAAATAACGAGCTTCATCATCATTCGTCAATGTTGAGCATTAGTGTGTCACGCCCACCTTTATCTATCCACGAAAATTTGAATGGTTTTAATTTCTTAAAGAATCCTGATTTAAATTTTGCGTACGGGGGAGGTAATATGTGGCGTTGTTATTTAAGATTACCTTGGGCTCTGTAACACCTGGACCAAGTTTTGCGATGGTTCCGGAGCACTCCAAACCAAGAACCATCGGGAGTTGCGGCAACTTTTGGTACAGTCCTTGACGAGCCGACACTTCGGCGAAATTCAACCCACATGCTTTAACTTCGACAATTACTTCGCCCTCCTTTGGTTCTTGGATTTGCCGTTGCCACGTACGCAGCTTGTCATACCCGCCAAACTCTACAAGCACTATTGTTTTGGACAATTTGTCTTTCGTTGCAGAGGTTTTGGCTTGCAGCTCTGTGTACGCCATTTTGAACCGATCAGGTGACTGGATCAACTTTTAACCCTTAGAGGTTAATGACCGCAAGCAAGTTACATTGACTAGGCATGTGAAAACAAAGTTACAAGCAGTTTTGTCGTTGAGGAAACGTTGAAAATGGTCTCATGCCTTCCTGTACAATTATTTTTTATTTTATTAAATAAGTAATTCTGAAAATATAGACACAGTCAAAGTGAGTGTATCATTATTCGTGCTATCGTGTAAATTTTAGAGTACGCTCCGGATTCAAATAAAGGATAGGTATCCACGTCCGTATACCGCGTACCGTGATACAAGCGAGCATGGCTCAGCGGCTGCTTTTAGCCCATGACATCACATTACCATATTTGGGTATGTAGGCGTCAGTTCGATATGCAAATTTAAGAGTCTCATACCGGATTGGTCTTGTCTACAAAGCTTTAGTTTTACTATCAACAACACACTTTCGTCATCACCATTTGTGTTTCCGAACACAAGTCATTGAACAGCCACAATCTTGTCCAGGTACTACTCGGAACGAGTGAAAGCTGCATAACAAATTGTTGTCTGTGGATGAAATAACGGTATAAACTACCACAATGGCCTATCGACGATCGGTAGTAATGGAGCGAACGGCCTGTAAAATTGTGCTCGCCGGGGACGCACGGTGCGGAAAAACATCGATGCTGAGCGTGTTTGTCAAGGAATATTTTCCTGAGGTAAGACGCACATCAAGGTTCAATTTGAATTTTACTTTACGCGGTATTGCCCTCTCGGTCTACAAAAGAAGTCATCTACCACATTTGTGTCCAAAAACGAATCAGTGAATCTATATAAAGGCAGTAGGAAATGCAAAAGGTCAGATTTGTGATGTAACCTGTTTACAACTTTTCAGCGAAATGGTAGATTTGCATGAAAATGAATATAGCGCTATGATATATATGATAAATAAAGTGTCCTTCAGGATCTCTCGCGGTCAAGTCGATATTTCACTTTCTTGTTGTCCTCTGGTGTTTCATTAAAAAAATTATAATACAATGCATGGCTTCTCGATTTCAAAATTCAAGTAACATGAAAGTACAGCCAGAGCAGGGCTGCAGTGTCAACCACAGCGGCGTGTTTAACTTTCAGACTCTGCTCTTCCATTTCGAACTCGTGTTCCGTGTCAATTTTCCAGGTGTACAGCCCAACAATATTTGATAACCAAACCACATCCTTTGAAGTGGAGAAATACCGGATCGACCTAAGTATTTGGGATACGTCAGGTAGGTAACGGTGCTTGCCGGATTTGCAAATTTATGACTAAATTTTCACTCGCAAATGTCGGCCCATGGCCGGTCACTAATTCAACCGTATCACCACAGTCATTAGTGATGTATTTACTTGCGTATCACGGTTGCTGGGTAGACAGTGGTTTTCTTCCGTTCGGCGGCACGCATTTTCGGGTTGTCAGATAAGCACGATAAGGGGGAGGAGCAGCCGGTAACTTGTCTGGCTGCTAGTTTCGATCGAAGTGTTGTGTGGAAGGTGCCGGGCAGACTCAGTTTAGAGCGCGCTTCTTTTTAATACGTCTTACGAAACGACGCGACAAATATTCGAAAGTAAAAGTGTAGAGCACAGGAACAGACTAAAAGTCTGACAGCTTTACATCCCCATTCACTTCTGTGTGAAAGACGATCGTTTTAGCGCTCGAACATACTATGTAAATGGTGCTAAATTTCCAATGCCGAGACAGACGTGCAGACTGCACTTATTGAAAAAAAAGTGGTTCATGCATACAGCCAAGGTTGTTTCCGACACAGACTGTGAGTGCGATCACCGCATGGTAACAACTTGTATTGTTCCCTACGGAACAGCTGTTTGTCCATTGTTTCATAAGCGTCCAAGTTCCCTCCCTAGGCAGTGTTCCTCAGGTAGATCACAGACCTAGACAACGGTCTGGCTCAGAATTTTTTGGGCACGTGAAGAGATATTGCGCCCTGTTTAAAAGAAGTTTGTGAGCAGCCACTGGTGTTTTTCATCCGGGCATTGAAATGTAGAGTTTTACATGTGAGACAGGGCAGCGGAGGTGGCCAAGCTCCAACTGTTCCCAGAGCTCCTCACAAGCAAGGGATTAAAAAAGAGGAGAAGTCCAAGGTCAAATGGCTAAATTTAGCTTGCACTGAATAGTACAAAGAAAACAGAGACGAAATAATGCTAATATTTCTCCTTGAACATGTAGAAAGGGGGATATTCCAAGACAAGAACATAAATCAGAAGGACACCAGTCTTATTAATTGGATCTCAAAGGCACGATATTCATCAAGGCTGACTATACATAATTGATTAGAATTGGCCTTCAGAAGGCTTCATGTTGTTTCATTTATTAGAGTTCATGACTTTCTCCTGAATCAACCGTTTCAATGTTTCTAACATGAGTAATTTTCTTGTTATTCTCTCTTTGCAAGTTATTTTTAAATTGAAAACACAGTTTGCATAATGAGCTGGCTCCTGTGTTTATCCGTAATTACTTAGAATTCAAGGCACTGGCCGCATCACAGGATTTTTCCATGATTCCAATATGCACATTCCAGACTTAGAAAAAAATAGTCTGGAGGAAGTTTCTGTTCCGGAATACATATAGCATGCCTATGCTTTATGACAGAGAAAAAGTAACATGAAGCCAAAGTCCAGTTTCATGGAAGGGATCAGATTTTAAGCAAGTGCGTCATAGGTCTGCAAACAGCGCGCGCTGCAGGTCTTCAAGACTTGACTCAATATAAAAGCAACACGAGTAGTGGGTTAAAAGTTGGCCTGGGTCAGAAACAGCTATAAAGTTTCACCAAATATTTGTGTTAGAAAGTGCTTTCGCACCTTCTAACAATTTAATTGACACACCACCAGGGGTTGGGAAAAGATACACTGTGAATTAAAGACCTAATCTGCAGACTAGTTTGACAGTCAAGTTTTAGGTGATTGATTACACATACTCCTTAACCCGAAACCCTCAAACATGTCCCTGTATTTGCCAAGTTCACATGAAAAATAAATATCTCCTCTCTGGGTCAAGGCAACCAGGTGCTCAAACTAATAAATACTCCAACCTTGAGATAATTATTTTTAAAAGTATGTTTATTTACTCAAACAGTAGTCTCTTAAGAGATTTTGGTGTTGATAGCAGAGCTATAACTGTTGTTCAAGTACTATTATACTGCTATAGTATGGACGTCCATGGCTATAGTTACCTTTTTGATGCTCATGTTTTTCCCAAAATTCATGTTAGTGAGCTAAATCTGATGCAGAAATTACCCCTTTGAAACTCAAATTTTTAATAATAATACAGTAGCGTATTTGCGATTGAGTAGAGTTTTCAACATTATCGAATATGTTCTCGGATTGCTACATATCATAAAACCATTGAGCTAAAAGAAAGAGCTCAATGATGTTACATGCTGTTCAAGGTGAAAATAGTAAAGTAGTATTGTATGTCCAAGAGATGTCCGGTCGGTTGTTCATAAATTCAATACAGAAAGATCAGAAAAACGAGACATGGCTTCTTCCTATGAACTCTGCAGCACAGCGGTCAAGGCAAATCGAGGACAATTTTATTGCGATGCCTTTCAATTCGTTTTCCCCTGTGGACGTGGATTACAGCATTTGACAGCCATTGTATGTGTGTTTGAGAAGAGTTAACAATAGCCTAAAGGGATAGTCATGAAAAGGATCAATGCCAAAGTCTCATACACCAAGGTTTTGAGGTCCTTGTCTTCAGAATTTCAATGTGAGTAATTGGAAGTTGATTTGTGTTAAAAGTCAAGACCTTAGCCAGGTTTGGAAAATGAAAAACTGGGGTATTGACCAGTGAATTATTGGTCTGAGATTTCTCAAGCTAAAAATAAAAGAGATATAATTTTTAAGGCAGTGAGTTAACCCACTGAGTACAGAGACTAGTGCCAGAGTGACATGTATTGAGGTATTGTTCACAAAAAAATTGTAGGCGTACAGATTATCAATGACCCTACAGTAAACATCATTATTTCTAGCAAAAAACAGGACATAATTTTTTGAACTCTCATCTAAGTATATCAGTACGTTCAGACTGACGACTTTGCGTCGGCCCAGGTCCGACCAGGGCCGGGGCCGACGTAAAAAACAATGTGGACACGCTGAGTCGGCCCTGGGCCGACTCAGTTTGGTCCCGGTTAGAAGGGGGGGTTCAGGGCCGACTCAGGGCCGACGCAAAATTTGGTCCGACGCAAATCGCCAGTGTGGACACGTTACGTCGGCCCTGGTCCCAGTTGACCAGGCCTCCGCTATGGATCGAAGTTGAACTAGTCACACTATTCGCACAAAACAAACGACGTTTGAAACTAAAGTTTACACCTATCGAAAGTTTTCAATCCAGTCTTTACATTTTAATATCATCCCATGTACGCTGAACTTCCCACCAACCTTTGTTCCGCAACGAGACCATGTCATTCGATTCCACAGTGCACGTAATAGCCTAGAGGGGCATGTCAAAAATGCCGCGCACTGGTTATTTCTCCACCGCGGTCTTATATATACCATATGCTCATCCAATAAATGGTGAAGATCTCTCCGATGATTAAAAGGGTGAGTGGTAGTCATATTTGCCCTTCTTGTGCGTAAAAACACAGGAAAATCATGAACAGTAGAAACAGCGTGCCATATTCAAATGCGCCATTTTGACCCTTGACAGGTCAGAGGTCACAAAGGAAGGTAAAGTTACGTCGGCCCTAATTCTGGTACCGGTAAGTGTGGACACGGACCAAATTTAATCCCAAAAGGACAATTATTTTGCGTCGGCCCAAATTTCAGTTGGGTCGCCAATGTGAACAAGATCTAAGTATCAGTAGGGACTACAACCATCACTTTGGAACTAAATTACAGTCATTAATACCAACTAATGTGTAGTATTAATCTGAAAATATCAACAGAAACATCAAAGTGACAAGCTTGTTAATTAATGACAGCTCATAAAGGACACTTTATGTACCCAGTGTGACCATGGATAGGGCCTTTTGATAGTAGACACTATTGACCGGAAGCTGTAAAACTTGTAGTTTACTAGTCAGGTGACAATGATTCTCTGATACTTGAATTAGAAAGTGACCAGGGCCTCTGGCAAACAAAGGGATTGAAAACCACGCCTTGTTTGTAAAGGTTGGCGTGAATCACCTTGGTCATTCACCTCAATGTACCTAACTATTAGCTGTGATCAATCAGCTCTATGTTCTAAAGTGGATGGTGGTGATAAAAGCACTCATACAGCATTCTTGTTGACAAAACTTTTTTTTGGAGAAATTTCAAGTAATGTTGAAATGTACTCAAAATCCACTATTCCTAAAGAGGTAAAGTGCTCGACCACAAACTGGCTACTTCAGAGATAGAGTTTCAAGTGCGGTTCATTTACTGGAAGAATTGAGCCGGGAGTCGGCCAGTAAATGGTGGCATTCAGACACTGCTAGTGCACATGGTAGCAATGCTATTTCCGCACAGATGTGTAATTGTAACCAATGCAAAAAAATGTTATAAACTTTGTTGGTAGGTATGTTGAGAAAGTTTCCAACTCAACTTCAGGATTTTTCGTCGCTTTTCAATTTGTGTATAAATTCCATTTAAAAATTCACAGAAACATGTAAATTTTGTTGTGACTTAACCGAACCTCTCACTATATTTCCAGTCTTGCAAAGTAAATACAGCCAGTTCAGTTCTTACATTGAAACCTGAGTCACAACAGATCCAGTCTTTACATTTCAGTTCAGGAAAGAACCTGTTGTATGTGTACAAAAGACAGCTACGTGTACTGCATTAGAACAGATCCCACCTTTGTTGAAATTTCGTCTGTCTGCTTTTATCGTGACTCGACCTCTGCCACCCATCCCTGTGACGTGTTGCTTGTCATTTACTGTGACATCTATCAAGTAGATGCAGGACATCCTGAAAAAAAAAATCAAAAAATAGGTTAACGGTCGGTGAACAGAAGTGGTTCATCTTCTTTGTGTTGAAATCCTGACCAAGAGGTCACATGATATGATCAATGATCAAAAGTGACAGGTTGTCTTCGGTGAGCAGAGTTACACAGTACACTGAATTTTTTTTAGCGAAAAGATTAACAGTCGACTCATTCTTTAGGAAAATTTTTACACAGTTGATGATTTATTTTGTGCAATGAGGATCCAGTAAATTGCTACAAAGTATGAGACAAAGTGTTCTGTATCAACAGTGAATAGAAACTGCCACAAGAACTGCTACACTGCCATTAACCTGCTCATTGATTCAGGAAATTGCTACAAAGTTTTTAAGTGATATTTTGTATCTTCAGTGAACAGAAACCAGTGACTTTATCACACTGTCATTAATCAGATATGTAAGATCGTCACTTCTAAAAAGTGAACATTTATAAATCACTGAATGAAATTGTATCAGTGACCAAAGAATTACAGTTTTTTATTGCCTATATATTGTGTTTTTGTAAAGGTGATTTGCCCTATCTTCCGTAACAATGATGGGATTAAAATGTAGACAAAAAATGAAAACATGTCTAGAAATATTGTATGAACTGTCTGATTCAAAAGACAAAAGAACAAAAGAGAATTCAGACTAATAACTGCAAACTGTATTAGTATGAACATGTTTTGTTTCCCATTCAAGCACAATATTTTCATAATTTCATAAAAATGTGTTCTCTAGAATGGCAGTACTGAGTCGTATTACAATACACAAGTCAGACAAAGAGATTTGAAATTTTCCTGTTGGTGCATGTGACGTATACTTGGGCTAACATGCACTAGCTGTGATAATTGACACACTTCACTTCAGACCTGCCTCTGTTCAAATGATAGGCACCATTGTTGAAGAGAATCAGGGAAAAGTGTTTACGTTTCACTCTGATACAAAAGATAATGGATAATTGGCCCCAGTTTCCATAGAAACCGACAGAGATGGTGCTATTGTGTGAACCACCATCGGATGAATTTGAGAACCTTTCCTGTTACATGTAATTGCATCTAGTGACCTCGGTGAAGATAGGCTTTGTCATTAATTAATAAAAAAATGCAACTGCTAATTCTTCGCGTATGGAGTGTATTGTACTGGTACCAATAGACAACTGTATGCAAATTTTAACAGATAAATTGTCATAAAATTTATTTTAGTGTAAATGATCAGTGTTTCATTGTTAATTGTAAATTTTTAATGAACTTGTACTGTAGCTACCAGTGTGTATACTACGGTAGTAATCCAATGTTTGCACATACTTGTAAATTGCATCCATATATATATGAATATTCATAAATCAGTGGCCTTGCATTGAATGGCACATTTCCTCCACATTTTGATAAACAAGTGTAACTCTAAGAAGAAATGTCTGAATTATTGTATCCGATTCAAAAGCTCACTGACAATGATTAATTTTATGATCCTCCTTGGTTTGGTTTTCAGTAGTGAACATTGACTAGTTGGCAGTTTCCCTATTGCCGATAACTATGTAATGTTTGAAATTTTCTTTGTATGCACCTGAGTGCGGCAGAGTCATGCTTTGTCAAAGCCAGCTTAAATATTACCATGATATTATTTTTTCATCTTTAGTGATTATCTATTCAGCGAAAATTCAAAATAGGAAGATTAGAACAAAATCTTGCCAATCGGATTACATATTCAAAAGTACAAGATCCATCCATCCAATTAGATGTTTTATGTCAGTTACACGTGCATATTTAGAAATAGAGGCTAACAACAGGCCAAGAGAATGGTGATGTCAACTTAAAGTACATTCATACCAATAATTGTATTTTTTCTTTTTTCTATTTTGCACTCAGGTTGTTCCCCCTATGACACAGTAAGACCCCTGGCATATGGAGAGTGTGATTGTGTCATCATCTGTTATGAAATCAGTCTGCCTGAGTCACTGGACAATGTTTTACAAAAGGTGAGTGCCTTGCCTCAATGGGACATTGTGCTGTACATCTGCTCACCACAGGATGTTCACCTCTCCCCCTGTAACGCAGTGGAACTAACTGTTTTTTCACAAGCAGAGTGAACTATTGTAAATTTGGAGGGGTGGTTGAGTTGTTGTATGGGTGAAAGTGGATGTATTGATTGATGTAAATTAGAGGAAGTGATACTGTGAAGGGATACACCCAAATGACAATTTCTACTCAACTGATGTGTAAAGTGGCTGTCATTGGACGGCTAAAGATGAAGTGAGAGAGGGAAAAAGTGTAATTTAAAGCATTGTTAAACAATGTTGTTATGGCAGGAAACGTCAGGAATGAAATCAATAGCATCTCTTCATTGAATTTGAAGCAGTGAAATATATCTCAAGTATTACAAAATTGATAGACTGTGAAGAGAAAGTTTTTACTGAATGAATTATGAAATTTGACTGCAGTGCCCGGATACTAGTTGGTTTCATTTGGTTTTAAAAACTGAAGTGTCCATTTAATAGTATTTGATTGTAAAGTTTAACAGCCTTATTGTATGTACTGAGATATTCATGAGGAAAGGATTAAAACCAAAATAAGAAAACCTTGAGTGAAGCTCAATACGTAGATGAATACATAATAAACACCTTGAAAGTGGCATTGCGTTGGGTTAACCATGAGAAGGGTTTAATTAAAGCAGTAGGATATAGCATGTCTTAATCCGCATCGGTACGCAACACACGACTTAAAGTATGATACTCGTCGTGTAATGTGTTGAAACTTTATTTTGAAATAGAATACCTTGGTGGTGTTAATGTCCCATGTGAAAAAATCAATCATGTCAATGTCAAAGCTGACGTCAAAAAGACTTCACAAACACGATGTTTTTGTCGAAGGTTTCCTGTCGGGTGGTCATGCACATGAATTTGACCGTGAAATTTTAAGGACGTTAATGCTCGTTTTGAAGACAAATTACTCTCAAAGTTAAAATTACAGTTCAGAAAGCACTGTTTTTGAAGGTGGTTATTAAATTCAATGGGTTCAAGTCCTATTAAAGTTTCCTTCTCGCTTAAATTGTTAATGTCATGTAGAAAGACACTGTTAATGCTCCAACAAACACTACACCTCTGGTATGTGACTTTTTACCAGTTGTGTGTGTCACTGTTTCACACTTTTGAAGTCAATGGTTGTAGTGATTTATATTAATAGCTGTTGTGGGTTTGGTTACCATGGGAAATAGTGCCACAGCCCAGAGGTATTTGGGGCCGGGAACCATAAAACCCTGATGAACGGCAAGGACTTTTATCAGCATGTCTGCTTTCTGCAGCAACATAAGGACATTCTTACATGACTTGGACAAATAAATAAAGTAAAACCAAATGGGTTTGAGATATAATAGCTGTCAGAGATGTAGGGCATTCGATCGCAGGAGACCATGCTTTGGTGCGGGATTGTATCTTTTCCAACATTGTCCTTTGGCATTCCGGGAATACCGCTTATTAAGAGGGTTATCAGATTAGTGACATCGGAGCACTATCACGTTTTTCTAGACAAAGCGAGGTTGGTGACAGAGCTTGTTCATTATTCCTGTCATGCTAACACCTTTTAAGTCTTGATGATGTAGAATTAGCTGTTTCACTTTTTAAGTTGTGAAACTCACCCAGAATTTGGTATTCAGTGGGTCTGACTCTTTGTTTGAGTAGAATACTTGGTAAGATTGACAGATATCAGAGGTACATGTCACCGTCTGTAGCCTGTTACAGGCATGCACTGGTTGAAAAGGAAAATTGAAACTGAGGATTTTTCCATGATACTCAGTAGGATTTCAGAGCACCTGTGCACACCACTTCATTCAAGTTACTGCTAGAGTGTTTGATCATTTCATACCTGGCTCATCTGCAGTTACTTCAAACGGAAGAGTGTTGTTTGAACTTTGCCATATCTGGGATTATGTTGGTTCACTTTCCCTTTCAACAATGCACCTAGCTAAATATTTATTCTGTGTGACTGGAAATTTCTTTTGGTTTTAAACCAGCTGTAAGTCCTCTGGGCTTTAAATCTTATTGTTTTCCTCATTAAAACCCACAATGGAACTAATTTTCACTTGATTAACACTGGAATGCTGAAAACTTTGAAAATGTTTTCCTAAAAATCATAAATATTCATACATTTTCAGAGACTGGACCATTTGTTTTTCTTCTTTTAACTTTTAATTCTTTCCATAGAGGATCACAAAAGCAAATTAATTCAAGCCATTCTTTGGAGTTCAATTGCACATTTCAGGCCATTTCACCATTTCACGGTGGGATGTTAATTACAGGACAAATATTGACAGCTAGTCTAGGATGTATGAGGAGTACAGGGTAACACTGAGATGTTTGCTGATAAGATATTCATTAGATATTTAACACTTACTCCACTGTCAACACATCAACTTCTTGGCTGTTGTTTTGGTGTCCTGCCAATGGACTGTGAAATGTTGTGTACATCCATACAGTGTACACAACAAGAGTAGGTTTATTGAACTTCCCATCCTTCCAAAAGTTTTTCAACCCTTTGCAAAGAAAGCCAGCATGCTGTTTTGGATTCAGATCCTGTTTTTAAGGACTCTCTGATTGTTTGACCATCACAAGGGTTAACATTTTTCCCCTTGCATTGTGTCGCTGAAGCCCTGGATTTCGGATCGGAAATGCAGAGGTCAGGTTTGCCAGGGTTGCCCTGGGCCGGCAGGATGTCACATTGGAATTACAGCCCCTCTTCCTGTTGATGAGGTCTGTTGCCAGGAGAATGAAGGATATCGGAACGTCCAGTGTACTAAGCATTATGAGACATTTTTAGATTTTCGTCATTTGAATTTTCCAGTGACTTGTGAATGGAAGCTTTTGACTCCTAGTGTTGTAAAATTTCAGAGCTGTATCATGTCAATGCTGCTGAATGGAACCATACATGCATGCACTCTGCTATGGTCTGAATGAAATATCTTGCTTATCACACATGTACTTGGGTTTCAGATATGCTGTTAGGATATCAAGTGCGAATGTAGCTTTTCATACCCTGTGTAACATCTTATGTGTCAATATGAGATAGCAATTGTCAAATCAGATAAACTGCAATAAAACAGTAAAGTTACACAACCATGACAATGACAGGTCATCTATCACACCTAAGCAATGCACAGTACTTAAGAAGCAATTGCTCTTGAATTCCATATGTACAGTTTAGTTGTGCTGCAAATTGTTCAGCCATAAAACATGATAGAGACTGTAAAGATTGAATAAGTCTTTTCTGTAAATGAACATTTAAAATTGTCAGATTAGTGCCCTGAGAGAATTGGAGCACTGCAAATGCCTACGTGCTGTTTGGAAACTTTAAAAAAGCACATTCAAAATGCCATTGAAACTTCAAAAAAGTTATAAACTTTGAAAAATAAAGCTCAACAGTACATGACAATAGCCACTGTTTTCAATTTATGGCTCTTTTCAAGTAAACTTCTGTTTCCTAACACAAGACACATCCAACTGCAAAGTATTGTTAAAGCAGCGTGTGAACAGATAGACTTGCCCAACAATGCACGTATAGGACAGCTGTTCTCTGAAAAGGAGCTTCACAAAAGATTGGAGAGAAACTGGGACAATTGGGAAAGACTGCAAGAAAGAGATCTGGCTTTCAGGAGGATTAGACTGGGTGTGGTGTTTCTGGACCCTATACAGACGGAGTGAAAACAGGGTGTTTTACCGCCAAACCTCTATCCGGAAGATTATGCATTGTTGCCGTGACAATACCAGGGGGCGGAACACCTGTAACTCTTGAAAGTAAAAACCGCAGAAAATTAGAGTTTCAGTAATCTATTAATGTATATTCTGTTGGGGAATTGACCTGTGTAAAGATTACACTTGTTCCGTTACAAAGTTAACTCAACAATGGCTATTCAAGCCTGTGTTGGGTAAACTTGACCACAGTTCCCAAATGCATCGTTCAAATGGATGAAGCCTCCTAGAATTAGATCCAGCTGTCCCAGGAGAGAAATAAATTTAATACCTAAGATACATTGGAAGCAGGGCAGTAAAGATGTTGAGGAAATTGAGGGATTGTCATAGCCAATTGTTTATTTCCTAATTGTTGTTCAACCATAATCTTCCTGAAAGGGAAATTGCTCAAACACCAACTGGAATGCAAGTTCTTTTGTCATGTATCCCTTATATATGCAGATTGGTGGGATTAAAGTATAGGCCATAAAATGCCGGTGATAAAATGAACAGTTTTTGTGGTATCCATATTCTTTGTATCATGGATTGTGGCACCTTCTAAAGACAACCATGAACAGAAATATCGTTGGCCACGTGCATAATAGTGTAAAATAAAATCTCATATTGATGCTGAGAAATGCAGTTTATCCAAGGAGTTAGCTTGGGACTTGTAGCTCATTAGCATATATTCTACATGTATAGCTCGCGGAAGTACATTCCATGAAAGTGAAAGTTGTAACATTTGCTCACATGTTGAGCTATTGTCTTTTATAATCTAGAATTAAAGTCAGGAGCCGCTATGCAAAGTTTAGTATGAGAGAATCAATTAAATTACGTAAAATTTATCAATTTTTGAAATTCAAAATGGCTAACCAGTGCGTTAACTCTATGAGAAACAATGTATTTTTTAATTTTTTTCTAAAACAAGATGAAAGCTTTGTTTAGTCCACAGGCTTCAAAACCAGTTTACACCAGAACAGACCAGAAAATGTAAACTTTTCAGTGTCAGAAAATCTGCCCCCAAGCACTACCTAAAACCAGACATTTCATTTTCTTTATCTTATCTGGCTTTAAGCAGAGTTATTGGTAGGTTTTATGGTAGGATGTAAAAAAAACAGTCTGTGGATGGTTTTAGTACATGCATGTGTCAAGGTTCTAACCAATAACTTCTTAGATAATTCAAAATAGACAAAACATTTTACCCAAGGGCATTTGACTGTCCTCATGTAAAATCCATCAAACAAGGGGGCTTACATGAAACTGTCATGAAAATGTTTAAAAATGTCAAATATCTGTGATAAAGATATGCTTCACTGATGTTGGAATTAAGGACAGAACAGTTTAGATTTAATGGCTAACTTGTTCCCACGTGAGAATGATGTATAAAACAGCTGTTTAATTCCTACATAGAATTCATGGCGTTTGCCCTGTACAGCCAGTTAACCACAAGAACTTGTATATTCCTTCTGTAGAGTGCAGAGACTGCCAGTCCATCTGATTGAAGTGGTTTCAGATTTAATTTTCAATCACAGAGATTTTTTGAGAAGAACAAAGTACTCTATTATAAACTGGTCTCCAAGACATCAATTTGGTATTTTTCCAGTATAGCTTGAATATCAAAATGTATAACCGGAAACTTTTTCCTCACAGATATGTGTGCACAGTGGATTGGCTCATACTCACAATCAGATCACAACCTCCCATCAATCCCTCCCCCCCCATCAGCCGCATTGCAAGTCAACATAGCTGTATTCTGAAATTAAACAAAATTCCTAAAATACCAAACAAATTTAAGTTCAGTGTTCTCCACATTTCTACATCATTTCATGTTGAACCAAGACTTGACTGCATTGATATCCTGTTTGCCTATTCACCCCTTCCCCCTTAAAAAATTAAAATTGTTGTATTCCTAAGCATAACAGAATTCCTGAAATACCTAACAATTGTAAATTCACGTTTGACCATTAGACTGATCACTTTGATATCATGTCTACCTGTTTGTCCTTATTAGGTACAAGAATTTGAATTGGCACACCATGCCCTTCACTATACATGTGATATTTTCTTTGGTGTTTCCTCTAGTAAATGTGACATTCACACCAAAACATCCGCTTGAAGTGAGAAGTGAAAACGCTATCAGCCTCAATTAGCAAACCCCACTCAATGGAGGTCATCAATTTACAGCCTCGCCTTCAGGAGTATCCTTGGAAACCACATGTATCTTGTCATGCAAATTTTGATACAAAGAAAATAGAAAAATCAATTTCCTATTGACTGAGCACTTTTGTACGAGATTTAAACCCAGAATAAATTGACTTTCTTTTTTCGATTTCTCTGTGCAAACTTTTTTCTCTGGGCTCGTCAGGCGATGTGGGCTACATGCACAGTTCAGAGTGGTTTGCTGCTGACGCATGGCAGATTAGCTATCGGCATTTCTGGCAGTAAGCCCATTACATCCTATTTATACTGTAGTCACGAGACTATCCTGTCGGGTTAAAAATTATCTCTGTGTTCATGGCTGATATGACGTGAACAGAACTCTCCAAGTGGGTGTCACACCACCATCAATTTGGAGGGAAAGAGAGAAAAGATAATTACTCTGTCTTGTTCCATGGTATGTTGGTTGCTCAAAGCAAACGTCGCGACAGGAGAGAACTATTCTTGCTGTCTGCATTTTTCAGCGGTGTACACACATCCGTTTGGCCTTTCTTTTCCTTTTCATGTCACCAGATTCTTAAAATAGGCAGCTATTGCATAAGTTTTCATCAATAAATCAGAATTTCTCATGCTTAGTGTGAAACATGTACAAATTCCAGTACCTGACATGTAATTGCTAGTTTGGACATTTGATATATGCACATATATGCCTTATGGTTAATGTTAAGGTCTATTTGGTAAAACATTAAAGTGAGACGAATTCAGAGTTTTAGTCAGGTCCAGTTGCATCTATGAATGTTACTAGCCCACTGCTTAAAAGTTGTCTTGACTCATGATAATCGTAAGTTTTATAAAAGATTCAAAGAACCACAAAACGTCTACCTGTTTCTCAATGTGTCCTGGACATTTCACCTGCAGCTTCTTCAACCCCCACCCCTGACAGAGCTCCGCTTAATCATTGGCATTAAGCAGAACAAATTGCATGGCTTAGAGGTTTGAGAAGCAGTGATGCGAAAGTTGAAAATACCACATTGTTGTTTTTGTATCCTCTTGCTTTTCCTGGTGTCCTCTTCTGTTTGTTCAACCTCAGCCAGAGGTGAAACAATATTTTATATCTCTCCCCAAACAAACATTCCTAGTTTATCTACATCCCCCAGGGAGGGGGTGACATGTTTATTGCGGAATAAGGAAGAGAAAAAACAGGAGTGCAGTGGATTGACATGCATGACAAGTTTTTAGCAAAATAAGAGTTCTGGCATCTGAAGTGAAGAACATTGCTAGCCATTTGTGTTTTTCAAATTGTATTTCTAATGGAGATCTTTTCAGAGATCTTCCTGTCTTCTAACCTTTATCAACCGGGTTTAAGTTTACGTATGGCGTGGCTGTTACGTCAGTGACCTCGCGATGACCCTGCATGATCATCCCGTGTCAGGATGTTGATAACGTCAGTGGAATGACCTAGTAATGAAAGTTTAAGTGATGAAAATTTGTTGCAAGTCTAAAATAGACTACCATTTTGATGTCAAAAATCAGAGCATTAAATCTTGGGTCATGTCTTTGAGAATATTTTAGTATGATGTAGGTTTATGTAAATCATAGGATATGTTGTTTCTGCAGATGTCAATCTTAGCGGATTACAGCAACACCTGGTTTTTATTAAATTATAATATATTTCACATACAGAATGCTACTGAAACTGAGTGACGTAGATATGTCACAATAGAATATCACATCCTGTTGTCTGAATTTTTAGCTGTGTATTTTTCTTAACCTGGCTGCAGCTTCAGTATGCTAACTTTGTCTCTGTATAACTGTGAACTAATTCTTAAATGCCTTTATATTTTTTTTATTTACTCAGTGGTATCCTGAAGTGAGGAATTACTGTTCAGCCGGAATTCCAGTTGTCTTAGTCGGTTGCAAATCAGATCTCCGGAATGACATCCACATCATAACAGAACTTGCAAAGAAAAGACAGATCTCACTCACACATGAAAGGGTAAGTGTCAAGATGGAAATTAATCAGCAAAGTCTGAAAACGTGCAGCCACTCCCCGCGTAATTGTCAAGCAGTTCTGAAAGAGGTATTTTTAACGGAAATCAAAGAAAGTATTTTGTTAGGTTTCCAGAGCCAGGCATGAAGCTGGAAATTTGTAACCGGATGTGTGTGAGTCTATAATCTGTATATACCCGCATTGCATGACCTAATGTTGAAATATGTTTACATAGATTTTAACTGTCACTTAGCAAAACTGAGATAACAACAAACACCCCCAAATGTACTGTTTCCAGGAAAATTTGTACCCCATTCGGAATGAGTATCTTACTCCCACATCATGATGGATGGATATTTCAGTCATACAATATTGAAGCCCTGCAGTGCTTAGCATTGCAGTTTGCTCTTTTGGAACGAGAGTCATTTAAATTGAAGAGTCGGTCTGTTTGCTGCAAAGAGTGGTGTAAAAATATCCCTTGACTGGAGGATTTGACTGTGAGAACATTTCATCTGTGGCTCTGTTCCAATAAAAAGTGCTGATAACGTACTTCCCTCATGTGAACATATGCCATGTATGTGAACTGTGCAAGTAATGCAGAGTTCAGTCAAAGGCCTCACAATTGTAACCTGATGAATCTGCTTTGTAACTTTTTCACAAGATAGACATTGAAAGATTAAGCTCTACCGACCAAGCAGCTGTGTGTGTTGAAAAAAAAAATCACTGTGAAAAATATTTTGTGAACACTTTTGCTATAGAAAAACGATTGTCTTCGTCTTACAATCAAGAAAGACCAAATTATAAATCAGCACGCCTCTTCCTTGGTTTAAATTATTCGCAGTAAATCATGGTTAGCTATTGCATCAACTTGTGGTTATACTGTCCTGACTATTGCTTGCCATGCGTAGCAGGGCGTACGTGTCAGTCAGGGTGGAGAATGGACCCATTGTACATATAGCCATGTGACGTCATCGCGTCACGCAGTTCCAACATCGTCAATTCAAAGAAAAAGGGTCGGTAAACACAACCAGTGCATGTTGTAAGCTGTTAATGATTCATCTGTCCCAGTTGCCGCTTTTGAAAACATATTTCAGTTGTTGAACTGAAGTAACAATATGCAGGAAACTCAATTGGATAGGTTTTCCAGGCAATGATAGAATTCTTTTGAGTCCTCTCCGACTGTAGGCGGAAAGACTGTGTTCAGTCTATTCCCTATCAATATATATACATATATGTCACAGGCAACTGAACTACCTTTTAGTTCCGAAACCATCAAGCTAGCAGCAGCGGCATGCCATATCAGAAACTATAATAAATGTCGTTATCCATCATATTTTATATCAGTGTCATCATATTTTGTTTGTGTTTTGTCCAAAATTTGAAAAAGTGGGTCTGCAAAGTTCAGCATATGGTGACATGCTTTTGAATACAAATCCAATTATAAAGCAGTATCTAGACAGTCAATAAGGTTATCGGTATCAGGCACTGCCGACTGACAGGTTCTTGTAATTGTTCCAATTTAAAGTCTTTGCTCATTCTTTGCTAAATCTCTATGAAAACATTCCATTACTACTAAATGTCATCAGCTAAATCTTTAGCCGATAAAACGTTTAATTGGTGAAAAGTTTTTGTGCCACAGTCTCGGTAATGAAGGCTTGTCTCGCTTAACTGACAAGCTCCCTGTTGTTAAAGTCATTAATTATCTTGGAAACACCCACGGGCTGTTGCTGTTTCCTTTTGCGTGTAAACAGGTGAGAAAAGAAATTATGTCACCAATTTACAACAAGTGACCGGTCATTGCCTCTGTCCTACAAGAAGCTGACTCTCCCATCCCAGCGTCATTCAAAATTTAAAACACTGTAGTAAAAGACAGATAGACTCCGGCAGAGTAATGTAAGTCTGTCACACATTGTTGTTGAATATCTATAGCAGATTTAGCAGGAAATGAATTTTAAATCACCAGCAATTATTATATTTTCATGTAGAAAAACAGACGTCTGTGGATGGATACTTGATGTTTACACAAATTCTACCCAACAAATCACCTTTACCTCACAGGTCATGACAGGGTCAATCTGCTATTAATCATTTGAATTTTAAGCCACTGACACAAAAAAAACCCTGACACAGAAAAAACCCCATGGGAGTTGATAGAAGAGAGCGTTTATAGAGAAAAAAGATAAAATTATCAGCCTAGATAAAGCTGATACAAGTACCACTAAGGCAATTTTATTGGGTCTGAACACAACCATTATAGTTTGAACTGAGCAAATAAAATGTCAGTTTGACATGTGAATGCATTGTAAGTTAAACCAGCTTTGAACCACAGCTCATCAAACAAAAAAAGCGTTTTTTGTTCAGTTTTTTGATGAGTGCATGCAAGACCGTGTTTTATGAGACTGTGTCCTTCTTGTAGCTTCAGCTTGTATGAGTTCCACACAAACAATAATGTATGATTTATATTCTATTGTACAGTAGCTTGTTCACTTCACATTGTGTGCGTGGGAAAATATGACATACTGCACAATGCAGTCTGGTACAGATCAGAACTTTACATAACAATTGGCTTAGCCTAAGGAAATATCATTGTTTTTCTTACAGCATGAGATTATAATTCTCTTGAATAGGAGATATCTCCAAATTGTAATGTGGTTAGATGTACAAATTGCAGGAAAATTTCATCATTTTTTTTTTTGCATATTTTTTAGGGTACACAAGTGGCGAGGAAGATTGGCGCAGCAGCCTTTGTGGAATGTTCAGCGAAGAACTCACGATCAAGCGTCAAAGAAGTCTTTGAAATTGCCACACTTGCATCCATGGGAAAACTTAGCCTCCACAAATCTCTTAAAGGACTGCCGACTCAGCCGAGAACAATTTCTTTCAGACGGAAAAAGAGCGAGAGCGATCTCACGCATCACAGAGTACGTGTCAAGAGTACAGTACTGCAGTCTACAGAGGACGGCAATAAGTTGAACAAAAGCTGTGTGGTCATGTAAAAAGTGAATGCGACGCACAGAATCTATAAAGAGGACTGTATACAACTCAAATTGTAACGTACTTGCCGCATACCAGTATTTACATTATTTCAAGAAAGAGCACATTTATTTAAACGTCGTTTGTACTACCAGCTGTGGTTCTTCAAAGTCCGCGAAAGAAAATTGATCGGGGTGAAGAGATAGTTTTGGTAAGGCAAAAGGTTACACCTCAATGTTTTCAACACTGGCGCCAGAACTTTACCAGTGGTAACCCGCATACTACAAAAGACAGAGGTTGAAGGGTTAATGGATCTAGTGTACTACTGTGCTGGCAATTAGATCAGTTATTTCATAAGCCACTCTCTGCCCGCTACAACAATTCATTGTTAAATTGTCCCTGGTACTGGCAAGGACTTTTGGACTGCAGATATAACCAAGTTGGCACCATCAAAGGGGAAGTACTTGTGTAACGAGATTTCAGTGAGGAGTCCCTGACCAAGGTTGCTGTTAAACAATTAGTCAGCCTTTATCCCTCCATTTCTTTGTAAAGGGTTCCAGCCTCACATTTGAAAATGCTATGGGTGAACCGAAAGTTTGCTGCTAGATGGGTGACATCTGCATGTGAGGGACCACTGGAGAAAGAATCCTAAAATATATACAATAGCTGCAACTTTAGCAGAAGTTTTTACCAGTAACTGACATGTGTGATCAGTTACCAAGGGCGTTTACACTGCTCATGTGTCCCGTCAAAGAACTGCACGGTCACTCAAAGTCTTTTAGTTCAGTCACTGAGGCAAATCTATTCATGACAATGAACTTGTCAACTTCTTTGTTCAGGGCTCTGAATAGGTTTTATATGACCATCAAGTATAGCAACCTTCAACCACACAGTGCCTTAGAGTACAGCAACCTCAGTGCTGTCATTGATCTGTCATTTTCGACTTTTGGCTTTCTCAAATTGGTAATTGTAATATCTTGGACAAAGAAGACAAAATGGTGACTGTGTTTACAAAACAGTGTAGATGTTTCACATTTACTTTACCCATAAGCACTGTCTATCTTTCCATATCTTTTATCATCACCTTCATCTGAATGACTCTGGTTTCATGATCACAACCTTGGGATGTATCACCCCTTTGCATCACCATAGTTTGGTTCAGCCCTATTGTTTTCTGTAATCAAAGTTGGACCTCTTGAAAAGAAATAGGAGTGAAGAATGCAAACAGCAGCTGGTAGTGCAATAATACACTTGTCTATGACAACCAACCTTGAAAAAACAAAAAACTTATATACTGATGTGTGAGTTGAGAAGCAAGCATGCGTGAGTTTTTCCAGAGAGGCCGTTTCTGAAGTCAGCAGGTGTATATGTACATGTAGGTTAACTTAAGTTAATTATATAGATTGTATGTGATTGCTAGTGAATGTGATCTTACTCTGCTAATTAAGTGATTGTGTCAAAAATTTCAGCCTATTTTCAGTTTTTCTTGAGATGTTGACATTTATTATTTTGGAAATCGTAGTTAAGGAAACCTTTCGTCATCCGTTATATTATGTACTTGTCATGAGTGTTTGAAACAAAATCATAAAAGAATGGGTTGACATCACAAAAGTTTCCACTACTTTGTCAATTTGAGTAGTGTATACTGTTTTCCATAGCTCATCTCAAGAGCTTTGTAAAGAGATGAAAGTACTCAGCATTCATTTAATTGAACTGATTTTGCAGTATTGATTTCTACCGAGTTGATATAGGCATAGCACAATAGCTCATTGAAGGAGTCAATGAAAAAGTATTAACAAAAAATATATCAAACAGAAGAATACTGTTTTGTGAAAAAATTCACACTTCAAAGCAATAACATAATCACTCAAATGAGTCACTAAGTTTTAAAAACAGCTCAGAATTTACAAAAACGTGAAAAATTAACTTTGAATTATGCACAAGATGTTGGTATTTTTTTTGTAATCAGTTGATTTTTTATGGCAATCAGTATGAATGTCAAATGATGGACTTACATGATAAGGTTCATTTTTGGGGTTGGAGAAAATTAAGTCAAACAGAACACGTTAGTTGACATTCTAATTTTTGAGTCTGCTGGGACTTTCAACCCTAGTTTACTGCAATTTAGAATCAATAAGAAATCTATATTGTACTTACAATTTGTAATACAATCACATCGTATCCACAGGTCACTTTCATGAACAGTTCTCATCGAGAATCATTTTGCCGCCTTGAAAATTTGCAGAAGACAACTGCTGTCCAGAAATGGTGGACAATATTTGCATAAGTTTGATTCAGTCGAGAAGTGTTTTGTGTTAAGCTGGATTAAGTAACATGGACTGTATTGGTTGAAAACTTGGTACATTTGTTTTTTGAAGTTAACCAAAACTTTGACGTAGCAGATATCTTAAGTACATATCTCAGCACAGCGCTGTAGTAATCCAGCCGACATCACAAATGTTTTTGCCGCCATTTTGACTCATAAATACAAGTCCAGGCTTTGGTGCTGCAGACCAGATAAACCAGAATACGTTCCCAGACAATTACGGTATGTCATCTGACCAACCATGACTTCTTAAGTGTCTTGCACAGGCATGGCCAAAAATGCGTTTCATCATCTTGTAAGCCATAAACGACACCATTGTGTCTTTTGGTGTGGTCCATTCCACACAGAGTAATGGGGGGCACAGCAAGGTCAATCGATTCTGTTTTCTTCTTCAACATGTTGAACGAGTCAACAAATTTCACTCTCAATGCACTTACAATCACTTCTAGACTTTTGGAAAGCTCTTCCAAAGGTCCGAGCAAACTGGATGTACATTTTTAAAAGAGAGCTGTAATTTTTTTGCTAAGCATTTTGTCAATTTTGCAAGTGAAGGAAAAGGCTGAAACATTATTGTAAGTTATGTTTAAGTGATGCAGAAGTATATGTTGTAGTTTGAGTGTAATTATTTAAGTACGAATATTAACTACCGTATGGATCCTTTGAGAGAAGTGGTGAATTTTCATGTCGTGTGAGTAACATTAAAGTTATTTCAAAGTACTCTGTTGTGTCTGGGAATTTTTTCTCTGAGCTTTATTGTTGATTTTGTGTGTGTTTTTAGGTATGCTGTATACTCAGAGCTGTAAGTCTGTCTTCACTGATAATTTTGGCCTCAACTTGTCAAAAAAATGTCCCTGGTTGCTCAAAGGATGGCCCCAAACTCTTTACATCTCTGAACCCACAAAGCAGTTAAATGAAAGTAACTCCAATGTGTGTATATACGGGTACATAACAGACACCAGAAGGTGAAATGAAAAATGTGATCACTGAGTATGCCATGTTATGGTCAAGATGTGGCAGCTGAAGTATGTTTATTACATCAGAGGAATAAATAAACACCAACCAAAGTGTTCATGGGAAAACCCCAGGGCTGATCTGTTGATCACCTAGTACTGAAGTCATGCCCTGATACACACGACACCTGAAACACTGTGATGACTACAAAATCTCCTAAGTGTTGTTGCATCTCATAAGTTGTTGTTGCCGAACTCGTCTTTTTGTACCTTTCAATTCTGATAACAAATTTGGCTGGGACGTTATCTGCATATTTAATTGGTGATTGACATGTTGTCACAGAGAGCAAGGAATGTCTTACAGCTGGGATGACGGACAGCCTTGGTTAAAGGCACTTCTATTGATGTGCAAATTTAAGAGTGAAAATACCTGGAAGGATGTAAACAACTCACACTTGAATATCAACAAGTTCATTAAACCTTTAAAAGAATGAGTTTCCTGTTAATTTTACTGCCATAGATTCTCAACATTCGCTTTCCAGTGTTTTTTCATGACACTTTCCCAAAGTTTCAAAAACTGCATGCATGTATAGTTTGTTCCAAATACTCCAAAACCTTTCACAGAACGTTAATTTACGGCAGCAAGCAGTCAGACAACTTGAGATAAACTCAGCCTTTGTGTTTGATACCCATAATGCAACAATCCTGGGATTGTGCCATGTTGCATAGTAGATGTTTACTGTGAGAAAAGCCATGTTAACAATCAATTTGACACAAAAGGCATTCTAGACATTGTCATCTACCAACTATGCCGGTGTTATTGGCCTGTTACCTCAAGATGCTGGCACAGCAGAATAAGTGCTCTATGTATTCTCCTTTTGTGTTTGATTTCAGTTGTTGCAAGTGTTAGAGATCAAAAAATACGAGAACAGAAGTCAACAAACATGTCACCAAGGTCTTCCATGCAGCTAATTTACGATAAAATACTAAAGATCTTTTCCAAATTAAATGTCAAAATGTAAGAGGAGACATCCTGTTTTATAACTTTCAATACCTGCATGGGTGAGTTCATAGACTTTTAGCACAGAAATAGAATATTCAATGAAGATCTCAAGAATGAAGAATGCAGTTAACCCAGATGATTCTCTTTTTTATGGTATTGATACTTCTTTTTCTGACATTATCTGAAAGAAAGATTATATGACATGTAGTGACTCTCACTGTTTTTTCAATTATAACAAAGTTTGAATAGTGAGGCAATTTTTTGTTTGAAAAACAGAGTTTTGGTGGTGAAAAATGCATGGTTTTGGAAGACCAGCTGTTGAAGAACCAATTGAAGTTACAGCAGAGTAATCTATTAGTGTGCGATCACTGACATTAAAAGATGACTAATTCCCATAAAGTGTGTAAAAGGCAATCAATATTTTTGAAATGTCCCATAATGGATTGTAAAACAGAAGATGCCTTCAAAACACGCCATTCTCAATGGAGTTAGTCATCGCTGCTGAAAGCATTAAATTGTAAGTTATGAGAGCTGAGCAGTCCAATGGCAGGACAGGTCACACTTAGAGTGACCCTAGAATCCACAAGTGATGCATCAAAAATGCATTTACTGGCTATGCTTTGGTAAACTGGATGTGTTACCAAAAATGCAGCCAGTACTGTTCAAACCTGGTTAAAAAAATAGTCAAACCTGGAAGACTGCTGTTATAAAATTTAAAATCCCTGATCTACTGAGTGGTAGACCGAAATCAAAGACAAAGCTTACCAGTAACTACACACATTGTGTAATAGAATGAAGTGGGTATGGTAATTCTCATTGTAATAGTTCAGATGGAATAAATTTTGCCATTTGACTCCAATAGTGTTCATTCAATCTATAGACTGAACTTCTCAATTAATTTTTTTTGAAAAGTTAGTTTTTCAAGAAATAAAACTTTGGTAGCAGATATGTCCACCATCAACATGGCATGCCATGGCTAAATTACTGTAAATAAAGTAAAGAAAAAAAGATATGAAAAATCCAATAAGGATGAGTTCAAGGCATAGCCTGTACCTTCAAGTCTCACAGGGCTTGAAAATTTAATCACAAAATT
This sequence comes from Ptychodera flava, assembly GCF_041260155.1. Classification (NCBI taxonomy): domain Eukaryota; kingdom Metazoa; phylum Hemichordata; class Enteropneusta; family Ptychoderidae; genus Ptychodera; species Ptychodera flava. Next base: position 11,091,327 of record NC_091936.1, read on the forward strand.
ATCAACTTTGTTCGTGAATCTTTTAAAAAGTACAAAGTATTCATTCATGAAGACAAATAGTATTTCAATTAGGATTGAAGAGTGGCCTTTTCCGTCAAGAATAACTGCATTTCAATTGAGAGGTAATGCAGTGTTATAATATCTGATGCTGACTTGCTGTCAATGTCAAGTTCCAGCGGTACCATCACTAGTTTTGTGATCTCAGTGCTGTTGTTGAAGTTTTTCTCTAACAAAGTTTAAGAAATACATTTTAACCACAGTTTTTATACACTCAAACTAAGTTTTTCACCACTCAAATTAAAGGTAGGGTTATAATACTGCAGTGCCTTGATGAGAAGCGCCCTCTAGAGGCATTCATGTGAAAATTGAAATCGGAGAGAAAGAAAGTGAATTGTGAGGTGCCCTTGAGAAGACAGAGCAATGGTGTTGGTTTCACATCAGTAAATAACCTGTGATAGACTGGACATGCAAATTCTGTGAAAATAACCATTGTCTGGAGGCAAAAACCTGTGCCATGAAGTTTTTAAAGTTCAATGACCCAGCCGTGAATAAAACTTAAAATAAACTTACATGAACATCAATACACAACTACAGGCAAGTAAAAACACAAGAACAAAAGACATACCTTTTTAAAAGGATCAATCACAAGAAGTTGGATAACTGCTTGCACAGTCTGCATGTTGAACTTGAATGACGAGTTGATACTTTTGAGTCCATGCTAAACTTGATGATACTATTTCAAGTTGTCAATAATTAAATGCCGCTGAGAAAGCAATATACATATCTAATACTATTATGTGATCACTTATAAAATAAAAGTTGTGTTTCATCGAATGAAAGTAAATGATGTGTTCTGGTTTTGTATGAAGAGACATGATTGAAGAGATGAACACTTCAAGGACTTGTTTGAGTTGTTTACAGGATGTATTTCACATTCCTGAGTCACATGTTGACAGACAGTGGCCAGAGAAAGACACAAAATGTTTGAAATTCTTCCAACTTTTATTTTGATGATTATGCAATAATTGCAATGGATGACTATTAGATTCAACATTGTCAAACGTCAGTGGTTTACTTTTCAGGTTTTCTATAACCCCAGGGCCTACCACCTGATGAAGATGTATGATGTTCTAAAGTACCGTGGTAGATTTTATAATCTTGCTTGACTCATAGTGATAGTTTCTTGGTGTACAAACTCTGTTATGTGAACAGAAAATGGAATGGACTAACATCAGATTGTGTTACTTTCAAAGTAGGCTAAAAATACCAAGTGATTGATCGATCTCACTTTCTGAAGAATAAACTCGACGCTCCCAGGCATTTTTGATGTGCATATTATGCAATCTATCCTACACAATAACATTCATGCATCTGCTTAGTTTTGCGTCAGTCAGCCACACCATGGCACCTACAAGGCAGTGATTCAGGCCTTTACTAGTTTACTGAATGTTTAGAGTGAAGCCCTGGAGCAGTCTTGCATTCATGTTAAAATAAACATGAATGTATCCCCTAAGGTAATCTTGTCCACACGGATTACTGCAGAAGTCAAGTGGATTAGATGATAAACCAATACAAAAACTTTACTCAACAACTGTAGTTTAGAATGTCATGTTTCTTCACACTTCACACAATTTGACCATGTTACTGGAGTGGTAACCGGGGAAATGATTGGACACTATGTTACAAGCCTGATAGAGGGCGCTAATGCAAAAATTAGTATGGTGGCAGCATCTCTGTCACAGGGTAGAGTCAGCATACCATCCAATGGCATTAAGTTCATCTGGAAGAGACTTTGATGACCTTGTAGGTTGAAAAAGTCATTATCTCAAGTGAAAATCTTCACTTTATTAATGGTCTATTTGTCTTTTTGAGGAAATGTATGTGCTATGACTGGGAATGCAAGTATTTCTTTGAAACACTGACAGGGTTGTACATTTTCAATGTTTTTGTTTTGATGTACTACAACTTCTCATACTGATTTGATTGTCAATGTGGTACATACAATCATAGAAAGTAGGTTCAATCATTGTCTTCACACAGATGTAAACTCACAGCAGAAGTTGTAATACTTACAACATCAAGTCATGGTCCATAGAACAATAACTGATAACATTAACTATAGCAATGTTCTTAAAAAAGTCACTCATGATACCATGGCTGATGGGATGAACTGTCATTTATTGAAATCTGAATATAATACTTAGTGTTTTTGCTGGGAGTAGCAATGAAGTAAATGTTGTGTTGTAATTTTTACTAATGTTCATACAACATCTAACAAAGCATGCAACAGTATGGTGGATATGTGACCGCAGTACATAAATCATTAACCCAGCTGTGTAAACTTCAGTGATCTTTTTTGAAAATATCTTGACCTTAGCACTGTAATATTGTCTGGATATGATGGATTCTGTGTATTGAAAAATTTCTTCTTGGGTCTTGTCCATTGTAAGCAAATACAATCTGTCCAAAGCCAAAAATATATTTCTTTCACATTGATGATCTAAATGACTCTAACGAAACAGACAAAATATTCAGTTATGACATGTTAGCTGGCAGAAATCGTTAAATCTGTACATGTCTTACTCCATTCTGTGCATACTATAATTGCTCTGGACATGTAATAACACCACATGGTCAAATGTTCAAAATGTCTATGATATTTGTGATTTAATTTATAGGTCACATGCATATTGCACCTCTATCTAAGCAGTAACATTTAAATTATGAAAAAATCTGTAGAAATGAGAACCAAATTAACAATGAATGGCCGGTTTAAGGGAATCGGGTAGCCTTTAAGAAGTACAGGGGTATGTTATCATTGCAACAAAAGCTGCCTGCATGGGCTTTCATGCTAACTTGCTGAGTGTTCATATGAATTCATGAGTAATTGTGACAAAATTCTAAGTTGCTTTCTTTCATCCAAAATACTGTTTGTAATGTATGCAGTGGCAAACAGGATATACAGTACCTGTCATCCCTCTTATCACCATGTTTTGGGTAAGTCCAATTGTTTATGGACCCCTGTATGTATGAAGGAGTTACACAGACAGTTTTATCCTCAGGACATATTTGAAGAATAGTATATCTAATCTTCTTTGTCATATTGTAGTGGTTATATTGTTGGCACACAGTCCATGTAGCCAACAATGAGATGCAAATGATATGCAGTAAAGGTCTCCTCGACTAACTTTCAGCTGGTTGCTCACTTTCTACTATTTTTATAGTATTTTATACAAAGGCACAGACTTATTCTACCCTCAACTTCAAACTGATAGTGATTTTGTAGCTCACTCTTTACTATTTTTCATAGTTTTTGGTAGCCGGTAACAGACACTTCGTGTTCGTGTCGGCTACATGGACGATCTGCCATATTGTCGGCTAGGGTGTCTTCAATAATTACTGAATAGAAAACATACCCTTTAGGCTAACATTGAAATGTAATATGGCTAAAAATGAACCCCGTGTCCTACAGTCTTTACCCTTGCTACATGATCTAGAGTCTCTCTGAATAGCAAGAAATCACTGACGTGATCATCGCTTAGTCTGTTTTGAACTTGTAGCTGTCGCCTTAATGACTCAATGTCAAACAGTTATCTGCAGTGCAACAATTGCTGGCTCTGAGCATATTCTGTACAACGTGAATAAAATTGTAATAACAGTGCATTTAAACGATTGTGTTTTAAAATATTGTACCTTGATGTATACACGAAATCGTATAGATATATATATAGCAATGTAGAATGGTTTTTATCTCAAACATTACTTGACAGTGCATAAAAAGTCAAAGGTCAAGAGTATGTTTTCATGGTAACAATCCCATGACCCATTGCTGGAAGTACCTCAGTAGTAAAATCTGTACTGTAATGCCATTATAAAAATTTGTGCATCTCTGTCTGCACAGATTCAGAGTATTTGTCTCAGAACAGAGAGTGAATCAAACTGACAACAGATCTGAGGAAGACCAGAAATTCATGTGCATATGATTTAGTAATTCATAATTATTTAATCTATGAATTCCAGTATTTAACCAATGATCTGGCCTCTTATGCTATCACATATTGAAATTTATTGAGCTATCTCGTCCAATCAAAACCATTTCAGACCAGCACACAGCAACAGCAAATAAGCGACTGGAGCTGCTGGCATTCTGTAAGCTGAATTTCTTACCACGCGGGCTGTAACAAAATACAGTACAAGAGACAAATGACCTATGACCTGCATTCACACATCAGTGAATAAACAAGAAATAAACCTATCTGTCTCTTGACAGACAGCCTTTTTCCTTGTCTGGAGCAGGTCTATTTCTTCCTTTTCTGAAGGATGGGGAGAAACGCATCAGTTCCAAACGATAACAAGACAGTCTGTACAGGATGATATATTTTACCGCCTTTCCCACACAACTGCTTAAGTGGTATAATTTGTGACCATATCGAGTTTATGCTAGATCTTCAAGATATACAATCTAGAATGATTCAGTATGCAAATTAGCTAGAATTATGCAAACATCACCCATTAAAACTTTGCTGTGCATCATTCTACCGTAAAAGCTTCTGCATTTTACAATGGTCCTTGGAGTCAATGTGATCCTACATTTTTAAGAATAAGACTGGCTACTTTTTGAGATAACTTTCAAAAATAATCCATGACACTGAACATTAAATTCTTGAGTAAACCAACTATCTTATGTGCTGATATGGTTTCCTTTACATAATCAATATTTCTCCCAAGTATTACATCCTTTGTGCATGTTGAATTATGCAAATTAACATTAAATATGCAAGCCACACCTATCTCGAAAGTATTTAGATGTAAGTGTTTCAAAGTTTACCATGTACTCAAGTCACATGAACTTTGTCTAAGAACATTTTGTATTACTTTTGGGATAACATTCATAGATCGGCACACAAAAAGATAGACAGCCCTATGATACAGCCTATTGTATGATGTTGCCTGAACGTATGAATGAGTAAAAACTATTCTTTCAGACCAATGAGACACATTTCCCAATGGTGTAGTCCGAGCTGACTGGAAAGTTAAGACTTTTGAAAATTCAGAAATGCTGCACTAGTGTTGTGTTCTGGGTAGGTCAATCTTGATTAAATCTGTGTGCCTCTGTATAGTACATCCTTGTTTGTAAAAGTGGCAAGTATAAAACAAATAAATTTTTCTAAAAATATTATTTTCTACGCCAATATTCACCTTCCAGGTGGTTTGATGTGGCATTGATGATTGGACGGTCAATGAAGTCAATTTGGCAGTCACCATTAGTAACTGCATTTCCATGGAAACCAATGCAAGGTGCATTCTCAAGTTCAAACAATACAACATTGTTGTCTCCAGATTGCAGCACACTGGCAGGAACATACAAGGTGAGTTGTGGTCCAATGTCCGGCCAGTAACGTCCAAGGTTGAACCCATTGATGTATGCTTGACCCTGTAAACAATGATAGAGAAAGACTAAGTAAGATTTGTTGATCACTAAAATTTCATCTATTTCATATATTGTATCTATTTCTTCAAAGGGACATAAGCTCCATTTGAAGGCAACATTGTCCTCCCCCACAGGATTAGTTGTCCCCCCCTCCCCACAGGAAAATCTAATCTATCTCCAAAATCTTAACTTTAGAAATCACTTGAGAGCCACAATATCAAACAAACTGTAAATGTTCACTTTCCCAGAGTGAGAGTCAGTGTTTTGTTGGAGCTGTACTATCCTCAGCAGAAAAGCACACAAAAATTTTGGCCATTGGAGGAACAAAGTCTGACTGTTTTTGTGTTCCATGTCATGTGAATATCTACAATACAATCACTAACATAAGTACATGTAATGTAAGTCGTGTATGATATGAGGGTCAAACAGGTCATCATCCATGGAATGGTCAGAGCTGAGAATCATTGATAGTTGTTGATAAACTCTGCTTAATACAGATGTGAATTAACTGTTTATGAAGTTTATGCAACGTGATGAGTGAGGTTATTAAGCATTGATAATTGTCAAGGGCAGTTTGTGAAGCATCTTTGCATGGCATGGGAGAGCATACAATATCAAAGCAAATACAGGGGTGCTTGATATTATCAGCCTTGTAACTTTTCAGGTATGGCTGATTTTATCTCATTTCATACAAGGTGAATAAATCTGACCCAAGTGAAAACCAAAATTGAATCCTGATATTCCTGGAAATGCAAATTTGATGATTCATGCTCAATTCTGTGGTGAGTATCTAGGTTCATTTGTTTACAGTGAACATGTAATCACAAATTACTGTCTCGTTAATATGCACCAAACTACAATGTCATGAGAGAGAATTATTTTGAAAATTTGCAAGGAAGCCTTGAAGAAAATTAATGCACACTTTGGCAACTGCAATTTCTGGTTAATTTGGAATGTTTGTTTTCTTATCCCAGAAAAATGCAAGAAAATCATTACAGAGAAAGGGTGCACAAACTCTTGGAGCGTAGTGATTAATTAATTATTTCAAGCTGACTCCATTCTGAGAGAAATACAACGTCAACCATACATTTGTTCATCCAGTCCTAATTCACAGTACAATGGCGTGACCTATACAATGAAAATGATATGATCCTACCAAGGGAGGCAGTCTGCAAGTGGACACTACATTAAACTATGGTGATCACTGCAGATCAACAAATATAAAAAGGGTTTTGTACATTAGTATATGACAAGCAAAAAGTTATGCACAGTCATGGATTAATGTTTCTGCTCTGTAAAATAATGTCATTCAATAGCTTTCTTTGTAACTAAAACGTGTTAAATCAATGCCCCTATGCTAACCAAATTTGGATTTATTATATTCAAACTAAAAAAGTTTCTGTTGAAGTATCAAAATGACCGCATATATCACTTAGCATCTATTATGTAAAATAGATGCTATTGCATCTATTGCATTTGGTACTAGTTCAGTGTTTGAAAGCCATTCGGCTGGCATTGTGACCACTTTAGACTATAAAACTAGTGTTCAAAGTTTTTGCTGTATAAAAAATGAAATAAAATGAAAACAAATGAAATGACAGGAAACGAAATTGAAAAGAAAACTCTACAGCAAATATTTGATATCACCCAGTAAATATCTACTCATGCTGAATATATACTGGACAAGCGAAGTAGAGAAAATTGCCATTCATAATAAATCTTCTGAACATTTAATTTTCATGAAAACATAAAAATTCTTTGACTGTACAAATATCCCAGTGATCTCGCCTCACCTTTGTCCATCCCTTTGTGTTGAGAAATGTATCTTGCACTGTGTCCACTGTCAAAGTTCCGCTGTAAAATGTCGGCACTTGAAGAGTGATGACTTGGGGAATTTTGAAGTGACGTATTTGTGTTTGTTGAAGAGACGGCTTGGGTTGACCACAGCATCTAAATCTAGGGAGAATATCGACCAGGGTTGAAGAATATCGCCATCTAGTGTTACGTTGCCGACAATGCCCTGGAAAAGATTCAGACGATAAATAAACTTGTTTTTTCCCTGTACTGTCTAGGTCTCCAGGTTATCACCCTTTCAAATATTCCCTGTGAAACATCACTACATTGTAAAAATAAATTCTTGCTTGGTCACGTGAGATGAAACTTGGCAGGACTTCCTGATCGTAGAAACAAACAAAATAAAAATAGAATATTTGCAAAACTTACTGAATTTTGAGCTATTTTGACTACTTCCTAAAGATACACACTCTGCTGAAAACCAAGATTTTAAATGTCAAACCATCTCTTATCGTTTTCATTGAAAAAGTAAAAAGTGTTACTAATTCAGAAGAAAATGTCGCCAAAACGAGTGGAAATAATCAAACACTTCTTTAATGGAAAGCAATTTTGCCTTTGTAAGCCTTCTTTCACTCTGTTTTTTCATCTCTTTCGATTTTTGTCTTTTTGTGATTTCCGTTTTAGTCCTTGTGCCTTGTTGCATTTCTGAAGTTTTTTTGAAATAAAAAGATTTGCTAATGATAATAATAAAACAAAAAACCAACAGACCATCTTGGGTGTTTAAAGGGATAGATAAAAATTTGACCAACTTTTTCTGTTGTATGAATTCAATACAGAAGATACAATATAATTTGTTCAAACAGTTGCAAGTGACACTGCACAGATGACTCACATACCTTGGAATCATTGATGTACCTGCCGTAGTTGATACGACCTTGGTTTTCTACAAAGATGTCCAGTGTAGCGCCTTTCTGAGCAGACAGATTGAGTGTTGTTCCGATGCTGGGGTCATTAGTCATTCTTGATAAAATGCCTACCACGGTCTGGAAAGAAGAAAATTTTGTGAAGCAGCATGAGAGAAAGTTATTGGTTAAAACTGAGAAGTTTATTATTCTGAGAAATCCAGCAAAAAAGTGATATCTGGCAGATTTGAAAAATAATGTGTAAATTTTGATACTTTGCTTTCAAGTTTGTCTACATCTGTCATATCCAATACATTAAGTAGTTCATGACTTACAAAGCTGACAAATGTGCTGAAATCTGACAATTTTACAGGGCCAGTAACTCTAACTTTGATGATTTTTTCATTATTTTTATTTTGTATATCAATTACAAGTACTTATTCTACTCCCCATAGAATGTTGAGACACTGACTATTTAGCTTGTCAACATACCATATAAGGAATGCACCGTTCTTGTTTATTTGAATTCTAGTCTAGACCAGAATTCACTTTCCAGTATAACAATGCAGTCTGTACATGTACAAGTTGAGTTGAATACTCTGTATATCATCATCCCTTGGGTAGTAGAACAAGAAATTATAGTTTACATTAAAAACAAAAATAGTGAAAAAAATCACCAAAAGTTAGAGTTACTGGCCCTTTAAAGCAAAGACAAAATGAAATCAACATGTCAACATGCTGGACCAATGACCAGCAGCCATGCTCTAATCTCATTGAGTCACATGCCTCAGCTTGTACCAATTTGCAGCACAGTTTGAAAAATAAATGACTTATAAGAGATGATATGAAGAGATTAGAATATGAACAGATACAAAATTAAAAAACAATAAGAGAGTAAATGTTTCTTGGACTCAAAGTCTAAAAGTCATTTATCTTGTCGGCCTCTTTGCTGGATGTCACAACTTCTCCTTTACTCATCAAACTTTCATTCATCTCCATTGTTTTCAATAGGATGGCGGATCTATATCCACAGACACGGGGGTGAAAGGGTCAAAGGGTGGGTGATTTATCATTTTGATATGTAGAGCACACAGATACCCATTCTTAATTCCCACTAGAGCAGCAAACATGCCCTCTTCAACCAAGAAAGGAAGTTTGGGCATGGACATCACGTATAGATTTACTGTGTTTATTTTTGGAACCAGTACTGACCATATTGACTAGAACATATCCCCTGTCTCTGATGCCAGGAACACTGAGTACAGAATTGTTGTAGTCTGCAGTTATTGTAGTCCTGTACAACATAAATCCATAACTCTGCAACAAAAGGAACAAACAAATCTACTCTTACATCATCTTTTTTTTTTTAAATTCACATTTTACACTCCGTTTATGGCATAATTTCCATTGATCTGTTGTTTGCAAGGATCATAAAACACAACTCATTCTGAAATTATAGAAGATAAAGGCACTAGAATTGATGTAGTTCTTATGATGGTTGATAAGATCCTTTGAATTTCTGATATCTTGAGTGTCTTTGTAAATTTGTGTGATGATTCCTTTGGAGCAGAGAATTACAAAAAAGCTTTGTTTTTACTTGAGAATTACTGTACCAGACCATTTTGCTATATCATTTCTTTATCAACAGTTGATGTGTGAATTTCTCTAATTTGTTTAATGTCCTACAAAACCATGTAAGATATATTTTGTTTGTTAACTTTTAACATAAAAACGTTCACTGAAGTAGAGCCTGGAAGGCACTGTCTCATTACAATGTCTTTGGAAAAATATTATGGACATTAAAGAGAGTAGCTTTCCTACCTGTTGCATATCCTCCATAGTGATTGGATAGGTTGCTATGATTGGTCCGTATGGAGACATTGTATCAATTTCATCATAGAATGAACCCAGCTGGGACAGTGTGACCTTGCCGTAGTTGGATTTTGGTGTTGGGGGCGGTATTGGGTCTGGTGGCAATGTGCGGTACTGATTGAGAAAAAAGTCAGTGTGGTTAGAAATTTATTTTGCTGTTACTGTGGATGCGGTTCTGTGACCATTTGTCAGATTTCTTGGAAATTTCTTTTACTGTGAGAAAGCAACACATAAAACAGTACTCCACGAAAGTCAGAAGCAGAATTCATAAAAGAATAATTCAATAATATCATGCTCAAATTATAACAATAAGACATTGTTGAAATACAATAATGTAGTTGTACTGTATTTGTCAAAGTACAATGTATGTGACTCCATGGGGCACTTTGCTTGCTAGCTCTGCTAAAAATGATTAAATTCCATGACTTTTTTCCGTACTTACTTTTCCGATGACATTCCTGATGGCCATGTATTTATCATTGGGATCACCAGCTTCACTCAGTGGTGCGTCATAGTCATAGCTGGTAGGCTGTGGTTTATAAGGCGCGTAGTTGGCTCCGTTCATGAACCCAAAATTGGTACCACCCTCAAACATATACCTGCAAGAGTAACGGAAATTTATGAAGTGAACTTATTTTTTATCAGCTTTGAAACCTGTGATTATCTTTGAAGCTTATCTTTGAAGCTTGATGTTAATCTTGATAATATATTCATTTTATAATATATGTTTACTTTATCATTTGTCTCTCTGCAGCATATGTTTGTTAAAACACAAAGTGTAAGCCTTGCCAACCCAACACAGGTTGTCAGGTCTCATATCTCCAAATTCACTTACATATTCACTGATGCATTCATGGCTAGGATGTCATCAAGATATTTGGCAACTTTGTCTTTGCTTGTTGTCTGATGTGGTGATCCCCAGTGATCTAACCAGCCCGTGTAAAATTCAGAATTCACCTACAATAATGAAGGAAATATGTCTGAGTGAAAATTATTTCATTCATCAGAGACATTTGAAATATCGGGCAAAAATAAAATCTCAACAGACATGGGGTTGGGGCCGAGTTTATTTTTCTAGAAAAATTCAAAGAAAATCCCTGTAACCCTGTACAATGGGCCAACTTTCTTGCTATTAATCACAAGGTTGGACCATTTCACTAGAAAAGTGATAGGGCGAATTTGGTTTATCGTCTCTGATAGGCAAGCAATTGTATGTCAGTAATCAGGGATGTAGCAAATAGCTGGCAGCTGGCAAAAACAACCGGCTGTCAGCTAAAATTTACCGGCTGTGAAAATTTAGTTTTAGTAAAAAGTCAGGACATTTTGCAAAAACTTAATGTGCATATACACTACTTGTAACCACCTGTACTTTTATTTTTGCCATCAGTAACCAAATATTTCTACATTCCTGGTACTTACATTTTGTCAGATATTTGTATGTCAGACAATGCCTCCATATGAAAATTGCATTGTATTAAAGTGGCAATAATCTCTAGCTCTTAGAGATGTCAATTATAATTATACATATCAGTTTTTATGGTATTTATTGTCTGAGATTTTTCTTGTGTATTGCGGCATAATGTATGGTGTGAAAGGCTGCCTGTGCATGCTATTGGTAAGGGCAAAATGCATACATAGACAGACAGATAAATAATTAATCAAATAAATAAACAAATAAATTAATAAACAAATGTCTTTGGGTGAAGCCCAAAGAAAATCTCTATTTCTTTAGTACGAGAGATGTAAAATTCTTGTTTTAATATTTCAATGTTCTAAAATATGCCTGTTCCAAAAATCATTTTGATAATTTGTACATGGAAAGAATACACAGAAATGAGAAATAATACATACAAGAGGTCCATCTGGCTGGAATTGTCTCAGTTTGTTGAATGGTGTCTTAACACTACCACCTATAGAAAAAAAAAAATTTCATATGATACTACTGTAGACTGACATTGGTAATGCTATTCACCAGTTGATACACTGTACCGTAGCTGTTTATTCAACAAAGTTCTTTCAAAGACTCGATACTCTATGAGTTACTGAATCCGTCGATGCTGACCTTTTAACCCCAATCTAGTGCATTAGTCTCCCTGAACTGTTGTTAACCTCTTATCATACTAGGGGTGTGCTACATTCATGAATTACCCTTTGACCTTTAACCCTTTGAACTCATTGAATTATAACTTGCTAGTAATACACACAAAAGCACCCTAGCAAAGTTGCTGTCCATGCTAGAAGGAGCAGCATGCTATACCACCTTCAAAGTATTCAAAGGGGCTGGAGAGAGCCACATGGAATAGCCAACAACGGCTGTGAGAGATTTTAGGAATGCATAACAAACAAAAAAGCCCTAAAACGGATATACTGACAGCATTACTAAAAGTTACAGCTTTACAGTCATGTGAATCAGATTTTCATGCATTTTTTTCAAACGCATCATTGAAACTTTACCTGGACCAAAATCCACAGTGGTAAGCACATTTTGCAGTGTACCGCATTTTAACAGAGAATCTGATGGTCCATCTGTTGTGAAAAGCACTACATCACTTCCAAGTGTGTCAATGATTTTGTTTCTCAGGAATCTAAGATAATCGTAGTCACATGTGTAGTAGCTACCATACTCATTTTCAACCTTGAAAAATATATACAGAAACACAACAGTCTATGAATATTATCTGTGAACACCATTATTCATGATAGATAATAATTAAAGGACTAGTAATGCTAACTTTTGATAATTTTTTCACCATTTGTTTTTGAATGTCAACCACAACTTCTTGTTCTACTTCCCAAGGCATGTTGATATACACAGTATTCAGCTTGTCAACTCAACCCATACATGTGTAAATTGCATTGTTATTGTTGAAAAGTAAACTCTGGTCCGGACTAGAATTCAAATGTAAACAATAACCATGCATTTTACACATAGACAATAAGTAGACAAGCTAAATAGAGGGTGTTTCAACATTCTTTGAGGGTAAAATAAGAAGTTGCAATTGATATACAAAACAAAAATAATGAAAAAATCGTCAAAAGTTAGCATTACTGACCCTTTAATTGGAAATCTGGATTTCAAAAGTTGTAACGAAAATGCCATGGAAGATTCTTAAGGTATTGCCTTTAATGTAACTAGCAACCTGTCATAGCACAAAAGTTCTCAATATAATATAAAGATCATATTCACATTTCTGGATCTGTTACTATTTTTGCAAGAGTGAGCAGTTTTTTTATCCTTTCATGAACAATATTGCACTGGACTACTGGTATTTCACAACGCTCATTTTAATATGACTGCATATCTGCAATTGACTGTAGCTGATTAGATACATGTTACATGAAATATCACAGGAAGACTTTCTTGGCAATTGAAAGAAAATAACACACCATTTCACTGTTTTCAGCAAACTAAATTAGAATTGACGTCTGTGCATTACTACCTAATCCTTCCTGTTTGGTTAACTAAAATTGTAGATTTACAGATTGTGTGTAGGGTAAGAAAGTGATTAACAATCATTGGTTACATGGAATAGAGATATTTCTAAGGCACTGTAGCCATCAATATTATGCTGGCTAGCCTACCAGGTACTGTAGCCATCCATATTATGCTGGCTAGCCTACCAGGTACTGTAGCCATCAATATTATGCTGGCTAGCCTACCAGGTACTGTAGATGAATATGAGTAGAAAACTATCCAGGGTTTATTAGTAACAGCTCGCACTTAATTTCCCTGGATTTCAATAAATCATGCACGAGTCACAGAGTGAATATTACCAGGCGCTGAAAAATTTGACTGCAAACAACGGTCTCGTTATTTTTTTATATCATGATTCTCTATGTACAGTGTTGATCTTCACAATTTTCTAACATGTTTTGATTGTGTATATATTAAATAAATAAATAAATACATGTGCATTCAAAACATTGATCTAATGTACACAGTATTTGTAAACGGTTTGCCTGTCAGGATTTTTATGTACACATGAGTGTTGCATAAATTGGTCACCAGAGTTTTCAATTCCAAGCATATCAGTGTTGTATGCTCATTTAAATATCCAACTGACTTGCAGCAAAGAACTAGTCAGTGACACTTAGAAATGTGACTTGAAAGAATGAGGAAAATGGTAGTTCAATTCTACTTTTTAATTTTGATTTTTCCTTTTTTTGTTGGATAGAGTTCACACATTTTCCTATAAGAGCCCTTGTGGAAATTGAGCAGTCAGTAAAAGTGCATAAATTAACAGATAGACAAATTTGTTCAATAAATTATTTAATATTTGCTCTTTGATATTGTTCATCATTGGAAGTCTCTGGCACAATCCTAGCATATTCTGGTATGCTGTGATATAATTGTGTCATATTATGAATATGGCCAAGTAAAAGAAATATAAGTGTGTCCAGTAACCTGAGCTACCCTATTCAGAAACCCTCAAACCACAAATTTCATTTTTGCATTTTCAAAAATCACGCATGATTTTTGCCAAATTTTACTGATTTTTGATGGGTCATACTCAAATAAAACAAAACTTCATGACCGACCTAATAAATTTCTTTGGGGCTGGTTAAAAGAAGAACACAATATTTTGTTTTAAACTGAAGTGACGTTTTGATAAAATGTTCAAATGATGAATCTCCATCCTAATAAAATTTTTTCTTTCTCTCTCTCTCTCACTTTCTTCTTTCAATTTCTCTCACTTACCTGTAATGTGACGACAGGGCCACCGTTCTTGTAGAGAAACAGACTTATGATTTGCAACAATGCGTCCCACCACTTCCCGACTGGATCAAGATAATCTGGATCAGATGATCTTAATCTGATATTGGGGTTATTTTTCAGAAGCCAGGAAGGCAGGCCACCCTTGGATAAGAAAATATAAAAGATGAAATGATTCAAAACCATGGACAGTAAAAGAAGAAGATTATTTCCAATTATATCATACCAGTATATTGATGGCGCAATTACAGTGATCTGATTGGTCGAGTAGCGAAAAGAACCGTGGTATGTTGGAATCTGTTTTTGATGTTCCAAGCCAGAATTTCAATATACTGTTATGCGATGGTATACCACTCGATTTTGACCAGTTCACTTCATATATGCACTCGCTATCGCTCGTGCATATATGTCGTGAACAGGTCAAAATCTTGTGGTATACTGTCGCTGGGTGTGCTTTATCGCTTAAATATCAAATATTTGCTGTAGAATAACATAACTGTAATATGTACAGTATGTACATAATGACAAAATTTTGTTACTTTTCCTTCACATCTGAAAAGTCAAAAATATCCTCTTTAAGTCCAAAAAAAAATTTGTTTCTGGTCAGCATGTGCATCATTTCAGGACCTGCACATCATTTTTTTTGGTTGCATACTCATCAGTACAGCTATCCTTGATATCCCTGTTTGCATGTCCAAAAATGCTAAAAAGAAAACATAAGTATTATGCAGCCAGTGATAAAAGACAATAACTGTTGCATCAATAGTGCCAAACCAGCATAAAAAAAAAACCCAAAAGCCCCAAAAAACTAAAAAAAAACCAATAGAAAATCGCATCATTGAATCACTTTAACTGAATGTCAAGGACCAGAAACATATCATTGGTCTAAAATGATGGAGATAGACAATCACTCTGGTATCACCATTAAAATTTGGGTTCACATTTCCTAACTTGCTGATCACTGAAAATTCAAAATTGCAAGCAAAATGTCTTAGGAAGTATTCCGAATTTATATTTGAACAGATGGGAAACATATACCATTTGACTTTTAAAGCTACAAATCAACAAGAAGACAATTTATTACCTTTGTAAATGTTCCATTTGTGAACAATAACGCTGTATCAAATTAAGCTTGAAAGGACAATTACAGTATAACAACATGATGTCATTATATAGACACTTGCCATTTTGCTGAATATCGATCCCGTTCCATTCTGCTTTTGCACATACTGAAAGAATGCATTGTTTTCTTACACCCATTTTCTACTGTCATTTATTAATATTGCATCTATTACGAAATCTTTTACAACATAATTTCAAAATGATGTTGGCCATTGAGAGTAAAGTGTACTATAATAATGTAATCCCTAAAGAGAATGTCATGCTGCAATCGTTCTGTGTATGGCTGAAATGATGAGTGGCTGACTGGCAGAAAGAAGAGATTTCTTGGCAATATTCAACATACCATATCCCATTCTCCACAGATGTAGGGTCCAATTCTTGCGATGACCAGCAACCCAGTGTCATTGGCTGTCTGTAAAAATGTGGCAAGGTCAGCCTGACCTTCAAAGTTAAACTGTCCTGGCTTAGGTTCATGGAGATTCCATGGAATATATCTAAAGGACAGGAAAGCGCATTAAAGTTAATATTAAAAGACATGATGTAAATACCCGTAAATAAAACAAAAAACTTTAAGGAGAAAACAAACAAACAAATTTTCAAAATTGGTAAATATAAGCTTTTAACATTGAAACTCATTACACAGAAAATTTTTTCAGGTGAAACTTTACTAACCCAGCCATGGTCAATAGGGTTGACATAACATTGATTTGGATCCAGCATTATATACGAAACTCTGCTGATATACTCTCTTGCAAAACTGTTGCATTGTTGATAGCTTTTGAGTTGTATTGTGACATTGGAAAATGGCTAGCTGTATGGTATTACTTTATTCAAATAAAACAGGAACGTCCTTTCTATGTGATAAGAAATTTCATAATTAAGTCCTCTACTAAATATAAATAAGTTGTCTATATGAATTGAAACGTTTTCAAAAGAAATACTTTTTGAGTCTAATTTTATATATTTGTCAGAAAGATAATTTCAGAAAACCACTCTTTTGAAATTTACTAATTTGCTGATTCTCTGATCAGGCAAATAGCTGTAAATCATTCATTCAATTTTGAAAAATTTACATCTGTATACTGAAAGGCACCAGTGAAAGCTAAATACTGTTTTCCATCGCTGCAAGCTTCCTAAGACCGATACCAATAATTTTTACTTACATCTGGATTGCATTCAGTCCAGCAGTATACATTTTCTTTAATCTGTCTTGCCAATAATCTTTGGGTATTCTTGCATAGTGTATACTTCCAGAAATATACTGGAATGGTTCTCCATCTTTCATAAAGGAATTACCCTTGTAATCAACGGTAAACGACCTCCCTGCGACCTTTAGGGGTCAAAGATTGATGATTTGTGTTATCTTCAAATCAGTTGCATTTACAGATATCCAAGACGAGTCACTCACATGCATTCTCTATCATACGAAGAATTTTTGGTAGAAAGATTTGCGACTGACTAGTTCCAATTTTGTGACTTCAAGACCTTGAACAAATGAAATTCACCCATATGCGCCCTTCGATAAGGAAGTATTCTGACAGAAAGTATAATGGAAAGGTGCTCTTATCGAGCGGTATGTTATTCGTGGCATTGTCACGTTTGTTTGATTTCTCGAACAGCTTTTTGATCTTCTGTGAACCACTACATGACGGCCGCTGTGTGGTGAGTATTTCCATGGGGGTCTCTACTACCTCCATGGTATTTCCAATAGCACGGAATCACGCAAATACAAACATCAGGGGGTGTGTCCGCCAGCATCTATTTTTGAAATCCAGGCCCCCACAACAAAATTTGAAGCATGGAAATGTACCGAATCCGAATTTTCATTGCATTATAAGTTCACTTGATAATGGCCGAAAACTTTTCAATTGATACAACATATTTGAATCTGACAAAAGGTAGATGAATTTCTCACCGCATTATCGCCGAAAAACGACGAAGCCACAAGAACAGCAGAAAGGGAGACGATTGCACATTTAATCTTCACCGCCATGTTAGTCAAACTTTTATCACGTGAAAAGTCAGGTGATTTATAGTATGACCTTAAGGTGACCCTGACGATAGACATTTCTGTAGTTTCAACATAGGTGGCGCTATAGCACTCTCCAATGAAGAGATGAATCTGTCCTCGGTGCTCAAGGAAAGTATTCACATACAAAGGTAATCGGACATGTAACATTTTATGAAACAACATAAAAACATGGGACCAAGGGACACAGAAGTACTTTTGATTTCCCATGTCAAATTCCAAAATAAATATCAAATGTCCTTTATTATTTACCTATATGAAGGTTATGTGGTTCAGATAAATATAAACTATCTGTTCGTTCACAGGGAAGCCAAGATAAAGAAACAAACAAAACAAATAAAAACAGAAACTTCGAAACAAACCAATCAACCAACCAGCCAACAAACCAAACAAACACATACAAACATCATCCAAAAAAGCAAACAAATAAATAACTAATAAAAAACTGATTAACAACTGACCAATTAAAAACAATTAAATAAATAAACAAATGAACAAACCAACCCCAAACAAAAAATAAGTAAATAAATATAACAGAAACTGGTAATTCAAAATTGAATAACAATTGAAATGATTGACTGATTGAATGATTGATAAAATATATTCAAAATGCGCGGTAAGTATCACTTACCACTGCACTCAGTTATTGACATCGCATTTTTAACATGATACATGTGTTGTAAATTATTTCAATTCCTATTCCATTTGAATTTCCAATTTCTCTTATATTTTTCATTTGTTTGTTTGGGGTTTTGTTTGTTGTTTGTTTTTAATTGGTTGTTTGTCTCGATTTTTGTTGGTTTTGTTGCTGTGTTTTTGTTTATCCTTGCCTCCCTGTGCAGTTAGTTATGTCATAGAGGAACATAGAGAGTCTATGTTTCTCTGTGGTTATGTGAAAAATATGGTGAAACGTCATCTCTAAACTACGTAACAAAGGATGATTCCAAACTGGCTCATGGCACATAGAAACCCAATCACTAGCCCAGCCTAGAATTAGATAGGTACATAATAAAAACATAAAACCATATTAGAGTCTTTGACAAAACAGAAAAATTTTACTGTATCGTTAGAACAATATTAAGCTTGACCTTTTGCTGAGCTGGGTAATCCCCCTTACATTCATATATTTTGTTTGTCACAATAAAAATCAGACTTTGGCCATTAGTTAACTGATAATATCAGTTAGTTTGGTTTTGGTATGCAAGCTGTATATTAACTTTTCCATTTATCTGGCTAGTGTTTATTTGTCTTACTGCACACACTTTTTTGCCGAACTTAGCCATACATGCATGCACACATCAATTATTATATTTGCTAATGCTAGAAAGTGAGTAAGAATGGATGAAGATACCATTAAAAATTATGAACAGACATTTATTGCCACAAATTTAACAATTCTGACTCCACTTCAACTCAAGGAACACACATGCTAAACATAAAAGCTATCAAATGAGTGATTTTTTGAGGCAAAGTAAAAAACACAGATTTTGACTAAACATCTTAAAAGTGTCTGTAAATGATTCAATGAAGAAAAATGAAAAACAAATGTAAAGAAATGTTTGACCAAGCAACCATCACTCCAAGTCTAAGAAAAAAGTTATTGAATTGTCTTTGAAATAACTCCATCTACACTATGGCACATGGCATAGAGCATTGGCAGTAGTCCCTTGTACCCTTGGTCCAAAGGACTCAAATTCCTTTCACACTCTTTGAAGAAGAGATAATATCAAATTAACAATGATGAAATATGGTAAAATATTTTATTTTCTGTTAAAATGGACAAAAACTGAAAATAAACAATTTTGATGCAAAAGTAAGCAGTATAATATTACACTTTTTCCAATTGTTCAGTAGTATGTAAACGTTTGGCATTTATTCTGATACCGATGCACTTTTACAGAAGTTCTGGAAGTTTGAGAACTGATTTGAAAGGTGAGAGTGACTAGCCTATTTCCTTCAGCTTTGTGAGTGTGTAAAATATATTGTGGTCAAAGTCTGTTGTGTATAAAAAAATATTGCTTTGTAAAAATATTGCAATGTTCTAGGATATACGAATAAAGACCGTAAAATATAAAATAACTTTAAGGTAGTATGCGCCGCAAAAATGAAAGACTTAAACTTTCGCTCAAACTTTCCTCAAGGTATATTTCAACCATTCTCTTTCAAAATCAAGAATAAAATCGGGATCACCGTGCAAATTTTGGTACAAGAGAAGCAAATTACTTGACATTTACTGATATTTAAATTCAAAATGGCTGCCGTCCCTGTGTTAATTGAGGAAAATAAATTTTTTTATTTCAAAAAACTCAGACGGTGAAAACTTTTCTTTCACCAAGAGCTTTAAAATAACCCCCACAAGTGGTAGATCAGAATAGAATTGATAAAGTTTGAAAGCCCCGAATATCTGTCCGTCCCCAATGTGCGATCTATCTTAAAATAGCCTTGATTACTGCCACTGTTACAGAGACACTACAATGGAATCTAGAATTTCAAATCAACTATGTTGCTCATGCCCGAATATGATGTCGTGTGCATCATTCTTGGTGACTGCTGATGCCTGTTATGCACCTGTGTTCACTACTGCAGTTTGTAGTCATGCAGATAACTCACTGTTTGATTTCTATGGGTTTTATCATAGACATTGGTGGTAAGAAAGTAGAATTTTTGTTAACATTGACTGTGTGTGTAATTTCAGAAAAATCTAAAAAAATTCAGACAATGTAATCTGGAACCAGCCAGTGTCTCTGAAAATGTGTCCTTGAATTTGATGAATCCTATTTGAAAATGAGACTTGTTGCATTTATTATCGGTGTATCAGTAAAATCAACGGTACAATCTCCATCTGTGACTGCATTTCCATGGTAACCAATGCATGGTGCATTCTCAAGTTCAAACAATACAACATTGTTGTCTCCAGACTGCAGCACACTGGCAGGAACGTACAAGGTGACTTGTGGTCCAATGTCTGGCCAGTAACGTCCAAGGTTGAACCCATTGATGTATGCTTGACCCTGGAAAGAAGGGAGACATGAAAAGAGAAATTGGTCATGAATTTCGCAACAGGTTTTCTATTGTAAGGAAAAATTTAAATAATAAATCTAGGCTTGTATAGACACACAAAAAATCTCACTACTTCAAAGGCAAAATAACAATCAGCTATTCCATACTTTTGAAAGAACATAACTAATCAAATTTTCAACACTTTTTTTTTCATACACATATGAATGCTTAACCTATTCATGAGATTGGATTGTCATCTTTGAAATCATGCAATATTACTGGATATAAACGCATTTGATAATTTGTGTACGGTTATTTAAATAATCACTGGTTGCAAGGTCATCCATGGAAACATATAACTATGCAATATTCCTCACTGTGTACCCTCACCTTTGTCCATCCCTTTGTGTTGAGAAATGTATCTTGCACTGTGTCCACTGTCAAAGTTCCGCTGTAAAACGTTGGCACTTGAAGAGTTGATAATTTTGGTAATTTTGGACTGATCACATGTTTGTGCTCCGAGAATGTAACGCTTGGGTTGACCACAGCATCTAAATCCAGGGAGAAGATGGCCCATGTTTGCAGTATAGCGCCATCTAGAGTTACATTACTGACAATTCCCTGGGAAGAAAGAGTGACAATGATTTAACACGTTTCAAAGAATGTTATTGGTAATCGAGTCTTATGATAATTAATTGAATATCTTTTGGTGTCCATTATTATCCAAATTATAACAAATAATAATAAATTCTTTGTAAATATATTACTACTACTTCAGCTTTTTTTAACACTGCCAGTAATTGTAATTGAATCCTATGACATTTTGTATATTTTTGATTTTCATTCTTCATTTTCAGTCAAATGAACAATACTACAATGATCATCAAACTCTGCAAAAATGAAATGAAAGAATGTAATGTCATATTGTACCATGAAACCAAAGCATATATTGCATTATGTGTACATATATACTGATAGCTATTTAGAGCACATTTCAAAACCCTCCCAGAACTATGTGATTAATACAGTATTTGGAAACTCCACAGCTTAGCATCTCAACACTGACCCCATACCTTTGATTCATTGATATATATTTGTGCACTGAAACGTCCCTGGTTCTCCACCAAGATATCCAATATGGCTCCTGTTGTCACGGTGATATTCAGTGTTGTGGTGATACTTGGACTGTTGTTAGTTTTCCTTGAGAGGACACCAACAGGTTGCTATGGATACAGAATTAAAAAGATGGTCATTTGGATAGTATGAACCATATATTTTGAGTATACAGTATTACATGGTTTTTTCACAGGCATCTATTTTGATGTCTGTGTTGCAGAGAAATGTAACATCATGTGATTTAACTGTAGCAAATCATGGAAAATATATGGCAGAGCTGAACTTAAGAAAAGACTTAGCTGTCTGGTTTCATTTTAGAATTTGCAAGCCAAACGATACTTTCAATTTTCAACAATGGCCCTAAATACAACTGACAATTCACAAACTTGAGTACACTACTTATTTCTGTTTTCCTTACAGGACAGCATTACTTTGAAATCTTACCTGACCAATCATCACATATCCCCTGTCTTTGAGGCCAGGGACACTGAGTATTGCATTGTGGTAATCTGAAGTTATTGTAGTCCTGTACAACATAAATCCATAACTCTGAAATATTAATTAATTATGTACAACATGAATCCATTAATCTGAAATATTAATTAATTATGTTACATATAGTCATTTGTTGATGGAATAGTATAATGTCTTATGCAGATGTATAGTTGATTTCACACCTTTAGTAATACAAAGTCTCAATAGTTTATAACACATGTAGACATCTTGTAACTAAGCCTGTGAGAATGATTCAGGTATACAATGTAGCTACGTCTCTTTGTGCTACTGCTGAGAAATTATAATTAACTATGATTATCATAAAATTTTATAAAGACTGCTAAACTTGAAGAAACATTTGGCAAACTGATTCATGAAAACAGTGATCCAGTGTTAGTATCTCATCTGCATTAGGTCTTATTGACACCTGATGCATATGTTCCATTTTCAGGAATTGTCCTGATTGTGTCAAGTTCAAAAGACAGGCTTTGATCTTATTGGCTCTGACCTGTTGCATATCTTCCATTGTGATTGGAAACTTGGATCTGATTGGTCCAAATGGTGCCATGGTGTCAAGTTCATCATAGAATGATGCCATCCTAGACAACGTGACCTTTCCATAGTTTGACTTTGGAGAAGGCGGTGGTACTGGATCAGGCGGCAATTCCCGGTACTGGAAGGCAAATATCAAAACAAACTAAGAACACAACATTTTTCAACCTTGAAAAATTAGAATCTTATTCCTAAGATTTATAAAATTCTTGTCGATAGAACTTCATGATTATCTTTTCAAAACTAATAGTTTTACACCTGTATCACCCCTTGACTCATGTTTGGCTGTTTTTATTATGATAGGTTTCTGAACTCGTCAGATGTTTCCTGTTATTAAATCAATGTTGTTCATTTCAGAAATGAATGAAATCAACATTTGTACAAGAATTGTCCATAAATCTATATACTGAATTAACATCACAACTACACTGATTTTGATGTCATGGTGACAACACACTTACCTTACTGATCAGTTTTCTGATTTGCATAAATTTGTCAGTGGGATCTCCTGCTTCACTCAATGGAGCATCATAGTCGTAACTGTTTGTTTGTGCAAGGTACTGCTCTTTGACTTTTCTATAATCTGCTCCATTCCAAAATCCAAATGTCGTTCCACCTTCATACATGTACCTTTATTTTAGGAAAAATAATCAAGAGTTAAAGTGTGTAAAGTATATAAAATATGTTTATTATCACAGTGATTCTGAATGTTGCTATCTTTTGATAAAAGGCTGATTTTTGGTTAAAATGGCCCGTTCCCTCATTATTTAGACAAACAACTGAAAGAAATTATAAAAAACCACGGACAGTTTGTCTCACAGGCAGATAAGAGAAACCATGGTCCTTCTATCATAGAGTGAATGTGGAGAAACAAAGTTTTTTCTTACTTTTTTCTGCTGTTATGACAAATGTCCTGACAATATTGCTCACCAGCAGACACATTATATCATTACAATGACAGATTAGTCCAAAGTAAACAGTGTAATATTAGTAATTCTGCCAAATTCATCAAATACCTGACTTAACTACCAAATGACTAATAGGTACCTCGTACGGATAACAAAAGAAAATATTGCAGGGAACTGAAACTAAAATCACTTACATATTGACAGAAGCATTCATAGCTAGCATTTTATCCAATGATTTCAAGATCAGCTCTGTTTTCACAGTGTGATGGGCTTCACCCCAGTGATCCAACCAACCTGTGTAGAACTCTGTATTCACCTGTAAACAGAAGTTCAACATTACCAAAAATATCAATTCCTAAATTTCATCTTAAAAAGTCTAAAGTAGAAATGTCTACAGATTACCATTAAAATAGAAAATCCATAAACCTGTGACATGGAACCATTTGGAAAAGATCACATCGTCATTCAAAATTAAGACTACTGACTATGATAATCTAACTGCAAAGCATTTTTGAATATTTAATAATACAAAACCATAAATTAGACAATTGTTGTCATTCTGAAAGGCAAACATGTAAAAATGTTTTGCAAATTTTGAAACTTTCGTGTCTCTGCTTGTCTACATTATGACATAAAGTTTTTACAAGTTTTCATACCAGAGGTCCATTTGGTTGGTATTTCCGAAGCAAGTCAAATGATTTTTCTACATTGTCATCTGTAATTACAATGACAGACACATGGACTCAAAATGCTTTTCTTTTACATATACAATATTTGCATTCATATTAATCTATGCAGGAGGCAGTAAGCACTAACATACATATCAGTTGAGATGAAATCTTCATGTCAGTTGAGATGAAATCTTAATGCCTTGCTTACAGGACATACCCGATGTACATTGTCCATTTTATCATCATGGAAAAAAATATTTGATTTGACTAGTCAAACATGCTAAAAGTATTTTACAAAAACTTAGCCATAACTTGATAATTGTACAATGAGTAAACAAGAGAAAAACACATTCTGTTCTTTGAATGTTCTTTGCAAGACAACAAATGTGTCAGTGATTATATGAACCGTAAATATCACCACTTATACTACAACACTGACTGTGCATTGATGTGGAGACCCTATAAAGAGACTTTTCTAGGGTCTATGGTTACTGCAAACTTATCATAGGATAGATATTGTATCAAAAAATATGATTTCAAGCAAATACTGATTAAACAGAAGGATCTGTAATTCATTATGCAGAATTTTTGGGAAAAATTCTGAAACAGCAAGAAATTGAAAAGTGACATTTTTGAAGAATAAATCCTTACTTCTCCTTGGCCACTATTAACAGAGTGCATTATTACTATTTAAGTAACATATACCGTTATGTTAGAATAGATATGACATTCTTGCATAAATACTGGTGGATTAAAACCATGTTATACTTGTAAATGTGCATGCACATCATACAAACTCCTGCACAGTAACAGACTTTTCTACTGCAAAGGTGGAACTAGATTGTGATAAGATTGGCATTTATAAAGTGTATGTTATTGCTTACGAAATGTGCAACATAACATCTGTCATATGCATTATAATGTCATCCAGGCAATATTGATAGTGCCCATGGTTTCATTGATGCATATTCAATAAATTCTTTTCAAACTCTTCAATGAAACCATTGAAGTGGACAACAGCTATAGTATGAGTATAATACAATCATACCCACTGATTATGTACAAATTATGGCTATCACACGGACAATGTCAATCAGGTTATATTCAAAGAGCAGCATCTTGCACTACACTGTCATAAGCAGAAGAATCTATTGACAACTACCTCGAGTCCTCTAATTTGCATGAATAGTTTTCATATTTTGTTATTGTTGGTAAATTAATTCTACAAATTTGAAATGATACCAAAGAAGGTGAGATTGCTACCATAACAGCCGATTTTGGTGGGTGTGACAAGTCTAAAATGATGGTAAACAATGAAGTGGAATTAAAAAAAATTAAGAGATAAAGGTATTATCACTCACTTGTTCCAAAATCAACGGTTGAGAATAATTCCTTTATGGTGCCACACTGAAAATTACTGTCCCTGGCACCATTGACCGTGAACATCACGACATCATTTCCAACATGCTCCACAAGTTTGTTTCTCAGTTGTCTCAGGTAATCGTAGTCACATACACCATAGCTGCCATACTCATTTTCCACCTGGAATTTGAACAGTAATTAGCAAATCAATTTTAATGGTATGTGTCTATTTCTTAGGTGGCCTATAGTAGTCTGTCTCAAAAAGTTGTCCGTGATTGGTCCATTTCTTTCAGTAAGTATGTCATTTTTGAGCCTAAGGTCCTTGCATTTACTTTGCGGCTAGAATACCTATGCAACTAAAAGCCTTGGTTTAATCACATCTATGATAACATACTGTTCTTGTTTTGTAAATTTGTCAACTATTAATGATTTGATATGATAGAAAATAACTTCAATCAAATGATAGTTGTGATTTTATTTTCAGAATGAAACTCAAGATAAACCTGAAAAATTTGGAGAAGACACTGACACCAGAGTAAGCACTGTAAGTATATATACCTAAACAATGAACCACACCTAGCGATATACCACAAAATTTTCACCAGTTCACAACATATATGGCATATATATAGGCACATATATGGTGTGAACTTGTCAAAACTCAGTGGTATACCTATTGTTTGGTGTGGTCAAGTGTTATCACATTATAACACTATATTGAAAGTCTGTCATTAAATGTTCAAAAGGGGAGTATTTTTTATGGAGAGCTTGAATGTGGAATATGGCACTGTTATTTTCATGTCATGTTTCCTTACCAGTTTCTTTTGCCAATACTCCGTATGCATGTCGTATATTGCTTTGAACTACTGTATGTCATAGTCACCTTTTTATGACATCACTGAGCCATACTTTGATTTTTATTTTTTATAGATTTAAAAAATATGGGAATTGGAGGAGGAAGTCAACAAGCTGAGAAAGCAAATTGCTGGAAAATGCAATAACCAGAAGAAGGAAATTGCCAATCTTGAAAATTTGAATGTTTATCAGCATGCAGATCTCCTCTGTCAGAACAAGGAGAGGCGTTCCAGTCAGAATCTGGTAGATATTGCTCTGTCCCATCTCTTGTCTGATCAGAAACCTGTCCTGGTTTCCTTTATTTAGATATGTATGCCAAATACCAGACTCCAAAATAAAACTCAGTATCTTGTCCATGCTGTTGAGTTGATTTATCCTTCAAGACACCTTAGGTTTATCAGTGATTTCATTACAGCAGCTCAGGTAATTTTACTTAATTTGACAAGGAGCCATATGACTGTTGATCTTATTGGCCACGTATCAGGCTAGAATCAGCGAAGCCATGCTATGACATGATTAATAGTATTCTTTTCAGAGATAATTTTGATTTTCCAGATGCACCAGAGGGGTTAATTGAATTTACTTTCGACAACGCCCAATGACTAACCAAAAATTACATCAACAGGAATGGCTATAAGGTTACAGTGGACATTTTTACTAACATTATTGCTTCTCAGCTGGATCCAAACTTACATCCCTACAATATGAGTTTGTGTTGAAGCCAACTTAAGTCAGTGGCCAAAGGTTTCAGATACAGATGTTACCAACACAGAGGATAGTCATTATGATGAATTTGACAGACTTCGTTATGAATCTGTTGCTTCCTCTGTTAACGACTTACTTTTGTCTGCCTTGGTTACATTTAGTTCAGAGGATACATCACAGACTGACAACATTGACCCATACCTACAGAAACAACAACGAGATGAAAGTACTGTGATTTGACCAAAATGTGGCCTGGTTTTTCTCCACATTCAGGGCAAATCAAGACAACTAAAGTGTTGAAGCTGTGGAATTCGGATGGATAAGTACTTAGGACAAGGAGAGGAAAACTACAAAATCTACCTTTATTACACCAAGGAAGAGATCTACAAGAAGAAAGAAGGCACTTGTACACCATCAGTGTGTTAGTGAAGTACGGGTATGTATTATGTGAGCAAAACACCAATTTCTAGAGCTGATACCGACAATAAATCCAAATCAACTAAACAAATCAACATTTCTGTTGTGTCACCAAGTGCTGTTAACCCAGATTACGCTGAATCGATTGCTCCTCATCCTGGGGAATTCAAGGGGTCGGCCATCCTTGTTTTTTGAGCATCCTATTCAGTTATGAAAATAACTGTACAAAAGAATACATTTTCACAACAAAACACTATGGAAATAATGCATTGTTATGTAACTTGGCCACCTTTCTGTTTTTTCAAGCTGTGGGGAACACTGTTATAATATAGCTTAGATTTCTAAAGTTCGACACTATATCAATGACAACAAGGAGGATAGGAATTGCAAATACAGGGAACAGGTTATGATCAGGTGTGATGATTTGCCATATGTAATTATCACAAAGATATTATCAGATGATCATGAGGGAATATTTTCTTGGGTAGTTTTAAGGACGGGGTTATTACATAAAGAAATCAATGGAGTCAAATCATTTGTGGGGATGTATTGGGATGTAATTTACAGGGAATTTGCCATATCTCTCAGGGCTACTCCTCAGATAAATCGCTTGAATTTGTGAGGATGTGTTCAGACTATTGCATTTCCTTTGATCTTCTTCATAAATTCAGAGATTGTCCTTGGAATGAACTGTTACATGAATTTCATGTGAGAAATCTAACTGCTGATGTATCTGCCAGTTCATTTCTGGGCTGGTTAAGTGCAGCAGCAGTGAGTGATGCTCATATGAACTTCATGTATAACACCTTACTTAGACATTTACATGGAATCTTTCTCTTTTGACAGAGTACTTGCTAGAATGACCTTCCACTTCTGAGGGCTGGACGATGTCTTATCCGCAAACTCCTATCATCTTTTTTATCAACTTGTTGATACTTACGATGTGATTGACCATGTCAGGTATCCATCAATACTTCGCCATATCTCAGAGAAGCATGAGGCAGTTTCATGATCTGGCAGGCCTCAGATGCCCACCAAGGTGCAGATGCCATACTGCAGGAATACAACAAGAACATCAAGGCCTGGGCTCCTCCAGTACCAGACTCACAGAAGAGGATCACTGTCTGTGGCAGGCATGATGCCCTGGCCTGTCTGAGAAAGACAGTCTTCTCAGTTGTCAGCCATGCAAACCCTGGGTCATTGGAATGTAGTCATCCTGATTAAACCAGTGACTTGACGGGTTTCAGGGGAAAACTGAGACACACACAATATGTCAAGTATCAGGCTGGCCGGACTCCTACTACTGATTTTCAGGCAATACCTTCGACAATGAATTCAGCAAATTTTTCTATCAATGTCGAAAGAAGATGAAGTAACCTGCTAGTATGATCTACAAGGGTAAGTATCCAGGAACAGCAAAGTATATTCCTCTATATGTTACCTTTGCAGAAAGACAAACGCGGGAGAGAGATGAAAACAAGACCAGTGCCACACTTCCACAAGATTGCCATGACATCATACGGTACATCCTTTACTGATTGCAAATCAACCACAGATGCACACCCAACTGAAAAGAGCAACAACCAAATCAAAATTGTTGGACTTCCTGTGGAGTTTACAAGATTTATGAGAAACCTTGCTGACGTGTTTGAATTTGAAATGCAGCTGTGAATATCACTGCATTTCATTTGCAAACATGTTGTCCTTGTTTATCTTTAAACTCTGCTTGATTGCAAGGGTTTCAAAAACATGACAATACTTAATACGGTATTTGCTATCATACAAAAATTGATTTTTTTCAGGTTGGTTATATCAACGTCTGTTTTCAGTACACTGCACTTCTTTTATTTGAAATGTGTACTTAATTTGTTGCATTTATAATTAGTTAACGTTATTTTGATATGTAATAATTGCCATTCTCTGCAAGTTCTCTGCAAAATACAGATACAAATGAAGACAAATATTTTCAACAAAACATAATATTTCATCTTAACCTGATATTGAATTATATTCATAACATGAACTTTCATTCCTTTTTTTCAATCAAACATCTCCAAGACTTGTTTGGAAACCTGGTAAATTAACTCGTCTTCTGCAATTTTTTGTACTTAGTTTTTATCTTGTTCATATTTTGACTGTATTTTTATAGAGGAGTGCATTTTTATACCATATATTAGATTATGTATCATTTCCTATTTACACTATTTCATTTACAATTAAAAAAAAATTGTATTTTGTTTGAATAGGGCAAGATACAGAGTGTTATGTATACACAACATTTAATTTTTCCAACACTGCTTAGTAAAAAATCATGAACATTAAAAAAATCAAATATTTAAAAAAACAGAGTTGTGGATTCCAGTAGTCTTCTAAAGATTCAATTTTCCCGACTACCGATAGTATACGACAAAGTTTGTTGACATATATGTATGTATACCACAGTTCAAAATCATGTAAGCTAGTCGAAAGCATCATGGCAATTGTCTCTCAGATAATCGCAATAATGGTTCTTGTCACGGCTGGCAATTATGCTGATTGGTTGGCAGATCAACCGAGCACCTAGTACGGGTCTGTATGACGTTCATTCCAGTATGTGCCACCATTCAGAAACGCATAGGACGACTCCGACTCAGAGACAGATACGACGGACGCGTACGACACTCCGACAACCACTGACTCCGGCATTTCCGTTGACGTGGACAGGAAGAAGAAAGGCAAATGCAAAGGCAAGGGAAAGGGCAGGAGTAAGGGCAGATGCAAGGGCAAATGCAAAATGAAGGATGTGGCTCCATTGGACGTAATCCACAACAGGACAGTCAAGGAGAAAGCGAAACTATCCAAGAAGGTGACCATGCCGAGTGACGATCGGGAATTTTCAAATGGCTGTTCGCCATGAGCTGTACGACTTTCATCTGGACTGTCAAATTTCAAGGCATGGATTCTCAACAAAGTGAGACGCAACTTCAAAATCAGCCCTTGCGATCCACCATGTTCAACCAACACAGAAGATGTAATGGAGTGCAGACCAAGAATCTAAGATCTTCTTCCTGTGCTTTCTAATTATATTTAACTTATTTTCTACATATACCTATTTAATCTGCTTTTATTAATAAAACATATTTTCTTTGTAAAATGTCCAAACTTTGGACACTGGAGCACAACACATTATCAGTCATAGCAAGAGTGTAAAAAAAAATTTATGAATACTATTGACAAAACTTAAGTACTACTGTCATTCTTGTAAATTTACAAAAGTACCCTGCTGCACTGGAATCCTGAATGATGATCAGTTTTCATACCAAATTCAAGGACAGGGTTATTGCATGAAGAAATCAATGCAGTCAAATCATTTGTGGGGATGTATTGGGATGTAATTTACAGGGAATTTGCCATCTCTCAGGGCTACTCCTCAGATAAATTGCTTGAATTTGTGAGGATGTGTTCAGATCATTGCATTTCCTTTGATCTTCTTCACAAATTCAGAGATTGTCCTTGGAATGAACTGTTACATGAATTTCATGTGAGAAATCTAACTGCTGATGTATCTGCCAGTTCATTTCTAGGCTGGTTAAGTGCAGCAGCAGTGAGTGATGCTCATATGAACTTCATGTATAACATCTTACTTAGACATTTACATGGAATCTTTCTCTTTTGGCAGAGTACTAACTAGAATGACCTTACACATCTGAGGGCGTGATGATGCAGCTTGTGGCAGGTTGAAATCATCTTATTTATCAACTTGTTGATACTTACATTTGTACGATGTGATTGACCGTGTCAGGTCTCCATTAATACTTCGCCATACCTTGGAGAAGTATAAGGCCATTTCACGGTAATCCACAACAGGACAGTCAAGGAGAAAGCAAAACTATCCAAGAAGGTGACCAAGTCGTGTAACAATCGGGAAACTTCGAATGAATGTTCACCATGGGCCGATCATATTGACATTTGTTATTGACAAATGACAATCCATTCACTATGTACCACCATTCAGAAACGCACTTGTGACTCGGACTCAGAAACAGAAACGATGGACATGTATGACCCCCAAACAACCACTGACTCCGGCATTTCCGTTGACGTGGACAGGAAGAAGAAAGGCAAATGCAAAGGCAAGGGAAAGGGCAGGAGTAAGGGCAGATGCAAAATGAAGCGTGTGGCTCCATTGGACGTAATCCACACCAACAGGACAAGGAGAAAGTGAAACTATCCAAGAAGGTGACCAAGCTGAGTGACGATCGGGAATTTTCAAATGGCTGTTCGCCATGAGCTGTACGACTTTCATCTGGACTGTCAAATTTCAAGGCATGGATTCTCAACAAAGTGAGCCGCAACTTCAAAATCAGCCCTTGCGATCCACCATGTTCAACCAACACAGAAGATGTAATGGAGTGCAGACCAAGAATCTAAGATCTTCTTCCTGTGCTTTCTTATTATATTTAACTTATTTTCTACATATACCTATTTAACCTGCTTTTACAAATAAAACATATGTTTTGTTTGTTAAATGTCCGCATTTTGGACACAGGACCATGGACCACAAGGCATTATCTGCAGTCATAGCAAGAGTGTAAAAAAAATAGTAAGTTTATTTTCACGAATACTGTTGATAAAAATTAAATATTTCTGTTATTATTGTATATTTACAAAAGTGCAAATTTGCACTTGAATCCTGATGGTCAGTTTCCATGCCAAATTCGCAGAGTTGTAGTACAGATCTTGTTATTAATAAATCTACGATTATGAATATTCTTGATAAAATATTAATATTTCTGTCAATATTGTATACTTACAAAAGTACCCTAGCTGCAGCACAGTATTTATGCTAGATTCACTCAGTTGTACCACAGACCATCAGAAATAAGGTCAGTATTATATATTATTGCCTCAATACATGGGTTTATAGGTGCCCGAGAGCAGGTGACAATTTACCCGACGCCAGGAGGGCAAATTGTCTCCTGCTGTGAGGGCACATAAACCTATGTATTCAGGCAATAATATTTTATATTACACGCCTCTTCAAAGTTAATGCTATGACATTTAGTTATAAGCAGGGCATTTTCAAACAATTTTACCATTATCGACCAGCATCAAACAGATTTTAACGAAAGTCAAAATAGCAGTGCGCGCATGGATATTTTACATGTAGCGTTAAGCGTCTACTTTGACGTCGAAAACATCGAAAGGCTTCACTGGCCCGGGTAACCATGGAAACCGGTCAGTACATCGTTCACCGGCCCGCTAACATCCCGGATGTTCCTATTCAAATCAATGCACTGATTTGCATTCACCTCGAGGCATGTAATAAAGTTACACTGCAGCAGCATTGTTCAGTAACTTGATGTGAGGTCCCAGTACTGCCTCGGCAGACTCTCTAAACAGTAAATAATAAGTCTATTATTTACTGTTTAGAGAGTAAGATGCTTTCATGCTAATTTCAAGTATACTTATGAGCACACTTTTAGCTCATTACTCATTCATGAAAATTTAATTAAGTTTTCTGAAATTAGGGATTTAGCATTTGACTAAAGTAGTGCTGGTGATATGAAATTTCATAAAGACTTTTCGTATGGTAAAGTTCTGTTCTGTAGGTATGTTGGTACTGCCAGAACATGAAAATTAAAGTTCTATGATTGAGATCAGTCGTCTTGATATCACTCAAAATAACGATTTCTGTTGGCTCAATTGGTACATTTGAAATGGCACCTGACTTTTGTAGTATTTTGAATATGTAATTGGATGTATTCTGCTTTGAGTTATTGCACGAGCCTGCGAGCATGCGCAGTACAGTTCAATAACAAGTCATTGACAATGACATAGTCCCCACTTGTAATAGGAGTATTAGTCTTGATGGGGCAGGAAATGTGGTCATTAAGAAGTATCACTGGAGTGTATATGTTGAGATTTATGGGCACATAGGTCTATGTCGTTGTTCCCAATTTGAAACACATGCGGCATGTCTAAGTTATGGTGTTTTCGGAAAAAAGATCAGACCTCTAACTGTATTGGCCAGCCAACAAATACATATGCGCATAATAATGAGGTACAAGACATCTTAAGGTCTAATATCCTATCAGAATTGAGGGTATAGATATAAAGGACATAGCACTTGTGGTTACGTATTTATCGACATAAACGTATATTTAAGGTCAAAGGTCATCGAGGTCACATGACATTACACAACCAAGTGCACTGTGCAATAGAACATATGCGCATAATTAATGAGGTACAATATGTGGCGTCATAAGCTGTCCCATCATACCATGAAGGGTGTAGCACTTGTGGTTACTGAGTTATGGACAAACATGTATATTTGAGGTCAAAGGTCACCGAGGTCACGTGACATTTTGTCAAAAAACTGTATTGCTAAGTTATCCCTATATACCAAAAATCAGACCTCTAGCTCTATTGACTCGCTCAAAATTAGATATGCACATAATTAATGAGGTACAATATGTGGCGTCATAAGCTGTCCCATCATACCATACATGAAGGGTGTAGCACTTGTGGTTACTGAGTTATGGACAAATATGTATATTTGAGGTCAAAGGTCACCGAGGTCACGTGACATTTTGAAAACAAAATAGTATTGCTAAGTTATCCCTATATACCAAAAATCAGACCACTAGTTCTATTGGCTCGCTCAAAATTAGATATGTGCATAATTAATGAGGTACAATATGTGGCGTCATAAGCTGTCCCATCATACCATATATGAAGGGTGTAGCACTTGTGGTTACTGAGTTATGGACAAATATATACATATTTGAGGTCAAAGGTCACCAAGGTCACATGACATTTTGTCAAAATATCTGAGATATCTGCGTGAACGGATGGACTCACGGATGGACTGACGGACGGACATACCCAATCTATGAGCCCCCTGGACTTCATCCTCGGGGACTAAAAACTGTCACTGCATCCTTTTTGCAATATGAATACGATGAGAAACTAAATTTTTATTTTTCATGGCCTTATACATGGGAGTCTATGGACTGCCTTATACATGGGAGTCTAAGGACTGCCTTATACATGGGAGTCTATGGACTGCCTTATACATGGGAGTCTATGGACTGCCTTATACATGGGAGTCTATGGAGATTGCCTTATACATGGGAGTCTATGGAGGTGAAAACTAAAAAGTCCTCTAACACGGCCAAATTTGATCGCATTGTGAAACAAATCGACGTGCATCTGTATGGGGTAGGGTACTATCCTTGTGCAAAGTTTGAAAGAAATTGACCTGGGCATGTCTGAGATATCTGCGTGAACGGACGGACGCACGGACACACGGACGCACGGACACACGGACGCACACACGCACGGACATGACCAAACCTATAAGTCCCCCCGGACGGTGTCCGTGGGGACTAAAAACAGTTCCTAGCCCCGGGAACATTCAGTTTACCAGAGCATCGTGTCTGTCTAGTAGTTTTTGGATGAACCGATCTTTAGTAATATATCCCAATATATTACAACTTTCTCATGTTTTATGTGAAAACTGTAAAAAAGCAACGGTACTTTTTTCATCAGTTTTTTAAATGACAGTTAAGGTAGAATGCACCTCAGGCACAGAGAGTTGGACTCTCAAACTTTTGCAATTCTTTTCCAATCTACCACTTGTGGGGTCTCATTTTAAAGCTCTTGGTGTAAGAAAAATTTTTACCGTCTCAGATTTTTCGAAAATCCAAAATTTTATTTTTCTCCATAGAGTTAACACAGGGATGGCAGCCATTTTGATTTTCAAATGTCGGTAAATCTTGGGTAATTTGTCTCACTAGTACCAAAATTTGCACACAGTGACCCCAAATTCTTATTCTTGATTTTGAAAGAGAATGGTTGAAAGATTCCTTGAGGAAAGTTTGAGCAAAAGTTTAAGTCTTTCACTTTCGAGGCGCATACTACCTTAAAGCAATATCTATACTAACTTGCATAGAAATGACTGGTCCACCATTGATGTACAAATGTGGCTTTATGACTTCAGCTAACACATCCATCCACTTCAACACTGGATTCAGATATCTGGGATCGGATGTCCGCAGTCGGATGCCAGCATTGTCCTTCAACAGCCAGGAAGGAAGGCCACCCTGGAATAATGCAAGATATTGTGGTAACCTTGCATATACTTCTCTGAGGATGTGGAATATGTCTATTGTCAGAGGATGGCATTGAGTTTCCAATACACAAACCTGGATAAATTTAGCAGTTTAGTACCTAAATACATGCAAACTTATGAAGCAACACAACATGTGGAGTTTTTTTACAGGATCCAAAATTTTTGAAAAACCAGCTACCCCTGTTTGACCTCATGCAATAGTCAAATATATCTACTGATTCAAAGAAACCAGAGCACACCGTTGGTTGGAAGTGAGAAGATTGAATTAAACCCTTTCAGACTGACAGTTGGTTTTCAGCACTTATGACTTTTCTCATTCTAAAGTATACACCTTGTGGAACATGACTCCTTTTTAACTTCTGTATTAAAATTGCCAGTTAACAGTAAAAGAAAGGAATACCATGTGGACAAAAATGAGCTGCAAGTTAGACACTACCAGTATGTATAGTTATCTGAGAAGTGTCCTCCATATTCTAAATCACTTGAAACATGATTACTTTATCCCTAAGTGCTTGAAAGAAGTACTTAGAGTGCATTTTATTCCAAGATCATTATTCTTTTCATACTTAATCACTTTGTGTCACTGAGAGTACAAATGTCCCATGTATGGCAGAGAAAGGCTGAAGATAAAGACCAGCGGAACTGAGAGGAATACCTGTATTATTTTTGTAAATATTAATTGACTGAGGGTATCCATTGCAGGATTTCAATTAAAACCCAAATGTAATCGTGAAATGTACACCCTCAGTTTCAATATTGACAGCTACTTCCTTCCGGGCCCACTGTTCTGCAGGTTTGTTCAGATTACTTAAGTCTATAAACAATGTCTCTGATTACTGTCTAAAAATTAATCTTACCATATCCCACTCAGCATCAATGAAGGGTCCAATTCTTGCAATGACTAGCAACCCTGTATCATTGGCCGTCTGTAAAAACGTGGCCAGGTCAGCCCGACCCTCAAAGTTAAACTCTCCTGGCTTAGGTTCATGGAGATTCCAAGGGACATATCTGTGACATTGTAAAACACCAATTAAATCAATCAGTATGAGACCAGTCACATGCATTTTATAAACTACGACAGATTCTTATGTGGAAAGCAACAACATGAGGCAACTTTACTTGAAATTGCTTTTTTGATTAAAATCATTGTAAATAGATCATGAATCTTTATCAAATCACGTATCTCCATCAGGTCAATTGTATAACTCAGAAAGTGATATGAGTCACTCACTATTGTCTTGGCAACACTTGGGTAATAACCTGTAACAATATTATCTTGACAATGCCTTTATCCATGTTATATTGGTACTTTTGGATAATGTCAAAATTCTACTAATTGAACTATTTTTTTTCAATCCTGTCAACCGACATGCAAAATATCATGTTTTATTGTGCCTGCCATTCGTTGCTTATTATGTTACCTCAGAGACTGCTTCATTATCAGAAAAGTCATTTTGACCAACCATTAAGTTGTGACATATCTCTCAGACAAAGACGGCAAACTTGAAAAAAGCAATGCTTGTGATTCACCATATATGTACAGTAATATGAATTATTGGGAAAGGACTTGGACAGAAGCCATCTTCACAGTTGTAATTTACCCCATTGTTGATGAAAGAGCCTGTATCTGTAATTTGAAGATTTTTTCACTACATTTGTTTTTTAAATGTCAAACTAGAGTTTCTTATTCCGCTCCCCAAAGCATATTGAGATACAGAGTCTGTACACATGTAGACTGCATTATTGTTTGAAAAGTGAATTCTGGTCTGCAGTCTGGGATAGAATTCAAATATGAACAATAACAGTGCACTTGCACTGATCGATATAAGATATATCGATATAAGAATAAAATTAGTGAAAAAAAAATCATCAAAAGTTACAACAGAGTAAATTCAAGACAAAAAACATGATGCTTAAAGCCGCACTTTTCAATTCCAGGTTCTCGCATTAGTGGAGTTCTCCTCCCAGTCAAACACATGGCCAGTACAATGTTTTATTTCTATAACATTAATTGCACAAACTTTGCTTAAACTTTTGCCGCATTTTGCTAATCCTGCAAACAGAGTTTATATAAGCATTTGATTGACGGTCGGTTCAAATTGCCTACAGTCATTGATTCCCCACCATAAACGCTCGAATTTCCTAAAAATTTGTCTTCCAGTCGCGTTAGACTTTGAATATAACCACAGAGTTCGATCGGCAGCAACTTCACGCTGACCGCTTGGCAGTCTGTCTGTGTTTTTGCGGCCGGGGAAAACTAAAAGTGGCATTTTCTGGAGCGTGTGCCTGCGTGTTGCCTGTTTGGTGTCCACTTACACAATGAACGCCGCCATACCTTGGTGTCCTTTTAAAGGGAGGCTCCGCCTTTAAACATCTTATTAAAAGATCCAATATCAGTGATGAGATAAAATTGTGTCTGGGATCAAACATTGCTTGTGCAAGGATATTGTTGTATATAATACCATTTCAATCTTAACCACAGGGTACTGATCGTTATTCAGTTACTCTTGGCATCAGTCGGTTTTCATTTCAAACAAACAACTGAGCTTCATCAACAGTTTGGTGACCTAAAGGGTTTCGTGTTGGTTCAGGCATTGTTTGTACCAGGCGATGCTCGGCACAAATGAGAAATATGGAAATATATCCTGTTATGAAAGGTCAATAGAGTAAACAGTGCCTATGTTCATGTTACGAATGGTTTCTGTCAAGTCACATGGTGGACTGCTCATGTGAGCACTCGTCCTGGAGTTTAAGTTACAACATGTGTTGTGACCACTATGAATGCACGATAACACATAAGATTTTTGTCCCTGTTTAGGCGAAATATTGCTTTGACAGTTTCTGAACAAAAGGTCATTGATGTGTCTGTGTATTAAGCAAATACTTACATTTGGATTGCATTGAGTCCACCTGTGTACATTTTCTGTAACCTGTCTGGCCAGTAATTTTTTGGTATTCTTGCATAGTGTATGCTCCCAGAAATATACCGGAATGGTTCTCCATCCTTCATGAAACAATTCTTCTCGTAGTCTATGTTAAATGACCTTCCGGTGACCTTGATGTACAGGTATGAAAAGTTACAGACAATGTGTTGATAGTGAGCATCAGATTTACGAAATGATCATTGCTAGTGAAGAAGTAAGTGAAGGTGAAGGTGCAGCCAATCAAGTTTTTTGAAGAGATTTATGGCTAAACTATCATAAAACATTTTAAATGTATTCAAAAGGTAACATTTTTACAGCAATATAAATCTTAACAGCACTACTACTCTATCAATAAGTTCTCCTCTTTCCACTCCCCTCTTCAAGCACTCTACGTATCCTATTCCATGGGCCCTCTCTCCCCCATATGATTTTGCAGCTACCCACACCCCACGCCTGACACAGCCTTGACCATGATGAAAATTTACTCATTATTTCATCAGTAAATTGCATACACTCGACTCCCCTCCCATCGTTGAATTTCGACAACTTGCCCACAAAAGTCAGTTTCCCCGCTCCCTGTCTACCTCGTTTTTCTAAAAGATTGCCAACTTGAAAAAAGAGGCCAGTCAATCAGATAACAAATTCACTTTAAAAAGTTTACCCATGAACGGCTTTGTCGGCTTTACCTGGGTAATTGCGACCAATATCTGTAGATGATCTCGGAGATGTTGAAGGATGCATACAAAGACTGTACAAGTTCAGTAACCTTTCTGGGAGGGATGGGGTGAGGAGACAAATGTCTTTTATAATTGTTTTCGACTTCAAGGTATACTTTGTTTTTTACATTTGTAACATAAATATTAGATGTTTTGATAGAAAAATATCTCGTTTGTAAAACGATCCTTTAAAATAATCTCTCACTCAATCACACACTGGTACATTATTGTACTACACTCCCAACTTCCAGGTTTTCATAACTTTCATACATGGTCCTATTTTATCGAGTCCTGTACAAGTTTTAGACATGGTCCACGCGTACAGTTATCTACAGTATCTAGAGTCGACTAGTCCCTCGTGTGCAGATGTCAACCACGGTCACTGCACAAGGGTGTCAAGAGGGACCGTGAGTCAACCATGGAGTTGTTTACCTCAGGAGCTTCACGAATCAACTTCAGAGATGCCGAAGTACGCGTTGTCGCATGTGAGAGTGGCCCAGACACTTCGACTCTGAGACTGAACTTGAAGTTGTTCCCCTACCTGATTTGCCATCATGGTGATTACCAGACAAAGATACGCCATTGGTAAGGATGAAGACATTTTCTTGGAGTATATTATTGTGATTGCCAGTACACCTGTACGTCTGAGAGGGTCGACCAGGGAGCGCACACTTCTACGGGAGCTCAGTGAGAGTCAGCGCAAAACGGGAAAGGGGTGGTTTAAGGTCGCTGATCACGTGACACAATTAGATCAGGTGATCGTATTGGCATTCGTAACTGCGAATTGTTTAGGTTTTGTGGGACAGATAGGCGGGGTTGCAGATCGTTCATGTTTCCCACCCTAGTACGAGACCTGACGCACA
This sequence comes from Ptychodera flava, assembly GCF_041260155.1. Classification (NCBI taxonomy): domain Eukaryota; kingdom Metazoa; phylum Hemichordata; class Enteropneusta; family Ptychoderidae; genus Ptychodera; species Ptychodera flava. The sequence goes on from NC_091936.1 coordinate 11,131,891, forward strand.
TACTGATTGACCGTTGGCCGATTTGTTTACTTCAAGAACACAAGACCTACACGGGAAATCCAGATTTTCCTTTTCGTGGGGAAACACACTCACTCGAGGTAAACGATAGACTGGGCAGTCCATGGGTGAAACACTGGTGAAAGATTGATGTGGCCTTTGCAACAGGGATACTACGATTCTGCTGTCGACATCATGTCAAATCATGGACACGTCAAGAGTATTAACGTTCATCGCATGAAGAATCCAACAAAAGTATTGCTTCACAAGCTTGGAAACAGTCTTCACTTATTAAAATAGGAAATTCAACTCCTTTCTGCGGAACAAGTTTGAAATTTACAACATTGACACAATCGTCAACAGCAAAGACAAAGTGCCCCCAACAGTTGGCCTGTGCATGCCCCAGTTGTTGGTTGTGTGACACCGGTCAACTAAGTCATGTAAAATTGCAAGAGCTCAGGTATGTGGCGGGCGATCGGGCGAGGCTTCGATTTTTTTGCCGTATGTAACGTGTATTTTGCAGGTAGGCCTAGGCCTACATGAAACGGAATCCAGGTGAGTCAGCTTGACCCTTTGCAAAACTATCAAGGTAAGCAAGGGCGCAAAATGACTTTCCAATTTGACGCAGAAATGATTGAAATTCCAAGATGTTCGGTCATGACACCGGAGTTGTTCAACAGTCGCTACAAGAATAAAAGGCCGGTAATTTTGACGGCAACGATTTCGGACTGGTTGCCAGTGACAACGTGGAAACCTGAGTACCTGGAATGGGCGTTGTCGGAGGAAGGTGCCCAGGTGAAAGTGCTCGTCTCCCATGACAACCAGCATTTCATAAACCACCCGGATGTGACGGAACTAGTTGCCATGCCAAGCAGGGATTTTGTCAGCATGGTTTTCAGGTGTTCTGAAAGAGATGAAAATGAGAATACGAAACAAAGAAACTACAAGCGTGTCTACTTGCGAACATTGTCGATGCCAGATAGACTTTATCGAGATGTCATCGTGCCGAAGCAGGTTACAGATTTGGCGGAGAAAATATACGTAGAAAAGCCTGGTAGAAATCTTCAAATTTATGATAAACCAGATTGTGGAATTGAACAATTAGTCGAAGAGTCGTACTCTTCAGTAACACAGTCAGTGGATGAAGATCCGCGCAGTGTACGCACAACGAAATATGGAAGTCTGGTCCACCAAACTGAACACTATAGCGTGGCGGATTCAGAAGACAGCGATTACGACAGCATGGCGGAGTCTGGTATTTCGGTTTATCCATTCTTTAGGCAAGCCACCATGCAGCTGTGGATCGGCACTCGGGGCAACGTTACCCCGTTGCACTACGATAGAAACCATGGGCTGTTGGCTCAAATTGTCGGTCGCAAAGAACTTTTGCTTTTCTCTCCAGAAGACACGTCAAATCTCTACCCGTATCCCAGTTATTCAAACCGGTCTCACACCAGCCGGGTGAATCTAAGAGAGCTTGAAACCGAAGGAAGTCGCTTCCCGAAGCTTGAGGACGCACAACGCTACCATTGCATCTTACAACCCGGGGAACTTTTGTACATGCCGCCGTTCTGGTGGCACGACGTGACATCACTGGATGATTGCGTTTCTATAACGTTGCCTTGGGACCTAGACACATCTGATCCAATCCCAGCATCTATGCTAATGTAACGTTTCAAGGTAGTGATCTGTGTTTATATCAATGCGTCAACGAGTTACAATTTTCCTCTCATCATGGGTGACATATGTAGCATCGCAATAGTTGGAGAAAATCTATTGATGCTGTGGCATTTTCACACATTTTTCTTTTCGACCGTAAAAACAAATCGATTTTTCTGTCTATGAAATTATAAATCTTCCGTAAATTTGAATAGTTTTTTTTAATCTTCACTCCAGAGAATTAGGCCTATTTTCGTGTCTTCTAAAGGACTTGAAGGCCATACTTTACTACGGATATTGCTGTACGAAATATTCATATATTTGTTGCCGTCATTTTGATAAGGGGTAGGTTTCTGTGCTTTTACGGATTCGAAATATAGCTGCACGAAATATTAATGTATTTTTTGCCATCATTTTAATAAGGGATATATTTCTGTGCTTTTAAGTGCCTTAGAGGTCTTTGTCTAACATGACATGACACCGGTCCAATCAAGAACAATAAATAGCATAAATTGGAGTAAAGAAATGGGTTACGTATAGACTTTGAAATTTGCATGAAGTCTGAGCCAAAATGGTTATTGCTTTGTTTTGGCATTCTCTATCTCTTATAATTAAAAGACGGTGCGGCGCGGCGGCGCGTTGTTTTGTCATATGATCGGGATTTTTAGCTAACAAGATCCATCTACAGACATGAAAATTACAATAACATGAATATTAACTCGCAGTGGTAATTCTGAAATGAATCGAGATGACAGGATGTGTTCACATGTAGAAATCTACTGAGCGTAAATGTGATCCTACGCATACATATAGACAAACCATGAGAAAACGCCGACTGATAGTCTAGATCTACGCGCGCGAAAGTAAGAAACAAACCCTTTTCGTTTTTTGGCTTGGGCAAGTATCATTAGTATTTTGACAAAATAAAACAAAAGCGAAAAAAGTAGGACACTGCCATGATATGTTATCAGTAAAACCCTGCAGATGGTGATCGATCATTTCATCTTTTGGAGTGTGATCAAAGCACACTGGGCAAAATGGCCTTTGAATCGTTCAGTACAGTGCCCCCAGCCTGACAACGCTTTTGGCCGGTTGCTAGTGACGACAGCGAACATGGTATCATATCGTATATATTGACTTATGTACCATAAAATCAACGTATCCATTGTTTTCTTGCACTCAAATTGAATCAAAGACAGTTTGTTCAGTTTTAGTGATGCTTTTATGATTCAGCATATTTTGGCCAAGTTTGTCGCCATGCATTTACGAGCTGGTAACGACACGTGCGATCCACGAGTATGCAACACAACATTGTATCAATTTCCTATAAAAGAATATCGATCGATAACGTTCGGTACACGATACTCGTGGAGACTGCGCCCGTTCGCCTCCGTTCTGTGTTATTTTTACCAATTTACTGCAATTTTCATAGTTCATATTCACCCAAAGTTGGTATAAAAGACAGCAACTTGACAGGTAAGCTTATTTGGCCTTAACAACTTGAGACACGCTTACTGATTACAGTAATACACAGGAAAACCCGCACATCCCTGTAACATTGAAGACACTGTTGGTGTTGCATGGATGTGTACACAGCTGTACCAGTGCAGTGCTGTGCAGCTACAGACACTGTACCAGATATGTCAAAAATTTACATGCTACAGCACTGGTTAAAACGTAACTGCGCAATATATGCATTTCATACCAATGTAAATTATACATTGCCCGGAAATTCTGAAACTGAAAATACAAATCCCCGTCTTCTACCCTAGCAAACTTCCTCTGTGGAAAAAAAAAATGCAGGAGAATTGATATCAGAAAAACAGGTAGAATATGGTCTTCAATGTGATTGTGACCTCTTATGTATGCAAGTACTCATTTCCCTAGAGTAAGGTGTGATGTTCGAATGTGAAGCAAAGACATCAGACATCAGTATTATAGCTTTCTTTCCAAAGTGAAATGTAGCTGTCCCGTGATCACTAGTAATTGACATATGGCATTTGATAATTTTTCAACTATAGAATTCAGTTGTGATCATGGTCCCCTGCATTTTGAGTGGTCACCATGTTAAAACCAATTGCTATTCAATGTTTTTACAATTTTATGTATAACTGAATAACCAGATTAATTATATTTATTGCATGTTCGCACACACAAACTTTGCATGACAATTTCTTTGAACCTGTTTATTATTGAGCAAGTTGCTGATGGATAACTGATATACTTTTTGCAACACATACAACAGTTTGTTGTTTTTACAAGCATTACAGAAACATACTTTAGCATTTGTTCCGTGTATACAATGATGACTGATTTCATGTGTTTATATGCATAACAGTCTTACCATTATGGCCAACTCAGCCTGCGCTGTGTTGATGGTTTTGCTTTCTTGTTTCTTGCAATATTCAACAACAGCTCTTCCATGTCCATTGCCTTACATTTAAGCATGGTTTGTTCCTTTGCAAGCACCTATAATTTGAAAGAACATTTTAATCACTGTTAATTTTACATGTGAAAATAGGAAAAATGTCCTAAAGTTTCACCACACTTTATTTGTAAGCATGCTGTACACTCGTTGAAACAATAAGCACGGTGTTATTAATCGACTGATGTGTTTTTTAAATTTTCTAAACCATCAGGTATATGATGTTTAAAGGCCCAATAGCTGTATCTTTTTGCATTATTTTTGTGATTTTACTTCCAAACTAAAACAAGTTCATGGGAATGAACTCATTCAGGGGGGTTTATACAAGTAGAATAAACTGTCCACTGGGACTGCATGTGCAATTTTGAGCAAGATAAATAATAAACGTTTGCCCAAACATAAAATGGCGCCCTCATGCAAGTTAAGCAAAAACATTGTACGTCATGAATATATGCATTTGAATCTTCACAGAAACGACAGAGTAGTCCAATATAATACATAGTGCTGAAAGTTTTCCACTGGGACATCATATGCTTTGTAATATTACCAGATTTTTAAAATGGCGGGAAATCAAAATAACGGTTAAATTCAAATTTAGTTGTCCAATTTTTCAGTAGTAAAGGACTATATCCTTTAAATTTGTAGAATTTAAAGAAATCAGAGCCTTTTTCAGGTAAACAAATTTTAAGAGTTACAGCTACAGGGACTTTAATATTGCGTATAGTGTGAGAAATAATTAGTATTCAGAGTCTAGCAATGTTTTGACATCTTCAGATTGTTTTATCACGCCACAAAACAAGTATATTTCACATTCCAGCTTTAAATGCTAAAACAATGTTTATTTAGTATTGATTTTTATTAGTCCATGTAAGTTGTTACCTTTCTGCGTTCCTCTTGTCACCATTGACAGAATTTGTCTTTTATCCAGCTAACTATCCTGGCTTCTTTTCCTTCATACTCACTTTGGGTGAGAGCTGTCTTGATGATGCCCTTCAATATAAAAATATACAGCCACAGCTCAAATTCATTTACCTCTGTACTTGTGTTATTCTAGTTTATAAATAGATGTTTAATAACTATGATTACTTAATATATATATTATTTTATTATATTATTATATATATTCACTTTCAGTTTTGCAATACTATGTTTCTGTGAATGGTAATCATACTGAAGAATCTTCTCATTTGTGTTAGACATTGTGTTGTTTTGTATAGATATAGAGCTGCTTTTCATCTTGATGCACCCTGAGAAGTATTCTAAAAGTACACATCAATTTCAGACCTAAACATTTTGCTAGGTGAAAATGTATGCACACCATGGGCTACTTACTCTCGCCTTCTTCCCAGAGATTTCTCGATTTGGGGAATGCATATATATTTTCCCAGCAAGCTTTACAAGCTTGTCCTGAAAAAAAAAATCAATTAAAAAAGTGTGATTGCTTTCCAAAAATGTGCAAAAGACCAGAATTTAAAGATAAATTAGTTCTCAAGAAAAAGAATATCTAGATTTGCGTATAAGTTTTTGCTTTATTAACATAGACATCGTTACGCCATACATTCTCCTGAAAGTCTTTAAATAAATCTTACCTCTAGCACCGAGCCTTTAACCACTCTGAAATGATCCAGCTTGTCCTTCCGTAAGAGAGATAAGGCAGCACCCAACTGTTCTGTTGTCGTCTAAAGATTGCTTTCAATGTCATCGAGTTGTTTTTCAATTATTTGAACTTTTTTGTTGATTGCATTGACGTATTGAAGGATGCGGACGTTAGTATTAGGTTCAGAAGCCATTTTTACAACTGCGAGTACCTGACAATTTCCTTTGAATATGAGCGGTAAAACATCCTATAGTACAGGGATGTGCCAGGTTCTCTGTGTATGAGTCGATTTCAGACCCTTGTTCTGCATATGTAAACGCAGTATATTTCATTGATCGGAATAAATAAACTGCAAACAAAACAAAAGTTTTATGAAGAAATTCACAAATCTAAAACCATACGAATTTTGTATATTAATCAAAGGATCATCTTGCCACTTTTCACCATCATTGGTTCAGAATTGATGTTGATACGGTGAGAAGTGTGCAATCTGTCCGGTACATTAGACGCCACTTTTCTATGGGAAATCGAGCTTACTCGGCACATTGTAAAATGAAAAATACATCTAAAAACCCCTTTGCTTTTATTTAACTTTATACAAGGAAATGGAATCTGCAACTCTTTCATAAATATTTAGCTGTGCAGCGAGGAAATTCGGCTAAATTAATTTTGCGCGGAAGACGGAAATTTAATGGCCCGCTTTACACTAAAGCCTACTCGACATATACTGAGGGATATACAGTGGGATACGATCTCGTCTCTTCGACAAATGATCGCTGATGGCATCAGTGACATTGGGCCTTAGTTGGTGACCGCTATACTTATATTTGACCTACAGATTTATATACGATGGGTGCCACATGTGGGGCAGGATACGCTTACTATTTTCGACACACCTGATATCACCCAGAGGTCCATATATTTTTCTTTCATGAATTTGACTTTGCTGTCTGTTCTGTGCTGTTTTGTGTCTCTGCTTATAACAATAAACCATGTAGTACGAATTTTGACCTAGTGTTATCGGATTATGGATGGGTATGATCGTGATTAGTATACATCCGTGAGAAAAGGAGTGAACAAAATGGGGGCCTTTTGGTGCATAGTGAAAATGGGAAGAAATCTGTTGAGGCAGAGCATCAAGTGCTTCAAAGTTAAATCAACACCCCCTCCCCCCGCTATTTTGCTCCTGTGGCCCAAAACAATCGCAAAGGTATGTATTTCCTTGGAATATATGCCATTAAATATTCGAAAACTTTAACTATTGGAAGGTGAAGGAAAGCAGTTGCATTTAAGAATTCTGACCAGCCCCCCTCACAATCTGATGGTCCATTCTTTCGAAAACGAACGCTTGACCGGGGATGCAAAAGTTTACATGTAATTACAGCAAATGCTTCCTACAACTTTAAATTTCTTATCACTCCACACTGCGACTTTCATGTCTTCCGTCACGTGCATGTCTTTTTACAACTTGTTTTCATGTTTAAGGAAAAACCCACAAAAATATTGTGGAAGAGTGTTCGTAAACAGTTTCTTAGCGGGCTAACAGGCACGCACACTTATATACTGTTATCAGCGATGGGGAAATCTTTTTATCACATTAGTGACCGGGGATTTTAGTCGTTTGCTCGGCGGGCGGTATAGGATTCCATGGTTGTGGAGCTAGCAAAAACGAAGGATACGTCCGTGAGAAAGGGAGAGGGCAGTTCGAATATTGCGATGGAGACACGGTGGATATGAAGCTTTGTAAGATTTTGTACAGAATTTTACCGTTGGTGACTTTTGACAATGAAAAGTAGTGGACGGGAATTTTTTATCACTTATCAGGTATTACATGTAATGCGTCAGGTGACGTCGGATGTTTGATTTTCGGACAAACTTTTAATCAAGAGTGATGCTGGTTGAAGGTTCCATACAGCGCTGTCCATCTGTAACTCAAGTCACACGCTCCAATACACACACGGACAAAGGGAACCCTTTAACTCTCATACCTATCCAAAAAACGTACATTTATCCAAAAAACGTACATTTTACAAAGAAAATATATATTATTAATAAATGCAGGTTAAATAAGCTTAGGTATATGTAGAAAATAAGTTAAATATAATAAGAAATCACAGGAAGAAGATCTTAGATTCTTGGGCTGCACTCCATTACATCTTCTGTGTTGGTTGAACATGGTGGATTGCAAGGGCTGATTTTAAAGTTGCGTCTCACTTTGTTGAGAATCCATGCCTTGAAATTCGACAGTCCAGATGAAAGTCGTACAGCCCATGGTGAACGGCCATTTGAAAATTCCCGATCGTCACTCGGCATGGTCACTTTCTTGGATAGTTTCGCTTTCTCCTTGACTGTCCGGTTGTGGATTACGTCCAATGGAGCCACATGCTTCATTTTGCATTTGCCCTTACTCCTGCCCTTTCCCTTGCCTTTGCATTTGCCTTTCTTCTTCCTGTCCACGTCGACGGAAATGCCGGAGTCAGTGGTTGTTGGGGTGTCGTACGCGTCCGTCGTATCTGTCTCTGAGTCGGAGTCGTCGTATGCGTTTCTGAATGGTGGCACATACTGGAATGGAACGTCATACAGACCCGTACTAGTGCTCGGTTGATCTGCCAACCAGTCAGCATAATTGCCAGCTGAGAGAGAATTGCCATGATGCTTTTGACTAGCGTTTGTAGAAGCAACTAAATTGTGCCCTGGGCGAACATTCTAATTCCTGATCGATTATAGAAACCCTCTGTGACGTCTCGGGGATTCGATATGTCCTTGCGCGCACGAAAAAGTTTTATCGTCCAATTGTAAGCAGAATGGTACTTCACTTTGTGCAGGGCACTCAAAGATTGCAGGTTTTAAATGATTGTATGAATTTGTTTCCCTTTCGCGTAAAAGTATTTATCACAAGTACATCCATTACTTTCAATATATTGTTACTCCAGGGAATGGTTGCAGAGCCCAGATCAGAACGGCCTGTTGCTGGGGTCCTTTTTGACAGATATGACATTGCAAAAATTGAATGTACAAAACCTAAAATAGATGAACGGTAGATTCCTCTGAATTTGAAGCAGAAACGTCAAAGAAGGCAAATTTTGATTTGAATGCCATTCGAAAGTAAAATGGACTCCCTCTCTCCCTGTTTTCTCTAGTGAAGCACTGGGGAATACGTTACTTGAATATAATATGTTGGTTGTCAAGCAGTTAACTTATTTGTGATCATGCAGGTCAAAATATGTACACCTTCCAGACAACATCGGTAAATTTCCTTTGACACACAGATAATCATACCTTTAGGCCCTCCCTAACTCTTCGAAAACTTACCATCCGACGATAACACAATTACTAAAATCGATGTATTTTTGTCAAAATGTTTTGTAGGTCGCATCATTTAAATACAAAATATAAAATGTTTCTGATCAATCTACTATTTTCTGAGGGTGTGTCGACGGAAACGAAATTTTTATGCGTCACCTACTGTTAGAAATATGAGGATAGAGTCGCACCACGAATTGGTAACTTGGTGTTTAAAGGGTTGTACGAACAGAAACTAATCGTAATGTTATTCGCAATATTCCTCCAACAAGACACACAAACAAAGTCATGTACACGTCTGAATATCATTTCTTCTCCCATATAGTTGAAAGAATCAATAGAGAACCCTTTTATAGGACATGCAAAAGCATCAATATAGCATTTCTATATTCGTAATCTGTAAAACAGTGAAATAGGTGCGTTTTGATCACAAAAGAAAGAAAAGTGGTTGAACGGCAAAAAAGACAGTGTAGACCGCAGGAAAACTGACTCTTTGCGCTGGCCACTTGGACGGTCTAGTCATTGTGATCTGCTTTTGCGTTTGACTTTCTTCAGTCTTTTAAAGTAGACTAAAAGTTTTAGTATCTCAATCGGAGTCATGCAAGTTGTCAGAAGTACTGTATACTGAAAGAGTGTGAATATTGACCTTAAGCTTACTGGCCCAGGTATACTCAGTTGGTCTAGCAGTCGATTTCCGTATGATATATCACGCATAAGCTTTATGTATTTTAAACAAAAATTCTTTTCGTGACTTTGAACCACACTAATATGAACAACTGGCGTGAATATTCACTGTATACAGTAGTCTATTACTCCTGCTGGTCAATCAATGAGTTTGCAGCCTTCATTGTCTTGAACAGGTAACTCCTGTAGAAAAAAAAACTTTCCCAGTAAAAACAATATTAAAATGCATTGTGTCGTAAAATAGGAATTCAAATCTGTATTTAATTAAGAACTCGACATAGATGATAAAAATGAATGTCTCTGAAAAGTTTTTGAAAGTCGGTCTTAACTCAAATTTAAAGAGAACAGTCTTCTTTAGTATTTTCTCGCTTTTCCCTTCTGTACGTCTGCAGTGTATGCCTCTCTCTCCTCTTGTCTGAGTTCCTTGTTCATTTCTCGAAATCCTTTCTTACTTCCCTTTCGACCATTAACTTGAACTGCATGTAGCAGTTGCTATCGCACGCTACAGTCCGTGTTAAGCTTATCTTGTGTTGGTTGGAAGCAACACTCGGCACATGCACCGGTATGGCAGCAGTTGAGCGTCATTATTGTCTAGAGGTGACAGATACAGACATACGTAATAAACGTAGATGGAGAAAATAGATTCGAATACACTCTTTGTACTTCATGTTATTATCTATACCGGTTACAAGTCTCTAATATCTGTTGTATACCGGAACATTATCATCAAGTTATAAATCACAAAACAATCCACTTGGGCCTACTCGTAATGTGGTAACTTTTGATAATGTAGCTTGATTATCTATATGTATTTTCATCAATATTAGAAATTGTGCAATCCAAGTATTTACAGGCCATACCAGTTTGCAGGGGACAATCGAATTTCGAGACTACATTTTACATGATGTACATCGTGTCACTATCTGTAAAATAAAAAAAATAATATAGCAAGTTTTACTTCGATGTTATTAGTGACCAAGAACTGTCCACATGTCAGAAACTTGGCGCATCACTCATAATAACCAGTTCGACACAGTAACCTGGCGAAGTAAGGATGGAAAAAAGACGATGGTCGTCAGATTGATATAGAGAGGATTTTTGGTTTTGGTTTTTATTTGTCCTCGTCTTGGGCGATTTTCCTCAGACATCGACACAGGTACCTGTAAAAGAAACACTATCAAATGTCGTTACTGATCTAATGAATGGCAAAAAAAAAACAAAACAAAAAAAACGTTTCGATAATTATGCAGCGAAAAGACTGCTTCGCCCTCTCAATTACATAAAAACCACGTGCTCAAATATTTTAAAACCAGGTCAAGTAAGTCATGAATGGATTTTTGAAACATTGTTACAGTTTATTGTTGACAGTTTACACTTTCAACGGCAGGTCATAGGGGCTAGGGGAATGCTGTCAGGAATAATCTACAAGTATACTACGACGTTCAAGTATTTACAAAATATTGTATATAATTTAGATTTTTAACCTACTGGATACATATCCAACATCTCCAACAGGCTCGAGAAGCGTTTCGTACACATTTTAAGTTTCCATCAAGTATAACTGGATGTCATTGTAATTGTATGATTGAGGATAGTGCAAGATTGCTGATAGAATGCAAGTGTGGTATTAGAATATCAGGCACCTATGGGGCACTGTGTCAATCCATACTCATGGCGGGTAAGCCGTTTAAAAACAAAAAAAAATCAACACAAAAAATGTATCTTATTTGACAGTTTTCTCATACAATATGCCACAGACAAATAGAAGAAATATTTGTCTGTGATCATGAACGGAGAACGCTATATATATAGCTAATATTATTGTCAATATGGCAGAGGATTGTTAATAAGACATTCCCTCGAAATGAATTGAAACGAGAGCGTCCACCTCATCCCATCAATAATACCATGATGGTCCATAAAATACACTGTCACGGTCCTCAACTGAAAATGCTTAGGGACGGACCATTAGATCTTGGGAGGGGGGTGGTCAAAAACAGAAAAAAAAAAAATTTCAGAGCAGAAAGTTAGGAAAAAAAAATTTTCAAACTAGTTTGCAAAATAAAAAAAAATAAATAAGAAGACAAAGGCATAAAAAAAAAATCTGCAAAAGTCTTTAAAATTTTGAATTTTTTTTAGATTTTACCAACAGAAAGCAACTTTCTGTATTTTTTAGTACATCCTCCTGGCACATTTTTAATTTTAATTTATACATTTAGAGTGACTGTATCCCTTATACTGGAAGTTGTACTTATCTTATCTTTTCAGGACTTTTGTATTCTGATCACTTGAAAATTATGAAATTATAGAGCCTGTTTTCTACTTGTTTCCTGCGTTCAAACCAAGCAGGTACACTAGGTAAAACATTGAAACTATGGTATGGTTGTCAAGACAGAAAGTTGTATTTGCCTTTTAAGATCAAGGTAAACAGATGCAGGCCACATCAGTTTCATTTTTTTCACAGCATTTTATTGCAATGATTAATGCAAGAATGGGTGAACAAGTAGAAACACGTCAATAATGATAAAACAACATATCAAGTCATTATGTATTATTTTGCTTTTAAAAGGCATTTTCAATTCTTTTCTCAAAAAACAGCCTCAAAAAACAACAGCAACACATGTTTAACATTCAACAATACACTACGTAGAATGCCATCTATCCAACAAATCCCAACACAAAAACACACAAAAGGGTTGAACTTTGAAAGTTTCTCGATAGCAAATACTGAATAAATCTGCATGAATAATCGTTTTTGTGTAGCAAATTTCAAAGAAATTGGACAACCCCTTTCAGAGAATACAGATTTTTTGACCATGAATGGCATAAATTGCCCTAAAAAGACAAATATCGAAATTTCAACACATCTATACACATCCAATCAATTTGGACATGCTGCTACAGAGAAATAGATGTTTTGATCAAAAAAGGGCAACAATTGCTCTAAAAACACAAATATGCAAATTTAACTATATTATTTAGCTTATTTTAGCTTCTCAGCTTGTCAAAATCAATTGTAAATCATGAGATATGCATGTTTGGTGGGGTGAATGTAGGCATTTCACCACGCAGTAGAAAGGGAAGCCAGGAAACCAAAATAGTCAATTTTCAAAACTATAGGAAGCTACTGAGGAGCAAGAAGACCATGTTTCAGAGGAAGATGTGTAATCCAAAAAAATGCTCCCCAAGTGCCACCAAATAACACCATTTTTATCTCTATTTTTCAAAAGCTCCAACGGCAGGAGGGGGACACCCCTCCTGACCATCCCCCCCCCCCGCAAAAATACTCCCCAGGTGCCACCAAATAACACCATTTTAATCTCTATTTTTCAAAAGCTCCAACGGCAGGAGGGGACACCCCCTCCTGACCATCCCTACTCCCCAAGTGCCACCAAATAACACCATTTTAATATCTTTTTTTCAAAAGCTCTAACGGCAGGAGGGGGACACCCACTCCTTACCTCCCCCCGCAAAAATACTCCCAAGTGCCACCAAATAACACCATTTCAATCTCTATTTTTCAAAAGCTCCAACAGCAGGAGGGGACACCCCCTCCTGACCTCCCCCGCAAAAATACTCCCCAGGTGCCACCAATAACACCATTTTAATCTCTATTTTTCAAAAGCTCCAACAGCAGCAGGGGGACACCCCTCTCCTGACTCCCCCCCCCCCCCCCGTGACCGCTTGCGTGGCCGCTTGTGGTGCTTGGCACCACATCTTTGCCCTCTTTATCTTCAGACAGCGACGAACTAAAAAAAAATTATAAATCTGAAAATTTACCCTGAAAAAAAAAATTTGCACAGCTAATCTCAATTGGAAAAAAAAAATTTCAGAAATTTACAATAGTAAAAAAAAATTTTTCACAATTTCATTGTGACCACCCCCCTCCCAAGGTCTAATGGTCCATCGCTTATAAACTATTGTCTGGACTAGAGGGATTGCTACAAACTGTTGACAAACAATAGACGTAAAATAAATAAATGATATGAAATATAGATATTGCAAAATTCATATAAATATTATCATGTCTAACGAACTTTTATCATACTGATTTTATTTTTCTGATTTATTATTTTTCTATTGTTCAAACAGATAGAACACTGCAAATTAATACTGGGCATGTCATAATTTAGTTACTAGTGCAACATTAGATCTGTCATCTTCTGCTCTAGCAGAACCTCATATTTCAGGTAGTGTTGCACTTAACCATCACACTTTTTTTTTCAATATCTGCGAGTACTCGTACTTCGCGGCTACGCCGCTCGAGCGCGCCGCACGCAGATTCGAGGTCTGGTATGCGAGACTAGGTATTTTACATACATTTGTATAAATTTACGCTGCTCAGCTTTTTCACCCCACTGCTCATGCTTGTCGCGCTAAAAGGTGCACCCAACCGATCTTTAGTCTTATGTTAACACATTAAAGAAATTTGAATGGATCTCTTGGCAAAATAGTGATTTTGAGCAAAATACGCTGTTAAGCGCAACCCTTTTCCGTAAGATATTTACCTATAATAACCTTGTTCTTGTTTTTACCGACGATTTGAAGCCGAATTGAAACCATGTAACAAGTCTGATGTCATTACCCGCTCCCCGCATTTTCTTCACCAACGGGTCACTTGCATTTTGTACAGACGTGAGCTTCAAATGCATTGGGTTTTTCAATTTAAATTTCTATGAAGTACAATTGTATCTGCTGTTCGATATTGAAACCACTGAGCGAACTTCCATTATATAATTTGATGTTCAATAATGGGTACATAGTGTAAATTTCGTATAAGGATGAATCCATTCATATCAAACAAACTATTTGAAAATGTCATAAGCTCGCGAGCTGACTGCTTCGACTGGACCGTGTGCCGGCACCCGCCTGCCGATCAAAAATGCTGTAAAGACTCTGATAGTCGATAAATATATTAACCACTCAAAAAATACAATTCGACACCCACCTGACTTTCAGTTGACATTTGCATTCCATGTTCTCTCACAAAACTTACGATTTCCTCCGATGCATATCTGTGTTCTGTCTGTGCCCGCAGGACGTAGAGTTGCCGTGTTAGTACCTTTCTCTCTATGTATACTACACGGCAACTCCACGGACGTACGTGGACCAGTGTTTCTGTGCCTGGCTACGGGTATAATCTGCAGAGCAAGTGACGTCAGACATACGGATTCTCTGTCTCGATCGATAGATGGCGCTTTAAGCAATTGGGCATATATTGAACTGGCTGTTGAAGTCAAAACGTCATATTGGTCAAAAATGGGCTGAAAATTTCACTTTCGCCGACGAAATCTTTGTTATTATGTCGTCTTATAGTGATACGGTCGTCAGAACTGCGCTTAAAGGTCGTATGGGACCCATGCGACCGATGTAAATTCTGTATCCAAGGTAGGATGGTGATTGATGAAAGTTAAAACATGTCTGTCATAATCTATATCGCATCAGCTATGATGGTGAGGTGCATCTAGATATCGTGCACGAAATACATTGTTTGTAAACAAGAAACTCGCACAGGTGCAGTTCTGGCGACTGTTTTCATTTTGAATGATTCAAATTGGAGATATTTCACCGAGGCTTAGTCACAGGAAACATAGCCAAAACTTTCAATTTAAGTGATGGGAAATGCCATATTTGTGGCTCAGAAGAAACACTGGAACACATCTTACTTGAGTGTGAATATGAAAAATAACTCTTGCAGAAATGTATTTCTTTCTTTGTCAGGAAACACAACTTTGATAACAACGCCAATATGATCAAAAGATAAGCAATTGCAGGAATTGAAAATGATAATAATGCAAAAGACTCGAAGTAGAAGGATGTATTTATATGATATGGGTTTTTTCGATATTTGTCCTCCTCTTTGTTCAGTTAAATAACTTTTTTCAAACAAGCTGCTTTGTGATTTTGTTAATTCGCTCGACACATTCACAGTTATGAAGATTTGTTTTTATTTGTTACTTTGTTGGAGTAAATGTTTTAAAAAGGCTATTACAGTTACGGAGAGTTGGGATTGGTGAAAATCGGACGTTGGGCTTTACAGATCGGTCGTAGAGGAGGTGTCAAGATTTACAATAGACATATGATTAGTATGGAGTTATGGTAATAACAATAAAATTGATAGAAAAGTATAGGGCCTATGCAATATAAATTGAACATGGTATTATACCGTATAAAAATCTTATGAACAATACAAACATAGTTGTACCAACAACAAGGCTGTTTATTATGTTAAACAACAAGCTGGACAAACGCCATCTTGTGACATGATTAATAGGATAGTAAGTATTGAATACTGGTGTCAATATAACTTTCCTGACTTGAAAAAACGAAATGGTAAATAGCATTCACACTATGATAATAAATGTAGGTTTGAAATGATCGGATGAGAGTAATGTCGGGATTGACACGACGACGCCACAGAGGGCATCGAGTGCTGCTTTGTGTACTCCTGCCGCATTGTTGCTCGTCATCATTGTTCTACTGAAGTCTTCCCGAACGGGTTGATCTCCGGACGGCTACTAAAGTCATGCTCAACCTCCGAAATTTTCTTGCTGGCACATAAAAAGAACTAGACCATATAAAGAAGATGTCGCAAAAGTTTGGCAATGCTGAGTTGTTCAAAGGTGGAACGCATCCTTTAGACGCATCTATAATTCGATATATTGTGCCATTTTACATAAATACGAACTACTACATCTCAGTACATGTTTGTTTTGATGCTATGCTATGATATTGAATATGAAAGTATAAACTATAAAAGTACGTTGCAAATTTTCTTTCTTTCTTTCTTTCTTTCTTTTTTACTTACTTATGTTGATGTTGTATGTCAATTTCGACTTATAAATGTATGCAAGCTGTACAAAACTTTTTCGATTACACCCAGGTATGTCAGCAGCATATTTTAACTAGTCATGTGTCTGAAATAATGACACTAAAAGGATCCCACTTCCCTATGTGCGTTGCCTTCTGAGAAAACCTATTTTTGACATTAGGCTTGACCAACATCTCTTTGTTGAGTCAGTTTGACAACCAGCCCTTCCTTCACCGACATCCTAACTTGATTCAAACGGATTCGGAGAATTATTAAGACAATAATTATTGTCGTCACTCCGTCGCTGTCTGGGTCCCTGTACGTCATTCGGCAAATTTTGCAGGCAACTGTGACAGAAGTAGACTGATTCTATGTCAATATTGGAGTATTCCATCATTCTGAATACAACACACCTTACGCGAATAGTTTATTTTTTACAACTGCCTTCTTCGACTTCCTCCACTGCTTCACAAATCAAAATGTTCTGTTGATACTCCACCACCAAGCTCTTTCCTTTGAAATGTCCAGGTTAGTAAAACCGTATTTAAGCTGTCGATACGTAGGTGTACATATAATAATCATGTGACCCCCGGGCTGGTCCATTTCAATCAGTAGTCGGCCATGCAGCGTAAACCCGGTATTGCGGGCTCTACAGTTTCGATTTGAGTCAATATTCAAAAATGGTGTACAGTAGAGCTCCTGTAAATCTCTCTTTTGCAATGCTGTATTGATACTATTCCCTGCCCAACTCTTCCGACATCCGGGACATATCCAGTTCACATGTATCCGATTCCTTATTTGCATTATTATCATTAAGGGGACGTTTATTACAACTAGTAACTTCGACCTAGCGTGTTTTTACACACTTGGCAAAGTAATATACGTGCTGTGCGCCATCTCAAATTTATGACAAAAGTACATACATACATACATACATACATACATACATACATACATAACACTACCCTACCCTACACTTAACCATCCTTTGCAATCCCCTCTACATACGTTCCGATATGTTCACTCATTCTCAGGAGCATGGGGTAACTACCAAACGTGCTTCACAGTAATGAAAAACATTACTACGCTTTACGTTGAGTTCACAAGCTTTATTCACAGCTCAACAAAAGCAATATCGAACAAAATGATACAAAAATTGTAAGACTTTTTAAAAACATACTATTATGATATGTGTCAACTACATATATATATCATTTTGTGAATACAACTGGCGCAAATCTTAAAACTTACTATGTGTCGAAAATTTAGTTGTTTTCGTAATCGTATTGCTTAGCGTACGACAGATTTATGTACGTTTTACAAAATACGAATGTTTCATGGCTGCATTATCTCTGGGATACAATGATAGACGGCAAAATTTGCAAATCTTTGCTACATATTTACGTATATCTAACTGACCTACACTTTTATCTACAATATTGTGTCTCTTGCTGAAAACATTTCAGTATCGATCACATGCGTTTTCTCTTAGTTCAGTGCTTTTTTGTTAAAACATTTTTTTTCATTAAACGATTTAAATACTAGTTAATTCCATCCCTACATCACAGGATTTCTGTCACCGTCTGCAAACGTTAAGCACTATCGGGGTCTGACGCATAGCGGCTTGTTATACTCTTGTGTTTATTCGTTTCGAAGCGACAAAATGACGGAATTAAACTATAAATTTATAAAATATATTAAAATTTTCATGTAAATTTACGCATATCGTAACAGTTTGAATAGTTTCATCCGAAATCAAGTGACCCGATTGGTAGATCTTGCAACTTATGCTCTCTCCTCTTATCGGGCACGCCCTTTCTGGTTCCGCCCAAATTCGTGCAGTATCCATTTGTGATAAAAATAATTATTATAATAAATTTAAATACAATATTGTCTGCTGAATTATGGAATTTGAGTGGAAATGCACGAACCGGCTATATGAATGTTTGCTTTCGGATCATCAAATTGAATCAGTTATATCTATTTATATTCAAAGCGGTTAAAGAGATTAAGAAAGATAACAGTATTTGACATCAATATACTATATTATTTGAAAAAGTGAACTTGTAACCCTGCTTCAGTATTTTACAAATCAAATCGCATTTTTCTCTCCAATTAGTGCAACGACACATAATTGCATTCGAAGCTACAATACTAAGTTTAAGAATGACATGAGAGATAACACTACATGGACAATAGTAACGATTTGATGGTGTGAATATTTTAAAACGTGCAATTTCCTATCTTTTAATTTATAACAGTTTCATTTAAGGAGTATAGTTGATTAAAATCAATATGACCGAAGGGTACGGAGTTGCCATATCGTCTGGCGGAGGGATATCACATTTGCGTATGAGCACCGCTTTTACTACTAATCTCTGGTGTAAATTCACCAAAAGAATAGGTGCCGATATACGAAACGGTAATTCTTGTTATACATAAATGTTAGGGAGGGTGATTTTTTTGCTACGCTTAAAGGTGTAAACATCGAAAAAGACGATGGAATATGACAAATTTTGCACGATACAATTGATACAGGTACTAAATGGCGGACGAGTACGGAGTCCGGTTGTCGATGTACAGCACCATTGTTAAGTAAAAGTTGCATAAACTGTCTGCTAAGAAGCTTGGCAGTACCTCACTGTGTCTACAATCTCGCTAAGACCACACTGAAACTTGACATATTATATTAGCACGTGGTTGAATGCGAGAAATGGCGAGATTATCACAACATTCAGGATTAACATCTTCAAACCTCGGCCTGTCCAGAAAGTGTACTGTTCGCTCATATTCGTTGATCGATGACAAGCATGACTGTTTTGACAGACCCAGTTTCTCTGATCTTCTTGGTTATAGTATAAATAAAGGTCTATTGCTTCCACATTACTCAACTGAACCTCGCCTCTACAACAAGCAGTCAGCACTCAGTCCTTTCGATGGACGCACGTAGTGGCAACATTTTGACACTCACAACCTCTGGCACGAGGAACTTCCTTTTGACTGATTTAGGACAACTGTTAGTTTAAAAGAGCAGGTCTTTAATCAGGTTTATTTCTTGAAATTGATTAACCAGAGACGACTTTCAGGGGAGGATAAAGGTGCAGCATTATACGTAAATAGTAATTATTGACAAGCACTAAATGTGAGAGCCAGGCTTTGATGATTGCCGCTTTAAAACCAATAAAGGGAATCAAAGTTCAAACATACTTTTTTGTCATTTTCGTTAAGGGATTCACTTGCTGTATTTCATACATTCCTAACAATGTTGTTTCCCTGATTGTCAAACAGTTGTCGCCCATACCTGTCTAAGTAAACACACATTTACAACTAACTTCTGACTCTCCATTCAGACAATGTGAATATATAGTCAAACAAAAACCTCGGCTAAATTTTATGAAGCCAGGAGCTCAGTCTTTGAAAACTTTAGGCCATTTTAAACGATGTGTACTTTACGCTGCTTTGATCTTATTGTAGATGAAGCATATTTACAAATATTTTTTTTCTCAACAGGCGCAGTCTTTTCAATTCGTTTCCGAATTCCGACAACAAAAACTATGATTTCCTAGGTTACCATCGTGCACGTGACGTCCGTGAATATCTTCCTTGACGGACGATTGGTCGCACGCATTATTACACATATTCTGGGACAGGGTTTCGTGGACACGTGAATGATGTCACGAATTTCGCGTGAATCCAACAAAAAAATCCTCGAAAGAAGTTTTAATGAGGGATATACCCTCTTTTCAAATACGTTAAATACTCTAAAGTGAACTCTACATGGAAAGTTGAAATTTCGACGGAGAAATGATTCTCTGGAGTCAAGTTTTCTTTAGTGTCTCACATGATTTGCTTTTCAAGTTTAGATTCATATATCGAGTGGCGTATGACGGAAATTCAACATTCTCTTCTCCCTCCCGAGGACAAAGTCACTTTCAACGCAGACGTACAAATTTCCTATGAAATTCAAATTGATGTAAAGGTCAGCCGTCTTACTCTTCAGTGTTTGCTTTTTGGCGCCTGAAAATAAAAAAATTAAAAAGTGAGATCGTTGATTCGGGTCGTGTTTGTCTGTGTAGTAATCATATCTTTAAGTTACTGAATTATTTAATTGATTAACTTAATTAGGTCATCAAAATATTTTGAAAACCAAGTAATTCAAATAGGCGTTCAGTTTAAACTTTCTGGAAACCGATCTTGAAAGAATTAAATATAGTCGCTGAATCCCTGTGCATTTCTTTCTGAGGAAACTGCCAGAATAGTCCAGGTCGTTAATGGACAGGACGATCTGTTATTGCTCCGCCATTCAAAGCATTTTGCACTCGCATCTCCAATCTCATCCGCCTATCAATTACACTAAACCTGACCAACGACGAGAGAAATTTCTCTTTTTTGTCTATTATTTGAATCGGTCAACACTTCATGTCGTCACAAATTTCCTTTTGAAGGATATACCTTATTGTCTTTTCCCCACGTGAACGTCACATTAACCAAAGGCACAGTTAGGGCAATATAGAACGATCGGGCAAATCACTGCGCTGCGAGTTTGCAGAGCGCCCTCTACCGACCGACCATAGTTCTTTCTGATAAACGATAACCAGTGACATCAACTAACTTGCTCGCTCTACTTGAAAAAGTTATAATTAGCGGCTCTTGAATATATCCACAATACTGTATTATTCACACACGCAGACATTGCTTTCTTAGTTCAGGCAAGGACAAATTATGAGACAGTTGTTGTAGACTCCTGTTATAATATTCTCATTGCACATTTTAGTGAACGGGAAAACAATGATTGCTTGTAAGGGAGATAGCAACGTGTGAAAGTTCAAAGCGGTTCTGCCGACAGACAAGCAGTAAGCTGAAATACTGAAATCAGTTGCGCACGATTTGCAAATAATATACATGACGGTAACATTTAGATTTGGGGCGATAAAGAAACTGTACACGTTCCTGCCCCACAAAGACAGACGTCTGATCCCCGGATTTCAACTGATGTTTTGCAAAAAGTGTAATATTTGTAATACCTGTTGCACCTGATGCTGCTGCTGCTAATCGATGAACTTTACCACGGGCGCTCGGTGGCTTGGTAGTCCATGAGTCTACGAGACTACCCAGCCCACGGGCGCCTTTGAACTTTACACTTGAATTCGCTACACTATTAGGAGTTCAAGAACGTACCGTTGCACAACACCTGATATATTTGAAGCGATAATATAGGCTAGATTTTTTATTGTCGTCGGTACAAATCGAGGAGACTTGTATTAGTACGGCAGCGCGCCTGGGGTTGAGGAGACTGTGACTATATCATCTGTTGTAAAATCTTACCTCCTCTGGCCGCCATTCCTGCTATTTCCAGACTTTCTCCTTCTGCTTCCACCGCTGTTGCCACTACTTCCGCCGGGCTGCCTGCTTTCGTCAGCGACGGTAGGAGCGTCCACTGGCGCCGAAGTTACAGTCTTGCGAGATGAGGAACCTTTCCTCCTTTTGTCCCCCTTCCGTCGTTTCTTTGACCCGGCGTCCAGTTTCTTTTTCAGCTTTTTTTCCCATTTCTGCCATTTTGAAAGAATCAGGAGGAAAGTACGTGAGTAGTTCGTTAAATTTCAGTCTCAATCGATAGCTCGAGTCACAGTCACCTGTGGTCTATTCCGCTCTGCGTCTATGTGCCCATAGACTGTCTACAGGCATATGTACACACGTCTATGGGGCGTATTGACGCAGAGCGGAATAGACCACAGGTGACGGTGCTCGAGTGAATATTTGTGGACACAATCCTTTGGTCACCTTTGACCTCCCCAGGTTACTTGTGATTTATGTGAAGAGCTAATTCTTTCAACTATATTATGGCGAAAGAGATACGGGAACGTTCAGTTATATGGCCGGGGGTGGGCCGGCAAAATCCAGGGGGGTCACCTCAAATTTGAAAACTGCAAAGGGGGTCATGTATTTTTCAAACAGCTTAGAGGGGGGTCACTTAATTTTCATAAGTATCTGTCCCGTCAAAAAGCAGTACCAGTGTTCAGAAATATTCTGGGAGATAAAAATGATGCATTGCATGTTATTCAACTGTAAATCTGAACAAAAGTATAATTATCTGTCACATGAACATCTGAGGCTTGTCTTATTGTAAATCGAGCTCACTGAGGGTAATGAACAATTCCTATTACTTACATATTATTTATCCTTAGATGAAGCATCACTTTGTGAATTGGGAAAATACATACATACATGTTTTAAACTCAGACAAGACAAAATGAAAAAACAAAGTAAACTATTTATGAACCTGTAATATGTTGACCTCATATATATATTTATATTTATATATACATATATACATATATATATATACATATATATATATATATATATATATATATATATATATATTATATATATATATATATATATATATATACTCTTTCATTGTTGTTTTTTTTGCAAAACCTTTATTGTACTTTATGATCAAGATCCCAACTGGGATACGATTCAATAAAGGCTTACTTTACTTTACTTTACTTTAATACATATTAGAGATATAGCAAGTTTTGTCAGGGAAATTATTTAACAATTAACTGTAGACTACTACTACCATGAAAAGTGAAAGTATACTTTTAGGTGAAATTCCAATATCATAATTGTTGTCAACATCTGAACTTTCAAATACCCTATTTGAATCAAGTACTTTTGTATCAATTATCAAACACCTATAAAAGCACAAATTAATTTAGTGTAGCATTGTAAAAAAATTATTCATAGTTTTCTCATAGACTCTAATGTATAGTTAATCAACATTTCAGTGAAATTCCAAAATCCAATTTCTTGCACACATATCAACCTTTAACCATCCTAGGCTAACTAAGTACTTTAAAATGAATTATCAAATGTCTATAAATACACAGATTTTGATTAATCAAATATGGCCGCCGCGAACACGAACAAAAAACTGAACAATCGGCCAAGGATTGACATCAAGACATTTTCAATTACTACAATATGGTTTCATAACAGGAATCACAAACAATTTCTTTGAAGATTGGGTTGTTTTTTTTGGTGAGCAAAATGCCAAAAGTACTGCTGACGGGGCATTTAAGGGGCCGTATCTTAACCGTTTACACTTTTATCTAAAGTAATTTTGTCTCTACTTATAGTACACTAGGATGCAGAGCCATGAATGTTTCAAGATTGCGTCCGTTTGTCTTTCATTGACTGCAGTCGAGAATTATCTCGAAGTGGCAACAGTTTCAGAGAGTTTTTACCTGGGCTGTGTAGAGAAAACAAAACATTCAAAACACAGCTGACTTGGAAAGATACGGATAGAGGTAGTGTTGAACCTAAATCTAGAAACCATTGTCACAAACACCGCCCATTAAGAAGTTCTTTACAGGTTTGTCGATAGGCCTGAAATGTCTCTTTTAGTGATATGATTGCCTTTCGGTCAAGATCCTTCCGTCCAACTTTGGTCTTCTCTCCTGCCCACCAACATACGGTGAGGGCGACAATCGTCATTAACTTGCACGATGTTTTCTTTCATAAACGAAGCCGCAGAAACTGTATACTCTTTCACGTTGCCGTTTGTTGGCGTGCGGCCCACGAGTGTTCCAAAAGCATCATGTCGACGTAATAGTATAGGACAACCTCTACCACGTTGGAGCATATACTCAAACACGATATGGTAGTTGATTGAGCGACATACGTAATGGCTTACGTCTAAAGACAAGAACTATCAATAGTGGGCCGGAAGATATTTTCTCCCGTAGATTTTGGAATTCGTCCGCATTCACAAAGTTGCTCAGAGGAGCGGTTTAAAAAAATTGCATACACAACGGTGATGATTTGAGGAAGAAGCGCCCTTGCCAAAACAGATAACCCCGCGAACGCCACATTTACATCACTGACCGTGACGTTTACAATGTTGGTTCCAATAAGAGGAGAAACAAAACGCTATGACTGACTACGAGTAAAATCCACTGAACTTTGTTTTCACAGCGCAAGCACGTCAACCGGCTTGTTTTACATGTTTACAGCAGACTTGACGGTACGTCTGAACGAAGGCCATCATGTGACTGCATCTTTCACATCCCCTGTAGGCAAAAGTTTTCCAAACGAGATATTGAAACTCGACAGGACTGACATAGTTGAGCACGGCAATTGATGGGTATATTGAAATTTCGTGCATTATTTATACCGTCCATTTGAATATATAAGAGAGTCAATCTGGCAAGACTTGTCCCAAGTCTGCGGGCTACGTCTTTATGACTTACTACATTGAATAAAGATATTTACTGTCGTCGTCTAAAGCAAAAACACGTTGATAATGGTTGACAATTGGGGTGTAATTGCAAAGTGGTATTTGTGATCGCTATTGGAGAGCCACAAATTTACACCAGGGTCTCGGATGAACAGATAACAAATTAGAGTTGATAGGCCGAAAGAAAGTAAACAATTCGTGTACGGAAGCAACCGGTTCACTTCAATATATTCATAGAGATGTATGCCTAAAACACCCTGCAACTGTCAACAGTCAACATAAAATGTGATTCACTAGAAATCTCAATCTTGTTTTCACTTAGTATTTATATGCCTGTTGCCTTTTGTCTCCATCGTCTTCTCCCGTTCAATGTAAAATATGTAGTTCAACCAAGCAGCAAATGAAATTCATGAAAATTTTCTTTCCGAAAACAATTATACTTCATGGAATTTCGTTTGCCGGTGAAGAGCGGGCGTATGTTTACGCACCGTGGCCCTGAGAAAGTGTAAAACGTTAGATAATCTATAGTGATGATAGAATACTCAACGCGATGGACACTATATAACTCACTATGGACATCTGTTACTATCAGTTGTCTCAAAATGTGTATACATAGAACGCAACAGCAGGTTTTTGTAGTATATGACAACGCTGGAGGGTTAAAAACACAGCATATAGTTTGTGTAACCCCGACGGCACCGAGAAAAATTCAGGAAACGTCTCTGCAGGCGCTCTCAAAATTCGAAGTTAAACGAAGCTGTGTTGAGCCACGGGGTATACCTTTTGTAATTGTTTATTTGGGGGAGTCACTGTCTCCAGCCGTCGGGCGTTATTTCCGCTTAATTTCACACGAGAAGATGATCGTGATGTTCCGAACAACGGGATAGACCTCACTGTCGCTTGTCGGAGGACTTTTCACCTTATTTGCATGACGTCACGACACGATGACGTCATGAGTGTACCTAGCTTATGACACAAACGCCATTAATTACGTCCCCGAAGTGGGATCACGGTGCACATAGCACGGGACACCGATATCATAATTGGGAAAATTGCGTATAAACACGAGAGGCTTGCCATCTGAAATAAATCTCTCTGCCCCTTGCAGAGCAAGTCACGGCATCGCTCTGATGGACTACGCGTTCTGATACATAAAGCTGCTGAAAGTCCATCGTTCAATCACCTCCCTACTGACACACACACAGCCATGTGGATTAAAATATCGGTATAGCTCGAATATAAAATCACGAAGTAAAAGTAACGACTGAAAAGGTGTTTTAAAATATCATAATTTAGCGCATTATGGTAAGATTGAAGCTGCATTAAGAATTACTTGTTAATTTCTACATATTTTTCTTTATTTCTCATCTGTATGTACAGCTTCTTACGTAGAGCAGTGTTGCTGCAGCCAGGACGCGCCCTTACGACGATGTCCCCAGAACGGAACCTGTTGTCCATTTTCGCACACTGTGGGTTGCCTCGGGTGTACTCATGAATCGACTGTGTTCGATGGGTGTAGTCTGCAAGTAATATATGTTACTGACGATGGCCTTTGTTTTGCTTGATTATTTTGAAACTTATATTTACGTACTTTCGAAGCTGTGATTAAAGTAACTAAAACACTTGGTTGTAATACGACTGAGCTCTGATTGGAGGCAGATACGGTATACTGCTACATTTGCCTGAAATTAGAGAATAGCGATGCGGTCCAGGTAGCTTGAATTTTGTTTTGTGAAACTTATTTATAATAAAATAATACATAATTTTATTGACAACTTACGCATGTTGTTCCCAAATGTGCAAAATGTCCCCAAAAGTTAACGGTAGAGGGACACAGTGTCCCCTTGTTTAAAATTTCTGGCTGCCACACAGAAAAAGTAACGGTCTTTGTCGAGAGTTAGATGGTTTTACCTTGATCGCATTGGTGAATTTGTTTTTCCATTTTTCTACAAGACTGTTTGGTAATAAAAGAAGTCTTCCATTGGCTGAGTCTTCGTGTCCGACGATCAGATACTCCTCCCCGACTTCGATGGTGGGACAGACGCACGTATTATTTGTCCAGAGATGAATCTTGACATGAAAAAAAAGCAGAATTAATTGTTGTCTAGCGACAGTTGAGGCCACAGGTCAATTAGACAGCCTATCAATCAACAAGTCTATCAGTGTAAGATTTTCAGATTTTCATCACTTCCCGAGATTAGACGTCATCACGGTAAATTTCACATGTTTGATACTTGAGCCCGAAGTAATAGAGAGAGAGAGAGAGAGAGAGAGAGAGAGAGAGAGAGAGAGAGAGAGAGAGAGGAGAGAGAGAGAGAGAGAGAGAGAGAGAGAGAGAGAGAGAGAGAGAGCGTAGCTTGACTCAAGGGGGTAGAACATAGCTTAGCTGGGATCTTGGTAATTTACATAACTTTACATATGGAAAATTCCGGGGGGCACCTGCCCCGCCCCCTCCCTAAGCTGCGGCCCTGGCGATGATGTTTGCCTTTATGAAAGAGGTAGAATTGTTACAGGTTTTAGTTCATTAAAAGGTCCAAATCGGAAGAACATTTGGGAATATCACATGAGTTGGAAAGACGTAAAGGCTTAGAAATGCTTACAGCTCTTGTCTAACGCCATATTGGGCTGTTTTGCAATTTGGTTTGCATGTAAACTATTATTTGTAAACGGGAAATAAATATAGTTCTATTCAGAAGAAAAAAGTGTGCCTTTCTCTGTGAAAATGCTGGTGTGCAATGGCAAAATCCGTTAATATCCAGCGGTATAAACGGAAAGATAGGGTCGCGTTCATAATGCTGCTTGTTCAATCTCTGGGAGTGCTCTGTGTAGGTTATTCGATATGTCGGCAAGTTTGAGTGTTCGTAAATCTATTGCCACAGCAGTAGAGGGAGAACGCACAGTCAGTAAGCATTTATTGAAGTTCAATCTAAAATTATGTTTTCGTGCTTTAAAAGGTGACAATAGTGAGACAAGTGGGCAAAAGAGCTAGTACACAGTGTAGAATAAGACTGAAGCGTTGCTAGCCGTACGTGTGCACTTAGTGTATGTATGTATGTATGTATGTATGTATGTCACTCTGTAAAACACACAACATGCACTGACGATCGAGAATATCGGATACCGTGGCCTCGTTCCTCGCAGGCCGTCATCTGAATGAGAAAGTAGTGTAGAGTTAGTTCGCATCTATTATGTTGCAATATATCGCACTGATAGCATGCCAAACCGCAAATTGTATGCGGGGTCCCATACATGTCAATACTATATCACCATTGAAATGCAGAACTCACACGGCGTTCGCCTTAAAAACCTTCGACCACGTCTCAGTCGTAAATCTTAATATACGAGATGCCAATTCCTATTGTTAATGCAAGGCAAGATGGGATTGGTTCGCTTTGGGTGACTATGCCACACTCAAACTTTGAAAACCAATTAACTAGAATGTAGACTTCACGTATGTCACTGCGTGTTTTTCCCGGCGTCATCCTTTCGTCTCAGATATCAAGGATGCCGGCAGTTATCCCGGGACAACTTCTATCACGTGCACTGTATCGTTGGGGATGTGAACACGTGCAATTTGATGCAAAGGGCCGTCATATCTTTGCACCAACGGCCGGAGCAAATCAAGTCAAGCAAAACAGCATCTCTGTATACAAGGCATTTCCACCTCTTGCCTTCGAGTTCCCATGGTGATGCGTGCCCATTTTGAGGTAACTCGCCAGTGTTGGCCGGCTCAATAGTTACATGTGCTTCTTCAATTTCCTGGATGGCGATTCTCCCCCTCCCCCACCTGTGACCTGCCAATTCTGGGTTTTAAAACGACGTTTATGTCGCACTCCTTGCTTGCCCCTTTCTATAATCGACAAACACAAGTACAGAAGTTTGCCATAAACTCGCAAGAAATTGACACTTTCTTGATTTTTGCGAGAAGTGAGCGAGAATTAATTTTTTATCTCACTTGATCTACAAGAATAGTGTATTCTCGCAATCTTTCGGAGAGAAATTACTTATTTCCCTTTATATCTGCGAGACATGAATTTCCCGCCATCAATTGAGTAGAAATTGGTTTCCTCTCTATAAACTTTCAGTTGACTGTTAGAATACAATTTCTTGCAGATTCTTGACAGACAACTAATTTCTAATTTTTGCTTGACTTGGAGAAAACGCTATTCTCGTGTACTTAGTGCGAGAGCAACTAATTCTCGCAAATTTGTCGCAGAAAGCGAGAAAGCACCAGTTTCTCGCTATCTTCTTGCAAAATGTTTTCAGATGCAGATTCAGTCTCAGATCACACATTGGAATACAAAATACCGACAACTTTGGCGAAAGCAAACATTTAAAAGAGCAAAAATTGAACAGCGCTGACGACTTGAGCTTCTTAAAATGGTCACGGTGAAATATTAAAGACAAGGGGCTGCAGAGAGAAATAATAAAACCTCGCAAAATATCATCAATACGACACATGTGAAGTGAAAGAATAGTTTCCACACTAATATTACTGACCTCGCCCTCCGGTATATCGACAGTTGACTGTTTCAGTGTACTTTTGACATCAACGGTGGTGGACATCATTCCAACTTGGCGGTCAGCTTGGATCGACGTCACTTCCGCCTTGATGGCTGTTCGTTAAAGAAAATATTGCCCCATGTGTGAGCATAGTTCGGCAAAATGATGCAATGATTTGGTGATTATGTATATAATATTTCATCAGATACAGATTGTATAGATGTTTTGCATGTGCTGAGAGATTGAGTCTTGTCAAATCATAAGCTTACTATATACATGAAATTAAGCTTCAGGGCATCAGTGCATCTTCCGTTTGTTTGAATTTTCTACACACTGACGCCTGTTTAATAATTTCAGATGTCAAAGACAATATTTAGGGTGACTTTGCGCAGATGTTGGTCATTTTTAACACTTGGAATTTAAATCAACTTCCATTGGTAAATAACATGACAAATCAATGGAGATAAATTGATTTGACCCTTGATCTTGAACTTTACCAGTGGGCGCGACAAGTTCACTTGCCTTCGAATCGACGGATGTTAAATGACATTAACGCATGGGCATCTATGTTTCTATGACATTTTGATATCAATGTCCGCCTATTCGTGCCAAGGAAAATGTAGATGAACACGTGCGCTAACATGCAATCATAGTTTCTAATGGACGTATATGCCCATAACCTCTTTTCCGAATTAACATAGAGTGAGTAATTTGCATAATGATATGCAGCTCCTCAACAAATATGGCCGCTTTGAAGTTTACACGCCAAGGGCTTTGCATTGTTTCTACCTATACCTTTATACTTGACCCGTTTATTGAGACACACATTATTGCAAGCAGAATGGAATAAAAAACATATTTGATGAAACCGCAGTGTCACACAGCGGCTGTTTGGAATTCTTTAAAAACATAACCCGAACAGCGGCACATTGATATTGACATTCAGGAATTCTTATGTCACAAGTTCAGCACGTTCATGAAGTCAGGCCGCATACATCTTGGTTTGTGAAAGCCAAAGGGCATATGACTGATGGGGTACACTTGCACACAAACTATTTTTCAGATTTGCTGTTCAGTTTACAGAGCGTCAAAGATAAGTCAGGAACATTTATCCGCTCGGTAATGAAGAGAGCCCCAGGGCTGGAATGTCTGTGAAGCTAGACGGGCCTCGCCTTCAATCAACATGTTACATGTAAAACTTTGCATAATCGTGCCTTCAGGGTACAGCAAACTCTCTTGTAGACTCACCATATTCGTATCTGTTGTTGACGTAGGAGTTTTTGGATGCCTTTGTCTTCTTCTTACAGTCACTGCACGATCCACCTGCAATTACATTATCACAATTTATCAAAACCTTGTTAAATATGAAGACCACGTTTGAATGCAACAGCGTGCTACATATTGGGCCAACTTGGAAAAGGGTTTTTGCATTAAAACAGCCTATACATCTTAACCGACGGGAAAACATACGTAAATAGACGCAGATAGTATTTTATGGTCAAATGTACAGTGATCTATATCTCTAGGTCACCAATGTTAATCCCTGACAACATTACGGGAGTCGGAAACTGTTCCTTTGCACTTATAGACCAGTTTTTTCTAATGCTCCGGTCAGCTTTTGTTCTGGATGATGGTAAAATACGGTATAATAATGAAAATATGACGTCATCATGACTAGTTTGTTAAACAATATAAGCAATCAAAAACGGAAGATCATGAAAATCTCCAATAGGGTTCACAAGTTGCTTACAAGGACCACTGGTTCAGGCATAAAAAAACAATACGGTCAGTCAAGTTATTTGGAGTCTGATGTTATGTATGTCTTCTGGCGGTAAATTAAGTATTTCAATAGTAGAGCGTGTCTTGTAATAACATTGTGAAAATAACTAATAATGCTATGTCGTTCTCCGCCTTGAGACAACATCCTGTTGTACAGACCCAGAAGCTTCTCGAATATCTCATATATATATATATATATATATATATATATATATATATATATATATATATATATATATATATATATATATATATATAAAAGATTTAGTTAGTTTCAAAGAGTTAAATTGCACATCACGTCCTCAGCTTTGACCGTTACAGGTGCGCAAACCTTTCGGCTTACAAGTAAAGCGCATAAATTAATCATATTTATAAAATGTTGATTAGAAACTGAGTTTGATTCAACATGCCCTGCCAAACTCTATTACTGACTTAGTATGGAAACACTTTCTGGTAGAAATATTGTTTGTGTTAGGTCCAGGGGGCCCGATTCCTGTGACGAATGTTACCAGTACAAGGTAACGTACGCGTAAACCATGCGAGTTGATGAAAAAGCACAGGCAAACGTGGCCACCGAATTTCCGTACGTTTCATAGCTTGAAGATGTTATGCCAGCGTGTTTTCTCAGGGTTTGCCGAGATTTAAAATGCATTATATTGTAAAATGTTGAGCGCTGGATTACATTCGTGCCTTTCATTTTATTGAATAAACGCTTGACTAGCCAAACATAGGTCTGTAAACTTACAGCTGCGTGAGACATTTTTTCGCTTCCTCTATCGTTGAAAGAAAAAAAAAAACTTTGACAGGGCCAGCGGTTTCAAAAGATACCGACCGACGACTTACAGAAAATATCGGTGGAAATTTTGGCTTCTATGAGGCCACTGGGATTAATTCTCCATTTTTCGGGATGATCTTTCAAGGGCTGTTTAGAACCAACGCAAGGCAAGCGTTCACAAAGTTGGCTGTCTTCCTCCTTACCAGTATGAATGGAACACTTAATGTCGGAACAGAGACTTAACACCAGGATTTACGACATTACATGCTCAACGCAAATTCAACCATCAACCTTATTGAATAGGAATGAAATTCCAACACCCTAATTAATTACGGCCCTGGCACGGGATCAAGGCATCTCCGCGATCGTTTGAAGGCAACAAGGAGCGGAAGGTGGCAATACCGGGCCATTTGTCAAATCTGAAGCATGCGCAGGGAAGGTCGCGTGAAGCATCCGGCCAAGCCTGAGAATTTTCTTCCCTCGCATGTTTGTCTTTTAGCCCCCATAAGTTCTTTCCGTGGTTTACAAGTTCCGACAGTGTACAAAACCCGCGCTTGGTGGTAACCTGCGTCGCCCTTGACGCATACCTTTGAGTAAACCAGAAAGTTTCGGAGCATGGAGAAGTTGCAAGTTTAATGGTGCAAGGTTTTATTAAAGAACTTGAACTTTGTCGTGTTCCAAAGGGCAGTATCAGGAACACGTTGGAAACTTTTACAATACAATACAATACAATACAATACAATATCAAGTTCATTTATGAACCTAGTGGTATTGTCAAATTCACCAGTAATTCCCTTTTTAATTGCTTTTCGAGGCTATACATGAAAGTTTTTGTCAAAGACTGCCGATTTTAATGCTTTTGCCTGGAGTTTAAAAGAAATGCTAAACAAAAGAATTTTAGTGTAGTTTTTGTTTCGACCTGGTTATTTGAATTTCTTCTTTTTCATTTCTTTTTTTAATAAAACCATCACGTAAGTGCGAATGGAGATATGGTTTTGAACAGTGTCGTATCTGTGTTGCAGTTCAAAATAAATAAATAAATTTATTAATTAATTAACATAAACAAACAAATAAATAAATTATGAAGTACTGTAAATTGATTAATTTCGCTTGAAACTTACCCAGGAAAATGCAAATGAAATACATATTTTCCCACTGTACAATATTCGATAATAATTATAATACATAGTCGAAAAAGAGTCACAATTTGATGCTTGGTGAGAAAATACCCCGAGGGTGTGATAAATCACACATTTCATAAATCTGACAGCGTACGGGAGGAAGTGATGATCTTCGATATATGGAGTGACAAATTCGACAGCAAAGCAGATTTTGATGAACATACGCACGACTACTTAATTGAAGTTTCAATCTCAGTGACAGCAACAATTTATCACCGACGGGATGAAATAAATTTATGTTGGCTCGACCCAGCGATAGCGCCATTTTAACAACGATGTATGGTTACAATATATGGTACAGTATCACCTTACAAAGTATTGAATAACATTATTAAACGCCAAACTTATCCGGAGAACATTTATAAAACGTTTATATTTTTACAGCGGCAATTACTCAATCTTTGGAGAGGATAACTGATACACACCGGTCGGTACAGAGAATTTTTTTTTTTGCCGGAGCGTGGTTCTCGAATTCCAACGCTGCCTAAGAAGATTCGCAAAGATGAATGTGTTCAGGGTCTTATTTCAACGATCTGTAATACAAACTGTAAGATAATGCCTGATTTAAGAAGTCCGCCCTGCATGCCTACAAGGGATGCAACATATAACATGATTGAAACAATTTCAGAATAAATGCATGATGTGAAACAGGTACTATTCTAGGTTTGTTGAAACTATCGGTAACACGGAAAAGTTTTAAGTGACTACTTCCCTTCTAAAACCATGTGGTTGATATAATGAAATAATCTATTGAAAATGTAGAAGCGTAGATATCTTTCACCTGTCATCGCCATGGAATTATTGACTCTAATCTTGCTCTGTTAGATCATATACGCAAATATATATATATATATATATATATATATATATATATATATATATATATATATATATACGTATGTATGTATGTATGTATGTATGTATGTATGTATGTATGTATGTATGTATGTATGTATGTATGTATGTATGTATGTATGTATGTATGTATGTATGTATATGTATGTATGTATGTATGTATATAAACCTGCTTTCTTTTTGGTGTTTAAGTTTTGTTCATCTGTCAGCTTGTAACAATTATATTTGCATGTTCTTTTGCCTTTCACATTGGCAGCGTATCTTGCCCGTCTTTCTTCACTCAACAGATTATTAAGTTTTCTTCTCACCATAGAAACTGTGCCTCCCACCCTCGACTTCCACTGTGTGAATCTGTACGTATGTAGAAATTAGCCACTTTCTTTGGGTGATATCCGGGTCTCTATTTTTCATCGCCCGCCGTGAACAATACTTCCTGGGCATGTGAACATGGAGACTGAAGGTCGAGCAGCAAGTCTCCAGGTTACATGCGATGTAAGGGCTGGCCTTCAGTGTCTCCGCCACGGTGCGCACAACGGGTAATCCAGGAAACACAGCGGTCTGCGATCGTCCGGCTGCGCAGAAACACAGGAGGGCAATCCATCCTGGTCCTATGCGGCTAAAAATAGTAAAAAAGGGCTCTCCAAGAGTGAAGCTATGAGAAGGATGGAAAAAACTCCCATGTCTAATGGATGAATTGTCTGAAGTATTGAACTGCGATGGTAAAATGGCTGAGTTCAAATGTCTTGTCGTCTAGCCATTCACATAACATGGAGAAATGCTGTAAGGCCATTGCTGTAAAATGTCTGTCAGACAACCTATACAGCCGTGTCAATTGTCTGTAATATGTGCTTTCATTTGTTTGTCTTCTTCTCTTCTTTTACTCAAGTGTTGACGTTTTTTTCACTTAAATTAATTCCCCGGAAAACTGTCAAAATATTTCTTCTCTGAAAACACTTGGCTGTGAAAGTTGAGCAAGGTCCTGCTGGTATCCACTTCTTATGCAAACGCTCGTCTAAGAATATTATTAGTGTTTACATGTAAACGTTTTTGGATATTCCTTCTCTGGTGAAAATCAGTTTGAGCTTACTTTAACTTTACATTGCCGGATTTGAAACACGTGTCAGGGACACGGCTGTGCGCATGTCAGAAATCTCATTTGTGGTAGGGACAGGATGGGGATACGTTTTTTTAGCAATACCTTGCATGGCTTTCTAAGAAGTTGATAATGCCATTCAACTTACCGAAACATGTCTAGTTTTTGTGGCCAGGAAATGCTAACCCATCGTTCCACATGACATGGCAAAGGATATTACAGTATATCAGTAAGGCTGTGTTCACAAGCACACCGGCGGGGGGGGGGGAGAGTCATAAAAATTTTCGCTGGTTTTTCGGTACCCCTAACAACCCAAAAATAATCTCAAGTAACCCTTCCAATTCATAATAATTTTGAAGTCCCTTGTGAGAATAAGAAAGGTAAATTATATCTTCAGTCCATCGAGGCGATGATAGACCAACAGAAGGAACGTTTGAAACAAGATGAGTTCCCCTCCCCTGTCGATAAACATGTACATGACCGTTTGCGATACCAATATCGTGCATACTATTTGAATGCAGGACTCTCTAAATAGTGGGTAAACACGGCAAAGAGAGATGAATAGGCGGCCCAGCAGGGTACGAGAGAGGGTGGTAGGGTGGGGTATTTGAAGCTATTTTATGCATTTCTTTGCTTTGCGAACGATAGTGATAATGGCCACAGAGATACATGCTATGATGATAAACTGAACACCAGACTTTCAAAAAGGGCCAAAGGAATAGAAAAAGATAGTGACTACGAATAAAACACAGCAGTTACTTCCCACTGACTGTAGTGCAGGTACTTGTCGAACCTGAAAACACCGGCTATATTCTAGACGAGATACGTGTATTAATTTACGGTAGTTGAAATAGCTGTGAAAAATAGCTGGAAAAATTTTATGAATAACCGGTTAATTTAACAATTTAAATATGAAAATCCTGGAATGTCATATAAAAAACGTATATTCACTGGCTTTTTTTTGCAATTTGGTACAATAGTAAAATGTCCGAGTCTGTTTAGCTTTTGGCCTGTTTCACAAATAATCATCTCTTTCTTGAGACCGTACCAGAGGATTATTTTGGGTGACTTAGGCCTGAGGAGAAGCATATGTACTGTTCAACTAATATCTCATAGCCAGTCAATATGTGCATATTGTTCCATTCAAGTCACTCTGTCATTCAGTGTGGATGTATAGAAAAGGTCCCGCATGGTCTGTTACAATAAACACGTATTCTAACCAGACCTAACGACTGAACACAGACCTTCGCTTTCATGCATTTGACGGAAAATACTGCAAATTACTGCGTGTAAACTGTAAACATGAATATCCTAACACTTGAAAAGCGGGTCACTGTAATCTCGATCACTATGTTTGCACTGCTCTTAAAAACAACAACGTTCTCTTCAAGAGGCTGAAGCAGTTTCATGTGATTTCTGCTTACCTTTATGAGTGTGAGAAGGTATATGTTTGAATAGGCGGGTACAATAAATGCACAACTGCGAATATTTTTGTTAAACTTTACTTTCGTGTGACTTTTTGTTCAATATTGCTCCATTGCGATACTTAAAATCAGCAGCGTTATTTTTTCAAGTTCCTTTTTAAGTCCCACAGAATTTTCAAGTCCCCATCTACCTTCCATTATTACAAATCCCCCTCTAACCTCCCCTTAAAAAGGTGTCTGTGAAACGCAGCCTACATAATTTACCACTATGGCGTCATCGACCAATCGTCTCGTTTAGGGTTTAATCTATACAAACTGGACTTAGCGCTTCCCTGTCGACCAACACTTTTACCTTGAACAGCACGCAAGGAATTCCGAGAGCGACGCATATCTGACTGCAATGAGATCACGGTAAGGGGCGACTTAACCCCTCACCGACTAGTTACCCTCCCGAGGTCGTTGACGTGTAGCTGGTGACAGATTGATGTCGTCAGCGAAGATTTCAATTTCCAGTAATCATTTCGCGGGGCTCGCATGAAGCATTGCACTCTTCCGACCGACTCAGTCGTGACGACAGACGCTCTGCTGGTCATCCGTTTTACAGCCGTTACCTTGGTGACACCTCACTCCTTCGCATCTCAGACGGCAACTCAGAACGCTCGCGGGTGGCCGTTATTATTCAAACATCTACAAATAGAGTGGATTCAGACGAATTGTCGTGATTCGCGCGGCCTTGGCCAAGATTCGCAACACTGAGAATGCCAAGGGGTTAGACTTCATGAAGTAACCTAATCTGGAAGGTCGGCTGTTATGGAAGTGTGGACAGATGAACGGGGAAGATGAATTTCACTGAGCAAGTGTCGTCTGCGACAGCAGTTATGTAAATCATGACATGCGCGTGAAGGTGTAGATGACTTAATCAACCTTTTCCATTCTGTCAAAGCAACAAACAATCGGGTTCAAGCTACATTGTGAAAAATCGAGCACGTGGAAAAAACGGAGATAGTTTCTAAACATAGCGAGCTCACACCTTTTGATTTGATCAGAAACCTTAATCAAGTTCAGTCTTATCATTCCCCATCAAAGTTAAATCTCGAAACAATTTTATGGTCTCTTGCTTCTCAGTAATGACAGCCGTGAGTCCAAAACGTGCTAAGTTTACGTATTTTAAAGAAAAGGAAAAGGTTGCATATCTCAAGTCGAATCAGAACAACTTTCTGCTCATCAAATATACACTACTGTGACGCAATTCCAAAACCAATGGTGAAATAAAATCACCACATATGCCACGATTCACAGTTACATTTTCCTCTTAAATAGTTAAGTGTAGTTTAAACATAAAAACTAGAACAGAAGAGCCTTGAATTCACCTAAACGAAGGGTGCGCAAAATCTCAAGCAATTCGGTTCAGACCTAAAACAAATTGGCACACTTTTATTACTTTCGGTGTATTATAAGTTACAAGTTTTGTGGCTATTGGAAACTTTGATAAGTTTGCCATCGGCTCAAACTTGATACAGATCCATTACAATGCTTAATAAACTTGAGCCGTAATTGAGTTTCTTGATTTCAGGTAGAATGCGTCTCAGGACGGGTTCATAGTACTTTTTGGCCTACCACTTGTGAGGGCCCTCATTTTGAACCTTTCAAAATGAAAAAGTTTTCACTGGCTTATTTCTGTGAAATTTTATTTTCCTTCAGAGAGTAAACTCCTGGATGGTTACCATTTTGAATTTTTAGTTTCAGTAAATGTTGGGCGTTTTGTTTCCCTGGTACCAATTTTGCACGGTGACCCCTAATTTTTTTCTTGATTTCGAAAGGGGGAGGTTTAAAGTTTCCTTACGGAAAGCTTGAGCAAAAGTTTAAGGCTATCATTGTGGAGGCGCGTACATCGTTGAAAGTGTGATGCTAATCTATCGTAATATAAGGTGTAGATGTATGGTTTACGTGCTTACTGTTCTCGTACTGCGTTTAACGACACATTGAAATTTACACCTACAAGAAGAGAACATCGTCTGAAATCTGTATCCTGTCCGCTGCTATTTCAGAAAAGAAATTAATCAGATCATTGCTGGCGGCCGCGACAGAAGAACACGATAACCCGTCCGGAAAAATCAGAGTGAATCAATCATTAGTTTTTGCTGTCATCAAGTGAATAAACGTCTAACTAAAGAAATATGAGGTGATACCCTTTCCCTGTGTTCCTGTCACTGTTGATGTACCACGTAGCTATTCAAAGAGCGTGGGTAAAATACGTAATTTCATTTTACGATGCTGCAGAATTTATTTGTTTAAATGATAGTACGCATGCACAACAAGAAGTAAAATTCTCAACTCCCTTTGCATATTTAGTATCTCTTTGGCCATCTTGGGCTTCACTTGTGTAAATCGTCTATACCTGACATTAAGTCACGTGACTGAAATATGTAAATTTTCAGCGGGGAACGGGCTAATGTACGGGGCTTTTTCAAAGTGGTCAATCCATCTCATTTACATGCCATTCTGTTTCTTACTGTTGACGGAGAAGCAAATGTCGTGTGGAAAGTATTCACCCCACTCAGCGCGTAAATACAGATCATTCAACCGTCGCCCACAACGAGATCACATTCTATCTACTTTTAAAATACATACCAAGTGTCGCGGAAGTGAAGCGTCTTTTGATCAAATGCGCGGAGTGAATGAACTGGATCGATCTCATCCGAAGAAACGTATATGTACAAAGATACGCTCGTCTTGAATTAAAGCCAATAGTTCGTCATTCTTGCCCACAATAGTCTTGTGTTACCGCTTTGTGGTGTCTTTGAAGACTCTGCTACTTTTGAAGCAATTGAAACCGAACACAGCTGGCCACCGGAGGTCAGAGGTCAACCAAGTGCGTGCCCGACGGTTTTCGACACGTGCTGTCTTTTGATCACACGCAGGTTTCCGTCGACCTAATCTCACCCCACGGATGAAATTTTATCGCGATTCGACGTGCCAGGAATGAGAGAAATATTTAAAAACTGAGTCAGGGTTAGAAGTCCTGTTATTATGTAATATCACCTTACTATGGGAGATACCGTCAAACGCAATGTAACCCGAACACCGCGTCAAAACAGAAATGTGAATTGAGAGCTTTGATCATTGTTTCACTAAAAAGCAGTTTATATGTAGAGACTGGACGATGGTGGTTGTAACAAGACCAGCCTTGTTCAGAAGAAATTGCCGAGAGCCATGCGCCGGTACAAACAAAGGGAACAGAGAAAAAACACAGACAGCAGAAGGACTGCATTGCGTGTTCACCGAACTTTCCGCCACAGAGATTCCCGTGGTCCATTTACAGGCGCTGTCGAATTCTGCCACAAGAGCGTGAACAGCCGCTGAGCAGACAACTCCTCATTCATCGTCCTCTCGCGATTCTAAGCATCCAAGATTTTTTTTGTCATATTGGGAAGCGCAGTGAATGACATCAAACCCCGTTCGCGCCGCTGTCAGAAAGCTATAAAAGGGGACATTGGCTTTCTTGGCCAAATGTAAGCCGAGTCTGACATTCAAGAGTTAAGTAAATCGTCCTCCAAACGAACCATTTTATGACTTTCATGTAAGCAAACTTAGTTTCATGGTATTAAAAGAAGTTTACTACAGTGTGTCGCTCATTCAATGAGCCTTTGAAGTGGATAGGACAGTAATGTTCCGACGTAATGATCACGGAATGGAATATGTAATGAATGTGACATTTGAAGTAAGACTTCTTTGAACAGGGAAAACGTCCCTGTTAATATATCAGGGGATTCATTCAATTAAGTTTCTATGTCATATGGATGTCGATGCCTTTGTGGCTCAAACACCGATAACGTCGACGACGAAAACAACCAAAACATGAGGAAAACATGCCACAATTTCTCTACACATTGTCAGCTGTGTTAAAAGGGCGGGGTCGTCGGTTGCGCATGTCCCAGGTTTTTTTCCTGTTTACAAACAGTTATTTTATCCAAGCGCCGTTATGATCAGATGTTTCTCAGAGTAACTGTCGCGGCAAAGGTTGAAGTCAGCGAAATCGAAATTATCCTGGGTATGACTATCGATGAAATCGGTTGACTATAAAGCTGTTACACGTGTTTGTGTTCGTAAACAGGGACATAATGCATGTCTTAGTCTAAATGCTCTGTCACGCTTGCCCTGTCCGTTATTTTCACCCACAGTGAAGCTGATATTATTCAGCTTGGTCAAACAGTTATGTAACTCATTAGCATTTCGCACCTACTGGAAAACGCCTCTGAGAAACATTTTACTTGATATCTACTTTTGTGATGCCAAATGTTGCTGGCCAACAAACGATGGCTTTGGACTCGATTTTTGGCACATGCTCGACTGACGACCCACGCCCTTTAATGATGTATACAGTGTATAAACCTACTAGTGTATACGACTGTTTCCGATGGCCACTTAGCTTGTCGTCAGGGGTTTTGCTCCGTACGTGCAGCAAAATCAAGCCGATCTCTACTCCTACCGACAGAAGTCGCGAAGATCATCATCCTCTGCATTGAAAGTGTTCAAAGTATCGCATCTTTGCGGCAGTTTATAATACATTGTAAATCCCCTAGTGCTTCTAAATTTAAGTGTTGACAACAATCCCGATCATGATTACTTAATGTATTGATACTTTTGAATGGGTGTAATTCACATTTCAATGTGTATATCAATTACACTTGTTACATACAGGAAGATTTCGCTCTCTAAATCAAGATATTTACATTGTTCACACACTGTCACATAGCGGTAAGGTATCCTGAATCCGACTGCATTCTGTTCAATTCCATAAAATCTTTCCAAGGTACACATTAATGTTCAGGGCAAATCCCATCGCCCGTGGGACTTCATCGTGTTGTAATATTTATCATAGTAAATGCTAATATTTTAGTTTTCATTTTCATTTCAAGTCAAAAGTAATTTGGAAGGGCCATTTTGTTTAGTCTCGAGTGTTCTATCGAAAGCAGTTGTGACAGACAACATATGTCTGTCTATTGCAAGTAACCTATAATAGCACGGTTTAGAGATGTCTCCACAATTAGCCACGGAGATTTTGAGTTGGTTTCACTTGATTTGATGTTGAATTCATGGCTGCCCCAACAAATACAATCCTTAGCAGCAACGAAAATATGCGTATGGTTGGAGAGGTGCAAATGGCTGTCTAAGTGAAGTGTTCGAGCTGTTCTCCCGACTTGCTGGCAACAGCGCTTGGCAGTTTACCCGAAACAACTGCATCCGCATGTTGCCGCAAACACCACTCCTCTATCGCCACGGCACGATTAACTCGGCCAATTGACTTTGATAGCTTCCCCGAGCGTAACAACACTGCAGAGAGACATTCAAAGTGTCTCCCAGTAACATCACCGAACTGGGGGGGGGGGGGGGGGGGCACATTGTGTAACTCAACATCACCTAAATGTTTACACTGCAGATGAGAGTAAATACAAAGGGACATGATATATGCTGCAGTTTGAACGGAGAGTTTCCTGAAATAGTCCCTTTACGAGCGTAGATTCACAACTTCTGCAACCTCACATCATTTTAAGTTGATTAGAGGTCAGGAATGGGCACTGTCCCACTATTGTGGGCAGGCGTGTTGTGTCGTTACGCGCAATTGACTAAACGTATAAATATCCAACAGAGTACGGCCACACCAAGCTTTTCTGTAACTCAAACGTGCGCGAGTAAGCTTAGCTATCAACCCGGCGTATCGAACATGGTGCGGGGGTTTCTAAGTATCCCAAAACGAATTCAATGACATATCCGTGATTATTTTACTGCTTCAGCGACGGGTATGGTAAGTACGTTGGACGCCAGCTCGGCCACTTTTCACCGATGAAGGCCGGGGACCGCTGGTTCAGCTCAATGCGAGATAAAGATCTGTTAAACTTCCTTAAACAATTAGAATAATAAACTAATAACACAAACCAAACAAACAAATCAATCAGTTAAGATAATAAATAAATAGCTGGGCGGTTACGCAGAGGTCACACAAGGTACTGAAATACGCGGGAAAGTCAACAGATGTACTGGTTACTGCAGACACATGAACAATAAATTTAAAAGGCTCGTTTTAGACGTCGGCAACTAAAGTTGCCAGGTCGACTGCCCTGGCAGCTGTGGGCCCCGTGGAATTTTTCCCCGTTCGTGTAAGTTTGTTTTCTTTTCTTTCGTGTTTATCGGAGATTTCTATTAATCTTCGGAATTTCTAGAGTTTTGGTCAGGTTGTTTGAAATCCATTAAGAGAGTCAAAAGTGCATAACCGGCATTCCTTCCCACTGTTCCCGTAGTCGGCGCCTGTCCTTAAAACGTACAGGCCAGCCTTTAAGTACATATTGTCATGTTAACAACAGTCCAATATAACATCTTTCTCCGCAGATCTAAGGGTTCGCCGCGATTCACATTATTTCGACATTTAATACAGGAGGTATTTACAAGTTATAACGGCGGGCAAAAAATGGAATGTCGAGGACAGGTCGATCGACAGATCCTTGAGATTGTGATGTCGGTGATTTTGCTTTCGTTTGGTCGCGTGACGAAGCAGGGCAGAAATGACAGATTTCAAAACAAGTTTGCCATGGGTGTCCCCCCAAAGCAGTCAAGGGAATATACATCCTTGATTTATTCCTCTTTTGACCTCTCTCTCTCTCTGTCCAACTATTGCCGGCAGAATTTCCTTTATCAACTACTCAAGTTAGAATTGATCACATTCTTTTTAGGCGAGTTCACATACGCCGTTCCGTTTTTTCCTGTTTTAATTGTCGGTTTGGAGAACTCTCCTAGGGCAACCTGTCCACTCTGCTCTGCAATGTTGGCAATACTCCATATAAGTAGGAATAAACTTTCCCGTCTTCTTTACGTTTGTGTTAAGTTCTTAGTTGACCATTTTCTGCCCATTGATGCTGTTTACAGAAACATAAGTGTTTGTACTGTTTACATAATCTGTATTGATGGTGCAAAGTTTCAGCGCCACGGGACATGGATGAATGTGCACACACTTGATGCATTGAATGTGATGGCTATTACTGTACGCTTTTATGAAAAAATATTTCATCGATCTGAAATGATAACGGAATATCTCACGCGGGTTTTTTCCGGAGAGGAGAAAAGATATGCTACCTGTACAGTAGTACGCTCTGATACTTCCGAAGGTCTCGTCTTTATTCTGAACAGACAGGCAGAGCAATAATGTGGAAAACTGTGTTTTCCTTCTGGTTTTCCCTTTTAAACCTTAATTCCGTAATATTTTGGACCATATCAATATTAATACACACGCTCAATTGTTTTTGAGACGACCCTTAAAATGTTTTAGTCCGAATACCACGGGCCTTTTGCCACTGCCACGGTTCCGATAAAATAAAACCTGTGCACCGTAAAAGACTTTGGTAATATTTTCCCTTCTCAGGGTGATGAACCACAGACTTGTGACTGCGTGTTAAAGAGATTGGTTGGCACCTAACGATGTCAACTCCTTTGGACTATGC
The DNA here is from genome assembly GCF_041260155.1 of Ptychodera flava. Classification (NCBI taxonomy): domain Eukaryota; kingdom Metazoa; phylum Hemichordata; class Enteropneusta; family Ptychoderidae; genus Ptychodera; species Ptychodera flava. Next base: position 11,175,715 of record NC_091936.1, read on the forward strand.
CCCAAGGAGGTCTGGTCATCGAATTAATATCGTATGCCAGTAATAATGGTACGACAGAACTGCAACAGGCCTGCGAACAGTGGAGCATGACTGGCCGGAAATTGACTAACTTGGCGAAATTCCTCATTTCATTCTTACCTTTAGTTTACCCCTTGGCCAAGCTCTTCCTCCGTCTGTGGTTTTTTGAATAAAAACTGCCAAATATATATTAACTTCTAAAAGAAAGTTACCTCCAGGAGGTAACTTTCTTTTAACAGGACCTGTCCCCTAAAGTGCCAGTAAAACTTTGACTCATTGGTTTATACGAGGAACGTAACTGACAAGGAGATTGTGAGTATGTTGGAATGTTTACTCTAATACTGTGGCAGAAAGTTATAAAATTCCGAGGAAATGTTTAACATAACGTCGTCCCGTGCTAGCATTTGATTATCCCGCAGGTCATTTGGCCCCACGAACTGGCAGGCTATTCATGCTATTTCAAGATTACCCTTTGTTTATTGCTGTAAATCTTTTCGTTGTTGATGAACTGTCGTGTGCCGGTGTCGGCCAGGCAGCCGGGTTTTTTTATTGTAGCCTGTGTAGTTTGCCAGGGGACTCAACTTTTGGTCTACGTGTGTCCATAGACATTATGTGTGTTTAAACTCTGTTGTCCTTTGGGATAGATGACAGTACCTAGTATGTGCTGAATTTGTGTCTTGCAAACAACGGCATTGACACGTCTGAAGCCCATTGTAAGTGCCGACTGACGATTTAAGGGTCTTGTTCCTTTGGTCTGTCTACACAGCAGGTGCAGCCAACGGAGCTATTCATCGAAAAAGCTATTCCGGAAGCATTTTTTGAGGGCAGGGGAAATTTTAATTTTACTAGGGCAGGGGACATATTTTTAGGTGGCAGGGGAGCAAATTTTAGTTTTTTTTGTCGGGCAGGGCAGATATTGGTTGATTGTCCTGGGGACAGGGCTTGGCGAAAAACGAGGAGAGGGGAAGCTACTTTTAAAACGGGGACAGGGGAATTTCAGCCATGGTGTTTCCGGGGATGGGGACACAGGGCAAGTACTTATACCTTTTAAAGGTTACCCAGACTACTTAGCCTATCGATTGACCCAACATCTCACTCTATGCACTGAGAGATGGAAACCAAATAGAAGGCCACTGCAGTATGTTTCTGCACGGGAATGTTAATTTTCAGGGGAATTTTTTTCTCAGGGCAGGGGAAATCGACAGGTTTTTTTTTCATTACAGGGTAAGGTAGCTTCATGTTTGCAGGGAAAATGGAATCATGACAAAATTTCGAGGGGAATTTTTTCCAGGGCAAGGGAAATAGGCAAGTTTTTTTTCGCCACAGGGCAGGGGAGCTTCAAACATTTACAGTGGGGAGGGGAAACAGGCAAAAATATGTGGGGAGCGGGTAAAAATGAAGTTTGAATGCGGCAGGGTAAGTCGAAAAATTTTCAGTGGGAGGGCAAATTATGAACAGCTATTTAATTACCCTCTTGACTTAAAATTAGTCAGTTCACATTACTTGTCACGTACAATATCTTATAATAGTAAGGACCCCTTTAAAAGTGTATTGTTCGTTGGGTGTATCTGACACAGGACATCCGTCCAAAAGAAACCCGATGAAGCCGTCACTACAGCGTATTCATCACACGTACTGTTTCTTCACATGGCTTTGTTTCTCAGGTGGAGGGGGAAAAGGGAGGAAAAGTCTGGATATGAGAGAGGCGGCTCGCTATTGTCAGTCAGCCAATGACGTGGACAACCCATATTAATCACGGTCAGTCGCAGAGCGAATGTCAAGTCGGACGAGAGTAGAATATGTGAAACTGTGAGAGGGACGCGATGAGCACGCGAGTAAAAGGAGACAACACGGGTGTCCCGTTGAGGTTAAAACGGTTGTCAGCAGAAAAGTGCGGGAGAGTCAGATGGAAAGATCCGGTGACAGGACAGACCTAAATTTATTTCTGTACTGGTGGTCTTATTAAAGTTTCTTGGTTGCATGGTCAGCAGACAGCTTGCCGTTTGAAGCCACGCTGTCTTGGCTCTCTCTCTCTGCTCACACATCGTTATGATCTACTTCTAAATATAAACTGTCCAAGCGTTGAAATCTTATCCCCCTGTGCGATACACGATATAAAATAAAACTGGGTTTCAACTACTTAGGACGAGATGCTTTACGCCCAGGAATAAATAAATCCCTGTATAAATTTACCATGCTGTGGAAAGATGTATATGTGCGTGCCTATATTGAAGTAGCTCTACAGCAAAATGATTTCCGAGTGTTTGTTTAATAAGTTAAACGCTCAAACGGTGATAGAAATTATCTCATTAGCGATAGCCGAAGACACTATAGTCCAAATCCTATTGCCCGAGCTACAAGTCAACGATCACCGGGTTTCTACCATACATAGAGAAACAACAGCCTTGGAACATTGAGTTCGACACGCGATCTTGAATTGCCCGTGTCATATCGGCGGTGCTGATAACAGGAGCCATCAATAACGTTATCAAATTCACTATCCATCTGCTTATCCTTAGAGATTACTTTTCTGCGTGTATGATGGATAGCTTAGCAGGGTAAAACCCCGGTAAAACAATTTCCTACCATTACGCTATGATGTCTTTTTTTGCAGGGATTTCCCGTTGCAATGACTAGGTCCCCTGCACCCTTGTATTTATATCTCGGGAACAAATATCCCTTTCATCCAAAGATAAAAAAGTCTTTCGGTCAATGGGTGACGTTTCCTTTCAGCCACCGAGAGGAAAAACGTGAATGAAATCATCAAATGACTGTTGGCATGGGTAAAATTGTGTGTCTGTGTGTGTGTGTGTCTTGTTGAGTGTTGGGCAAGGGAATCCATCCAGCTTACCTTCGGGGGGAGTTGTGACAATGGCTTCCGGTGAAATACAAACCCCACGATCGTACACCGGTAGATCATCGCATGCAAGATACTCAGGCCAGGGGACTTTGTGCTCCAACATGATAGGTTCGCAGCCGTCTCTAGCGTGCTGGCACACACTTTTGCATGGCTGTATGGCGTCAGTCTTGAACTGTACAGTACAGATTGGTGCGTACATCGAGCATAAAAAGAAACGTAAATATTCGCTGCAGTTTGTGGCAATCAGCTCCTCAAACTGCTCAATTGCTAATTTGGCGTTTTCCTGGGTGCTGTGATGGAGCAAGTTCGGCATCCTGGTCTTGTTGTAAGCCATCGACTTGCACATCGGTATCTCTATCGGCTCGCATGCCGCCGTGTAGGTGCGTGTGATCTGTTGTAAAACTAGTATCAGGAAAACGAACCAATATTTCAACACCTTTCGTGTGTGTCTCATTGTGGCCAGTCTTTATGGTATCCGGCCCAACGCCAGCAGCAAAGTCCCAGGCAGTTGTTTCAGCTCAGACAAATTCTGCACTTCGGCGGTGTGTACGTTTTATGCCAATGCCAGTATAGACGATGTCTTCAGAGTCGAAGCCGAGACGAGACGACCAGACGACTCGGTAGCGGAGACGACAGCCAATCAGCAATAAATATTTTTGGTCCGATTAACAATTCTGAAAGAATCAAACAAACATAACACCGTTAAGTACCTATGAAGTTACCACGTCTCCAGGGCCGGGTGCCGGGTTCTCTCAAGCACCCGGTTGTCAGTGACCATGTAAGCTACGCTCGGGATGTACTGAACCACTGCAGACGGTGAAGCCAAATAAAAGACGGGAAAATTGCCTATTACGATCTCCGCCCTCTTCAGTTATTCCGTCAACCAATAGAAACCTAGTAACTGCATGTAACGAGATTCACGTGTCCATTGGACCGCTACAAGTCATCAAGTCATTACGCAGTCGACAGTCTCGACATGAGGAGTGAGGTACACAATACAGACCCCCTCCCCTCCCCCTTCTGATTTTTCAAATATCTGGAATTATGTTGGCAGGGTGAACGTCTGCATAACTCAGACAAAATGATTGGCAGGGACATAAACACCACGGCCAATGCTGCATAAGTGTATGACAACCTACTCAAGCACGGTCTCAGTCCTCAGTCAGCGGCTTCCAAGTTAACTCAACGGGGCATTGGATTTCATTCGCCGTATCTCAGTGATAACCGGAGATTTAGTTCGTATGCCGCGGTTACTTATGACTCGGAAGTCGCCGCTGGATGAGACAGAGGCATATTTCATATGAACTATGAAGACGTCATGTTGTGTTACTTAGAAGCCTAAGTTCAAACAAGCATCGTAACCTTTTTTTTTTGCTGCATTTACTTACGGTCGTGGAGGGACCGTGATTTACTATACACTGTTACACACAAATCTTGCCACGTTCTGACATCACTGCGTCGTACAAGGGTGACGTCATGCGTCGACAGTGCTCTGACATTAGCCTGCATAATTTTTATCCCCACCCTTGCACCACAGTTGCTGGGCATCTTTCAATACTTTATCAAGTAGATGCCTCGGGCACTTTGTCGCTGCTACGGTGTCGATCGCTGCTACGGCCCGTCAGTTTTTATGAACCACTAATCGAAGTGACAGAGTCAAAAATCTCGCTCCCCCCCCCCCCCCGAGATTTATCCTCCGTATCAGCATCGAACTCATCTGCAAGTTTGCTGTGTACTTTGCGATTCTACTTATCACACACTCGGATCAATGTGACACAATTTGTTTTATTTGAGATTTGCCGGACGCTAATAAATAAGTTAAACCGTCTTTTTATTGGGGCGTGAAACAAAAGCAATATCATCGGAATTTGCATTGCAATTACTGCACCCTGCCCAATAGTCGGTACATGGGTCTGTTGTCAAGCAACCGTTGATTGGGGAGGTAAGTGTTGGGTGTTATCAGCGCGAATAGGAGGCATGCTTGAGCAAATAATAATACCATGGCCTTCGGAAGCTATGGAGTGCTCGGGAGAATTATTAGAAAATTAACTGATGGGAACTGTCGAACTTCTCCAATTACGTCACCAGATTCGTTGCAAGGTGTGGTGGACTGCGCGCGCAAGGTAGACAATAAAGGACCGATGGAAACTCGGCGTCTGAGTATGTGAACCGATACCAGACAAGGCGGTGTTAAATAAAGGCGAATCTTAACAGCTTTTTATTTTCTGTTTCACGGTGTAATGGTTGATAAGAACAGGTGTGCGCCGTTGCCAGGCCAAATTAAACACCGCGTGTCTGCCATACCTACGGTGTTTAACAACAGTAGCCAGTTTGTTGACTGTTACGGGTTGCAATCACGGTACGCCACGAAATGGCGCGACGACACGGCGTGCAAATTCTCCGCCTCATATAGAGCAAAGAGCACGTGCTCCTCCGGTAACTAAAGAGTTCAGAATCGACTTGTAAACTGACATCGGCAAAAAGTCCACGGCGTTTGTTTACTGATGCACACATCTGCGTCGGGCGATCGGATTTCATTGATTGCGGTTGTGTAACAATTATAATTTGAAAATTATGACTTCATTATGAATAATCTGTTTCATTTAATATTTGTGTTCTATAATCAATATTTGTCACGCATCACTAAAACAGGCATTTATCGTATCATTAAAGTGCTAAAGTGTTATCGTTGCATCAGAATGGATGCAAGCCAAGGTTTAACTTTTAGCTGTTGCCTGGACCGTGATAAAATTTGTTGCTCACAGTAATAGCGACAGCTCATGGTCTCTGTTTATAAAATGCTTTCTCACGAGTTCAAATTATCGGTTTGGACAACTTGTACAGGTATTCCAAGGAATTGTTGACAAGGATTGTGTCACGTGATCGAACGCAAATTATAGAGCACTGGTTCAAATCCTCGCACCTGAATCATTATGGCGTACTGATCGACATGATAATCTCATAGATCACTCACTCTGTTACTATACTGATGCATTGTGAGATCATTTAGACAATCATACCAGAATCATGGATCGATGATTGAAATCACGGGACTGCAAAAATACCCTTGACCTCAGCAGCACATCAAACTTACGATACAGGTATTGTGTGCCAGCAAAGATGGCACAGGCCTATAAGTTTTGTGTCACAGGTTTTTACTCATTGTTAAGAGACATAACGACGTGAACAAGTGTTTAGTAAGGTTGAAACGGTCTCAACGTTTTACTTCCTATCTTAGCCCCTATACATTGCTGTGTAAAGTGCAGTGCACACAGGTACGTGGTAGTCTAAAATTTTGCGCGCCTTAAAAATACTGCCATCGATCGTTGCTTACAGTTGTGTAAAACGGGTCTGAACTTTATGATGATCTCAGTAACTACATCCATCACGTGACTGCACAGGGTCTTGCGTCTACATTGGTATGGCAAAGTCCGAAGTTGTACACATGTTATATATGGTTAAAAAAGAAACACAAGTTACGTGAAGGTATAGTTTTGTAAAAATAGACTAAAGCAAGGCTGATATCTTACGAAAGCATGCTCGGTGACTTGGGAACTCAACACATCCTTAGATGAGGACCGAACAGACTGATACAGACACGTATGCCTTTTGATTCTTTGCCCTTCATGTTTGATCAACATGTTTTATCAACAACTTTTCTTATGAAAGATTAAAAAAAATTGTCGTCAAAATCAAAATCATCTCATTTATTTATTTAAAGTCGTTCATGACAACGCTATATTATTGCAGTTTCTCAATGGTTCACAGGTTCCCTTATCACAGGATACTTGTGAGAAAACTCGTAAACTCGCATAAATTAAGAAGTTTTCGGTAACATTAACCCGTTTTTAAGATAATACGTTCTTAGCAATTCCCGCCTAAAATCATGAGCCATGAGAAATCCGAGAAGCCTTTTCCTTCAATCGTCGATGACTTCAGATTCAGTAAGAATGCAAGTCTATATGGTCCAGTAAGATACAAAGTAGTCGGCATTAGCCTGTCTCTCCGCTGCGTTGAAAAGAGGGTTTGATTTTTAAGCTGTGAAGGAATCATATAGTTTATGTTCCCTGTCACATTTTGTGAACGGTCATAGAGCACGTACTCTGCATTAAGGGAGTTTGTGCCTCGAAAGTGAAAAACTAAAACTATTACCATAACGTTTAAGGAATATTTTAATCATTCTCTTTCTTAATCAAAAATTAAAATCGGGAGTCACTGTGCAATATTGGTACTAGAGAAATAAATTACCCAAGATTTACCGATACTTGAAATTCAAAATGGCCGCCGTAACTGTGCCAACTATATGGAGAAAAATGAAATTTTGAATTTTCGAAAAATTAAGACGGTGCAAAGTTTTCTTACACCAAGGGCTTTAAAATGAATCCCCACAAGAGGTAAATCAGAAAAGAATTGTAAAAATTTGGGAGTCTGAATATTTGTCCCCTAGGCGCATTCTGCAGGGGAATGATTCTTTATTTGACAAATGATCTAAGTCAACAAGAATATTCCTGTGTATCTATCATGGAAGACTTTGCACAACTACGAAAATCTGGTTTATTAGATAGGCATGCTTTCATCTCGTTCTGTGCCAATAGCCCTATGCAAACTTGAACACACAAAAGAAATACAAACGGAATCCTAACAAAAACATCCCTGCTGTATTATTTTTATACGATAGATCGGTCGACCAGTATAGCGGGCTAAATATAACGTTCCCCACGCATAATTCGTCCGCCATTACGTTGCGCTGAACCGTGCCCTCTGTGCAGTACAAAGGTGTCTGGAGTTGGAAAAGAAATAGCTTCGGGCGTTTCTAAATCAGCTTCAATTCACCATGCACTCCCAGGCTTGGCCTTAAAATGATTTCACTAGAGTGTCACGAATCGGCAGGAATAGGTAAGAAAAGAAAAATAATACCGTGACACTTTGGAAGGAGCGTCGTTTGCTTTAGCGGTTTCCTTATCAAAAAACGTTGTTTCTTATACCTGCCGGTGTAGCGTGAGTCATGTTTACCGAGAAGCCTGTACCCCATGTACTGATGTTGTCCAACGGCAGAGATCAAGGCTAGAAACGGCGGCTACTTACACAGGCACTGTGCTGTCGTCACGCACCTCGAGCTCCGAATTGTTACAAGCAACCAACAGTGACAAGAAAAAACCCGGACACGCATATTTGGTGGTAGGCGTCAAGGAGAAAAACTGAAGCGGACCCAAAGTCCCGTGTTGGGGCAATTTTTTTTCAAGTTGCTCTCTTGATGACCTCAATGATAATGTAGCTTGTGGCAGTCGGAGTTCTTCGATAGGCAACAAATCATTGCATACAACCTTATTGCATACGATGTGTGTGTCTGGCCGTCTGGGGGACGAGTGCTTGACCGAAGTGGAGGAGCTTGAGGCGGGGTCAAACCTCTCCCGTGTGAATAAACCGAAGGGAAGCTGCCGACACAAATGCCGTCGCATTTAGATGACTAGAGGGAGTGTCGGTCTGGGCGGGAGGAGTGATGGGTTAAAGATTCAATTTCCCCCAAGGGTACAATTCAACAATAGATGTTTTGGAAGTAGGAAAATAGTGGTGCAGACGGCATTCAGCCAAAAAGTGGGAAGCGCGAGTGGGTGGGGAATACCTTCGGGGCGAAACTACCGGCGTTTTCATGTTACCGAGAACAGTATTTTTTCAGTCAACCGTGTTATTTTGTTTCCGCAAACAACTTGTATTTTGGTGTTGCTAACACTTAAGCCTGTGCTGCGAGACATGAAGTGGAGGAAAACAGTTGTTTTTTTCACATTTCGGCTTAAAAGTTCACGGAAAGATAGGTTTGGGAATAAACCAAACAATTTTGATGCACTGTATACGAACCTGCGATAAAATCCTTGACAACAGCTATGATTATTAGTGAACGGAGTCACGAATTTTGCTCTATGAATACAGGTTTACACTCAGTCCCTGGGGCCATCAACCTGCGAACTTGAATATCAAGTGACTGGAGTTTTATATCTCGGGCAGAACAAGATCTTTACATCATAACTTTCCAAGACAAGTAGCTTATTCAAGACGTAAGCCACAGTCACCATATGAGTCATCAAGAAACACTTAAAAATAATTTACAACTTGGATCTTTAATAGCAAGTCTTGTTTAAGTTTTTGTTTGAATCATGGAAACCACGTGAGGTGAGAGATAAAAAATAGCTTCATTCGGGAATTGTAGCCTGGTCGCTTCTCTGCTTTTGACATACATCCATCACTCAGAAAAAGTTATAATTTGTGTTGTTCATCGAACTTCTGCCGATGTATGCGCCGAAGTTCTTCTGTATCTTAAGATCTCACCGAAGTGGCATTCAACCTTGACGGTCCAATGCATGCGGCGCTGTAACAAAAAAACACTCCACACAGTCACACGGTAGAGCCGAGATTGACGTCAGTATTATTCGTCATGGCGGGTCTCGTCCACTAATTTACGAACAAAGGAATTCTTCGACCCTTTATTCTCAAATAGTGGGAGATTTGACGCTCAATCACAGCCACAAAATCCGCCACCCGCTACAAAGCTGTTGACTGGCTGAGCCTCAATGTAAACTCGTTCTTGCAATAACCGTTACCACTAGTTTAACTCGACATCACAGCAGGTGAGTCTCCTGGCCACTGAATGCATTTGTCTGCGGGATAGCAATACGGCGGGAAGCGTCAGGGGACAATGTTTCTTGGAATCGCAGAGATAAAAACCTACATCTTGGCTGTAGTCGTAGATTTATTCAGCTGTCACATCACTGTCCACCGACCTTGCCTCTTGACAGCAGACATCGACCAGCCAGATAAGACTGGCGTTTGACGTCAATCGAGCACGTGAAACAAAAAAGCTCACAAGGGCCCATCGGTTGAAAACCTCGTTTGGGAAAAGTCACTCTCGTCTCTCTCACTCTATCTCAATATGATATCCAGACATTCCGGTCACCTGCCCTCTATCGTCCATTTGCCACCGACCGACCAGAGTAGCCAGTTTAACCCTAGCCCAGTGGTTTCTCCGTGGGGTAGTCGACAGACCACCCACTCAAAATGCCACACAGACTTTGCGACAAGCCAACGACCGCCACTTGTCAGCGTCCCAACAACCTGTGCTTAACTATGATGCCATGTCAATCACACACACACACACACACATCTTTACATACATACATTCATTTGTCAATTAGTCTGTCACTAAAATTGAATTCTTCTTTAATGCCACCGGCTTCCTATTCGGTGCAGCGAAGCAGAATACTGGAAACAATGAGACTTACAAAGCTTCCACCGATGGTACTTTTGACCATCGCTTGTTTTGCGTTAATCATACCCACTCTGAATTACAAGATACAGAGCGCTATGGCCTGTGTTTGTTTTGCATGAGCCTCAGTCAGCAGCCAACCTGTTGTTCAACAGATGTCCCTCCCCTCTACCCTCCAAAAAACTGACAAAAAACACAAGCAGTCTTTCTACGAAGCGCCTCTTTTTATATCGTTAAGTCTCGGCGCAAGATACAGCAAACTGTTGGTGACCTAGCCTCCACTTTCAGTGCTAAAATATTTTCGCCGGAGAGTGCGGTAAAGGATTGTCCCTTCAAATTTAGTCACCCAAGCAAAATAGTCACCAAAGCAAAATAGAAATTTGAATAGTGATGAATAACAATACGAAAATACATAAAAAATGCCCGAAACTTGGGCCATTAGATTTGAAAGCTCCGGTGTATGACTGGATATACACTTTACGGAAAATTGACTCATCAAATAACACGCTTAATCAGGTACAATACACTTACTTTTACACTGTGTGAAATCAAATATGATCCAAACAGCAATCGGAACTCGAACCAGGTATTCAAAGACGGACCGTCACAAATGTCGATAGTTTCGGGATTGGTTTACAATACAATACAATACAATACAATAGCTCTTTATTATCCCAAAACATGGGCAATTCTTTGTACGACAGCGGACAAGTCAAAAGTTACACAGGTAAGACATGTATAAAATATTTAAAAAGGGTTAGTGACGTTAAAACACATTATATAAAAGCAGAGATGACTAGTCGTTTCTGTTTTGATTCAGTACAGAAATTGCAATGGGAATGAACGAATGTTTTGATCTATTTTTATTGATTCGATATGCATCCATATCGCTATACCAAGTTGACGAGTTCTCTATTTATTCCAGAAGCCTACACACTCTCAGTTACGAGCACATTTTTTCAAAAGAAATTGTGTTGAGAGAGTTCGCCGAGTCAGCGCCGACCTCTTGTTCATCGAGTACCCATTTATCAGACAGTAAAGATACCCAGCGGTCAGATAATTAACCCAGGTTAAGAACTAAACCATCGCTCTGAGTGACAACACTGTCCAAGATGAACTACCACATTACCTTTACCTCAGCACAATTGTTCGCATTTTGTGGCATTAAACGAGCCCGTGTACTCTAACACCAAACATTTAATAGTCCCCCTCTTACCACAAATTGGCTGCGTCGACTGATAGATATCCTTGTAACAAATCGCCCATTAGTACGAATATAGAAGGCACAATAAAACGTAGGCTTCTATGATTAAGCTAAAGTTTGACAAAATCAAGTGGATTTTAGTTAAACAATGCAAAAAAATGTAACTTCCCCCAAGCTTGCAACGTCACGTTGTTGTTGTACGGGGTTTACTGTTTTAACAAACGACGAAATACCAGGGCAAGTCAAAGTCAGAGGAAAGCGAAAATCGTAAACTTGAAAATTGTCAGAACGGACTTTATAAAATTGTATATTCTCTACTGAACAGTGTCTGTAAAGGGATATTTAGTTTCGTGTGAGTCGAAAAAAATATGTGCTAGGTATCTCAATCGGTTGCTGCTGTTGAAAACCCTGATTAGACGTGAGTCCCTTCAGAAACTAACTGCTTTGGGCATTCGTTTTTAAACTCTTTCCAATTCACTTCACGTTCGACCGTAGTATTTTACTGACCCCGGGTTCTTTTTAATGAACCCTGGAAGTGAGTCAGATCTCACAACAAAATCGTAAGAAATTCCGTTTATGGTCTCCGCTCGGCTTTAATCTGGGTAATTCATGTCTGTAGCGTTGTATGAACTAAGTCGACATTAGATTGTCGCGCTAAATCACAGCGACCTGGGAGAGTTTTACGACGCTTTAATGGACTTAGGAACGAGGTTTCCAGAAAATCGTTTAGATCCTCGACAATTATGTGAAATTTACCGTAAACAATATCGAGATTTGACTATTTGTATCCTACCCCTCCCTTCTGCCATGATGATTTCTCCCCCCCCCCCCTTGCAGAAAAAACACCTGCCAAACTTGTTCATCCTGGCGAATCTCCCTGTCATTGCAACTGTTTGTCTATGGCGTTCTGTCATGCCCTTTTTGTCGTTTACCCCCTTTTAAGGCCAACTACTTAACTAGGCAAGCCATATCCGCCTTTATCGCGGCAAATCAACGTTTATACTGCTATTAGAATCGACTGACTTGTATATTTACAAGCTAGGCGGTAAAAATCGCTTCTGTCAACTGTGCACACAGTTCTAAGCAACCGAGGCAGCATTCTTGGTCCATGATAGGCGACATCCGGGTCTCCTTTTTCGACGGACAATGTTGAGTCAACCTGCAATTTTTCAAGTCAAGAGATGGGCAAGAAATCACGAAAAAGATAAGGTACAGATTTGGGGTCAATCGGAAAAAAAGGAAGTTTTTCCAAACATTAGTAATCCGAGACACAATAATGGACAAAGATTCACACTGACAGACACGCTATCAATTGTCGAACATGTGATCTATTTAACTAGATTACCCTGTAATTGATCATTACTGTATAACTGTTCCAGTTTTTGGAGCTGTTATTTTAATTCCTACAGGTGGATTGTGTCATTGGCGGCAGTTTCGGTTAAGACTTATGTTTGGGTTTCCGACATTATGAGAACATACGTGATATGAAACTCGTCTACAGAAATGCCGTAATCATTGGTAAAATATTTGGACAAAGGCCGCCGCCGGCGATACAACGAATGTGCGATTGCGCACCGGTTCTCATATTGAACCTTACGGCTAAGGATGTAGCAATGGGTTATTTCAATGCGCGGCTCTCAGCTGTTTAAATCAAGTTCACCTAGCTATAGTCAGCTCCGCACGTCCGATCTACGGGTCATGGTCAGGTAGTCATGATTCGGCTCCTTATTTTTTATGACACCCTTTTGATATCTCCTTGAAGGCACCAATGTCAGCTGAGGGCATGGAGCGATGTAACGAATGGCCCTTTTTTGCCGGAGGGTGGTCGAGCAACTATTGAATTTATGCTTGTGTTCTAGATAGTGTGATATTGGGTTTGAATGACTCTGCGTCCTGTACAGTCAGCCAGTATCCAATGATTTTATGACTTTTTATTATCAGTCGCGGTGCCATGTTGACACTTTTACTGCCTTTTAAATTATTTCGAACGGATTTTTATCGAATTTTTCAACGCTCGCGAATTCAAAGGCACTGCATTCGTACTGCAGAAAGCGGACGAACGCTGCCAACGTGCCTGCGAAAGATGAACCAGATTTCAGTGGAAAGGTAGGTTTAGCAACCGTATTAAAGGATGAAATCGTCTTTATACTATGCATACCCGCAAATTACGCTTTGCTTGGCCTAACAAAATGTTGTTACAGGCAATGCAACAGTACAGTGCACTCGACTTGGTACTCTTGTCTGTGTACACTATTCTGTGTTATAAATGCAAATCTTTTTTTCTGTCCGGTCTCTTCTGTACAATGTTTAGTTTCAATCAAGTTCCCGCCGCTTCCCGTCGATTTATTAAGTCTGGCCGATCCAATTATAGTTTTTGGAAACCCTCAAGTGTGAAGGTTATTTCGCCGAGCTGTGCATGCACAGAAATATGATCCTTTTTATGAATTCGGTAGATAAAATTGCACATTGTGAACAACCCAGATGCGTAGAATAAAAATATTGGGACTTTGCGCTTTGAGTGCAAATCAGAAAAAGTACGGCCCCGATTAGACCGTTTTATAGTGGCTTACAATAAGCTCTAATAGTGTGATCAGAATAAGAGGAATAAGTAATTATACGAACGACCGATCACTATGTATGTCCACTCACCAAAATCAGTTGTGTCCTTTCGTATGAAGACTGTTTGTGCCGGCAAACCTCGGCGACAGGCCACCTAATTGAACGATTCCACTTATTCGGCCATATTTATGGATAGAAGCCACTCTGTGACGTCATCAGCATGCTTGAGAAATCTTCGCCCAAGCCATCGTTATTGGCCTCTTTGTTTCTCTAATCTAATCACTCCCTGTTTCTATGTCTGTTAGTCACTATCCGCCGACTCGGATGTAGGGCGTTCGCCTCGAAGTGTCTGCAGTACGCCACTGTGATTGCGTCCGGATTGGAATGCCTAAACCGAGCAGTTTCTGCGCGGTAAAATAGCTGAGTGTCGCTCTCAGTGCCCGCCCACGTTCCGAATGTTATCAGGAATAAATGCAAAACAAGATCTGTGTTTGACGTCAAATTTTGCAGTTTGCGTCCAACAACGCAAGGCGGTGTGTTTTAGGATTTGTCGAGCAAACCATTTGGAAATAAATTGTAATCAAAGTAAAAGTGTTAGAGGAAATCACTTGCCAATCTTCTTATCACAACTTACAAATAGGCTGGTGATGTAATGCTTTCTAAAGTAGAGCTGTATCTTTACAAAGGAAAGTAGCTAATTCCTCAATGATAGGTGCACATTAAGTGGATTTGAAGAGTTGTCGGATTTTGTTAATTTTCCGGCTGTCATCAGCTATGATTCCGTGTATGACGTCACTGTTGACTGCCGGAGAATAGCAACTGTGTAGAAGAATCGTCCACGAAAGCGGAGGGGTGCTCCCATCGGCTCTGTGGGTGGATTTTCCAAAGGCACTTGCCGCGGTAAATCTTGTTGAATTTTAAACGTTGGCTCATGGTTAGATAGCGTCTGCTGCCTCAGTCCTCGCTTCAATTTCTCCTTGAGCCAACGCAATTTTAACCGCCCTTTCTGCTGCAATGCGCGACGTGTAAACGAAAACAAAATTCAAGCTGGCGCGCGACAGTTCAACAGTTACTGTGTCAATACGAAACCACTGTGGTTGTACAGGATATTGAGAATTTCCAAATAAATGATGAAAAACATTCCTGACTAGAATAAGTTAACAACAAGCACCACTGTGCATTTATATGATCGCGGTTAGTGGTTCACATACAGTACTTTTTTTCTTGGAAAAAAAATCAAATTGATAACTCACTCTGGACATTTTCCTCCATTCACTGAAACTCAATAGAGGTACGGCTTATTCATTGAGCACACTAAATACTGCCGTAGATTACATGTAAAAGCTCTGCATTGAGTAACTTACATACATTCAAGTCACGAATTATCCGGTAACTCAGGATGAAGAAACCGAAAAAGGAAGAAATGGGGAGGTTCAATAAATGTCATGACACAGTATGGCTTGATCAAGCCACCAAATCAAGATCTAACACCATCTCAATAAATCTAGACATTATATATGCTGATAGAAATCCATAAAAATATTATGATGGACACGCAAGCGTGACTGTTCTACACGGAATTGCCGTGTACTTTGCCACTGAAGTACTTTATATGCAAATTTTCTCAGGAGAATAGTTATTATTGGTCAGATGAGAAATGTTGATGTCTATGATGAATGGACATGTCTAAATGACCAGGTAGTTTCCTTTTGTGATGCTTCTTGAAAAAAGGCCTTGCTACTGGGCGAATTCTGAATTACTATGCATTGGCCCTCTTTAAAAGCTCAACGTGTAGCCACAGTTGGAAGTTATGGCCACACTCAAAACATCAACAACCCGGGGTGACTCAAACAAGACGAGCACGCAGTGTCGTGACGGAGAAACTTCATCAATTTTCGTAACAAGTATATTAACATTTTAAGGGGCTAGGAAAGTCGTAAAAGGCCATTTCAGAGCAGTTTGTGCACGACGAACACCATGTCTACGCATCGAGGCAGTATCATTGTTAACGGAAAAGTATGTAATATCTTGAAATACTCGCATTAATGTCTCGTAATCGTAATTTTCGCTTGCAAGGTTCACTTTTTGGGTGCTGACGAGAATCCTTTGAGTAAAAGTAACACAAAGAATTTCGTTTTTAACGGACCGACACTCCTTGGAGTTCATGCAATATTTGGTAGGGTTCAGTGAGAAAATGAGGTGAAGATAATACAAATGTTTGCTAAATAAGTGGCCGAGACTAAACTGACACGGTCGGAGAGTGGTTTCCTTTCTGCTGAATCTAAGAATCTCTCCCACTACGACTGACTTTCAAGTGGCCACAGATAAGGCAAACATGTCTTCTCGAGAAATCAGCGATTAATAGTAGTGTATCGCTCCGGTACATCTGCGATTTTTGTTTTGCTTTCTTCACGGTTTTGTCGACGAACTGAAAGGGAATGTAACTGGACGAGGCCGAGTAAGAAAAACAATAGTCCCTTCAAAGCACTGAACGTTTTTACGGACCATTTCACGGAGATAAACGTTGCAAGCTCCTGCCTTCAGTCGATGGTGAGGCCGCAGAGCTCAGTTTAATACCACTTCGGCAAACTCTCATGGTGTTTGATGGGACATTGAACGGTGATTACGATGTCGTAAAAACCGTGCCGCACAAACCTGATACGGGTTTATCTTGCGAAATAAAACAAGCACGGCCACATGACCCGGAAAGGACAAGTAGACTAATAAGTTCACATCGCAATTTGGTTAAATGAGCTTCCCTACCGCAATTAACGAGGTTGCACACTAACATTAAGATAAGCCGGTTGTATCAGAAACCGCTCTCTCACCTTATACTTTCTCAGCAACGCACGCTCCAACGGCTTAGCTGAAATGCCCTGGCAAGGCGTCTTTCCCTCTTTTAACCTTCCAAATCAGTGTTTTTAAGCGCTTTCACTTGCAGACACCGCGGGGGAGGTCCGTCTGTTCCGCTGCCTTCAACGCTAATGGAGAGTTTTGAGGAAAGGGGCACAATTCCCAGTGATGGAAAGAACAAACGCCGGGTCTATTTTTGGCCGGCGCATTGGGGGACTAATTCCAGCTCAAATGAACCACAAGCTTTATTCGTTTATGAAGGGATGCCAATTAAAATGTACTTAACAGACCTGGTCATCGTTTTGTTGTTTCTTCAACTGTCTGTCTTCAGACAATGTCCTTCGATATGGACAATGCTTGTCCAGCATGCTCGTCCTTTGAAATTGTAACAATCGAGCAATGGCAATTCGACGTAAGGCGATCAGCCGGGACCACTTCTACAAGAAAATCTACTGGATTTGAGCCCGTTTAAATTGAGTATGATTTAAACAATGGAAAAGCAATTATTGTTGGGCGGGAATTGGAATTCATTCGTCAGACGTCCAACTTAATTGACTGGTCAGTGACAGTTCTAGTGGGGGCATACGAACAACAAATGTGCAATTTCTCTGTAGGGAACCTAGAGAATTTAATATTTTGTTCAATAACCTGACACTCAGTGAAGTTGCCCGCATTTCCGCTATTTGCAGCGACCGCAAAAATATTACAGATGCTTTCCAATTATAAGAAGGATCAGCGGGTCTGTGGGCAAGGCCACCGGGCTGATCGTTGCGACTCATCAGCATAAAGGACATGGATGATTGACATGGTGTCCAACACGGATTTGAACAAAGTGAACCAAAACAGACAAAGGTGTTTATGTCTGCTTAGCAAAAGAACCTGGGTCCGTTAGTTCTTCGTTCGCACTTTGGACGAGTCTTGTCTGTGTCACTCAACCGGTGACAGGTCTTGTCCGCCGCGTTTAAAGAGTGAAAATCCCTACTTTTCACGTCTGAATATTGATCGAATGGCAACTGTCTCACGGGAATGTGTGAAACATTTTCTTTTTAAGAAAACGACAAGTGCTTTCGAGGAGATCTGCGTCTGTCGAGAGACGAGGGCACTTCAGATTTTTTCACTCCATCCATTCTTTACGGCTACTTGTGAGAGAACTTGTTGGTTTTACAACTTTACTGCGTTGAAAGTGATACGCTCAGGCTCAGCAGAACAAATACTGTATAACTGACGATAGTTTTGTCCTCATTCAAGCTTTAAACCAAATCGTGACTCTTCCATTTAGTTTGGTATTGTGGTAAACCACACAGGTAGAATTTGTCAGATCTTTTGAATAGATACTGCATTGATAATGCATCATAATGTTTGAAACGAGAGAGAGAGAGAGAGAGAGAGAGAGAGAGAGAGAGAGAGAGAGAGAGAGAGAGAGAGAGAGAGAGAGAGAGAGAGAGGAGAGGAGAGAGAGAGCCCACGGACAGACCTACACCCGGGTAGTTGTCGGGGGGGGGGGGGGGCAATTGTCTTGATACCTTCTGTGAGACAGACGTCGACGCTGCACTCTGCAGAAGGACAGACAGTCAGACAAACAGAGAGAAAATGAAAGAGGGGAGGCAGATAGAGAAATAAAGACAGATAAAAACACATTTCATTAAAAAGCCAAACAAGGGGCGGAGTTCCTAGAGCTTATGATACAACGAAATCGTATTTCTACGGTGGCCCCTACACGCCACGGAACTCTATTACTTTTGAATATAAACTCTAATTTTTCTTGACAATATCTTTAATATTTGTAAGAGATTTTATTTCTCCACCGCAAACTTTTAATTTTGTACGGGCAACTTTATCTTCACATTATCTTAACTTTAACTTCTCGAAAGTAGTTTTAGTTTTAACAATAAAGAAAATATGTTTCTCAAATATTTTTTATTTTGTAAAACAAACGTAAAATTTTTTCAAGATAACAGACTCCCCTACACGTCATGGAAATTTATTACTTTTGAACATAAACTCATATTTCTGGCAATATATTTAATATTTGTAAGAAATTTTATTTCTCCACAGCAAACGTTTATTTCTGAACGAGGAAACTTTATTTTTGGGGTAAACTGTTTTTAAAATCTTTCAACAAAAACACTTTAACTTTTAAAAAATAACTTTAACTTTGAACAAATATTTATTTCTCAAAAGCGTTTTTTATTCGAAAAGAAGTAAAAATTGTTCACAGCAAGAGTTGAGTTACTTAAATGACATAACCCTATGTTTTTAGAGCAGAAAACTTAAATTCTTAAAGAAAATTTTTATTTTTCAAGAGTAAAATTAATTTCTTTATGGAAAAAAGATTTTCTCAGAGCAGCAAATTGAAATATAGTGAATAAAACTTTTTTCTCAATGGAGAAAAATTATTTTCTGAAGACAACAAAACTAATTCATTCAAGATATATTTTCTACATATGAGTGTGGTTTAAGAATTTGGTAAAACTGAACTGAGAAAGAACGAAAAAGGGATGAAAAAGTCAAACTTACTTTTCTTCAGAGCGAAATTTATTTCTGAGAGGAGAAATATTTTATGTGAGGGCGCAATTACCTATAATGCATAGCAAACTCTTTCTAGCGAGAGTAAACATATTTTTTGGAAGAGTAAAACATTTTTCCGACGAGCAAAACTATTTTAACGGCGGCGGAAGTTAAAGTATCCCACCATGCAACACCTAAGTTTGATGACCCAGAGTCTCCGAGTTGGTAGCCGGTATCAGACAGTTCGTGTTCGTGTCGGCTACATGGACGATCTGCTCTCCGAGACAACCATGACTGACTTCATCGGCGATACGGGCACGCCAACCGGTTCCCAGACACTTCGCACCAAAACCACTTCGCACCATACCATCTCGTCCCATACCATTTCGCACCAAAACCACTTCGCACCAAAACAACCTCGTACCAAAACCACTTCGCCCCAAAAGTCATGTCCCCCAAACCACTTTGCCCGAAACTTATCGCTAACTGGTAAAGCTGAAAATAACCACCTTCCTGTCATCCTGGGACTGAAATCTTGAAAATGTACGCATTTTGCGAAATTGACATCGTGCAATTCCGCGCACGGCACCTGAGTTGTAGCATTTGCGTGTTTCTTTTTTCTTATTCTATCGTTTATGGTTTCATGCAACAATAAATGGTTCGTGGTAGCCAAAATGTCCTAACACATTAATGCTTCCAAGTTGTAGGTAAAAACAACCTTATGATACGTCGTAACATCGTTGTTTCAGGACGAGTTGACGGTACTATACTTTGGGCGAAGTGGTTTTAGTACGATGTGGTACTTGGGGCGAAGTGGGGTTGGGCGAAGTAGCACTTGGGACGAGGTGGTTTTGGTACGAAATGGTTTTGGGACGAAGTTGTGTGGGGCGAACTGGTTTTGGTGCGAAGTGTCTGGACCCCGGCCAACCCGGCCCTACCCTGCCTGCGTACGATGCTGTGTGTTTGGGTCATATAACGCCGGGAACTCACAACATCGTACACAGGGCTACGGGCACGCAAACGGGTCAGTTGCCACTTGTCTGAGTCCCCGAAGAACGGTTTTATGTTTGATTGATTCGTCCTGTTGGCAGACGGTGTGCGACGGGACCGCATTGGGGTTCTTCATTAGCTCTGCATGGCCACACATGACACAGGTCTTTGTGTTCCCGGCGTTATACGCCGGGAACACACAGACCTGTACGCAGGGCTATGCATGGCAGGGTGATTAGGCTACGGAAGAAAACGTTGGAACGTAGCATAAACTACACTCATAGTAGGGATTTTAGGTCACGTGACATTTGTGTTGAACGTACGCGTTCGATGCAGGTCTAGTCCGAACTTTCGTGTTAATTCTTAAATAGACCAAATAATCAGAGAAAATGAAACTGTAGTGTTGAAGATTATTATTTTAACTTCATTTTGGGAAATTTTCACTTTTTTACTACGATAAATGGCAAAGCAGCACGACTACAAACTCACGCGTACCGGCGATTTTGGCGTCCATCATGAGCGTTGTGCCGTGACCTCGAATGTCCCGCGAAGGAGATCAAACATATACTTCTTTGATAGGCTGTCCGCATGACTTATTCTGATCGCATCACTATTTTTGGGGGTTGGTACAAAAGTAGAGATCATGGGCTTCATTTTGAGGGGGCAAACGTTAAAATCGGCCGAGAAAAACTCAATCTGTGATCAAACTTTGTGTTTCGTTTGTGTTTTTTTGAAAGAAAATCTTGATTTCCTTAAACGTTCGGCCCCAAAATTAATTCTATGATAAATATTAATTGTAATTCTGCAATAATTACGAGTCTGACGATGCGAAAAATGATGCTTAAGGCCCTTTTTAGCGAGTATGGTTTCACCCCAACTTTACATCCGGGCACTCCCAGGAATCACATACAAGGAATCGGCGCTTCGCCGCATGTTCTGTGTCAGGAGGTCTAAGCTGAGTTCCGACGTTCATGATTTTGCAGCTAGATTTGTCTGATTTCTTATCTAACGCAAGGATCTAGAGAAATATACTTACCCTTTCAAACGTTATCTTGTTCGAAGTAGTTTGACTTCCGGGTGATATTTTTCGATAGACACTGAGAAGTTGTCAAGCCAGCACTGCACTGCAGTGTAGGCATACGGACGAGCACCACACTTTGCCGATACTATACTGAAATTTTAGTTTCTATCTTTAGTTCCCGAGAAGGGGACTATTTTGGTTCTCTCTGAAGAACAAGGCCATAGATTATTAATTTGTTCTTTCCTCATTGATGGTGTCCCGGACTTTGAAAAAGTTGTATTTATACTGGTTTGTATTTCGGACCGCTGACTTCGACATGTTCGAGGGTCTATGTTATTTCCGTGGCAGCTTAACTTTGCATCCAGTTTAATGCAGTTGTTCATTCTATAAATGCATGTTGCTGTTTTACGGCATAGACAAGGGTTGAGAACGAAGTTTTTTGACTTTTGGAAAAGTTCTTTGTTTTAACTTAAAATCTACATTAATCAGACATATTTCATATTCATTTAATAAAAGTTGTAATCACACAAAAAAAATTTAAAAAAAAATTCGAAGTTCAAATTAAAAAAAATCTAAAAAAAATATTTTGTTAAATATAAATCAAGTTCTAAAATGTCACAGGTATCATTTGATTGTTTACAGGTATTGTTGTTAATTTGTTTACCTTGTAAATATAAATCTAAATAACTTTTTTCGTATATGCAAAGTAAATATGATGGAATATGATTATCATATTTCTGTTGATGTTCACAATACATAATGCATACAGCGATCAATGTCACAGGTATCATTTGATTTTTTACAGGTATTGTTTTTGTTTACCTTGTAAACAGCATTCTAAATAACCTTTTTCATTTATAAAAATTAAAAACCATTGAACATTTCGTCAGCAATATTCACAAAAAATTTCATCAATTTTCAATAAGAAATGCTTGAGTTATTGCAAAAAGCACAAGAAATTGCAATTCTAATTTCCTCAAACAATGTTCAAAATGGGGTCACCTGGTGGTTATGATAACTACAGGTGTCTACCATGGCATAATTTCTAAATAGGAGGAAGTTTTTTTTCAAATTCAACAGGACATATCTCTGCATTTACTGAACCGATTTTCATCAAACAAAATGCAATCAATTGGTCTCGAAGAGAGCTTTCTGTTGATATATAATTTATTATTATTGTAGCTGTCTATCAATTTCATGTAAAATCCCTACTCATAGAAACTACCCAGAAAACATCACGCCTGTGGTCTGCGGTCAGGACGAATCACTCAAACACAAAACCGTTCTTCGGGGACTCAGACAAGTGGCAACTGTTGAACTGACTCGTTTGCGTGCCCGTGCCCATAGCCCTGCGTACGATGCTGTGTGTTCCCGGCGTTATACGGCCCCAACACACAGCATCGTACGCAGGCAGGGTAGGGCCGGGCGCGGGCTAGCTGCAGTACAGTACGGCAAACCGTCCGACCCAAATACCCAGGTAAAACCTCGAGGTACTGTACTGCAGCTAGGGCCGGGCTAGCGTGCCTGTATCGCCGATGAAGTCAGTCGTGGTTGTCTCGGAGACTCTGGGTCATCAAACTTGGGTGTTGCATGGTGGGATACTTTAACTTCCGCCGCCGTTAAAATAAAGTTTTGCTCGTCGAAAAAATGTTTTACTCTTCCCCAAAATATGTTTACTCTCGCTAGAAAGAGTTCGCTATGCATTATAGGTAATTGCGCCCTCACATGAAATATTTCTCCTCTCAGAAATAAATTTCGCTCTGAAGAAAAGTAAGTTTGACTTCATCCTTCCTTTTTCGTTCTTTCTCAGTTCAGTTTTACCAAATTCTTAAACCACACTCATATGTAGAAAATATATCTTGAATGAATTAGTTTTGTTGTCTTCAGAAGATAATTTCTCGCCATTGAGAAAAAAGTTTTATTCTCTGCATTTCAATTTGCTGCTCTGAGAAAATCTTTTTTCCATAAGAAATTAATTTTACTCTTGAAAAATAAAACTTTTCTTTAAGAATTTAAGTTTTCTGCTCTAAAGACATAAGGTTATGTCATTTAAGTAACTCAGTTCGCGCTTAGCAAAAATCTTCAACTCTTGCTGTGAACAATTTTTACTTCTTTTCGAATAAAAAACGCTTTTGAGAAATAAATATTTTGTTCAAAGTTAAAGTTAAAGTTAAATTTAAAAGTTAAAGTTTTTTTTGTTGAAAGTTTTTAAAAACAGTTTACCCCAAAAATAAAGTTTCCCCGTTCAGAAATAAAAGTTTGCTGTGGAGAAATAAAATTTCTTACAAATATTATATATATTGCCAAGAAATATGAGTTTATGTTCAAAGTAATAAATTTCCATGACGTGTAGGGGACTTTGTTATCTTGAAAAAATTTACGTTTGTTTTACAAAATAAAAATACTTTTGAGAAACATGTTTTCTTTATTGTTAAAACTAAAACTACTTTCGAGAAGTTAAAGTTAAGATAATGTTAAGATAAAGTTGCCCGTACAAAATTAAAAGTTTGCGGTGGAGAAATAAAATCTCTTACAAATATTAAAGATATTGTCAAGAAAAATTAGAGTTTATATTCAAAAGTAATAGAGTTCCGTGGCGTGTAGGGGCCACCGTATATTCCGACATCTAAATAAGTTACTTTAAGATTCTCGGCACCGAGAGATAAAAACACGATGTTTCTCACAATTTAACCATGATAGGTACATATTCCATTGT
The DNA here is from genome assembly GCF_041260155.1 of Ptychodera flava. Lineage (NCBI taxonomy): Eukaryota > Metazoa > Hemichordata > Enteropneusta > Ptychoderidae > Ptychodera > Ptychodera flava. Next base: position 11,199,702 of record NC_091936.1, read on the forward strand.
CACCGTGGTTGAGCCAACATATTATCATACTGAAATCGCGCAAATGGCGCTGTAGATGGTAAGTCAACCACGGTTGTCAGAGGCCATCGACATCGGTGTATGAGATGGGGGTGACAAATTTTCCGGAATAATTTCTGCCTGTTATATGGCTTGTTCTCTGGCATCAACCAGATGCACTCGGTGCACGCTTCTATTGACCCGGATGTACAATTCTTTTACCCTGCCAAGTTGGCATGTGTAGTACTGCAGGAACATATTAGACGGAATACAACAATTGCCATAGATACAGTGTTGAAGTTCCTGAATTCCCAAATGCAAACTTGATTGAACGCAGTCGGCTCCACACAAAAGGGGAGAAAGAATCTCGTTTGATCCAAAGCCAGAGACCTACATGCGGCAAACATTTAAGAATCTGAGAAATATAGCTTAGCGGACAGTTTTGGATGAAAAACTGCATTCCAAATCTGGAGAGAATTAGTATGGCCGTCCTAAGCCATGCGTGGTACAGTCACTCAAGGAACGAGCGGAGCGTCAACGTCCCGTGACTTTTGTTTGTAATCATTCCGACTCTCTCGATTTCAGAATCGTGCCTTTCATTTCGTTGAAATATAAAGCAATCGAAGAAGCGTTTAGATTGGAATAAAATTGATGACGTCTCAAACGACAGGAACGCTATGATTCATCCGGTGTTCAGTAAATTGTGGGTCTGCGGAGAGCATTGTAGCGCCGAAGAAAGATAGGGTACGGTCATCGTCTGATTGGCTACGTTTCAAACACAGCGAGAAATGATTTCACCATCATCCAAGAAAACCAGGTTCCGCATACCGATAAGTGTGTAACCTACAAACACGTGTGAACCCTATACCTCTTCTCCCCAAACATAGCCAGAAAATGTCTAGTTTCAAATAGTTACATAAACTGAATTTAAGAAAACAACTTAAAAACAGGGAGCAGAGAGGTCTTAAGGTGATTGAGCTAATTGGTAATCTCTCATTGACTGTTATCGTTCGAAACGGGACAGATAAAGGGTTGTACTACACCACGAAACTAAAATAGTTGCACGTTTTCTGACGGCATTTTTTGTATTTTCGAAAATCTCCCCTAGGATGTGGTTCTGGTCTGTATGTGCTAACTCTATGCCAGTGTAACGCAAAGACATGCATAACTTGTTTCCTGACATTTGTGTATAGCTCAAGAAAGAACGCAAAATAAAAAACAAACATACGTAGATAGAATAAACTCATCTATCAGTTGTCTGACTTAAACGGTTCACAAATCAATATTATCTTGCACAAAGAGAAGCGAAATGAATAAGATGCCGTGTATTCGAATGGAGAGTAGTGAGGAATTCCATATCAACGTTCCAAGGCTATTGTAGCCCACACAATATGTATGATGGAAAATGCTATTTCACTTTAAATGCTTTGTTTTGGCAGTAAACATTGTGTCATGAGTTTGATGCATCTGCCAGGATTGCTGTTAGAAGCGCACGTTTGTGTTAACAACTGCTAGAGGAAAACCCAGTGTTCTTTGTACCGGTTACAGTCCAAGTCACTCTCCCGTTGTTCCATCTTCAAGGGGTCGAACGGAAGTCTGCATTAAAGCGAGTTTAATAGAGTTCAGCGGACTGTTGGCGGGTAGAGGTAGCATATCAGACTTGTAGCTCATAATTGGATATATTAGAATAAACAGGAGAGAAAGGCTTACTGATTTGGACATTTACTGTAAAGCTGGTGATGTTCAATGCAAAATCACACAATGGTCGTGAGTTTAATCATAAACCGTAGATACTACTGTGTATGGTTTAATCCGACCTTTTCGAGGATTAAATTTTAGATGCACCGGAGTGAAAGCTACACGTGATTGAAGCGGTTTGGCGAAAATGTCGTATGTCCAAAACTGCATTTAAGCTTGTAGGCCTATTGCGGCTTTGTCGATGTCCGTGAGTGTTTGGAGCACCTTGCACACAGTGTTGATTATGAATGCCCTGACTATCAACGAGCATAGTTGGTCAGGAACTTTTAAAAATGCATTTACTGTCCCAAGCCATCACCGCCATCACATTCAGGAAGTATGCGCCTCGAAGGTGAAAGACTTAAACTTTTGCTCAAACTTTCCTCAAGGAATCTTTCGACAATTCTCTTTCAAAATCAAGAATAAAAATCGGGGTTTACCGTGCAAATTTTGATACTGGAGAAACGGAGAAACAAATTACCCCAGATTTACCAATATTTGTAATTCAAAATGGCCGCCATCCCTGTGTTAACTCTATGGAGAAAATGAAATTTTCGATTTTGGAAAAAATAAGGCGGTAAAAAGTTTTCTCACACCAAGAACTCTAAAATGAACCCCCGCAAGTGATGGAGCAGAAAAGAATTGGGAAAGTTTGAGGGTCCAAATATCTGTCCCCAAGGCGCATTCAACTTTAAGTCAAGAACTAAACAAACCAAGTTATAACCATGCAGGCGGCATGATGTCACTTCGTGACTAGAGCTATCATTTTTGAAAGGTATACAATTCCAGTCACTAAGTGCATGACTAGGGTAACTCAATTCAATGATGACAAATAAATATATTAATACTATATTTTCCGTGGCGCGTTTCAATGAACCACTTTGGCAGATTTTGGTGAAAGGAGAGAACGAGATGGAGGAAACGTCCTTCACAATCGCTTTAACGAGGGAACAAGTCTGCGTTTTTTTTGTACTAGAACATTCGATAGGACTCGTTGCTTTTCAAACGTCACATTTGTCTTCAAATGTACTGTTTGGCATGGACCTGCAACCTCACCTTCACCCGCACAGGTGTCTTTAGAATAGATTCATCAGGGATGTTGTCAACTTGGCAGATGCAATTATTTCACCTTCCTAACCATGAAGTACATTATTTCGTTAAATTAAGTTTAAGCAACGAAAGAACACGATGTTAATCTAAAGGCAATCATAGAGATTTTGTTCTAATCGCCTCCTCATTTATACCCTGACATTTGCATGTCACGTCAAGGATGCCAAACGCAACTTTAAGAAGGAATAATGTTCGCAAGCGATTTTCTTGGACGGAGACTTTTTTTGTGTCAACGGTAGAGCGGAAGGGTGAGCGATTTTTTATCACCAACGGGCTGGGTTTTTAGATTATGATCAGTGGGTAACTCACTAATGGCGGTTTGCTGGTGAGGAGGGGAAATCATGTGATGAGGAGACAGCCAATGGGGAGATCTTTGTAGAGGGAGAGGGCGATGGGTTTTTTTTCTTGAGAAGAGTGGGTGAAATTCTGGAGGGCGAAAGTAGAATTTTTTTCCAAACCGTATCGGGATGGGTTTCGCGAACAACTGTCATTCAATTTGGTTTGAAATTTTACCATTGTGTCTTACGTGTAAAATCATCGATTCCACAAACTTCTCGAAATTGACTAACTTGCTTCAACTGTCACTTGTATAAAATATCAAGAAAAAGAAGAGCAGATGAAAATCTTCCAACTCCATGAGGAAATTATACAATTAAGGTTTGGATTGGAACTACGGTCATGTCAAGATTATTATAGATTTCAAAGATGTGCGTTTTTAATATTACATTGAGTGTTCGTGGATTCGGTTTAACGTTCAAGTTCAGACTATCCTCCCTAGCTTAGTCTTCTCCCTTCCTTCATTTTTCTTCACAACTACGATTACAGGAAGACATGCTTTCAGCCACAGCCTTATCCGTAGTTATATGCTGTATGTATGTATGTATGTATGTATGTATGTATGTATGTATGTATGTATGTATGTATGTATGTATGTATGTATGTATGTATGTATGTATGTATGTATGTATGTATGTATGTACGTACGTACGTATGACGTACGTACGTATGTATGTATGTATGTATGTATGTATGTATGTATGTATGTATGTATGTATGTATGTATTTATGTATGTATGTATGTATGTACGTACGTATGACGTACGTACGTATGTACGTACGTATGAGTATGTATGTATGTATGTATGTATGTATGTATGTATGTATGTATGTATGTGTGTATGTGTGTATGCGTATGTCTGTGTGTCAGTGTGTGTCCGTGTGTGTGTCTGTGTGTGGATGCATGAATGCATGTGTACACATATACTCCTGTGCGAATTATATTTATGTATGCCTGTACATGTATACACATTCGATCATGATCTTGATGATGATGTTACGACAACCACACAAATAACAGCAGCAGCAACAACAAAATACCACTCATCAGGATCATCATCATCATCATCATCATCATCATGTCAATAATATCACAAGAGATGTGTTACAGATGTATTTTTCCCTGCCCGTGCTCTGAAAATGAATTTAATTTCTATGACGACCTAACATTTCATTGCAAGCAAGGTGCCCTCTTGAACAATGAAACATTTATTGTTATGTTTTTAGCATTGATCACATCATGGTGTACTAACCAGATTTTTACGTTATATTCATTGTTAACAAACTTCTCCGCAATTATCAATGTGTTGCTGTGTTTCACAATGCAATATAACAGTTCCCATACGATTGATTCGCAGGATCTCGTATTCCATTTCCGTTGTCATGACTGCATTGCGACTGTTGGCGCCATCGTCCGTACTATGTGTCACGCAAATGACACCGAAAGTTTACACGCAATAAAATTTTACTGTGGCCTTTAACGGTTGTATTATGAGACACTAAGGCATAATTTAAAATTCGGCGTTCCTTCAGATGAAAGCTACTGTAGCTATGGTTACCACTTTGATGCGATTCTGAAGAACTACGACACGGTTGTTGATTAGCGATATTTTTTGATAAAGCGTCAGCGTTGACTTTGTTAATCAGCTGTGATGGCCTGTGGCCTGACAGTGACGATGCCGTGTGGGACATTTGTGCAATGCATCGTCCGCGTCAGTAGACCAGTGGGAGACGTAAAGAAACGTTTATCGCATCGGAGGCGAATTATTATTTTGTTTTTAAACAGTGTCAAGTGGTGTTAACCATCCCTAATGACCTTGCAAGGGACGTTTTCGGCAATGACTGGGTCGGGGAAACATGCGCATTTTGCACAATATTCCTAAAAGCAGCCGATCGCATTAAAAAGGCATCAAATCGCAGCGACCTATTTTTGATTTCAAACCACACCGACTTATCTAATCAAATACCGTTTTTTTTCTCTGTCTCTGCTTCGATTCCCAGTGTTTAGCGGAACTTGTTTCCGGATCTGAATAACAATTTTACTTTTTTTTACTTCTCCCTCCTTCACAAATTGCATACGTGTGACGTGTGACCGTAAAGTAGATTAGGTGCAGACAGAGCGCGCCGTTTCCAAGGCCACCCAATCCAACGCGTTGACAAGTATGATTCATACGCATTTATAGTTCTTTGATGAAATCCATAATAAGTCCTCATCAAGAAGATGGCGAACCGTCTCCGATTAGCTCGGCAGATAAGATCTCTTTACGACCTTTCACAAGCCATACTCTGTAGAATGTCACATCTCTATATTTAAAACACCGCGACAAGGCAGAACCTATTAAGATCGGCCGAGAAAAGATAATTGCGCGATCGGAAGGTTGAAATATTAAGTAGACGGCGAAAGAAGTCTCCTTTCTTCGCACTTTTTTTCCATCAAGTTATTCAAAGACGAGTTATTTTCTATTACCTTGATGTTTCTGATTTTTCTTCAATTACTTGCATCGGCGGACAATATACAGCGGTGAATGCTTCCTAAATATAAATATATGGAAATCGTTTAGTATTCCTCGCCGCTACTTATACGAGCTATTATCAAAACCAGACACAAATGTGTTGCAGGACGCTCAGTCCGCGCGAAGAAAAAAGAACCAAGTTAGAAATGTCAATAGTTTTAAATTTTGATGACATTTTCGATATTTTATTTCCATACAGAAAATAAAAGACAATAACATTTTAAAGGATACGGCTAATGGAGCTCTAGTGGCAGACTTTGTGAAGTGACACCATCAAAGATTTGGGATTAAGTAACAACTATGCACTATGCCTTTTCAAAAACGGCTGTTCCATTTCTCTTGATGTCAAGGTACGTCCTGAAATTCGCGCTTGTGTTGCATTTTATCTACATTTATGGCTGATCTATCATGCTGAGTTTGTGTCTGGACTTATTCTATGCTGTATATGCACGCAAATTATTGGAAATCATATTGCAAGTTAGTTCAACAAATTCTATTGGGTGGGGAAATACCACAGCAATGACAGTAATAACAATGGACAGTTTTCTATCCAACAGAGAAATGTAATCCGTCTTTGCCTGGAAAGTGTGAGGCTTGTTAACTGTCAACGGACGCGAGTTTGCACTCCTATGGCATATCGCGTGGGTTTGAATTGTATATCTTACGGTTTAAACCTTTTGATTGCTATAAAGCAAAGTAGAAAATCTTACGAACGGATTATGCCGGACTCTTTATGTAGCCTTCCGATCTAGAGGTATTTACAGGGAACTGTGTAAGTTAATAACATATTTCCATAGCAATTTTTGTACCTAATTATTCATTAGTTTATCACTAACGGAATCTATAATATTTGAAGAAATCTTATTTCAGGTTGCCGACGGTTTTGTGATAAGCCGGCTAGGGGGACATTATTTTGAATAAAGCACAATATATATTCTTCCAGTTTCGGCTTTATTCAGTTTCTCTGTCACTTCGAGTCTTTATTCACATGTCATCGATCAGTCAAAACTATGATTTTATCGAGAATGGCAATGAGTCACGACGGCTCCACAAATTATTGAAAACTATGGACAGCGTGTGGTACTGTCGCTGGGGGCGCTCTACACTCATCTGCTCGGTTCAATGTGAACTGATACCTTCTTTGATCACAGAAAATTTGCTTGTGTATGTCAAGCAATTCAGATCATATTGTATTGCATACAGCGTGCTGTAGACTTACTGCAGGAGCGCTGTCTAGTCGCCAAACTTAATGATACCAACACAGTTTTACAAAGAGAATCGGAGCCTTCCACCCACTTTCACTTCTATGGTTTGAGGTTGTAGTATGACATTGTACACGCAGACTCCTCTCCTTGTCATCAATGTGATACCAATATTAATGGAAAAACAAACCCCGTTTAAAACTCTCTGTTAAAAGTTGCTTCAACACAAAAGCCACCAACCCCATGTCTTCGTTTGATTAGGAGACAACTTAGGTGCATAGGTGCAAGTGTATGGATGACAAGCCCAATTTCGAGTCGATCATAGACTCTACGTTTGGGTCTTTGGCCCAATAAATTGCGAAATTTGGAAAAGCACTGAAAAATACAAAATCAAAGCAAAGTAAGAGATGATATTTTATATAGCGGACGCTTATAAATTTGTCGCAATATGTCCATTTCGTTATTTAAAGCACAGGTAAGATTAACTGTTGATAGTCTGCTTTTAATTTGGTGTTTTCTTATTTGTCAATATTTTTTCCGTCTGTTTGATCCTTTCCGTAAATTATGGTGCTGAAATACCATGCATTTGGGCACGGTCCCTCTATCATAGAGGGACCGTGATTTGGCCTTTCAACACAAACTCTTTGCAAATAATGTACAATTAGGGTTTTTTTATTTTTTTACAGTCACAAACTCATGTTCGGACATACAATCCAGTTGTCAACAATAGTTGTACACGTCACACACTCACAGTCAGTCTGTGTACAGGTAGCAGCCCCAATACTTGGTATGTCAAAAGGCTCAAGCGAGAAAACAAAAAATATGGCTAACAGGTACAGGCACACTAGTAAAAGTCCAGAGTCACAAAGCTACAGGGTCTACCCAATTCAGGGCTCGAAATTAACTTTTTTCCCTGGTAGTCCCATTGGCCTACCATTTTCTGAAGTTGGTAGCCCAGTGACAAGGTCTGGTAGCCCATGCATCAATGAAGAGTTTTTTGTAAAGGATATTTTTATTTATATCTACACAATGAATGATTTATTTTGCATGATTCTATCCAGGAAGTAAATTTTCTTGTCATTTGACCTGCAGATCATACCCTTAGGAGAAGGTATAGCATGTGTAGTGGACAACGGTGACGCCTCAAAGTTTGACGACCTATTCACAAATACGCAGAGCTTATATGCAAATGTTGATGTTCGCCATGACAACGACTTCAGTCAGCACGTGTAAACATAACATGGCTAAAATAGATTGGCTATGGATTTCAGGATGACAACTTGGTACATCATGTTCCTAATACTTTCATGGCAATTTCGCTATATTTCTCCACCATAGTACACTATCATGGGATGATCTCGTACACTTCGGAAAGTGTAATTTGTGGATGGCCCGACAGCTTTTTCTTTGCAGGTTGAATAATTTTGAGTTTAATTGTGATTGATACATTGTGATTAAATTACTAAAATAATGAATTTTCATTGGCCATCATTTCCCGAGCCCGTCATCCAAGTACATCAGTTAGATAATGATATTTTATTGAAAGTTTGTCGCCACAAAGTCGACTGCACTGTCGCCTTTTAATAGCCTGGTCTTTCTGTGTCCGGCTGGGTTGACTGTATGAGCGTCGGTCATCTCACAGCGACCAACATCATGTCGCTTAGTACTTTCATGTCCCAGGCTGTTGTAGTCCGTGTGGGCTACCATTTCATGGGTTTTGGTAGCCCCAGGGAAAAGTTGGTAGTCTGTGGACGCGGGACTACCGCTAATTTCGAGCCCTGACCCACTCAACCTATATTCCATGTTTGTAGATCCTACCCGACTGAATCAATAAGAATATGCCAAAAGACTTATGGAGCCACAGGTTTAGTCAACTGATAGAAAGGGGGAGGGACATCCGAAACCACTTTCTTTCGAGACTGATCCGGATTACATGATAATCTGTATGATTAGATAAAAGAATATGCAAGACTTTCGTCTTCATAAGCTTACAAGCGTGAACCAAGAAAGGCTGCCATAAGTAGACGTATTCAAATTATTTAGATTGGATATCTCAAATTTAGGGGTAAGCTATTGAAGAAAACGCCATGGTAGGCCTAGATCACAAAAATTGAAAAAAATGAGAAATTTGTGTGTGCTATTTTGGAAGAAAGTACTGTCTCTCTTTCCTTTACAAGCACCTACTCAGTGTCTTCAGCAATTATCAAGTTGTACAACACACCATGACATTATCATAATATTCGATAGAAATGTGTATGGGTATTGTGTTCGTGACTTGCCACAGAGCGTAGTAGGCCTATATACATGATATAGTTGACCATATTTCACACTCCCTCCACCCACCTGACGTGTGGTGGCGCCCCTCAATATTCAAAACGAGGCCGGGTCAAAGGTTGGCCTTCCACAACAGATGATCGACTGTTTGAGACTGATCGACTTCTAGTGATCGAGTTAAGTTGTCTATGATGTATGCCTACTGTATCGTTTGATAATCGGACTTACGTGTCTACACAGATCGTAAATCGTGATAGTCTGGTTCTGATGTGTTCAACTTGACAGTACATTCGTTGGAGAGATACAGAGGTAGGGATATTTTGACATTTTTGATTGGCTAATGAAAAGCAGTTCAAGGCAGTCTTGCATCGCATGCATGCCCATGCAGTCTATGGTTTCGACGGTTGCTTTCTGCACAATGACTAGTCAACCATGATTTTGGAAGTTTTGACGGCAAACGGTGGGGATCTCCTGCGACGGAAATCAAGAATAAACAAAAAATACAAATTACACCAAATGATACGCAGTTGAAGTTTAAAATAGGCCCCTAGGAAATGATATGTGAACATTGTCATGCCGCTCCAGTTCCCTAACCCATAACATTCTGGGGGGGTCCTACTAATTACTGCCCGTCACTGCCCTGCCCGTCACTGCCCGTCAGGAAATTAGCCTTCCATTACTGTAATCGTCGATATTTCAATACCAAAGACCACTACTCTTTGTAAAAACGAACGAAATAATATTCCAAGATCCGAAAAATGTTGATTTTCGAACGAGTAGCAACGCTAATCGTGTAATCGTACATGCATCACGTCCTACTAATTACTGCCCGTGACTGCCCGTAGCTGCCTGAGGACTGCCCGAGAACTGCCCGAGCACTGCCCGAGGAAAAAGTGGGCCAAATTTCGCCAATTTTAACACTAGGCCAATAGGTTCAGTTTATATCATGCCCAGCCAACCAAAAATATCATTGATTTGGCGTTAACCTGATGTTTTCTCCGGCGGTTTTGGAACTCTGAAGACGGCCCGGCTCGAAGGACATCCGCCAGCTTGATAGTGAGATCATACCATTTAGTCCGAGAGGTGGTACAATAACCTCGCCGAGTGCGTACAGCTTGATAGCCTACCACCCCTTGCACTGAATGGTATGATCTCACAATCAAGATGGGACGTCTTTCTCGTCGAAAGCCCGGCGTCTTTCGGGTTCTAAAGCCGCTAAAGAAAACTCTAAATCAATGATATTTTTGGTTAGCCAGGCATATTATAAGTTCAGCTATTGGCTTAGTGTTAAAATTGGCGAAATTTGGCCTACTTGCTCCTCGGGCAGTCCTCGGGCAGTTCTCGGGCAGTCCTCGGGCAGCTACGGGCAGTCACGGGCAGTAATTAGTAGGACCCCATGCATCACCATTGGCCATACATTCTGCCCGTCGACGTCCGACCACTGCCCGTCACTGCCGTCGGGAAATTTACCTTTCAACGACTGTAATCAGTTGATATCTCATATCAAAAACATTACTTACTATACAACCAAACAAAATTGTCGTCCCAGACCCCAACAACGTTGATTTGCGAACGAGTGGCAACGCTGATCGTAATCGATGTCCGAACACTGCCTATCATCACTGCCCGTCGAGTAGAGAACTTAGCGCTCCAATATTCACGTTTAATAGTTCTGAGACAGGACTCGGGCATTTGGAGTAAAACAGACTCTTATTTTGTAGCTTTCTATTATATAAGTGGTCTTTGGTATTGAAATATCGACTGATTACAGTAATTGGAAGGCTAATTTCCTGACGGGCAGTGACGGGCAGTAATTAGTAGGACCGCATTCCTCTGGGTGAGAGTTCGTATATGAATCATGATAAGGTTGATACGCCAACAAAACTGCAGCATAGCTTGCACTTTTAATATACTAGGTGGTGGTGGTGGTGGTGGTGAAATGATATTACAGTAAACTCACTGTGGAGGGCATGGCATCTGTCTACAGGAATGTACATGAATTTCATGCATGGAAGTGGCAGAGACTACCTATTATATGTGATCCACATAAGTTGACATTCTCAGATAGACAACAAACCTCAGTCCTTCAATATTATTGATATTCTGGCTCCGAATTTTTGCCCTAAAAATTTTACAGATAGAACTACAATATGCACCAATATGAGTTCAGGCAGGGTCATGCAGTGACAAATAAATTTGAGGAGGTTTGCCAAATCTTACTAATTAGTGTTCTTTTTATCAAAATTACGACTCTTACCTTCATCGATAACAAGGAATCATAAAAATACATTTTATACTGAGGAGATACTGCTGATGGCTTTTAATTGTGCATAAACAGAAAAATTGGCAAATAGACAACTTAAATCCTACTTGGTACATCCTTTCAATTAGGCATATATTATAACAGCATTGTTTAGTTCTGTCATGGCGTGAACGTGGTATCATCATGAAAATTATAATTTATCTATCACGCTCTTTCATGCAGAGAAGACCATGGCCACCTTTGAATTGGATCCACTATTCTTGAAGGCACTGACACTGTTGCATTCCAAGAGCAAAGACGCCACGGAGCAACTCAGACAGATGGCAGATGATGCTATCGCCACCTCACAGGACAAAAGTGAGAAATCTGCAAGTGAACCCAGGGTGAGTAATTTCACATTCTAAAGAGAACATCAGCAGCCTACCCAACCCCATTTTTTTGAATTCATACATGTAGCTACAATGGCAAAAGTCTGTTGTAGTATAATGTGAAATTTAAGCTATGTGTATGACCTTTCATATATGTGTATGACCTTTCCATATCCATAATCCTGGTGTATGTTTCAGTTATTGTGAGTTTCCTGATGACTACAAGTCCATTGTGATAGTATTCATAATAATACTGGTCAGTTCCCTGTACTCTTTGACGTTTGAAATGTAGATCACTTTGAACTACACTGTCTGTTACTACACCAAAACACACTGACTGGTATTCTTAAAGGCCAGGGACTTGATCCCTGGGATCAAGTGTGTTCTAGTCTGTAAGAGGATTGCATGGAGATGTCATAGCATTATGTTTTCCATGAAATTATAATCTAGTATGTAACTTTCGTGGCAAGACAATCTGACGTCTGACACAGGCCTTTAATGCATAAAGTAATTTCTTACAACCAGTCAAGTAGGAAGATGAGAATACATATGGCAAAACTCTCTGTGAGAGTTGAAAAGCAATTATCAAGACTAACTGAACATTTTGCTTAATATCAGAATGGAGAATTCTGATTCCATGTTGGTGTATTTGCAGGCATGAAATTTCTTGTTTTTTGTGCATAAGACACACTGGTATTATAAAGACATTCCAAAAGAGGAACTCTCTGATTTTACCATGCTGTGTACTGGTACTTATTTGAACTTGACAAAACTGAGTTACTCTTTTCAATTTTAATCAGTTCTTGTGCTTTGTTCACAGACTGTGGAAACCAAGTCACAAACACCAAGTTCAAGGCCTGTGGTGCCAAGCAAAAAAGAATCAACTCATGGTAAGTCCACAGAGCTGAAGAAGGAAGCAGAGAAGAGATCTGCTGAAAAGGTGAGATTTTTGGGAGGTGATAAAATTCTCAAGAAAATGAAATCATGTCTAGTGATAAGCGATGCCAAACATTGCTACAATATGTTTGTAAGTGGCTGGAATAGCAGTCTTTGTATGAAGACATGAGTTATTTTGCCTGGTGAAACATGCTTCACTGTGGCTCACTCAATAACTACTCCCAGTGTCAGGATAGTGTATTATTCATTTCAGTGATTAAATATTTTATCATTAAACATTTCATCTTCATTCTGTGAACAACACAATCTTATCTGAAACCGTTGAAATAAAGACAAATAAGACTCGTGAATTTCCTTTACTCTTACAACCATCATTTAGAAATGAACAACTATAGAAGGCAGTGTGAAACATGTCTATTCAGAAACCTCACTAATCAGGGCCTTTGTCTATAGGACAGAGTTTTTTAAGCCGTAAATTATAGATTTAATAAACTTATGGACACCTCTCTATTAAAGACACTTGCTGTTTCTAAGGGTGTCTTCACTTGACAGGTTTGGTTGTATTTTTTGCGCATTGAAGTATGTTTACATGAAAGTGTGGAATCACTTTTTCAAGTATGAGGATGAAAAATTTAACTTTTCTGATATGTCTGGATGACAGCTGAAACCAGACCCAACAGACGTACCAAAGGAAGCCAAGAAACAGAAACTGGATGAGACGGTTTCCAAGCCCAAGTTGACGGAATCTCTGTTCTTGAGAGATGACACTGGTGATGAAGATAGCAATGATAAAACAGAGGATAGCACAACGGATGCTGACGACTTCGCCATGGAGATGGGGTTGGCTTGTGTGCTCTGTCGGCAGCTGGATGTTGCGCCTGGCAACCAACTCGTGGAGTGTCAGGAATGCCATAACCTCTATCACCAGGTAAGTAACTCTATAGATGTGAACAAAAGTCACAGTGTAGAATATATGACAGTCTGTACTGCCACGGTAGCTAATGATCTTACTTTGATGTCTGGAGTCAAAATAAATGTTTGATAAAAATCATAAAAATAGTTATAAAAACAATAGTGTTTTGTTGTGAATATAGTAAAATGATGACTTTTGAGTACATGTTGGTTTGTCACAGTGGCATAGGATTACTACTGACTTCTGTATTACGATAAGATGTCATCTGTCAATACATAAGGTATAATGGATAGATAGTCCAGATAGAAGTGTTATCATTAATGGGAGAGTTTGGTCATTCCAGAATTATTGTGAGCTGATTATGTTACCGTCATCAGTGCTGTTGTCTGTTCAGTATTGCTGAAACAGATGACCACTTGCAACATATTCAGAGATCCATTTCCAACAGTTCAGGACCACTGAAAAGAATTCTGACATTGTAACAAACAGGCCTTTGGTAGCGTCTTTCCTATAAATCAGTTTTAACATTACATCTTCACTGCTTTTCCCTAATATCAACAGAAATGTCACAAGCCACCGGCAAGTGACGCTGATGTGAATGATCCCAGGGTAGTGTGGTACTGCGGCAGATGCAGTAGAAACATGAAGAAAATGGTAAGCATAACATCTGTGTACTATCCAGGCTATTTAAGTGCTATTTTACCATTCATATTGCCTGACAAGAGACTGATTGATTTTATGTTTCACCACATCATGGGAACTATTACATTTTTTCCCTGAATGTTTTTTTTCAAAAAACTAGAAATTCTGAAGCAACAATATTTCTTCCTACAATGCTTAGAAAAGTTTTACAGGGTTAGTTAACTAGAACAATCCACAATTTTGTAGACGCTATCATAAACAGCACCTCTCCCTCCACCAGCCCCACCTCTGCTACTGTCTATGTTGCTACTAGGAACTTTTAAGTATTACAGTAGAAATGTCTGTGTATGTGTTTCATATGTCTTACCTGTAATGTCAAGAGCCCAATAGTTCACATGTATCATTGTAAACTATGATAATATATGACCATACATTGATTATCCCCTTACCATGTAACACACAGTACTTAGCCATGTTTTGACTGTTTAGTCAGCATGTATTGCATGCACAGGGGTATTTGCTATTGGGAAAGGAAATCATGAGTTTCACTATGCATCTCAACTGCTTTAATCTTGATCAGGCATCAAAACAGAAAACTAAATCTTCAGGGACGAAAGAACTAACCAAAAAAACAGAAGAGAGAAGAAAAGTTGAAACAGTGATGCCCTTCAAAAGAACTGAGACTAGTATAGCAACCAGTAAGGTACGTACTCACTAACTAAAACAAATCCGTTTAAATATTACACGTGTTTTTTTTCTTATAAATAACAGTAGCTTCACTTCTGTATCACCTGCTGTAGCTTGGATATGATTTTATGACCCACCAATGAAGTTGCTTTTTGTATCTTGAAGTTTATCCATACCAAGGAGAACATATAACACACTGATAATAGACTTGATTTGATTGGCTGAGTGCTAAATGTGCCTCTACACTTAATCCTTTCAGACCTCATCCTCAGGGGCATCTTTACCTAGCAGTCACCAACCACTGGTCGGTTTAGCCAGTCTGGCAGCAAACCTTAGCGGGAAATCCTCAAGTTCAAAAATGTCTTCATCCAGTAGTCTGGCGAATAAACCACTTTCGTCAAGTTCACTCAAGTCATCCACCACTGTCTCCTCCAGTAAGAGTTCAATGGCCCCGTCTTCAAAGTCTGGTAGCACACTGCCCCCAGTGGTCCCAGCCAAACCGTTACTAGCGCCCTCAACCAGCAAACCTGCAATGCCACAGCTGCCCAAACCCAGTGCAGTGGCCAGACCAGCGGTGTCTGGGGCCACCAGTACGGCCAATGCCATGAAAAGACTGCAAATGATGAAGAAAAAGGCGGCAAAACGATAAACAGCAATGTCATTAAATGTGGTACATAATTACAATGTGTAGTAAACATAGTTCAATCTTTCCCCAAATGCACAGTACAATTTACAGTGAAAGTACCATACTTCATGAAATGGCGCACAAAGTCCATTCTCACACTCCATTTCAAAGATGTGTTTCCTTCATATTCGCCAGAAATCTGTTGCCATCTATACAATAAACTGAAATGCTTTTTCACATTGGAATTTGTGATGCATTTTGTTTTGTAATCAAACTTGGTCTCACTGTGCTGTGTTCTGTGTTTGAATTCATCAAAATGATGTACCTGTAAGTAACACAGGAGAGCAAAGTGGTGCCAGACCAACGAACTAGGCAACACAAGTCAAATGATCTCTCTTGCTCAGATTTCCCATACCAAACAACCAGATAATATATTTGTCATCTGCCAACTATGTAACACACCGATAGTCAGTCTGGCTAGTTTGACCAACCTACATGTGATAAAGTTCATGCCAGTGGATTTGTCCTGGGAGGTCACAGCTGAGCTGGAATCTAAAAGATTACATTCGAAAATAACCTCTTCATCAAAACATCGCCCGAGGTGAATTCCACATTGGTAGAGTTAGTCACTTACCTTGCAATGAACAAAGTACACAATGATGAATTCTTTAATAACTGCTCAGATGTATTTCATGTGCTTTCCAGAACGATGGTGAACTGATTCAAAAAATGTAGTTGTATCCATGTGATTCATAGATACAGGTTTCATAACCTAAAGAAGCCATCTGTGTTTACTATCACAATTAGACTTGGTTCAAGTCTGTGATTTGTGAATGTTTGAGTGGAGTGAACGCAATGATTTGTATTCTGCTTTCATGTGAAACGCGCGCGTGAGTGGACGCGTTGAGTAGGGTGAACGCGATGAGTGGAGTGAACGCTATACAGCGGAGTTTCACCCGGCAGAAACTAACTCACTACTGCGCAGACTCAAACGTGACGGATTCAATCGCTGGGAAAACCTGGCGTGAGCTGCCAAATTCCAGATAGGTTTGTACGAAAGAGGAGAGACACAAGAGAAACTATTGTAAATGATTTTATTTTTTTAAAATTCACTGACTTGAACCAAGTCTATATCACAGTGAAAATTCAATAAACTTGTTTTTGAGAGACATGGTTTTGTCTTGGGGCGTATTTGAATCTTCTGTAATTGAAACTGAAAAAGAAGAGACAAATACTTCACTGTTTCCTATGCAGAGTTCAAAGTGTGTTAGAGGAAATCGATAGGTATGTACACTTTCACTAGTAATCTCTACCAAACATGTCAGTGGTAGCATTGGAAATTTTCAGGACTTTGCACCATGGGATTTTCAATTGCATGAATCTATCAGTGTGAAACAATGAAGTGTTTTTTACTGACTTGCCACCCATTTCTGACTGTATGTTGAAATTTAGATTATTCTTTAAGCCAAATGTTGAATGTTTTATATTAGACACGGTCAAAGTACCGGGAGGTAAGTTCATGTTGAGGTCAGGAAAGTTGATCAGTTGCAATGATTTGGAAAGTGCAAGGTATGCAAATTATTGGATATGCATTGGAGTAATGAAAATTATGCATTGGTAAAGACTAACACACGTCTATTGATATTGGACTTGATTGAGTTGTGGACAATTGTACGGTTTGCTGACTTCAAAGTTGTGGAAAGACCGTGCCTCTTCTGACATCTGAATTACACAGATGAACAAATAAATGTATAATCAGAGAGGGGGTAAATTAAACACTCATTTGCAACAAGTGTATGGTTGAAGCTCAGTTGCCTGTAATAAAATCTGCCTGTTGTGCATCTATCGGTTTGGGTCGGGGAAGGGTGCCTTCACCTCTCTCGCGAGGTTGACTGTGATATTAGTCCCGCAAAGAAACTAATGGACTGGACTGACATTCAATTTCTATATGTTTCTTTCCTACACCAGTCTGAATTTGTGGAGTATCTAGGGAAATTATCTGACAATTGTTATCCCCACCTTACAAAAGACTTGCCATGGTTTTCAGTGAGCGCCCTCTGTGGCGATTGCAGCATAGTGTTGCATCCTGTTGTAACATGAAAAATACACAATTTAAATACGTATGCACTTAATGTTATTGTTTATATATATATATATATATATATATATATATATATATATATATATATATATATATATATATATATATATACATACGTATATAACTTCTTTTAATAGTGCACGTGTTTATCTCTGCAATGTAAATTTAGTAAGGCCAGGCTCGACTGACGAAAAGCAATATTTCTGGCTCCATATAGCGCTATTGAATGTGAATTTTGTGTCTGCATTCATGGCACGTGAAGTTTACTATCTTTCATACGCACGCAAAAAAATCTGAGGTTAGGGCAGAATGTCTCCTTTATCTTATGATAACAATGAACAATGTTTAATAATTTAGACACAGACAAGTACATATATCATGCACAACAAATTCATGACAAAACGTTAGAGGTAAGGGTCAAAATAACTCATCAATATTGTGATTACATCACATAATTTCACTCAATTACACAACCACACGTATTTATGCCTTTATGTGAGTGGGTAAGGGTTACAAAGTCTCGTGAGTCTTTGATACTATTGTTCAACTTTATTGTGTGGAAAGGCTCAAAAGTACAAAAATGCTGTGTTTCAGATAAATTTCTAAATGAAACTTTATACTTTATAGTATTACAATGAATGATGAGTTAGAAGAAGAGAGAAATGTTGATGCGCAAGTTTAAAAAGAAATGGCGATATGTCTCTCCTAGCCGCGCCAATCAGCCTGTACGGTAAAGTGTTAGGAGTTCAGCGATATCGCTTCGCAGGGCTTAAAAATATTTGTACTAGTTTCTGCGCACTCGCACGCAATAATTTATCATATCGTAGTCGATGACTTGGATAAATACTGGTATACAATTTATCAAAAGGTATAGCCGTGATGGTGGGTGTTGTCCGTGACAGCGTGTCACGAATGGTGATTCAGTTGTTGATTTATCTAACACCATAAACATTCATCGAACACCGGCACACCATAAACTTATTATAAGTATTTTCAATGTTATCATAATTCAAAATACCTTTTAGGGCGTCTCTGTCACGAGATCTTGGACAAAGGCATTAGATATGATTAGATATGATTAGATATGAACATTTTACAATTAAATATTTCCAATTTGTTATTTTTCTGACAGAAATTTCTGACAGAAACCCTTCCCTAGCACTTCCTCCTTACACAACTTGCTTGAGCTAGGTGGAGATAAAAATACCTTCCCGCGTTGAAGGCTGTCGACCTTTCCGCGGTAACAGCTTACAAGCTAGACTGTCTCACGGTCCGTTTGTTACCTACAATGATGTTCCCTGAACAGTCTGGTTAGGCCAGCCCAAGGAAAACATGTAGCAAAACCAGGCCAGCTCGATATTGAAAGTCAGTCTACATCATCAGACCTTGAATCAGTACAGGAGACAGCAACAAGGCATACCCTGCGGGGGCTGCGAAAGAGTCTACTTTTTGGTAATTTTTCTTATTTCAAAAAATACACAAAGGGGATATGCAACAGAAAGAACAAAGGGCAAAATACGCATGAAGTCAGAAAAAAATGTCGGAGAGAACACGACAAGACAACTCTTTATATTAAAATTGCAGGATATGTATATTAGAACAGGGTTAGTAGTACTGATAATATTTTGATCATCTGTACAGAGTGATAAAAGGTTTTACGTTTTTATAAGAAAAGCTTGAAGGTCGGGGTTCCATGTCGTTTTAGCAATGATTTTCTTTCTTCTACGGAGTACATAAATTAAGAGATGGTCGTTTGTTGAGAAAAGGAATGGAATAAAACTTATATTTGCTATAAACGTAATAAATCAATTAAAGAGAGGGTGTTGGATTGACCTCATTGTTGTCAGACCATTACAATGACGGTTGTCAGCTTCGACGGATCTGCCATGGCTGTGAGTACTGTACTCTGTCGCTGTCAATACAAGGGCAAGTCAATACTTACAATCATGATGGCTCTAGCGAAGTTCACACCCGTCATGAAAATGGTCTGGAAACGATACGGGTCACCAAATATTTATTTTCACATCCAATAAACTGATTAATGCTCAATGAAACTGACGATATCAGAGATTTTCGTCAAATTTCATAAAATTATAACTATACACTAAGTACTCCGGTTGTTTTAATCGAGTTTCAAGCGACCTCGTCTGACTTTATTTATTTTCAGCTTTTCAATTTAGTAAATTTATACTCGTTGAAAAGGTATAAATCAGTATACGATATGTCATGATTTTTATTTTGACATTTCAAAAGTGGTTTCTCAGGTTTTTTTCACGGTATACACAATTATAAAAGTGTGCTTTTGATTTGACCCAAACTCTCGAATTATAATCTCAGATAGGCCATGGAAGACTTCTTCAGTATTGTGTCATACAAGGATGTCCCTGCAAAGAGAGTTTAATCTGAGTAAATACGGTATATGAGTACAGTTTATGTAGCATAGAGTGATAAGGCCAGGGATGGAAATTAAATAGAGGTTAGTCTGTAGCAGAACGGAAGCAAATGTTTGAAAAAAACGCCGTAGACTTTGGGAGCTGAACGACCAGAGTTCAAGCGGTCGCTTTGATCTATACGTCAAGCTCTGGAGAGCACACCAAAGCATATTGAGTCTTTTAACATAATTACATGTAATGTTAGTGGGTCCAGACTTTTTACTACAACCCTGAACTCTGTCATTTTACATTTATACTGTGATGATGAACACTTCGAATAATCTATTGTTCTCGTCGAAACTTAACACCGGATTTAAATATTTGCAAGCCAAAACAATGACAAGAGGCAAATTCCACAATCGAAGATACAGACTAGGGTCAAAGGTTGACCTTAATTTTGGATGACAGAAAATGTAATATATCATCTCAAGATTTCATAGCTTTGTTGTGTGGGAGTAAATTTGATTTGTCCCTTCTAAAATGTCGACTTTGCACCAAAAGGCTTATGATTACTGTTTACCGTGATAACATTTCTGTTTACAGTACCTTACATTATGACTTTGGAAGACTGCTACAAACCATACCGTATGGGATTTATAAAGCAAGATTTTTTTCCTACGATTTAGTTGCAAAATGACACCACCACTGTGTATAATTCACGAATTAATGCGATCATGAGGAAAACTATCATAAATATCGGGTGGATCACGAACGGCAAGGCTAGATCTGGTACGAACTACCGGAATAAATTCACATCATTTACCGAGTCACTAGACGCCTTAATCTTATAATGTAGTTTCATATGTAGAAGATTTTGGCGACGTCATTTCCCTGTTCCATTACAGAAAGTGCTGCTGAGACGCGACGCGGTCCGTACTTGCTCAAGGTAACGCGGATTGGTTTTGCGATGTTTCCTTGCATGGTAACAGCATGGCGGATGAATTTCCCCTTCGAGTTGTACTGGCTGATTCTGTTGTTGCCATAGTCACATACATAGATGTCGTCATTGTCGTCAATGTCAATGCCATGGGGACTGATGAGTTGGCCATCTCCGCTGCCCTTCGACCCGACAGAAAAGGCGTAGCTCCCAAAGGCTGTCAACACCACAACTCGATGATTGTTGGTGTCTGACACTACCATTTCGCCTTTAGAGTTCACTCTAACCGAGTATGGATGGCTCAGCGAACCATTTCCCCTCGGAGCGAACATTTGTACGAAATCACCCGTTTTAGTAAACTTCTTCACGCAATGCTTTCTCAGCGTTTGCCAATCGGTAACGAGTACGTGACCATCTTTGGTCAGGGCAATGCCCTCGGGGTTGGTCAGCTGCCCCTGTCCGAAAGCACGAAGGAGCTCGTTGCGTTCATTGCAGACAACCACCTGTTTGTTCGACCCGTCAGTCACAAAGTACTGACCATCGTCCGACACGACCACGTCATGTGGGGTGAAGGGCTTCGGAAAATCGGGGAAGGCTATAGATGATGCAAAATTACCAAACGAATCCAATATTTGTAACTGGCCGTTTTTCTTGTCGGCAACAACAACGCAGTTATTGTCATTCATTGTCACGTCGTTGGCTGGGGGCGGTTTCTTATCGGTTCTCGTGTTCAGTCGTTTCACTGCTCCCCTCTGCGGGACAACTTTGATGTTAAAAGGAGAACCCTTTAGAATTTGGTCGCCGACGGAAACATTCAGTTTATATTTTCCTTCTGTTTTGAACTCAAGCGTGACAGTATGACAAGAATCCGGGTAATCGGTTACCTCCTGCGGTTCAATCTTCCCCTGAGCATCTTCGACAGTCGCATTTACGGCCCTATACCCCGAAACATTTTTGTTTTCACGATTCCTGGTGTCAATGACGACTTTCTGTCGTTCTCTGACTCTGACGACACTTTTCACTCGCGTTATGGTGGAGTTTTCACCAGTGGCGGACGTCGTTCTCACCTTTCCGAAATTGTGAACGAGAGGCGTCTCGTCCGGTTCGAACTCGAAGTCGCCCGCTTCGTTTGGTGTGTAGCAGACATCGGCGCCGAGAAGTTGCAGGATTCGTCTGTTTACAGTTTTCTCAAAAACCAAATATTCTTCCACGCTCGCGTATTTTAACATCGTTTGCGCATACTTTTCAGCACTCCTCACCATGTCGTCCATTTTTACCAATTCTTGCAATTGAATATCCAACACTTTCGATTTACGCTCCGTCATCTCTGTGAGTGTCATCTTCACTCCTTCCGTCATGCTCAGTATAGTATCTATCATCTGTTTGCTTTGGTCGTCGATTTTTTTCTCGGCTTCCGCCTTGTCTTCGGTCAGTCTGGTTATTTCGGTTTTCACAGCTCGGATTCCTGTGTTGACGTGCTCTGCCCGTGCTTGTAAGGCTTGGAGCGACTGCTGCAGGTCTGCCTTCTTTGTCACTACAATATCCTCAAATAAAACCAGCTGGTGGTCTGGTTGACGATGTTCGACCAGTGCACACTCGATGCAAACGGGAACATCGCACGTAGCACAGTACGACTGAATCTCATGGTTAGGGTGATGGCTGCAGAAGAATTTCTTTTTCTCTTGGCCCGTCTCTGTCTTGCAGCATACGTGCATAGGAGCACACTCACCGCATGCACGAGCCAAGCAGCTTGCGCAAAATGTCGTTGTTGGCTGCTTTTTGCAAACTGTACAGCTGTCTCCCCTCTCGTTGACTCTCTCAGACTCGACTTTCTCGATGCACTTCGCCAGTTCTGAGAGAAAGAAATTACTTTTGGAACCGTTCATCTGGCAAATTTGCCGGCAAGTTGGGCATATGATTTCTCCACCGTTCTCGCCAACCCACATCAGAAGACATTCCTGACAGAAACTGTGGAGACAGGATAGAGTTCTTGGATTCTTATAGACACAAAGACAAATAGAACAGCTTAAAAAGTTGTCCTTAATGATATCAGTTACGTCAGTGGATGAGCCAGACTTCGCCATAGTAATCGCCAAAGCAGTAAGTGTGCTATGTATGAAGATAAATCGCTGCGAACGTACAGCACTTTGCACTGTCCAGCTTACACTGGTTGGACTGTGCTGTCAAGCGCAGTATGAACTACAATAATCTGATTATGCCCGTGGCTGGGCTTGTATTAAGGTAGCACGTGCCTTGAAAGTGAACGACTTAAACTTTTGATCAAACTTAACCCAAGAAAACTTTTAGAACGTTTAGCCATTCTCTTACTAAATCAAGAATAAAATCATGGGTCACCATGCAAAGTTTAGTGCTAAAGAAACAAATTATCTAATATTAACAGATATTTGACATTCAAAATGGCTACCATCCCTGTGTTAATTCTATTGGGAAAATAAAATTTCGGTTTTGAAAAATTAAGAACGTTAACGTTTTTCTCACGCAAAGAGCTTTAAAATGAGCCTCTAAGTGATAGATTAGAAAAAAATTGTAGAAATTCGAGAGTCCAGATATCTGTCTTCGAGGCGTATTCTCCTTTAAGGTGACGCACTTAGGTTGTTATGCTACAGCGGACGATAACAGTAGCAACCCCAGTTTGTTCGAATCGGACTCTGTCCGTTTTGCCTAATCGATATTTCTCTTCCATCCGGTTTTTCATGACATGTCGTGACATGCGCATTCAATATATGATTCATTAGTCGACGTCAATAAGATCAGGATAAAAACTTGACAGCTTTGCTTGGCGATAACGGATCTTTACAACAGATCAACACCGCCGTCTACTAAAAGACCAGCTTTTTTCACAATGGGCCACCAACCAGTTAAAATTACACCTACTTGAAATTGAAATATGACCCCATTCCCGATTTTTGATGCAGATTTTTTTGTCAAAGCAAATTCTGTTGCTCAAGAGGACCAGGAGTTCAATTTCAATTTTAAAACATTACTGAAAATTAATTGAAATTGAAATAATTTCAATTAAAATAAAAGTGACGCAATCAATTCCTTGAATGGCGTGAGCAATTTACAGTCTGACGATTTTAAATATTCACCTTGGATTCACCAATGAGTCTGTTTACACTCTGGTTTTAAATACTACTCAATATACATTCAAAGAACAAAGGAGAAGAACTTGAATTTTTTCTTGAAAATAAAGATGCAATTTTTTCTTCACCAAATTTATGTTCTTCTGTTGGTTATGACCGTAATATTCACCCACCTGGTATAAAACTAATAAGCCAATATCGCGAGAGTAGGGTAAGGGTCCTCGCTCGCTTTTAACGTAGTTAATGATAACCTTGCATTGACCTAGTCACGGTCAGACCGTGACCTAGTTAAATAGCTCTTCATTCGATTTAGCGCGTATTTCGAAAGATTCGTCGCTCGAGGGCGCTCTCCGCGATTTTCACTTGCAGAGTGGACCCGGGCCCGTTCAGAACAAGTTTGTCTCACAAAGTGGGCGTATCTCAGTCATCTTAATGGCAGTGTTGCACATTTAACAGCGTTCTTTGCCCTACTTCACTTTTAAACAAAAAAAATATATATATTTTGAGTACATTTAAGCTCTGGTCAATATACTCGTATTGGTAGGGTGTACCCAAGCTGTTGTGATGTTATTGAGCAAGAAGTTTGAACATGTGCAAATATATGCAAATAACATGGTTTAAATGCTTATTTTTCACCAATTTTTCCAACACTTGTGAAATTTTCACATCTCATTCTAATAATACTATACAATAACATGGTTGTTTGTTCACAGTAGGAATAACGGTCATTTCAATTTTCCTATAGTATGCAAATAAGGTTCTTCTTGAATATCAAGATATCACATCGCACGCGTATGAATGCTTTAATTTACAGATCGGAAAGCTTCGGGGAAAATTCATTTTCATACCATCAGTGATTTCTCAGGATTTAACCAAAGAAACATTATGGCTTTCACCTTTGAACCCAGGATTGTCAATTTCGGTGTTTTTGCACTGAATTGCAATGAAATTCTCTTTTCTTGACGCTACACCACAATGCATCAGTTAGAGTCCGCATTTTCATGAAGGTATGGTAAAATATTACGGAGCATGCAGGACTTGAGTGATGTTTGAACATATTGAGCCTAGCGCATAACAGGGAAGTTAGGAAACACGAAAGTGCACTGACAAGTTATTCATAACTTAAATTCAAGGTGACAAAGAAAAGAGACTTTGAGTGACTAGGTCTTTAACATGGGATGCTCACCATTGAGAAATTTGGCAGTTCAAATCATTCTATCCCACTGAGACACGCACACTTTGAGGGCGCAGTTCCAACGAGGCGAGTGGGTCATTCCGAGGGAGGGCAAACCTAAAATTTCAGTTTTTATATTTATCGTCTTTCTGCGACATGAATATCATTATGGCCGAATTGAGGATGGTGGAGTAATTCGAATTCTAACCTTCATGGGCACATAAATGCTTACAAAGAATATAAACAGAGGCAATATTCATTCTCGGTCACCGTTTATGGACACGAATGAGAAAAAGAGAATATAATCATTGTAGAAGATAATTAAAACTTAAACAGTGAAGGAATATATATCAAAAACATAAACTTCTTGACGTAAGAAATTTCATCAATGTCAATAAATAAAAATATAAGTTGACAATTTCTTATTATTCTATGCTGTATTAAAATTTTATATTTTTTATCATGGAGTCTCTGCGTCTCTATTTTCCCCTGTGTTTCAAAAAAATTCACATGAAGTAAAACATGACTGTTTTCAAATCCTCCTCTCTCTACACAGCCGGAAAGTGTTTATCCAGTTCCTTCCTTGGAAACGGACACCGGCGGTGCCGTGTTTTGTTACGTTTTCCTTATAAAGATGCAAAGAAACTTGAACTCCGTACAGTTTCACAAACGCCGAATAACTTGGAGACAAAACCCTCTTATGGAGATACGTTTGTGAGTGGAGAACACTTGAATGTATTCTGTTCATAAACTTGAATCGCAAGTTCTTGTAGTGAAAAGTTGCAATCATTAGGCAATTGCAACACGGAGTCTGTGTAAACTTTCCCTCTCACTCGATCTTGGCCATGGCTTTTAGTTTAGCGAAGTAATCACCTGATACCGTAGAAAAGTTAACCAATACAGAATCAAAACAACCAAAAACGTATCAATTAACCTATAACTTATCTGATCAAGCGATTGATGGGGAGCGATACATCGATCGATCTACAAATAGAAGATAAATAGATAGATAGATAGATAGATAGATAGATAGATAGATAGATAGATAGATAGATAGAAAGATAGATAGATAGATAGATAGATAGATAGATAGATAAATAGGTAATAGATAGGGAGATCGATCGATCTATCGATAGATCGATCGATCGATAGATCGATCGATGTTCGATAGATGGTCGATAGATCGATCGATAGATCTATCGGTCAATCGATCTATCTTTCAATAGATAAATTGATTGGTAGATCGATGGATACAACGATGGATCTAATGTTATCGGTTAGTTATTACGTTATCGGTTGTAGCAGGGCGTCTTCAGCTGAAACACTTCTTTTCGACGTAAAACCAAAAAGAAATTCAGTTGTACCCTACCCACTTCATGTACCCATCTCATCCAACATAACCAACTTGTGAAAATATGACCATTGAGGGCGCAGTTCTGTCGAAGTGAGTGAGTCGTTCCGAAGAAGGGCAAAGCTGAGATTTCAGATTTTATACTTATCATCGTTTTTCTGGGTCATGAATATCATATTTGCTGAATTGAGGATGGTGGAGTATTTTTACCGAGGACCACTACACAGATGGTTACGAAGAGTATAAACAGAGGCAATATTCATTCTCGATTACTGTTTATTGACACGAATGAGAACAGGAGAATATTAATCGTAGAATATAATTATAACTGAAAGAAAAAACAACGGAATAAATATCAAAGACTTAAACTGCTTGTCATAAAAAAAATCACCAATGTCAATATAAAACTTTCAGTGGAAAAATTCTTTAAATTCTCTGCTATCTTAAACTCTTATATTTTTTATGATGTTGTCTCTGCGTCTCTATTTCCCCTATGTTTCCAACAAGGGTATCGAAGTAAAATACGACTGGTTTCAAATATTGCGCTCTCCACACAACCGCTGACTGTTTTGTAAGTTATTTTACGTTTTCGTTGTAACGATGCAGAGGAACTGAAATTCCGTACAGTTACGCAAACGCCGAATAACTTGGAGACAAAACACTCTTATGGAGATACGTTTGTGAGTGGAGAACACTTGAATGTATTCTAGTCATGAACTTGAATGGCAAGTTCTTGTAGTGAAAAGTTGCAATCATTAGGCAATTGCAACACGGAGTCTGTGTAGACTTTCCCTCTCACTCGATCTTGGCCATGGCTTTTAGTTTAGCGAAGTAATCTCCGAATGACCTATCCTTTTGGAGGGCAGCTCTCTCCTCTCTTTTCTGTGCACTGCGCATCCTACTCTGAGTGATCTTCTCCCTTCGTTCGGCCATCTCACGTTCGATGACCTCATCCTCGCCCTGGCAAGCTTTTCTTTCCTTGATCCATTCCTTGCATCTCTCAGCCGCTTCTGTCTCTTCCATTTTCTCAATTTTCTCCTCGAGGCTTAGTTGTGCGTCTTCTAATATCTTCTTTCGCGTTCTATCTGCTCTCTGGTTTGCTGGTTTTGTATTCTGTCATACGCCACCAAGCGGTTCTTCTTCATTTCGGTGACCACTGCACTTCTGGTGTCCAAGATAGCGTCAAGAAATTCCTTCTGGCGTTGGATTCCTTTTTCGCTTTCTTTCTAAAAAACAGCCTCTTCTTCTTGCTCTTTTTCTCAATTCTCTCCTCCATTGCTAAAGATGAACTTGCATGGCTTCCCATTTCTGTAGCAATTCTGCGTAGTTCTCCTCTTCGTCTCTGCAAAGAGGAATTTATCAAGAGTGTCATATATATATATATATATATATATATATATATATATATATATATATATATATATATATATATATATATATATATATATATATATATATATATATCATACTACTATTTTTACCCTTCTACATTGCACTCCGCAAGACGCTATCAATTTCCTGCACGCAATAGTAAGAACGTGTAAATTTTGCAAAGCCGAAAACAACCCACGAAGGGATGTGGCTTGCATTTACTTTCTTCGATTTGGAACCATTTTTCTTGTATTACAGCCTTGTAGAGTAATCCTTGAAGGGCCAGAAAAATAGACAGGTAAACCCCAACATACGTCTCTATCATATTGTCATCAATTAAAATTGAAAAGTTATCCTCAAGCACTTTGTAAAATTCATGTTAGGCGTGAAACTTTTATCTTTTCCACCTGGCCCTGCAGTGGGTTCCGCAGTACGGATCAGATAGATGTAAGTTTACGCTATAGATAACAATGACTGAATGTTGGGTATACTAGCAATCTAGCTTCTTAGAAGAATGCACTTCTGGTACTTCTGCAGAGACAAATTTATAACAGACACTTCACGAAATGAGAAAGACTAGTTGTTGTTGTTCTGTTGTCATGTACAAAGCATTATTTTAGCTGTGCATATATCGCTACTGCAGATAGGCTGCAGTTACTCTGGTTTGTAGGGTCAAATTTACTCGTGAACTCACCTTTGCAAGACAATTTTCTCGAACACATTAGACTCCCTTGAACTTCTGTTACCCATGTTTGACGTTTTCTGTAGAAATTACAAGATTTATCGCTCAGTTTGAAAGTTTTTTTGTGCAGTGCTGACACTTCGCAAGTGATTCGAACAACTTTGCTGGTTGTGGTATTGTTGCGTTCTTTTTGCAGATAAGAACAAATGTGTTACGTCACTATAAGCTTTACTTTGCACTAATCATGCTGGCGCTCACAGCGCCCTCTGGAGTTCAAAACAGCATTAAAGCATAGAACACATCGATCTCCGACAGAAATGCTCTCCGACAACATATTTGAGGGTACAATAGACTGTCTTTCAAGTGATTAATCTTTACAATGTTTTTAAAATGATAAGGATGAAAAATAACAAATTTGTAATGAGGACAAACAATGCCTGTTGATTATCTGGATATTTTAATGCAGGATGTCTTCAGCTGAAACAAAATAAAAGCAATTCTAGCCATTCTACCAACTTCATGTACCCATCTCATCCAATTTAACCAACTTATCAAAATATGACCATGATTAAAAGCGCGGTTCCGTCGAAGTGAGTGAGTCGTTCCGAGGAAGGGCAAACCTGAGATTTCAGATTTGATACTTATCATCTTTTTTCTGCGTCATGAATATCATTATGGCTGAATTGAGGATGGTGGAGTAATTCTACCGGTAACCACTACACAGATGGTTACGAAGAATATAAATAGAGGCAATATTCATTCTCGATTACTGTTTATTGACACGAATGAGATCAAGAGAATATTATCATTGTAAAATATAATCACAACTGAAAGAGTAAACGACTTAATAAATATCAAAGATTTGAACTGCTTGACTTAAGGTGAAGTACTACGAATTACGTCAAAATTAAGTTGTGGTGTCATTTTCTTGAGACTTTGCACAAATATTCTTGGAAGTTGTGCAAGTTCAAAAATGAAATAAAAAACGGGGGTCACCACGCTTGTTTCCATGGAAACGGACGTTAAAATGGCGTCGTTAGAAATAAATAAAAATGATATAATTCACATAAACTAAAGAAAGCAATTATAAAACGCTTAGCAAATGAGTTAATTTTAATAAATACCTAGACTTAAGATCCATATCTATCGAATGTATAGTTTTCATGATGTTTGTGAAGAAACTTTAACATAAGTATCGATTACAAAATGAAGATATCAAATTATATCACTTCATAATTTTCGAACTTTCTTCCTGTCGCTTTGAATGGTGTCATTTTGACCAAACTTGGTGAATAAACTCCTGACATAATACCATTTAGTTTACACTTTTAATAAAAGGGTGTCACCACGCTACTTTTTACAATATCTCCAGGTGAATGGGTAATTTGCGCCATATAAATGGGAGAGAAATGTTAATTTTTCGCTCATATTGAATAAAAACCAGCTTCCTAGGGGGTCAAAATATGACAAGGTTATAGGTCACATGTATTTCTAAGACACTGGGTCAAAAAATTAGGTAAAGGCGCAATTTCAACAATGACAGGTAATGTTAAATACATGCGCTACAAAATAACCCATTTGCGGCAGGCTGGAGTTAAATCTGCGCAGAAACGTTCTAAAGCGTGTGCGCGTCCGAATTCGTCGCCCTTTACCTTAAAAAAAATTCACCGTAAAAAAAATTCACCGATATCAATAAATAAAAATATCAGTCGAACATTTCTTATAATTGTCTGCTATCTTAAATTTTATATTTTTGTCATATTGTCTCTGCGTCTCTATTGTCCCCATGTTTTCAACAATGGTATCGAAGTAAAATATGACTGTTTTCAAATCCTCTTCTCTCTACACAGCCGGAAAGTGTTTATCCAGTTCCTTCCTTGGAAACGGACACCGGCGGTGTCGTGTTTTGTTACGTTTTCCTTATAAAGATGCAAAGAAACTTGAACTCCGTACAGTTTCAGAAACGCCGAATAACTTGTAGACAAAACCCTCTTATGGAGATACGTTTGTGAGTGGAGAACACTTGAATGTATTCTGTTCATAAACTTGAATCGCAAGTTCTTGTAGTGAAAAGTTGCAATCATTAGGCAATTGCAACACGGAGTCTGTGTAAACTTTCCCTCTCACTCGATCTTGGCCATGGCTTTTAGTTTAGCGAAGTAATCTCCGAATGACCTATCCTTTTGGAGGGCAGCTCTCTCCTCTCTTTTCTGTGCACTGCGCATCCTACTCTGAGTGATCTTCTCCCTTCGTTCGGCCATCTCACGTTCGATGACCTCATCCTCGCCCTGGCAAGCTTTTCTTTCCTTGATCCATTCCTTGCATCTCTCAGCCGCTTCTGTCTTTTCCATTTTCTCAATTTTCTTCTCCAGCCTTACTTGTGCGTCTTCTAATATCTTTCTTTCGCGTTCTATCTGCTCTCTGGTTTGCTGGTTTTGTATTCTGTCATACGCCACCAAGCGGTTCTTCATCATTTCGGTGACCACTGCATCTCTGGTGTCCCAAATAGCGTCAAGAAATTCCTTCTGGCGTTGGATTTCCTTTTTCGCTTTCTTTCTAAAAAACAGCCTCTTCTTCTTGCTCTTTTTCTCAATTCTCTCCTCCATTGCTAAAAGATGAACTTGCATGGCTTCCCATTTCTGTAGCAATTCAGCGTAGTTCTCCTCTTCGTCTCTGCAAAGAGGAATTTATCAAGAGTGTCATATACATATCTGTTTATATATAATATATATATATATATATATATATATATATATATATATATATATATATATATATATATATGATGTGTGTGTGTGTATGTATTTGTGTGTGTGTGTGTGTATTAGGCCAAAGTAAGTAAATTCTTTGTTTTGCGTCCACTCTAAATGGGAAAAGGTACGCGTCTAAGCGGCTGAAACACAATGTAATTTGATTGCAGCAAATAAAAAAAATTGTAACAAAATTTGAGTTCAGAAAAGCTAAGCGGTCACGTCCTAAAATTTCCTATTCAAATACACTGTGTGTGTTTTTTATGAAAACCTTAAAAACCTAAGCGGGTTGGGACGCAAAACAAAGAATTTAATTACTTTGGCCTTATTTTTATTTTTAACCTTCTTTCAGGTCTGCCCTTCTTCATTGCAATCCGCAAGACGCAATCAATTTGCTGCACGCAATGGTAAGAACGTGTAAATTTCCCAACGCCGAGAACAATCGTACGAAGGGACGCGCCTTGCATTCACTTTCTTGGATTGGGAACCATTTTGTTCATGTGTAAACCTTGCAGAGCACTCCTTGAAGGGCATGAAAACGACACAGATAAACCCAAACACATGTCTGTATCATATTGTAACCACTTAAAATTGAAAAGTTATCCTCAAGCACTATTTAAAATTCATGTTAGGATTATAAAACATTTATCGTTTCCACCTGACCGTGCAATGGTTCCGATGTACGGATCAGATAAGTTAACGCTAGATTACAATGACTGTGAATGAATATTTGGTAAAGTAGCAATCTAGCTTTTTTAAAGAATGTACTTCTGCAGAGAGAAATTTACAACACTTCACGAAATGAGAAAGACTAGTTGTTGTTGTTCTGATTGTCATGTACAAAGCATTATTTCAGCTGTGCATATATCGCTACTGCAGATAGGCTGCAGTTACTCTGGTTTGTAGGGTCAAATATACTCGTGAACTCACCTTTGCAAGACAATTTTCTCGAACACGTTAGACTCCCTTGAACTTCTGTTACCCATGTTTGACGTTTTCTGTAGAAATTACAAGATTTATCACTCAGTTTGAAAGTTTTTTTTTGTGCAGTGCTGACACTTCGCAAGTGATTCGAGCAACTTGATGGCTGTGGTATTGTTGCGTTCTATTTGCAGATAGAACAAATGTGTGACGTCACTATAAGCTTTACTTTGCACCAATGATGCTGGTGCTCACAGCGCCCTCGGGAGTTCAAAACGCCACGAAAGCATGTAACACATCGATCTCCGAGGGAAATGTTCTCCGATAACATATTTGAGGGAATAATAGACTGTCTTTCAAGTGATTAATCTTTACAATGATTTTAAAATGGCGAGGATGGAGGAATAAACAAATTTGCAACGAGGACAAACCAATGCCTGTTGATTTCTTGGGTATTTTACTGCAGGGTGTGTTACATCGATAACGTAGGAACTTACCGGTACCGTATAAAACCCAATAACACAGTCACGAACCGATAACGTAGTTATTTTTTTCTAACCGATAACGTAGTCAAAAATTACCGATAAAGTAGTAATTTGTCCTTGCCGATAACCTATCAACAAATTTACCGATAACGTATGAACAAACCAATAATGGATTAAATCAACTGATACCGTAGAAAAGTTAACCAATACAGAATCAAAACAACCAAAAACGTATCAATTAACCTATAACTTCTCTGATCAAGCGATTGATGGGGAGCGATACATCGATCGAACTACAAATAGAAGATAAATAGATAGATAGATAGATAGATAGATAGATAGATAGATAGATAGATAGATAGATAGATAGATAGATAGATAGATAGATAGATAGATAGATAGATAGATAGATAGATAGATAGATAGATAGATAGATAGATAGATAGATAGATAGATAGATAGATAGGTAATAGATAGGGAGATCGATCGATCTATCGATAGATCGATCGATGTTCGATAGATGGTCGATAGATCGATCGATAGATCTATCGGTCAATCGATCTATCTTTCAATAGATAAATTGATTGGTAGATCGATGGATACAACGATGGATCTAATGTTATCGGTTAGTTATTACGTTATCGGTTGTAGCAGGGCGTCTTCAGCTGAAACACTTCTTTTCGACGTAAAACCAAAAAGAAATTCAGTTGTACCCTACCCACTTCATGTACCCATCTCATCCAACATAACCAACTTGTGAAAATATGACCATTGAGGGCGCAGTTCTGTCGAAGTGAGTGAGTCGTTCCGAAGAAGGGCAAAGCTGAGATTTCAGATTTTATACTTATCATCGTTTTTCTGGGTCATGAATATCATATTTGCTGAATTGAGGATGGTGGAGTATTTTTACCGGTGACCACTACACAGATGGTTACGAAGAGTATAAACAGAGGCAATATTCATTCTCGATTACTGTTTATTGACACGAATGAGAAAAGGAGAATATTAATCGTAGAATATAATCATAACTGAAAGAGAAAACAACGGAATAAATATCAAAGACTTGAACTGCTTGTCATAAAAAATCACCAATGTCAATATAAAACTATCAGTGGAAAATTTCTTTAAATTCTCTGCTATCTTAAACTCTTATATTTTTTATGATGTTGTCTCTGCGTCTCTGTTTCCCCCTATGTTTCCAACAAGGGTATCGAAGTAAAATACGACTGGTTTCAAATATTGCGCTCTCCACACAACCGCTGACTGTTTTGTAAGTTCTTTTACGTTTTCGTTGTAACGATGCAGAGGAACTGAAATTCCGAGCAGTTACGCAAACGCCGAACAACCCTTGCGACAGCATCTTCTTAAGGAGATATGTTTGTGAGAGGGGAACGCTTGAATGTATTCTAGTCATGAACTTGAATGGCAAGTTCTTGTAGTGAAAAGTTGCAATCATTAGGCAATTGCAACACGGAGTCTGTGTAGACTTTCCCTCTCACTCGATCTTGGCCATGGCTTTTAGTTTAGCGAAGTAATCTCCGAATGACCTATCCTTTTGGAGGGCAGCTCTCTCCTCTCTTTTCTGTGCACTGCGCATCCTACTCTGAGTGATCTTCTCCCTTCGTTCGGCCATCTCACGTTCGATGACCTCATCCTCGCCCTGGCAAGCTTTTCTTTCCTTGATCCATTCCTTGCATCTCTCAGCCGCTTCTGTCTTTTCCATTTTCTCAATTTTCTCCTCGAGGCTTACTTGTGCGTCTTCTAATATCTTTCTTTCGCGTTCTATCTGCTCTCTGGTTTGCTGGTTTTGTATTCTGTCATACGCCACCAAGCGGTTCTTCTTCATTTCGGTGACCACTGCATCTCTGGTGTCCCAGATAGCGTCAAGAAATTCCTTCTGGCGTTGGATTTCCTTTTTCGCTTTCTTTCTAAAAAACAGCCTCTTCTTCTTGCTCTTTTTCTCAATTCTCTCCTCCATTGCTAAAAGATGAACTTGCATGGCTTCCCACTTCTGTAGCAATTCTGCGTAGTTCTCCTCTTCGTCTCTGCAAAGAGGAATTTATCAAGAGTGTCATATACATATCTGTTTATATATATATATATGTGTGTGTGTGTGTGTGTGTGTGTGTGTGTGTGTGTGTGTGTATGTATGTGTGTGTGTGTGTGTGTGTGTGTGTGTATTAGGCCAAAGTAAGTAAATTCTTTGTTTTGCGTCCACTCTAAATGGGAAAAGGTACGCGTCTAAGCGGCTGAAACACAATGTAATTTGATTGCAGCAAATAAAAAATTGTAACAAAATTTTAGTTCAGAAAAGCTAAGCGGCCATGTCCTAAAATTTCCTATTCAAATACACTGTGTGTGTTTTTTATGAAAACCTTAAAAACCTAAGCGGGTTGGGACGCAAAACAAAGAATTTAATTACTTTGGCCTTATTTTTATTTTTAACCTTCTTTCAGGCCTGCCCTTCTTCATTGCAATCCGCAAGACGCAATCAATTTGCTGCACGCAATGGTAAGAACGTGTAAATTTCCCAACGCCGAGAACAATCGTACGAAGGGACGCGCCTTGCATTCACTTTCTTGGATTGGGAACCATTTTGTTCATGTGTAAACCTTGCAGAGCACTCCTTGAAGGGCATGAAAACGACACAGATAAACCCAAACACATGTCTGTATCATATTGTAACCAATTAAAATTGAAAAGTTATCCTCAAGCACTATTTAAAATTCATGTTAGGATTATAAAACATTTATCGTTTCCACCTGACCGTGCAATGGGTTCCGATGTACGGATCAGAGATAAGTTAACGCTAGATTACAATGACTGTGAATGAATATTTGGTAAAGTAGCAATCTAGCTTTTTTAAAGAATGTACTTCTGCAGAGAGAAATTTACAACACTTCACGAAATGAGAAAGACTAGTTGTTGTTGTTCTGATTGTCATGTACAAAGCATTATTTCAGCTGTGCATATATCGCTACTGCAGATAGGCTGCAGTTACTCTGGTTTGTAGGGTCAAATATACTCGTGAACTCACCTTTGCAAGACAATTTTCTCGAACACGTTAGACTCCCTTGAACTTCTGTTACCCATGTTTGACGTTTTCTGTAGAAATTACAAGATTTATCACTCAGTTTGAAAGGTTTTTTGTGCAGTGCTGACACTTCGCAAGTGATTCGAACAACTTTGCTGGCTGTGGTATTGTTGCGTTCTATTTGCAGATAGAACAAATGTGTGACGTCACTATAAGCTTTACTTTGCACCAATGATGCTGGTGCTCACAGCGCCCTCGGGAGTTCAAAACGCCACGAAAGCATGTAACACATCGATCTCCGAGGGAAATGTTCTCCGATAACATATTTGAGGGAATAATAGACTGTCTTTCAAGTGATTAATCTTTACAATGATTTTAAAATGGCGAGGATGGAGGAATAAACAAATTTGCAACGAGGACAAACCAATGCCTGTTGATTTCTTGGGTATTTTACTGCAGGGTGTGTTACATCGATAACGTAGGAACTTACCGGTACCGTATAAAACCCAATAACACAGTCACGAACCGATAACGTAGTTATTTTTTTCTAACCGATAACGTAGTCAAAAATTACCGATAAAGTAGTAATTTGTCCTTGCCGATAACCTATCAACAAATTTACCGATAACGTATGAACAAACCAATAATGGATTAAATCAACTGATACCGTAGAAAAGTTAACCAATACAGAATCAAAACAACCAAAAACGTATCAATTAACCTATAACTTATCTGATCAAGCGATTGATGGGGAGCGATAGATCGATCGATCTACAAATAGAAGATAAATAGATAGATAGTTAGATAGATAGATAGATAGATAGATAGATAGATAGATAGATAGATAGATAGATAGATAGATAGATAGATAGATAGATAGATAGATAGATAGATAGATAGATAGATAGATAGATAGATAGATAGAAAGATAGATAGATTGATAGATAAGATAGATAGATAGATAGATAGATAGATAGATAGATAGATAGATAGATAGATAGGTAATAGAGATCGATTGATCTATCGATAGGTCGATCGAGTTCGATAGATGGTCGATAGATCGATCGATCATCGGTCAATCGATCTATCTATCAATAGCTAAATTGATGGGTAGATCGATGGATAGAACGATGGATCTATAATTATCGGTAAGTTACCACATTATCGGTTGTAACAGAGCATCTTCAGCTAAAACACATCTTTTCGACGTAAAACCAAAAAAATTCAGTTCTACCCATTCTACCCACTTCATGTACCCATCTTATGCAACATCATCAACTTGTGAAAATATAACCATTGAGGGCGCGGTTCCGTCGAAGTGAGTGAGTCGTTCCGAAGAAGGGCAAACCTGAGATTTCAGATTTAATATACTTATCATCTTTTTTCCGCGTCATGAATATCATTATTGCTGAATTGAGGATGGTGGAGTAATTCTACCGATGATCACTACTGAGATGGTCACTAAGAATATAAACAGAGGCAATATTCATTCTCGATTACTATCTATTAATTTAATGAGAACAAGAGAATATTAATATCGTAGAATGTAATCATAACTGAAAGAGTAAACGACGAAATAAATATCAAAGACTTAAACTGCTTCAAATAAAAAAAAATCACCAATGTCAATATATAAAACTATCAGTGGAAAATTTCTTTAAATTCTCTGCTATCTTAAATTGTTATATTTGTTATCATGTTGTCTCTGCGTCTGTATTTCCCCCTATGTTTCCAACAATGGTATCGAAGTAAAATACGACTGCTTTCAAATCTTGCTCTCTCCACACAACCGCTGACTGTTTTGTAAGTTCTTTTACGTTTTCGTTGTAACGATGCAGAGAAACTTAAATTCCGAGCAGTTTGAATCGCAAGTTCTTGTAGTGAAAAGTTGCAATCATTAGGCAATTGCAACACGGAGTCTGTGTAAACTTTCCCTCTCACTCGATCTTGGCCATGGCTTTTAGTTTAGCGAAGTAATCTCCGAATGACCTATCTTTTTGGAGGGCAGCTCTCTCCTCTCTTTTCTGTGCACTGCGCATCCTACTCTGAGTGATCTTCTCCCTTCGTTCGGCCATCTCACGTTCGATGACCTCATCCTCGCCCTGGCAAGCTTTTCTTTCCTTGATCCATTCCTTTGAAAGATGTTTCGTGCAGTGCTGACACTTCGCAAGTGATTCGAACAATTTTGCTGGCTGTGGTATTGTTGCGTTCTATTTGCAGATAAGAACAAATGTGTTACGTTACTATAAGCTTTAGGGACTGGTCAGTTTCTTCAGCCTGGGGGGGGCGGTGGATTCATGGGGGGGTCACCCTGTTTTTGACTTTGGTGATAGGGGGGGGTCACCATGTTTTTGAAATGCCCAATAGGGGGGTCAGTGTGTTTTTTGAATTTTGACACAGGCTCATCATTGCCTAAAATGCTAGTGTCAGCCACAAAATTCATCATTCAGTTGTATTTTTCGGCGCGCCCTTCGGGCGCGTAACTTTAATAATCAGTCATATTTTTCAGCACGCCCAACTTTAACATATCAAGCATACATACATCAGAGATATCTGTATGTTCCATATTTTTCAGCGTGCTCTTCAAGCTCATTACTTTAATATATCATACATCTTTCAGCATGCCCTTCAGGTGCATGACTTTATTATACAAGGCATATATCAGATATATCAGGATGTTTCATATTTTTTGGCGCGCCCTTCGGGCGCCATACTTTCAGAGATATCTTGATGTTTGCTAAGTGAAAGTGTACCATTATGAAATCTGCATTTCATATGAAAAGGATGACAAATTCCTGATACTTTTCTGTTCTCTCTGTGAGAATTCAGTATGAGAAAGCAACATGCACAAATATTTCACAATATATATTTGATACAGTGACTTATTTTAGAGATAGAAAAATGACAAGATATCTTTCCTTCTCATTGATGCAATTATTTTCTTTGTTTCATAGGTTTTCTGTAGAAAGATGCTTTTTTATGAACAAAATAACAGTTAAAAAAGGCAGTTTTTGTCATTATTAGCTGTGCTTTTTGGTTTCAGTGTTACACAAGAAAAGGTCCTCTCAGACACTGTACACATCAGATTTGGCTAAAAAAGCTCTCTATGGCTCCTCAGTAGATTTAATTGGATGGTTGGCAAGTCTTAACACCCATCAAAGTTTTGATTCACTGCTTTTTCCTCTTTGATATTAATGATTGACATCCATTTCTGTACAACAGTTCAGGACATCTGGTTAAGCAGAGAAAGTGTGAAATACATTCACAGCTCATTCAAAATACAGCTCATTCAAAATGTACTGTATTTAAACTTTAAGATTGACACTTTGAAATTCCTGTCTTACAATTGACATGTCAACAATTTCACTAAAACATAGAATGACTATTTAAAAATATAAATATATATGTAAAATGTAAAATATAATATATATATATATATATATATATATATATATATATATATATATATATAATATATATATAATTTATGTCCATCTTTTGTTTTACCTTTGTCGCGCCCGGGGGGGGGGGGGTCACCCTGTTTAGAAATTTGGAATAGGGGGGGGTCACCCTGTTTTCAAAATTTGGAATAGGGGGGGTCAGCCACTTTTTGACGTCGGCAAAAAATAATCCACCGGCCCCCCCCCCAGGCCGAAGAAACTGACCAGTCCCTTACTTTGCACTAATCATGCTGCGCTCACAGCGCCCTCGGGAGTTCAAAACAGCATGAAGGCATACAACACATCGATCTCCGACAGAAATGCTCTCCGACAACATATTTGAGGGTACAATAGACTGTCTTTCAAGTGATTAATCTTTACAATGTTTTTAAAATGATAAGGATGGAAGAATAAACAAATTTGTAATGAGGACAAACAATGCCTGTTGATTATCTGGATATTTTAATGCAGGATGTCTTCAGCTGAAACAAAATAAAAGCAGTTCTAGCCATTCTACCCACTTCATGTACCCATCTCATCCAATTTAACCAACTTATCAAAATATGACCATTTAAAGCGCGGTTCCGTCGAAGTGAGTGAGTCGTTCCGAGGAAGGGCAAACCTGAGATTTCAGATTTGATACTTATCATCTTTTTTCTGCGTCATGAATATCATTATGGCTGAATTGAGGATGGTGGAGTAATTCTACCGGTGACCACTACACAGATGGTTACGAAGAATATAAACAGAGGCAATATTCATTCTCGATTACTGTTTATTGACACGAATGAGAACAAGAGAATATTAATATCGTAGAATGTAATCATAACTGAAAGAGTAAACGACGAAATAAATATCAAAGACTTAAACTGCTTCAAATAAAAAAAAATCACCAATGTCAATAAATAAAAATATCAGTGGAATAATTCTTATAATAGTCTCTAACTTAAATTTTTAAATTTTTGTCATGTTGTCTCTGTGTCTCTGCCTCTCTATTTTCTACCATGTTTCCAACAATATAATCGAAGTAAAATATGACTGTTTTCAAATCCTCCTCTCTCTACACAGCCGGAAAGTGTTTATCCAGTTCCTTCCTTGGAAACGGACACCGGCGGTGCCGTGTTTTGTTACGTTTTCCTCATAACGATGCAAAGAAACTTGAACTCCGTGAAGTTTCACAAACGCCGAACAACTTGGAGACAAAACTTTCTTATGGACATATGTTTGAGAGAGGGGGACGCTTGAACGTATTCTGTTCATAAACTTGAATCGCAAGTTCTTGTAGTGAAAAGTTGCAATCATTAGGCAATTGCAACACGGAGTCTAGCTTATGTAAACTTTCCCTCTCACTCGATCTAAACCATGGCTTTTAGTTTAGCGAAGTAATCTCCAAATGATCTATCTTTTTGGAGGGCAGCTCTCTCTTCTCTTTTCTGTGCACTGCGCATCCTACTCTGAGTGATCTTCTCCCTTCGTTCGGCCATCTCACGTTCGATGACCTCATCCTCGCCCTGGCAAGCTTTTCTTTCCTTGATCCATTCCTTGCATCTCTCAGCCGCTTCTGTCTTTTCCATTTTCTCAATTTTCTCCTCGAGGCTTACTTGTGCGTCTTCTAATATCTTTCTTTCGCGTTCTATCTGCTCTCTGGTTTGCTGGTTTTGTATTCTGTCATACGCCACCAAGCGGTTCTTCTTCATTTCGGTGACCACTGCATCTCTGGTGTCCCAGATAGCGTCAAGAAATTCCTTCTGGCGTTGGATTTCCTTTTTCGCTTTCTTTCTAAAAAACAGCCTCTTCTTCTTGCTCTTTTTCTCAATTCTCTCCTCCATTGCTAAAAGATGAACTTGCATGGCTTCCCATTTCTGTAGCAATTCTGCGTAGTTCTCCTCTTCGTCTCTGCAAAGAGGAATTTATCTAGAGTGTCATATATATATATATATATATATATATATATATATATATATATATATATATATATATATATATATATATGTATATATGTATATGTATACATTATATATATATATATTATATATATATATATATATATATATATATATATATATATATATATATATATATATCATACTACTATTTTTACCCTTCTACATTGCACTCCGCAAGACGCTATCAATTTCCTGCACGCAATAGTAAGAACGTGTAAATTTTGCAAAGCCGAAAACAATCGTACGAAGGGATGTGCCTTGCATTTACTTTCTTCGATTTGGAACCATTTTTTTGTATTACAGCCTTGTAGAGTACTCCTTAATGGGCCAGAAAAATAGACAGGTAAACCCCAACATACGTCTCTATCATATTGTCATCAATTAAAATTGAAAAGTTATCCTCAAGCACTTTGTAAATTCATGTTAGGCAGGAAACTTTTATCGTTTCCACCTGGCCTTGCAGTGGGTTCCGCAGTACGGATCAGATAGATGTAAGTTTACGCTATAGATAACAAGACTGAATGTTGGGTATACTAGCATACAATCTAGCTTCTATAAAGAATGCACTTCTTGTACTTCTACCGAGACAAATTTATAACAGACACTTCCTGAAGTCAGAAAGACTAGTTGTTGTTGTTCTGTTGTCTTCTACAAAGCATTATTTTAGCTGTGCATATATCGCTACTGCAGATAGGCTGCAGTTACTCTGGTTTGTAGAGTCAAATTCACTCGTTAACTCACCTTTGCAAGACAATTTTCTCGAACACATCAGACTCCCTTGAACTTCTGTTACCCATGTTTTACGTTTTCTGTAGAAATTACAAGATTTATCGCTCAGTTTGAAAGATGTTTTGTGTGCAGTGCTGACACTTCGCAAGTGATTCGAACAACTTTGCTGGCTGTGGTATTGTTGCGTTCCATTCGCACAGAGAACAAATGTGTGACGTCACTATAAGCTTTACTTTGCACTAATCATGCTGGCACTCACAGCGCCCTCGGGAGTTCAAAACGCCAAGCAAACACGTAAGACATCGATCTCCGACGAAAGTGCTCTCCGACAACATATTTGAGGGTATAAGAGACTTTATTTCAATTGATTAATCTTGACAATGTGTTTACAATGGTAAGGATGGAAGATTAAGATATTTGTGGTGAGGACAAAATCAATGTATATAGAGTTTAGGGCGTTTTCAGGTGAAACGCTTGTTTTTGACGTTAAAAACGATGCAATAGCAAAAAGCTTTGGTATTGAAGAAGTATAAAATATTGAAACTATAACACTCTAAATTATTGAATACGATTTGCCCTTATCACCGTATTCTTCCCTTTCCTCCATTAGGAAATAGTTTACCCGGGCAAACATGCATATGTATGAAGCCGAATTGAATACGTTTGGCTGTTGTTGGAGAATAACTTGTTGACCCCGACCCCAACCCTCTGCCTGCAATAAGGAACAATAAATGTACCCTTTTATTACATTCTCGTCGGTTTTGTTTTGTATGAAATCCAGTTTTTATCATCATCCCTATAGTAGTTCATTGAAAAGGAGAGTAATCGGCCTTTAGGGACTGGTCAGTTTCTTCGGCCGGGGGGGGGGGGAGTGCATTATTTTTTGCCGACGTCAAAAAGTGGCTGACCCCCCTATTCCAACTTTCGAAAACAGGCTGACCCCCCTATTCCAGCTTTCGAAAACAGGGTGACCCCCCCCCCCGCGCGCGACAAAGGTAAAACAAAGGTGGAATATAAATTGAATAATTCAGTGTACATATATATATATATATATATATATATATATATATATATATATATATATATATATATAATATATATAATTATATTTATATAATACACACAATATATATATATATATATATATATATATATATATATATATATATATATATATATATATGATATATATTTAAACATTCAGTCATTCTGTGTTTTAATGAATTAATATTGTTGTCATGTCAGTTGTAAGATAGGAACTTAACAGTGTCAATTCTAAAGTTTGAATACAGTATTTTGAATGAGCTGTGAATGTACTCCACTCTTTTGCTGCATAAAGCAGATGTCCAGAACTGTTATAAGAAAAATGTTATTGTGAAATATTAGTGCATGTTGCTTTCTAACTACTAAATTCTCATAGAGGAAACAGAAAAGTATCAGGAAATTGTCATGCTTTCATATGAACTGCAGATTTCATAATGATCAGTACACTTTGCAAAACAGACTCTCAATTTACAGACATCAAGATATATCTGACATAATATCTCTGATACTTTAAAGAAATACGCCCGAAGGGCGCGCCGAAAAATTTTAACATACAAGTATGTCAGATATATATATATATATATATATATATATATATATATATATAATATATATATATATATATATATATATATATATATATATATATATATATATATATATATATATATATATATATATATATATATATATGTCTGATATATTAAATTTTTGCACAAGGGCGGGCTCTGAAAAATGTCTTATTATTATTAAAGTTATGCGCCCGAAGGGCGCGCCGAAAAATGCAACTGAATGATGAAATTTGTGGCTGGCACAATGCATTGTTCGCAAGTATGAGCCATGTCGAAATTAAAATACACACTGACCTCCCCCCCTACTGGGCATTTCAAAACATGGTGACCCCCCCCCCCTACCACCAAAGTCAAAAACAGGGTGAATCCCCCCATGAATCCAAGTCCCCCCCAGGCCGAAGAAACTGACCATTCCCTTACAATGCATTGTACGCAATATAAAGCGTTACTTCTGACAAGTGAATGCTACAATTCAAGGGGGGAATATATTACACAGACGCAATCTATTTTGACAGACTGAAAATTAGGCATTTTGGCACAGTTTTT
Organism: Ptychodera flava; assembly: GCF_041260155.1. Classification (NCBI taxonomy): domain Eukaryota; kingdom Metazoa; phylum Hemichordata; class Enteropneusta; family Ptychoderidae; genus Ptychodera; species Ptychodera flava. Next base: position 11,243,825 of record NC_091936.1, read on the forward strand.
GAGATAAGGAATAGCCTAGATGTTTTTACAAAATAATAAACAGCGGACTTACGGTACAGGTAGCAATACACGAAATAAACTCATAGTTACAATGTAAATACACATAATGGATACAAACAATATAAAAGTATTATTATGTTTCTTGCTGCAACAGATTTGTTCTGAATTTGAAAGCTTTTTGTACAAATAACAGAGATTAACAATCACATTAGAACGGCTGGAACTCATAAGCTGCACAAACTTGTTGAAATTTGGTTCTACAATTGAAAAGTTAGGCAAATATAGAATCCTCAAATTGTTGTATGCTGGACATTCCAAAAGAAAATGACACTCATCTTCAATAACATTCATTTGGCAAACTTTACAAAGTCTGGCTGATGGGTCAATACCACGATGTCTGCCTTCCTCCATTGCTAGAGGGAGCACCGAACATCGAAAACAGGTAAAAATCTGAATAGCTTTATAATTACAATTTGAAAGTAAATGTTTCTCTGGTTCAAGTAAACCCTTGAAATTGACTATATACATGTAGTTTCGGTTTTGTTGATAAGTTGCCCTTCCATTGTTGTTTTAAAGTGTCTACAATTCTCAAGTCAAACATAGATATAAATACTTGTTTATTTCCTATTTCCTGTGGATCCACGCATATCCAAACCCATATGAAAACATGATATTTTTGATGAACTCGCCCATGTGTTTCTTCCTAATTGCAAGACTGTACAACTTTTATATGCCTGCCTTGGGATTCTATCAGGAGATAACTCAAGCAGATTCACCCAAAAAACGAATACAACGTTTTAATGTATGGTAGTATATTGGAAGACGACCACATTCTCCCATAACAGCTTCATTTGTTGTTTGACGTGGTACACCCAGAAACTGGCGACACCACTTTCTCTGGATTTTCTCTAAAACATCATAATACTGGAAGCCCCATATCTCAGATCCATAACTTAAATTGGTAAAATCATTGAATCGAATAATTTAAAATGAGAGTGAAAAGGTAAGTATTCTAGCTTTCGTCGGGTAATTGACAACATATTGAGGGCTTTACTGTTGACTTGCTAGTGTTTGTACAGCTTTCGACCAGATATTTCTGGAAGATAAAAGCAAGCCAAGGTACTTGTAATATGAGACGACATTGACTGGAGTGCCACCAAACTGCCAATTTTCAAATCTTGCTCGATGACCACCTTTGCGGAAAATCATTACCTTTGTTTTCTCCAGATTCACTTTCATTTGCCACATCGAGCAGAAATTGTAAAGAATGTCAATAAGATTTTGTAAATTTCTGACTGACATCCGCAAAGATGACAATGTCGTCTGCATAGAGCAAAGCAAAAAGGTCACATAAATCTTGCGTCAATTGAATACCCATGTGACCTGATTCCATAAACATAGAATTCAATTCTTCAATGAAAAGACTGAACAGAAGTGGGCTAAGAATGCAGCCTTGTCTCACACCAGCCGGGCAGTCAAAATACTCTGATGTTACATTACCACATCTTACACATGACTTAATGTTGCTATACATAGATTGTAAAATAAAATACATTTTCCCTTTAACTCCAAGTGACATGAGTTTGTACAGTAAAAGAGAATGATTAACTCTGTCAAAAGCTTTGGAAAAATCAACAAAAAGACAGTAAAGTTTCCCACGTCTGATACTCAGGTATTTTTGGATAATAGCATGTAAAACAAAAATATTATCTATGGTACTGTGATTCTTTCGGAAACCGGCTTGACAATCAGAAATTATGTTTGTTTTATCTGACCACTTGGTTAGTCTACTATTTAAAATGGAGGTAAAATTTTCCCCAGAACATGAGGAGAGATATATCCCTATAATTATTGACATCAGTTTTTACACCTTTCTTAAATAATGGGATGACAATTGCAACAGTCCACTCAGAAGGAAAGTTTCCCGAATTGAAAATAAAGTTGAAAATTTCTACTAAAACAGGTAAAATAACGTCAGCTGCATATTTGTAAAACTCAACAGGTAGTCCATCTGGACCAGGAGCTTTACCTGATTTCATTTTCTTTAAGCAAATCAAAATTTCATTCTCAGATATTGGGCTATTCAGAATATCATTGACGTCATCATATACGTCATCGTCTACTTCCCTTAGATCTGAATACAAGTTTATCTCTTCTTCTACAGAATGCAAAAACTCTACATCCCCTTGAGTGACATCATGACATTCTTGATACAATGAACTGAAATAATCATACCACTCATGAATACTAATATCACTGGATGTATATCCTCCCTTACTTCTTAAAACAGATTTCAAAATTGACCAAAATTCAGATGAATTCCCTGTTGCAGCAACTCGAAATTGGTTTCTAACTCTGTTTTGATAATCCTGTTTGCTGAATTTGCAAGTTTGTTTGAATTTCTTTCTAGCATTTTTATAATCAGCCAATGCAATCGCTGACCCAGTCTGTCTGAAAATTTTTAATTTGTCATACACCAATCGTTTTGCTTTCTGACAGGGAATTCCAAACCAAGATGGCTGTCTAATCAGTTTCGGATTTCGTGGTTTTTGCTGGCGACCATCGGCACCTGCCATCTGGAGCGCTTCGTTAATTTTCAAAATAGCACGAGATTTGTATTTGGTAAACTGTTTCTTGATTCCTCAAGAAGATTCTGTACATGAATAGAAGTGATTTTTTCTTTGAAAGATTTACTGCATTGCTCTGACATGTGATAACGAATAGAGTGTGAACGGTCATTGACACAGGTTTGTGTCTTTTGAGTGTGAGCTTTTGCAGAATGAATATAACAGCTGACGGGAAAATGGTCCGATTCTATCCTGGAGAGAATATCGAACCGGTTTACATAATTGAAAAGCTCTGGTGACATCATTATATAATCAACCACACTGCAACCTTGTGAGGTTACGCATGTCACATTACCAACCTTGTCATTGGCAAGTCGACCATTAACAATATGTAAATTAAAATTCTTACAGATGTTAAGTAAGCATTTGCCAGCCTCATTCAAAATCAATCTTTTGAATTTCTCGGAATGTGAAAACTGGATGGGTTATACATAGAATCTTCAAAGGAAGGTGGTCAATAGTGTCATCCAAAATGAAGTCAGCCTCGTCCGTACCCGTCCTGGCATTGAAATCACCTCCCACTATAACATAACTATCTGAATGTACAGTATATAAATGCAGCAACTGATTTTCAAAATTGTCAAGTCTATAAAATACATTCTGGACGGAAATAGCAGCACCCAAACAACACATCTTTATCGAAATGAAATAAATTTTATCTAAATTAACAAAATACAATTTTCCAGATTGCAAGCTACTTTTTTGACATTTCGGGCGATACTTTTCTTGATATAAAGAGCTGTACCGCCACTTGGTCTCCCTTAGAACTACAACGAGAGGCTGGATATGTGTATACAACGTAGTTATCCAAAAATCAAACTTGTCTTTATCGGTACAGAATGTTTCGATTAACCAATTATGTCATAATTAGAACACAAAGCAATAAATTCAGAATTATTCACCTTAGATTTTAGACCTCTAATGTTCCACACTAGAATTGAAATATTTGACTGGTTTGGACCACACTAGAATTGTTCCACACTAGAATTGAAATATTTGACTGGTTTGGACCTTTTATACCTGTCATTTACTTACAGACTATTATATTTTCTGTAACTCCTTTGCATATGGGCCGGAGGCCTAGAAACGCAAATAAACGTGCACTGAAACGTGAACCTGTACTTGAACAGCGGACATTATATCAAAAGCTAAAGTTTTGGGTTAGGTTAACGGTAACATGAAAAACAAAACACATACTCAATAGTCTATGACTCCTTCGCGGCAAGGGGTTTCGGCAGACGCTTTAGTTTAGGCAGGCTGCAAAAATTTTTGCCAGGATTGCTTACATCAAAGTTTGGATTTATACTTAGTCTTGGTGTACCCTACACACGGATGAGCATAAGCTTATACTTACACAGAGAAAAACAATTCTTATGTGAGATGAGAAAGACTTTGATTGTTTTCATCCTCTACCTCACAATCAAATTCAAGTATACAGGCGCTTTTTTTAACGTTTTTACTTTCCACGAAATCTGCTATTTGTTTTAATTTCAAGCATGGAATGAATTTTGTTCTCCATGGCAACATATAGAGTTTTTTTCCCTTGCAAAGGCTCCTTGTCTGTCTGTTGTGGGTTTCTCTCTGTGTTGAGTTTATGACTATGTCCACGTCGACGTTTTGTTCGAGAACTCGGCATCTCTCGACAACAGCCGCATCGCTGTCGCTGTTTGTTGAATCCTCTCCTTCTCCCTGCCCGCTGTTTTATGAGTTCAGGCCTTTCAACGGCTTGAGTTTGTTTCCTGACGTTCAGCACATTTGTCCAACCTAGCGTAGGCTATATCGCCATCAATGGCCGTGGAGTCGCCCTTATTCCGGGCCAGTATGGCCAATCTGTTCTCTGCCCGCTGTCTTGTGAGCTTGAACTTTTCAGAGAGTGTATTTCTTCGTGCGCTGCATCTCCTTGTGTTTTTCGTCTTGGTCACTTGTAAGATATTTATTTCGATATATTTACATTTCTCCAACGACGAATTTTTTCGGTCCCTCTTTGTATTAACTTGCTCATTTCCTTCACGCGTCGAATTGTTTTAAAGTGTCAGGCGGTTTATCCTCACCTGGGTGAGTATTTCATCACGTATGCTCCAGATTCGTTCAATCATTTCTTGTTTTGCGTCCGGTTTCTGGTTTTATTTCCTTCTGACAGAACCACTCCTTGTTCCTGCTGTCCGATTGGATACATCGCACTTCATTGAAAAGATAAGATGATAAACAAAGTCAATAACTTCATGATTAAGTTTTCAATCCTTGTGACACGAAGGTAAAGCGTGCGCCGTGAAAGCATTTTTATTGTAATAAAATTGCACATTTAATATGTTTTTCCATCTTTCACACGTAATAGCAGCTTTTCTGGACCAACCCTTTGTGCTTTATTTTACATTGCACTGCCTTTCACAGTTATGTAGTTGTGACTTTCCATGTTCATGTTGGAATGGATCCGTTCAGATTAGATTTTTCAAGGCATAGACAGTATGGTCGTCGCAAATATTGCTCCGATGCATCAACAGTGGTTTCTGTGTGTGTGTTTGTACGTGTGTGTGTGTGTGTACGTGTGTGTGTGTGTCACAAAACTGTGTTCTCTTATTCAATTTGGGTTCAGAGTTTTCCCGCATAGGCCCAGATTTATTTTAATTTTACCAGCTTCACATCCACAAATTTATATTGAGGTATTGCGATAAATGCAGTGGTTAATCAACTTCTCTCCCGATGTTCTGAAACTAATTTATAATCCTCAGATCCAGCAGATAAATTTAGCAGCCAATGCCAGTTAAAGACTCGGGGATAAAGTTTCTTTCAATGATTGCTTTCGGTTACTTCTTATTGCCGTTACTCATCATTTCTCCGTTCAAAGCAAAATTTTAAGTTCATACAAAAATATTCATTTCGGCAACATCGTAAGACATCATATGGGATCGAATGATGCATGCACACAAGCTAATGTAGTTTGTAGATAAGTTATTAACCCCGGAGGCAAAAAAGCTGTACAACTAGTAGCCGTAACTTTTGATTATTTTCACCCCAGTATCTTCGTTTTGTATTTCAATCGCAAGTTCTTGTTCTGCTTCCAAGAACATGCTGAAACACCAACTATTTAGCATGCAAACACGGCGTATATACATGTTGAATGCACTATTATTGTTTGCATTTGAATTCTAGTCCGGACCAGAATTCACTCGATCGTTAGCAATAACAGTGCAGTTTACACAAGTAAAGACTGAGTCGATGAGCTGAATGGTGAATCTCAATAAGCTTTGATGAACAGAACAAGAAACTGTAGTTAAAGGGCCAGTAGCTGTAACTTTTAATGAAATTTTCATCAGTTTTGAAAATTTCATTAAAAGTTACAGCTACTGGCCCTTTAAACAAAGCAACAATTACGTTCCTTCAACAGACCTATATCACAAATTATATCCTGGTCAGTTCGATGAAAATGTCCGTGAGGAAACGTTATTTTTACATAAACACAATGTCATTCCCGTTTCTGTGTTTACTCGGACCAACTTCCCTGTTCCTTCGAAGAGGAAAGATACATAAAATTAGAAGTTCTGCCATTTTCCTTGTCATGATGAAGGCAGAAGTATTAAAGTAAACGGAAAAAATAATCTTGAAAAATGTGATTTCTTCAGGATTATGTATCATGCATGGAAACACATCTCATCGTTTTATTTTCAGCTTTTCGTCTTTGCTTTCTGGAAAGGTTTAATCCTGGACGATTCAGGAGCTTGAAGTATTAATTTCCGATCCGGTTCAGCTTTCTGTAAAGTTCCATTGACTTTGACATAAATTTAAGCTTAGGATGTGGAATACTGAATACGTCATGAAGATACGAAATGATGTTGTTACCAAAATAAACAATTAAAAGAAAACATCAAGTCGGGTCATCAATCTATCCCTTTGGTTATTTAAAGAATGGCAGGCTCTAGATATTTTGTGTTTGAAGGGAAGTGGTCGTCAGAACTGCTCTGGAACGTCTCATGGGACCCATACGATCAACTGTGCATCAAAAGCACATTGGCGATTGATGAAAGTTAAAATATGTTTGTCATAATCTACATCGTAATATGTACATTTTGCAGCCTATGTTGACGTGTATCTGAATAACCACACATTAAAATACTGGCACATTGTTTGCAAAGAAAGTCGCACATACGCAGCAGACTGACCATATATTTGTACCTCTCGTCAACATGGTATCTTCCTCACTGAGTCCTTTGTGAAAGTTACAAGAAAACAACGGCATTGATATGTAAAAACAGCATGTTATTGTATTTCTGTAACTGAGTCAATGAAAGCATAACACTGATCTTCTTTTTGAGTGAATGGCTTGTACCAAGCGAAAGTGGGCTTCCTTGTTCCTTGAGTAGTGCGCAGTCGCAATACGGCCGTGGCACCGAGAAATCTAGGTCAGAAGCCTACAACGATAACACTACTTTTCAAGGTAAAACAAACCCGGCATTTTCGTCTGATGTTTCTAACACCAATTTTGTTCATTAGACTCAGTGCATGAATTAAAGGGCCGAGTTCCCCTGATTTCTTAAATATGTTGCAAAACTAATTCCGTATTTTCAACAGACGTGTAATGTGAGGTGTAAAAGGGCAACATTAAATAGGCGCAGTTCTGCTTGGCGGTGTTGAATAAGCTGCGTACGTGTGTATCTGATTAATTCCCAGCACAGCTGTCTGTCCCATTTCCTCAAAAACGCATTTTTGTTTCTTTAATTATTGTCATAAAACATGTGAAATTTATTCTATTCATTTTACTGCAAACATATGAGCTGTGCACCGACTTTATTGCGACGAGTATGAACTAAAATTAACCGGGCGTTTAATCTCGAACAGGAAATGGCGAGTAGTTGTGATATTACGTATGGGTATTTCCAGCTTCGTGGTGGACTTTTGTCGTTGATCCCATACCTCTGTGTCGGCGTGACCTCACAAATTTGTTATCACTGCGGGGGTACAATCAGCAAGGTGAGACTCATTTCTTGACTCGATGCAACGACGGTAACATGTAAAGAGATCTTCTGCAGTCATGCCGGGCAGTGCTGACATTGAACAACTCTTTGACTTGCAGTATGTGATACCAGAAGACTTGGTTACGTGTAAGCTATGTTCTGGAGTGTTCAAGAGTCCGCATACTCTGCCGTGCCTCCACACTTTCTGCCGAACTTGTCTCGAAGTCGAACAGATATCTCGTGATGCGGGCAACAAAACCGTTGCGTGCCCAACTTGCGATTATGGTTGCAAGCTTGACTGCGTCCAAGAGCAAACGCCGAGAACAAACTTCTTTTTAGCGGGACTGGCAGACAGCTTCTGGGAACTCAGGTGTAAGGGCTCTACTTTGAGTAAACACCAGTGTGCCCTTTGTACAGAGAAGTTGTGCGTCATCGCATGTGGAGGCTGTTCCCTTCGGATGTGTTCGAAATGCGCGTTGTCGCATATCAGCAAAAATCCTCCAAGAGATCACAGATTATTCCGTCTTGAGGAAGGCAGTATGAGCCTGATGAACGACGACGCAGTGAGGCCTCATCGGGACGAGAAGATCTCTTGTCGACACCACCCTGACAATCAAATCCAATCGTTTTGTTGCACATGCAACGTGCCCACCTGTACAAAATGCGTTATGGAAGATCACGGCAAACCTGGACACGAAATCTCGTTTATGGCCGGCGTCGCGAGAATGAAACAACAGGATCTGAAACAGGCTATGAAACTGTTGAAAACACAGGCAAAGTTCATAAATAAGGGGATTCTGGCCGCGAAAACTGAAGCAGACAAAATCACAGAGCACAGCGCAAAGGCTAAAAGTAAGATAGACAGTCATGCAGAGAATCTGATCGCACAGATAATGAACATGAAGGAACTGGCCAAGAACAAAGTTAGAGATTTGGTTCAACTGAAAACGAACATTCTTAAAAACCAGATCAACGAACTGGAGAAACGTGTCGCGGCTATTCAGAGCACCGAGAAGTTTGCGAATGCTCTGCTGAAGTATGCTAACCCCGCTGAATACCTGACATCTGAAGACACACTGTGCAATCGAGTCCTACAGCTAGTGAACGAAGACGTGCAGTACACTCCCAAGGAGACGGGTGACGTCATCTTCGAGGTGGATGAAGCTCCCGTCCAGCATGGCTTCGGAATACTGAGATCTACGTCTGTCTCTGGTGATAACTCATCTTGCACTCGAGTGAAAACTGTTTTCCGAGTTGGAGAGGAGCAGAAAATTGTTATTGCAACGCGAAACCGGGAAAACGAAATCGTCGCTGCTTACAACAGTGTGACAGCAGAACTTGCGTATCCCAGTGGAAAGACGAAAGAACTCGACGTTGAACATAACCTTGACGATCTGTCACACACGGTGAAGTTCTGTTGTTTGGATGAAGGGAAGTATCTTCTCAAAGTAAATGTTGGTGGCTTTCCTTTGAATGGTTCTCCATTCACTATAAAAGTTGTACCCCAGGAAGGGACCTTCAAAGAGTTTGGCGGCTTTGGCGATACGATCATGGACACACCACCCTCCATCGAGGGAGTAGCGATCAACCTCCAAAACCACGTGGTGCTGGCTGACAAAACCAATCACCAACTCCAAATCCTCGACTCTTTCTGTAACTACGCAGGCTCCGTGGAATTCCGAATTTGTCGAAGCCGTTTTCTCCGAATGACATTGCGGTGTCGGACGATGGTCAGTGTTTTGTGGCCGATGATGCTAACAAAGAAGTGGTCGTCTGGAGCGAGAGAGATGAAGTTACCCGGGCATTTGGTAAAGGAAAACTCAACTGCCCGAAAAGTCTGGCCCTGACGAAAGACGGATACATACTTGTGACGGACTGGCAAATTTTGACGAGAAAGCATTGCATAAAAAAGCTCACAAGAGATGGCAACTGTGTGAAAGTGATCAACTCCAATAACAGAACATTTACAAAGCCGAGCTCAGTTCGGGTGAACTCCAAAAACCAAATGATAGTGTCTGACACTCAAAATCATCGTGTTGTTGTCATGACGGTCGATGGTACTTTGATCTCCTCCTTCGGTTCCAGGGGTTCAAAGGACGGTCAGCTGATCAGCCCCCGTGGCATCGACATCGATGACAACGACGACGTCTATGTCTGTGACTATGGCAACGACAGGATAAGCCAATACGACTCCAGGGGGAATTTCATTCGCCACGCCGTAAAGCTAGATGTCACCAAACCCATCCGCGTCGCCATCACCAAGTACGGCCCTCGGAGGATCGTAGTTACCATGGATACAGCTGAACCTGGAAGTAGCTCAAGTGCAGCCAAAATTTTCTACGTGTAAATAACACATTTTTTCCTGATATTTCATACATTCACGATACCAAGTTAGATTGCATATACTTCGTCACGTATAAGACCTTTGAGAACATAACATCAAATGACGAAGAATCATCCAATCATATTACTATGACTACGGCATACACACTAATCATGGACATTGTTATATTTGACGCTTAGTGATTCCTGGTGCATGGATGCCACATGTCTTAGGGTTTATATGGATTAGAACGGGCAATAAGATATTGGCAACGGAAGTCAAAATTGGGGAAATCTATGCAGAGCATGAATTGTAAAACCTGTTTTGTAGCCACGATATTTTCTTTTTGAAGTAACAATTCGTGAAGGTCTATGGGAAAATAATTATTTTAAATTGGACATGAAATATAGTACTGTCAACTTTTAGAATGCGAAAAAGTTGCATGATGGTATTGTAACCTTCCCTCCTAACTTGAAGATCTGATGGTCCATCCCCCAAAGATGAATTTCACCCAGCTGCAATAATCGTAGCCTTGTGGGCTGGGTCGTGCGGCCTGGGCGATTGGTTAGATATCGCTCAAGACGCACGCGGCAGCCACCGAGGCTACGATTATGCAGCTAAATTTCACCCAACCCGTTGTGTCTGTATTGCGTTAGTGAAGTCACAGTCCTTCCACCCACCACTTGGGGTGGGTGGGGCAGTATTGAAGTGAGTGTTTTATCATATTAATGGCGGGTAGCCTACTCGTTATGATGTGATATCAAGCCAAAACCAGCAACAAACATCAGACAGAGCTGTAAGAACGAAACCCTTCATAAAACTGAAGTGCAGATTCGGTTCCTGTTCTTTATTTCGATAAGCGGCGAACGAACATATTGGCAAGTAGAACATTTGCGTGCCCACACTTCACTTGGTACAATTCTAAATAAAGATCAGGAACTGAATCTGTACTTGATTATGCATGTATAACCACGACACCATAGACGGCTAGGAACTTGAAATGTTGGTATGTAGACATTGCTGGCATTCCACAATTGATGGTTTTTTTCAATTCACATAATTTTGGAGAAGAAAGGGAAAACCCAGATCACCTACAGTAATGTTATTATTATAATAATATAATTATAATACATAATAGTATATGGATAGCGAAAATATTACGATCTGACTAGTCAAAGATAGAGAAATCCCTTTCTCACCCAAATTTCAATTCGCTGTTATTAATAATGGCAATGCGACATCCTGGACAAAGGGTACACCAATCCGTTTTAACAAGTTCGATAGTTCAGAAAATGCACTCGCCATCGCTCGTCCATAGATATTGTGAACTGGTCAATAACTTTTGGTATACTTTTGCCGGGGGTTTGTTTGTTAGTCCCATTATTGGTCGACCATCAGATCTTTCGAGAGTGAGACTGGAATTCCGACAGGCAATTTGTTTAACACTCTTAGTGCTGTCATTTTCCCCACCAAAATTTCAGTGCGACATTTTACCAATTTTTATGAATTTTTCAGTATTTCGTTGTAAAAATTTTGACCAAATGGATGTTTCATTTCATGGCTACATTTCTTTATTAAAATGTTGACAAAAATCTAAAAAAATTGACTGAGCTAAATAGGGTATAAAATTGACTTTGGCGCTCAAAAGGGTTGAGGGATTTGCTGCCATGCAAACATTTGCACCAAGAATATTCCACGTTTTTTTCCGACCTAGAGTGACGTGGACATGTCTATGCGAAACTTTGGTGAAGTATAAAGACCACATTTTTTCTCATAAAATTTTGCTGCATATTATTTTGCACACAAACTGTTCTATTTATAAAGAGAATCAGCCCTCTTTTGTGATTGGCTGATATCCAATTATGAGAATAGGATTCTTACTAGAATAGTAGTTTACAAACAACCATTTTCAAACTTCATTTCCATTAAGTAATGAAACTTTAATTATATCGAAAAAATCAATTACTAGATGTATCTTCGATTTTGCTGCCCTTCCAAGATCTAAAGGCCCATCCCTTATAACAAATATTCATACGTGGCATTGGATTTTTCGCATTACGAGTAATTTCTGGATGTGGACTTAAGTTTATTCTACACATAAGAATTGTTTATTTACACACTATTACTTAATAACTGTTGCAGAGGTATAGAAACATGTCTGTACTGCAGGGACTTGGAATAAGCATTAAAGTTTCAAGTTTATTCGCAACTCTTCATTTTGCTAGTCTTTGGTTTTCTGTCACCGAAGCCTACACAAGGACAGAGTTGGTAAAACACGGATGTAATACAGGAAAATGTATAATTACACAAAACCCGGTCAATTATAGTCGAATAAAACACAACGGAAAAGGTACATGTCATACATACACGTAAAATGTTGCTTAGAGTGGACAAGATAGCGTTTGCGGAAAACTCATCATGTCATTGTTATTGTAGACAAGGACGAATGCTGATCGTCCAGGAAACAACTTGATTTTAGACAAAGAATATCCTCAATCGCGACAACAAACACGCTAATAGTTCAATGACCCTCCAAAGTACACCATGGCTATTTCCGTGTGATAATATGTAAACTTATGAAGTAAAAATTTAGCGAGGGGTGTTCGTAGCATACATCTCAGCGGGAAATCCCACGCGCGTCTATAATTTCCGGGTGTTTATTTAAAAGTAATGTAAAGATACAGGTTTCGTATTTCGAGAAACTTATTATACGTTTCATACTCGATTCTTTCTCAATTTATCTGTGATATCAATAGTTGGTCATCAAAATGCGGCAGTATTTGTTGCTCAGATGTGTGGTATCACTGGGTACCATGTATGGCAAGCTCCACAATTTGAGATATTACTTCAATGCACATTGTAGATGTTCTGAGAATTGGATCTCAACAAACAGTCTGTTATAGCGAACCATATTTTAGCTGCATGATCACACAATAACCGTGATACAACCAATCTTTGAAAGACTTGTCATGTTTTTCACCTCGCAAACTCGTTTGTGTCAGTGACCGTTTTACAAACAGTGTACAAAGCTGCATATTCTCCAAAGCACATGACAAGATAAGGTACCGTCCACTTGAAAGGGTTTCAACGAGAATGAATGACTTTGTAAAGGTATGCGGTAGACGGCGCTAATTCTCACCGATGCCAAATGCTATTAGTGTATTGTATATCATCACATCACAATTCAAAGTTGAATAATCAGGTGAAATTGAAGCTGAAATACAATTCTCTGGAAAAAGCCTGTCAGAGCACACGGAAATCTTTGCCCTATTGGCCATGTAGAAGTAATATTTGAAAATATAGGGCTTCCTTCGACAGCAACAGCTTGCAAGAATTTTTATGGATTTATTCATTTACTATTTTTGGAAAGAGTTACGGCAATTGCGCATTTTGTTGAGCATGTAAATGCTTGCTGTTGATAACGAGTGAAAACGTGCATTGCACCCATGAGTATTTTAAAGTTTGTTTACAAAACAGCTTTTCTAGGCGGCCGCAACGTATCAAAATGAACGTATTTGTGTGTCGGGATTGGTGAGAGGCTTAGCTAAGAAGAGTACATCAACGTAGTATGGTCTATTTGCTGTAGTTTTACGAAAAAAAAATCGGCAATTTTGATCCATATTGCAACTTTAATCACCGAGTATTTTAACGTGAACGGTCACTATATTCTTTTCTGAACCTTGGGACTACGGGGGAAAATAGACCTGTCACATAATGAAGGAAAACCACAGTCACATGTTGCTGTGATTGATGCTGTCTATCACAGCCTGATACAGCGGTTAGAAATGGCATTACGAAAACTCACGCAATAGAGAGCTGCCACTTCTCGATGTTAATATTCTGTGTCATCATTAATAAAACACTTAGGCCCGTGCGAGCCGAGTGACACCGCCCTCTATGTTACTATGTTCTGCAACTCTGGGTGGATTAAAGAGTGGCTGCCGTTGGGTTTATGGTAGGAATAAATGGTAAGTGCAAATGTTATAGCTGAATTAGACAAGAACATCGCTTTTTTACAGGTAGTAACTACAATTCTACCGACATCAATTTCAAAAGAAATAAGCTAACCACCGTAGATTTTGAAATAATTGGAACTCAAAAAACCATTTTGTAATCAAAGTTTCCAGACTGGCAACGTGTTTGGAATATTGCCAACATTAAGCAACCACGTGAATCCTTCAGCGAGCTTAAAAACATTTTGCTGCACATAGGTTGCATGCAGTCACGGAGGTGAGTTGGGGAATATTTCAACATTGTTACTGTCCTTACCCCTTTCATACACCATACCACGGGGAGGGGGGGGGTATCTGGTGACAGCTCTTTGCACAGATATATCAGAGTTGTCATTACGAGGCAAGGGCATAGCAAAAAGAAATGAACTACCTCAACACCATGCTTGGATCTAAAATTCAACATCCTGTGATCAAAAATCAGATATTCTGATCATGTCATTGTCCTCCTTGACTAACCATTGTCTAACCATAGTACCTGAGGGCTATGTCATGACTCTTATTAAGGTAGAATGCACCTCAGGTACAGATATTTGGACTCTCAAAATTTAACAATATTGAGTTAGCCTACCTCTTCTAAGTGCTCATTTTGAAGCTTATTGACTAAAAAAAGGTTTCACTAGCTTAGTTTTGTGAAATCTGGAATTTTATTCCCCCCCCCCCTCCCACTGAGCTTACAGTGGGATGGCAGTCATTTTGAATGTAAAATATTGATAAATATATGCAATTTGTTTCTCTCGTACCAAAAATTTGCACGGCATTGGTGATCCAGATTTTTATTGACTTTGAAAGAAAAAGGTTGAAAGTTTGCCAGAGGAAAGTTTGAGCAAAAGTGCAAGCCTTTCATTGTCAAGTGCGAACTACATGTACCTTAGTCCAGAACCATTTTCACACCATGACATCAGTCTGCACATACAGACTCTCCAAGGCAGTTGACTTATGATTGACACTGATGCCGTGGTGCACTTCAGTATCTGTTTTGTCTCTCCACTTCGCTTCGCTTCTTCCATTATGTGCAAAATAAATATTACATCATACCAGTATATTGATGGTGCAAATGCAGCGAACTGATTGGTTGAGACGCAAAAAGAACCGTGGTATATTGGCGATATACCACGGCTGGCATACCGCGAGCTCTCAGCTTGAGAAAAAATCCGTTTATGACATTCCACGCCAGAATTTCAATGTACTGTTATGATATGATAGTGATAAAACACACCCAGCGACGGTATACCACTCGATTTTGACCAATTCACTTCATATATGCACTCACTATCGTGCATATATGTCATGAACTGGTCAAAATCGAATGGTACACCATCGCTGAGTGTGCTTTATTGCTCAGTGTTCTCCCTAGATCAAGGGCAAGCATGTCGGAAATTTGCATAAAATTTACATAATTAATTTGAATCTATTAACATATATTTAAATACATACACACAAATACAGTAACTGCAAATTGTAGTCATTTAATATGCCTTTTATTTACTTACACATTGCTGCATGAACAAACGTATCAGGGGAATAAACAATTAAGTTTACAGGTGGCACCATAAAGTGCAATAATTTCATACATGAAAACTGAACGGTCACATCTTGCTTTCTTCAGCAGTCCAACTTCAGTTGTAAAAATTCAACTCGTACTCTCATTGCATGGAGAAACATTTGCGATGAAACATTGCGTCACTTGTTTACGAAATTATACAAAGCAACGAAGCCACACAATCAGGGCTGTGTACCCCAGCGTCCCAGCGAGTTTTTGAGCACATTACGGTCACGGTCCCAATGAATAGAGGGACTGTTACGGTTTACCATAACAGAAAATTCAGACGTATTTACACGAATGATCGTCACCAAAATTTATGAAACCCCTGGCGTTTCAGTAACTTGCCTCCTAGCGAACCTGAACGAGACCTGAACTTGAAAACAGTGCGAAACGCTCAAAGCCCACACATTCGACCGCCATCTTGGAAATCGCCTGACCTGTTTACGTCACATGGCACTGTAGACATCATTTTGCGACCAAACAGTAAATCCAAACTCATATTTTTAAAAACTTTGCGCGAAATAAAAAAAAAGACGACAAGAATGCAAAAGAACGATTGCACGATTAGCCAAAAAACTTGTAAAATGACAGTGACCCCAACATCGAGAAACTAGGTCAAGTCAGCGTAGCGTAATATGACGCAAACGTAACGTGTGCAGCCCACGAACTCTACCGTTCTCCTGCTCTGATACTTTCACCGTTTGTCTCAACAACAAGAACAGAAAAATAATTAAAATACAAATGCGCATTCGTAATACTGCCATGGAGATTTCATGTAGACTAACCGTCATCAGGTATAGACGCCTTATAAACCTTTATTGAGGGTCGCAATTTTGACCGATAGCTTTGACCACCAGCATTTTCACGGCATCGACGTCACTGTAATCCCCCACGTAACTTGATAAACGGCCATTGACACGGCGCTCGAACCACATGATCAAAGTCGCGGCCGCACCGATGTGCCGCTCGGCCGGTGTTTTTCAACACCTATGTACGTGTCAATTGATTAATGTAAACTCGTCAGTCGACATGAAAAAGTCTATTCAGGACTAAAAACGATGTTGATAAGGCTAGTTTTGGCAGATGTCCCATGCCAATGAATACACTGAGCTGTCAAGTGGGGCTGTCATCAAGGGTGTCGGGAAAAATCTGAAGCATCACGGCATTGTAGCAAGCGTCACGGCGACCAAGGCAAGCGTCACGGAGACGTGATGCTTGAAGGGCCTAGGGAGAACACTGTTGCTTAAATAACAACTTGGTGTGAGTACCTTGAAGACATGTAAATCAACACACATATTACACTATGAGAAAATTTTGTCTTTTCGTAAAATCTCTTTACCATTCCATTTTTAATAAAGAAAATGTTACAGGGGATACAATATTAAAAACAGGTCTGATTTGAAAGAGAAATGGTGAATTGCATTTAATATGAATAAAAGTTCCATCCATGCAGTCAAAATTTCTCCGCTAGAGGTTCTGGGTAAGTCAGTGGTAGACTTGCATACATGCAATAGCAGTACAAAACAGTCATCTGTAGTCTTCATGCTGCTTCAATGCCCAATAATCCTTTCAAGTATTCACAGGTTAACCCTTTCATGCCCAATGAGGTTGTACCATTGCATAGAGGTGTAAGAGTTAATCCAGCTATCTGTCTGGGGAAGGATTTGCTGTGTTGTACCCAGGTGACCTCTTTCCCATTCACTATCTTTCTATGCCCACAGTAGACTCAGAAGGGTTGGTTCTGGCATGCCTTGGTCTGGACCTCTTTTAAATCCTGATTGTGGAAGAGATAACATAAGAAAGGTATGTCAAACCCGACACAGGACATTTGTTTAGCAATCTATATCTCGGAAAGTCCACCTTGTGTGTAACTTGTCCATGAGATTTCATTGTATAAGCAATGCGATTTCGAATGCAATGTAAATGCAAGGATGGTAAATCTCACAGAGGGATCAATATTACAATCTCATTTCTGGTTCTATTGTAAATGGCATGAGGGATATAGTACACATGTAACTTGTAGTGGTACTAAATGTACTGCATGTCCCTACAAAGATTTAGTTCTTTCCGAAGGCATGGAGCTCAATGCAGAAGGCTAGATCACCCATCTCCGTGCGTCCTGGCCGTTCAGTTCAACCACAGTCATTCATGGAGGGATCATGGTTCAATATCAGTGGATTATGGCACGCTCCCACCTCATATGGAGGAACAGTGACTGTAGTTGAGTTCGAGAAGTGTTATATTTATTTATTTTAGCGAGCGCAGCGAGAGCGACCGAAGGCCGCTCGCGAAGCGAGCATTAAGACTAACGCCTGTACATGAAATTTAGAACGGAATCTCTATATACCTACGAGTTTGAAAAGAGAGCACGTCCACGGAGGTGGCCATTTTGAATACTTTTACACGGATTGCGTGAAATTAAAGATATCATCTACCACAAATCCTACTCGCCAAAGTGTATTTCCGACAAAAGAATCTCTGTGTTTCAAAGAAAGCGTGAATTTGGTTCAAAATGACTATTTTCGATCACTTTTGAAGGCCCGGTTCAGTCATCACTAGGCGCCGCCATTTTGAAACAAGCCTATTCTCGTGAGAATGAACGGTCAACTCACGCGAGAATTAAAAACCTTGTGCTGAGAGCTACCGACGGGAATATCAAGTACATGTTTTACATTAAACTGCCTCTGTTCCCGCCCCTGTTTAATATAATAAACTGATCGGAATCATATAATTTACCAGTTTTAAATAATTTTCTCCAGTGAACTTGGCATTTCCGAGTTAAATTGCCTTAAATGTTATTCTAGAAAACAATTCACAACAATTCAACCTCAATGGCCAAGATATTCATCATGCATCAAACACAGAAATTAGCATGCTATTGCCTGAAAACATCAATGACGATATACCCTACGCTGCGCTCGCTCTCAGGTCAGACCTGTTACATATTAGGATTTATTGACTTTTCTGAAGCATATGGAAGAGCGCCCTCGGCCTTGGAATCGGCTTGCACGCCATGGCCAGTCACCACTATATACTCACTGGCGTGCTCTGAGCTGGGTAGTTTTAATGGTGGAGAGTTAATGCTTTGAGTTTATGCTACGTTCCGACGTTCTCATTCGTAGACCGTACCGAACCGTAGGAACGTAGCATCAACTCACAGCACAAACTCTACACTATTAAAACTACCCAGCTCACAGCCCGCTCGCACAGCACGCCTGTAACTACAGTACACTACAGTCGTGTACTCACCAAGGTACAAAATTAAAGGTATATATCCCCACTGGAAAACTGTTGTCGTGACCTTCCACACTGCCGCAATCCTCTTCTTTGTCTCTGGTTGCATTTTCACCATCTTGACTCTTAAATTATCGAGATATTATTGTTCCTTTCGACAGCGTCCTTACCAAATGACGGCAAATTTTGCTCAGAGCTTAGAGTCACCTAAAAAACGGTTGACGTCGATTACAGATGCGATGTTCGACAGATGAATGTATAATTATTTAATTCAAATGTAAAAGATACCAGAGGTATCTGAAAAAATACTACTAAATATTAGTAAAAGATAATTTACAACACCATAAGAAAGAAAAGGTAAACATTATGCCCGAAGATCATATTATACTGTAACCCGTGGTTGAATACAATGTTCGAAAATGTTAGGTTATACATTATAGCCAAGATGGCGACGACCACGCCGTACAGACTCGACATGTGCGGAGGCGCTGATTTCACCACCCAACGCACCGTCTTCTCTTCCGATTCACGGTATGTTACGCGCTTATTAAGGTGTCTTCGACGTTTGAAAAACAGTGATGAAGCAGGCTTTCACTTCTTGTGCGATTGTCCACACACATGGTGGAGGGACTGTCGGATGCGGATGCACGTGTATATCGCATTGTAAAGTAGTACACCTTCCGGTACTTGTACTGCCCGGGCAGGGGTGTCTCGGGAGCTCTACCAAAGAAGAACCACAGGTGCTCAAATCAACGAGTGATCGCGAAGCCCCCTGTAAACGTACTTTTTATGTACGTTTACAGGGGGCTTCGCGATCACAGGTTGATTTGAGCACCTGTGGTACTACCCATCTGTACATCGGCGAAAGCGATCAGTATAGACACAGTCCCTCTATCCACGGATAGAGGGACTGTGGTATAGAAGACACTCACAACAACAACATGTTACATGCATTTTCTTAAAGCCGCACTTTTCAATCCCAGGTTCTCGCATTAGTGGAGTTCTCCTCCCAGTCAAACGCTTGGCCAGTACGATGTTTGATTTCTATAACATTGATTACACAAACTGATCTCAACCTTTTGTCACCTTTTGCTAATCCTGCAAACAGAGTGTATGCAAGCTTTTGATTGACGGTCGGTTCAAATCGCCAACGGTCATTGATTCCTCACCACAAACGCTCGAATTTCCTAAAAAATTGTCTTTTAGTCGCGTATCACTTTGAATATTACCACAGAGTTCGATCGGTAGCAACTTCGCGCTGACCGCTCGGCAGTCTGTCTGTGTTTTTGCGGCCGGGGAAAACTAAAAAGTGGCATTTTCTGGAGCGTGTGCCCGCGTGTTGCCTGTTTTGTGTCCACTTACACAATGAACGCCGCCATACCTTGCGTCCTTTTAAAGGGAGGCTCCGCCTTTAATCGTAGCAGCGGGTTGTTGGGCGAATTATTGCATAGGATGTCATCCTTGTGGACACTGCCTTCGCACAAAGTAAAGGCGTACACTATTGACAGCTTCATCTGTTAAAGATTCGGTGCAAAATGAGTAACAGTTGAAATAGGTTATAAAGAAAGCTGATGGCAACCACTAAAATCGTCAGCAAAAGAACATGAGATAATAATAACCTAACCATATGAAAGTGCAATTGTTATGACTACAATGTATAGTTCCTATATGATTGAAAGTAGACTCCTAACAATTCTTATAATTTAAGTTTTACTGTAATGAAGGTGGGCAAACGATTTCACTTTACAAAGGTCACTATATCTACATTTTAGCTCATATTTAGTATTTATATAAATACCAAAAAGAGCTTGTATGGTGAGTTGGTGGCATCTGCATGTCTGTATGTTTATGGGTGTGTTTGTCACATGCAAAAGCTCCCATACCGCCTAAGCTACCATCTCAGTATGTGGTGTACAGGTAGATGCAGCGGTTGAGATGTGACGTTGTTCAAATGAACACGTCAGTGTCACAAATGTGCAAATGAGGTAAAAAAAGGGAAATTCTGCCAATATTCAGGAGCGGTGGCATGCCAATGGCTGAAACAGGACACTCCACTGACCTGTAGTCATTTCCTGTTATTGTGTATGAATTGTTACATATTAGCAGACCTGCTCAAACTAAGGGACGGACCATTAGATCTTGGGAGGGGTGGTCACAATGAAATTGTGAACATTTTTTTTACAATTGTAAATTTCTAAAAAAAAAATTTTCCAAATGGAAAAGCTGTGCTAATTTTTTACTGAGTAAATTTTCAGATTTATAATTTTTAGCTCACATTTGATGTACCAATGTGACGTTATCGTATAAGCTGAATCAGTTCATTTGCATCTGATTTGCATGTCTGTATATTTGTGGGTATGTGCGGATGTATGTCCGTCACACACAAAGGCTCCCAAAGCTACCATCTCAGTATTTGGTGTACAGGTAGATGCAGGGGTTGAGATGTGAATTTGTTCAAATGAACACATCAGTGTCAAAATGTGCAAATGAGGTAAGAAAAAGTGAAATCCTGCAAATGTGCAGGAGGCATGCCAGTGGGAAACAGGCCAACTCCACTGATCTTGACTCATTTCCTGTCGTCATTGTTTATGAACTGTTACATATTAACAGACCAGCTGCAACCATAGACAGTAGATGGGGAAGACTGTTTATACTAAACTAACAGGGGCTTGTTTCTGCTATGCATGTTGCTCCAGAACCTAAAGTTAGACCTTAATTACTTTTGTCTTTCTTGTTTTTCTGGTTTAAATATTTCTTGTTGTTTTTCTGGTTGTACTGTGCAGAAATCATTGCCATAACATCAACGTAGAATTTTCCTCCACTGAACAGATAGAAACAACATTTATTGTTGATCATTGGTAACCCATACTGGTATATACCAATTCTGATCAAATTTGAGCGACATCATATAATTGCTGTATTTTTTTTTAGTTCAACGCTGTCTGAGGATACAATGTACATCCATATCACTAGCGCAAATAAGATTGCGTGCTGTAACTACAACATACATATGGCCCAGTGATTTATATTGCTGATAGATTTCGCAAAATGTTGCAGATCATCTTTTGACAAGCTGAGAAGCTGTTTGCAAAAAATGTGGTGAAATTTCAATATTTGTGTTTTTAGGACAATTTTTGCCCTTTTTTGATCAAAACATCTATTTCTCTGTAGCAGTATGTCCAACTTCTGTCATTCTTGTTTTTCTGGTTTAAATACTTCTTGTTGTTTTTCTGGTTGTACTGTGCAGAAATCATTGTCATAACATCAACGTAGAATTTTCCTGCACTGAACAGATAGAAACAACATTTATTGTTGATCTTTGGTACTGGTATGTACCAATTCTGATCAAATGTGAGCGACACCGTATAATTGCGGTATTTTTATGTTATATTGCAGGTACCTTTTATGTTGTTGTGGCAATGAGGTCAACGTGCTAAGTACTACCAGTGGTGACTGTCTTCATAAGTGAGAGGTCACAGGAACATCGTCACAGGTTTGGCAATAAATTCCCAGAATTCCCTTCAGGTAAGAAAGAGATTTTTCTACACAAAATTCACCGTGTGCCACAACTTATTTCATTATTAATTTCACTTATGCTGCACAACTTTCAAAAAGAACATATCAAACTCCAAGAGAAGTCTGTCAAAAGACAGGACATTTAAGACTCTCATCTATGCTGATTGGTTTGCAAAAGTTTCTAATGGACAGAGTTACTGGTTTTTAAATAACGCTTCCAGAGTTAGTTGCTGGTATTGCATCTAAATGTTACTTAATTGTATTCACAACATTAACAGTCACAAGTTGATTCAGTGTTCTTTAAGTAGTTATACAATATATTTAAGACATTAATTCTGATTTGATTATGATTTAATCATGTGACTCCAAGAAACAAAACGGTGTCAGGAGATATCACCCAATGATCTTCCCACTTTAGAGTATTCTGAAGACTGGTTGCAATACTCGAGTGTAAGAACTCATGACAGTCTGTTTATAACTATGTGTTTATATTGTTGTGAGTAGAACAAAGTAATCTGAAAAAATGTCATATGTTGTGAGGTACAATTGTGTCTTTCAGTTATTTACAAGTTCATTAGATGGTACGATAAAGCAATGGGACTATAATGATGGCATTCTTTTAAAGGTAAGTCACTTTGAAAAATACATTTTTGAGTTCTTCCTATTTATTTGAATGTTTTTAGATGACATTAGACAAGGGGAAGTTCAATTTTTCGTAGAGGTACTCTGTATTCAAATGTACATAGCATTTGTTTTTTTTACAACTTTAAATTTGCAATCGCAAAAAACGGTTTTACAAGATTTCTTAGACAGTTTGTACATACAGTATGCATTCTTTATATCTGTGCGAACTTTGTACATTTGCAATAATATTAAACTAGTGTAACCCCCCCATCACTTCCATGGTTTGGTTCAGTATTATTGTTCTCTGTAGTAAACCGGAGCACTGCACAGAAAAATGAGGTTCAAAAAGATAAGCAAGGGTAATTTCTGTAAAATTGCAGACACACATGTACATGTAAAAGTAAAGAGATGCATAAATGTATAAATCATATGTCACTTATGTACTTACAATCCATTTGTTACAATGACACAGCAACCATCTTCTTGTTGTACGTAAATTTATTGTAATCACAAAGGAGGTAACAAAGTTTTTAATAAGACACGAAATACATGAACCAACTGTAATAGCAGTAAACAGCACTTTACTGATAATGTGTTGTTTTTCCCCGTAGACCTACACAATATGGATGTCAATATATTCAATCTTTTCACCTGTAAATAGCAAGAACTTATTTGTCATTCTCCGAGGTAAGAGTGTTCCCCAAAACCAATACAAAGTATCATTCTCTTTAAAATGTTGTTGATGGAAACCGTATTTTTGTAGGTGTAAGATTTTATTAAACTGCAGCACGAAAGGTAGCTTCATCCTTCTGGAAATGTTGGAAAATATTTCTGTGAGTCATGCAACATTGATAGTGAGCCATCATGAGATTTGTCAACTTCAACTATACTGATTACTACACTTTGTGTGTGAGTGTAAGTAATCCTCAATTTCAAATGACATAGACAGATGCACAGAGTATTTTACACCTACAGGGAGTTTTAACCCTTTCACTACCATGGTTTGGTCCAAATCCATTGTTATCATCATTGATTGTGGACCTGTTTAAGGGGAAGCGGGGTGAACAGTTCAAATACATTGGATTTGTCACAATTACACATGATGGCCAGAACACTGAAGACATTTTCCTTGTGTTTTCTGCATTGGATAATTTATTATCAAATGTAGACTACATTGCAATTTAACTTGTCTGATTTCTTGGAATTCTTATAATATTACAGAAACGGACACATTTAGGGAAGGTTCCGGCGAGGTACGCTACTGCCTAAAATCTTTTACCCTACCCAAGACAGCCAAACAAACAGTTCCCATAGAACAAACAACATTGGTCTTACAGGGGCTTGATAATCAACAAAAGAAAGTAGCCTTTGGTGTAAACTGTGAATACGCAGTGGCAGTGAATGAAAAAGATCTCTTTATCAAATTTTTTGAAGAGTCTGAAGAGGATAGTAGGA
Source organism: Ptychodera flava (assembly GCF_041260155.1). NCBI lineage: Eukaryota > Metazoa > Hemichordata > Enteropneusta > Ptychoderidae > Ptychodera > Ptychodera flava. The sequence continues at coordinate 11,268,109 of NC_091936.1, forward strand.
GACAGTAAGTATCTATCCAGTGGAAAACGCAATCATGTGGTTTTATTCTTCATAAATGCCTGCCAACTTCATTTGTCATCATCAGGTTGAGATTGTTGGTCCCCATGGACAAAGTCTGGGGAAACTTATGGTTTTGTCGTGTCTGTGCGTCCGTTCACGCATATTTCTAGAGATACCATGAGCAATTTCTTTCAAACTGGGCAAGGATTACTCCCTATGTCATACATCATTTTGTTTTGTGATACAATTCAGTATGGCTGTGTGATGGCCATTTGGTGTCCTGTATTTAACATTTACAGGACAGCTAACATGAAGACAGGTTTTGACCAATTTCTTTCAAACTTGGCACAATGACAAGGCACTGTAACTCAACATTTGGATGTAAATTATTTTAGCAATATGATCCAATATGGCTACCAGACGGCCATGTTTGTTTTTGTTGATGGCGGGTCTTGTACTTTGTACCATGCAAAATGTTGATATTAAATGCATGTTCATTTGTTGTTATTGTTGTTGTTGTTTTGTATAAAAAATTCACACATCTGTCCGCCCCTATCCATCTTTGTCACATACCAACACTCAGTTGTGCCAAGTTTGAAAGACATTGGTCAAAACCACAAGAATTAATATCAGCTCTCGAAATATATGCAATGAAATTACGCTGAATCTTGTAATTTCCTGACTTTCACCATGACAGTTCAAAAAAACACTGAGTTAAAATATATTGTAAACAGTTTTGTGAAATGTAGTTTTGTTACATTATGATAGTATTATTGAATACAAGTGAACTACAGGGATGTTGGCTGCCTTTTATACAGAGAAATTTCTTGAAATATGATGATAAAATTTGCTGAATCTCAGTACGAATCTGAATCCTTTGATAAAGTCGTTACATTGACAGATAGCCCTGTATTTCCCTTTGTGTCCAGTAATTTAAGTCAAGTCATATTTTACTCTTGTTAGTATAAACCTGAGCTTTTGACATTGCAGGTCAATTTGGAAATATTTACAACAGCTACAGACACATTCCATGTGAGGGACTTCCACATCTGTCCACCCATATCCATCTTTTTCACATACATGTACCAACACTCAGACTTCATATAACCACATTGCAACCATTGATCACAGACCCAACTATTTCTGACTAATTCCATTCATACATCAGACATCAGCTGCACATTCGCTTTACTTACCATTTTCTTGATATTCGATGGCCAATGTCACTTCCCCGTCATTTCTGTCAGTGGATTCCAAATTCATTAACCAAGTGGGAACCATGTCATTGACAATGACTTGTTAAAACTAGAGAGGTATGACATGTGCAATATGCTGTTGTAACAAAGACTTAAAATATTTGAAGGTCCCTGAAAACATTGATTCTGTAAACATGATGTTTACGATAATCTCTAAAACTGCTGTAACAAAATCATGTTAAACCATGTTGGCAAATAACATATTTGGCTCAATATGGCTTTTTTATGGACTCTGCATATGGGGAAGTGATAGGCTTGGTAGAGAAGGGTTACCGTAATCTTTTCTCAGAGTTATTTCCTTGATTTGTCTGCTATATTTGGTTTTCTCAAAAGTAAGTCACCAGTCCACTTTGAGATATCTTTAGTACATGAGAAACAACGTCTATCAGATTTTCGTGACGAAACTTAAAATAATCCAGTTTTCTAAAATTTGTAACATCCTTGCATTTTTTTTTCGTTTCTATGTACTATTTCATTGCAGCTTTGAACACAATGAAGGGAAATTCACCTGTGTAGCCTGCCACCCTACAGAGTACTGCATAGCAACAGGTGACGCAGTCGGTCACCTCACACTCTGGAGGAATTTCCACGGCTCTTTGAAGAGTTTGTCCAAAAACAAAAACCACTGGCATGCCCTGAAATTGGAAGATGTCTGTTTTACTGCAGAGGGTTTGTCTTTGTGTTCTTCTTTCTGTGTTGTACAGTGGTGTATATTGTCACTGAGTTTTAGCAAGTTGCTGAAACCTTTTTTGCTGAATGCTTGTACTTGTACTTTTTCATTTCGTACCAAAGAAAATATCCCAAACTTTTCATTCCTAGCTTTCATTGGCAGGGACGGTACAAGAAATGTATTTCCACCTCTTCTGATTTTTTAGACAAATCTGTGATCAGTATTTTTACAGACAGCAACAATGATATATATTAAAGTTATACAGACTGCAAAATTTTGACCATGATATGAATGTATTCATAATACAAATTTCATTTTCATTATAAGGATGTGAAAGTGTGTAAGATATTCGAAGCCTGAGATTTTTTTGGTATATATCGCTTCTCTGATATTTTTACAGGTTCGTATATTTTCACTGTTGGACACGAGTGTACAGTGGTCCAGTGGCAGTATTCAACCAATAGCAAAGACTTCCTGCCTAGGTTAGGGGCACCGATTCACCAAGTGTCTTGTTCACCAGACAACACCTTCATAGCAACAAGCCACAAAGATAATGGTAAGATTGTCAAAACAATCACTCTTTGTCATATTTGACATTCTGGTAATGACATGGATGTGTTTTACTAAAGTGATTTTTCAATATTGCCTTGTAACAAGATGGATAAAACACCTCGGCTTTTCATGTGCAGAAGAGTTCAAAAGCTGCTGCCACTGATTCCCTGCTTGGTAAATTAATATGTGTTTTGCCGTGAATGCCATACATTGGAGAAGGAACAGACTGGATTAAAGTACTACTCCAGACTAACTCTCAGTGCTGTTCATGACTTTCATCATTTTCAGTGTCTGTTTCATCTTCATAGCTGTCTAACTGAACCTGTCCATCCCCAAATAGCCAGTAAATAGGTCCACAACTCCCATTGATAACAATAGCTTTGGGCAAAACCATTGTGGTGAAAGGGTTGATACAGAATAATCCTGGATACCTAAAAATACTTGACCAGTCCTCCTTGTATTAGTAATCTTACATATCCTAGGGAGTCTTCCTTGTATTAGTAATCTTACATATCCTAGGGAGTCCTCCTTGTATTAGTAATCTTACATATCCTAGGGTGGCTTTTGTGTCAGATATCTCTGAAGATAGTGGAATGGCAGAATGGCTCAGTTCAAACCATCCATCTTTAGTAATGCAGAAACTTTCACGTTGATCCATTAAAACATAATTGGATAAATTGAGATTTCGCAAAATTGGCAAGTATTTCATTCAGGATTTAGCAAGGTTGTCATGGAGACAGCTATTAGGTCATACACAAGATTGCATGATCATATACAAAAAGTATGATCACTCACTATTACATTGCAATGCAGTTCTCTTTCAAGGCATTCCTGATAAACGAGTCTTTTATTTTTCCGATACAGCCATCCATCTGCTTTCTAACCGTAATGTGGTGCAGACTTTCCAGGGTTTGACAAGGGCCTTCTCACAACAACTGAAAACAATACCTACAGGTCTGACCCTTGACCCACGCACCAAGGCTGTTGTTATGAATGGTAAACCGGGACATCTACAGTTCTATGCTATGCACAACGATAAACAATTGTTCAATGTAAGTCTCTGCACTTGGCATTTGGTTCTTCCAGAATTAAAGAGAGAGTCAGAGCTTTCGAAATCTTTTTGAGCGAAAGTGTGTCATATCCCATGTCTTAAATGTTCAGTATGTAAAACATGATTGTGTTGTGATACTAAGTCAGGCAGTTTTGCTTTTTTTTTGTTTGAACTACATTCTGTGTGGTTACATTTTGAGTAAATCCTGCCAAAAATGACATCAACAGAGCTAAGAATGTGTTCAATTTGAAAAGCATGGTTGTTCACAGATGTTCACTTTGCCTGATGCCCTCAAGGTAAAGGAACTTGCAAAAAATGAAAAGTTGTTAATCCAGTAGAGACACAACAGGCTTTGGTTTGAATGAATATCAGTGTAGTTAGAATTCATAATTTCCGTTTCTTTGCACTCAAAATGACTCCAGCCAAGATGAAGGACAACTTATATTTTTTTAATCCATTTCCAAAGCATGCACATGCTACCAGGAAAAGGAAAGAGAAGATTTTAACAAATTCAGAGTAGCAACCTGTAACTGTTTATCTATCGAAAATAATCAATATTTTCACTATGTTCTGATTATCGTCAGCTCGACATTGTCTGCCAAAACTACATTACCCCGATGAAGTTGGATAAGCCAATCATACACACAGAGGTTGAAAATGCAGCCTTTGATTGCCATGGTGATTGGTTGGCAACCGTTGAAAGGAGAGATGATGGTGTGACATCTATGGAAATGAGGCTTAAGTTCTGGCAGTGGGATGCTGAAAGACAAAGGTATAGACATATTCTGTTGTACAATTACATGTAAAACATTGAAATGCAAAATTTGAGTGAAGTGATGTGACTTTACAATTACTTTTCAGTGGTGAACGTACTTAAATGTTATATTTCAGGCCTCTGTGAAATGTAATAAGTGTATAACCATTCTGGTAAATATTACTGACTAACCAATCGGTCATTTTGAGTTAGAATAGCCATATATTTTATATGTCTCACTTCATTGTCCAGTGTGTATTTCTGATTTTATGTCAGGCGTTTCACACCCAAGTAAAACTTTCAATTATATTTTATTGATCTTTGGTCTGAATAACTGTAATGTCGTAAAGTTCATGTGTTCAGCCTTTTTAACATCTATTTCCCTGTAAATCACATGATATTGTCACTGAAAAAAATGTTTCAACATAAAATATCTCTCTTCAAGGTAGATTGTTGGGCATCTTGTTAAATTACCCTCTCATTCTGTGTATGTTTCTTCCGTGAACAATTTTTGTGAGCATTTTTGATCTCTGTTTAGTTTCATACTCAACACCTGTGTTGAGTTACCACACCAAGCCAAGGTCACTGACCTCTGCATGAGACCACCCAACAACAAACTAGAAACATCTCCAATGGCTGCGACCACAAGTCTGGACAAGAAGTTCAAGATATGGACATTGGTAGATGACTCTGACATCTATCGTGAGTGACTGTCATACATTATCATGTCTCATGAATAAAATTCTCAGATAAACTATATCAGTTTCATTTGAAAGTCTGATACCACTACACCCGTTGTCAGTGAGAGATTTTTCACACTGCATGCAGCTGTGTACCTTGAAAAGCTTGACGATTGAAGTAGAGTCTATACAACATAACACATAGTTCAATGTAATACAGTATCAAAATATGAAAATCCATGGCACCTTGAGTTGTGCACCAAGATGGTTTCAGACAAATATAACTTGAAATTGTAACTCAGTCTCAATCTCTATCCCTCCTACGCTGTCGGTGCATTAACCCCTTGACTACCTTGAACGCCAGATATATCTGGCACCATATTGAATTACAATATACCTTTAGTGCCGGAAATATCCGGCACAGTTAAATAGGTGTTTGTTTCGTTTTTTCCCCTAAAATAAAAAGTGACCTGAAAATACAAACTTATGTACGAGAAAGTGGGAAATTTCATGCTGATTCAGAAAATATATGGTTTATTGGTACTTACTTAATTTTTAGCTCCTCAGTTTTATATACAGAGGCTCTAGCTCCTCAGTTTTATATATATAGGAGCTGTTAGAATTGAAAACCAGTATGGTGGCGTGAACTTTTATTACTCTAAGCAGTGTTGATGCAATGACCACACCCCAGATTTTATCAATATTTACATAAGGGGCCTGGTATATAGGAATACATTGGCCTTGGTAGTCAAGGGGTTAACACAAGATCAGATCATCCACCTTATTAATAATGCATTGTTTTGTCTTAAATGTTCCAGGGGAGAATGAATGCTGGAATTGTCAGTCTGTTGGTTTCTATCATGATTTACCGGCGGTCAAAGCTGCCTTCTCAACTGACGGTTCACTATTGGCCGTAGCATTCCAACAAATAATTACACTCTGGGATCCAGATCTCAATGATTTGAAAATGGTTCTGAGTCCGCTGCCAATAAATCAGGCCATTATCAGGTATGGAAAATGTTATACAGTTAAAACTTAGTCTTCAGAGTGATGTCACCATGATATTAACTTGTATAATTGAACTTTTCACCTCCATGGCTTATTAACATAACTCACAATAGTGATGGTGGGGCTGTTCACAGGAAATGGGGGTTGAAAAGTTTAGTCATTGCTTTGCTAAAAGTGTCGCAGATATGGATTTATTTATACTGTTTAAAAAGTGTTGCAGAGATAAGAGTTATTTATCCTGTTTCCAACTATATTTATTTATATTTGTGTTGCACATTGATATATACATAAACTTAAAAAATCTTTTATATGACCCATACAGATTTTATCAAATTTTAATAAAAGAAAATATATTGTGACAAAACCTATAAAATAGATTGAACATTACTGCTAAAATACAGCATTGTGATAGCTTGGCAATTCATCACAATGTTTACATTCACAAAAAGTAATATGCTGGTATTACAAATTCTACCCACAGCCTTGAATGAAAATTTGTATTATTCTTTGCTGAATAATATTTCCTGTCCAAATTTCTTCCTATATCTTCTGATTTGCTGTCAAAAGAAATGACTTGTTCTTTTGCAACTGATTGTTAAAATTTCTACACAGACAAATGCACTTTGGTAATGGAGCATCATCTCAGTACCTGGTGGTAACGTCGGATAACTTGCTTGCTGTGTGGAATCTGCTGACATGTTCAGGTATGCGCTTCGATCCGATAACCAGTACTGAGTTTAAATCAGTGTATCTCAAACACTGACAGTTTGGATTTAGAATCAAGGGTTAATTCCTGTAAATATCATATACAATTAAAAATTTAGCGCGTGCAGAGAGTGTATGTGGATTGGTGATAGCTGCTGCAAAGCACAGTCCTTGCAGGATTTGTGTAGACTTCAATAGGGATAATTCTAGGCCTCCAGACACAAGTAACTGTATGTATCTCCATACCCTCACTTTATATGAATATTCATGGTGAAGCATGGACAATGTTTAATATTCCAAAAAGTTGCAGGATTCAAACAAAATCAAACCTTTACTGCCTTGATGTACAACCAAAGCTGGCCATTTCTTCTCTCATCTGTTTTTTTCCCACATTTTCTCTGTTACAGTGTTCTGGACTGTTGATGTAGGCGCAGACATAGTCAGCCTTGTAAAAGATCCATCTACAGATTACTTTGCTGCCATCACCAAAACTAAAGGTGAGAAACAGACAGGCAGGCAGACAGACAGACAGACAGACAGACAGACAGACAGACAGGGATGGACAGACTGACTGACAGACAGACAGACTGACTGACTGACTGACTGACAGACAGGGATGTACTGACAAACACAAATGGTGACTCATGTATAGAGCCATAACTCAGGCATATCTCAACTGATTTTATTCAAAGTTGGTACAAGGACATTGACCTATGTAATACATATGCACGTTGATCTGTTTTGTGATATGATCCAATATGGCTGCCAGGCGGCCATTTTATTATGATTTTTTCATGTACAGAGCCATAACTCAGACATGTTTCAACCGATTTTATTCAAAGTTGGTACAAGGACATTGACCAATGTCATAGACATGCACGTCAATTTGGTTTGTGATACGATCCAATATGGCCGCCAGGCGGCCATTTTGTTACAATTTTTTCATGTACAGAGCCATAACTCAGGCATATCTCAACCGATTTTATTCAAAGTTGGTACAAGGACATCGACCAATGTAATATATATGCACATTGATTTGTTTTGTGAAACAATCCAATATGGTCGCTGTGTGGCCATTTTGTTACGTTTTTTCATGTACAGAACCAAATCTCAGACATGTATCAAGCAAATTTATTCAAAGTTGGCACAAGGAGATTGACTTATGTCATACATATGCACGTCCATTTGTTTTGTGATACAATCCAATATGGCTGCCGTGTGGCCATTTTGTTATGATTTTTTCATGTACACAGCCATAACTCAGGCATATCTCAACCGATTTTATATCAAAGTTGGTACAAGGACATTAACCTATGTCATACATATGTAAGTCAATTCGTTCATGATGTGATCCAATATGGCTGCATGGCAGCCATTTTGTTACAATTTTTTCATGTCCTTAGCCAAACTAGGGCACGTCTCAACCGATTTTATTCACCGATTTTATTCAAACTTAGTAAAAGACATCACAGACCAAATTCATGAAGAGGACTCTATCCTCTCTGAGGACTTGTAATCAAAGTACCCATTAACAAGTGGGGACTGTGTCATCTAGGATGACTTGTTAGATGTACTGTTGACTCAAGAGCTTCTTTTCCAAGAAAAATTTTTTTTTACATGTGACATATGCTGATATAGCATGGACACCATAATTTTAAAAAAAATCCCAAAGTGACTCTCAGAGATTACAGAAATTTTATAAGTACAGGTTCTCATTGCTAAGCAGGAAACCTTGATTTCTTCATCATGTTGATAAAAATTGTGGATGCAAAGATTTGTGTAATTCAATTCATGCAAAACCTCACAGCTTTCAGGAATAATAAAGCTGTTTGCAGTTGCAGGTTTGTTACAATGTGTGCCGCCGGGACGCTGGTGCTTGAAATGCAGACAAATTTTGTCAGTAATGCATGCGTGTTGTTGAGCCTGTGGTCCCATTCGTTAAAATGTCTTTTGAAGGTTTCACTTACACATTTGCTTTCTTTATATTTGTTTTTTTTCTAATCCAACAGTGTTTGTATTAAAGCCACTGAGCAGGAGCCAAAGTTTACATACAGGTCAAGAAAGCATCCATCATGGCCGCCATATTTGTTCCTCACGCCAAAGAACGGTCAGGTCCAGATGTGTTGGCATGGCAACAGAAATCCCAGCTGTACCTGATGGATGATTTGCAGCAGATTCTGACCATCAGGAGCGAGGCAGAATTTTTAAAGCTTGAAAAACAGAAATCTATCAAATGGTAAGTTTTGGTATCATGGACAGAACGTCTTGTCAGTGTGAAACTGTCCATATCATTTTGATAGACAACCAATCTTTTCCCAATAGCCAGTGAAAATAATAGATCATTTTCCCCAGCAGTGTACTTCAATGGACAGAGTTTATTTCAGGGTTAAAGATTATGCATAGAAGTGAAACATAAATAAAATCTATTTTTGAAACAACAAACAAACAAAAGAACATTGCTCTGTGCTATTATCATTATAGAGAATATTTGAAGCAAATAAATCTTCATATGAGCTTTGTTGTTAGGTTGATGTAAAGACTGTTAATATGATCTTGTCCATCAGAGTAACTTGCAAGAGAATCTGCCGCTGACGCCGTTTTCTGCGTTGCTGGAGAAGAGGGAACGGAAGGGAATGAAGATATATGGTGCTGTCATGCATGGAACTCCAAGTACAGCTGCTGTCAAACAGGTCTGTTCTACCTGAAGTCATATGCTTAGTAGATTAGATGTTTTTACAACATGGATGAGTGTCTGCATTGCGTGGAATTCTGTCCTTTAACTGTATCAGGATAGTGTTCAACAGTGGTGCTTTGCAATAGGATGAAATCACAGAGCTGAGAGAGTAAAGCTGTTGATTTGGTAAAATTCCAAAGCAGTGTTGTCCCCATTAATGTCTGATAGCACAGCGGCTAATATGCATAATACTGTAATTAGTGGTCATGTTTATGAATGTCTATTGTTTAACCAAAATTAAAGAGAGTGGCCACTATGCTTTAATTGCCCTAGGTAGAACACTGCGCAGTCAGTGAAAAAAAAAAAATGTTACATTTTATCTTTCATCTCATGTTTCTTTATACATCCAACCTGAGTGTGTGGTGGCTGTTCTAGTTTATCTTTACACCGATGTGTTATGGTATCAATTTCCCTTTTGCATATCAAAGCAATATGCAAATCTGTAAGCATCATACTGAACAATTCACCAAGGTGAACATACTGTTCAAGTATTTCCAGCGCAAGATTGTGGATAGTATGGAACAGAAATTGTAAAACTTTGTAGTTCAGAAATACTTTTTAGCTCATATTTGGTTTTATATATAAATACCAAAAAGAGCTTATATGATAAGTCTGAGTGGCGTCTGTATGTCTGTATATTTGTGGGTATGTATGTGCGGATGTATGTCCGTCACACACAAAGGCTCCCTTACCGCAAAGCTACCGTCTCAGTATTTGGTGTACAGGTAGATGTAGGGCTTGATATGTGAATTTGTTCAAATGAACACATCAGTGTCAAAAATGTGCAAATGAGGTAAGAAAAAGGGAAATACTGCAAGTGTGCAGGAGTGGTGGCAGTGAACTGAATCAGCCCACACATCTGAATAAGAGGATTTGACCTTTAACCTATTTGTATGCAGGGTACCTATTTTGTTTGGGAGTGGTAGCAGTAACTGAAACAGCTAATTGGTCATTTCCTGTCATTGTTTATGAACTGTGACATATTAACAGATCTGCTGAAACCATGGATGTCTATTTTTGTACATCCATGGTAGAAAGATTCTCTGCTATGCATGTTGCTAAAGTTGACCTTCAGTACCTAAAGTTTCAGACCTTATTTACTTTTGTCATTCTTAATTTTCTGGTTTAAATATTTCTTGTTGTTTTTCTGGTTGTACTGTGCAGAAATTGTCATAACATCAATGTATAATTTTCCTGCACTGAACAGATAGAAATAACACTTGTTGTTGATCTTTGGTATGTACCAATTCTGATCAAATTTGAGCGACACCGTATAATTGCGGTATTTTTATAAAAGGTGGCAAACCATGATATGAAGATATGGTGCTGTCATTACTGAGGTACTTTCATGAGTTTTGTCTCACTTATCTTTAGATTTGGAGTAACAACCTTGTTTAAAAAAATCCCATACTTTTTTCCTTGTTTGCAGATGTTGGAAACACCGGCCCATGTCTTACCATCTGTCAGCTCACTGTGCAGTTCATTCATGAAGATACTATTGGTGCCCAAGTCAACCAATAACAGGTACAGATGAAAGCACATGTCCCTTCTGGATGAATTGCACATTATCTCCTAGTGCCACTTTCACAAGGTACAGATACCTTGTTTGTCAGAAACTCAACTGTAGAGGGCTACCACCTTCCTCTCAAAAACACTTTGCAATACTCATATTTAATGTGACATGTGTTTTGTATATCAATAACTGCTCATCAGATGTCGTAGTATAATAATTTCACCCCATTACTAACTCTAGTGGTCCATTCAATCTATCAAAGACAGTGGGAATGAACCAAAGTTTGGTAATGAGATCATTATTATCAACTGGTTACCAGGGTAACAAGTGTGATCATTTACTTCAAAATTTGAACTTGTTTCCGAGTGATCACATTTGATGTAGAAATCCATATTTGGTGTATTTTTTCCCATGAAGTATCATAATCATGTTGACAAGTACATCATAATTGGTAAATCCCTCACACGTCCATTCCTCTCATTCTACCCCCCATTAATGAAATGAAAGGGGTAAAATTTTGAGGGGTTCCATCAATTTCTGGTGAATGAGGAAAGTATAACTTTGAGATCTGATCAGTTTTGGTAGAGGTGGTTCTACTTCCTTTTACAAAAAATTGCTTTACCTTATGAGGTCACCTCAACAGAGACAAAAACATTACACACACACTCACACACTGTGGGATAGACCATGAGATCTTGAGGGGTGGTGGTTAAAAATGGGGGAAAAATGTTCTGAGCAAAAAATTGCTCAAGTAAAAAGGAGTTTTTGTATACATTTGTAGCCATGATGATTTTCTTGTAAAAATATCCAAGTGAAGGTCAGTCGATAAAAACTTGTTAATTTGGGAAAAAATGGTTTGCATTCTGTGAGAAATCTGAAAACGATAAATAAATAAACAAGTATATATTAAAATAAATAAATTGTCAAATTTTGGAAAGCAAAACTAAATTGCATGTCAGAAGCATAATCATCCCTTCAAATATCTAATGGTTGATCCCGAGATGATCATTTGCAATAACTTGCACAATAGTTTCACTTTTAGAACCCTATATTGAAAACAGAAAAATACACCTACCATTTTTTTGGAAAATTTAACTAACACATTACTTTTATGTTTCCGTGCATAGTAAAGAAATAGAAGATGACTCCGATGAAGAGAGAAGTGAAGACGAACACACTGACTCGGATGAATCAGATATGGATGTCAGCGAGGTCAGAAATGAGCACGCTCAGGAGATTGACCAATCAGAAGGACAACAGCCGACCTCGGTATCTGAAGATATGGTTTATATCAGAAAAGTGTCCAAACAATCACGTAGCAGTTTCTCATGGATGAAAAAGTATTTCAGTGAAGTGTCATGAATTTTATATAATATGTAATAAAAACTCCACCAAATGTAACATACCAACACTTTCGTAAGTTATTTGTTCCCAGCATGGAGTTTGCTTTTTGCAAGAGAGGTACTTGCATGTCATAGGTACGGTGTAGCCACTGTTTGTTTGTCTTGAAAAAGAAATATTCGCAGATTTTTTTCTCAGATAATGCATTTCCAGCATTTTCTATATTAATTTTAACTTTGTGAAAATGACGGACAGATTCAAATTAACTTGAAAAATAATTCATGGAAATTTCAATTCATATCATAAAAAACATCTTCACATTAATTTTGAAATATGTGAAAATGTGTTGTTTTTAACGCTAGATAGTAGAGTGTTTGTCCTTGTACTGTATTTCAATAGAGAAAATAAGTATTGATTCTGCCAAGATGTGCACATCCAATAAATGTACAAATTAACATAAATTTCCACCAAAGAAAATAACTCAATGCTAACCACATCAACCGTATTGGTTCAATCAAATCACTAATTTGATGTGAGGGCACTGTTAACATGTATAACAGAACAAGAAGTATTTTACAAATTGGAAAATTACTATTCAGCTGTCCCTGAGCGTTTCACCGTGAACTTGAACACCTTGTGGCTTGCACACAATTTATCAAAATGATAATAACTTGCACTTGTTTCAGAAATGAGAGTGAACACTTTGATCCGGTGGAAGTGTAGCGTCCACTGTAACCCTGGAGAGGTCCCAGACTACACGTACTGTTTCTTTCTTGGGAGAAGTTTGGTTGCACATCTGGTTTCCTACAATTATTTGCTGAAGCTGTGCATCAAATACAATGCACAAACCTACCATTCATCCGAACAACACAGTTAAAATGATAATATCTGTGTGGTTTGTAAAGCTTTAGAACAGTATAAATGCGACGGATATGATATGACCCTTAGGAATTTATTGAAATTTTGAAAATTAGCTTTCATCTTCTTCATGTTTGTCTTATTGCAATAATAATAATACTATGATAAGGTTGAGAGTCACTTTGAGGCAAATAAGTTGGCAGTCAAACTACAATACATGTTGTTTGTAGTAACCGTCTTAAATTTTGCCTAATATTTCCATATGTGGAAATGCTGTGACAAGGTTCTTTCTAAACGTTGGCAGGCTCTGTTTCCGCGTCTGCGACAGTGTATCCGTTCACACCTCTTTTTTTACCCGTTCTGGTCAGTTTCTCAAAATGGCACAGATGACCACGAACCTTGTACGAGAACATGGCATACATTGCCCCACCGAAACAGACAAACAGAAACGACGTTACAACAAGGACGCCAAAGGTCCGGGGATGCGGTGCAATGATGACAAATATGAATTGCAACATGTCCATTAGGCCGTTGAGGGCGTTCTGCACACCGTTGACCACACCGCGTTGTGTCTCCATGACATTTTCCTGGATTAGTTGAGTTACTGTCAGATCAAAGATCCACATTCCTAGAAATATAGATAGTTTAGACCGTCAGCATGTTATTTTAATTTTACAGCAGTGTTTGTCGAAACCCCGCTGTGTAGTATTAAACAGTAATAAAGTGCATATCAATGGAGGGACCATGTCTGGAGTACATGCTGCTTTGGGATCTCACTTACCCAGATTGTTTGTACGACTTTTTTCAGTTTATATATAACTTGAAATAGCGGGGAAACGACAAGCCGAACGTGTAAAACTCGTTCAACAGAAACGCTTTCGTTGCCATTACCTCGACACACAAATGAATTGTGTTGCAGCTAGTTTGCACTCGAAGACAAGTGTGAGGTGTGTGAGGGGTTGTGAAAGAGCGTATGAAACTTACCCAGCTTTGCTAAAATCATGCCGATGAATAGCATAGTAATAGATGCATAGGAATCTGGCAAAGGGGGCAGTATATCTGACGGTGCATCCGTTGTGAAGTTGCCCCCTGTCAGATTGAAGGCAGAAGTCAGCGTCGGAGAGACTGCAGTAACAGGTGGAACCCCAGTTGCATTATTGAGAGGTGGAGGAGGAGCACCCTTGTGATGCAAGTCCAAGGGCTTCCTGGCGCCCAAATTGAGAAGACACACAGCGTTAGAGATAGAATTTGCTCCAACATGGCCCACAGACCTGTCCTCTCGAGTCCTATCTTTCGCCGCACCAATGGAAACAGTAGGGTACCGAGTATTCCGAAGACGGAGGCAACGGCCCTGAGCACACCAATGACCCATACATCAACGCCTTGTGAGAATGCGTAACCAATGGATACGTAGTCAAATCCCAACACGTTCATGTACAGCATGGCCAGTCCAAGTCCCGCGAAGCACACTTTATATCCCATATAAACTCTCCAGCCCTTCCCAAATTTTATGCAACACCCGCACAAGTTTCTAACGGTCCTCCACCTTTCTTCTCTCAACTCTTGCTCGTCTCTGATGTCGGTGAATCTGATCTCCTGAAAGGATGAACTCGCCTCGCTGTCACGGCGATGACCTTTGCTGAGGTCCTCCCTGGATACGTTGATTTCAGTGTCACTGTTCTCGCTGTCGCTTCCCAGGGAGAACATCTTATCACCGGGCGTGTCTTCTTCTTCCTCGTCCTGCGCATCCCGAATTGCCGAGCGTTCATCGGCACTGCCCTCGGTTGATTCTGAAAAATACAGAACCACCATAACAATTCGAAAAAGTTTGTATATTCTGCACGTTTGTTACGTGTGTCAGTATGAGTGTTCTGGTTCTTTTTATCAAAATTAAATATCACCTTCTGGAAACTGTTTTCGGAGTCAGGTTCGATATTAATTGTTGACACACTCGGCCAGTATCTTCTCTGAATCTCTATGCTACAGACACACGTCTGGGTGTAATCGACTCTTTGAAACTATTTCTGCCTTGCTATGAAGTTGTTTATGTTTTGTCCTTCGCCGCTGGAAAAGCATGATATATTCACAATAATAAATGCTATGCCCCCTTTCCAGACGAAATAAAATAAGAACGGACTGTATATGTACCGGTTTTAAATTAACACTTTGACCGTCATGAATATTTTCTGTACAGGATATTTTTACTTGCAAATCCCTCATACTAAAACGTTGTTGCCTTACCAGAAAATGTCTTCTGTTTCTTGAGGCTCAAAGCTGGAACCGCCGCAAAGATTTTCCACATAAGGAAATACTCCAGCAATCCACCCAGCAACGCCCATACTGCAATGACGAGAGTGCCGGCCAACAGCGATCCAAAAGTCATTACCCAACCAATGAATATGGGTGCTGCGATGTCACTGACGAGGTCGATACGAAGCAGAATAGCGTTCAGACCTACGAAATTCGAAACAAGAGTTTTTTCCAGTCCAATTGCCACAAAAATAACACAAAATTTCACATCGGGTAGTTGTATCACACACAAAGCATTATTTCACAGTGAGTTTCTCGACGAGTACTTTCACTAAAGTTGAGATACCAAGAAGAAGCAAAACATGCATGACCGCGAACTCTTGTACACTATTAAAGTTGTACTGCTTTAAATTTGGTCAGAGCGATGACTTTACTCACAACACAAAAAATGCTAAAATGATATTTTATTTAAAACAAAGGAGAGTCTTAGTAATCATAAGATATAGGGAATGTGTTTTTCTCAGACTATAATCCATGTTAGAATACTTTTATCCGAAATTGTATTACTACTTTTCTCTGTAATGCTGTTTTGGTCTTTAAACTTGCACTTGATGTGCACTTCATGAAACTGAAATTTACATAGTAATTACTGCTTGTCTATCTTAACATCCAGGCCAATAAATATTCCAATTTGACAATGACTCGCTACTAATTTGAAGTTTTTGTTAAATGCTCATAAATACAATTTTAATACCTAAATATACATTAAATTGGGAGATGACGTATCAGATGTAGGGATATCTGCGATCGTAAACAACTTTGGCGATCGACACAGTTGCCCCAAGCACGTTACTGTTATAGAGTCATCTCCATTAGAATAAATGTCGTTGCTCTGTGCGTATTACATATGAGAGGCAAAGGATCTATTTATGACGACCTAAACAGTGTGCGCTTTGTAGTGTCGAGAGGAACCAATGATATTCTGAATACCCACAACAAAAACACTTTTACTTTTCGAACTTCCGTAGAAATAAATCCCTGACCAATTTGGCAGATTAAATTTTGTGAGGGTCAAAAGAATTCAAGCAAGATCATTAGAAATCAAAAATGAGGACGACTTTTGATAATGAAATGGAGCATGAGATCTTGGGAAAGGGCGATTGGAACGACAACATGCAAAAAGTTTAGAGACGTTTTCAGAGTCTGCAAGGCATACATTATTTGCCATACCAGTTGCTTTACTTTCCCTGAGACAAAAAATACCACGAAGTACAGTCTAATACAGTGACAAAATCAACGACACTTACTAGCTAGTCTTGCCTTATCCGTTCCAGCCAACACTACAACCCAGTCTTTCTGAATTGATATTCTCTCAGCCTGGCCAGACAGGTGAGCTAGATCACCGAGTACAATGATAGCGAAAACGACCATCAAGAACAACGTTCCGTGCCACAGGACAACGAAGTCGCTGCCCAGGGCGATAAGCATCGTCAGTAACAAAGCACAGAGGATCAGGGAAGAGTTTTGCAGTAGCAGCGACCTTCGAATAACTACAAAAGAATAGGAGGAACGTTACGTTTAGATTATTTGTTCGAGGTTCCCGCATTCACAGCATTACTGGAGGATCGTATTAATTTTAGTACTCAGTGTCTCTGCCCATCACTCCGTTGATCCAACCATCTATCTATCTATCTATCTATCTATCTATCTATCTATCTATCTATCTATCTATCTATCTATCTATCTATCTATCTATCTATCTATCTGTCTGTCTGTCTGTCTGTCTCTCCCCCTCTCTCTATCTATCTGCCATCCGTCTGCCTGCCTTTCGTTCTGTTTGTTTTTTGAAATCGGAGCCGGAGAATAGGATACAAATTCAAACTTCGTACGTTGATATGGAAAATTGCTTATCTTGATTTAATCGTTGTAAAGTCGATTTACAACTGTAATTGTCGATGTCAACGTTTTAAAAAAGCAATTTCGCGTAACAATAAGCAAAGAAGAAAATTCAAGAGCAAATTTTTAAAAATCGAGACATGGTGATAAAGGATAAAACGTGATCTAGGCCTAAGAATAACTATATGACATGCATAGTCATTGCTTAAGGCCTTCCTGCATAAAATGATGTCATTAAAGAAAGATGCATTAAAGTAAGTCACCTTTTAGACGCTGGGTTTTGTCTACCCAATTTCCGATTGCTGGTCCCATTATTAACGTAGAAGCACACAGTGTTAAACCGTAGAGGGCGATCACTCTCAGTGAATCCCTGTCAATTGCTACCAGGTAAAATCCTATCGCAAATGACCACATGCGATAACCCTGTAAGATAATTTTCATGCGTTATTTTCAAAGATCTTGGGTACACATGAAAACGCCAGATTCTGTGAGATTATGAAATACGAACATGCATTATCAGCTGCCTCAAAGAACACTTTATTTGAATTTTAGTGTGTTGTCACCAAGAGGTCGATATCTGGCAGTGCTCAGAGCATACAAACCTACATTGTAATCTTGCACATCTTTGCGGCGTCACGATTTCTGCATATCATTATAGACAGTAGATATCATCTTTGATATCTTAGATGAACCACAAAATCTACATAATTAGTTAGAAAGAGACCTTACCCAAGTTGATAGTACTTGACAGCAATAGATGAGGAAAGCCGGACTTTTGAAATAAATACAGCATCCTGTGTCTGTTAAAAATAGAAAGCATCAATGCCATAATATCATCAATCAGTACAATAAAGTGATAGTTCGATCATGACGTATGGATGATGGGTGGCTTTGTAAGATTATGTAACGCACGCTCATGGGATAACGCTGACCCTTTTGAACGGCGGATCGTATCTGTCAGGCTATGCATGTACAACATCCATGGTTAAGGGCATAGTCTAATACCTGGACTGGACTATGGACTATGGACTATGGACTATGGACTGGGTCCATAAACTGAACTATGGACTGAGTCCATAAACTGAACAAGAATTTTATTTTCATAGTGATCCCGTGTATCAGAAATGCATTCTGAAAGAAATTTTAAATATAATCTTTATTCCATATCCTAATGTTGTTAGCCTAGCAATCTCAGAGATGTTGTGTATCGTTGAATTAACACATTAAATGAAAGGGTAGCACTGTGCACCTTAATTTAGTATTCAAAATCAAAGGATAATATAAAAGGGCTCAATAAGTTATCAATTTCACCATGCAAAAATGTCTGCCATTCCATTTCTTCAAATATCCCAAATTTTACTGAATGTACTTGCAGCTTTTAAGGGATGAATCAAGTGTACCTTTCAGCTGGCATGCGTTGAAGTGGTTGCCGTGGTTCCCATTGCTGGTGGGAAGACTTTTTTGTCACTGAGAATATCACGTTGACTGAATAGATGTGCAACAGGTACATAAACAGATGATATCATGCACATGTCAGTTAATAATCATAATCCTACATTATTATTGATATCTATGCAAGTTTAAAACTAATGAACAAGGGAGCAACCATCTTCCAATATCATATAAGAAATCATATCAAAGCTACAATTTAATTTCAACAAGGAAACTTAAGATAGGTGAAGTATTTTTTATTTGAAAAAGCAATGGATTTCTGTCATTCATCTAGATAATTGGTTGCAACTATTTGTAAGAACTTACCCAGAACAAACGAAGCACTGTAATGTTGAATATGACCAGGTATGAGAAAGCAGTCGGCAGACTAATTAGGGGTGGGCCATCTGATATCCTGGGGGGGGGGGTCTGGAAGATTAAGAGGTTGCATTTTTTTACCTGATCCACTGAAGTGTTATTTAATAAAGACGTAGATGATAGTGTCACTTACAATCTCTAATGAATTACCGTGTGTGCATTCTAAGATCAAAGTTCACAGATGCTGGATTGTGATATAGTGTTGCTTGTTTTCTTACCACAACTCTGCCACGGAGGCTTTCTGTGCAACCACCTGTGCAAGCCGCAATGTTTAAACCCACTTCCTCTGTTCTGTGGTAAATTGGGTTTAATGAAGGTGTTGTACCTGTTGATAATTTTGTGGTGAAATAAAGACAACAGTTCAGTGGTTGATAGCGACTTAAATTTACAAGTCTTGACAGTGACGCCTTCCAAATGTCCACTCCTGATAAAGCACTGACTGTGGTTACATAACGAGACCATTGAACTGATAATGATTTTAGAACGCTACCTGTGTTCATTCAAGGGCTCGATAAGTTATCAATTTCACCATGGCAAAATGTCTCCTCATTGCCATTCAATTCTTGAAATATCCTAATTTTTACTGAATGTACTTGTAGCTTTAAAGGGCTGAACTCACTGTGTACCTTTCTGCTAGCATGAGTTGAATGGGTGGTTCCCTTTGCTGGTGGGAAGACCTTGTGTAACTGAGAAGGCATGCACCTGTCAGATACAATATCGTAATCCTACCTTATTATTGTTATCTATACAAATTTAAATCTAATGAATCAGGGAGCAAACATCTTCCACTATCACATTGTAAAATCAGATAAAAAACTTCAATTAATGTTCAACAAAGTAATTTAGCTGGCTATTGAACCACTCTTTTTTGGGGAGTGGAGATTTAGCCGAGTGGTTCTCTCTGTGGCCTCTCCGCTAGGCGACTGATGCCGTATGTTGTGGGTTCGAACCCGATTGAAAACTAGCCGTATTTAAAATAGGTGAAGTGTTTTTTGCTTTGAAACAAAAAAGGCATGGATATGGATTTATTGATCTAGACAATTGGCTGCAACTATGTTATTGTATGAGTTTACCAAGAACAAATATGATCAGTTATGAGAAAGCAATTGAATACTGTAGATGATTTTATTAAAATGGACAGTGGCTATTTACAGTGAAGCATAACAGTAGGGTGAGAGACTATGCACAGAGTACAGTGATATTAAGTGCTTCTTTTACATGGCCAAGATTCGGGAAAACGGGTTTTCCCATAGATTAAGCAATTTTGGCGGGAAAAAAGTTAATTAACTGTTAACTGCATACATTCAAGATCAAAGTTCACAGATCCTGGATTGTGATACAGATGTGCGGATACAGTGTTGTTTGTTTTATCTTACTGCCACTGGGCAATTGCATCTCAGGCTTTCTGTGCAACCATCCGTGCCACTTAAACTTACAAGCCTTGACACTGACACCTTCCAAGTGTCCACTTTTGATCAAGCACAGACTATAAATCTATGCAAACTTAAAACTTATGAACAAGGGAGCAAACATCTTCCACTATCACATTATAAATCAGATGAAAAGCTTTAATTAATGTTCAACAAGGGAACTTAATATAGTTGAAGTGTTTTTTGCTTATAAAAGGCACGGATTTCTGTCATTGATCTAGACAATTGGCTGCAACTATTTGAAAGAACTTACCCAGAAAAAACGAAACACTGTAATGTGGAATATGACGGCCATACAGTGAAGGTGTAAGGGTAAGAGACTGCGCACAGAGTACAGTTATGTGAAGTTTGGGAAAGGGAGGTTTCCCATTGATAAAACAGTTTTGGCGGGAAAAATGTTAAGTCACGTGGATTCAGGTGATAGTATCACTTACAATCTGTGATTAATTAATTAACTTGGATACATTCATGATCAAAGTTCACAGATGCTAGATTGTGAGACAGTGTTGTTTGTTTCATCTTTCTACCACCCCACAATGGAGGCTTTTTGTTCACCCAACCTTGCCAACCGCAATAAATTTACAATAGCCTCTGTTGTGTGGTTAATTGAGATTAATGAATGTACCCGTTGTTATGGCCGAACAAAAAAAATGTGCTCTTCCGATAACCCGATCTACCTTAATTTTTACCTGGCGACCATGAACTTTTGAGAGGTACGTAAACACGAAAGTAAAAAATAAGAAAGAAAAAACCCTTAGAATCACGAGTTCGTTACTTTACATTTGATGTTTGTTTGAACGAGGACGTCTTTTCTGTTTTTTTTTGTCCTTTTCTACCGGTATATATGATACATTTTTCTGGAAATGTTCTGGCCAGTGTTTGACCGCCCTGAACCCCTAAGAAATGCATATTTAAAACGTAAATATTTTGGAAAAAATCCTTGCCCATGCTAGTTTGAAAACGATGTTAACTGAACTGCACAATTTATTTTACTTTATTTATTTATTTATTTTTGCCTACTTTCTTTGGTGGAATAAAGACATCAGTTCAGAGGCCGATAGCAACTTAAATTTACAAGCCTTGACAATGATGCCTTCCATATGTCCACTCCTGATCAAGCACAGATTGTAATTGCATAATGATTATGACACCAACTTTGAATAAAGTACTTAATATGTATCACGTGAACACTACAAGTGTACCACATCCGCAAATAGATAACCACACTATTTCAGAATGGACATACAAAACGTAGCTACAAAAACGGCTTCTTAGGACATATGCAGAAGTCCTCAAAGGTACAAATGGTACAAATGAACTTGAAGAACAGAAAATCAATGATTGTCATGACGAAGGCTGTTCGCAAGAAGAGTCTGCTGTAAGGGCATGTAGTGAGTCTATGGTAACTCCACTAGAAATTTCCCAAGGTGAACCTGGAATACCAAGAATCTCCCCAAGAAAGTGCTATTTTTCTTATTCAGCTGTTTCACAGAGATACAAAAGGTAAGGTTCTGAAATCTGAAAATATTTGTTTTGTATTCTAAAAGGAACTCAATTTTGTCTCAAATTTTAATACAGACAAATATGGACAGAAGTTAAAGAAGGTGACACAAACTTCCATAAGTTCCCAAAGTGTTTTGTTACATGTTATCTGGAAATTTATGTTGAGCAAAGAGTGAATGTCATGGAATTGTTTAACTTTTTCAGGGAACTGGAGTGCGACGATTACAATTCGGCGAATAAGGTGACAAGCCGAAATGTGAAAAAAAACCGCTTAAAAAGGAGAAGAAGCAACTCATACGCACATACTCGTGGGAGGAGGTAAGTTCACAACCCAATGATATTTTACGGAAAAGGTTTGAAGACTGCCAGAAGAAATGCCATCCATATGCAAACTGTATTGACATGGTTGACCACATTCATACCTTGAAGTGAAATGAAATCGCACAGTGAGGCCTTACTCGTCAGCAGGTCTGCAAAATCTTTGCAACATATTTTTCTCACGTTGAAACATCACTTTCTACTTTAAAGTAGATTGTATATTTCTGACCTTATATTTCAGATTGATGATGCTGTTGCAAGTGTTGGTGACTCTGATACAATATACATCAGTTCTGATTCCTCAGTTCATAGTGAAAGGTAAATATTTCATCACTGTATTCATTTTGTACCAATAAGTATGGTCTCCTACACTATCGGCGTTGATTTCTTCCATTGCTAAAGAATTCCCGTCTAATACAAATTGTCTTTATTTTATATGAACGATCATTCTTTGATTGATATGTATGTCTTTTTAATATTGTCATCTGTTCTGATTCTTGAATGTTTTAGGGAAGATAATGGTGATGAGAAAACACCTTTTCAGCAAAGGAAAGATATAGAGTATGAGGTAAGGTAAATTTTGCGCTAGTATTCATGGTTAAAGATAAAGAAATATATTCGCGCTCCATCGCTAGTGTATGCTTTTATGTGACTTTGATTATGGCCACTGCTGATATAGATATCCTCACAATGTTGCAATCATTTTGTTTTTGCAGATGACGAAGACCACCACAACTTTGTCAGCCTTAGAAGAAGTGATAGAAATTAGTTCAGACTCCGAGCAATGTACAGACAGGTGAGCTGAATAAAACATTCTGAACCTTGCGACCGACAGCAGCAGAATTACAATTACTACACGTAGAAAGTAGAGTGTCTTAAAAAAACAAAAAACATTCAACTCAAGAGTGAATCCTGGTATTGACTCACTCAAACCAAACCTTAGTTCATTATAGTTTAAATGATGGTTAGCCCCCAGAAGATTTTCAAATTACATGCATTTCTGACCTATTGTACTATATTATTATTTTTTCAGTGGAGATAACACAAGTTATGTAGATGATCATGCACCACAACTCTACAATAATGACCAAGATTTGCCAATCATTATTGAGGGGAAAACATCAGGAATATCAACAGGTAAAGCTGTGTCCCTGCTACTGCAACCTGGCAATGAGCATAACATCGCAAGAACCATCCCCGATTGTGTTAATAGGAATGTAGCTTTTGTTTGTGACACGAAACATATGGCAAGCTGGAAGGATATTTTATGTGATGGTAATGGGTCTTGGGAAACAAAAGGGACAAAGACGTTCTTTTACAAGCACAATATCTCATCTAACAAACTCGAACAGGTAGATGACAGTTATTTTGGTAAAAGGGACGTATTTAAGGTAAAAAGAAGACAGTACGTAAATAAAAGTTCCCCTGATTTTCATCGAGTGGTAATCAGACTCATGAAAAGTGATGGAGTTGAAAACAATTTAACATTTGTGCAGTATTTTTTTGATGGGCCTGAGCATAACATCGTAGTTAAGAAACACGGAAATTCAAAGGAAGGTAAGCCATATTACAGAACAAGTGAGTCAACAAAATCCAAAATCAAGTTATTGTCAGCATCTAGTAAAGCAAAGGCAGTTGTTCATCAGGTTATTGAGGATGCTGGTGGTGTCATGAATATCAAATCAGTTGGGCAGTTTCCTCGCAATCGAAAACAAGTGACAAATTTCAGACATGTGACCAAGAGGCAAGAATTTTTAGATAAAGATTCTGTTGTAGAGCTGATTGAAATGGCCAAAAACGATGAATTAGACAAGAAGCAAGCGTACATAAGATCTGTAAAAGTGTCTCCAGAATTAATGGTTGTGTTAACCACTGATCAGCAGCTAAGTGACATTGAAAAATTTGTACGAAATCAGATAATTTTTGTGTGTTAGGAGTAGATCCTACCTATAACCTGGGAAACTTCCACGTAACACTTACAACATTCAGACATTTGATGCTTCAGAACAAACACGGAGCACATCCGGTGATGTTAGGTCCAGCTCTTATTCATCAAAGGAAAAACTTTGAAAGTTATTTTGAGCTTTCGTCTGCCTTGGTGAGTTTACATCCCCCCACTAGGGGTTTGAAAGCTTTTGGATCTGATGGAGAACACAATGTATATGAAAGTTTTAAGTCCACCTTTCCAGAAGCATTTCATCTTATGTGTGATATACATATGAAAGATAATGTGATGTCTAAACTGACTGACCTTGGCATAAAGGGTAATACAGCAAAAGAGTACGTTCATGATATATTTGGTCGTACGTTTGATGAGAAAAAGGAAAAGGGCCTTGTTGATGCTGTAACCCCAGAAGAATTTGATGAAAAATTAGTAAATTTGCAGAATGAGTGGGTCGACAGCACCAGAAAGGAGGGGAATTTTTCAGTTACTTTCTGGCAAACAAAGCGGATCTGATAAAAAGTACAATGTTAGCTGATATACGCACTATGTGTGACTAGGTTATCCACCAAAAATGTATAACCAAAATGCAAATGAGTCAATTAACAGCATGATAAAAAGGGATAACAACTGGCAAAAAAGATGTGTTATCTTTTGTCCATTCTATGCGAAAATTGTGAATCGACAACAAGAAGAAATCAAATTAGCAGTTATTGGGAAAGGGGAATACACTGTACTTCCTGAATACAGCTCTTTCTCTGTGTCTGAACGTGATTTTTGTAAAATGTCTGCACTGCAACGAGAAAGAGTCATGGTAAAATTTAACAACGCTCTGCTAAAAGACAGTATAGTAACAGAGATGGCACAATCGTCAACAAGAGAGCTTACTGTTAAAGCTCATCAGTGTGATGTAGAATATATACCACAGCCTGTGCTTAATGAAATGTTTGATAAGGCTGCCTCATTACTATCAGAAGATACAAATATTTCCCCTGCTCCCGGCACATCTAAGTCGCCAAATGCATGGTTTGTCAGCAGTAGTCGAGGTGTACTTTATCCACATCTTGTTAGACAAAGTGTAACAAATGCGGATCAGTTTTTCTGTGATGGACAGTGTACACGATACAGTACTTACAAACTCTGTCCACACACAGTTGCTGTTGCTGAACACGTGTCAAGGCTTCAAAGCTTTATCAATGACTGTACACGCAAAGATAGGCAGTCAAGATTAGATAAACTATGTGCTGTTGGGATGCCCAAGGGAAGGGGAAAGAAAGCGAACAAAGCTACCCAACGTCGAAAGGGTAAATCTAGCACAAGTCCCTCGGTTTTAGAAACGGTTGTTGATGTGATGGGAAATAAGCAGATGGGCAATGAAAACACAGGTAGTGTACAGAAAGTCCCAACCCCAACAAGACCTAGACCCACGGTTGGTTCTTACATTTTGAGGCTCCTTAAATTTGCCCATCCGAAAGTATCTAAATGCTATGGTTGTAATGGGCTTTTCAAGGAAAATGGGATAGACCCACTGCCACCAAGTGATGCGATTGTTACAACACAGGCGCAAAGGGAATACATGCATAATGGCCAAAAACAAAAGGCCAGCGCTTCAAATGTGTACTTTCATTTGAATGAATCTTGCATCAGAACAAAGAATGAATATTTCATTATATCTTTGATTTATGTACCAGAGGATTTAAAACCACATTTATCTGAACAGCATGTTGATCTCTTCAGACGTATGAATGTCAAAGTGTAAGCAGGTTCAATGCTATTAATTATTGTAAAATTTCAGTAATGTAGACTTATCTCATCACCTTATTTCTGCCACTGTATACAGTCAGGATGGAATTATTTTGCAATAAAATGTTGCATGGTGTACAATCCTTATGATTTAGTGGTGCTCGTATTACGTCACTGTTATTGAATTATCTTGCTGTAGATACTCAGATACGGGGAAGATAAATTTAACATTCCTTCTAAGATTTCAGCTTGAGACACCGCTTCCTATCACTGTTTACTCTACCAACCTCAGCTTAAATCTGCTGAGACAACTATGTCTGATCCTTCATGTGCCTTTCTCGTGACTCATAGGCACTTTTCCCGCCAAAACTGCTTGATCAATGGGAACTCACTGTACTGTTATACTTCACTGTATGTAGCCACTGTTCAATATGAGTGAATAAGTCTCCCGACGGCTTTCTCATACCTGGTCATATTCCACATTACAGTGTTGCGTTTGTTCTTGGTATAAAGTTCATACAAATAGTTGCAGCCAATTGTCTCGATCAATGACAGCCTCGGGTTTTCGGAAGAGCACAATTTTTTTTGTTTAGCCATAACAATAGGTACACTAATTCATTAATCTCAATTAACCACACAACAGAGGCTATTGTAAATTTATTGCGGTTGGCAAGGTTGGCTGAACAAAAAGCCTCCATTGTGGGTGTGTAGAAAGATTAAACAAACAACACTGTCTCACAATCTAGCATCTGTGAACTTTGATCATGGATGTATCCAAGTTAATTAATTAATCACAGATTGTAAGTGATACTATCACCTGAACCCACGTGACTTAACATTTTTCCCGCCAAAACTGTTTTATCAATGGGAAACCTCCCTTTCCCGAACTTCACATAACTATACTCTGTGCGCAGTCTCTTACCCTTACACCTTCACTGTACATAGCCACTGTTTATATAGTATGAGTGAAGTAATTAGTCTGCCGACTGCTTTCTCATACCTGGTCATATTCCACATTACAGTCTTTCGTTTTGTCTGGGTAAATTCTTACAAATAGTTGCAGCCAATTGTCTAGATCAATGACAGAAATCCATGCCTTTTAAAAGCAAAAAACTCTTCACCTATGTTAAGTTCCCTAGTTGAACATTTGTGCTCCCTTTTTCATAAGTTTTAAGTTTGCATAGATATATAGTCTGTGCTTGATCAAAAGTGAACATTTGGAAGACGTCAGTGTCAAGGCTTCTAAATTTAAGTGGCTATCGACCGCTGAACTGATGTCTTTATTTCACCAAAAATTATCAACAGGTATACCACGTCATTCATCCCAATTTACCACACAACAGAGGATGTGGGTTCATAACTTGTAGCTGGCACGGATGGTTGCACAGAAAGCCTGAGATGCATTGCCCAGTGGCAGTAAGATAAAACAAACAACACTGTGTCCGCACATCTGTATCACAATCCAGGATCTGTGAACTTTGATCTTGAATGTATGCAGTTAACAGTTAATTAACTTTTTTCCCGCCAAAATTGCTTAATCTATGGGAAAACCCGTTTTCCCGAATCTTGGCCATGTAAAAGAAGCACTTAATATCACTGTACTCTGTGCATAGTCTCTCACCCTACTGTTATGCTTCACTGTAAATAGCCACTGTCCATTTTAATAAAATCATCTACAGTATTCAATTGCTTTCTCATAACTGATCATATTTGTTCTTGGTAAACTCATACAATAACATAGTTGCAGCCAATTGTCTAGATCAATAAATCCATATCCATGCCTTTTTTGTTTCAAAGCAAAAAACACTTCACCTATTTTAAATACGGCTAGTTTTCAATCGGGTTCGAACCCACAACATACGGCATCAGTCGCCTAGCGGAGAGGCCACAGAGAGAACCACTCGGCTAAATCTCCACTCCCCAAAAAAGAGTGGTTCAATAGCCAGCTAAATTACTTTGTTGAACATTAATTGAAGTTTTTTATCTGATTTTACAATGTGATAGTGGAAGATGTTTGCTCCCTGATTCATTAGATTTAAATTTGTATAGATAACAATAATAAGGTAGGATTACGATATTGTATCTGACAGGTGCATGCCTTCTCAGTTACACAAGGTCTTCCCACCAGCAAAGGGAACCACCCATTCAACTCATGCTAGCAGAAAGGTACACAGTGAGTTCAGCCCTTTAAAGCTACAAGTACATTCAGTAAAAATTAGGATATTTCAAGAAATTGAATGGCAATGAGGAGACATTTTGCCATGGTGAAATTGATAACTTATCGAGCCCTTGAATGAACACAGGTAGCGTTCTAAAATCATTATCAGTTCAATGGTCTCGTTATGTAACCACAGTCAGTGCTTTATCAGGAGTGGACATTTGGAAGGCGTCACTGTCAAGACTTGTAAATTTAAGTCGCTATCAACCACTGAACTGTTGTCTTTATTTCACCACAAAATTATCAACAGGTACAACACCTTCATTAAACCCAATTTACCACAGAACAGAGGAAGTGGGTTTAAACATTGCGGCTTGCACAGGTGGTTGCACAGAAAGCCTCCGTGGCAGAGTTGTGGTAAGAAAACAAGCAACACTATATCACAATCCAGCATCTGTGAACTTTGATCTTAGAATGCACACACGGTAATTCATTAGAGATTGTAAGTGACACTATCATCTACGTCTTTATTAAATAACACTTCAGTGGATCAGGTAAAAAAAATGCAACCTCTTAAATCTTCCAGACCCCCCCCCCCCCAGGATATCAGATGGCCCACCCCTAATTAGTCTGCCGACTGCTTTCTCATACCTGGTCATATTCAACATTACAGTGCTTCGTTTGTTCTGGGTAAGTTCTTACAAATAGTTGCAACCAATTATCTAGATGAATGACAGAAATCCATTGCTTTTTCAAATAAAAAATACTTCACCTATCTTAAGTTTCCTTGTTGAAATTAAATTGTAGCTTTGATATGATTTCTTATATGATATTGGAAGATGGTTGCTCCCTTGTTCATTAGTTTTAAACTTGCATAGATATCAATAATAATGTAGATTATGATTATTAACTGACATGTGCATGATATCATCTGTTTATGTACCTGTTGCACATCTATTCAGTCAACGTGATATTCTCAGTGACAAAAAAGTCTTCCCACCAGCAATGGGAACCACGGCAACCACTTCAACGCATGCCAGCTGAAAGGTACACTTGATTCATCCCTTAAAAGCTGCAAGTACATTCAGTAAAATTTGGGATATTTGAAGAAATGGAATGGCAGACATTTTTGCATGGTGAAATTGATAACTTATTGAGCCCTTTTATATTATCCTTTGATTTTGAATACTAAATTAAGGTGCACAGTGCTACCCTTTCATTTAATGTGTTAATTCAACGATACACAACATCTCTGAGATTGCTAGGCTAACAACATTAGGATATGGAATAAAGATTATATTTAAAATTTCTTTCAGAATGCATTTCTGATACACGGGATCACTATGGAAAATAAAAATTCTTGTTCAGTTTATGGACTCAGTCCATAGTTCAGTTTATGGACCCAGTCCATAGTCCATAGTCCATAGTCCATAGTCCAGTCCAGGTATTAGACTATGCCATGGTCATGTGCATATCAGGGTATACACAAAGTATGCAAACTTCAAGCAAGAGTAACCAATCGTTTTGCCCATGATATCATAACCTTTCATTTTAATATTGAACGGGCTTGTAAAGAAATAACCTTTGCCGCTGTATTCTTTCCGCGGTGTTTCGTCTGCAGGAAAATCAAATTAAACATGTTTCCTAGGGCATCCTTGAGACTGTCAAGTCAAGGATTTTCCTTGTCGTTCAAGTGATGGATGGTTATAGTTTGAAGTTCGACAAAATGCCGACGGTGTAATCCACTACTACTACTCTGTTGATGGTTTATCAGGTGATATACTCAGACACGATTATTTTAAAAAAGGCCGCAGGATCAAACTATTTACGTTATAGCACGAAGTTGCGCATTCTCACGGCTTCATTCTTTTTAAAGGGTATGTTTTATATCAGCTTTATCTCTTATCTAATTGAATAAGTGAACACAACTTTCAAAGGAGAGCGAATGATTAAATCGAGTAAGCAGTCAATGTAAACACACTAATGCGAGGAGCAGGGGTGAGGTCAATGAATTATTAGTATAATTAGTCATAGAGACTAGCGTGTCGCTAAAAATTCAAAGCCTGGCAAGACAACACAGCAATTAAAAGACACAAGTGACAACATGACTAACATATAAATGCAGGGCTTGCATACCCTTTGGGTAAATCAAAGACAATAGGCTGCCATTGAGCCTCAGGCTGGTGAATGAATGAATGCTTTTAGGTCATTCAATGGCCGTGGAAGCTGCCGTGTGAACTTTGAGTCGTGATCTATTTGCAAACTTCATTTTAACTCCTGTGTATCACCCAAATCAGATTATATCATAGGTATTCACACATACGCTAATTCAAATACACATTCCATGTACTTGATAAACACATGGTACTCTGGTTGTCTAGGGGTATTTGTAATGTGTGGTTAGCCAAGCGGTCATTCCACTGCTCGCTTCGATCACTTCAGAGAGTCCTTGAACTTTACGATCGTGGATTTATAAGAGTTGATTTACCTGGGAAAACGGTGTTTTTAGACTTTCTCTGAAATTGCAACTGCATATTATTCAGCAGGACTTCTGTGTCGGCATGGTTTGATGGCACTTCGCCCAGCGGCGTCGACTGCCGAAGATCCAAATCCAGTATATCGTCTTCGCTGTCCGACCCCAGACCCCCGTCTGCAGCGTAGTACTGGTCGCCCGTTGCTGTCACTATGGTTGCGCCTCCCTCCCGTGGACTGTAATGCCCGTGAGTGTCAGCCATTTTAAAACGAAAATCTGATCTGGCCAAGTCAGAAAACTGGAGACTGACCTTCGTCCTTCGTCACGAATTACACCTGCGACCAAGATTATCAACACTGGCCAGATTCAGCAACAGGGCTCCACTGGTTTCGCAGTCCAGAGGTGTTTACAAATGTTCCTACATGTCTCGTTCGGTATACAAACAACACTGATTTCTACACGCAACAGATGCGTTGTTTAAAGAACGTTCCAATTAAAGTTATGCCGACGAAGTTTTGACCGATGAAGAGAAAAGAGGACGAATTTCTACCAACATATTTTCGGTGTACATTAACTACACACTTCTGTATTGTTTGCTCACTGATCACGTGACTCGTCCAGGTATTGTTTGTAAAGTGATCTTTGATCACCCTGTTTTCTAACCTTGGTCAGCGATCATCACATTACATGCATTACTGTGTATATAATCTAAGTTTAAGTTCCACAGAATGATTAATACATTTCATATGCTACTAAATAAAAATACCTTTTCTCTCACGGAAAGTGACGTCAAACAAAACACACTGTGATTCAGAAAAACAAAAAAATCTGGACAGAGTGCAGCATCTCGGGAGCTATTATCCAATTGGATGGTTGAATCTTACAGTCATATTGAATAGAAATGGACTAATTGCTGTGAATAGTGACAATCGACCAATCAGAGATAACCTTCCGAGCACGCTGCACATCAGCAGGAAAATCTAAATTACTACAGTGACAACCTGTTGCTTTGTGCGTGTCATAGCGCCACCACACCACTGTAAAATTGATCGCAGATCGATCGGCACTCGACTGTCTTTTCAAAGTGCATATTGAAGAATTTCTAGACTTGGTTCAAGTCTTTGATTTGTGAATGTTTGAGTGGAGTGAACGCAATGATTTGTATTTTGCTTTCATGTGAAACGCGCCCGTGAGTGGAGTGGACGCTATGAGTCGGTGAACGCTATACAGGGGAGTTTGACCCGTGAATCCGGCAGAAACTAACTCACTACACTGCGCAGACTCAAAGGTAATGCATTCAATGGCTGGGAAAACCTCGCATGGGCTTTCCAATTCCGAATAGGTTTGTACGAAATAGGACAGACACAAGAGAAACTATTTTAAATGATTTTTTTTAATTCACCGACTTGAACCAAGTCCGTAGAATTTCTTAAAATTGTACAAAAAGTTCAAAACAAAGTAAAAAAGTAATTGTAAAAATTTTTGACTCTCAAACTTTAATTATTGGTTTTTGGTCTACAAGTAGTTGGGCTCATTGTCATTTTGAAGCTCGTGGAGCCTCTGGATTACGTTTGTGAAAATCGAAATCTTAGTTTTCTCCATAGAATTAACACCGCGATGGCGGCCATTTTGAATTTCAAGAGTCGGTAAAGATTTGGTTATTTGTTTCTCTAGTACCACAGTTTGCACAATGACGACTTATTTCTATTCTAGATTTCAGAGGGGACTGGTTTAATTCACGTGTACGGAAAATCAGTTGAAAGACTTTCAATTTCGAGACCCAAATTTCTTTGAAACTGTTAGTG
This sequence comes from Ptychodera flava, assembly GCF_041260155.1. Taxonomy (NCBI): domain Eukaryota; kingdom Metazoa; phylum Hemichordata; class Enteropneusta; family Ptychoderidae; genus Ptychodera; species Ptychodera flava. The sequence continues at coordinate 11,300,558 of NC_091936.1, forward strand.
TCGGGGACGCGAGGAATTTACTCCCAATAGTCAATGACCGAGAAAGAAACACATCGAGTATCAATTTAATAAAAAGAGAAGTATTCACCTTTTATCGAACTAACTTCTTTTCATCCCCTTCCCGAGATGATACTCTTTAAATCTGACTGACTAAAAAGCAACCTACCTCTGAGTATATGATTGAAACGGATTCAAATAAGCAAAATATGCTAATCTTTCTGAGAAATCACGGCACAAAGACGCCGTATGAATACTTTCTTTGCAATTCTAGTTATTGGATGGTTGTCTGACGAGTCAAAAATTATATTACCCCCACCAAAAAAACAAAAAACAAAACAAAACAAAATTAAACAAACAAAACCCAAACCTCAAAACCATCGAAAATGGTATAGGTCTGAGTTGAATGATACCATCGTTTCTGTTAAAGTACTTTTTGGAGTTGACTTAAAATATTCCTACAAGACAATTTTTTCTAAATTACTGGAAATACCTAAGTACAGCTATCGGCTATACCTTGACAACAATGATGCTAGCAACAAGATCCATATCACAACGGCAATAGATATCAAGTAATCAAATTGTCAAAAATGGAAATTATACAGTTAAGAGAAACAAACACTTGCTCCTGTAAGTTTTGCTTTTTCCAAGAAAACCAATCGTAGCGTATAGAAGGAATTTGAATAAAAGTCGAGGCGCGATCCCCCCCCCCCCCCCTATGACTTCAAAAAGTTAGCTTGCCCTGTACTTCCTAATACTCAAGCGATTTCGAGTTTCCTCAAACCTTTAGTGATTGTGAAATTTTCGTCATTTTCGTAAAAGACTGTTCCAACGCAATTCAACGCTCGTTCGGTTTGACTTTGAACTTGGGATTGAAGAGACTTTGTAGTACCTTTCAGAAGCTGTTCTTTATTGCAAAGAAGAATGACGTCAGTACCAGTCGATTTTCATTCATGATTGCTAATGACATTTCACCTGGGAAATCACATAGCCCTTGGTTGTAGACTGTTGTTTGTTGAATGCGCCAGCAAGTGATAAGTTGTGCTCAGTATGTCCAATTGTTGCTCACTATCATGCTAGGTCTTGAAAAGCCAAACGTATATTTTTAAAAAGTGGTGAACAATCAGATAAGTTGAATATATTTCAATCTGCAATTATAAAAGAATAGCAATGGAAGAAAATTCGATTAGAGTTGTCATTATCAGTTACATGAAAAATCTACACTGTCCAATAACTTCCAGCCCCCCTTCGATTGGACAAAGCCTTTCACTTTTTGCATGATATATTTTCATGCTACGTGAACAACACTGGGATGCACCATGATTTTCAAATAAATATGCCAACTTTTGCTCAAACTTTCCCCAATAAAAATTTCAACCTTCCTTTTAACAAATCGAGATTAGAAAGCAGGGATCACCGCGCAAATTTCGGTACTAGAGAAACAAATTACCTACAGCGCATTAACCCGTCCGATATTTGAAATTCAAAATGGCCGCCCCATGATCCCTGTGTTAACTCAATGGGGAAAATAAGATTGTCGGTTGTCATTAAATTGAGTCAGTAATTTTTTTTTGTTAATCCAAGGGCTAATAAATCACTCTAAATTTACAGGAATGGAATAAAATACTTAGCGCAGTAGTCGGTATACCTATTGTTACGTGCAGAGAAAACGAACAAAAGGGTGAACTCAGCAGTTAACGTTTAAACAAAATTTATTACGAAAAAAAAACTAATTGCTAAGTCAGGGATAGAGTACAAGCTTTAAAAGTGTACAGACTACTTATCTCAGCTGGGACGGCAAAGCTCCAGTCTCAGAGTTGTAACAGTCAGTTGAATGAATGAACAGTCCTTGCAGGCTTGCAGCTGCACAAAGTCCACAGTATAAATCCAGCGTTGACAGTGAAGGTCTTGAAAAGTCTTGAGAATGACTACTGCTGGAGTTTATAGTAACACACAAGAGACACGATCCCAAAAGTCTGACTGGAAGCTGTGCACGTCCCTTTTATAAAGGCATATAAGAACAATCTAGAACTTTTATTGACATGCTAATTACTGTTCTAAAATTATCTCCCTATACACAACTAATCAACTTTCCAGAACATTCCAAACATGACTAATTGAATTCAAGGTTGTGAGGTCATCAAGGGCAGTGACCTTGAGAATGTTCTAGACTAATTGAACTCAGGTCATGATGAGTGTGGGGGAAATGACCTACATAACACACCCCCTCTTCAAAAAAGAAAATTTTTCAATGAAAAATCTTTCTTTTACAAATGTAATCTTAAAAGTGTGAACAACAATAAGTTCTAAATACGAGAGAGACAGTCTGCAATTAAATTGTCTCTGCCTTTGATATGTCTAATATCAAGATTAAACTCCTGTAACATTAAACTCCATCTTAGCAATCTCTGATTTTTGCCTTTAAATTTCTGCAGAAAAACAAGAGGGTTGTGATCAATATAAACCACTATTGGCTGATTTGAAGAAGTAACATAAACTTCAAAATGCTGTAAAGCTAATATCAAAGATAAACACTCTTTTTCAATTGTAGAGTAGTTTCTCTGGGATTTGTTAAATTTGCGTGAAAAATAGCAAACAGGATGATCTACCCCATGACTATCCTCTTGCAATAAAACAGCACCAGCAGCCGTATCACTAGCATCTACAGCTAATTTGAATGGCAAAGTGAAATCTGGTGCAGACAACACTGGGGCACTTTGCAGTATGGCTTTTAAGTGTATCAAATGCCTGTTGGCATTGCTCTGACCAAACAAACTTTACTTTCTTTTTAAGTAAGTTAGTCAAGGCTCAGTAATTGCGGAGAAATTTGGACAGAATTTTCTGTAGTAACCAGCCATACCGAGAAAGCGCATCAGTTGTCGTTTGCAGTTTGGTATGGGAAAACTTGAAATGGCACTGATTTTGGCATCAACAGGTTTTACCTCACCCTGTCCTACAGTATGTCGAGGTAAGTTACCCTCGCCCAACCAAACTCAGATTTGGCAAGGTTGACAGTCAACATTGCTTTGCTCAGTCTCTCAAAGAACTTCCGCATGAGCTTGATGTGTTCCTCCCAGGTGTCACTATACAGGACGACGTCGTCAACGTAAGCTGCACATCCGTCTAGCCCGGATATGACGTCGTTGATCATCCGTTGGAACGTTGCCGGAGAGTTCTTCATTCCGAATGGCATCACCAATGGCATCACCTTGTACTGGAACAATCCGTCTGGTGTAACAAAGGCGGATATTTCACGAGCACGATCCGTCAGAGGGACTTGCCAAAATCCCTTCAGTAGGTCAAATTTCGTCACATACTTGGCTTTTCCCACTCGGTCGATGCAGTCATCAATCCCGGATTGGGAAAGTGTCTGTCTTTGTTAAAGTGTTGACCTTCCCAAAGTCCGTGCACATACGATAACTGTGATCTGATTTGGGAACAAGTATGCACGGCGAACTCCAGTTACTTTTACTGGGTTCAATAAAGTCATTGTCCAGCAGGTATTTGACTTCTTCCTGGAGATATTTTGCTTTTGTTGGATTCAGTCTGTATGGATGTTGTTTTACAGGCTTACTGTCCCCAACATCAACGTCGTGATAGATGACGTTTGTCCTCGTTGGAACATCTTGAAACAGGTGTTTATATTCATGGAGCAGTTCTTTCACCTGTTGTTGTTGTTCTGGCTGGAGGTGTGCCAACTTTGTAGACTCCAGGTTCTCCAGGATTTCTGAGTTCTGAAGCTTGACCGAGCCCAGCTTTGAGTTTAGAGTATTTTCACTCAAGTCAGTTTCAGTATCACTATCTTCATAATGGCCAGAACTGACTGTACCGACAGGCTTTGTTTTAGTAGGATTATCCCTATCTAAATATGGCTTAAGCATATTTATGTGACATAGCTGTTTTTGTTTTCGCCTGTCAGGTGTTATTATGATGTAATTTAAATCACTCAATTTCTTATCAATTAGGTATGGCCCAAAGTAACGAGCATGGAGTGGTTTGCCAGGAATTGGAAGTAGAACAAGAACTTTTTGACCTGGTTCAAACTTCCGTTTTGAGGTGTTTTTATCATATTTGGTTTTCATTGACTGCTGAGATGACTCAAGATTTTCTCTGGCTAATTCACATGCTTTAGAGAGTTTTGTACGAAAATCTGACACATATTGCAAATATTCAGACAATCATCATCGTCTGATAGGAATTTCTCTTTAACGAGCTTAAGTGGGCCACGGACTGTATGTCCAAATACAAGCTCAAATGGGCTAAAACCAAGAGACTCCTGAATTGACTCTCTAACAGCAAAGAGCAAAAAATGAATTCCTTCATCCACTGTTTCTCTGTGTCAAAACAGTAGGTCCTAATCATGTTTTTCAAAGTTTGATGAAATCGCTCAAGAGCACCCTGACTTTCTGGATGATAGGCGGATGACCTATACTGTTTAATGCCTAGCTGATCCATTACTTGTTGAAAAATACCAGACATAAAGTTGGAGCCTTGATCGGACTGGACACATTTAGGGAGGCCAAATAAAGTGAAAAATTTGACTAAAGCTTTCACTATAGTCTTTGTCTTTATATTTCTCAGTGGTATGGCTTCTGGGAACCGAGTTGATGTACACATTATTGTCAGCATGTACTCATTTCCTGATCTTGTTTTTGGTAGGGGCCCAACACAGTCTATTAGTATCCTACTAAATGGTTCTTGAAATGCAGGAATTGGCTGTAAAGGGGCCTTTGGAATGGTCTGATTTGGCTTTCCTACCATTTGACATGTGTGACAGGTTTTACAGAAATGTGCTACATCCTGCCTGAGATTAGGCCAATAAAAGTGACTGAGAATTTTGTGATAAGTTTTCCTTACTCCCAAATGACCAGCCCAGGGGGTTTCATGGGCTAGGCGCAATATTTCAGCACGATAGGGCTTTGGAACAACAATTTGATGTTTTATAGCCCAATCGTCATCAACCAAGACATCTGGAGGTCTCCATTTACGCATGAGAATACCAGATTTTGTATAATAGGAAACAGAGCTATCTGAAGTTTTACCTTCATCATCTACCCTGTCAAACAAAGACAAAATATCTGGGTCTTTGTGTTGTTCTGCAATGAGATTTGATCTAGAAAATGTCTGACTTTGGTCAGCAGAAGTTTTACTGGAAGTTTCAAATCCACGAGGGATAACGGAATGATCCGTGTCAAACACCTGACTGAGAAAGGTGTCATTTAAGTCAACATCTGTGACATTATTTTGAGAGTATTTTGATTCTCGGAAGTTTTCTTTGACATGGCTCGAGTAATGGCACATGAAGGAAATAAATCGGGTATCTCTTGTTCAATTGGCTCTGGATCCTGATCTAAACTAGGATTATCAGTCACAAGTGGATTAGTAATGACCTTGTCCCCAGCAAGGTCGTTTCCAAGAAGAAGGTGAATCCCTTCAAAAGGCAAAAAAGGCCTAATACCTAAAGCCACAGGTCCAGAAACAAAGTCCGAAGACAAATAGACATTATGGAGAGGAACAGGAATGTAGTCATTACAATCTACCCCCTTAATAAGAACTTTAGAACCTGAAAATGACTTTTCAGAAAACGGCAGGGTATCTGCCAACAAAAGAGACTGGGAAGCCCCGGTATCTCTTAAATTTTGACAGGGGTAGCGGAAGAGAAATCACTAGAAAGTGATATAAAACCATTATGAATAAATGGCTCGAAAATACCCATAATGCTATCTTGAGAAGAATTGACCTTGACCTCATTAATTGGGGATGAGAGGGGTTTAACCTCAGAAAATGTGTTGCACACATTATTAGACTCTAATTGAGTTGATGAAGAAATAAAGCCGGTTGGCTTAGATCCACTTTGACCACTTTGACCTTCACGTTTTCTTTTCAATTTGAAACACTCTGACATTAAATGGCCGTCTTTCTTACAATAATTACAAGAAAGTGTACCAAACTGTTTGTCAGAAGGAGATTGAGACTTGGGATCTGATGATGTGGGAGTGTTACTTGAACTCTGTGAACTGTTGTCATTTGATTTTCTACTCTCCTTTGAAAAATTCTTGGATGAAAAGGACGAGTTAAATTTACCTGCATTGTTTCTGTATGAAAAGGACTGGGATGGTTTGCTGAGAAATGAAGATTTGTGGGTCAATGAATAATCATCGGCCAAACGTGCAGCAACCTCTAATGTATCTGCCTTTTGTTCATTGATAAACGTCTTGATGTCACTCCGGATGCACCTTTAAATTCCTCAATCAAAACGAGCTGTCGTAATTTGTCATAATTCTGACTGACCTTTTCAGAAGAACACCAGCGATCAAACAGTTGTTCTTTTGTTCGAGCAAATTCAACATAAGTTTGATCCTTCACCTTCTCACAATCCCTAAATTTCTGACGGTAAGCTTCAGGCACCAACTCATAGCCCTTGAGAATTAATTCCTTCACAGAATCATAATTTGAAGCCTGCTCTACTGACAACTGAATGTAAATTTCTCTGGCTTTACCCACCAAAGCACTCTGCAAAAGCATAGACCAGGACTCCTTAGGCCAATTCAGACTCTGAGCAATTTTCTCAAAATGAAGGAAATATTTATCAACATCCTTTTCTTGGAAAGGGGGAACTAACCTGAAAGCTTAGTGATGTCAAACTTGTCTGAAGGGAAGAATTTCCTGATTGTCCAAGCTCTAAACGTCTCATTTCTAACTGTAGTCGATGTTCTTCCATTCTCTCTCCTTTTCTCTCTGTCTTTCTTCCATTTGTAATTCTTTGTCTTTCATTTGTAATTCTTTGTCTTTCATTTGTAATTTTTCCTGCCTTTCCCTTTCTTCCATTTGCAATTTTTCCTTTTCTAATTCCAATTTCTTAAGCTCCAAATCTGCCTGTATTTCTAATTCTAATTTTTTGAGTTCGAAGGAAGACTCAGGCTCATAATCTTTTAAGGCAGACTCCTCAAAATGGCCAGAATTAACTAAATGTTTTGCAATCTTGAACTGAATTTCTCGCTTGCGCATAGATCTTTTGACATCTACTTTAAGGAAATTTGCCAGTGCTATGAGGTTGTCTTTTCTGAGGGAATTAAATGTGTCCTGATCAAGGTCATCCATAAATTCGTCTGGCTTGAATTCCGCCATGATTGAATTTCGCTGAGTTCACAGTATACAGTAGTTTTGAAAAGGCTGTCAAAATGTTTCAACGGCTCAAAATATTCGTCTCCCGGACGAGCCCCCAATTTGTTACGTGCAGAGAAAACGAACAAAGGGTGAACTCAGCAGTTAACGTTTAAACAAAATTTATTACGAAAAAAAAACTAATTGCTAAGTCAGGGATAGAGTACAAGCTTTAAAAGTGTACAGACTACTTATCTCAGCTGGGACGGCAAAGCTCCAGTCTCAGAGTTGTAACAGTCATTGAATGAATGAACAGTCCTTGCAGGCTTGCAGCTGCACAAAGTCCACAGTATAAATCCAGCGTTGACAGTGAAGGTCTTGAAAAGTCTTGAGAATGACTACTGCTGGAGTTTATAGTAACACACAAGAGACACGATCCCAAAAGTCTGACTGGAAGCTGTGCACGTCCCTTTTATAAAGGCATATAAGAACAATCTAGAACTTTTATTGACATGCTAATTACTGTTCTAAAATTATCTCCCTTACACAACTAATCAACTTTCCAGAACATTCCAAACATGACTAATTGAATTCAAGGTTGTGAGGTCATCAAGGGCAGTGACCTTGAGAATGTTCTAGACTAATTGAACTCAGGTCATGATGAGTGTGGGGGAAATGACCTACATAACACTATCTCATCAAACACTATCTGCACTACCAAGACAACGACTGTTATTCTATGATAGCGTTGTAGAGTACATTGACACTAATGTTTGGTTTTCTGTAAAGACCAATTGCCATCTTTATCTACACAATCACTGTCAAGGTGGGTATACAGCCAGTCATGAGGTTTTCACTGTCTAAAGTTGGTTTATGGAAAATACAAGAAATATTTTTTCCCGTAGAGTGTTTTTTTTTCGAATGTCAAACATAATTAATTTCAGGAAATTTACGTTATCGAATTCCAAACTCTGCGGGAATATCCCAGACATTTCTTGCCTATTATGAAAGACATTGGATCAAACTTTCCCAGGCGCGTATTATTATTGACTTTCTCCAAAATATTTCATTTCTCGTCCGTGTACCTGTTGTAATATTCTGAGCATGCTTATATAATCCGGAGAATTCATTAGAATGCTGAAGAGTTATCATTGCACGTACTCGAAGGACATCTTTTAATTGTCAAAATAAAAGTTAGTTCGACATCAATTCCAAATTCATCGTCACAGCACGTTGGTCGTGTGTTATTGAATGCAAAATGTTGTTAATAAAATGCAGGTACCAAGAGAAGATATTTTACAGCATTCACAAACGATATTTAAAGTTCCATTAGCTGTATCTTCTGGCGATTTTTCCGTTAGTTTTGATTGAAATGATCACTGGCTCATGTTGAATAGCCTGTCAAATAACAGAGAATCGCATATTATTCGGAAACATTACGTGCCCTACAACTAAATAACATGTGATTTTACAACGAAAATTTCAATTTTTGTCCGGACAGAAATACAAACTCTGTTGACACGCGGATTGCAACGTAGGCATTCTTCTGCACCTGCGCGAGCCATTTACAGCAATTTCAAAATAAATATTCATTACTTATGCCCGGTACTTCGTCGTAGTCCATTGTTCGAGCACGTTGCGTAGCCAGATGTCTGGCAATCCACGACGCAATGTTGTTTTGATCCCGCAATAAACGTGAACTTGTACAACTCGCGTAATCGAGGCGTCACCATATCTGCGTTCTCCCCAGCACGCTGAGCATGCCAGACGTCAACAAACGAGCTCGGAAGGGCGACACGTTTGAACCACGGTCCCTTCACAAGGGGGGGGGGGGGCGTGTTTGAACAAAAATTAGCAGAATTATGTGGCTATAACATTACTAATGTTACATTACTAACATTACTATTAAGGTTACACCAGAGCAAGACTTGCCTCTACATTCAAACGCTTTTTTGGCAGGTATCGTAAGCTGGTAGATAAATACAATATCTCTCTTCGACAAATGATCACTGATGGCATCGGTGACATTGGGCCTTAGTTAGTGACCACTACCTATCTGACTTATAGATTGATATATGGCGGGTGCCACATGTGGGGCAGGATGCGCTTACTATTTTCGAAACACCTGACATCACTTCTTGGTCTTCTGGCCAGAGGTCCATATACCTTTCTTTCATGAATATGACTTTGTTTGTGTACGGTCTATTTACTGTCTGTTCTGTGCTGTTTTGTGTCTATGTTTACAACTATTGTCTTGCGAATTCCGACCTACTGTCATTGGATTATGGATTGGTATGATTGCGATTATTTTATTACTAATCATGTTTTTTTTTCGTAAACTACATTTTGCAACAAATATGAGCCTCCAACATGGAATTTTCCGAGGTAAAAATGGTCAAAAGTTACAAATAATGGCCCTTTAAAAAAAGAGCATTCAGTCCTGTAGATTCAAGAGAGACGTGGATGGTCAAAATGGACTGAGTGACTGTTTAGCTGTGAAATAAATTTCAGCCAATAGACCACATTAAACTAAACAAAACAAAAAGCGCAAGCTGGCACAAACGGCATTAAACGTAGAACTAGAATTCAACAGATATGCCTATATGTGCCATGCAATAAATTAAAGTCGATGAAACACAACAATTTCCAATAAACATATACAGACATGTCGACGGATACAGCTTTCTGAAGAACCAACGATGTTACAATCATGACAGTTGTGATGTAAAACAAAACAAAACAAACGACAAACAAAAAGCGACTGGTTTAGACAACACGTACCTATAGGTTGAAAATATGAACTAGGATGTAAATCATTGGCTTTGACTGGTGGAGCTGGTCTGGCCATCCTTGTTTACTTTCCAAAGGCATATGGGAGAGACGAGATGCAGAAAAAAAGCACACGAGTTAGGGGCGGCCAACAACAATGTTTGCCACCGTGACGGTGAAAAGCTGTTCTTGGTGAGCAGGCTGGCAATACAATACAGTGTGATCCGGTTACTTTTCGGCGCGTTCGCCATTTAGTATGGGTAAAGCATATGGCAGAGAGGCGACAGTGGCTACTTTTGTCACGGTAACGGAGAATGGAAAGTGGAAATATTTATAGGGCCTATTGGTAGAGCGAAGAGGGAATAGAGGAAAACTTATGGGAGGGGGGATTTTCAAACCTTAGCAGAGAAGTCACGAACAGCTTTCAACTTTCCCGTCCAATTTTAAATTTGGATTAAGTATGTTAGATAAAAAATTTACATGTAAAACACCAATGATTACAAATTTTTGAAATTCAACTCGTTTTTAATCGCTTTTCAAGGAGGATTCAGTTTTGATGGCACATGACCCCGACCACGCAATATTTTGATTCCCATGAAACTTAACTTAACAAAACGTAACTGGCTTATACACACCGTATTTCAGTAACAACAACAACAACAACAACAACAACAACAACAATTACAGCAGCAACAACAACAACAAACACCTACTTTTAACATGTTTAAAAACAGAGTATGCCGTCAATCCACTTTTCACCACCTGTCCACGGCAGTGGAGACAGCGCCTCTACTGTCTGTGACTGTATGCTTTATGAAGCTGTTGTCGCTGAGGGCGCTATAATGCATTTCCCTCAGAGCCTCGAAACTTAGGCCGCGCGTGCAAGTGGTGCTTTCGTGCTTATCTACCGAGTTTTCCAGGCTAGTTTGTTCCTTAAAGCCACAGGATTTCGTGATCAATCAAAATGGAGTCAATGGCAAGTATTCTGGCATCTCTCAAACTTGAAAGTCTTATTGATACCTTCGACAAACATATGGTCACCCCTGATATTGTTCACTTGTTGTCCGCGCATGATTTCACCGAAATTGGTGTACACAGTCGGGCAGATATGATAGCTGTGCGAGATGCATGCAAGTTTGCGAGTGAAAATTCTACTACTCTCCGGGAAGGTTCCAGCTCTCAACGATTCGCTATACCACGAAATGTGTTAAAAGACCTACTGGACGAAGGATTTGCCGTGAGAGAAGTAGCATCCATTCTCAGCGTTTCCGAGAGTACCATCCATCGCAGAATGTGGGAATATGGGTTAGCAAAGACGAGTTTCCTGCGAATATCTGACGATGAGCTATATGAAATTGGCAGAGCTTTATCAAGGGAGTTTCCATTTTGCAATAAAATACACCTTGAGCGGGCTCTTCTTGAAAGGAGGGGCGCGCAAGTGCAAGGCTGGAGATTAAGAGATTGCGTAAACAGATTGACACCTTACCAGATGAAGAGGCGGGAATGGTCCACTGAACGTCAAATCGGAAGTCTTCGAGGGAATTATTCACGTGATGTGAACGGGCCCAACCAACTCTGGCATGTTGCAACTGACTACAGTTGCTTAATTCGATGGCACTTGGTCGTTATTGGAGGGATCGATGGTTTTACACAGTTACCTGTCATGATACAGTGTACCGGTAACGTCAAACCGTCCACCCTTTTGGAGTGTTTTAAAGCCGCCGTGGAGGTACACGGCCTTCCAAGCAGAGTGAGATCGGATATGGGCATGGAGAATGGTGGTATCGCCGATTTCATGATATCGGAGAGGGGGCCCGGCCGAGGGAGTATAATCACCGGTAAAGCCTGCCACAATAAGAGGACGGGGATACTGTGGAAAGAAGTGTACCCAGGTGTCATCCAATTTTACAACGAACTCTTTACTTTCATGGAGAAAATATTGGTATTTTGGACCCACTTGATGAACTTCACGTCATAGCCCTTCACTATGTCTTCCTGCCGAAAATCAATGAGCAGCTTGTAGCCTGGAGGAGTGCATGGTCAAAGCAAAGACTCAGATTCACGAAATCGACACAGCTTCAACTGTTGGTCACAGGACAAGTGCAAGACCCCGTGGATGTTGAATTGAGCCGCAGCGACATACCACACTACGGTATTGATGGTTACATTTATTACTTCGAAGAAAGAGACTCTACAAAGGTGCCTCTTCAACCCCTCTCAGTTGAACTTAGTGAAGCATGTCTGCAGGAACTTTCTGCCAAGATACCTCTGCCGTGGACCTCCACAAATTTTGGTATCGAATTGTATAAGCGAGCATTGGAGATCATCAAAACACATTTGCAAGAGAAGGAATGAGCAGTGAAGCCTGATGAACTGGGAGGCATGATGAATTTGGTATACATGCAGCATTTTTCCACAAAGATGTCCACCAAATATGTTGGTGATAGTATCCTATCTTTTCCATTGTTCATTTATTGCCTGTTGAGTGTCGACTCCTCTTGGTTAAAATTCCAAATCTCTCAGACTTGAATTTTGAATTGAGCCTCAAATACTGTTGGTATACGACTAGAAAATTTACCTGAACTCCAACTTTGTGGTATAGAATCCTCTGGTCACCACAAAAACCACATAAAATATATTATCATCAGCTTCGAATTCCTCAGTACTGTAATAACAGTTGGTATACGGAACCTCCACCTCTCTGCAGGTGTATAATAAGTTAGCATGATAAATGCTCACACAAAATATCACTGAAATATTTCAGAGTGCCATTTTGAAACTTATCTCAGATTCTTTACTATAAGACAACCTTCCTAAGTTTGTATCTTTTGGGAAATGATAACAATAATCAGCCAGCCATGTTGTGTTATAAATGTCACTGTGTAGTTTGTATACTTCGGTCTTTCCAAACTTTACATATCAAAACACTCTCTGTAAATTGACATGTACTTGTGAACTGTTGAAAGGGACCTTGTTGTTGTGAAAACAGAGTTTTAGTTTAAAGTGTTAACACTAGAAAATAGTAAAATGAAAGGAAGAATGCTCATGATTGCAAGATGTGGAAAATTCAAGATACAGCAACTTCATAATTCAAACCCAGTTTGCAAGACAAGACTTCTGCTTCTGCCATTGAGAGCTGAAAAATATAATCATTTGTGTATTAAAGAGGCACTCCCACTTTGTAACATTTTTAAAACACATTTTTTTAATGCCAACGGTCGATATTTGACTTGGCGACTGTGCGCGGATCGCGAGATATCGATAAAAACATGTCATTTCCCGAGCGTATTTTCACATCCCGAAGTTTTACGATCGTTCTAATTTTGACTCGAAATCCCCCGAAGGTTTGTTGTTGTGCTGATTGACGATATTCTAGGGAGTCTACAATAAGTTCGAACGACGCAATTAATTTACTTCCCACTGCAAAGACTTTATATACAGCATTATGCCTTTACCTCAGGTAATTTTTTAAAAACTTCTCCTTAGTTTTTGTCGTTTTCATTATTCTAAATCGGTTGTATTATATTTTTAACCAATATCACATAAACATCAGTTTTTACATGTCAAATATTAGCCGCCTCCGATGACTACATTTTGTCGTCTGCCACACAGTACGCTGCGCGCGTGGTATGCGCGCGTGGCATGCGTCTATGCATATCACGCGGGGCCGCTATGTATCAACCGCACGTAACTGTACTAGTCACCTTTGCCAATTCTGGTGGAATCAGCAAAAATTGTTTTTCGTTTATACGCCAAGTCAGTAAGACTCAGCTTTCTCCCACAGGCCATGACCGATCACCGATGCCAGTGGTACTGTGGCGTACAGCAGCGTCAGCGTAGACTCGTACTCCATAGCTTAGTTGACAATGGCCCCAGTGCCGAACGTTCGATGTTCGGAAGCTGAATTTAGGTGGGCCACCGGAATTCAAACTTTTACTTTTTTGAAGACATGTTTTTATCGATATCTCGCGATCCGTGCGCAGTCGCCTCGTCAAATATCGACCGTTGGCATTAAAAAAATGTGCTTTAAAAATGTTACAAGTGTGTGTGCCACTTTAAGGTAGTATGGGCATCTAAAATGAAAGACAAACTTTTGCTCAAACTTCCTTGAATGAAACTTTCAAACATTCTCTTCCAAATCAACAATAAAACTTAGGGGTCACCGTGTGAAGTTTGGAATAGGGAAACAAACAGCCCAACATTTTGTGATATTTTAAATTCAAACCGGCAGCCATCCCTGTGTTAACTCTGTGGGGAAAAATGAAATATTGGATTTTTGAACAACTGAGATAGTGAAAGTTTTTCTTTCTGCAAGAGCTTTATAATGAGCCCCCACAAGACGTTTATGAGAAAAGAATTGTAGAAATTTAGAGACAGGATATCTGTCCTCAGAGGCGCATTCTATCTTAATCCATTACTGTGTTTTGAAAGAGCAAGTGATGTTTAGCAGGTGAACCTTAACTACTTCATTACACTTATAAGACATTAAATTTCAAGGTAGAATGGGCCACGGGGATCTTTATCCAGACTGTCAAATTGTTTCAATTCTTTTCTGATCTACTGCCTGTGGGGGCTGAAAACTTTTGGAGTAAGAACAATTTTCACTGTCTTAACTTGCTGAAAATCAAACTTTCATTCTCTCCATAGAGTTAACACAGGAATGGCCGCCATTTTGAATTTCAAATATTGGTTTGCATGGTGATCTTGTATTTTTTATTCTTTATTTAGTCAATGAATGGTTGAGAGTTTCACTTAGGAAAGTTTGAACAAAAGTCTGTCACTTTTGAGGTGCAAATAACTACCTTAATAGAAAATTCTTAGTCTGAGACTCAAAGTCCCTCAGCTGATTGCTATATCCATGCCAAATCTTGCTGATAGCATATGTTTGGATACTAATTATTGAGATACTCTGTGTGCTGTGGCGGAAATAATAATACAGCTTGCAATTACGTGTGGCAACTTGAGAGCTTTAAGACAGTGTTGCTGGGAAAACACAGTCTCCCAACTTTAACACTGTGTCAGTCTAAATGCAACTGGAAGTGGTCTGGTTGATTCAGAATGTGATAGTATTCATTAATCTGATGAATCATTGTAGTGTATAAGAATCACCGTGACTACTTCATCTAGAAGGTTAACTGCTATTTATTGATTTTTTTTTACTATTTTTGTTCTTCCATGCCAACTTCAGCTTCTTCTTTTCTTCCCAAAGCATGTTGATATACACAGTATTCAGAGTCTGAGTGTTTTCTCAGCCTGTATATGTGTAGACTTCATTACTACATTATTCTTCAGGAATGTAGAAAATTTTGGTTACACTTGGCAGAAATATAAAAGTTACAAGTGGTGTGTGAAAAATTGTGGTTTGTGTAAAATGTCTTGATTACTAAAACTAAATTTTCACAACCGGCAAATTTTAGCTAGCAGCCGTTGTTTTTGCCGGCTGCCAGCTACTTTCTACATCCCTGATTCTTATTGAAAAGTGAATTCTGGTCCGGACTAGAATTCATATGCAAACACTAACAGTGCATATAACATTTATGGACACTGTACCATACAGCAGGCATTTCAACATACTTTGAGAAGTAGAATAAGAACTTGCAATTGACATGCAAAATAAATATAGTGAAAAAATCAAGTTCAGCTACTGGCCCTTAAACCCTTTCCTGAAAGACAATATCACTTCTTATCTGCCAAGTTAGTAAAAAGCAGTATTGAACCAAAATCATCCGTACTTTTACCCAATAGGCTTGGTCAGTGACAGCAGCTTTTGTAGATAAAAATCATGTTCCAGTGTTTAAGTTTACAGGGACCTTCAAATGTTCAATATTTTTGTGAAAAATGCACCATGTGGGACATGTTATGTTTCTCTAGTTCTTACAAATTTTCCCTGATTGTGCAATTTGAACTAAGCAGGATAAGGGGTAACAACAACAGCTGTAACTTTTTGGCATGTAATTATGTATGTATGTTCATACAACAAATGCATTTTCTTTTTCTTTTCCAAAAGGTATGTAGAAATGCAAGATATTGGCCGTGCAAACACTACACTGAGATTACATACAAAGTTGATAAAAGAATATTAGCCCAGGCTAGAAATCAGTTGTCAATAATGACCTTTCCCATAGACAGCAGCCTTGCTTCTACTGTCTATGCTTTTCTACAGGATTGAGGGAGCAGAATGAGAAACAACCACAACACAACCTAAATACTAGCAAACAGGTAAATGAAGTTTACATGATAATTTTCTAATGGTAACTATGAGCACACTACATATATATTTACATATAACTGTGTACAAAGCTATCTCACCAAGTTTTGCTCTTGAAGTTCAACTTTAGACGTGCCTTCCTTGCAAGATATGTAACTGTCCAACAATCTACTGATCCAACATTATACCTCTTCAGGGAGGGGGTCATCTGTACAGCACTCAAAGGTTGTATGGGACCCACTCAAGCAATGCAAATACTGTGTCAACCATATGTTAATCTGTATGTCGGAAAATTTAAATTCGCATGGCTACCTCATTGATTTGATGCATTCAGATATTGTGCGTGAAATACATTTTTTGCAAACAAGAAAGTCACACATGTGCAGTTCTGATGACCCACATGTCCAGTTGCCCACCTGTCAGTCAAGTTACTGTGTGGTAAAGTCACACAGGTGCAGTTCCGATAACCCCCTTCCTTTAATACATGTAAGTCCAGTTGCCCACCTGTCAGTCAAGTTACTGTGTGGTAAAGTCACACAGGTGCAGTTCCGATAACCACCTTCCTTTAATACATGTAAGTCCAGTTGCCCACCTGTCAGTCAAGCTAATGTGTGGGTATTTCATCCAGTCCATCCATTCAACCATACAGCATCCCAGTCAAGCTAATGTGTGGGTATTTCATCCAGTCCATCCATTCAACCAGTACAGCATTCCCAGTCAAGCTAATGTGTGGGTATTTCATCCAGTCCATCCATTCAACCAGTACAGCATTCCCAGTCAAGCTAATGTGGGGGTATTTCATCCAGTCCATCCATTCAACCAGTACAGCATTCCCATACACCCAGTGATCCACTATTTTTCCCACCTCGTTCGTTCTTCCTTCTTGCACATGTTATACAGCATCTGTTCACCAACCCAATCCCATCCAATCTAGCAAGCCGTACACCATGCCAACCAACCACCCTCTATCTACCCACTGGTCTGTCCATCCCTTTGTCTATCCGCTCCACAATTCAACAACCCAGTTGTGTACCCATATATCCATTTATCTGTACACCCGTGTTGACAGAAATTGTGCAGTGCATAAATAGTGTACACAAAGAAGTTTGACAACACTCTTCAGTTTATCCTACAAAAATACTCAATGAAATCTATATGGACAGAAATGAGGCAGAACATTGGCGATAGCAGTATTTTAGTCTTTTCATGAGAGTTATGTTTACACATATTGCATTCCTCTTATTTTGAAAATATTTTCATAGAATAGATTCATTGACTTTAGGCTTTCTGTAAACAAGTTTTCTTTCATGCATGTGTGATTTGTCTTTAATTTATGCCCAGGCTATGTAACTGTCCTGTAGCAGGCATCACTAATATTTTCATGCTGATATGTATGTATGGACTCTCCCTGTTGCTACATCTGATATGTTGGCAGTCATCAAGTTTTATTTGTTTTTGAAGTTTGCTCATTAGAGGGTATGTTGTTTTGTAGCTTGTTGCTCATCTGCAAAGTGGCAATATTTTGTCAGTTTCCTTTAACTTGCACAATCAGTGATGAAAAACAGCTGTTGATAAATACTTATTAGACATCCACAGAGAGTGATTATAATCATGATAGTACATATATTTACATAAGATCAAATTTTAAGAATTTTTTTTAAGAAGAGTGTGTATTATTAGTCTAGTTCAACTGCAATGTGTTACATTTAAGATTGATGCCAGACTAGTAAGTGAGATAGGTAGGGGTAGTGGTTGGTGTTGAAAGGCTTCCATGGAAGGCTGATTTCACACACTTGGCCAATCTTCAGAAGAACTGTATACACCAGGCCGTTTATTGAAAACAATCATGTTCCCTTATGGCACCCCTGTATAGTTTCGTTCAGCAACTGGACCCCCTAGGAGTATGTTGATTTGTAAAACTGTTCCTGTGGTCCTTGGGACGTACTTCAGCCTTGCTGCTTGGTTTTCGAAGTCTGATGAATTGTATCAGAAAATCAGTGCTTGTTATATTTTTAATTTAGGATAGTCAACTTTGGTAAAAGATCGATGTTATCACTGGCAGTGTACTGAGAGCTGACTATCAGTATAACATTCACTAAATGATTATATTGTAGTCCCGGACTCCCCTATCCTTTGTATGATACACAGCATAAAGCCGTACCATCATACAAATATTACCAGTTTTGTTTAAATATCGATATATATACACATGTGTTCAATAGTTTTACAAGTTCTAATAAAAGAGTTACTTTTCTGTCCTTTGCCATAGCCAACTTATTTCCAGCTCCTCACTGACGGTGACATTGCACATAACACCATATTTTGCTCATAATTGCTTTTTTGCAAAGACTCATTCAATTTTCATAATGCTTAAGATTAAAATGTTTGTCAGGTTCACCTTTTAGTATGACAAGCAGTTGTAAGTTTGCTGAGAAAGAAGTGTAAATTTATGTAAATCAATAGATTTCCTAGCTTCTTTTTCTATGTTCAGCATTGCAAAAAATTTGCTCCTTTCTGGTTGGGTCAAATTTTGTGAAATTTGCACATTATGTTCTTTAAATACTACATAACAAAACTATTTTGTTATGTAATAAAGTGCTTGTATTTTGAATGTGTCATTTCCACTTTGCTTATCATGATTTTAATCTCTGCAATCTCTGCAATCTCTTCCATTTAAGAATGAGATATGGTAATCAACAAAATTTTGTTTCTTTCTACCTACGTATACTGATTTCAAATGAGATATTACGTTTCATATTGTGTCAAGTTTTTGACTTAAATGAATTTTTAGCATTAATACCAAAAATGAGTTTATTACCCCAAATATATATACCCTCTTCATCCTTCCTGTAAACTGTTACTACCATAGTAAGCTTTAGACTCCCTACTTTCTGATAGTATGAGGGGTTTGCTTTGAAAAAAAGCTTGGTAGTTGAGTGCAACACTACCTGAAGAATTTTATCAATCCATCTGAAGAAATATCCTATTAGTAAATAACGTATCAGGCAGAAACCACAAACTGCACAAGTCAGTGAAGAGGTACACTTTGCAATGATATGTACAAACATGGTCACTCCACTTTTGTGGAGTGACTGTGTTGCAAATGGTGTCATTGACCTCCCCTGTATCCTTGTCGATCTTTTAAAGATTACAGTTTGTCCAAAAATACGAAGTACCGGTAGTAAGAAATGGTGAGACAGTTGAAAAATTGTATCTCATTAAACCTACCCCAAGTCTGTGAGCATATAAATATCTGAACAGAGTAAACTAAGGGAATAAACTTCAGCAGACTATCACGTGAATGGAAATTGAAGCAACACACTTTGGCAAGCTGTTGCATAGATCGTAAAGGTGAATGCCAGCCAGTAGCTGCTGCTGAGAAAAGCCAAGTGTCTACATGGGGCACGCCTTGTATCTAACCTGTAATCTGACGTTGCTATTATCAGTGACATCACAGCCAAAAGCCAAGTGTCTACATGGGGCACGCCTAGTATCTAACCTGTAATCTGAAGTTGCTATTATCACTGACATCACAGCCAGTAGCTGCTGCTGAGAAAAGCCAAGTGTCTACATGGGGCACGCCTAGTATCTAACCTGTAATCTGAAGTTGCTATTATCACTGACATCACTGCCAGTAGCTGCTGCTGAGAAAAGCCAAGTGTCTACATTGGGCATGCCTAGTATCTAACCTGTAATCTGAAGTTGCTATTATCACTGACATCACAGCCAGTAGCTGCTGCTGAGAAAAGCCAAGTGTCTACATGGGGCACGCCTAGTATCTAACCTGTAATCTGACGTTGCTATTATCACTGACATCACAGCCAGTAGCTGCTGCTGAGAAAAGCCAAGTGTCTACATGGGGCACGCCTTGTATCTAACCTGTAATCTGACGTTGCTATTATCACTGACATCACAGCCAAAAGCCAAGTGTCTACATGGGGCACGCCTAGTATCTAACCTGCAATCTGAAGTTGCTATTATCACTGACATCACAGCCAGTAGCTGCTGCTGAGAAAAACCAAGTGTCTACATGGGGCATGCCTAGTATCTAACCTGCAATCTGAAGTTGCTATTATCACTGACAAAATATCCTTTTTTTCACAAAATTTCTACACTTCCATTCATCTGTTCAATTATCTGTACATAGTTATATTATTCATAACCATTATATATTCCACTCACTTGCCTCTGGCCCAAGTGTTCAGAATTTGCATATTACAAAAAGACAATATGTATAGGAGAATTAGCGCATTTATTAGCAATTTCAGTCATGATATAGATAATCTCATATATAAAAATATCTTTGGAATCAACAAAAAGTGCAGTTATGGCTAAAAATTGTACATCTCTCACAGTACTTTTGAGGAATTGTTAAAATTTTGGTTCACTTTTATAATTGTCATGGCATGCTTTTCACTAAACAAGTTTGCCGTTCCAACCCAAATGTTGGTTAAATTTGGTAGCGCCTGAAAATTTGGACTCAAACAATATGTCAGAGCACAAGAAAATGTTCACTCAATTGATAGTACCATTGTGATATTAAGGTAGCTCCCACTGAAAGATCCCAATTCTGAAGAAAGAGATCATCTAAAAATAATCATATATATAGATAAACAATTAACAATTGGATGTTTGAAAGGATAATGCCACATGAAAATAAAAAATGCACAACGTACTCAGAATCTTTGCTCATTTATGAGATAAATGCTTTTCAAACAATACTTCTTTGGTCTACAATTTAAGTGCTCATTTTGAAGCTCTTTGAGTAAATAGAGTTGTAAATAACTTATTTTTGTGAAAATTGAAAATTTTATTTTCCCCAGTGAGTTAACGGAAGGATTGTGGCCATTTTGAATTTCAAATGTCTGTAAATGTTAGGTAATTTGTTTCTATAGTACCCACTTTGCATGATGACCCCAATTTTTATTCTTGATTTTAAAAAGCCCGAATGGTTTAAAGTTCTCACAGGAATTTTTAGCAAAAATTTCACTTTCAAGGCACGTACAACATTGATGCAAGGAAATGGTACATGTATTGGTATATCTGACTCATAGAAATTTTAAGAAATTCAAAAAATTGACTCAAAGAGTTCAAATGTTGAAGAGTCGAAGGGCACTGGTTAGTGCATTCATCACTTACATCAAAATGTTATAAAGATGGAGCTGTATGACCTTTGACATCTAGGCAACTGAAATACTCTTATCTTTGGGACTGCTGTTCTGCTTTCCAATGCCACCACATTGCTTCAGTTGATGCAGTGGTAAGATATGCCCTCTCACTCTGTAGCAGTAAACCCAGTACAGAACATCACCGGTGAAAACAGAGACAAATGAAATGATGATCAGGAGTCCAAATGTTTCGGGTCGCGGAGCAACGATGACCAGCACGAAATGTAGCATTTCCATGAAACTATTGAGTGAGTTCTGTACTCCATTGAAGACTCCTCGCTGTGTCTCTCGAACATTCTCCTGAACGATCTGTGTCACTGTCAGATCAAACATCCATAAACCTAAAGATTGATAGATGATAAACTGGGTAAGTGGGAGTATCCTTGTAAAAAGCAAACAGTTTGTATGCAAAATACGGTAGTCTTAAAATGCCAACGATTGGTCAAATGTAACTGCTACATACTTAGGACAATAAGAACATTTGCCAAAATAAATGTGACTGTATTACAATACTGGCAGAAGTAACAAGAATGAGTTGTAAAATTACCACAGGCAGTTAAAACAGTTTGAATGGATTTTGAAAATCATGTAGCATACAACTTCTCCTACTTGGCCAATCATTTCTTCATTAAATTTCTGCTGATGTGCAGCGTGCTCGGAAGGTTATATCTGATTGCTCGATTGTCACTATTCGCAGCAACATAGGGAGTCCTTTTGTATTATTTAATTATAACAGTAAGATTTACCCACCCAATCGGATATTAGCTTCCGAGACGCTGCACATCAGCCCTCAAATTTCAATGCAGGGTTTAGCGTGATATTGCCTCAGCAGGATGTAAGTCATAACCCTTTGTTAAAACCTCCACTGACATGATAATCTATGACTTTGATCACATGGAATTATTTTATTCCAGAAATTTCTAGATCTAATTAAATTTTGATCTGTAACTGAAAACTGGCAGTCAGAAGATTGACAATAAACTTATATGCTTTTTACCATAATTGTTCAAGTACTCTGGTTCAAATCTATTCAGCCCCAAAGCTGTTTGCTGCATAGTAAACTATTTCTGCAACCTAACAATTTGTGGACTTACCAAGTCTTGCACAGATGATTCCTGTAAAGAATATGGATATCGATATACGTGACACTGGAGTTTCATTAGGTAGGAGATCAGTAGGTAACTCAGTCATAATGTTCACAGTTCTTGACATATTTAAGGCCACTTCAGTGTAATTCTCAGTAAGTGCTAAATATGCTATTTCTGTGGATTTATTGAATGCAGTTCTCAGCGAGTTGTCACTTTCATCAAGGGGCATGCTTAACATCAGAGAGGTACTTGTTGCCATGGTAGTATTTGGAGAGATTTTATCAGCATAGTGCAGATCAAAGGGGCTTCCCGGAGCCCAAATACTGACAATACAGAAGATGAGGCTGAGCAGTTGTTCTGTTATAGCCCACAGTCCGGTTCTTTCAAGGCCTATCTTCTTTCTTAAAAACGGATAGAGCAGAGTTCCTAGAATGCCAACCATGGAGCCAATACCACGGAATACTCCATCAGCCATTCTGGAATTCCCTGGGAATACCCGTATCCGGTAGTTATATAATCAAATCCAATGACAGTCATGTAGAGGAATGCCATGCCCAGCCCTGCAAAACGTACTTGGTAATCCATGTACACTTTCCATCCATTCACAAAGTCAAGAACAACACTGAACATCTGGTGAAGTACTTTCTTTTCCCTTTTAGACTTTTCCTTCAGATCTTTGTCACTGACACTGTCTTTTTCCTCTTCTGCAGGATCTTCATGAAGGCTGATCGTGTTAAGTTCATTACCATCCTCATCAGCCTGGTCTTCACTTTCTGTGTGATGCAACAGAAAATTGTGAGAATAGTTGTGGTGTTATACTGTACAAGCATGACACGTCATGGGTATATCCACGGTGTGCAAATCCAATGAGCATCCATGGTGATTTCTAAGCCTCTCTCCTACACAAAAGAGTGTGTCCATGCATATTGGTGAAAGGTACACAAGATCACACAGTACTATAATTTACTGTAGTTCTTTCTGTTTTGTACCCTAGATGGTTGCCAGTCCAATAAGTTTGTTTGTTGTACATATTGGCAATAATGTGAAGCACCCAATATTATTTATCTAGATCCCATAAAAGTACTCTTAAAGTTCAAAATTTCAAAATGACCTTCAACTAACCACAAAAGTCTCCATGTACAACAAATGTCATACTTGTGGGGAGCGAGTAACGATCAACTGAAGTGGTCATTTTCTAAGAAAAGCAAACCACGTGTAAATTTATTGACATGTCCTTTGGAAAAAATCAATATATTTTTGTTTGACAAAATCAGTAGTGCCACTAGTCTCCCTATTTTCCTTACACTATTCTACTGGTATATGTCTGACGACACAGTGATTTGAAAATTTAATGAAAATGCTGCCTCCTTTCTTAATGATACATATTTGTCAAATCACTCAAAATGGAATTAAGAAAAATGGCGCGCTTAAAAGTGCATTTTCAGACTTAATAAAACCTGTCTACAAATTTGTCTATACATTGGAGACATGCCAGACTTCATCGAGGGATCTCTGAGACAGTCTGAGAGTACAAATCCTGTGTTTCCTCTGCCACTCTCAAATTCGTAAAATTACTAATTTTTTAGATGATTTACTAATTTTTTTCATTGTTGATTCGTAAATATACGAATGCAAGGAAGCAGCTAGTTGATTGAGAGCTGAAGGCCCCCAAACCTCAAAATAGTTCTGTCTAAGCACATGTTGTACTTAATTTGAATTTGATTGAATGATATTCCGTATTGGAACGGTTAAGTTTACTTATGAATTTCAAAATTTACTAAAAGTTTCAATACCCAATTCGTAAATTTACTAAAAAATTTCAGAAGCCAGAGAAACAGAAATCATAATGAATCATGGATATCTCCCATCTCATTTCTGTGTTGATGAAGCTCATCATTCAGTATTTGTAGTCCCTGGATTTGTATCAGTATTCAATACTAACAGTTTTATAAATATCTGCTTTTGGGCAGGTTATTGTAGGCAGACATGACACTTTACCTTTGATGGCTGCCAAAACCATTCCATCAGCATTAGCTCAATAATTTATTTTCTGAATCTGCTCTCATTTCGATTACATCATTCACATGCACTAGTATTTTCATGTCTTAACAGACCAGATCAATGGCAATTCACTGGCCTGAGCACACCGTTGCTGCACACTGGATTTACACATTCCACATCTGATATAATTTAAATGAATGGGACCACAGGGAAGATATAAAGTCTGGTCACTGGCACAAACACATCATCAATAGAAAGTATGGCAACCAGCTTCAACATTTCTACATGCATAGCTTACATGTCAAAGCACAAAAAAAAGTTCACTCTATTGATAGTACCATTGTGAGATCAATTAAGGTAGCTCCTGATACAAATAATCGATGATTAAATGAGCCTGCATGATTTACTTTCAAAAACTTTTCATCCATATCAGTGAAACTTTTTATTGAATTCAAACACTATAGAGACAATTACTGCAACTTTGATACTATTTTCAATACTGGCACTGTTGTTTCATAAAACATGTTTGTCATTGTTGGTCTCCATAAAACACATTTATGTCCTTTATTGTCTCCCTGAACTTTGCTGATATACAAAAATATTATCTTTGCTGACACAACACATTGTGTATCCAATGTTCCTAAATGAGTGGTAGTCTAGACTTATTGTCTTTGGCCTGACTTTCTGGTGACTTAGGAGGAAATCGAAATTGAAACAGATGGTATGTGGAGGGGTCCTGGAGACTATGGGTACGCCCGGGATAGCCATCTGAGCGCTAGTGAATATTCATGAGTGGCTACACATATTCATGATTAGCCACTCATATCCAGTGGAAAGGTGTGAAAGATTCACAATATGGCCAGTGTTAACCTCTCTATATAGGGGTTAGGCATGAAAAGTTTAATGAGTAAAATTTGATATTAGACAGGCTGTGTTGACAAATTGGCATTTTAACGAGATCATAGCCCCCCCCCCCCCCCCCCCCCCGGGGAAGAATAAGAAACTGGCATATTTCACTACTGGGGTAATATGAAAAACATAGGGCCAATGTCCCTGAAGCTACTATAGACATGGATACAAATTAAGTATTCCTGACTCTATAAAATTATCTCACTAAGTTAAAGGTTATCCTAGGGACCTGTAAACCAAATAGCTGTCTGACCAGCGGTTTTGAAAACAAGCGACCCAATAGTCGACAGAGCTCCGCTGTGTTATGTAGAGAATAACTTTTTGTGACACATGTATTGATGAAGAAGGTTGATATCTTTGATAGCTCATTTCAGGATGGCCTGACCAAAGATGGCAAAATTAGCTGCAAAAATACAAAATTGATGATTTCATCATAATTTCAATATATTACTATAAATAAACATTAAGGTAAAGCCTAGGAACCTGTATACCAAATATCAAAGCTATCACATGAGTAACTTTTGAGAAACAAATATTTTGACCAAAAACGGCAAAAATTGACCCAAAAATACAAAAATTGAAGATTTCATCAAATTTCACTATATCACACTAAGAGAACCCCTAGGAACCTGTATACCAAATATCAAAGGCATCAGACAAGTAGTTTTTGAGAAACACATTTTTCGACCAAAAATGGCACAAATTGCACCAAAAATACAAAATTGCAGATTTCATCATATATTCAATATATCATATTTAGTTTATCTGTAGGAACCTGTATACCAAATATCAAAGCTGTCAGACGAGCGGTTTTGATGAAATAAATTTTTGACCAAAAATGACCAAAAAATTCCTTAAAAATACAGATTTGCATATTTCATCACAATTTGAACAAATCCAAGTTGGGTTATCCCTAGGGACCTGTATACCAAATATCAAAGCTGTCTGACCAGCGGTTATAAAGAAGAAGAGTTTTTACACAAATGCCTTTTTTGGCGCTAATTTGCATATTTTCAACAATATCAAAAAATAAAAAAAAAATTCTCATAATCATAATTTGCATCTACACAACAAATATCAATACGTTAGTACTGCGGTTCTCAAGATATTTGAGTGGACGGACGCCTCAAAAACGGACATACATACATACATACATACATACATACATACATACCGGTACATACAAACTGATGACGGACGCCGGACAGATACCCATTCCAATAGCTTCTATAGACTATAGTCTATAGTAGCTAAAAAGTAATAGAAAATACAGCAAAAGCTTAATTAATAGTTTATGAAGCTTTATACATGCCATTTAGAGTTTTATCTTCCTTAACAGCCAGGGCAGGAACTTTTTTGTATACTGTCAGTAGCAGATAGTATTCAACAAATCCAGAAACAATATTCCAGGACGCAATGAAAATGGTGCCAGCCAACATGGATGCAAATGTCATGATCTGGCCCACAACAATTGGGGCGATGATATTGACTACCAAATCAATACGACGAAGCACAGCATTCAGATCTGTAGAGAAGGATCGTATAAAAACAAACAATAAGAATAATGCAACTCCGGGATAGATATTCAGACTCTCAAATTTTAAAAATACTTGTTGGTCTTGTGTTGGCTCATTTTGAAGCTCACGGAATAAATAAAATTTGTAATACTTGTTTTTGTGAATTCTATTAGAGTCAACACAAGGATGGTGGCCATTTGAATTTCAAGTATTGGTAAATTAGGCAACTTGTTTCTTTAGCACTAAAACTTGACACCTGATTTTTATTCTTGAATTTGAAAAGCAATGTTTAAAGTTTCTTCACAGAAATAAGAGCAAAAGTTTTAGTCCTTCGATTTCGAGTTATATAACACGACATAATAAGACAACCAAAAACTTCAATGGTGACCATCATAGAGCTGTCATGTATTGTAATTTTGGTATAGTCATGATGCTATCCTGATATCATGTCATGCACTTGATCACGACTCACTTGCAAGTTTTCCTTTACTCGTTCTGCCACCACAACCACCCAGTCTTTCTGTATAGCAATCTTGTTGCCTATGCTGGCAAGGTTTGCAATGGCGCCAAAGCAGATGATTAAAGCATGGAACAGAGCTGTCAGACTATCGTTCCAAATTTGACCGATTTCTGACTGAAATGCGATCAGCAAGCCAAGCAAGGATGCACATCCAATGATGAAAGCGTTCTGAAAAAGCAAGCATAACCTGACAACTGAAAAAGATAAAATAATGTTACAGGTATAAGAACAATATGAGATTTATTTGCTGTACTCTTACTAATATTTACCAAAACAAGTTCAGTTGTTTTTAATTCACAACATTATTTTTGTAAATTTCATGACAGTATGAAATTCTTCACTTGTCATTGAAATTATTAATGTCATGCCAGTTTATATCATGCAACAGAGATTTTATTCAGCAGATGACAACTTACATTGAACAAAGACAGTAGAGAAACAAGCTACATGTCAGAATTGCTTTATACATTGTTGTAAACTGCTGGTCTATTTGCCACAAGAGCAACTAAAATGACAAAATCATATGAATCCTCTCTGTATATCTAAGAAAAATGTTTAAATGCACGAGTTTTAAAAATAAATGAAATAATTGATTACATAATTGAAATAACTGAAAGGTAAAAATTCAAATCACAAAAAAAGATTTAAACAATGAAATAATGAATTCATGAAAATATCTGAAACAAGTCATCGTTGATGACACAGTCCCCACTTGTTAATGGGTACTTTGATTACATGTCCTCAGAGAGGATAGAGTCCTCTTCATTAATTAGGTCTGTGATAAAAATACTTTGATACAGATAGCGCTCAATGGCCAAGAATGACCTACATACAAGAAAGACCTACATATGTATGACATAGGTTAATGTCCTTGTACCAACTTTGAATAAAACGTTGAGATATGCCTGAGTATTATGGCTCTGTACATGAAAAAGTCGTAACAAAATGGCCGCACGGCAGCCATATTGGATCGTATCACATAACAAATTGACATGCATATGTATGACAGTAGTCAATCTCCTTGTACCAACTTTGAATAATTCGCTTGATACATGTCTGAGTATTATGGCTCTGTACATGAAAACATCGTAATAAAATGGCTGCCTAGCGGCCATATTGGATCGTATCACAAACCAAATAGACGTACATATGTATGACATAGGTCAATGTCCTTGTACCAACTTGGAATAAAATCGGTTGAGATATGCCTGAGTTTTGGCTCTATACATGAAAAATTGTAATAAAATGGCCGCCTGGCGGCCATATTGGATCGTATCACAAAACAAATCGACATGCATATCTATGACATTGGTCAATGTCCTTGTACCAACTTTGAATAAAATCGGTTGAAACATGTCTGAGTTATGGCTCTGTACATGAAAAATTGTAATAAAATGGCCGCCTGGCGGCCATATTGGATCGTATCACAAAACAAATTGACATGCATATCTATGACATTGGTCAATGTCCTTGTACCAACTTTGAATAAAATCGGTTGAAACATGTCTGAGTTATGGCTCTGTACATGAAAAAATCGTAATAAAATGGCCGCCAGGCGGCCATATTGGATCGTATCACAAAACAAATAGACTTGCACATCTATGACATTGGTCAATGTCCTTGTACCAACTTTGAATAAAATCGGTTGAAACATGTCTGAGTTATGGCTCTGTACATGAAAAAATCGTAATAAAATGGCCGCCAGGCGGCCATATTGGATCGTATCACAAAACAAATAGACTTGCATATCTATGATATTGGTCAATGTCCTTGTACCAACTTTGAATAAATTGGTTGAAACATGTCTGAGTTATGGCTCTGTACATGAAAAAATTGTAATAAATGGCCGCCTGGCGACCATATTGGATCGTATCACAAACAAATCGACATGCATATCTATTACACTGGTCAATGTCCTTGTACCAACTTTGAATAAAATCGGTTGAAACATGTCTGAGTTATGGCTCTGTACATGAAAAAATTGTAATAAAATGGCCGCCTGGCAGCCATATTGGATCATATCACAAAACAAATCAACGTGCATCTGTATGACATATGAAGTAATCCTTGTACCAAGTTTGAATGAAATCGCTCCTTGCATCTCTGAGATATCTGCGTGAACGGACGCCGGACGCACGGACGCACGCACGGACATGACCAAACCTATAAGTCCCCCTGGACGGTGTCCGTGGGGACTAATAAACATAGGGATTTTAGGTCACGTGACATTCGTGTTGATCGTACGCGTTCGATGCAGGTCTAGTCCGAACTAGTCCGTGTTAATTCTTAAATAGACCAAATAATCAGAGAAAATGAAACTGTAGTGTTGAAGATTATTATTTTAACTTCATTTTGGGAAATTTTCACTTTTGTACTACAATAAATGGCAAAGCAGCACGACTACAAACTCACGCGTACCGGCGATTTTGGCGTCCATTATGAGCGTTGTGCCGTGATCTCAAATGTCCCGCGAAAGAGATCGAATATATACCTCTTTGATAGGCTCTCCGCATGACTTATTCCGATCGCATCACTATTTTTTAGGGATGGTACGAAAGACGAGATCATGGGCTTCATTTTGAGGGGGCGAACGTTAAAATCGGCCGAGAAAAACTCAATCAATGATCAAACTTTGTGTTTTGTTTGTGTTTTTTTTTGAAAGAAAATCTTGATTTCCTTAAACGTTCGCCCAAAAATTATTTTATGATAAATATTAATTGTAATTCTGCAATAATTACAAGTCTGACGATGCGAAAAATGATGCTTAAGGCCCTTTTTAGCGAGTATGGTTTCACCCCAACTTTACATCCGGGCACTCCCAGGAATCACATACAAGTAATCAGCGCTTCGCCGCATGTTCTGTGATAGGAGGTCTAAGCTGAGTTCCGACGTTCACGATTTTGCAGCTAGATTTGTCTGATTTCTTATCAAACGCAAGGATCTAGAGATATATTTATATACTTTACCCTTTCAAACGTTATCTTGTTCGAAGTAGTTTGATTTCCGGGTGATATTTTCGATAGACACTGAGAAGTTGTCAAGCCAGCACTGCAGTGTAGGCATACGCACGTGCACCGCACTTTGCCTATATCATACTGAACTGCTCACGTGCACCGCACTTTGCCGATACTATACTGAAATTTTAGTTTCGATCTTTAGTTCCCGAGAAGGGGACTATTTTGGTTCTCTCTGAAGAAAAGGCCGTAGATTATTAATTTGTTCTTTCCTCATTGATGGTGTTCCGGACTTTGGAAAAGTTGTTTTTATACTGGTTTGTATTTCGGACCGCTGACTTCGAGTGTCTATGGTATTTTCCGGGGCAGCGTAATTTTGCATCCAGTTTAATGCAGTTGTTCATTCTATAAATGCGTGTTGCTGTTTTACGGCATAGAAAAAGGGTTAGAGAACGAAGATTTTTTGACTTTTGGAAAAGTTCTCTGTAATTGTTAAACTTAAAATCTACATTAATCAGACATATTTCATAATCAACTTATAAAAGTTGTAATCACACAAAAAAAATTAAAAAAAATTCCGAAGTTCAAATTAAAAAAAATATAAAAAAAATATTTTGTTAAATTTAAATCAAGTTCTAAAATGTCACAGGTATCATTTGATTGTTTACAGGTATTGTTGTTTATTTGTTTACCTTGTAAACATAAATCTAAATAACTTTTTTCATATATGCAAAGTAATATATGATGGAATATGATTATCATATTTCTGTTGATGTTCACAATACATAATGCATACAGTGATCAATGTCACAGGTATCATTTGATTGTTTACAGGTATTGTTTATTTGTTTACCTTGTAAACAGCATTCTAAATAATATTTTTCATTTATAAAAATTAAAACCATTGAACATTTCATCAGCAATATCCACAAAAAATTTCATCAATTTTCAATAAGAAATGCTTGAGTTATTGCAAAAAGCACTAGAAATTGCAATTCTAGTTTCCTCAAACAATGTTCAATATGGGGTCACCTGGTTGTAATGAAAACTACAGGTGTCTACCATGGCATAATTTCTAAATAGGAAGCTGATTTTTTCAAATTCAACAGGACATATCTCTGCACGTACTGAACCAATTTTCATCAAACAAAATGCAATCAATTGGTCTTGAAGAGAACTTTCTTTTGATATATAATTTATCATAATTGTAGCTATCTATCAATTTCATGTAAAATCCCTAATAAACATAGGGCCAAAGTCCCTGAAGCTACTATAGACATGGATACAAAATTAAGTATTTCCTGACTGTATGAAATTATCTCACTTAGGTCATCCTAGGGACTTGTAAACCAAATATTAAAGCTGTCTGACCAGCGGTTTTGAAAGAACAAGCAACTCAACAGTTGACAGAGCTCTGCTGTGTTATGTAGAGAATAACCTTTTGTGACACATGTATTGATGAAGAAGGTGGATATCTGAGATTAACATTGTAAGTAAGTTCTGTTGAATAAGTTGAGACTGTACATACTCAGAGAAAGCACACTGAAGAGACAAATGTTTGAAAATTAAGAAGTTCAAGGTCATCAAAAGCATTATAAGGAATCATGTAACTTTCATTGCACTGTTTACACAGATTGCATAATTGCTATAAATAGCACATGAGGAATCTCACAGCCCAGCTGTACCATAAAAACCCTATCACTTTGACCACACTTTTACTTGACCGCTCTATTTTTTTCCTCAAAAAGTAATTTAATTTTATCCTTACCAAGTCAACCATAAATGGAAATTAGAACTTTCTCTATCTCTATCTCTATTGACTATTTTGAGCAATTTCTTTTAGATAACATACAGGGCACAATAAATGACGGTTCCGAATATGTCAAAGTTGGGATTCAGGAAAGTTGCCTTTACATGTTTTAATCCTCCAAGATGGTAAGCATTTCACTATGAACTGTCAAAAAAAGTTGAACTTTCTGATAATTCTACACTAAAATTATTTTGGCTTTGACGATTTCCTAATTCAATTATTTAAAATCATATTACTTATTTTTTTCTGGGTGAATTGATAGGGTTTATACAGTAAAAGAATTACATACAATGTAAGTCAAGTTTGGACCAAAAATGACAAAAAATTCCTTAAAAATACACATTTGCATATTTCATCACAATTTGAACAAATCTAAGTTGGGTTACCCCTAGGGACCTGTACACCAAATAACAAAGCTGTCTGACCAGCGGTTATGAAGAAGATTTTTTTCCAAAAACACCTTTTTTGGCATTAATTTGCCTATTTTCAACAATATCAAAAAATTAAAAAAAATAGTTTCTCAAAATCATACTTTTCATCTACACAACAAATATCAAATCAGTAAGTTCTGCGGTTCTCAGGATATTTGAGTGGACGGACGCCTCACAAACGGACATACATACATACATACATACAGACTGACGCCGGACGCCGGACGGATACCATCCCAATAGCTTCTATAGACTATAGTCTATAGTAGCTAAAAAAGCAGTTGGTAATGAATTACTGTAATAAATCATAGATAAAAATAATCAATGGAAATGAAATAAATATTCCAAAAAAGAAATGAAACAGATTCTTTGTAAAAAAGGTTGGAAAAGAAATAAAAATAAAAATGTAATAATTATGAAATATTCAAACAACACCATGATATGAAAAGATCAAATAAAGCAATACAGTGAAGAGAAGTAATTTTGGCAGTTACTTCACCTCACAATAATATCTATTTCTTTTGTGAGTTGTTGCAGAGTTATTGCCTTGTTATCTATCAGTATTGATACCATGTATCTGCAGTCTTTTTACAGTTGCACCCCTGCTATACATGTTTAAATAGTTTGCATCAACAATCACATGGCCGGCAGTCCTAAGTAACCTAGTCTTGGTTACCCAGACAGCACTTGGGGTTCTCACCTGGCTGCCACTACACAGGCTAGGGAAATCCTGTTAAAAATTATCCAAGCAAGATGGTGCGACACAAACAAGAGTGATGCACCCTGGGAGCAACTGATCTATGATGTAATTATCATATTATGAGACAAACTTCAAAGTCACAGAAAATATAGCTTCAAGGTTATGTAAAGTGGCTTTCAAAGTCTGTACTTAGTATTGTGATTGTGAACTATGACTTTAACATTATGCGTCAATTGTATCATCTTTGTCCATTAGCTGATATAAGATATTAAAGTCATAGTTCCCACACAGTTGCTCCCAGGATGCATGGCTCCTGACCTGTATGTATTTAAATGAGAATTCCCTAGGCTGTGGTAGATGAGAGTTCCAAGTCCAGTCTGGTAACCAACACTAATACCATTACGGTAGTAACCTTTGAAAGGTTCCACATGATCACAACTTACCTTTGAGTCTTGGGTTTGCATCTATCCAGTTTCCAATGATAGCACCAAACATCAACGCTGATAGTCCAAGTACTAGACCATAGATAGCAGTCAATCTCAGGGAGTTCATCTCTATGGCAACTAAGTAGAGACCCACAGCAAATGTCCACATGCGATCTCCCTGAAATGTAAAGTTTGATGGCCATTTACATACTGTATCTCTTCAATATTGATCAGTATATGAAAGATATATGTTTGTGACATATGTTTGTCCAGCACTTGTATCCTGTCACCCGAAACCTGCCGAATCAGTAAACACCAGTTAACAGCAGCGTTGGAAACTACCGCCCGTCCTCCCGTCCGAGACGGGTAACTTTTCAGTCGGACGGGAGGAAAATTGTACTTCCACGTCCGTGTGTCGGGCTCTCGATAGTAGCCCATACGGCATACCCAGTAATCTCATCGATCAGCTGCTTATAAAGGAATATAAAGGAAAATGAGGGCAACTCCACACATCGGCTCTACCAAGATTGTTCAGTATTACGATATGGTGAATAAGAGGATCATTGCATTTATTTTGTGTGGAATACATGGCGAGACACCGGTGAATCGATAGTGCTTTGACCCTAGTCATGTGATCTGGGTCCCCGGTAAACCGGTTTGTTGATTGAGTGATTCGTCTTAACGGTGTTTCGGAACCAAAAATGGGGTTCCTTCATCAGTCGCTCTCTTGTTTTGTATCCCATCCGCTTGGTTGTGTGATGGGAAGTCATCTTCGTCCTCGAAGAGGAGAAGCCAGATTCGTTATTGAGAGAGTTAGCCACTATTGACTGACTCTATAGTGAGCGATCCGGTGTGTGGTGTCATATTATAATTAACATGACCCAGCATCGACCGGAGTTTCTGGACGGTTATAAGGATTTTTGTTTTAGGGCATATTTTGAGCGTTGCTAGTGCTCGTTGTGTTAACAGTAAATGTTGTACTAATCTGTCAACGATTAGTTTGTTTTAGGCATTTAAATCGATTATCCGAACTTTTAGTTTTGTGTCAATTTTTCATGGACTTTGTAATAGCTTTCGGGTCAATATTGGTGCCTGCTTTCCGGTGTTTGAAAAGCATGTTGTGAAGGGCTGTTTCGAGAAATAAATCTTGTTTCTCTGTGTTTAGCCATTCCCAGGTTTCATGGTTTCGTTAACAATATTTTCTGTAAACTGCCTTTGAAATCGGTTTGGTCTGAGGACAGTATTGGTTTACTTAGTTCATGCCGCCAACTATGATTACTTTATATGGCAACTCTCTCAGTTTTTGATTTTCTTTGCCAGATGATGTTTTCTGTATTGCTCAGCAATCTTTTCAGTTTGGTTGATTGTAGTACCAATTCGATGACAGATTGCATCTTGATTTTATACGAGTTGTGGCATGAAATGGAGACAAATTAAAAAAAATTCAGTTTTCCCATTGTTAAAACCAAATATATAGGGGGCAGATGCTGCAGTCATTTTTAGCAGGACCACAGGGACTGGACTCTGATTATGAATCAGACTTTTCTGATCTCCTGGAAAGTGATGTTGGTAGTGACACTGACTTGATGTAATCTGTGCTTGACTCATGTCAGCACTGATTTCATCAAGGAGACCATGCACAGATCCATGATGAAATGTCCAGTACTCGGTTATCAACACAATGTATCAGAGTGTTATCAGCATGTCATTGTAGAAATTTTGTATTCAAGTCCGGATTAGAATTCATTTCAAACAGTGGAATTCAGAACAGTTTGTTTGTAAGATCACAGTTAATACTCATGTTGAAAATAAAGTTGTTTACAGTTTGAAGTACATAATGGTTTTGTGTTTTTTGAATGAATGGATTTGTCAAAAATTCAGGACAGGCAACTTTCTGGCAGGACAGGCAAGTTTTGAAAGTTACCAGTCTGATGTCTGGCAAATATTTTGGCCAGTTTCCAACACTGGTTAAGAGCCATAACAAACTTTGTAGATTTTATAAACAAGAATATTATACACTGCAATGTGTTCAGCGTGGGAGTTCAAATCCCCTAAACCCACATTGACATGGTGTGTGTTACTGGACTGGGCTTACAATCACAGGAATGGCTGCTGAATGTCAGCTCCTTGGCACCTTGGAAACCAAAGTTCAAATGCGCTGGCTGGGCTGGATTAGGATTATGGTTTATTACATTTTCTATACTTTACCTATGATACTAAAACAAGTAAAAAATATGTCATTTTCTGGTAACCCAACCTACCCTATTTAAGGTCCTCCACCCCTAAACTTGTTTCTCATTTTTATAAATCGCAAATGATTTTGCAGAATTTTGCTGTTTTTGTTGAGTCACAACAAAATAAAAATAAAAAAAGTTATTGACTGACCTACCCTAATTCCTGGGGGCTTGTAAGTTAGCGGAAACACAAATTTTTTGCATCTAAACACACATTTTGTTAGTTTGAACAAATTGTTAATAAAGCAATTTTGCTGCTGGCAAAGAGCTTGAAAGGTAGAGTGTCATCAACAAATAAACAATTAGCACATGATGATTCCCATATAAAGAGGCTTTGATGTGGTGGCATGGAAAAAGTGTAAATGCTATACATGTGCAGGCTCATGGCTTTTGATCGGTGTAAGCTTACAATAATCTACAAGCTTTTCATCTCCGATTTTTCAATATTTATCTGTTAGGTCCAACCATATCATCAACAATCATGGGTTGTGTTGAAGTTTGGCAATGACAAACTTTTGGAATTATACCTCTGGACAGAAATCTATCAAATGATGTTTCGCATTTCAAGGTTCTTACCCATGCTGACAGTCCTTGAGAAGAAAATAGAATAAATGCTGGGCTTCTCACATAGGCTTTCCAATTCTGTTTGTCATCTTTGATTGAAAAAATGAAAAGAAGAAGTATTGGTTGATAAACACATTTTATGAAATAAATCTGAAGAAAAGACAAATTTAATACACTTAAACAAGAAAAATACCTATTATCTGAGAAAGCTAGGAAATCTGGTCCTGATTGTTAACAAGAGTTATTCACAATTCTTCTTTCTCATAGACGATGTTTACAGGTGTATACATACTTTCAATTGTGTTGGTTCAAATTTTCTGACATTTATCAATTACGGTAAGAGGCTGTTTTAACAATTCTAAATTGTAAATTGTTAATACTTATTGTAAAATAAAGTAGACTCCATAAGTAGAATGTAACTAATATCAACAACAGGCCTCATTTTACAAACTATATCCAGAATTTTCTAGAGTTTCAGGATTCAATTTTATATGTATTTACCCTGACATAAATTATTGCAAATTTTATAAATGTAATATTATGGTTCTGAAATGAATGTCATTCTTTCAAAACCCTTAATTGGGTGAAACAGATGTATAGAAATGACAGCAGATTATTTAACAAAATTGTAAATATTAATTTGAACTGGCAGAAAAGAGATATCCTTGTTGGGCTAAGATAGTTAAAGATCTTTTATTTACTATAGGTTATGATTTTGCATGGAAAATGCAGAAAGTGAGAAATGAGTTTGTTTTTTCTTAATGTTTTCAAATCATAACATGTGTTTTGAAAGCAGACGGGCTGAGAGTACAGCTACAGAAAACAGAACAAGTAAGATGTTTCTTCCTACATTCTTTTGTGAGTTTCCATCCTACAGAAAATTTTAAATTTCATCAAAGTGTCATCAAAGTAACATTTTCGTGAAGTAACATTTTTAACTAAATGATCAAACCACCATCACAACTTCCACTAGTACTATGAGTAAGAGTAACTTATTTGAAAACTTGGAAATTATGGCCAAATATTGGGAAAGCAAATGCAAATTTCAATGAAATAATTTTCTGTTGAGAAAAAATTAATATTGTCTTACCAACTGCTATGAAACTGTCTCCAACAGCAGCATCATCCTCTTCTTCATCGTCATTCTCATTGCAACTATCATCTCTTGGTTCTCCAGCTCGTTCTAGTAAAGGTTCATCACCTTTCTCATTGTCCTCATTAGTGACATCAACATTGTCCAGCTGATTTTTCTCTTCGACACAAAAGTCCGCTGAATGGTTATCTTTGTCGTCTGCTGCTTCCGAGTTTTGCATACTTTGATTTCGTGGTTGTTACCCGATGTTGTACGACTACGAGAGCTTTTCTCTGGTCTTCGAAGCGCATCGCTAAAAATATTTATCAATCATCTGTTGTTCCTCACACACTGACTACCGTCTTAGTTTTCTTGTCTATGGTATCAGTGTCATCTCTTTTGTAAACACCTGTACCATACCGTGTACGAGCACCTATGGAGCTTTCTGATGGCGTGACAACTGTATAACAGGCGTTCACACGTGAGATGAGCACTGTTTGAGGTGGATGAATTTGTTGACTTTGAGAGAAAATGTTACTGGGCCAAAATTAAGAAAAGAAACCATGGAAAAATTCGGTTTTGGAGATGCTATCAGCACCACATATACGCCTACCTGTAACCGCAAGCTCAAGTGAAGTCGTGAACCCCTGGGTCAGGCTGTAGGATGAACCCCAGCTGTGAAACGAAGTGAAATATCACATACTACCGTTGGTGGCGTAGTATATTTTAGTCTCGTACATTGCTGTAATTTTGTGACTCTCAGTTTATGGCAGGCAAACCATTCATACAATTTTCAGTTCAACAGACGACTTGTATAACTTCTAAAATAAATTAATAAAAACATATCAATCATGTAAAGGAATATGCAAGTGTCTCGTAATGAACAGGTGTACAAAGGTTCGCGAACGAACATCAGTCGCCATTTTGGAAAGCCATTACACTTCCGTTTGTCGGGTGTGATTTGGTCTTCCTGGTATGGTAGAAAGGTTTTCGACCTAGGTATTAATCGCTGAAGACTAGAAGGACAAAATGATTATACTTGAAATTAACAACAGAATCATTGAAGACACTCTTCAAATGAAGTTCAGCAATGCCTTGAACGGGTAAGTTTCGTAGGTTGTACGGGTTGGGTGGGTTACCTTCGACACTTCAGTGACACTAGTTTAGAAAGAAGGAAGGTGTGTTTCGCATTCGCCAAATGTGGGTGGGTCTGCTCAGCTGTATATTCATTTGATTCAACACTTCAATTTATGTCTGAAAGAATAGAAAACTTCGGGTGGTATGTAACTGGAAACGGTTTCTGGCTCGTGAGGCGAAACTGTTTTTTTGAAAACGTACCGTAGACCACGATACGTACCGAAACATCACCAAACCGGAAGTTTAGTCAAATATCCACTGGAACTGCAAATAAGATTTCCTCGTCGTCACTTCCTCTAAACATGCTCTAACCACGGCCCCCCAATCACTTCAACGCCCGCCTGCATGCAAGTAGCAAGTAATAAACAACACAGCGTGAAAAGAAATTCATATGGTTTACAACTGGTATCATGATATTCTAACCATGCACCTGTCCCCACCCAGTCAATGCGGATCTACGAACGGGTGTCAATTTTCAAGGGTGACAGTGACACCACCAGTTATATTTTATCCCATAAATCAGAATGGGTATAGTTATTTATGAAATACTTATTTTGTTACAAATGTAAAACTCTCAAACGTTTTCACTCTTATGTAATATAGTAATCAGGTTTTTGCACATAAGAAAAAATAAGTGAAATTATATGCATAAGCAAGGCTGCAGTACAAATACTAGTGAGACCGGGGGGGGGGGGGGGGGAGGGTGCTCAAGGATTTATGATTGAAATCTTATTGCATTTCAGATCCCCATAGGTACTCTCAAAAACATTTCAAATGCCCCATTGTATATGATCAAAAACATTCAAATCTTCCCCAATATGGCCAAATATATTGGACTAAAATTTTGATATGTTTCTTTTTTCAGTATTTTTGCACTTCTGAACTCCAATCTCTTTCTTTTTCTTCCAATTAACTCCAGTCTTGTTTCCAAATATGTTGAAATACTCAGTATTCAGTGTATCAGCTCATCCTGCATATGTTTTGTGTACACTACATTGCAGGGAGTTGCATTTCCGTCAAACCATAAATTGAAATGTCATAAGTACAATAACACTGCTGCATATTCATATTGAGGCTGTGTTTACAAGCTTAAGGCACTTCAATATGATTATGAAAATTGTAAATACAAGGAAATGATGTTGATACACAAATGTCGAGAAAAATATCAAGTTTAATACAGCTACTGGTGATACATATCTTGATTAATACTCTCTATGGACAATTACCGTACATGTTCCTTACGAACATTCTATTCACAAAGCATGCTGAAATGCTAATTTATTCACCTTGTTGAACACAGTCTATATGAGATGTTTGCTTTCATTGTGAAATGTGGAAGGGAGAGCAGCTGCAATTTTTGTCGACATGTTTCGATATTTGTGTGTTTTGACAGTGTCTTGTTTTACTGCCTAAATGTCAGTATTTGGCTTGTCAATAGTTGGTATTATAGACAGTCAGCACTAGCCTAGACTGCAATTTAGTTGTTAAAATTACGATATTCAGCTGTTGTTGGTGAAGAAAGTGAATACGTGGTCTTTCAATACATGTTACAGGGAGTAGGACAAGAACCTTTGATTTATACACAGTAGAAAAGTATGGGAGATATAAACAGTTGTCAATGGCATTCATACTATTGAAGATTTTTCAAAATAAACGTCATGACATGCTATAAAATAATTCCAGAATTTATTTTATTATTATTAACATTGCAGCCATTGGATGACATAACAATATTGTTTGTTAAGTACGTACTATAAACTCTGGAATCTGAATATGTGAAAAAACCAGTCACCAAAATATTTTCAGACCCCCTACATGTACATTGTATATCCAGTGCAAACTGTTCAAATCCCCCTTTATTCCTCCAACTGCCCCCCCCCACCTTTCCCTCCAGTATTTGTAACTACAGCCTAAATAAACCTTTGTATCTCTGTGTTTTTCTTTCAGAGGAAAGCCAGATAGTATAGACATAAAAATAGCAGGTAAGTGTATTTTGTTGTCCATGTTATGAATGTTAAGGTACGCTAATAATACAGAATACAACAAGAAATAAAGCATACTTTCATGTATTGTGATCATTTTAGAAGTCATTTAACACTGTAAATGAATCATGATGATGAATCTTTGAGTATAATTTTGTTCTACATTTAGTGGTATGGGTCTGACTCAAAGAAATTGCCAAATTTCTCAAATTTGCACAGAGACTTCTGAATTGTCATGAGTCTGAAGACACTCTGGTGAGGGTCTGTTGTCAGGTATACATCAAGGTTGAAATGGTCACCCTCAATGACACTTACATCTACTTCTTATCAGGTCCATTGTGTTCATATATGACTGATCTCTCCTGTTTGCAAAAAAGTTATGTTTGCTAATCTGAGGTGCCTTTAGGTATTTATTTACTGTATTCCTCCGATTCTAAGACCCCGCCCGTTTATAAGACCCCCCAGGATTATTTTATCAATTCGTAATTAGCTGTTAGTTCGTTTATAAGACCCCCAGGGGGGTACACCCGAATTTTGACTGGAACAATAGAGCCATTGTCATGTAATGAGACCAGAATATCCACAACACCTACGCTGCTTATCAAAGTCACAAACAAGTGTCAAAGTGAAGTATCAAACCTCACACACACACGCACACTATTGTTGGGGTTTGGAACATGTCAATCGGGAACAGTTCTATAATTTCCTGGCGATAAAACTACACTTGGATTTCACTACCTAAATGAACAATATAAAAGAGTTGGATTTTTTAGTGTCTCGATCTAGTACAATATCGTCTTTTCGTTACTGTAATTTTGCTACCATCAAAATAAGCAGATTTTTCAACATCTGATTATGTACGAATCGAACATTTCGATGCAATTTGGCTACCATGAAATGAACATTTAGGATCGTCGGGTTTTCGGACTTGTCGATCAAGTACGATTCGCTCATTTCATCACGATCAAACAAACACAATTTACACTCATACAAACACAAAAAAGTTTGGGTATCAGTAGTTCTCTTTTTGGAGACTGTTGTGGCCCTTAAAAGGACAGTTTCATTTTTTTTTGGTCAGCGGCATGATTTGGTCAGTTTTAGTGAATATGTACGGTGAAAACAGTACATCGGACTGATCGCTTTAGCAGAGGTACAGCCGCATTATTTGCCAAAACACCGACGTGACATTTCTCTGCCATGCCAACTCTTGGAGAATGGATGAATGCTTTCTTCTTTGCCTTCAAGTAGTATTTTTGTTGACTGACACGTCACGATCGATGATATTCTAAAGTAACCGTGCCCGGTATGAGTGCTGCATCTCACTTCAAACTTTCAACTTTGCAACCATCTTGAACAACGGCTACAGCATTTCGATCGTGTATGTTGTCTGCATCTCGGCGAAGTTCATACGGGAAACCAAGTTCTAGCTGATTGCGACGGTAGTTAGGCATGCCGACAGCGAGAATGTTTTTAATAATTACTTTTTTTCTTGCCCATGACGACCGTGCACTGTCTTATGACTTTTCAGAAAATAAAGTCTACGATAAATCGACGCATTTTTATAGGATCTTGTAACGATGTCGGGAAATCCTTTTGTTGCCGTTATCAATAGAAAATTTGGGACGTGTGAATGACACGAGCTTTGAACTTGCTTCGCTCAACTTTTACACTTTCGTTTTCATACTACTGAGGCAAAAGACTACGGCACATGAAAAAGTTGCTCTTTAAATGGTGTGCTTATAAAGATTTTTTCAACAGTTTTCTATCAGGTAAGGTATCTTTTGTGATCATTGTGAATAGCTGCACGTTTTCTCTTACGTTCAAATTTACCATTAAAGTATAAAAAGATTTTTTCAACAGTTTCTATCACGTAAGTTTTCTTTTGTGATCATTGTGAAGCGCTGCAAGTTTTCTCTTGCGTTCAACTTTACCGTATAAGCAACCAGTGAAAATAGAAATATCATTGGCATCGTAAAAGCTTTCAAAAGACTTAAAGCGCAGTGGTCGTCGCGCTGCGCATCCTCCTGAGGGGGTCCCCCCTCTGTTGTAAACAAATCCAAGAACGTCGCACATGTTACGGGTTGACTGTAATGTTTGCGATATTGCCGCTTGTTAAAATGGCGGCTGATCTGTCACAAGCATACCAACTAACCATATGTAACACGCAATAAAAGGTCAATTAATCTAAGTTAAATATCTGCTAAATATTGAACAATAATTGCACGCTGGATTGAGATAACATTTGCTCATGATTTTCTTGAATCAGTTGAATTGGGCTCGGCTACTGTTATCGCTCGAGCCATAGAGCTAGCGAACGCATGTACGCATGTTTACACCAACAGACTATCAACGACCTAGCTGTGGAAACGCAGCTATCTGTTAGCGGGGTTGCGTGCGTCTTTATGTGGGTCAAAGGTCAACCCCGCCACGGATGTTGACCTTTGACCCACATAAAGACGCATGCAACCCCGCCAACAGATAGCTGCGTTTCCACAGCTATCAACGACCTAGCTCTGCATGGCAGGGCTGTGTGTTACCGGCGTTACACGGCCTCCCACCACAAGTGGGAGGCCGTGTAACGCCGGTAACACACAGCCCTGCCATGCAGAGCTATCAACGACCGGGCTCTAGTTTTCGACATCGCTAGCAAGGACGAGAGCTTTCATTTCAAGAAGCCCGACAGGAGTACAAAGACAAAAACCCAAACTACAGAAATCTACAGCTCGCAGAGCAATGCCCGCTGCAGCAAGAAGCATCTCTGCATCTGTTGCGTTCCGTGGTCTGTATGAACATGGAGGTAGATTACCTCCATGGTATGAACGTCCGTGTCAAACCGGGTATATGGCGCGCTACACTCGGCTGTGGAGAATCCAACTCAACTACAAAGTTTACCCCGTTTGGGGTGCAAACGAGAATTCCGAGTACAGGTATCAAGTCAAGCGAAGGACCTTTCATAGGTCTTCTTGTTATGTGGGGGTTATCTCTCTTGAAAGAGGATTCAGACCTACCCGGCAATCAGGAGGTACAAAACGAAGTTTGCCCAGCACCGGTAGGCCTGCACAAGCTAGCGGTTGGATCACTGCCATGACCGTGCACAGGACCGGGGCACAGGATCTGTCGATACGTAGATGCACGGTGTAGCCGTGCAATTTTCCTCCCAAATGCCGCGAAAACCCGCTCGTTTTGTCTATTGTTTCCTGTCATTTAATGTTTCTAACCACGTAATACTAGGAGAAGTAAGACATGGTGATCAACAGTTGGTTGTGGGCCAAGTCGTCGCGGGCCGGTACGTTATGGGACCGGATGCTCTATATCCATGTACGTCAACGCGGTGACCGTCTCCAAACAACATCTCCCGTGTCCTGCTCTGACTTGCCGATCATGGTCTTGAGTGTATTTTTGTGTTAGGCATTGTGCTTGTTGCTGGTCTACATATATAGGCAATGTTTATCAT
This sequence comes from Ptychodera flava, assembly GCF_041260155.1. Lineage (NCBI taxonomy): Eukaryota > Metazoa > Hemichordata > Enteropneusta > Ptychoderidae > Ptychodera > Ptychodera flava. Next base: position 11,344,602 of record NC_091936.1, read on the forward strand.
TTTAGTTATGTATTTTCACTGTACTGTACCATAGCATTGTGTATAACCAGCGTGATCGCGCGCGATCAAACCTTTTTGTTCGCTGTGTCTGCATGCAGTAAACTCAGCGACATAATGTGCCGAGTGTAGTGTCCCAATGTTCGTAGCTCTACACGAGTTTATAGATAGAAATACACCACTGAAGTTCGTTTCCGATCTTAATATTTTACTATTGCATGATGTTGAGTCTTACAATGGCCTTAACAAAGTGGGGGACTGCTCCCATCTCACTCCTATTGAAGTTGAGAAGACTTATGTTTACAAAAATTTATGTTTATCAACAAAAAAATCACGCACCGCGCAGCGCGACGACCACTGCGCTTTAATGACGACGATATCGACTTCGACTGGTTTGACTTAGATGAAGAGGGCAATTATTGTGTTGACAAACGAAACGCATATCCAAAGTTTCTTCCGCGCATGAACTGAAAATTCTTTGAATTTCTTCCGTTTATGTTTCATTAATTTTGTAGTTTTTCTCATATAACGAAGGTATTTATTGTTTGAACGGCATTTGTTTGTGTCCTTCCCTGAACTAGTCCCAGCAATGAGTAGAACGATAGTGTAACAGATTTTCAAGATTATGCACGCTTTCGAAGTCTTGCGAGGGAAAAATACCCAACTTCATAAGCTTAAACGGCCTATACACTTACAGTTAGAACAAAAACGTTGTCTGTAGCGCGAATCAAAAAATCATTGGCATAAAAATTTACATAACATTGCATAAATTAGCATAAATTAACTTTGACGTTCGATTTCGCGGTGACATCCGTTTATTACACCCTCCATATCTTTTTCGTCATCTTTGGTTCTGAAAAGGGGGTCTTAGAATCGGAGGAATACGGTAGACATTTCTACAAATTTTTCATGATGTTTGTTACTGTGCAGTCTGTTTTGAACGATAAAGATGATATAGAGTTTCATTTTAATGTGAAGTAGAATTCATAATCAGGTATATCAGTTAGATAGGCTTCATCATTACTAACTACATGTACATACATGTATCTTTTATATTCCATTTTGACAATCCCTGCAACACAAAATGATATACTGCCCTCTCACTTGATACATTGATGTACTGGGATATAGAAGTCACAGAATCACTACCAGACACTGTTAGACCAGGCATGTTGGATGTGGCTTGCTGTAGCACATGTCACTGATATATTTGGCCACCCACCTTGTGATATTGTTTACATTAAATATTTTGCCATAAATGACATTGTTTCTCATAAATGACATTGTATCTCACAGCCCTGGCAAGTATTTTATATTCAGAATATGTAAATCTTAATACCCTGTAAATCTTTCATTCTGATACGTGTAGGTACCTGGCTGGTTTAGTTAGAGTAAAAGGAACTTGTGCAATGTGGAACAAACTCTGCTTACAAGTACCGGGGGTACATGTCCACTCTGTTTCAAATGGAAGATTTATTGACATTTCTATGTTAAGCTCAATATGAAAGATCAAACTTTCATATGTCATGTAGCTTGTCACGACACATTTTTAGCTCCCATAGCCATATGTATATATGGCAATGGAAGCTATTCTTATAGGCTAGGGAAATGTCTGTATGTATGTATGTCTGTATGTCTGTATGTCTGTGTGTCTGTATGTCTGTATGTCTGTATGTCTGTATGTCTGTCCGTCAACATCAAAAACTCCAAAACCGCTGTACATTTCATCTTGATATTTGGTGTGTACATGGATGATGGGCTGTAGATGAGATTTTGTTCAAATGAAGTTGTCATTGCCAAAAATATGCAAATTAAGTGAAAAAATGTAAAAACAGTCAAAATTGAAAAAACTCAATAACCACTGAGCAGATTACATGAAAATTAGCATGTAAGTACTTTTGGCTGACATTAAATGATTGTGCACATCTTGGGTCAATATCTTGGACTTGCTATTTTTCATGAATTTTTTTGTAATTTTCTTCCATTTTGGTCAAAAAATCTCCTGCTCTGAAACCACAAGTCCGATTGATTTGAAACTTGGTATGGAAGTGCATAGGAGTGACCTTTCCCAAATTTGGGCAAATCGTGGTGAAATTTGCATATTTTTAGTTTACACGTCCATAGACTCCCATGTATAAGGCGGATCTCCATAGACTCCCATGTATAAGGCCACGAAAAATAAAAATTTAGTTTCTCATCGTATTCATATTGCAAAAAGGATGCAGTGACACAATTTTTAGTCCCCACGGATGAAGTCCAGTGAGCTTATAGATTGGGTCATGTCCGTCTGTTCGTCCATCCATGAGTCCATCCGTTCACGCAGATATCTCGGATATTTTGACAAAATGTCATGTGACCTTGATGACCTTTGATCTCAAATATACATATTTGTCCATAACTCAGTAACCACAAGTGCTACCACCCTTCATATATGGTATAATGGGACAGCTTATGACGCCACATATTGTACCTCATTAATTATGCACATATCTAATTTTGAGCGAGCCAATAGAGCTAGAGGTCTGATTTTTGGTATATAGGGATAACTTAGCAAAACAATTTTTTTGACGAAATGTCACGTGACCTCGGTGACCTTTGACCTCAAATATACATATTTGTCCATAACTCAGTAACCAAAAGTGCTACAGCCTTCATGTATGGTATGATGGGACACCTTATGACGCCACATATTGTACCTCATTAATTATGCGCATATCTAATTTTGAGCGAGCCAATAGAGCTAGAGGTCTGATTTTTGGTATATAGGGATAACTTAGCAAACATTTTTTTGACAAATGTCACGTGACCTCGGTGACCTTTGACCTCAAATATACATATTTGTCCATAACTCAGTAACCACAAGTGCTACAGCCTTCATGTATGGTATGATGGGACACCTTATGACGCCACATATTGTACCTCATTAATTATGCACATATCTAATTTTGAGCGAGCCAATAGAGCTAGAGGTCTGATTTTTGGTATATAGGGATAACTTAGCAATACAATTTTTTTGACAAAATGTCATGTGACCTCGGTGACCTTTGACCTCAAATATACATATTTGTCCATAACTCAGTAACCACAAGTGCTACAGCCTTCATGTATTGTATGATGGGACACCTTATGACGCCACATATTGTACCTCATTAATTATGCGCATATCTAATTTTGAGCGAGCCAATAGAGCTAGAGGTCTGATTTTTGGTATATAGGGATAACTTAGCAATACAATTTTTTTGACAAAATGTCACATGACCTCGGTGACCTTTGACCTCAAATATACATATTTGTCCATAACTCAGTAACCACAAGTGCTACAGCCTTCATGTATGGTATGATGGGACACCTTATGACGCCACATATTGTAGCTCATTATTATGCACATATCTAAGTTTTGAGCGAGCCAATAGAGCTAGAGGTCTGATTTTTGGTATATAGGGATAACTTAGCAATACAATTTTTTTGACAAAATGTCATGTGACCTCGGTGTCCTTTTACCTCAAATATACATATTTTTCCATAACTCGGTAACCACAAGTGCTACACCCTTCATGTTTGGTGTGATTGGACACCTTATGAGGCCACATACTGTACCTCAATAATTATGCGCATATCTCATTCTGAGCGAGCCAATAGAGCTGGATGTCTGATTTTTGGTATATAGGGATAACTATAGGAGAGAAATTTTTTGACCAAATGTCATGTGACCTCGATGACCTTTTACCTAAAATATATGTTTATGTCAATAAATAAGTAACCACAAGTGCTATGTCCTTTGTATTTAGTAGGATGGAGACCTTATGACAACACACGCTTTACCTCATTAATTATGTACACATCTAATTCTGGGCAAGCGAATAGAGCTAGAGATCGGATTTTTTGGCATATAGGGATTAATTAGCAATATATTTTTTTTTTTCAAAATGTCATGTGACCTCGATGACTTTTGACCTTGATTATACATATATATGCATATTTCAGTAACCACAAGTTCTATACCCTCCAATTTTGATAGGATATTAGACCTTAAGATGTCACATTTGTACCTCATTTATAATGCGCATATGTATTTCTTGGCTGGCCAATACTGCTAGAGGTCTGATCTTTTTTCCCGATTTAGAACCATAACTTAGACATGCCTCATGTGTTTCAAATTGGGAACAACGACATAGACCTATGTGCCCATAGATCTCAACATATACACTTCAGTGATACTTCTTAATGACCACATTTTCCTGCCCCATCAAGACTAATACTCCTATTACAAGTGGGGACTATGTCATTGTAAATGACTTGTTGAGTTAATGGTTGTATCACAGTATTCGATATATCTAATTCTGTATTTTTTCCATTTTATATTCTGAATAATTACATTAAACATATTTCACTGTCTCCAGTACATTTCATTTAAGTATTTTCACTTCATGCACTTTATCCCTTTCACACATGTTCAAATATCTGACCAGTGAACAAACACTAAATAGTCCAGGATGGGAGCTACAGTGTCATTGACGCTATTTTTCTCTCTGTGGCTATTCAAAAAAGAGGGCAGTTCTTGCTGTGAATTTTATTCCTCATATTGGAAGAGATAATGCTTCACAGTCTGTAACAGTTCCTATAAATTTACAGCCTTTCATGTTCTTTGTTTTGTGTCATCAGACTTTGATGGAGTATTGTACCATATTTCCAATCCCGATGGTGACAAGACGAAGGTGATGATCAGCATCTCACTGAAATTCTACAATGACTTGCGCAAACATGGTGCTGATGCGGTAAGAAGGAGTTCCATATGAAGTTCTGTAAGACAGTAAAATGCTTTAGTAAAAAACACAGAATACTTCAACATGGTAGTACTTAACTGTGGATGAGATTAGTCATTTCTACAGAGCGTACATAAATTGTTGTCACCCTTGCATGCAGTCTCTGCATTTTGATGAAAGTTACAACTGCAGGAAATGTGCGGCTGGTAGATAGAAATCGTTTGTGTGTGCATAGAGGATGAGATATTCAATATTTTGCCTCTGTTCATTGATAGGACATGTAATTGGTGTGATTAGATTGACTTTGATAACATTTTGGCATCCTCCTGTAAAGCTGTTTCTCAGATTTCTGAAACATTCCACAGGGAAGTGAAAGACAGCAAATTTCTCTTTGAATGGCTGTCACTGATAGCAGAATATTGTTACAGTTTACAGGTATTCAATGTACTCTGTATAGTGCCCAAATCAAATTCTTAGGACCGTTGCTAATGTTATTTCGATTCTGTTAGAGTAGCTTGAAACAAGTGTATCCTATCCAAATTAATACAGACTCTAATGTTAATGAAGAATCTAAATAACTCTGTGACTATAGTGATACACACACTGAACCAACAAGAAGGAAGGCTGTTTTGTCGGATGAGGGATATGAAACAAAGCACATATTAATCACAAAGTGTCTTTTTGCTCAATTAAAATAGCATTGATAAGGATTTTTAAAAAAGGTTGAACATAGGTGCAATGTGGCCTGGTTTACAGTCAGAAAGAATGCTCTATCCTTGATGATTAGCTGACTGCTAACTGGTTATCATGTGCCAACATGTTCTTTTGGAATTTACTTGATATGTGTCAATGCATAAAATTAACAAGCAAAGGAAAAAACATATTTTTGATGTATTGGGCATGACTGAGAGAGGGCAGTAAATTACGAAATTTATTTATCTGTACAGTACTAGTGATTCCCATACTCTCATGTTTTTATGTCCATACTCAGTACTGTTCTGTTTTCTAACTATGAAATAGCCTCCTATTTCTTGCACAATTGATTGCATATTTTTTCAAGGGCTAAACTATGAGTGTAATCCATCTAATTTATAGATGTGTTATGTTCTGGATTGCTGGTACTTGACAAGAAACTACGTCGCAGTTAATGAAATAAATTGCAATTCGACAAGTAAAGATATAAAATGTATAGGTCACTGTTGGTTATGAATCCATACATCTATATGTATAGAAAATGCTTGATATAGTGCTAGATATAGTGCTAGATATAGTTGTTACATTAATGTAATAATAAGTAGGGGGAAACATTATGGAGGAAAATCTACAAAAAATATTACTGTACATGAAATTATGCAAAATCATCTATCTGGTATTTGTCCCTATTTTCCTACATGCATGTTCCTCTGTCTAATGATAGACATGTCTTATCTGTGCATGTCTGTGTATATATGCAAGGGTTTGCAAGTATGAACATACACTAAAAGAATTCTACAGCTATAATTACATGTATTGTCAAAGGACTTGACACTTAGCAACTAGTATTATGCATTGTATGTCTTCAATGCTACCTAAGTGTGTAGTACATGCAGCTTCTATGCCATTGAAACCATTTTAGGTAATTGAATGTCCCTTTTTATTTTCTGTCATTTCCTCTCGACAAAGACAAGGGCAAATCTCAACATTTCAGTTACATACTCTTGCCACGTTTCAAATCATCTTTAAATTTTCCATCGTAAGAATAAGATTTAACTGTTTAGTTTGGGAACTTCCCAGGACAACAGAAAAAGAACCTTGCCACAATGTTTGTGACAGACAAGGGTACCTATCATTACTGCAATGTCATCCCAAAGACACTCACCACCTGGGGACATTTCCCACCTACCAGGTAGGACTAGGGATGGAGTGATGGTTAGTGTCTGTGTCATGTGGGGAAATGCCCTGGGATTGTCTGTCCCAGAACACCTGTACCCAATCTGAATAATTATGCCATCGCTCTTCTTCCATTTGGTTTGAAAATCCCTCCATGATTTGTACACACTCTTTGAAAACAATCTTCCTCTACCAACAGAAGATTTGAACAACCTATGTAGCAAACCTTTAAAATCCAGAAGCCATTTTAATTATGATTAAGTAAACATTATAAACTTCTGCTTTGCAATCGAAGTATTTTTCGTGTTTTTTCTTCCTTTTTCACAGCTACTCAAACGAGAATATGGTGACTTTCTATGCACCCCAGAACCAGATTATGATGTAAGCGTGTTGCTTGATCTAGAAAACCTCCCAGCAAACAGAGAGGAAGTTATCAAAAAAGTTGGTCTTCTCAAGCGCAATTGTTTTGCATCCGTCTTTGAGAAATACTTTGAATTCCAAGAGAAGGAAGAGACTGGTGTGGAGAAGGCAGTAGTGCATTACAGAGATGATGAAACTATGTGAGTTCATGCTGTATTTTTAATGAGTATTCTGAAGTCGTCTGCACTTTCTTGTAACTTTCATATTCCTGAGAACCATGCTGTGAAAAGTCCAGCATCACACAGTCACAGGAAATGTGCTACCGTTATTTAGTAATCTAGGATGTAGGGAATACCCTTGTCTTGTCGAGTTCAATTCAGTCCAAGTATTTGCAAGTTTACAGTGCTGGCTGAATCCTGTTACAATTTGGTAATAGAGAATGAATACAGGATTCATCAGACTAGGTCATTAGGCCACAGGGTTTACATTAACCCTTTCCAAGCAAATTTTTGTTCAACCATATTGTTTACCATAGCAAAGTTTGGAGTTGAAATGATGAATGCAGTCACTGTAAGTTGATGTTGGTATTTACCATTTGTCATGGTGTGTTGTATCCATGTAGGTATGTGCAAGCCCAGCCAGACCGTGTAACAGTGGTGTTCAGCACAGTCTTCAAAGATGATGATGATGTTATCATTGGAAAAGTTTTCATGCAGGTAAGATTTGACTTGAGCCCTGCTGATGTAATTGTCACACTCAGGCCATTACTCAAAGCACTGCTAATGTTGCAAAGTTGTAGCAAATTTCATATCTACATGGCAAGTCCACCTTCCTTCTGCTGTGTGGTGTTTTGCTCTGTTTTTTCAACATGTGCATTGTAAAGTGGCTGAACAGGACTATTTACCACATCTGTTACACTCTGAATAAGTGATTTGCAAATACTATTAGAGAGAAGAAAATCAGATTAATACTCTCCAGTCAGCTGTGTCTCAGATTATGTGATGAAAAGTAGCCTCAAGAGTGTACGTGCAGAGCTCTTTTAATGAACTTTGTGTTACTTTCATATTATATTACCATGATTGAATATTATGTTCACAAGTGCAAAATAAACTATCATGTACTCAGGACTACAGTGACATGAACTTCCAATACAGGTGGATAGACCACTGCAAACGTGAACTGAGTCACCCAATCATCTGATTTATTACATGCCTTGATGTGAGTGCAAATCAGTGCATTGACATATGGGGAGTTAGCGGACCGGTGAACGATTTACTAACTGGTTTTCATGGCTACCTGGTCTAGTGAAACCCTTTGACGTTTTTCGACGTCAAAGTAGGTGCTTAACACTAGATGTAAAATATCCATATGTGCACTGCTATTTTGACTTTCGTTAAATCTGTTTGATGCTGGAAGATCATGGTAAAACTGTTTGAAAGTGCCCTGCATGTAACTAAATGTCATATAGCATTAGCTGTGAAGAGGCATGCAATAAAAATATTATTGCCTGAATACATTTAGGCAATAATATATAATACAACAAACTACTGTGATGTAATATATTGTCTGATTCCTATAAAAGCTATACAACTGTAGGTAGATGACATGAACCTGAAGTCTCTTTTGTGTATGTGCCATAGGAATTCAAAGAAGGTCGACGTGCAAGTCAAACAGCTCCACAAGTTCTTTTCAGTCACAAAGAGCCACCACTTGAACTGCAGGGCACTGATGCTGCAACAGGAGATAACATTGGATATATTACTTTTGGTGAGTTCTTATATTTGATCATTAAGTTCCAGTCTCAACCTCATAATAGTTTATTTCAACATCCCAGTGCAACACAGTGCAGAGTTCCTGCCTCGTGAAGGCCATGGTTGACCTCCTGCGAATACTGAGCCTGTGCGTTATCCCCCAGGGGACTGCAGCCAGACCAATAAAGAAAGCATGCTCTTCCCATGCTGATAGTTTAGGTAATTGTATTGCCAGGAATATAAGAACATCCACAGCAGCTTTCCTAAGAAAATTGGAACTTTGGTGTATGTACTAATATTGTGCTTAGAATACGTACCTACTACTGTTACTGTTAGAATGTTCTATAAATTTTAAAGGTAGTGAAAAGTGAAAATTTATGTAAATTCCTCCTAAATATTTGTGGTATTTTTACATGTTCTTCAACAAGAAGCACACTGCCATTAATGACTGTATTCTTAGTTGTTAAAGTTGGTCGGCCACTGCAACTTCACCTTACTACCGGTACATGTACATTTATGGTATGGCAACAGAGACATGTCAGCCATGTTTACGAATACCCCTGTTCATATATGGCTACCCAAGTGAATTTCAGTGAATGGCTACTATAGATATGGCGATTACAGTTCTATAATACACATGTATAAATCTTTCCAAGGCTGAAGCATGCAATGGTTTGAGGCAGTGAAAATATTGTCATAATGTTGTTTAGATGAGATTCAAATGCAAGAACTGATATTCTGATCAATTGCGTTAATTCATATACTCATTCCAGTTATACATACAGGCGGGAATGAAATCTTTCAAGTTTAAATGTCACTAAGGCTTGCTGTTTCATGCTTCTTTGCCTGTCTTTACAGTACTTGAACCAAGACACACCAATAGAAAAGCCAGAGACAACACCATTAATCTCATCCACATCTTCAGAGATTATCTTCACTATCATATTAAATGTTCTAAGGTAAGTCTGCTGAGAAACCCAGCAATTTGAGTCCATTAGGAAACCGTATCCAACGAAAGTTTGTAAATCTCCTTTCACTAATATTGTCCTTGTATATGACCAACTCACAGTGAAAAGTACTATCTCACGCGAAATAAGCGTAAATGAACGAGAAGAAATTCCGTACTACTGATGTGACTTTCTACAATCCTTCACACTTCTTTGTATTCTGTATATATACGGAGCTTGATCAACTACCATGAAAACAGTAGAAAGCTAAATTTTTTTCAGGAGAAAGAAACCACCACCCAGCACAGAGTATCAGGACAGACACAGTACCACTTGTGCTACATTAGAATTGTTTAATGCGTAGGATCAACATGGTGTAAACTTGTATGGTTCTGTTTGCATCTAATTTCAGGCATACATTCATAGCCGAATGCGTGCAAGGACATCAGAATTTCTGAAAGTCCTGAACAGGGCAAGACCAGAGGCAGAAGTCAAAGAGAAGAAAACAATAACGTAAGTTTACAAGTTTGTGTCTTTTGTTGGCGGAGGTTTCAGAGAATTTCTGATTTCTCATATCTTCAGTCCCATGATGGATAATTCAAAGTCACCCAAAGGCAAGCCTCTTGAGGAGGGATGGTACAGTAGAAAATGTTGGAGAGTGTGTGAGAGCAACAGCCATACCATACATGTAGACAGAGGCAGAGAGATAGGAAAGATTGTTATTTCCTCCTTGGCAGATATTGAGTCAACTGAATTTCCTCCTTGGTAGATATTGAGTCAACTGAAAATTTGTAAGACACATATCTGTATTGCATTCTATCTGATCTGTAAAATGGTGATCACGCAATACTGTAGAGTAATTATTTAGGAGGTAGCTGTAAGAAGTATTTTAAGACGCAGATTCACAGAATGGTAGGCATATTGGGAACTCATTTCTGACTGCTGCCAGTCATTCATCATACACCTGTTGCGAAAAAAGGATTTTTACACATTTGGTCATTACTGATGTAAAAGCTTACAGCGAACGTCAAAATGAACCGAGATCAACTTTGATAAGCCCCTATCAATTTCCCTCGTAATCTTCCAATATCCCTTGGAAAACACCGAGGTACTTTGGTTAGTGTTGCCGATAAACAGGCCAATAAACATACAAGGCGCCTGCTGTGTTACTGCCATTCGATCTCCCTTCTATTTCTGGCTCCCTTTCCGGAAGAAACCATTTTGAAGCCCAAAGTGGTTGACAAGAAATGAAATAAAGCGTGCGATTTTAAGACCTTTATTGTAATAATAATTTCAAACTCGATTTTTCACAGAACTTGTTTTGCATTGTTACGTGCGTCGATCCTGTTATCGTGAAGTATTTCCCGTATGCAGTCATGTCACATGACATACTTTATCCAAATTGAATAGTAAATTCCATGAGCTTGTAAACAACTGTCAGTGTGAGAGCCCGATAAAATTAGAAACATTCACATGGATAAAATTAGAAACATTCACATGGAACGACTGAAATACAGCCAGTTAGTATATCTAGTGAAAGACAATGTTGTTGTACTGAGTGAGGCCCTGATTTGACTCTCGGCGGCTGGTGAACTTCTACTCGTGGAAATGCCCAGTTCTACGGTATTTCATTATGACATCGTTCACAGTGCTGAGCGATGCATTTCTGTGTCAATACTGGTTTGGGAAACGCCTGTCAACCATTTTCTATGATGCTCTTTCTTGCCTAAAATTCCATTGCAAGGCAAATCGATGTCGACAGAAAAAAAATATGCTCACGATTTTATGAACTGGCATACCTTGATTACATCAGGGTCTCTCTATAGGCCCTAATGCAGTGCACATACTGATTGACAACCATAGATAAGACAGCAAAACTCAGCCGAAATTTCCAAGATTAACTGACACAGTTTTATATCGCTTTTTAAATCAAACTGATTACACAATCTCTGGATACAGAAATGGTATTTTAATGAAATTTCAGCATCAAAAAATCCTAAACTGAACTTGACATGAGACGTCATGTGCCGATCAACAGCATAGTGCACGTGTGAACTGGCATTTATTGACTCATGGACTGTAGAGTGTAGAGAAACTGTCTATGATTGACTGCACGGAAAAGCAGTCTGCATCTTGTGAAAACAACAACATAGCAGTGAAAATTGTAATAGTCACCAGTAAAACTCTTCACAGATGAAAGGATAATTGCTTCAAACTAATAAACTTCATGTTCAGAGGATGAAAACTAACATCCGCTGTGGTCCGTGAATGAAAATAAACAATGGCGGACGTAACTGTGTAATGAACTATACTATTAAGGTGACGGGTGGGCAGGGTCAAAAGATCAAGAAAGTACTGGGAAAACGTGTCATTTTCCCAACAATACTGTCTCGGGATCTCCAGCGTCCCATTGTTTTGTAATATATAACAAGTATGCCATGAGCTTTGTTGAATACACTGATATCAAACAGCCATAGCTGTAAACTGGCGCAAAATGGTTTGATCCATGCAGAGCTTGCATAGGGAGATCGAATGGAGATAGCACAGCAGGCGCAGTGTATGTTTACTGACCAAAGTACCTCGGTGTTTTGAAAGGGGTATTGGAAGATTGCCAGGAAATTGATAGGGCTTATCAAAGTTGATCTCCGGTTCATTTTGACGTTCGCTGTAATATGGTTTGTTATCAGTGTTCTCAAAGTCCATCATACCTGTGGTGTGCAACACAATGTGATAAAAACCATACTAGAAGTGGTTGTAAAACTCAAGAATTTGCGTATAATGTCATTTCCTCTTTGCTAACTTTCTTGAAATTTTCATTTTTTTTCCAGGGGAAGAACATTTGTGCGAAACTGAAATGATGCATTGCCACACTGAAGAATCATGCATACATGAATTATTGGGAGGATATATTGTAATACATTTTTTTGGAATATTTAGTGCAAAAAAATAAAAGGGATGAATTTACCCAATGAAGCCAATTCAGAGTTCTAATGATGTTTCAATACTACTTTGTAGGCATGCTAAATATGAAGGAAATTAAGTAATATAATTGGTAAAAATTTCCATGAGTAATGTCCCATGGGTTTTGGATTTCAACAAATGACAATGAAACAGCTTGTCAGCATGCGGTACTTAATGTGGGTAAAACCTGTCAAGAATCATTTTACACTTTGTATTTTGGAATCCACAAGCTCTGTACATTGACTTCCTAATTATATAAGGGACAATTTTTCTTTGGGGTCATGGTCCTAATTAATTCCTGTCAGGTTCTCATAATTATCACAAATTCCAGTTAATTTAGATTTATGCAATGAATGATGACATGAATGTAATTGATCAATGTGGCATACAAAGAGCCATAGAGAGAACTGAGGGAATGAAAGTTCCTGCAACATTATCAAGATTCAGCAGGAGTGTTTGTCTGTACATCTAGTGATCCACAAAGAAATAGTGGTCACAATATTCAATGCTAAATTTTACACTCTGAATAATAGTTGAGATGCACATGTTGTATGCCGTTACATTGAATAGATTGTTGTCCTTGCCATCAAGTTGTTAATTTTGACAGGCCTTACACACCATGCCATGTAATTCTGGCAAGTATTTACACAGCTTACAGCTCTGGGGTTTTTAATCCTTTCACATCCAACCTTAAATGTCCATTAGCTGTAACTTATGATGATTTCTTTTCACTATTTATGTTTCTAATGTCAGCTGTGGCAGTTTCTTTTTCTACTCCCCAAAGTGTGTTGAGATATGCAGTATTCAACATGTCAACTCAGCCTGTACATGTGTAATCAGATTGTATTGGTATTATGAGCAAGTTCAGTCTAGTCAGGACCAGAATTCAAATGTAAACCAAATGTAAACAACACTGCATTTTACATTTAGAGAAGCTGTGTTGACAAGTTAAATAGTTCATGTTTCAACATTTTGGGAAGTAGAACAAGAATTTGCCATTGACATATAAAACAAAAAAGAAAAAAAAATCATCGAAAGTTACGGCAACTGGCCCTTTAAGTTTCACCAAATTTCACTTATGACGTATTTGATTTTACCATATATTTTATTGTTAATTTGGAGTTGTAATTGGTTCATTTGGATGTATTCAGATATGCGAACACTTTGGTGAACTTAACATGTTATTCCATTGCAAGATTTAACAAGATACCAGACCAGACTGTTAGACTTTCCTTTTTTATACTACAGTTGAAAATTAGCCCATAACTGAACTGTAATTTTTTATGGTCATTAGATATTAGGTTATCTTTAAATCAAAGTTACTATGAAAATCTTAATCATAGAAAGGTAAAAACGCATAAAGCGATGTTTTTTTTTCTCTGCAGTGATATTTGTCCCTCCTCTTCTTTCTCATTCTTATGTATAGCCATTGTGTTGTACATGCTGGCAAATTCTGTCAAATCTCAGTGACTTTTAGCTGCAGTTTATTCAATTCAGAGCATATTCGAGACTTGTAGTGGCCACTCTGCCTGCATAGTATACATGCAAGTGAAAGGTACAGGTATGGTGTCAAAATCTTCTATACTCAAGTAATGCCATCAGTGTAGATGATGTAGAGGTCAGTTCCCAATCTTTAAACATATTAGTCTCTTCTATGCATGATTAGACACTTATATTAACATTTCATTTACCCAATCTTCCTGTCTTCTTCGAATGCCTATTGTTTCCTTTGGGGAGAGAAATGTGGAGAGAAATGTCTTGAAACACGGACATGCCTACAGTGTGCACAGTGCTGTGAGGCATAGATGTAGATACCCAGTCCTTCAAATGGTGCTTTTTAATCAAAATCTAATTCAACTTCTGTGCCAGTTGCAATCCTGTTAATTTAGTAACAGCGTCTTCTGTTGCCATTACATGTACAATTTACACATACATGGTCATTGTATGGCGTAGCTTGTTTTTTGTTTGCTACATTTGTGTGCAGTAAGAGGGACAAGGAAGCTAAATTTTGAATGTTGGTGAAAGCAGAGTAGCATTCTCCGAGTTTTACTTCTATTCCATGGAAATTTAATCTGAAAGCAGACAGACCTTAAATCAGTCTTCATATCAGATTTCGTAACTGTACAAACGAACATTTTTTGAAACATTTGTTGCATATTTTTGAAAGGACGCTCTGAACTCCCATGTGAAGCTTGTGCTGCTTCATATCGTATATTTGTGGATTGCCGAAAAAAAAAATCTACTAATGGTTTTATACAGACAATTCTTAAACCAGTAATTTGACAATGAAGAAAACTTGAAATTTTCAGATACAGTATCTCAGTAGTTTCTGTAACATGTTCTTAGTTATATTTTGCCCTGTTTTGTCACCATTTTGGATATGTTTTGTCTGTAATTATAATTTTTGCCCATATGACTTCTGTTTCCTCCGCCAGATGTCTGGCAAGATTTAAGTGATAATGCTCATTTCTTTCAATACAACTTTTTCATATACTTCAGGAAGTAAAATCTGAATAAAATACTACATAAACAACATTTGAGAAGCTGTCTTTTGTCATCTGTTTTGTATGCCAAGTATAAGTGAAAAGTAAGCAAGTTTTGTACATAGAAGGCCTAATACATCTCTATTTTTGTCAGTATCCATCTTTAAGTATATGACAGTATGTATGTATGTATGTATGTACATGTATGTAGGAAATGTATTATCAGTGAAAACTGCGTTTCTCTAAAGATTTGTCTAGTCTCCAAAGTAAAAGCCATATTGATAGTGATGAGGTTGATGAAAATGATTCTTAAAGCAACGTATGGACTTTGTAAATGGAAGTTGGTGTGATATGGATTTCCACTTATGTTTGATGAATATGATACATTGCACTAAGAAGTGGAGCTGCTATGAAAAAGAATTCACCAAAAGATTATGTCCTCATAGTATTGCTGTTTTATCAAAGAAAAAGGTTGCCATAATTTTTTCAGAGTGACCCCTAACTCATGATATTAACTTTGCCTTCATCATACTGTAGTGCATAGTGGCCCAGCTCTTCCTCACCCTCAGTTATGAAAATGGCAGTCTATGTGGTCAGATGTGAAACTGATCTGAAACTTTGTCTGATTTCAATTTTGTTTGGGATGTGTGAGCTCTTAGCTGTCTTGGAAAGACACCACCATATAGTGATAACAGTTTTCATGAAAGTGCACAATTTGCACTATCAGCAGAACACACAATTGGAACTAATTTATGATGATTGGATGGTGAAGTAATGTCGGGTTGATCTCCAAATATAAGCTTATCTGCTTTTCTTTTTAAGTTACACACTTGCTTTTATGAGTAATTTGTAATACTGCAACATTTAGCCATACAGCACCTAACATTTTTGAGGAATTTGAAAAATATGAAGATCCAATTATCCCAAATAAATTCCAATCGTGTTGGAATGTAACCCAATCACCACCCTAGTTAATTACATGACAATTACCAAGAATTCACAAAATGAAAAGTGATCATCTAATAGTACCGGTATTCAGTATCTGCGGTCTATGACGGATCCGTACCCTTGGCTGTATATGTAGCTTCTTGGGAAACTTTGACATCCACAATATAATGGATGAATTACCATGTCAGAGAAGACCATAAATACCCATCCACCTTGTATTGTAATTACACATAGCAACACTGATTGATTATATTCTGATATCATAAAAGAATTTCCAAAATTCAAGTGAATAAACAAAATGTACGCTGTTATTTGGTCTAAACTTTTTATTGTGACTCCAAAATGTAATAATACCAGTAAGGACTAACACCTTTAAAAAATAACATGATTGGAACTAATTTGGGATAATTAGATGGTGAAGTAATGTCTGTTTAATCTGCACATGTAAGCTAATCTGTTTTTCTTTTTACGCTATACACTTGTTTTTATGAGTAATTTGTAATATTGCAACATTCAGCTATACGGCACCTAACACTTTTGAGAAATTTGAAAAATATGAAGATCCAATTATCCCAAATTAGTTCAAATCGTGTTAAATGGGAAAGTTGGGAAAAATACCAAAAATTAATAGAAGAGAAAATAATAAGTAAATTTCAAGGCATTCACACAACATGAAATTTAACACAAACATGACTGACGTTTTTCTAATGCCTTGCCAAAAGGAAGAAAATTCATGGCGAAAATACTCAAGGTTGATGAATCCAATAACTCCCTAACATGTATTATGCAAAAATTTAGTCATTACATTCATTTTGCACCTTGTGTACCTTCCAAATATTTGCTGAATTTCTTATGGCAGAAATATAAACAACGAAATTTCCTAACCTTAGTCATCCACATACGCATCATAGAAAGTACTGTATTATTTGCCTTGATTTTACAAATTGGTGAATTCTAATACAGAAAATATTAATTACCTTTGTTAGCATGGTGCAAGTGAAAATTTCACAGAACACCCAGATGTCTCTTTACCTGGAATGTACAATTTCTTAACTGGTGGAATATACCATTTCTTACCTGGAATGTACTATTTCTTAACTGGAATGTACTATTTCTAAAGGGAGCAGCACCGGTGTTTTAGTTTTACAAACCTCTGTGGAAATTGCCATAAATTCATTTCATAGTATCTATGTGAACACAACAAATGCCATCAAAATGTCATTTTCTATGTCAATCTCTTCTGGGCTGATATTTGACTTTGACTCCTCATTTGTAGCTGTGGGTGCATAGCTGTGGTGTTTTTGTACGGGATTCTGACTTTTACAGGCTGGTTTTGACTTTAAACCTTTTGATCCGCCACCACCATGGCATGGTCAAAAACGTAAAAGTCAAAACTAGCCCGTAAGAGGCAGAAATCCCGTCCAAAAACACCACAGCTATGGACCCACAGCTACCTCATTTGTAGCCTAATCCCCAGACTCTCTGTTAAACATTAGAGTTACAGACTCTTGTAGTATATTACACTTTTCAGTTTTCAATGCCTGCACAAAAGTGTCCCCTCATCCCTGGTAACTATTTTCCAATATGATCCAAAACACTCAATGCATTCATGGCTAGCAATATGAAGACTCTTTGTTTAACCACACTTGTCAGATGCAGTCAATACTTGCAAAAATTGTATGTTGACCACTTCTTGTTAAAGTCAAATGATTTTCATGATCACCACTGTAACATCCACTTTAATCTGCTTCAGAAGAATGTTATTCAGAGAAAACTCCATAAGTAGAGCATCTCTACTCCTGAATCTGATTTACCTCTACTTCCGAATGGTACAGTCCTCTTTTTTGCAATTTGCACTTGGTCATGCCAGTCTGTTTTGACATTCTGGGATCCAGTGGGGAATTCTGGTGAATTCAATTTGTGTTCCTCTAACTCTTTGACAAGTGAGAATACTTTTAAAGATTTTACCTGGTGCCGTCCATTGAAATGATGCCAATCCTACGTCAACATACTTGCCAGTCTCAAATATAAGTCATGAAGCCAAAGGGATTTGATTCACTTTGCGAAAACCCTGTGACGTACCACTTTCTTGTTGCATTATCACAGGCCTTTCGCACAGTAAACCCGTGGTTGTAGATGTGAATCAATAGTACAGATGGTGAACGTAACACGTAGAATGGAGCATGCAGTATGTTAAAGAAAAATGTTTACCACACACATGGCCTTTGAAACGGTACGATTCTACGAACAGCTTCTTTCAGCGAACCATGCATGGATGGTACACTCATAGATTAGGCCTGCCTAGGTGCCCTTGGCGTTATTTGATTAAAGAAAAAGAGTTTCCCCATATTTGTTTTAAATATCAACCTCCCTTGTGATGAAAATTTTCAAACATGCCCCGGACAAAGAGAAAATGTGAAGTACGTACGTACGTGTGTACCGTATGCCCATGTGGAAAATCGACGTTTACCTTCCCTTAGCAACATGTCGACCTACGCTGGCTCGATCGATGTCGCATTTCTCTTCATACATTTGGTGCGTATTTCGAATGATTATCTGGTTACCTCTACTTGATCGGTCGTCTATACTTCGACAAAAATTAGCGTTTACATAGACTGCAACAATTTTGACCCTGTTTGGAGATTACTGTTGTTTTGCGTATAATTATAATTGTGAACGAGTGACACGATAACTTTTAGCCAATGAGGTTCAAGGGGTGATGACGTCACTTAGCAACCCTAGTAACAAATATTCAAATTTGTGACAGCCCGCAGCTCGCTACGCAGCACGACTAATGTAATCCGACAATTTCAGTAAAATATGTCTGCGAATAGACCACATTCAGCTTTTTCTACACCAGGATCACGAGGATGTCCCTCAGGAAGCTTCAGGGAAAGTCCTAACGTGGTGAACGACAATTTGAACGCAGCAACATCGCGGACAAAGTCGTCAGCAGGAGTCAGTAGAAAACGTAGTCATGACAGCGACACTGCCGATATCGAAGGCAATCGTCGACGTCCCAGAAAACAACGGAAAACCTATAAAGCCACCAGACCACACCCTGACTTGGTTCACTTTAATGGTTACTTGGCTGAGGTAAGTTAACTGCTGCGTTAGCGTATTGCTAAATATCATTGCGAACGGACGCAACTGTTATGTCAGAGAGTAGTACCCAGCAGGCCTATGATTACTGCATGCACCGCAGTCACTGCAGTTTGCGATCACTACTTCTCAGACATTCACATATGCACATAGAAGACTACATAGATATACATATAGAAGTGGACTTTTTGCCGATATGTAACTATAAGCTTATCTCCTTTCTTGTAATAAAACACTAAAAGTGACTCCCGTCACTACAGTACAGACGTAACATAATTTACTATTCCTGATGTTCAACTTTAACCCTTTGATTTATCTGAACTCTGTTCAACTCTGTATAATATATTGTGACAACTGTTTTCGTTCACGGAGTAATATTGCGTGAATATTGTAATATATAAATTGCATTTCAGTACAAAAAGGTAGGTTTTTGTCAACCGCGAAGTATATGAGCATTTCCAGCAGTTGTGCCATCGTTAATTTACATTGGTCTATAAAAATAAATTCAACCATAAGACGCGTCTACTGTGGGTCCATAGCTGTGGTGTTTTAAGACGGGATTCCTGCCTTTTACGGGCTTGTTTTGACTCTATTGACGATTTTAACCCCGGGATTAAAATCGTAAAAGTCAAAACAAGCCCGTAAAAGGCTGGAGTCACGTCTGAAAACACCACAGCTATGGACCCACAGCTGGTAGTGTCTGTGATTCTGCAAAAAATATGATAAAATAATGTGAATTTTTTTTCGTAGATGGTTTGCAAGCACACTATCTGTGTCTGTATCTGAAAGGTGAATTTTGTTTTGCAAAAATGACGTCTATAACTATGGTTATTGTACATGAGAAAGTGATTTACGTTTTTATGCTCTCCAGAAATCTTCCACCTCTGAGTCTGAGAGACAGAGTACTGATGGAAAGCACCAGAAGTTACTTAGTCCTTTCGATTCATATGATATTGTAAGTACATCACTTTTATTTACTTTCTATGACCCTTATTGATGTTGACAATGGTATATGTTGGGCAACTGTTGGCAACAATGTGAACATATTTCATAACGCCATTTACATTTTTTTGTACATTGATGTTCATACACCCCACTACCTCTATGAAATGTTGCTGTTATTGAGCCCTCTGGCATTCAATTATACATATGTGTGACCGTGAGTAAGCAAAATACGGTCATTTTGCAAGATTCAGAAACATAGTATGCTGGGTTTGAACCCCTGTATTTTTACTGCAATCAAAACATTTCAAAAATTCTTTGTTCCATAGTGACTTTAGCAAACACTGTTTTGACAAAGTTTGAACTCACTTCTTTTGGGTCTCTGAACTATTCATAGTAAATTTCACTTTGAAAAAAGCTAGGATGGCGAACTAATGATTTCTTATTGACTTCTGTCGTTGGTTCAATCTGACTCTGTATTTTTCAGAGTAACTACGGTGCAGAACAACAATTGACATTCTGGGAAGGGATGGATCTCATGTCCAGATTAAAAGATGGGGAAATCCAAACTTTCCATGCTGCCGACATGGTATTTACTGGGCAGGATGGAGAGAGAAAAGTGGATGACAGGGGTGGGCTGATAACTCAGTGTGTACCACTACTCAAAACACTGTTCCCAATGAACTCTGAGGATTGGTGAGAGTCTCATTGAGAATCATAGGCATGATGCTATTTTGAAATATTGCTATGTTATCTTTATAATAATAGCAACAATTCAATTCTTAGTCAATTATTGATTCTCTTTGCATTTTCATTTTCCTTCAAAACGTCAGATGAAATGCTCAACACTTTTGTCCTTGTGATCTGACATTTAAACATAAAATTATCAAGTATCTCAGCACTTTATTGAATCATTGCTTTTGTTTCCACACAGCTCAAGGGCATCCTCAGATGATGGCACATGCACACCTGGCAGTCCAGTTGAACTGGCTGATGCTTCCTTGGACAATGAATCAGATCTTCTGGATTATTTCGGTTCAGATGATATTGTAAGTATATAATTGTATTGGCAAACAACTTTCTCAAACTCTGATTGTCATTATCAATGTCATCAGTCGACTATGCTGCAAAGTTCACGCAAATATCGAAATCTCAGACATATATAAATTTACAATATCCACTCCATACAGTTGATCAATGGTTGAAGGTATTCCCTATAAATGTATGGGATGCCTGCATATTATACTTTTCCTAAGGGGCGACGTCAAAAGTTCAATGTAGGATAAAAAACTTAATTCCCTTAGTTTCTCCCCAAACCCCCCCACCCCCCTAGAAACTTAATTGACTTATATTGAACCTGTTGCCAGGCTCTTTCTATGTAAAGCAAAGCTAAGGATCAGTCAATTTAGGGGTGAAATAAAGTAATGCATCGCTAAAGCCCCACTAGGTGTAACTCTTGAAATTTGTTGACCTAAAATTATCTACCTATTCTCTCCTTTCTGAATCAACCCTCTGAAGAGATATGAACTTTTACTGCATTAGGAAACCATTCCTTTCAGAAACATTTCACATGTAAATTAAAATTTTAACGGTCATTTTGATTTCCTGGCATTTTCAAAAATTGGTAATATTAAAAAGGATCAGAACATACAGTGTCACAGTTGAAAACATTCACCCCTATGCATTACAATTTGGACTACTCTGTGCAGTTTATATGAAGATTTCAGTGCAGATATGCATAGTATCAAGGTTTTAGCTTTTCTGCATGGGGCTAGAGCTGTGATTTAATGTTTGGGCGAACATTTAATCGCAGTGTAATCTTTATCTTGTTCAAAATTGCATATATAGCCCCGGCAGGTAGTTATAAGTGTGTACACAGACCTAAATGACTACATTGTCACCAACTTATTTTAGTTTGAAAGTAAAATCATAAAAATAATGCTAAAAGATAAAGCTAGTGGGGCTTAAGATTGGGAACACACTTTGTGTTTCATCAAATATAAATACAACATACTAACAATGAATGAACAACAACAACAACAATAAAGTCCAGGTTTCTCCTTCCAGAGGTATAAAAACTATCTCAACTGTCCTGGTGGTTGTAACAACTCAGTTCACACTATTCCATTCAGGCGGACTACACGTGCACCAGAAATGTAGCAAAATACAATTATAAATTCCGAGTGCAACCATATAGACAGTAGAGAAACTACCGTCTATGGTGCAACAGAGGCCAACAGCCTGCATTGTTTACACTAACTAGGCCAGGTGCAGCTCTGCACCGTGTTAAAACAACTCCCTCCGCTGGCTTCAACACGAAGTGTGCATTTCTGCTCTATTTTTTCAAAATATTCATTCCCCTGGCAATTTTTACCTTAAATCGATTTGTAGGATAGAAACTTTTTTAGGTCAAAACCCCCACCCCAAACTAGAAGAATTAAGTTTTTCATCCTTCATTGAACTTTTGACGTCGCCCCTAACATGGTAAATGTCTGTGTTAATGGGTTTGGAGCTGCTGTATCATCTCTGCAATACTAACACATCATACTTATTCATAGCTCACTTCATTTGTACCAAAGTTGGTAACCTTTGTGTAAGCTACCTGCTAATAGCCTTTTGCATGCAAGCTGTTATTGGTTAGGCCCAGAATTCAAATGGACCTCGGTACAAACAAAATAATGTTGACAAACCACATGTACATATTACCAGGTGTGCGTTCAGAATCTCCCACATCCTTTTTTCCCAAAAGACACTGGTAGTCAGGAGTGTGACATTTTATTCCTGTTTAGGTCCATCAGCAAAGCTCCCATATAGATCCTGTTTATAGTTTTGATTTTCCAAGTGTTCATGCCTTGAAACAATGGAAATAACAGGTGTTCATCATGCAGTCTCTCTTTCTTTGTAACACTGTAAATTTTTTATCGAGTTTTATCTACATGAATTCTGTGTAATTTCTTTTAGAATTTTTCTGGTGAAAAACAACAACTGCCAGTGCCAGAGGGGTTGGCTGTCATCGAAAGTTTGGACAATTGTGAAATTGCAAGCTTCAAATTTTCTGATCTGGTACTCACCTGGCAGAATGGTGAAAGGAAGTTAGAGTATGTGGGTGGGCTAAGTCAATGTTTACTTGAAATCCTGGAAAAACTGGGTCCAACGCAGTACTATATTGGGTGAGTTTGACACTATTTAATTCATTTCTCATAATTTCATCATAGCAGTAATTGGTTCTTTCACTATGGCAAGAAATTCAATGATAGGCTTTTGAAATAAAGATGTGAAATAGAGACTTTCATATTACTGGTGATTTTTCTTGAAAGATGACATTAACAGGTACAGATAATTTACAAAACATACAAACTTTCTGACGCACTTTTTATTCGGATATACAGTTCCCGGGCCACATCAATGGACAACAGCATTTGTACCAGCCCCGTACCAGATATGCCAGACTCTGACGTTGAAAATGATGCTGAAGAAGAGGTTGCAGCATATGTAGAGGTATAAAGAGGGCAAACCATCAAACAGGTTGTATTAATCTTTTCTTACGTTTTTTCTTGTGTATCTCCCATAATTGTCCATAAGTTATGAAATAAATTAAAATATATCTCTGTCAAAGGAATATCAGTGGCCCTTCAAAGATATTCATAAACATATCCATGATGTTTATTAGAGGAAAATATTATAAACTTTTATTATGTGTCTTGAAAATTTACACCATCATAAAAATTCTGAAACCTTTCTTGAAATCATGGTAGAGCAGCACAAAACAAGCATAACTGTGTGTTTTTGGTAACAAGAGCAAAATTTTGGAGTAATTCTGTGAGTTTTGTTTAAAAATGCCCCCCCCCCCCTCCAATAAAATGATTTTCAAAGCGTAGTTTTTTATAAAATTTGCTGTCATTAATTGACTCGTTTGCTGAAAGAAAAATTGTATGGATGTATTTTAGTTTCTTGTCTTGGCTTAGAGAATGAAATCAAAAAGGAAAAGAGGAAAACTACTGTACTTGTCTATAATTCAAGTTGATACATCTTGAATAATTTGGAAAGGTATTTTTTAACCCAGACATTAAGCCAAAGCAGCCTGAAAAAGGAAAATAGAGGTAAGACATATATCATAGAAAACAGTAAATAGGGAAGATAATGGAGGCAATTTGAAATTTCAAAGAGACTGAGTAAGCAGCCAAATGCCCATTTTTTTTGTTTACTCAACTCCAAAGATATATTGTCACACTAAGAATGGGATAGTAGAACCTAAAATTAAGTTTTCACAGGACAAATTATCATCAAGAGTGAGGTAGGTGAAATTCTTATATTTGGCAGTGATATCACGACAATTAAAATATATCTCTGTGAAAGGAATGTTACTGATAATTTCCTGTAGAACAATGCTTCAACCAAGAGGATATAATGCTAGAGGGATAAAAGTTTGTCATCAAAATGTTTGTATAAATTTCAGAAAAAGATAAAAGTCACAACGACATGGCCAACAATAAAACTTAACAGGTAAGATTAAGACTTGCCACAGAAGCAAATGTACATAGAAGGGAACAGTAGCAAACATGTATCAGTGACGTCAAGTTACAGATTGATGGCAACCAGTGCAGCAATAAATGGGTATCATGGATGAGAGCAGGGAACAGTCATGATTTGCTTGTCAGGAATCATAATGAAAACCGGAAACAGTTTGGCCAAGTACTTGAGAATTTCATGTAGCGACAGGTAGGTGAACATTTTTTTCTGTTATGTAACAAAGAGATTGTGGTATCCAGATGACTGGAAAAAAGTAAGTATAGTATAGATATCAATGTGCTCAACAAGCAAGTGCTGAAAACATAGTAACAAGTGAGAATGTGCAAAATGATAGCCATTCAAGTTCAGCTTCTAGCAATATAGATATTTCATAAAGTGAAGAACCAAATGTGAATGGAATGTGTACCTGTGTTTCAAGGATATGGGTTGAAAAGGTAAATCATTGTGCTCCGCTTGTATCTTAGTGGGAAAATTGTTTTCATCAATGCTGTTAGATGAAGCCAAAGTCCGGTATAACACTTTACACATTGTGCAGGCATCTTTAAAAATAAATAGTTCTGGTATTGAAAATTCTGTACATCAGCATCATGCTATTTCTTTTGCAACTGTTACTGACTAAATTTCTATGATTAAAAAATCTGTAATTATGCAAATTTATGGAGTTGTTTGTATTTCATTGGTTGGCAAAATGGCAGTTTTCATCTCATTCTAATGAACCAGTATATTTAGATTGGAATTTCAATGGATATACCTCCATTCATACATTTGAAAATATTCAGGTCACCACAATTGTATATACAACCCCATCTGGAGATTATTTGTACAAATTTGTATGGTAATATAATAGCCCTATCTTGCAATCTTGAGATATTCCCAATATTCAGTGAATTCGAAAAATTATCTACCTAAGAACAAAACCTAACAAAATTACATAAAATTAAATCACACTCTGATGATTTAAAAGCCAACTTTTACAATATTTAATGGGTCTGCACTCAAAAAGCATATTTTGCTAAACAATCACTTTTGCAAATATCCATTCAATTTTAATTAATTTGTTAACCCAAGATTAAGGTATTGTTTAGTGAACCTTTTAGCTTGTCAAGCAGTTGTAATATGCGTGATAGAGAAGTGTTAATGTATGCAAATGTATGCAAATCACCTGATTTCCTGGCTTCTCTTTTTCTCCCAATTTCAAGATTTCCAAAGAATTGAACTCCACTCTGGCTTGGTCAAATTTTCTGAAATTTTCACATTATGTTCTTTAAATGCTATATAACAAAACAATTATTTTGTTTGGCAATAAAGTTCTTACATTTTGAATAAGAGGCATTTTAATTTTGCTAATCATGATTTTAATCACTTTTTTGAGTGTCAGTCTTCCAACCCATGCCATTTTAGAACGAGGATAGATAATGCACAATAAAATAGTCGTTTTTTCTACATATACTCTTCTTTCAAGTGAAATATTACATTTCAGAAAATAGTGTCAAATTTTTGACTTAAATTAATTTTTATCATTGATACCAAAATGAGGTTTTTACCCCAAATAAACACCCACTTCATTCTTACTAACTGCTACCATACTAAACTATTGAGT
Source organism: Ptychodera flava (assembly GCF_041260155.1). NCBI lineage: Eukaryota > Metazoa > Hemichordata > Enteropneusta > Ptychoderidae > Ptychodera > Ptychodera flava. Next base: position 11,370,855 of record NC_091936.1, read on the forward strand.
CTCTGCTTTTGAAAGTATATAGTATGAGGGGGGTTTCCTTGTCATCTTTGATGAGAAATATTGTGTTGAAAAAAACTGTGTTGGCAACATGCAGCTCCCTTTTACAACATATTTTAACATGATCATACATTCATTACTGTTAACAGTGACTAGTTTACATGCAAGATTCCCATCAGGTCTACATCTCATCCTGATGACTATCCATTTGGTTGAATGATACTGCTAAATATAATAATAATAAAATTAACTGTCTTGTAAAAGTTCATTGAACTTGAAGAATAAAATCTCAGCCTGATAATTCAACTTAACATTTTTCATGACATTTCTCATTTTCTGATAAACAGCAGTTTCTCATGTCAAAATATGCAAATCATTGACTGTCTAAGGTAAAGACCAAGCTGAACATTGCATCTAGTGTAAGTGTCACTGAAGAAATTCTTTGTACCAATTAGGATGAGATTGAGCTGTTTTTTCCGATATTCAAATTTTAAAAAGTCTGTAAAATATATTAGTATGTAATTGATATTTATTAGTGTGACCCTCAGGGAATATGAACACAAAAACAGGCAGCAGAGTCTTGAAACCGTATAATTGGTTTTTTATTCGATCTGTAAACAATAACATTAAACGTACACAACAAGTAAGTTTCCGTTTAAACAGACAACTGAGCACAACTTTAAGTTGGGCGTGCTTAAAAATATGACTGATTATTAAAGTTACGCGCCCGAAGGGCGCGCCGAAAAATACAACTGAATGATGAATTTTGTGGCTGACACTAGCATTTTAGGCAATGATGAGCCTGTGTCAAAATTCAAAACACACTGACCCCCCCTATTGGGCATTTCAAAAACATGGTGACCTCCCTATCACCAAAGTCAAAAACAGGGTGACCCCCCCCCATGAATCCACCGCCCCCCCCAGGCTGAAGAAACTGACCAGTCCCTTAGGCCGAAACTTGAGTTGCCGTACAAAAAGTCCTCATAAACATCAGGAAACTGATCCGCGTTTAGTGTCCGGTAAATCTCTCAAACATTAAAAGTCTAAGTTCACTGATATGGCAGTTTCTCTCAGCATTCATAGATTGTCCATTTTCTGCGTTGTATGCTGAATTGCATTACGCATGTATATTATTGGGGGTAACTCACCGAACTGTCCGTCACATGGTTTTGGTAAGTATGCATCAAAACATCAAATTACTGACTGAAAATATATAAACGGCTTAATAACAGTATAAATAAAGGAGTTCTAAATACTTCTTTGCAAGACTCTACTGAAAACCTTTGAACAGTTATTCGGCAAACAGACAGGAAATCGGCTGATTTCACGGGAACATCATCTGTACAGTGTGCATTGCAGTGTGTTACAACTGTAAACAGAGATGGCGGCAAAGCCAATAGTAGTAAACAAAAGAATCATACTGTCTGAGCGTGAGGGCGGGCTTCATGTCCCTACATGTCTATTTCTCAGCGTACCAATTAGTGGTAATCAAAATGTTATCAGATGTGAAGCTTATAGAAAATAAAAAAAAAAATGATGAAATAGCATCAATACAGTAGAGACATGCCTCAGTTGTTTCAAATATCCATGAATAAAAAATTTCAAACAAATAGGATGATCTGATTGATCATAAATTATACGTTTAATGTGTGTTTACCCGAGCAATCATTTACACAAATTGAAAACAAACATCAGATAGAACCATCAGATAAACAAACTCCTTTAACCTGTAAAACATGGTTGGCTTATTACCCTTGTGAGACCTTTGCTTTTGGGTGGAACAAGATGATATTTATAATTTGTTGTCGGCCTCCATCAAATATTAAGTTCAATATGTGCACATTAAGTACACTTGTTTCCCTACAAGCCAGTTTCAACAGGATCTTAAGTGCTGTAAGAAAAAGCAGTTGCCTATCTGACACTTTCAATGCATCCTAGTGTGACAAAAATGTTTTTAAAAATTAGCACAAAAGTCATTTCACTTTTAAAATTAAATGAGGTACCTTTCTTGTAATTGTATTCTAAAGATCAGAGCAGACGTCTAGCACTTAATTTGTAAGAGAGTAATTTAAATCATAGGGACTTAACACCTATCGACATACTTGTTTCCCATTACATTAGCGGATGATGTTCAAAATAAACTTCCTTTGCATTTTTATTGGCATTGACATGTACTGGAAATTAAAAATAATATACACAACTAAAAAAAGGATATACATTAGTCAGCAACAAACATCAAAAAGCTGTATGTCTACAGTGCAATATAGGTTGTATACAAGATAGCATGGTACCTTTGCATCAAAAATGTTTATTACAAAAAATAGTTCTCTAAATTATCACTTTTGTGTGATCTACAAAGTGTGAAATGTGTGTGCCTTTTGTTTACCCCATCATTCCAGCTATTTGTGTCACCATTAAAGCTTTACATTAGTACCATAGTATTGTCACATCAGCTATACCAACACATCACATGATAACTTTGTACTGTACCAAATGATTACCATTGCATGAAAACTTGAAAAAGCCACTTTTGGCTTGATTGTTATCTGAAGTTGGAACTGTGTGTATAATTTTGCCCTTTCATTTGCACAAGGAAAATGCACTATTACATTCTGTATTTTAATTGTGTCCATTTACATGTACCTAGTCATACTAACATAGTAATTTACTCGTACCAAGTTTGGTGTGCATCTTCTACAGCGATCATGATTAATACCTGCACAGCGATTTCTCAAATTCCCTATCAATTTCCATTGCAACATTGAACTTTGATAATAGCTTTGAAGAGAATTTATATTCTTTTTTGGCTCTGTGGTGTGCTACATTTAAATCAAGCTTTGATCAATGTTTTACAACACAGCTGCGCTGGTTTGATGTAAAGCCATCTCATTGATACAGGTCTCATGATTACCCGGACCAAACAATTGTTGTAAGCTAAATGGACTCAGTCTGATAGAAGGAAGAAAAGTAAATACATGTCAAACAAAAAATACCAAGCACTAAATTCTATATTCTTCTTTGAAAACATTTGCGCTTGTATGTAAAATTTTACTGTAATGTCCAACAACAACTAAGTCGTGTAAGTTTCTTGAGTAAACAAGGGGTAAAAAGAGCAGTGGCCCTCTAAACCCCCCCCCCCCCCCCCCCCCCCCCCCCCCCCCCATCTATGCAGATGCAGTAACATTCAGGCAACTGGGAGTCTATTAATATGTACTAGCATGTAAGTTTATTAGAACTCAGTAGATTGTAATTTACATCAGTACCACACAGCTGGAGACAAATGTACTCGTTGTAAAACCCCCATTTAATACTCTTATCAAAGTTACTGGTTATGTAGGATTCAATGTTGCTATGGAAATTAATATGGACTTGAGGACAAAGATGCAAATTAACCCACTTGATATCACATCAGCCATTTCTGCAAATCACACCTCTGTTATCAAACAAGACTTTGAAATCTCAGTGTGGAAAATGATCATTTTGTCATTTAAGGCAGTATGAACCTCGAAAGTGAAAGACTTAAACTTTTGCTCAAACTTTCTCTAACGAAACTTTCAACCATTCTCTTACCAAATCAACAATAAAAATCGGAGGTCACCGTGCAAAGTTCAGAACTAGCGAAACAAATTCAAAATGGCCGCTATCCCGGTGTTAACTCTATGGGGGAAATTAAAGTTTGGATTTTTGGAAAAACTAAGATGATAAAAGTTTTTCTTTCTTCAAGAGCTTTAAAATGAGCCCCCACAAGTGGTAGATCAGAAAAGAATTGTAGAAATTTTAGAGTCCGATTTTCTGCCCCCGAGGCGCGTTTTACCTTAAAGGGACAAAGTGGGCCATTTTTCATGAATTTTGTTTGATGTGAGATACTACTTATATTGTTTGACATGTTGAAAGATACTGAGTGAATGGGTGACCATGCATATATTTGACCCCAGTTTTAGACACGATCAATGAAACATCGTGAAAATGAATTTATGGTCATGACCATTAATTCATTTTTGCAATTGTTTCGTTTATCGTGTCTAAAACCAGGGTTGAATATATGCCATGGTCATCCATTCATTCAGTATCGTTCAACATGTCAAACAATATAAGTAGTATCTCACATCAAACAAAATTCATGAAAAATGGCCCACTTTGTCCCTTTAAAACTGCAGTCATGGAAAACCATTTGAAGTGTTATGTCAAAACCAGAGTAGTATTTGTGCTATTCCCTGTTTGAGAATCTTGCACTATCACACAACCTATTTTTCAAGAGCATACTGTGTATATTTGCACAATCCTGAGCCATGCAATGTGAGAAAATACTTGATAATTCATCTCTCAACTAGTTTTGACATATATCATGATTGTGCCAGATGTACATAGAAAAAAAACTTAGTTCACTAATAATCTCGATTACAACTCTCATTTTGTGTAAACAGTTGCTTGGGTAGACACACATTACAACAAATGTAATTTGTGATCAAGAAATTTAAGGCTAAGTCACCTGTCCATCCCTTTTATACTTTGTATTCTGACAATCATTGTAAATTAGACTTGAAAATGATGTAGTGCCGCCACTTTTACACAAAATGTAATATACCCGTTTGCTGAAAACGAAATTATGCTATGCATAAAGGATATTTTTTGTAGTTATGGGAAAGTATGATGGTTTAAGCAAATTTTGCCACAGGAAATGGGCTGAGAAAGGGGAAATAAGCAAAACAATTACTTGAAAACCCAAAAGAGATAGGAGCATGGAGAGCGCCCTCAAGCGACAGATCTTCCAGTCTAATATTATCATGTCTAGGATAAGCACAGGGTAAAGGAGGCAGTCCCCTGGGGTGGGGTTCTTTGTGCACGGGTTTATTTTATTTTATTAATTTTGACTGAGATATTTCAAGCAGACACTTTGACTACAAACTCTGTGACTGCTTTCTCTATTACTACAGGTAATTTTGTTAATTTTGACTATGTTATTCAAAATATAGATTTGACTCCAAGTCGTCTGACTGCTTCTTTATTACCTACAAGTGCGTATCGCCTCTTCAACCTTTGTACATACCACTTTAATTGTTCCGCAAAGTTGCCAACTTGCTAATCGGCTGTCCGTATGAGCGGATTAATTATGATTTAGTCAACACCACAGCTGTCCCACACGCACTAAAATAAGAGAAGGGTGAAGATCACAGATACAGTGTTACGAAAAAACGCAAATCTTAAGCAGGTAGAGAAGTCCATTGAAATTTACTGACTATCAATGGTATCACTTTACTGATGAACTGCTGCATGCCAATTTACGGAGTCTAAAATGGTCATTGAGCCAGAAAACCAACCTCTTGAGTCGGCCATGGTCTGATGTCGTCCGTCAGGGCGGAAGTCAGAAGTACAATCTTTTGACCTCAAGCCTGTTTATTTCCAGTGTATTTCCAGTCGAGTAGTAAACATATTTCCCATGATACTTTGGATGTTCTCCAAGGTCAAAGTCGCATCGTATGTCTGTGCTTTGATGTACTACAAGTTTTGACTTCTCATTATTCTTTAGACGGAACAGAGAATTTTCATTGACATAACATGTACAACCCATAAATGTGAGTGAACATTGACTTGCAAAGGACTGTCGCTTTAGATTTCCCGACGTACATAGTTTTCCATGAAGACGCCACTTGCACAATTTCTGAATTCCGGATATTTACCATCTTGTATCAAAATTTGGCATATCAGCAATTTCGGGACGCTGATATCTATACTATACGATACTACTAGAATGACTTGCCTTGTGCCTCCACTCGCCAGGTCTGTGAAATCGCGGACAGATCTGAGACGGCCCGATCCCAACTTCCGTGGTTTGACTCTAACTTCGATACAAAACAATACTAGATTTGTCAAATTGCGGATAAATATCCGAAAATATTTCACCACAGATCTGACCTTACCAATCTAACTTTGATATTATATAGTCTCATAGCCGTAAATATCTGATATGATATAATTATGCGATGTCACGGTGTCCTCCAATTTTCGGTGTTTTACTGATCGATCGCATCTTTTTGAGCAGCGTAAAGCTGCACATTTTCTCCTCAATCCCCTTCCCTTCCCATAGTCATTATTTCTTCAACATGCACGCTTTTCCCCGTGACTCGTGAAAATGTTGGTACGGCCTGTAACGGATACCCAAAATAAATCATAACACAGTCGTTATTCCGCACTTAAAAAGTTAGCTGGTGTAGGACTTTCATGACAACTAAACACACGTCGGGAATCGACACTTTAATTTGCTCTCTAAACCCACATTTCCGTAGAGGTAAATTCCATGACATTTCTACGCAATTATTAAGTTTAAAATGCAATTATCGTATTTTTATATCCTTTTCCACTATGGTTTAAGATATAGGTCCCCACTAACTAACCGGGTTCACGTTTCAATGGTATTGTCACAAAAAGCCTATATTTTGGTAGTTGTACGGACTTTCAGCCGGTCAAAGTCAGACAAACCATGGAGGTTTTTCATTCAGTTTCTTTTACCACGTCATAAAAGAGCCAACTACGATAGGATCGTTTGACGGCTAAGTATCCCTAGTCGACGCTTTCCCTAAAACATTTGAAATTTCAATTAGCGCCAAAAGTGCCTGTCAAATGCACAGCAATGGCAAAGCCAGTCTAGCATTATGCAATTGTCACCGGCGAGCCCATTTTCTGTTTATTCATATGAATATTGAATTGTGTACCTTCCTGTTTACTTATGAATTCATGAATATTTTAAGCGTCCACTAGTTTTACGAACAACATCGTGACACTGTGTCTGTGATCTCTACCCCTTCTCTTACTTTACTGCGTGTGGGACGGCTGTGGCGTTGACTCAATCAATTAATCTGCTGATATGGACAGCCGATTAGCAAGTTGGCAACATTTGTAGAACAATCAAAGTGGTATTATGTACAAAGGTTGGAGAGGAGATAAGGACTTGTAGGTAATAAAGAAAGCAGTGAGATGGTTTGGAGTTATATCTTTATTTGAAATATCACAGTCAAAATTAATAAAATTACCTGTTGTAATAGAGAAGCAGTCAGACTGATTGAAGTCAAAATCTTTACTTGAAATATCACAGTCAAAATTTATAAAATAAAATAATCCCATGCACAAAGAACCCCACCCCTCCCCACCCCAAGGGACTGCCTACTTAACCCTGTGGGATGAGATGCAGACCTAAAGGGCTGCCAATGTACTATACGTGGTTTAATTTCAAATATCACTCCCTGAATACTATTTTTACAGTACAATAGAATCTTCAGCATGAACTTTGCCCTATGCTGTCAAACAACCATCCCCCTTACAACTCTTTAAAGATTATAATAACAACAGCATATACAATTTTAATACTTGTTGGCCATTTCCATTATGCTTTGGCAGATTGCGCCCTTGCTCGATTATAATACTCAACATCTAAACACATTCTTTTTCCCTGCAAATTCCAGTATGGCTCAGGCACACTATGACAATTATTTCTCAAAATTATTTGTTGAAACATGTCAGACTATCTACTTTCAGTTCAATATTTCCTACTGTATTGTCCTATGTAGATGTGATCATGCTTTACTAAGGAATAGCAAAATGTACACTTATGTCAGATTAAGGTGGCATTGCACTTAATCAGCACACTGTTTTTAGTGCAATATGTCTTTTCAAAGATGACATGAAAAACACACAAAACTAGAGAATCTAAAGTTTAGTATAATAGCAATACTTTACTTGAGGGATGAAGGGGTATATATATATATTGCAGATAGAAAACCTCTATTTGGGTATTAATGAAAAAAATTAATTTCAGTCAAAAACTTGATACTACTTCAGGAAATTTTATATCTCACTTGAACCTACAGTGTAGGAAGAAAAAACTTCTCATTCTTAAATGGCAGAGGTTGAAAAACTTTCATTCACAAAAAGTGATGAAAATCATAATATGCAAACTTGAAATGACTTTTATTTAAAATGCAAGTACATTATTACCAAACTACACTGTTGCTTTGATATGTAGTATTTAAAGAACAGAGTGAAAATTTTGCAAAATTAGACCCAGCTAGAAGAGAGTAAAATTTTTTGAAATGTTGAAACAGGAGAAGAAGGACGCAGGAAAGGAAAATTGGGTGATTTGCATAAATTTGCATAATTTTGCACTTCTCTCTCACCCTACTGCCTGAAATGCAAGAAGGGAAACCCAACCAGTATTTTGATCTTGGGTTTACAAATTGATGAATATTGAATGAATCTTTAGCAAAATACACTGTTACATGCAATGCCACCTTGTACATTTGAAAATCTGATGGAACTTTTCTCTAAGAAATGAAAACTTACTTGCATTTCAAATTCAGAGAATAAACAAATATTGGAAGTTTTTCATTTGATTCCATCTCTGTGCAAATGAAATACTCAAATTCTGAAGGCCAACTATTAAGATGTGGCATTTCTTAAGTGATAATGTATTAAATATTGTCAATTTAAATCATGATGCTACAGTTTGTAATGTGGTTGCTTTGATAATGTGCTTTCAGCAGAAAACAACTTACTAAAATTAATGTGGAAGGTCTATGGTGGTTTTCTGTTAGGCTTTTGCCATAACTAATTATTCAGGCACGTAGCTGGTATAATAATGTCTAACCTCTTTTAGAAAAAAGTGTTTGTACCTCAAAGCTCCCTGGGAATGATAGGTAAGTACAAACATTTCTCTTTAAAATTGTAGTCAAGCAAGATCGGACCATTCCATCATTTGAACTTTAAGATTTCATTATAATGGTCAGCTCTAGGACAAGGTGAAGTATGTCCTTTTTGTTGTTTTTTATTTTGCTAATGGAGTATCATGCTCACAGATTCCGTTTGAAGGGAAAGTGGTAAGTATGCAGTGTGCCTGGCAGAGTTGTGTGAATTCTATGCTGTACCAAAATATCACACAGAACTTGTAAGCAATGGTTCATTAGATGGATAGTCAAATATGTCACATAAGAAAATCTATACTTTTCATGACTTTAATTTTGTTGTTGACTTCATTATTTGCATTTCAACTTTACTCCCAGGGCATTAGCATTTGACCTCATGTAACATCTCTTTTTAATTTTAACTTTATTATTTCAGTCTTAAGATCAAATGGATATTTCAGATAATGATAAATGTTTCATCTAGACAGGTTCCAGAAAGCACAAAACATGATTTCTGTATGACTGTCAAAGTACTAAGATATCCCATTTACATATCACCTTTGCTGCAAATTTTGAGGGTGTTCTCTTTGATGTAGATATCTGGCATTGAATTTTGAATAAAACATATTTATTGAATATAGGTGTATTTCTTGAATGTATATGATATGTGATATTTAATATGGAAATAAAGGCTCATTTTTAAACTTCAACATCTTGTCTGGTCTTGATTTCTTTCTGATCCCTTTTCATGGATACTTGTACCTCTCTTGGTGATTTTTTAAAACTTCATCAGCTGGTGTGTGTCACAAGATGGTCAACCACCCTTGATTAATTTCGAACTGGCCAGAAAAGTGCGAGAAGGGTATGAGTATTGAGCACACAGAAAAACAAACACACAGGTTGTTTAAATTGGTCAAAAGACCTATATTAAGTAAATAAAATTACAAAAAAACCCTTGCAGTACAGAAATTGAACTATATACACACACAATAACCTATGTGTGTTTGTCTTTCTCTGTGTTCAATACTCAGACCCTTCTTGCATCTCTCCGGCCAATACAAAATTACATCACAGGATGGTTGACAGTGACAGTGACAGTGCGGCTAATCTCAACTCCTTTGAGCTCTCTCTCATGCTGTCTGAAATACCTTGCATTCCAATATGGTTTTGACATTTTGAGAACCATGTTGAGCATGAGCAGTAATACACCATCTTCACGATCTGATGGGAGTCTGAGATGTGGCATATAAAAGATACATTCACAAACTACAGCAAACATTCTGCTAAATGAAAAACTTCCAGGAAGGAGACAACATTTGAAATTCCATTATTCTACACATATATCACTGATGTGTGTGCTGTCATTCAATCAGTAAAACAGTGGACAACTGTTAGGAGTAAAGCTTGTGTATGCTCTAAGCAATGCTACTACTAAATTAGCTGGAGTTAATAGATACCTGAGTCTCAACTGTCGTGTGTGTATATGATGCCCTACAACACTTTTAGAACGCACCTCAGGGACAAATATTTGGACTCAAGTTTGTTCAAGTCTTTAATCTACGACTTGTGGGGGTTCATTTCAAAGCTCTTGGAGAAAGAAAAATTTTCATCTTCTTAGTTTAAAAAAACTGCTACTATTGAAACAAAAAAATACATGTTATGCTGATCCAACTGCACATATTAAAAGTGAAGATAAGTACATAGAAACATCTCACAGAGTGAAATGGTTTTACTTTAATAGGGCCTCTAATTTTATGTACTCTGAACTTAAACTCTACCAACCCTATAGGTTAACATTGTCCATGTCTACCAATCCTCTCTCTGCTACTAAGCAATATCTTTCATTTTAACTTTCAAGATTGAACTGGTATTATATTGTATGTGTATAAATGCCCTATTTTTTATAAGAATAATGCAATGCAAAGTATTCTATCAATATGCGTGGACTGCGTTTTCAGTTTGACTGCTGCAAGTACAATCTTTCATACAACTCTAAATTCTTACTTGAAATATGCTGCAGGCAACGCAAATTATTCATATTTCATACTTATGTACTAAAAACAGTGTTATAGTTCCATAGAGCTCAAAGAGACAAAAATTATAAACTGTATAGGGCAACCCCAACAACCTAAAATTCACCATCAATTTTGCTTGGGCTACAGTCATTTAAAGTTTGATAATTAATGCTATAAAGGTTGAGTTTCTTTACAGTTTATGAAAACTTGGTTCTAAAATAACATCATTAGGTAATTATAGTCTTAGGTCATCGTGCAAAGGACATGCTAAGAGGACAGAATTCAATGTATAAAGTTTACAAGCTCTCGATGGTACCTCAATATTCTGCCTCACCCTGCTCTATATATCGTAAAGGGGTGACAGCGCAACAGAAACATGCAGACTGGAATGACTTTGCAATGGCAACGCACGTTTAAAGCCCAAGTAGCTGTATCTTTTTGCATCTTTTCTCGATATAAAAGGTGGGTTGAAATCAAAAGCAACTTATGTAAAATGCTTACCGAAGTGTGATATTTTCAACAATTGTACAACTTAGATTTATCAAGTGCATGATTTTCGACTCGCCATGGATTGAAATAGTGTCTTATTAAACACAATATGGCATAAAAATGGGAATCTAAAACACCTCTCCGAAGATCGGATGGTATTTTTGTCTGTAAGCAAAATTCAAAAAAGATTACACTGACGGGACTTAAAAATATTTTGCTTGCTGGTAAGAAAAAATGAAATCAGGATTTTTCTGAAACTTTGTACAGATGTCAAGCTGGGGTAGATATGTTAAAGAGTAAAATAAAAAAATATGGTCCCCATGCAAATTTTGGAGATATGGCGCCCTCTATGTTGTCCCGCGAAAACATTTAGCTGAAATTGGTTAAAATGTTGTATTATTCGATTAACTAGTATTATTGAATATTATATTATAGCTTTGTCAATGCCAATGAATTTTGTGACGTCATATCCATACATTATTACTGATAATGTATTCCATTATTCAGCATTGCGGTCCCACAGCGAGCAAGTTTTTCTTTTGAAAACGAAAAAAAGGACTGCGCATTTCAAAGGAGGGAAAGTATCGGATAAACCATGTAATACACAAAACTATAAATCTTGATAATGGTGCACAATATTGATAATAATGTCTTATTGTACGATTTATCACATTTTTTTGAGTCCTCACGCACGCACTTGTCGTCTGTCTGGCTGGCGCTCAGCATATGCAGTCCCCGTCCGATACGCTGGTTGTACTACTACGTTTGTTTACAACATGGTTCGCTTCTTTGCCGTATAGGTGAAACAGATCTCAGTACGTTTGCAAACTCCTAGACGATACTGGGTTTGACACATGGCATATTATGTATGTCCTTGTCTGTGGTTTTACCTTGCCTTGTTCTCGATATCGCGACGGTACGGAAACCCTCCTGATGTTTGTCAACTGTACCTTTCAAGCACCCGTTTACGTCAAGTTTTCTCGTTCGCCGAAATAAAATAGCTCTTCTCAAGAAGCCATCGAAAATTAAATTTATAGACACCATTATTATTGAAATATAAACATTAGAATAACAATGTTGAACTCTGTTGATATCGTTTGCAATGAATGCTGTACTACTAGCGACATAATAATGATCGTATTGATCAGCTGATACCATGGCATGCAGCTCGCTGATCATGCTGATGTCGATGCATGAATATTCCGTTTTCTTCATCTCTGGCATTTCACCGTGTCGGCTTTTTGAATGGCATGATATTTAAAGGTGATGTTTCAAGTTTTATATAGACGGTAGGAATGCAGTTCCTTTTCATTTCCTTCGAAAATATATCGTTTTATATTGAACCGTGAAAGTGTTGGTCACTTTTTGTGCTGAACGTGCGTGTTCAGTGCAGTGCAGTGTGGAGTGCATGTGATGTGTGTAGAGTCAGGACGCTCACTGGCTTCAAACTCAGTTTAAATTTCCTTTTTTATTCGTTTTCTACAACTACAAATTCACTGGCATTGCCAAAACTATAAAATAATAGCAATAATGCACACCCTCCCGGCCCATAATGGACTCAAGCAAACTTTGCACTCCATAATGTACTCGGCTTCGCCTCATACATTATGTCGTGCAAAGTTTGTTTTCGTCCATTATGGGCCTGGAGGGGGTGCATTATTGCTTAAATAAAACTGAAATAAAGTAAAAACAATTTGACAGATTTTATACAACACAAGTCCCCGTATTGTAATATCTTAGTTTTGTGATCTACTTTTGAAAATATCAGAAAATATAGCAACGTTTCAATGAATAGTGCTTTTATAAAAAAGAGCAAAGTTTGGCCAAATGTTGATATTTTCATTACAAATGTCATGATCTGAAATCTACGTTTTCTTTTAACTCTCATACATTAAGCCCAACAATATATAGATTTCGAATCAAACGAAAAAAATGGGGGTCACCGCACAATTTTTTAAGATATGGGCATTTTTAATACAAAAATGCTACACTGAAGCGCCCTCTAGCGACAGATCCCTGTTTAGTTTGATATATTCGAAACTTTTTCTAATAGGTATTAAATAAAGTTTAGTTCAGTTAAATACTGCAAATAATCCCACATTTGTCACACTAAAAACGGGCCTGTTACACAAAGTTTGCTATCTTGGTGTCAACTGTTTTGACAAACCAGATTTGAAAGTCGCATCTATATCGCGACAAAAAGACCACTTCCGGAAAGAACGCTCGCAGAAAGAACGTTCGTACGCATGCACAGATACGATGCGCAGTACAAAAATTCGCATTACCCGCAACCTACGTTAAATCTATTTTCTTACAGCTTGTGATAGTTTGAATAGAAATGATACGTTAAAAAACCTTAGCTGAGTACCAATTTTCAATTGCTCAGTACATCGTCAACTAAATGGTGGTCCAGGAAATATGGTGCCAAAAGTTCAGTTGGTCTTAAACGTAATTGGTAATGGCTATGCAGCATAGCGAACACGGTGACTTTGCATCGTCAATAACAAGTAAAGTGATTGTTCAAGAATGCAACGGTATAGTACCAATTTTGCCTTAATTGCTCAATTATGTAATTTTTTGGATACTGGGTATAGTGTTCGTAGACTTTACAGAAACTAGTTGAGGTATATAGAATGCGCCTCGGGGACAGATATTCGGACTTTGAAACGCTTACAATATTCTTTTGGTTGACTACTTTTTGGGTTCATTTTGTAATGAGTAAATTAAGTTTTCACTGGCTTAGTTTTGTAAAAATCGGGAATCTTAATTTCCCTCAAGACATAAGTCAGTAAAAGCAGCCATTTCCAATTTCAAATATCGGTAAATATTTCCATAATTTGTTTTTCTAGTTCCAAATTTGCACTCTAACCCCCGACTTTTATTTTTGGTTTCGAAAGAGAATGGTTGAAAGTTTGTATTAGGAAAGTTTGAGCAAATGTTTCATTTTCGAGGCGCGAACTACCTTAAGATATATTTTTTCTCACACTGTTGCATTTAATAATTTATATAATCACGCCAAAAACTCAAGGATGTAAATTTTTTTGAAGCCAAACATCTAAAATTTACAGATATTTCAATATCTGTATGAGGTAAACAACAAATTCTTGGACGTGTAAAGTATGATGGTGAAAAAGGTCAATTTTCTATTCAGGGTTAGTTTAATTACACAAACACTTGGTCGCAGGTCTACGAAAAATGGCAGGACTTCCTGAGTACGAAAATTTGACTGCAAAGTACTTTCTGTAACGCTACCGTCATAAAATTGCCTTTATTGGAACAGGGACTGGATTTTGATATGTTCTTAGATCTACAAAATATTGTTACCCAGAATAACATGTCTGCCGATTTGACAAGAAAATCAATATAATACAATCCTGAATAACTCTTTCAAGGTATCTCTCACACTTTTCACCGCCAGCATTGCTCATAACCTTCAAAAATTAAGGTATAATGGAAGAAGGTGAAGAACTTCGGTATTGTAGTGAGTTAAATGCCATGATCGACCCAGTCATTGTAAAGTATACCTTCACTGGAGCTGGGATTATGGGTGGACGCTATGACTATGTGAAAAACGGGCCTTTTAAAACGATGCATGCTATTAATATCGACAATTTTAAAACAACGATGGAAACGCATCAGGAGAACATCACTTGTGATGGCTCACTCGCAACACATGTATTCCGATATATAGTACACATTTTTCATGTCACTTGTCCGAGCTTTCTTAGGAGTCTTAACAGTTTTGGCACTCCTGCATTCTCATAGTCACGATATAATCCGCATGACCCTCGACGCTGTTGTGCAACACTGAAGCTAGAACCAATAGGCCACCTTCATATTTCGTATTTTACCGGCGATAAATTAGAATTGATTTACTATAAAATGTTTTCAACACTTGTCGTTTCGGGCAATTATTTTTGTAATTATGTATCGGTTTATCATTGTGAAATACAATATTTTATACAAACACAAAGTGCAAAGTGAAAATTATTCTTTCTATGAAATAACAGGATCTGCATGAATTCACTTCCATTGCGAATTTGTAGCAGCGCGCGCATAATCTACTTATCGTCTCAAAACTGGCAGAATTTACTGTATCAATATAATTCGATGAAAACAAAATCAGGTTCAATTTTGACACCGCAAGCACTATTATGCACAAACCTAGAGAAGGTTTTCAACTTTATATAAGGCTCAAAGCTTTTCTGCTGAGCTAGCAGTCGACGTCATCGGGTTTTTCCCGACACACCCTGACTTTTATCGCCATATATCGTGACGCACATCCCCATGCGTAACCATTGATTTGGACTTTGCTCACTGAGGAACAAGGCTATTAATTGGCGTTCATGAGCGACCGAACTGCTTTTCTGTAAATACAGAGGTAGGATATATGTGTTGTTCATATTTGGCGGGGGGGGGGGACGGGTAGCAATGGCAAATCTTGTATCTAGGTGTATACATTGAAGGATGCCTGTATTCACTGCTGAAAAAGTCAAACAGTTGAACAATTCGCGACGGAATTGTAATTGGACATTTTTTAAGAAAATAGGTGTCTCACCGAACGTTTCCTTGGAATTGTGCCTGTCAGTCTGAAAACTGACAGTGAACGTACTTTTCTGCGTCTCGTCACGGGGAAGTAAATCTTTAGCTTCGAATACAGCTTGGAGAATCGACGCCATTTTGTATCGAAACTGATGCCAGATTTTTGTCCCAGATAGGAAATTTACATGGGCATTTCAAATTTTCTGTACTGTTTTGAATGGAAATTCTGCTAATGTCATTGATTTCAGCATAGAATATATATATGTGACACTTTCACTTTCACATTGCCAAAACCTTTCTTCCATCTGTTCGTCATTACCCGTGAATAACCAGAAACGTTTGACTGTAAATTGTCAACATATTGTACGGTGCTAAAGGATATACTCATCCATTCCAAATATTAATAGGAATGTTTCACGGGTACACTATCTACTGACGGCAGAGAAAGAGCGAGCAACGTGGAGATATGTGCCTACACGTAAAATGTGAATATTTAGGCATATAAACATGTTTACACGGATTTGCATGACTTCATTTCTGCACAGTACAGCCGATTATGGTTGACGTAAAAAAGCGCAACCTGTACTATGTCTGAAAGACAAGGTCGTACTGTATTGCCCTCGCGCTGTTGTTCATGTAAGCAACCTAACGCTTAACCCTTTTAGCCCGGTCCCCCTGTGTAAACTTCCATCCTCATAAACGAAACGCCATTGCGGCTAGGTATTTGTCCATATCGCAATGACACTGAACACATTTAATGATGTGCACAAATAATGGAATAATGGAATATAAGCGACACGCAATATTTAACTTTGACGAAACAATTAATACATAGTGCAGGATAGTAAATATGATAAAGCTATAGGTCTTATTATTTTTCGCTAAATTGTGGACACCTCGAGATACTGTGCAATGCATTGACCTGCTGAGGCAGACAAACATACATCGGAATGGCGTGACTACCTCGAAAAGAATGTGGCCTTTCGCCCCGAATCATACTTCGCAGATTGATTTACAACCCGGTCGCGAGAGAGACGCTAGTTTCGCTCCTCTTGTTGAAATGACAATGTTATAATCTATACTCTTCCAGTCGAAAAAGAGCTCGTTAATTTTAAAGAGACCATAGAGAATTCCAGCTTAAAATAGTATCAAGACATATATTCTGCTACCCAATGACTACGCGTTATCTCCTTTGCTGTGAATATCTGCAAAAAAGTAAAAATACGAACTGTTCAGTGCAACGAATCTCAACAGAAAGTGACTTCGTCATTTTCGATGTAGTTTCATTTTCTTTTCATTGAAAAAAAAAAACTAAATCAGAATTTCAATGACTCATAGTCATTGTACTTGTTGAAGAGGAGCGTCATAAGATTTCTGGTCGTTGGGAGTCTTATTATGAGGGGTGGGCCGGAGGAAATTGAGGGAGGTACATCATGTACAATGTGACCCTCCCCCGATGCCCCTTTCTGAAATATGACTCTCCCCTAGGCTAAGTTTGTAAACTGTGACCCTCGCCTAGAGCAAGTTTGTAAAATGTGACCCTCCCACCAATTCCTCCGTCCCCCCCTTCATAATAACGAAGGCTCCCATAGACTAGCTGTTTTAAGACTCTGAGTACCAGCTTTACCTGTTCCCATTTCAGCTTTAGGTCACGCTGAGGAAGAGCAAGGCAGCAGACAGAGTGAAAAGAACCAGTTGTTCTGGTTGATGACGAGTGACCGGTGAGTAGATATGATATGCTGACTGTGAAACAGGAAAGTTGATTTCATCTAATGGACCTATAACTGATTCCACTGATCGGCAACACTCTATATTTTATGGGTTTTTTCTTCACTATGGCCGATGATAATCCTGCACTGCAACAGAGAAGTTCTGTTAGTAGTGCAGTCTAAAGAGAGCGATCAGTGTCATGGAACAAAACTCAAGCCACCCATCCGTCCTTCTGTCATCTACCCTTCTATCCATATATCCGCTTGCTCATAAATGATCAGCCCAATTGTTCCATCCATGACCTCCCTATCCACCCTTGATCTACCCATAGGAGAACTATCTATCCATTATCCATTCTGCCATAGATAGATAGATAGATAGATGATAGATACATACATACATAATACATAGATAGATACATACATACATACATAATACATACATACATACATACATACATACATACATACATACATACATACATACATACTGTTAGCGTTTGTCGTGTATAACACTGCATCGAAAGTGAAATTAGACAATATCAAACAACCTATAAACTGTGAATACTTAAATGTGTGACCTTACTTGTGACGCACAAGCAGGGTTCAGAGTACACACTTTCAGTAACGTAGCTGTTGTGCGCATTGATTTAATATTGGCCATAAGAGGTGGTAATTCATTGATTGACATTGCAAAACAATTGCTGGTCAGAGTTATCAATTGAAAAATTGGATGCTATGATGCTACCCTGGCAATCACTTCAAGTTAATTTCTGCAGATACGGTTTACATTCTAAGTTCTATAATTTGGCATGCATAAGCTTATATCTCATGAATGCTGTTTGGCATAATTGTTAAACAAAGTACTCGATTTTCGTTAAAAACAGTAAACAGAAGAATGGGGAACGAGTCATCGAATGCGGCAGCAGTGGGGGAAGTTACAGAACAGTTTGGTGCACTAGAGGTGGAGTATGATCCCAACAAAAAATACCAAGACCTAGTTAAGATGATAACAGAAGGAAGGTTAAGTGGAGGGGAAATGCTGAACATTTCCGTGTTTTATCATGTGACAACAAAAGAAAACAAGCGCCAGATCGTACGTTCACGCACGCTAAAAGCCACGGAGACCAAGCCTCAAAAGTTGGGTCCTTGTGGGCCCATCGTCGGCAAGTCTGGAGTTTTCTTCTGTTGTAGCCTTACTAAAAATTCAAACGGGGAAATAACCCTTCCGGAAACTTCACCTTACGGCACTGAACGAGTCAAGATTCCTGTGAGAGACTTCTTCGGGGGCAGATCTCGCCTGTATTTCGATTCTTACAGATGGAGTGGTGGAATCACGTACGTATATTTAGTTTTAGACAGAGGTAATGACGCAGAGCTCAGAAAATTTTGTGATGACAAACTACACAGATTAAACTTGCAAAACGACGTGATTTTTCGCAAGTCAGGAAGCGATACCTACAAGGTTTACCACAAAATTGTTAATAAGAATACTGTATGGGTTGAGATTTTCGTTCTAGGTGACACCACATTGACAGGCGATGAGTCCTGGGATACGGTTACTAAGCAGTAGGCTTGAGGGCGATGATTGATAAATTATCAACAGTGAAAGTCAAGTCTATTGTGGAGGGTGTATTGGCCACCTGGGGCTGTCATCATAAATTATAATTTTATATATATTATATATAGAGAGAGAGAGAGAGAGAGAGAGAGAGAGAGAGTAAGAGAGAGAGAGAGAGAGAGAGAGAGAGAGAGAGAGAGAGAGAGAGAGAGAGAGAGATGTACGATAGCTTTAAGAAAACGTAAAACACAAAATGTTGTAGACAACTCAAAATTACTATCCATATAAACTTATAACTGACTTGAGTTAGAAATATATGTATTTACTTCCATCATTAGTACTTGTAAGAACAGTGTCTGTACGATATTTTATAATAGAGCTTTGTCACTTTTTTTCAAAATAGAGGATTATCTAGTTCAGACAGGGCAACAAGAGTCATTATATTTTTGACAGTGTCGAACCTGTATTACTGGAACCTGCACAAAATGTTAAATCATCGCCCTACTTCCTCGTGAACTTCCTCTCCCTATGTGAACAATCTTTAATCAACAGGACTATATATACAGACATTGATAATCTTTCCAACTTTGTGTAAAATTTAACTTTTATATTTGTCTTAAGACGACTTTAACGTTTGTTTATAATGCGGTTTCTCTGCTGTCATATTTCACGTTATTGTAACGTTACCAATTATAAGGTTTACATTAATTTTCTAGTGAATGTTAGCGAACAATATAATCTTATATGTTAGTTATTTAAAACCAATTACTTCAAAACAAAACATATGTTAACAACTTCTCAACTTTCATTTTTCTGTGATGAGCTATTTTTCAATACTAGCAACTGCTATTGTTGCAAAGTTATTGTATCGAAAGTCACACATTTTCGATGGGTAATAAGAAACAATTGTTTGAAACCTTATAGAGTCGTGGTTGGCGTATTCTTTTCGTTTAATTACTGTAAGAACCATATTACACAGGGTGACCATTGAAGTGTTACTTTGATTGACAACATCTTGAAAACATTTTCTCCAGTGCACTTTCCAATTGAAGAGAGAGAGAGAACTTAACTTTGAACTTAAAATCTACACTTTCCCGACAATCTCATTGTGTATATACGTGTATCATACCGAGTAACATAATGAAGAAGGGCTCATGCATTTGAAGTCTGGACTCGGTTTAATTATTAAGGGATACAGTCGTCGGAACTGAGCTCAAAGGTCGTATGGGACCCATACGACCAATGTAAACACTGTATTCAAGGAACGATGGTGATTGATGAAAGTTAAAACATGTCTGTCATAATCTACATCGTATAATTAAAATGTTGCAGCTATGATGATGAGGTACTAGGTGCATCTAAATATCGTGCACGAAATACATTGTTTGTAAACACGAAACTCGCACAGACGCAGTTCCGACGACCGTTTCCCTCAAATTATCACTTAACATAATGGGTACTCTAAACTCTAACTACTACCAACCCTACAGGTTAACATTGTCTGTCTACCATCCTCACTGTGCTATTAAACAATATTTTCATTTTAACTTAAAGAAAGATTGAACTGATATTATATTGTGTGTGCATAAACGCCCTATGTTTGATAAGAATAATGCAATGCAAAGTGTTCTATCAATATGCACTGCTCTTTCAGTTTAACTCCTTCAGGTACAATCTTTCATACACCTCTAAATTCTTACTTGAAATACGTTGCAGGCAACAATAATCACTCCATTTCATGCTTATGTACTAAAAACAGTGTTACAGTTCCATACATCTCAAAGAGACAAAAATTATAAACTTGGGGGGGGGGGGAGCAACCCGAGACAACCTAAAGAATTCCTTCAGAATCAATTTTGCTTGGGCTACAGTCATTTAAAGTTTGATAATTAATGCTATAAAGGTTGAGTTTATTTACAGTTTATGAAAACTTGGTTCTAAAATGACACCATTAGGTAACTACTGTCTTATTAGGTCATCGTGTAAGGGACATGCTAAGAGTAAATTAGACTAGTCTTCGACATAATTCACAGTATAAAGTTTACAAGCTCTCGATGGTACCTCAATATTCTGCCTCATCCTTTTCTACAAATTGTGAAGGGGTTACAGCGTAACGGAAACATGCAGACTGGAATAACTTTGCAATGGCAACGCAAGTTTAAAGCCCCAGTAGCTCTATTTTATTGCACCTTTGCTCGATAAGGTGGTTTGAAAACAAAAGCAACTTATGGAAAATGCTTACCGAAGTGTGATATTGGCAACGATTGTACAACTTAGATTAACAAGTAAAAGCAAAATTTTCGACTGGCAAGTCATCTGGCAAGTGAGAATAATGTGACCGAATCCGTTGCCAAGGATTAAAATAGTGTCTTATTAAATACAATATGCATAATAACGGGAATCTAAAACATCTCTCCGAAGATCGGATGGTATTTATCTGTGAGCAAAATTCAAAAAGATAAAACTGACGGGACTTAAAATATTTTTCTTGTTCTAATATGCTTAACGGATTTCATTTAGGTTTGCTTCAAGCATGATGAGAGGAACTGTTGCGCTCGTAGTTAGGGGAATTTACGAGTGAGGTACCAATCTGGATCGTAATGCTTTCAGTAACTGAAGCTGACACACCAAGATGTAGATTTAACACAACCTTGTACTTTATTGCAAGATGGCGACCGTTTCGTTCACTGTCAACGGTCTGATCTCAAGTCTCTCAAGTCTAAGCTCTCTACAAAGTTAAATACATCTTCAAAACATCATCAACCGACTTCAAAAACTCCAAAAATAAACGCGATAGAACGTGTGCGTTACCTGAACTTTTGTTAAACTTAAATCTTAAATCTATTTTCTTACGGCTAGTGATAGTTTGAATAGAAATGATACCTTAAAAACCCTAGCTGAGTACCAATTTTCAATTACCCAGTACATAATCAACTTGATAGTGGAAGTATGGTGCCAAAAGTTAAATCGATCTTACACGTAATTGGAATGGTTACAGCATAGCGAACACGGTGAGTTTGCATCATCAATAACCAGTAAAGTGATTGTTCAAGAATGCAACGGTATTTCACCAAGTTTCCATTAATTCCTCAATCATGTAATATTTTGGATACCGGGTATAGTGTTCGTAGAATTTACAGAAACTAGTTGAGGTATATAAAATGCGCCTCGGGGACAGATATTCGGACTTTCAAACTCTTACAATATTCTGTTGGTTGACTACTTTTTGGGCTCATTTTTAAGTAAATAAGCTTCAAATGGAGTAAATTAAGTTTTCACCTGCTCAGTTTTGTGAAAGTCAGGAATTTTAATTCTCACAAGAGATGTCAGGGAAAGCGGCCATTTTGTATTTCAAATATCGGTAAATATTTCAATAATTTGTTTCTCTAGTACCAAATTTGCACGGTAACTCCCGTCTTTTGTTCTTGGTTTCGAAAGAGAATGGTTGAACGTTTGTATTAGGAAAGTTTGAGCAAATGTTTCATTTTCGAGGCCCGAACTAATTTAAGATATATATTTTCTCACACTGTTGTATTTAATGATTTATATAATCACGCCAAAAACTCAAGGATGTAAATGTTTTTGAAGCAAAACATCTAAAATTTACAGATATTTCAATATGAAAATGCGGGCTTTATCTGTATTCGGTAAACAACAAATTCTTGGACGTGTAAAGTATGATGGTGAAAAAGGTCAATCTTCTCTTCATGCTTAGTTTAATTACATAAACTCTTGGTCGCAGGTCTACGAAGAATGACAAGACTTCAAGAGTACGAAAATTTGACTGCAAAGTACTTTCTGTAACGCTACCTTCATACAATTGCCTGCATTGGAACAGGGACTGGATTTTACCCTGTTCTCAGATCTGCAAAATATTGTTACCCAGAATAACATGTCTGCCGATTTGACAAGAAAATCAATATAATACAATCCTGAATAACTCTTCAAGATATCTCTCACACTTTTCACCGCCAGCATTACTCATAACCTTCAAAAATTAAGGTAGAATGGAAGAAGGTGAAGAACTTTGGTATCGTAGTGAGTTGAATGCCATGACCCAGTCATTGTAAAGTACAACTTCACTGGAGCTGGGATTATTGGCGGACGCTATGACTATGCGAAAGACGGACGCTTCAAAACGATGCATGCTATCAATATCGACAAATTAAACAACGATGGAAACGCATCAGGAGAACATCACTTGTGATGGCTCACTCGCAACACATGTATTCCGATATATGATACACATTTTTCATGTCCCTTGTCCGAGCTTTCTTAGAAGTCTTAACTGTTTTGGCAACCGTACATTCACATCAGCCTGCATTCACATAATCACTATATAATCCGCATGACCCTCGACGCTCAACATTTCGCACTTTTAAACTTTCGTTTAGGGGAGAGGGTTTGATCTAAACGAAGGAATTTCGTTTCTTGAACTTATGCGACAATTTGAGACTGTCCCTAACTCATCTCGAAATACCAGTTTATTGCTGTGTCTACATATACCTCCAAGCTTTAACAATTTTATAAAGCTGTGAGTAAGACTTTGAGCATCTCCACGGCATTGCAAGCTTTGACGCATCGGATGATGAAGATCAGGAAATCTTCACTCAGGCATTCTTTAAGGGAGGGTGTCGTCAAAACTCTGCTTAAAGGTTCCAGGGACCCCCTACGACCAATGTAAACAGTCTATCTAGGGTACGTTGGCGATTGATGAGTGTTAAATCATGCTTATTAACAATGGATATCGCAGACTTTAAATGTTGCAGCAATGATGACGTGTGCATCTACATGTCATGTATGAAATACATTGTTTGTAAACAAGAAAGTCGCACACGTGCAGTTCTGACGACACCCTCCCTTTAAGGTAATCACAGAAGAGTTGCAATCTACCATCAAACCATGTAGTCAACCGCTATAGGTTATGGTGCAACTTTTAAAAGTCATCCTTACCACATTTAATGAAAAATTTCGATGAAGTACTCCTGGAACTTTGGTATCCGCAAAGTATATTTTACGACGCTTGTGGTACATGCTCCATCAGTAATTACGACACAAAATAGGTGACAGCACGGTTTTCCGACATAAATAGCTTAATGGCTACCTCAAGTAATGTCGGTAAGACAGTCTTTTGTTTTTGCTGTTCAGGTGGCTCCCTCCAACCCCAGACTCATTCAAGGCTTGAAAAAACTGGTTCAACTTTACCGCTGATGTTAGGTATAGATATGGCTGCAGATTTCTCTCATTTCAGACCCTTTTGGCTGAGGAAAAAACTGCTTTATTTGGTGCGTTCTATTTCAATGGAATTATCCCTGACAAAGATTGATAACAAAGTTACTAGCAACATAGACAAGATTAAACAACGATTGAGGCGCATCAAAAGAATATCGGTATTGATTACCAACTCGCTTTGGAGTATCGATTGACTCATAGCGTTTTTGAAAATTCAGGTTTATAAATAAAATCGCTTTGTAAAACTGACCTTACGGAACCTTTTATATTTTTTCGGCCATAAATCAAAACTAATATTGTCATATTATTGTCGTGCTCACTCTTATTTATTTTGAACCAGTATTTCACATTTTAGTTATTTTATCATCATAAAATACTATATTTTACGCATGTACAAAGTGTGATACATCGACGTCAAAAGTCGACGTTACAGGTCATCCCCTCGACCTTCATGCTAGTTTATTCCTTAGATACACTGACGCACAAACATTTAGCTGACCTTTGTTCTGTATACGTAGCTTGTGGTTGACGTTACGGAATTTCCCCTCGACGTTCCTGCCTACTTATTGTTTACAAACCATGACGCATAGGTATATATAAACGCTTTGTTCACTGTGAAGTATTGTCTTTCTCGGGTTTCGATACGAACGGCCGATCTCTTTGCTGTAAAATCCAAAGGTATTGTACACTAGTAGTTTTCATTGTAAGGGGAGTGCGTAGTGGTGGCACGGTCTTCACCTGTTACTATTCATTTTGAAAGAATACCGCTTAGGTTCTTATTTTATCGCTAGTCCAAACAGAAACAAGGTATATGAATGAATGCGCGATGGATCACTAATAAGAAAGAAACAAGTCTGACTAAATGTTTCATTGTGGATCTCATTTTGGAATATGTTAGTCTCAGCAAACTTAAATTGATCTAAATCCGGGTTGACCAATGATACCCGCTGACAAGGGCCCAAATGACGAACGTTTAAGAGTACGTATTTAATTAATTCCTGGAGACATTTTGCAAAATGGAGAAAATTGAGCACGATAACCTTCCCCCAAAATAGTGTTGGAAAAGAACAAGACAAGAATTCTTAATTTGTGTACTGTACGATAAGAATTCCAATGTGAACATTTCGTTCACAGCTGCATGAACTTGAAATGAATAATTTGTTATATCGATTTTCGATGATTTTCGTGAAAAACGATGACTTTTAATCGTCGTTTTGTAGAAAATCGAGTACCATTAACCTGGTTTCATTTTCTATTAGTGCAAAAATCTATATCAGTATTTCAATGAGTCAGTTGCTGGGGCCGTAACGTCATACGACACTTAGTCTAAGCTGTTTAGAGCCACTCATTATCAACTTAATCTATTTCTATTTTCAGCTTGAGGTCACGTTAAGGTCGAGCAAGGTGGTAGACAGAGTTAGAAGAATTTAGTTGACGACTAACGAACGGTGAGTACGCATGCTGAGCAGATAAGGTTGCCGTGCAATAGAACCTTTGATTTTGTCACTAGTGTAATGAGGCCGAAGTACACGCTTGCGGCATAGACACTAGAAGCTACGCTTGCAGTGGTGTACTAATTGTACAGACACTTCCGCCATAAGACAGCAATATCTTAACGCATGGATAAAATATGGGCCACAAAGTTAACACGCTTAGACTTTACAAGAAAAAGTCTTCTATCAGAGTTATCGATTCAAAATTGGATACAATAAACTCGATTGGGCAAAATTACGTCTACAAAATACCGTCTTCTGTCTCGATGATTTAATTTGTCTTTATAATTGATGACAAACCTGGAATTACTATATATAAACCTTTGCGACATGATTATCATAACTGAAACCTTTTGTTTTAAAAGACGCAGAAGACACGGCAGTATGGCGAAAAAAATACCGAATACGGCTGTGGACGACGTTGTAGAAAAGTTTGGTGCACTAGAGGTTAAAGAGTATGATTCTAACAAAAAATATCGAGAACTGGAAAAGATGATAACTGAAGAGAGATTAAAAGGGGACAAATGCTGGACATTCCCTGCTTTTATCACGTGACAACCGAAGAAAACAAGAGACAAATTGTACGTTCACTCATCCTTAAAGCCAAGGAGACAAAATCACAAAAATTGGGTCCTTGTGGCCCGATCGTCGGCAAATCCGGAGTTTTCTTCTGTTGTAGCCTTACTAAAAATTCAAACGGGGAAATTACCCTTCCCGAAACTTCGCCTTACGGCACTGAACGAGTCAAGATTCCTGTGAAAGACTTCTTCGGCGGTAGATCTTGCCTGTATTTTGATTCTTTCAGACGGAGTGGGGGAATCTTGTACGTATATTTAGTTTTAGATAGAGGGAATGACGCAGAGCTCAGGAAATTTTGTGATGACAAACTGCACAGATTAAACTTGCAAAACGACGTGATTTTTCGCAAGTCAGGAAGCGATACCTACAAGGTTTACCACAAAATTGTTAATAAAAATACTGTATGGGTTGAGATTTTCGTTCCAGGTGACACCAAATTGACAGGCGATGAATCCTGGGATACGGTTACCAAGCAGTAAGGCTTGAGGGCGATGATTGATAAA
This sequence comes from Ptychodera flava, assembly GCF_041260155.1. NCBI lineage: Eukaryota > Metazoa > Hemichordata > Enteropneusta > Ptychoderidae > Ptychodera > Ptychodera flava. The sequence continues at coordinate 11,397,647 of NC_091936.1, forward strand.
TTATCAACAGTGAAGTCAAGTGTATTGTGAGGGTGTATTGGCTACCTGGGGGCTGTCGTCATAAATAATATATATATATATATATATATATATATATATATATATATATATATATATATATATATATATATATATATATATATATATATATATATATATATATACATATATATATGTGTGTGTGTGTGTGTGTGTGTGTGTGTGTGTGTGTGTATGTAGAGAGAGAGAGAGCAATATGCACGATAGCTTTAAGAAAGCGTAAAACACAAAATGTTGTAGACAAATCAACATTATTATCCATATAAACATGACTGATGTGAGTTAGGAAAATATGCATTTACTTCCATCATTAGTACATGTAATAACAGCATCTGTACTATATAATATAACTTTGTCACTTTTTGTCAAAATAGAGGATTATCTAGTTTAGACAGGACAACAAGAGTCATTATATTTGTAACAGTGTCGAACCTGTATTACTGGAACCTGCACAAAATGTTAAATCATCGCCCTCCTTCCTTGTAGAATCTCCCCCTATATGAACAAGCTTTAATCAACAGGAATATGTATACAGACATTTGATAATCTTTCCAAATTTGTGTAAAATTTATCTTTTATATTTGTTTAAGATGACTTTAAGGTTTGTTTATAATGCGGTTTCTCTGCTATCATATTATACTTTATTGTAACGTTACCAATTATAAGGTTTACATTAATTTTCTAATGAATATCAGCGAACGATATAATCTTATGTTATTTTAAAACCAATTACTTCAAAACAAAACATATAATTAACAACGTCTCAACTTTCATTTTTCTGTAATGAGTTGTTTTTCAATATGTCAAATTACTAGCAACTGCTATTGTTGCAAAGTTATTGTATCGAATGTTCAACACATTTTCCATGGGTAATAAGAAACAATCGTTTGAAATCTTATGAAGTCGTTGGTGGCGTATTCTTTTCGTTTAATCATTGTAAATGTCGAACGAGCTCAATTGCAACAATCGGATGTTGATGCTATATACAATAATATCTGTGAACTTTTCAAATGTGAAATGGATACGCATCTAGAGTTCAAAGATATATCGTTGAGAACCACGAAACTTCGAAGGAAAAATAAGCCATGGTGGTCAACACTACTCTCAGACTTATGGAAATCAGCTTGTCAAAAAGAGAAACTATGGCTAAGATGCAAAGGTCCATCTAGAGACATCATTTATTGAAGCTAGACGGTTGTTTGATTGTGAATTAAGGAAAGTAAAACGATGGTACAGTAAATCACAACAACAGAAATTGCTGGATGTGCACACCGAGCGGACAAATTTCTGGAAAGACTTTAATGAGATATTTTCATCAATCAAACGTAAACAACCGATACCAACGGAAATTGTAAATGAGGGTGTATCATTTACTGATCCTGAGGCTGTGTTGAACAGGTGGAGAAACGATTTTTCAAATTTATCCAGCACGAATGAACCTACATTAAGATGACTCCGAAGAGTTTTGTTTTGATGATGAACACCTGCGTGCAATAATGAATAAATTAAAGCAATTTGACAGCGAGTATGATGACCTGAAACCCCAGACACCTTCTATCCAGACTCTTCAGAGTTAAATCAACCAATCACAATTGCAGAAACTGAAAGGGCCATCCGAAAAGCAAAATGTGGTAAAGCGACAGTTTGGATAAAATACGTAACGAAATTCTCAAGAACAAGGCCTCCACAAAATTACTGCATCGACTTCTTGCTTCGTGTTTTGATTCGGGAATTGTACCAAGCATCTGGCGTCAAGGGCTTATTCATCCGATGCCAAAAGCCGGAAACAAAGATAGGCGTGTCCCACTGAACTACAGAGGAATTACGCTCATATCCTGTGTATGTAAAGTATTTACTTCAGTTCTCAATAATCGTCTGTTGAACTGGTCAGAGAAACACGGCAAACTCGCTGATGAACAAAATGGTTTTCGTAAACTGAGATCGTGTCTGGATCATATATTTGTATTGTATTCTGTTATCGCAAACCGAAAATCTACGTTTGCATGTTTTTTTTGATATGAGGAAGGCGTTTGACCGCGTGGAAAGAAACTGTTTATGGTATAAATTAAGTGAATATGGAGTAACTGGAAATTTTATGACTATTTTGAGATCCCTTTACAATGTTAACAACCACTTCACAGACAGCTTTCCTGTTGATATCGGAGTCAAACAAGGTGACAATCAATCTCCAACACTTTTTGCCATTTACCTTAACGATTTAGTAAGTGAAATTAAGAAAACAAGCACTGGAATAAAAGTTGGAGATGACACGGCCAGCATATACTGTATGCAGACGATATTGTTTTATTGGCTGATACTGAGGAAAATTTGCAACGTTTACTTGATATAGTTTACTCTTACTGTAAGACATGGAGACTATGACTGAGTAAAGATAAAACTTTAGTTGTGCACTTCCGGAATCCGAAAACTCCATGTACACAAATTTTGTTCCATTGTGGGCCCGTGTCAGTTGGTGTAACGTCAAAATATAAATACTTGGGTATGTACTTTAGTGAACATCTGGACTCCAACGTAACTACATTTAACCTCGCCGAATCTGCATCGAAAGCAATTGGGGTAATTATTGCAAAATGCAGATTGTACGGAGAAATGTCATACCAAATGTACACGAAACTTTTTGATTCGTTGATCGTTCCAATCCTTGACTACGCGTCAGCTGTTTGGCACAAAAAAAACATTAACAGTATTGATAGCGTGCAACATAGGGCAATGCGGTCTTTTCTTGGAGTTGGGGCATCTAGCCCTATTACATCACTGTATGGTGATATGGGTCGGATGCCATGTGACTACAGGCGCAAAGTAGAGGTTGTAAGGTTGTGGGTCAGATTGCAAGGACTACCCATAGACCCTCGAGGATCTATGGACTACCAGACTCTAGATGAACCAAACGTGTATTTCTACATGACCACAACTGGAACATACGTGCAAAGCTGATATTTAAAGAAGCAGGACTCTTGGATATATTTGAATCACACAATTCACTGAACGTCAGTGCTAATGTTATAATGGATTTAGCCAAAGACAAACTGAAAGCGAGTGCATCAGTGAATTGGAGATGTCAGTGTTTAAATAAACCAAAACTTAGAACATATTGCACTTTTTAGATATCACTATGATACTGAACCTTATGTATCACTGAATTGTCAACACAAATACAGCTCAGTTGTTGCGAGATTACGTAACGGAACATTGCCATTGAAAATCGAAACTGGGCGCTACTCCAACTTCGAGATTGCTGAGAGAAAATGTATTCTTTGTAATGATAACGCCGTGGAAGATGAGTTTCATTTTGTCTTTAACTGTAGTCTTTATGACGATATTCGAACAAAATTTCCTTACACACCTACACATTTTTCCTTCAAAGAGAAATTGGGCTATTTATTCTAGAATAAACATGTCAGAAAATTTTCAAGGTTACTGTTCATAGGAAGGAGGAACACAGGGGCATCTATCTAATCCAAGTTTAGTAAATCTTAGACCGGATTCTAGATTGAGTGAACGGTAAATAAAAAACATAAAGTGACTCATAAGCTGAACACCCGGCTGGGGTTTCATATTATTTAAGCTTAACAGAATTGTATTTTTCTCTTGGTGTGAAACCGTGTCACTATAATAAAATTATCTATCTATCTGTAACAACCATATTACACACGGTGACGATTGTGTTACTTTGGTTGACAACTTCTTGAAAACGTTTTCTCTAGTGCACTTTCCACTTGAACTTAGAATCTACACTTTCCCAACAATCTCATGCTGTAGACATCAAGTAACATAATGAAGTAGGGTTCATGCATTCGAAGCACTAACTCAGTTTCATTATTAAAGGAATACAGTCGTCAGAACTGCGCTCAAAGGTCGTATGGGACCCATACGACCAATTTAAACACTGTATCAAAGCTACAATGGTGATTGATGAAAGTTAAAACATGTCTGTCATAATGATGAGCAAGAAATACATTGTTTGTAAACACAAAACTCGCACAGACGCAGTTCCGACGACCGTTTCCCTTTAATTATCGAGTAACATTATGGGTTAAAAAACCGTACGTTTTCAGTTATCTAGTCATCCACTTGCAATTTTCTTATTTGTAAAACTGCATTTCTTCACCAACGCTTAGTAGACGCACTGCAAAATTTACTGGAATACATAAATGTTACGATATAAAATACAAAGAAAAATTCTGATCTGTATCTTCACCAATGAACTCCTTGGCTATGTGGTACTCAAGTGACTCTGTCGATCCACCACCTTCACCACATGCTTACAGCATACAACATCATTGTCCTATATCAACAGCAATGGCGTTTTCTAATTCTACCTGCGTTGTAATCTAGGACTCCCATTTTTTCCTTGTACCTTGACCAACGATCCCCAATTGAGCCAATGAAGGCGACCTTAGAGTTTGTAGGAATCTATGTCATTTTGTAAATTTCGGGCGAAGGCAAGTATTTTGCTTCGGGACACAATTTTCACGTGATAACTTCTCCACAATATCATACAATATTATTTTCTTTAAAATGTTTCACCTTAAGGAACTCGTTATATTTCAACATTTACGACGTGATATCTTCATTTATCTAATATAATGCACATACCATGAGTAATCAACATACTGTACTCTCACTTTCCAAGGAATATGTGAAATAACATTTTAGGCCTACAGTGTTAATTTTAGCAAAGTAATGCATTTTTCCAAATATTTTTCAAGGCTAATAAAGACAATGCCGTTCAATCTTACCGTAATTCACTCAAAAAGGTCAGTTTTTCCATTTTTTGAAGTTTCCACAAGGTATTGCAAGGCCTTTAGTAGACGTTTACAGTACAGCGTACTAGCACGTGTCGGTCCTTAGGGCCACACCTATGTCATACGTTAACAACACAGTAAATTTTCGATCGGGTTCGAACTCAAAGACGCCACAATCAAAATTTATATTTAATATAATAAGGATCAATGTCTAGTAAGATAATAGTTTATAAATGAACACTGACAATGCGTGCTTGGTTAAACTGCTCAAAATTCGCCAAACACAGCCCTGTACGTTGTCATTGTAAGTTTTATGATATAAATATATTGTAGAACCATAGGCAAGCTATGGCAAAACAAACTCAGCTGCACATTATAGTGTAATTTTTAGTAATTCTGCTAGAGTTAAATATCTCGAAAATAAATCATACGTCACTAATCTGTTCAGTAGCATATTCATATTTCTGATGCAATGTCACGTAGGCAGTGCTGCTGTATTACCATACCAACAAATGAACAGGGAAGATACTTTGGTCCATGGTTACGATGTTGATCTAATTACAGTGTTTCATTTGCAAATTTCTCCTCGAAGTACCCAATAGAGTAAAGTTAGTTTATTTTTTTCAAGAAGCGCGAGAAACTATGGCACAACGAAATGAAAACAGACTCTCTGAAAAATATTCTTCGTATTAAATCGCAGGATACTCGGTTATAACATGACGAAGGTAATTGGATAAAAAGGAAAATCCTACAGGCCATACAATGGCCAAAGTTTCAATTTCAACACAATTAAACAGACATGTCCACAAATATTTGTCTTCTATTGTCTAGGTAGCACGTGGGTATTTGCAAACGATAAATTACATACAGTTACTCGTACGCTGGGGAAGGTCATTAAAACACAATAACGCTCCACAGCTTCTCTTAACAAGAAAATACTGACAGGGAGCGACTTTTTTAGCCAGTCTTAGTGTATATATATATATATATATATATATATATATATATATATATATATATATATTCTAGACAGGCTTTAAAGTCACAAAATGAATGCAAAGTCACCGATATTAAGCGTCATAGGATAAAGTATATACTATATATTCAACAAAGAAATTTCAGCGAACAAAATTCAGTCAAGGCATAATATTACGACAAGAACATTTGTTGAGTATTAATATCCATTCCAATAACAATCGACAGTTAATTTTGAACAGGTGTGAAAAATAATTACGAAGAATGTATGTCGAGGTTGAGAGGAACTATTGTTGTGTCGTGTATCAATAAGGAATTTAGATACGTTAAGATTGAATAGCGCTACACAAACAACAGTAGGTGAAATCACATTAATGTGTTCCTCAAATCTATGGTTTATAATATGAATATACTACAGTCAATTTACAGTTTCTTGTGAAAGTTCGAAGGCGTCGTTCTCATACCCTGATTGCAAATCGGAACCGTAACAGGTACAAGACCCTGGTCTTCTGTCTGTGTGGCGATTGTGTGTTTTCCAACTTGATGTTGATCAACACAGTGCATGTGTAGGTCACATTTTCCTCCAGATGCTCGCTCTTCTCTTTTGTCGTCTGGTGAAAATTCAACTTCAACACCTCTTTTCCGATTTGATCCGTGTTCACGGTTCATCTCTAGCCGCCCGCGTCCTCCGCTGCTCCATCGTCCGCAGCTGAGAATGCTAGCAAACGCGCTGCGAAAGTTACTGCCAAAAATGGCATAAATTAGTGGGTTCATCCAACTGTTTGCAAAAGCTAACGATGCGATGAGTGGACTATCCGATGTGGTCTACTTCTCGCCTTATACCGGCCCCTTATGGGATAGCAATGACCACAAAGAACAATATACCTACTGGACGGTATGTCACGGCCATGTGACATATGCATACATTACGCTTAACCCTTTCAGCCCGGCCCCCTGTGTTAACTTCTATCTTCACAAACGAAACGAATATTTCGCGATTGTTGCTTGATATTTGTCCATATTTCTTGAAGGCAATGACACTATATAATGATGTGCACAAAGAATGGAATAAACTGCTATCAATTCTTAACTTGGACGAGAAAATGAATACGTAATGTAGGATTGTAAGAAAAAAAACTATTGAAAACTATGTCGGCATTTCAGTGTGTCATAATGCTCGTACTTGGTGAATAGGAGGTCATAACGCCATCACATTCCTGTATAGCTGTTTTGAAAATGAAATTAATTTTTTTATTTACCGGCTGGGACAAACGAACTTTCGCACAAATACAGTTCCGGCGAAAAGACAAAACTAACAAAAGCAAAGCAGAGAAACAATGACAGCAAAAGCAGAATAAAAACGAATAAACACTGGTAAAACCGTAACTGTACACTTATCATTTGGTAAAATTAAATACATCACATCATGCTAATTTTCAAGATTTACCCTGAATTATCACTTATCGTCACTGAATAAATTCTGTCAAACTATGATTTAAATGGTGATATTGAATAGAATGAGTAACCTAGAGAGCCGTGTCAGCTAGTGGGTCAAAGGTCGACGAGGTCCATTCCAATTGACGCCAAATTGACATGTCCACCTAAAACTGTGTCAATGTGTTAATTTATGTTGAATAATAGCAATTTACGCGCCTGTCAAAGCACATTAGCATCGTCCAGTATTATTGTTTGTATGACTTTGAGTGTTTGAAAATATCACCCTGCACAAAACTGAAATTTAATGAAGTTGAAAGAATTTCAGTACCTCCTTAAACCGGGCGAGGAGGCGTATTCAATTCATACCTGGTTTGAGAATTAAATTAGTTTCACAGAACGTTCAAACTTGCTGAAAAGAGGCCAATAAAGCATATGCAGGAGGTCGTAAAGCATACAAGCAATAATGAGATACCAAAAACGACATCATTCTGGTAGCTGTCACAAGTGTATGCTCATTAGCTTCTACCTCGTCGAGTTTGTGACTCTATGATTGATGCTTAGGTTCCCGTTTCCTAAATTTGTCTTTAAAATCGCAAGTGATACACTTATGTCATATTAGTGAATTGACGTGATGTTGTCAGCACGGGGGATGTACTCAGATCTGCCTTTCGTAGTTCGGTTTCTTGGATACTGTAGTAATATCAAGAAAATCCATATATCATTTAACTTTCAAAATTCAACATATGTTTGTAGTAGGCAGTAATGTAGGCTCTTATCTGAAATTATGTAGGCCTACTTAATTATGTCATAATTTCCCAGAGCTGTCTCTTCAAGCTGGTAGATTTGTCTCTGTTCCCCGGCTGTACATTTTTTGAAGCGTTTTTGAGACTAGAGAGACAAGGGGAAGTTCAATTGGAGACGTACGTTAGTAGATATTGGGCATACCGCACTGGTGCAACATAGGTCATAAGAGTGCTATCAAGATATTTGACACGATTACCCTGACATGTGAATGTCTGTTTCAATTGAGGTTCTCTTTATCACCTGAATTATCCTAAAAGTTCTGTATTTTTACCTTTTGCCAACTGCTTACACGCCTTAGAAGACCGTTCTTCCATTATTAGAGACACAGACAGAACATAACTATTATGCAACTGAGTTGAGGCTAGCAATATCACTGAAAAACCTGTCCTTGGTAAATTTTACTTATGATCATCTTTTAAGTAGCTTTTCCCAATATAGGCTGTGATTATAATTGCATATAAATATCAGTACTCTAGATTTGATCATTTGCACGTAACAGTTTCATAAAACAACGTTGGGCCATCGCAGAGGATTACAGGCAATTGTTAGGGATATACCATTAGTCGTTGAGTGAGAAGTCTGAAAAAAATCTGCAGAGTAATATGTGTTTACACAAAACCCGTGAGTCAAAAGAAAATTCACATTTAAGGTAGTATGCGCCTCAAAAATGAAGGACTTAATCTTCGCTCAAACTTTCCCCAGGAAATCTTTCAACAGTTCTCTTAGTAAAATCAAGTATAAAAATTGAGAGTCACAGTGCAAAATTTGGTACTAGAGAAACAAATTACCAAAGAATTTACCGATAATTGAAATGTGTTTTAACGCTATGGAGAAAAAAAATTCATTTTTCAAAAAAAAAGCTAAGACGGTGAAAGTCTTCCTTTGTCCTAGGGCTTCAAAATGAGCCCCCACAAGTGGTAGAATCAGAAAGAATTGAAAAAGTATCAGTTAGAGTCCAAATATGTCCTCGAGGCGCAATCTAACTTAAAAGTGACAAATTCTGCATTCCTGCCTTATCTGTTTCAAACTCTTCTTAGCGTAAAACAGTAACAAAATGATAAGCTCCCCTCTGTTTTACAAATTGCCATGTACGTAACAGGTACAGATTTCTACAGGTTAAACAAATCTTAACAACTTTCCTCTGTTGTTATGAGTAGCCGTCAAACTGAAGACCTTGGATAAGCAGAGCAACTGATGATGAAATATCGTATAAAAAATAAATATTGTCTATTTCGTTGTTCGTCTGTCATTTGTGAAATTTCCATAACGTTAAAGCGTAGTCATGGAGATACCCTACAAACCCGACGCAGAAGAATTGCTAATTCGGAAAATGATTTATTCAAAGCTAGAGGTGTCCTCAACACAACTACCGTGAGAAGACTTTCAAAATACACTCTGTAAGTTTCTGAATATATACAAATAAAAGCACGTTTGAAAATTGCGATTATAAACAATTATAGTTAAAAACTATCCTTATTGTTCAAAGTTAACTTGCTCTGCAAGCCTCTTCTAGATTTAAACACTCAATTTCTAAACGACGGATGGTTGGAAAGATGTCTTCGATTGTCAGATTGTCTCGCCTTTTTCAAATGAAAACTGTCGTTATTATAAACTTAAAGTTTTGCCTTTTGTAGCTCACAGCTACGGAGGCGCTACCTTTAGATGTCGTGTTTGTTACTTTTTCAGAAATCAGCCTCATTTCTTAGGTATTGGGAATCATGTTGTGAAATAGTCGTCAATGAAACATACATTAAAGACACAACAAATCTGAAAAAGCTGATACATAACTTCTTGTATTTACCTTGACTACATATTATTGTTAATAACCGATTAATATTTTTGTGAAAAATAGTGGATTGTGTTGACTGTTATGTGCCTGCCAATGAATTCTATTAATGGTTGCTACTTGAATATTTTATTTTCAAAAGGAGTAAATTTGCCCTTTAAGTGTTTGTTACGAGACTTGGCACAAGTTTTCCTCTGTATAAAGACGTGAACTAAGGGAACCAGTGTATCAAAAATGTCCTCTTTTCTTTACGCAATTACATTACAGACTATTCACACATGTCATAGATGCTTAATATATACACATATGTACACATGAAGTATATATTAAAGTGAGTTCCGCTCTAACTCTTTCTTAACCATTGTAAGTTGTTAGATTTAAAGAAAACTACCCAACAGAGATAATCTGTACTCTGTCTGTGTTTAAAAAACAAACAAAAGTATTGTAACAACGCATTCATATTCATTAGAAAATATTCAGCTTAGTAGCTTGTGCATCATTCAACCACACCGGACTTTCACAAACCGTTTTGCAGCCATGTCTTCAACCGAAATATCCGAAATGTTATCTGCAATATTCTACTGCTGATACTGAGATAGGGCGCCCCGTTCGTGAAAACCCGTAAAGCAGTTATCATTTTGCTTTTATGATTCGGGAACATTTGCCCCCTTAACCGACTTCTTTATCGTTAAATACATCTGAGTAACGTAGGAACCAAGTGAATATGCAGGAAATAAAGAGAAGAAACGTCATCAATGACATATCTTTCCGTTTAGGAATTAATTATGTCTGGAGGTATAGGTACTAAGGCAAACTAAACCTCCATGTATAAATTAATGCAGCTCTATCCATAGAAATATGCCACGTGGAAGATAGATCAAGTTTAATAACAAACAAACGTTATTTCAGTTTGTGACGGACCTGCGTAAAATTATTGGCGATAATCTGTAAGGCGAACAATTTGAAGTGGTTCGGTAGTTGCCCTGCCTAGTTTCGTTTCACTACCACTGAGTACAACATAGACATGGCTGTGTTATCTACATGCGTAAAACACAGTCGTGACTCCCAGAACTCAAAGGGAGATTGCCGTTCTTGCATTTCAAATCATCTAACTACTCTCAGTATGGTTACTTATTACCACTAAAAATTTTAAAAACTATAACCCTCATATATGTGCAAGGTTCGAGCTCTATTTCAAAAATTTCGCAATATAAATGTAAAATTTTCTGTAACTAGTAGTGCTATCCATGCGTTTCAAGCAGTAATGAAAATCCTGTAAAATAATGATTAGAAGTATGTTTTTTCCTAGAATTCCAACTAGAGAGAGAAGTTACATGCCGGCCTAGAGGCCAGTCCTCTAGTTCTAAAACGATTCGTATTAAAATTAAGTTTCTTTGTAATTTTATGACACTATTTCCTCAGTGAAAATGACAAGCTTGATGACGTTTCACATTAAATCCATCCGTGACTTTGTTCTAATCTTATTCATATTTACCGATTACGATGTTCACAGAATAAACAAATCGAAGAGAATCACCATTTCATTTCAGCACTGTATTGTTGTGTATTACATGGCCTTTTCCGCATATTGATATTACTACCGATTGAAATTGACTTAATATACATTGTACTGTCATTACCTGATATTGGTTTGAGTGGTCAGGATGCAGCAATGCGAATTTTTTTTTCATACTTCTGCGTGAGTGAGCGAAGCGTGCATACTTTCCCCGACAAAATCAAGCCTCATATTACTTTTTATTGATGTAAATATTCTTACAAGGGCAACGAGGCTAGAAAGATGTCTCATTCAGCCGACTTTTTGAAAATTTTGATCACTATCAACTCCAAAGATGCAATCGTTTCTTTTTAAGGATGCTTTCTTGCCTCCATGGTCATAAAAAGCTGCCTGTGAATAGACTACATAAAATCATACACCTTTTTTGTTATTTAAAAATAACATACCCTGTTTAGATACACGAAAGTTTATTAAACAAATAAAAATGTAGTGAGCCACATCAGCTCACAACTTGATTCGTCGCTTGAGGGCGATCTTGCCCTACCTATCTGCGAGGAGCGCCCTCGAGCGACTGGTTCTTCAGGTTGAAACTGACAGTCCACTTTAGTAAAAGATTGTAAATGCTATGAATTATAAACCCTTTCTTTGTACTTGTAAAATTAAGAATCCCTCATATATATAAAAATGGGGACGGGTTATCAGATGCAGCACCAACTGAAGTCTTTGATTCGTTCTTGGATGTAGAGCTGATGCCATGATTTGGGATTAATAAGCTTATCTTGTAGACCTTGAATGATGTTAGGCAACGTTTTTAGATTCCTTGCATTCCTATGTCAGAGATTGTCAATTGCGACTTCTTGTTGTTGCCATAAAAATCTCTGTAAAATAAATACAGGTGTCCTTTCTGTAAGTATTGTACTTATGGTAAATGTATGTATGTATGTATGTATGTATGTATGTATGTATGTATGTATGTATGTATGTATGTATGTATGTATGTATGTATGTATGTATGTATGTATGTATGTATGTATGTATGTATGTGTGTGTGTGTGTGTGTGTGTGTGTGTGTTGTGTGTGTGTGTGTGCGTGCGTGCGTGCGTGCGTGCATGCATGCATGCATGTGTGTATGTATGTATGTATGTATGTATGTATGTATGTATGTATGTATGTATGTGTGTATGGGTGTATGGGTGTATGTCTATGTATCTATTATCTATCTAGGTATCTATCTAGGTATGTGTTATATGTATGCATATAGGGGGTGTGTGGGTGTGTGTGGTGTGTTGTGTGTGTGTTGTGTGTTGTGTGTGTGTGTGATCCTGCTCTAAAATTAGTGCAAGGTTTCAAATTGGAGAAATATTTTCTGTGTGCCATGGGTATGCAAGATAAGCCATACAGGCCTTAAAATACACATTTTATTTTCCTTAACACGAGCATTCCATGCTCTTGCAAAACGAGATAGAAAATATCAGAAGTGTAATCAGTATCACGTGCACATGCATTAAGATCGATTATAATGTGCATGCCATTTGGAAAGGAATGGAGCATGCACTTGTTCGGACTAAAGTGAGACATGAAGGATAAGTCATAATACTGTACAACGCTTAAGTCAGTTTCGTACGTGTTTCTTGGTGTAGGATACAATTACATAACATACAACAGTACACGAGTCAATTCAAACTAAGACAAAGACTCAATTAAAAAAAATTGTTGACGTTCTGCATCCACACTAACATAAATTTCAATGGCAGCTACGTGTAAGTATTCCGCACATCAATTCTCTACGAATAAGAGTTACAAAAAGATGAAGACAAAGAAAGAGAAAAAATGAATGCACCTGTTGTTGCCCAATATTTCCATCTGCCATGCAATTAACTGTTAGCTGTAAACCACACATCGTCACACGTTGAAAAACAAGAGATTGAATGAGAGAGGGAGAGAGACAAAGAACAAACCAATACTTCATTAGTTCAAATATGACAAAAACACACAATCATTTACAATGAAGTATACTTTAATTGAAAGAGAATAAAGTAAGAGACGAAATGTTACTGTAATACTACCATCAAAACCTTAGGGTCAATGATAATACTCTGTTATAATCGAACCACAATCTGAAAATATTACGTCTAAGTCTGTCCATTGGAAACAAACTTTTTAACGTTAACATTAGGCACCGGTTCAACAGAGATGGACCATGAGATCATAGGGTAGAATGGGCCTCACGGACAGATATTCGGATTCTCAAACTTTTTCAATTCTTTTGTGATCTAAGGGGTTCATTTTGAAGCTCTTTGAATAAGAAAACTTTCACCGTCTAAGTGTTTTGAAAATCTAATATTTTATTTATCTCCATAGAGTTATCACAGAGATGGCGGTCATTTTCAGTTTGAAATGTCGGTAAATCTTGGTAACTTGTCCCTCGAGTATCAAAGTTTGCACCCAGACCCCCGATTTTGATTTTGAAAGTGAATTATTGAAAAATCCTTGAGGAAAATATGAGCAAAAGTTCAAGTCTTTTACTTTCGAGGCGCATACTACTTATACTACCTACAAAATTACAGGAGTGCATTTCGTTAATTACTCCTGGTATCGCTAATTTTGCAAAAACACTAACTGTATTGGCATACGTTGCCCACTCCAACACATGTCAACCTTGGAACGTTTAGAAATTACATGTTCTCACTGTGAATAATCCCTCTTGGGATTCAATGGTTTAGCCCTAAAACGTCATGGCCTGGCAAGGCTCAGAAAATGGTGATCTTTTCTACTGACAGTTTTCAAAAGTTAGTTCACTGATTCATAATAGCGTAAATTCAGTGGCAAATTATGCATACTAGTAGATCAGTTGTAGCTTTATACATTGAGGAACATTTTGATCAAATCTCACATACTACAATTAAAAGAATGGCCACTTCAGATCTCTTCTTTGCGTCAAAATGTTTTAAGAAAAAAAGTGCTGTACTTACACTGGACCTGCTGCAACCTTGTTTACTGTGGCAGAGAAAAAAATAGGCCATGTTAGCACATAAATTACTAATTAAATTGACATTTCAAGATTGTTTATTTCACAGCCGTGTTGCAAGGCGACAAAAAGAGTCCAACGAAAACATACTGAACATGTCCTTCACAGTTATCTTTTCTTTTTCCTTATCCTGGCAAAATCAATCTCCTGCGCATTGAAACGTTGGTTACCATTCCATAAATTATCAAAATCATTATATCCTCAAAGGTTTCATAATTGTGAATAATACAGGAAAACATTGATCTCTATCATAATGACAAAATTCAGCTTTTGTCTGTCGCCTTACGACTTACTTAGTGAGAACGCAAACAGCGTTCTGAGTCTCAAACTCTCAAAGCAATTTAAACAGAAGTATCAAATTTACTGTCATCACTAGAACTTCTACAAAATTTTTGATTTGCTTGCTTCACGAGATGATTAAACGCAGGTGTGTAACACAATTAACTGTTACTGAACGGTTCGATAAAGATCGCATGCCACGAACATGTTATACATACTGGGTATTCAATATATATTTGGACTGATTATTGAGTAATACGTGATTGCTATTGTTGCAGTAATTGTACCGAACGGAATCGTCGGTTGAGGGTTTATTTTTACAATGGTTGCCATCATGCCTGCGATGTCATTAAATTTTGTACCGCTAATGTGGCGAATTTATTGAGCACATATACAAGCAAAGCCAAACGTGCGAGGCACACATTACAATTTTATTTGCGGGTGGTGAAATATGCGATAAATGTCTGGTCAGCAATAGAAAAGTATGACTTGAATACTCACTTGAAAGGCGCTCCCTGTCCATACTCAGGATAACTGTAAGAAAGCAAAAACTGGTCAATTACGTTTGAACAACTATATTATTAACTATCACTTATGACTATGCTTAGACGTATTCACTCTAAATTGGAGGATATTTACAATATTGACGTGCCTCGCCTTCTGCAACGGTCTTTTACAAATTTTGCTTGCGTTAATCCTAGTTAAAACTGTTCAAATACGTTTGAACAACTATATTATTAACTAATCCTAGTTATTTTTGTACATGTTAACACACCACGACAACAATTTTCAACGTGAAAAAATAAAAACGCCGCAAGTAAGAAATACTGGATGAAGGTTAAACTATTTATCAGTACAGTTGTTTGATCCATGTAGCAATTCTGGCGTATCTCTCAAAAGATACCGTACAATTAATCATTTGTATAATAAGAAATGAATAAACTCACGTTTGCAGCCCCATCGTACTGAAAGAAAAGGAAATTAAACAATAAGTGATTTTTTATAGGCTGATAAGGCAAAAATCTAAAGAATGTATGTTTGTGCAATTTCTGGTCCTTTTCCAAATATGGTTTCAATTTTGTCAGACAAATGGCAGTAGCAGACGCCAGTGTTTTCGTTGCACACGACTCTAATATGGTTAACAAATTAAATGTGGATTGAATGTCAAATGTTTAGGACTCTAATAGCAGTGATAGGTATTAAAGTGAAATTAGACACTCTGCAAACTTTTTTAATGGTTTTGCGAGTTGCAGTTACCGGTGCTTTATTAATACTTTCCTTCAATGGTCCTTAGGTAATATCAGTGAAGTATGGTGTATCAATTATATACTGCAATCGGTCAATCATTTCCTTCGAAATACTTACTCGCTGTGAGAGTCCGCTGTTTTCATTCTCCGAAAGAACTTTGCCAGCTTTATGCCAAAGATTATACTTGGCATGAAGAAGAACACATACCATCCATTTATAAACCAGAATGCATTCTGTTAGAGATTTGAAAAGAGAACGCGTTACGCTGAAATTGCCTTAATTATTTTAAAACGCTTCTGTTTTAAGAATTTACTGAATTGAAATTGTATTGTTAGCGTATTTTAAAAACCTTGGGAAGTAAAGATCAGCAATCATCGTGCACTAAAAAGGGTACTAAATAAACCAGTTACCTGAAATTTTGCCAAATTTGAAGTTAAAAGTGACAGCTTTCCTCACATTATCTCCATACGGGAAACTAAATTTTCCACCTCCACAAATACAAGACGGTGCCCCATACTTCATGTACTTTACAAATTTCAAATTACTCCTTGCGAGCAGCGAACGAGAACAAGTATCAGAATCCGAAAAGCTATCTCGAGATTGATAATACTTAAAGACGTTTTGTGATTGTTATTCGTCTGGTTACGTTGTCATGTTTCCGAACTTGTAGCATGCTCTATCAAATCACACGCAGCATTGACCGTTCTATATACATGATATTCGTTATTAAGGGTACTACGTTACCCCCTTTCTTTTTACTTTTATAAGCAAATAAGATGGTGATTGAAATACACTCACAAATGGATCCAAGAACGAGCGGCAAATCAGGTTGAAGATGTTATCGATGACATTTTTCACTGGTTTGCATTTGCCAATGTCTTTTCCGATCTGCAAGCAACAATGAACTTGAGAAACGAAGATATCAAGTCACTGCCGTTTATTATTTAAGCCTCGTTCAAATATACTTTGTACAAGTCATTTTGAACGGTACTCAGGGTTTAGCTATTTCACGATTTTTACATCAATTAAATAACTTGCATTATCACATAAAGATTACATAGACCCAGTTATCCCTATAGTACGACGTCACACTATAGGCATATGACTACAACGAATCCATATTCCACATGTGGTGGATATTGGACCCGGACTACTTTTAAAATGTAAACAAAACATCAGCTGTTCAGAACTTATTTTCAAATCCCCGAAATGCAAAAGTGGGAGGGTAATGAAGCATAAGGAAATGTGGAGTATAAAAATATATGTGTAAAACAAAATACCGTCGATACTAGAATATTTATGAATTTGTGTTTCAGCGTCGTTGATTTGCGGTTGAAACGTTTGATTTAGAAAGACACCACTAACATTTTAATACGCTGTGTTTCTACCGACATTTTGTGTTGTCTGCCTCGTCAAAAGAGCCCCTGTCGATGTCCATCAAGCAACATAATAAACATAGCCAAGACACGCATCAATCATTCCTGCACCAGTAAGAATGTTTTCTGAAGCAACATTGACGAGTTATAAGTTCAACATCACGATCAATGCTGCCGCGGCAAGGAAGCGAAGAGCGTTCGTCATTCCTGACAGCAATTACGATACTCCGGACTTGAAACTCATTAGAAGAAACGTTATTTTATTTTTCAAGAGCGACGAGTTCACAAAGGTTATCGGTGCATTTAAAGGTGCAAGCTATTTTTTGTCCATGCATATTAAGCAAAGAAGATGCAGTGGTATCCTGCACACCTTGAACAGATAAAACTGATAAAAGACAAGCGACAAAAACATATGCAACAGGTGGAAAAGTGTATATCAATTATCAAATGTTCACAAATGCAAATATATTGTCAGTGCCTAGTTCTCTCATAGACTACATGTACAGTAAATCAACTTTTCAGTGAAATTCCAAAATCAAATTTCTTGCACAACCATGGACTTATAACCACTCTAGTTTAATCAAAAATATTAATATAAATAATCAAGCGCACATACATGCACAGATTTACCTAGTTTTGTATTGGAAAAAAATTATTCATAGTTTCATCATAGACCGCCATGCATAGTGAATCAACATTTCGGTGAAATTCCAAAATCAAATTTCTTGCACAACCATGGACTTGTAACCACTCTAGTCTAATCAAGAACAATAATGTAAATAATCCAGCATACATAAATGCACAGATTTATCTAATTTTGTACTGAAAAAAATTATTCATAGTTTCATCATAGACCGCCATGCATAGTGAATCGACATTTTGGTTAAATTCTAAAATCAAATTTCTTACACAACCATAGACTTGTAACCACTCTAGTCTAATCAAGAACATTAATATCAATAATCAAGAGTACACAAATGCAATGATTTACCTATTTTACCTATATTATCAAACATATATAATATACGATATATAGCATTTTGTGGGGGAAATTTTTCAATAATTTGCCTGATAGACTCCATGTATTATGATTTGATATTTTTGGATGAAGCACTAAATCAGCCACATCTTGCCTTCTTATTGTTGCACAAAATATGGTGACCCTCCCTAAAATGTATGAAATACCATATCTTTTCAAAAATTCTTGAGTGATAAATTGCGACTGTCCCTCCAAAAACACCAGCCCTCCCCTCTGTAATTTGTCCCTTACATAACAATTGAACCAATTGTTATGTAAATTAGCTGATACTGTTTCAGTTATTCCTAGGGAGAATACCGCAGTGGTTGGGGAGGGTCAAGTTTTAGAATGTCGGACAAGGGGGAGGGTCACATTTTAGACAGGAGGATAGAGGGGAGGGTCACATTTTACGGTACAGGTGTGCGCGAGATTCCCCCGCCCCTGTAATTACTGAAGGCTCCCTTAGTCAAAACGACCGAAAAAGCCGGCCGCGGCCCGTGGGCTACTCTGTGCAGCTAAATTTGCTTTCCTGTGCGTGCACGATACAGCTCTGGGGCTTAGTGGACTGGTCAGTTTCTTCGGCCTGGGGGGGGGGGGCGGTGGATTATTTTTTGCCGACGTCAAAAAGTTGGCTGACCCCCCCTATTCCAAATTTTGAAAACAGGGTGACCCCCCATTCCAAATTTCGAAAACAATATATATATATATATATATATATATATATATATATATATATATATATATATATATGTATATGTATATATATATTTTTACATTTTACATATATTTATATTTTAAATAGTCATTCTGTGTTTTAATGAAATTGTTGACATGTCAGTTGTAAGATAGGAATTTCAAAGTGTGAATCTTAAAGTTTGAATACAGTACATTTTGAATGAGCTGTATTTTGAATGAGCTGTGAATGTATTTCACACTTTCTCTGCTTAACCAGATGTCCTGAACTGTTGTACAGAAATGGATGTCAATCATTAATATCAAAGAGGAAAAAGCAGTGAATCAAAAACTTTGATGGGTGTTAAGACTTGCCAACCATCCAATTAAATCTCCTGAGGAGCCATAGAGAGCTTTTTTAGCCAAATCGAATGTTTACAGTGTCTGAGAGGACCTTTTCTTGTAACATTGAAACCATAAAAGCACAGCTAATAATGACAAAAACTGCCTTTTTAACTGTTATTTTACAGAAAACCTGTGAAAAAAGGAAAATAATTGCATCAATGAGAAGGAAAGATATCTTGTCATTTTTCTATCTCTAAAATAAGTCACTGTATCAAATATATATTGTGAAATATTTGTGCATGTTGCTTTCTCATACTGAATTCTCACAGAGAGAACAGAAAAGTATCAGGAATTTGTCATCCTTTTCATATGAAATGCAGATTTCATAATGGTACACTTTCACTCAGCAAACATCAAGATATCTCTGATTTATTAAAGTATGACGCCCGAAGGGCGCGCCGAAAAATATGAAATCCTGATACCTCTGATATATATGCCTTGTATATTAAAGTCCTGCACCTGAAGGGCATGCTGAAAAATGTCTTATACATTAAAGTAATGAGCTTGAAGAGCACGCTGAAAAATATTGAACATACAGATATCTCGGATGTATGTATGCTTGATATGTTAAAGTTGGGCGTGCTGAAAAATATGACTGATTATTAAAGTTACGCGCCCGAAGGGCGTGCCGAAAAATACAACTGAATGATGAAATTTGTGGCTGACACTAGCATTTTAGGCAATGATGAGCCTGTGTCAAAATTCAAAAACACACTGACCCCCCCCCCTATTGGCATTTCGAAAACATGGTGACCCCCTATCACCAAAGTCAAAACAGGGTGACCCCCCCCCCCAGGCTGAGAAACTGATCAGTCCCTTAGTGGGCTATGGTCGGGTGTTGGAGTATATCTCTTTCTTTCAACTATCATCATAAATTCCTGACAAACTGTGCTTAAAACCCTTTCCCCCAAAAATACCACGGACAGGTAAACAAATCTACGTTGGCAAAGAGATTTACAGCAGCTTTAGTTTCGCACGCCAGACCTCGAAACCTGCTTGCGAAGCGAGCGGCGAAGCCGCAAGCAGCGAGTAACCGCAGGTTACTCGCTGTTCTGCGGTTACTCGCTGCTCGCGGCTTCGCCTCTCGCGCCGCACGCAGGTTTCGAGGTCTGGCATGCGAGACTACAGCAGCTTATGAGCGCACGCTCTTCCATCGCGCATCGTTCTGGCTCAGCGTTATATAAAGCCGGAAACACGCAGCATCGTATGCAGGGCCATCATTGTTCCAACATGGCTGAATTGCGATGTTTCTGTGCAAGTTCACTCAGTGTAATTTGATTTTGGATGAAGACAATCAGTACTCGCATGAAATATAACTTCGAGCAACAAGGTTGAAACTAATGACTGTTTGAGCTGGTAATCACTCAGATATTGGTTAAGGTTGATGGGGTTAAACTGGTAGGCCATGGAGATTCGTACAGTGATCGGTTGGTCGCCAGGTCTTGACCGTGTGCAGCGCAAACTCCCATGATGCTAATATGAGACACCCTAACCAGGTGAAAAAATTTGACGTGCAGTTTGGGCTGGTTTCGCATGGTAAAATGCATCGGAATTTTGAAAAAGTAATAAAAGTGAGCGCATATATCAAAAAGGACCAAAATAACAGATTAGTATTGGCAATGTTACAAAGTTCAACAACTTTATGCAAATATATGAATGAAAAAATCCCTGGACTGCGTAAAAATTTAGTTCATTGATTCCAGGACAATTACAACTGCGGGACCACTTTGAATTTAGGGACCACTTTGAGGTCTTCACACACGTCCAATAATTTTATGTATGAATTTTCACTCAAGTTGATGTTATAGCAAGTACCAAATAAATACCTTGAATTAAAAATCCATAGTCTTTCCTATTTTTGCTTGATTCGCACAGAAAAAGCCCTAGACATACGCTAATTATCCACAGGAGGAGCTTGCTGCGAGCTCGACATGTACAGCTGGGCGCAGTTAAGTCAGCTGTGACCCAGCGACGACCTTATAACACAAGCGTAAGAATTCTTGTAAAATACTCCCTCTCGTTCTTTCCCAGTAATAATCATTCCTGAAAGGTTTATTCACGGAAAAGTGGGTCTATGCATGTGTAACATATAATCCCCCCCCCCCCCCGTATTCCTCACTCGTGTCTGCGTCGCGGACGAGTGATTCCCCGTGTAGCAGCCGTACCCCCTCGCCTACGGCTCGGAGGGATACGGCCGCTACACGCGGAATCACTCGTCCGCGACGCAGCCACACGTACACTCGTTCGGAATACGGGGGATATATATAATTATTTAAACAACTAAATAAGTTGATTTATATTTCGGTGAAGTAAGATAAAATCTTCATAATTTACATGGTATTTGAACTTAATAATAAGATACAAAGAAATATCTCTTACATAAATACAGAACTTCTACAGGAAGCATACTGTGAACGGTATACACTAAATGCTCATCGATGTTAGAAAATTGCTTAAAAGCATTTAAATGTTCACTTACACTCTTCTCAACATACTGCGAAAACTGCTCGAGGGTGGACTTGATACTATCTTTGTACTTTTCTACTTCCTTTTGTAAAGATAGGAATGAAAGCATGCGTCAAAAAGCATAACGTGCTCGACTGTGGTCAAATCTCGATCACGCCGAAGCAACGATTTAGTAAAGTAATTGGTGAGCGTACCTGATGCAAGGTCTGGGAATACTTGAAAGGTATCGCACTTTACAATGTAGATGTATCTAGAAAGCTAGATCTCGTTCTGTCATTGTGGACAGCGCATAGCTTCACATATCACATGTTCAAATTGTAAGAATTAAGGAAATCCATTGCATTGCTTTGTCGACCAAAGCTGCTAATCTGAAGAACGACATGATGAAATGCACTGTAAACACTCTCCGCAGAGAATGAACAACAACTTTTTAAAAAGACGTTAACAACTATGAAATCTGATACACTTACGTCATCCACTATGGTTTGTATACCGTTACTTGCGAAATAATTATCAGCGATATTTCCTTTACTTATAGCATCATCGACGCTGGGCTGAGAAGAAAATGCGATTAGACCAGGTAATAATAAAATAATACCTTAATGCCTCCATGACTGTACAGAAATAACGTTCTACAAAGGGTGTACCGTACTTCTAGCTTTTGTATATAAGTCGGGCATTATGTGGAGAGAAGTGTTTAGGATATATGAGTACAGTATAATTTCCACTCGTTTCATATTTTTTTTGATGATTCACGTGGACCAATCTAATTTGCAACTCAAGACCAATAATTTTGCAAGGCACAAATACAAGAAATCTAGTTTTTTTAAGCCCGCATACTAGGTAACTTAAGGATTCATTCAGAGTTTACTTTATAACACCGATTAATAGAATAGCACAACAATCTTTGAATTGTACGCAGGGATTATGTGCCTTTAAAATAGAAAGTTGCTCTAACCGAATGAAAGTGTAAAGTCACAAGATGAAAACTTACATCTATTAAAGCCGGCATCTACTTTGAAAGCTTTTATTTCTGCATCTACATCATCCTGAAATGAAATATCAACATTTCCGTGAACAGGATGTTAAAATATTCTACATTTCCTAAGAATGTAATCGTTTTCTCGTGAATATGCATGGACTAACTCAATTTAACGAATGATGTAGTGTGTCTGTCTCCTTATTATAAAACAGCATCACAGAGATGATACCCGTTTCGTGATGCGGGTGAGATTATGGCTGGGATTAAGACAATAATCCTGGACATTGTTTCCGAATGCACTGTCAGCATAATGAACTATTAGATAGGCAAGTCTGGTTGTTGGTTTACTGATTGGTATTGGATATTGAAAGACAAACACTGTTAAGTGGGCTAAATAACCCGCCACTTACGAAATGTAGATGTACTATGGTAGCATTGGGCAATACTTTTTGCTTGATTGTCGATTACATAACATTTCTTCTACTGGATTTGGCTTAATAAATTGCCGATATCAAAGTTCTCATGTTTTTGGTCAAATTCGAAGGCACTGCTACACAGTCGACGCAATCAAAGTCACATTTTTGAATAATGTCAGACTCTATAGGCATTATTGAATATCACTTATGATAGAAATACCGGTAATATTGCACAGCTACAACTTGTTAAGCCTCACATTTGTCTACCTTCCCTTTTTTCGACCATGTTGCTTATGCTGGGTAGGTGGGATCATTAAATGTCGTAAAATGTTAGACCGCTGTTAGGTTGACAATCAGTTGGTTTTTGTCGGGCACTTTAATTGGTTTACCTTACTTCTCGGTACTAAACAGTAGGTCTAGCAGGAGGGCTAGTGCAATACAGCTATTATTTTCCCCTCCAAATTTTAATTTTGCTCAAAATGCTTTACAAAGGTATTTTGTAAAGAAACACGTTTGGGTATGATTTCTAATAATCGCCTAATTTACCGCCCCAGTGAGAAGCCTACAACGCAAGAAAGCACCTAAGGGGCCGTCGATAATAAAAGCTGACGCACGACAAACGTAATTCTTTCGTTTAGGGGGGGAGGGGGTAAAAGCTCATTTCGTTTTGTGTGCGTCAAAATCGCATTAAGATTTCTATTGTTTTGTGACTTTGCAGCGAGAACGCAAACTACCTTCGCATTCATCGAGAACAGAATGACTACAAAATACGGAGACAGAAATACAATGAAAAGACATGAAGGTGAAATAAAAACTTGTATGGTTTTTCAATGTGAAACATGTAAGTGAAGCATTTTCCTACGTGCGGAATACATGTGCATTTCCGGTATTTTTTCACGGGCGTGCGGATCGGAGAGTGCGTGTGGGATTGTCAGAAACGGCATCATAATACGAAATTGATTTCGCATAAGAACTTTCGTTTTGAGGGGGAAGGGGTTTCAAGTAAAACGAAGGAATTACGTTTCTTGTGCGTCAGTTTTTTTTATCGACGGCCCCTAAGGCAGAGTTATGCAACATGTTCTCAGCATTCCTTTCTATGAAATGCCGTCATATCCAGTCATGCGCGTATTCAAATTTCCAGCTGACGGGCGACGTGCTCGTACCGCGTACACTGTACTGTGCAGACGACGACGTTTCTTTGCCCGTCTCTTGATAATGACAATGTCGGCGGGGCAGTAGTCTACATCACGTGGTTGATATTGAACAATAGGAGACGACGTCTGGAAACTGCGACTCTGTGAGTTCACACACACACCACCACACACATACACACACACACACATACACGTGTACTATGACTTGTGAGACGCCAGTTATAATGACACTTATGGGACCCCATGTTGCTTTAGTGTTAGAACCACAAAAACAAAATAATTCTAAAGTATTCCAGTCAGACTACACATAAATCATAAAAGTTTTTAGAAATAAGCATAAATGACATTTCTGTAGCAGTGTAGACTTATGAAGCCATCCTGGGCTGACCTGAATTATCGATGGATCCGATGGGTGTGATTTATATGCACCCCATAAGCAGTAAAAGTGTGGCCATTTTACAATATAGTACATAGTAAGGCCTTTGAGAGTTTATTTTTCTGCATATGTCAAATTTGACAAGAACCACATCAACTTCCATTGTTGTTGCTATTTCCTTGGCAAAATATTTAGGAACTTGATTGGTGGTCATCCACTCTCTTACTTTATCATTTTCCTGGAGTCTCTTAGTACCGCCTTTCTCTATCACTGCATGAAAAGCCAATAATACTTACTGTATTTGCATGGATTATTGCCTGTATTTTAGCTGAAGAGTGCATATACAGGTGAATACAGTTATTAATCCATTGCTTGTATTCAGCAAGCCTGTATTCACTGGATTCATGTGAATTCACGTGTATTATTCAATAATACAGTCAACTCATCAATGTGAATTTATCTGTATTATTGCGTTTTCATGCAGTGTTAATAGTCAGAAGAGTGAACATAGGGACGTAGATGAAAAGAAAGCACTGCAGCAATGACTAGTCAATGTACATCACCAATTTCACAATCTACTTTCTGAGAATCCTTGCCTCACTAACTTTTGTGCTAACAGTCCGTGTCTCACTCAAAAGTCTTCATATGCATTGAATGCTCTACTGTATCTAAGATGTTATGAAATATATATATCATAAGCTGGAGATGATGGTATATTGGTTGACAAAAAGGAAAGTTTATAATTTCAAAATTGAATGTGATATGCAACGAATTTAAGAGGAAAAGTGGGGACATTTATACACTCATGGTATTTATAGTACGCAGTAAGACCATATGTGTGTATTGGAAGAGGAAAAGTAGGGCCATTTATACACTCATGGTATTTATAGTACACAGTAAGACCATGTGTGTGTATCTGTAAGAGGAAAGGTGGGGCCATTTATACACTCATGGTATTTATAGTACACAGTAAGACCATGTGTGTGTATCTGTAAGAGGAAAGGTGGGGCCATTTATACACTCATGGTATTTATAGTACACAGTAAGACCATGTGTGTGTATCTGTAAGAGGAAGGTGGGGCCATTTATACACTCATGGTATTTATAGTACACAGTAAGACCATGTGTGTGTATCTGTAAGAGGAAAGGTGGGGCCATTTATACACTCATGGTATTTATAGTACAAAGTAAGATCTTGTTGTGTGTTTTAACAAGAACATACCAGATTAAGAATAAAATGTAACTTCAACCTTAGACAGCAACCAACTACACACATGATGAATGATTTGTTGGTCTTATTTTTGATATCAGTTGATATGTTATCTTTGGCAGAAAAAAAGGTGTTTCATCCTTGACATCTTTCAACCAGATATGAACTGAAAATGCTCACGTTTGATCACAAATACAAAATATCAAATTTGTTGATAGGAAACTTGGAGAGTCTCTTCATACAGTTTTAGATAGGTACAAACAATATTCTGGGCGTTTTCTTGATTTGCAATGTGAAAGGTCTCTCATATAGTTAACTATGTACACAAACAATATCGACAGGAAGTTCATGGCGTCAGAAGCAAGGGTTTTGATTAAAACTGTGAAAAGTCTATTGATACAGTTTAATAAGTACACAAATAATATCTCAAACAAGTTAAATGGAGTTCGGAGTAAAGGTTCTTGGTTTAAGTGGTAATTGCTTAAACCCATTTAATATGCAAATTAGCTTGTAGTTGATAAAAACCTGTAACAAAGTCTCTAGCTACAGTTTAATATTTACACAAATAATATCTCTAACAAACTTCATGGAGTTCAGAGGTTTTTGATTTTGAGTGCTAATTACATAATCCCATTAAATATGAAAATTAGCTTGAGGTTAATTATAAACTATGAAATGTACACAAACAATAGCACCAGCAAGTTTCGTGGAGTTTAGAGTACAAGTTCCTGATTTACAGTGCTAATTTGTTAAATTGATTAAATATGCAAATTAGCTTGTTATTAACATGATACTGCCCAATGTCTCACTTCTCAATAAGAATTTATTTGGCATGATGCTTCTTGAGCTATATTGCTATTCAGATAATAGCTGGCATGGTAAGTTTCAAGGTGATTGGTGCAGTAAATCATGCTGTATAACACTATAGTCATCATGCTTCCCATACACAACCACGTATCAGAAAAATTAAAACTGTGATAGCTTCATTAACATGAAAACCACGCCCATCAAAACCTTTTAAGTTTAGCCATTTTGGTTCTGAACATGTGTACCAAGTTTGGTTGAAATCTTTTCAGCCGTTCTTGAGATATCATGTATACACACAGACAGACATAGCTAAACCATATGCTCACGTGTGAACACGTGAGCAAAAAATGATGCAGCAACATAGTTTTCTAACTTTTTTTTATTTTTCAACCAACAAGAACGTACAAAAGGCATGAAAACAACATAGGAATGAATGCAGAAATATATGCACAGCAGTGATGCCTGAGGGGATTTTGTTGCACAGCAACAGTTCTGTGGTTTGATTTTTTGTGCACTAATGCATAATTTTGACAGCTTAATATAACAGTGAGATATCTGTACAGCTTTTTTTCACTTAAATTTTCCTCTTGAGATGAAGAAATAAAAGGTTCACTTGGCAGATCTATATTGACATGAATGAGGATGAGAAACAAACTTTTCTTTTGGCTGTACTTGAAAAACAATAACAGGATATACTGGTATAAACATGAATAACTATTAATCATATATTTTTACTGCAAATTGCCGACGAAGAAAGAAATTTTCACAGCCGTAATTTTTCTGTTTTGGAACAAGTCATCGTTGATGACACAGTCCCCACTTGTTAATGGGTACTTTGATTACAGGTCCTGTGATAAAATACTTTGATACAGATGGCACTCAATGGCCAAGAATGAGTTCCATGGTAATGAAAAATAGAAAACCAATGAAGGCCACTATCCAAAGGTCATTAAATGAGTCAACCGGGAATTAGTTGACAGGATGTTGCAAAACATTTTTTCATACTATTCTAACACTAATAGATTATCACCGGTACCATATTTCATAAAAGTTTAATGCAGTATTTACAACACTATGAGATCAACATCTGTATCAAGTTTCATCTAATTTGAGGTTGTATCTGTGGATATATCACTCTAATTAGGAAAGTTCATTACATATGCAATTACAAACTAATTAAAATGACACTGATAAATGTCTTTTTCACTGTTAAAGCAATGTGACCTTAACATCTGTACAAAGTTTCATGAACTTTAATGCAGTATTTCTTGACATATCAGCCTAATTATGAAACTTCAATAATTGACATGATACTGCTACATGATGTGAAACAAATTGACGAGCATGTATGAAATATGTCAATGTCCTTGTACCAACTTTGAATGATACTGGTGGAAATATGTCTGAGTTATGGCTCACTACATGAGAAAATCGTAACCACCGCCACGCAGCGATATTTGATCTTACTGTTTAAAAAATCAACACGTATATGTATGACATAAGTCAATGTCCAGGTAGAAACTTTGAATAAAATCATTGAGACTTGCCAAAGTCATGGCTCTCGACATGAAAAAAACCATAACAAAATTGCCACCATGTGGCCATATCGGACCATATCGAGAAACAAATCAAAGTACATATTTATATCGAAGTACATATGTATACTATAAGTCAATGTCCTTGTACCTACTTTGAATAAATTTGCTTGATACATGTCTATTTAGTTCAGGACATGGAAAATCGTAAATAAAATGGCCGCCTGGCAGCCATATTGGATCGTATCACAAAACAAATTGATGTGCATATCTATGACATTGGTTAATGTCCTTGTACCAACTTTGAATAAAATCCGTTGAAACGTGTGAGTTATGGCTTTGTACATGAAAAAATTCTAATAAAATGGCCGTCTGGTGGCCATATTGGATTGTATCGCAAAATAAATCAATGTGCATCTGTAGGTCATAGTGCTATGCCTTTGTGCCAAGTTTGAACAAAATTGGTTAAGCAGTGTCTGAGAAACTGTTGATGACGGACGGACGCACACATGGACGGGACCCAATCTATAAGTCCCAGCCGGACTTAGTCCGCGGGGACTAAAAAATAGTGTCAGGGACACTGTGCTCACATGTTTTGAATTGGTACATTTGAGAGTGATATAAACCAGCAACCTAGCTTTTGTATCCTGAAAAGTTCTTGCAGACATATCAAAGTGTGGGTACTGATGAACGTTCACTATTTGATTTGAACTATTCATAAATATCTATAATAAGATAAAGATGACATCTGGCCTAGAAGCTTAATATCTTTTATCCTTGGCACTGGGCGTGGGAGGCACGTCACATTGGAAGGTGTTATCAACTATCAGTGTACATACTTAAGTGGACAAGCGGCTTGGGACCAATATAGACCCTTTGTGATATATAGGACAATTGAAATGATGACACCCCTAGGAACCTCCATACTAAGTTTCAAATGAATTGGACCAGTGGTTTCAAAGAAGACTTTTAAAACCACAAATTGGAAAGTTGCCCAAACATACAATTATGCAAATTTCATCACACTTCAAACAAATATGACAGAGGTTACCCCTACGAACCTACATACAAAGCTTAAAACCAATTAGAGTGCAGTTTCAGAGGAGATGATTTTTTTTTACCAACAATGGGAAAAATTGCCCCAAAACTACAAATATGCAAATTTCATCACAATGTCATCAATTCCGACTTAAGATCACCCGAAGAAACCTCCATACCAAGTTTCAAATAAATTGGAATTATGGTTTCAGTAAGAAGATTTTTTTAACAAAAATGGGAAACATTGCCCAAAAAATACAATTATGCAATTTAATCACAATATTTGAACAAGTCTGACTGATGTAACCCCTAGGGACCTCAATACCAAGTTTCAAATGAGTCAGACTTGCGATAACAGAGAAGAATCTTTTTTACCAAAAATGGCATTTTAAAATCTAATTTGCATATTTTTGAAGAAATCACCAAAACGAAAATATCATCCGGCATTTACACATCTTGCATTCACACTCCAAATATCAAGTCTATAGGTACTACGGTTCTCAATTATTTGAGTGGACAGACATGACATACATACATACTGATGCCAACTTCAGCCTATACAATAAGCTCACATTGGTAAAGCAAAAGTAAGCTATAAAATCTTCATCAACTCCATGAACTCTAATACATAAAATGAAGGAACAAGAATTCGATAAGGCTAAATGTAACTCTCAAAACTGTTTTACATGTGAAAGACAACCTATTTGAAAAAAAAAGTGAAGAGTATGGTACATCATATATTTTTTGTCTATGTTATCAATTGCGAGTTACCACATGAGGGTTCATCACATGCTAAATTCCTGAAAACGTTGGTTTTGCTGTGTTAAAAGACAAAGCGTTTGAACAATTTTGAGCGAAAAAATTGAAGAGTACAGTACTTAATTTAAACATTTAATCAGAATTCAAATTTTGGAGTTACCTAATTTTGTTCATCACATGGTTAATTCCTAACTCTGTTGGTTTTGCTTTGTGGAAGAAGAACTGTTCAGACAGTTTGAAAGATAATAAATGTAGAATATGAAGAAGATGGTATTCACATATTTTGTTTTTCAAACTTAGGATTGTGGAGTTACCTCATGAGGTATATCAGATGGTAAATTCCTAACTCTATTGGTTTTGATGTGTTCAAAGACAAACTGTTGTAATTTTTTGGAAGATAACAAGTGAAGACTATAGTGCCGCTGGTAAACATTTTCTTTTCAAAGTTAAAATTTCGAATAACCTCATGAGGTTCAACACGTTGTAAATTACTAACACTGTTGGTTTTGCAGTGTTCAATGACAAATCATTTGAACTTCTGAAATTTGAAAAGATAAGTTGGTTTTGATGTTTTCAACGACAAACTTTTACAACATTTAAAAAAAAACGAGTGAAAAGTATGGTACTTCATGTAAACATTTAGTTCAGAGTTAAAATTATTGAGTTACCTAATAAGGTTATCACATGGTAAATTCTAACTCAGTTGTTTTGCTGTGTTCAAAGACAAAGTGGTGGGATTTTGAAATTTGGAAAAATAACAGGTGAAGTGTATGGTATCTGCTGTAAACATTTTGTCAAAAATTAATATTATGGCGTTACCTCATGAGGTTAATCACATGGTAAATTATGAACTCTTTTGATGTGTTTAAAGACAAACTGTGGACATTTTGAAAGCTAACAAATGTAGTATACGAAGAATATGGTACTTCATGTATTTTTACCCGAAAAATAATAATTTTTGAGTTACACCATGAGATAATCACATTATGAATTCCTATCTCCTGTTGGTTTTGATATGTTCAAAGTCAAACTGTTTGGGCATGTTTAAAAGATAGCAAGTGAAAAATTAACATATTTTTCCAAATAAAAATTATTGAGTTACCTCAAGAGGTTCACCACATGGTAAATCTCAACTCTATTGGTTTTGCTGTGTTTAAAGACAACCTGTTTGGACATTATTGAAAGATAACAAGTGAAGAGTAGGGCACTTCACATACTTTTTTTTTCAAAGTTACAGTTTTGTCATTACCTCATTAGGTTCATCACATATAAAATTTCTAACTTTGTTGGTTTTTGCTGTGTTCAAAGAGAAAGTGTTGGGAATATTTGGAAGATAACAAGTTGAAGACTAATAGTGATTCATGTTGACATTTTTTTCAAAATTAAAATTTTGGAGTTGCTGTAAGATATTCATCACATGGTAAATTCCTAACACTATTTGTCTTGAAGTGTTCAAAGACAACCGTTTTGCATATTTTTGAAAGAAAAGAAGTGAAGAATATGGTATTTCATATCCTTTTTTTCAAAGTTACACTTTGGAGTTACCTTATGAGAGTCATCGCATGTCAAATTCCAAATTTTGTTGGGTTCTTGATATGGCCAAAAAGAATCCTCATGAGGAAACTCAAAAAGGTCTAATTTTGAAAAAAAATGTGGTACCATAACTTCACTTTTTATATCTCAAAAATATCCAGTTTGTCTTCGAACACACCAAACGCAACAGACCAAGTAGGAATTTACCATGTGTTGAACGTCAGGGGTAACTTCACATTACATTAATTCTGAAAAACATTGTACACACAGAAACTCAGAGTCAAGGTAATCTAACAATCTGAATGCAAAACAGCTATCATTATACATCTCCTACAACTGTTTCTTTGCTCTCCTCTCATATGCTATTGCCCTGCTTTTAACATGTGCCATTTCAGCAATTTTCAAGTTTCTGTTGCTCAAAACATTTTTTATTTGCGAAGCATTTTTCAGCTTCGGCCTTTGTGACTATTTTATTCTTTCTAATGTGTGACATGAAATGGCTGTCAATGGCGGCTTCTTCTGCTTCAGTTAAAATTTTGGAATTACCTCATGAGGTTCATCACGTTGTAAATTACTAACACTGTTGGTTTTGCAGTGTTCAATGACAAACCATTTGAACTTCTGAAATTATGAAAGATAAGTTGGTTTTGATGTTTTCAAAGACAAACTTTTTGTAACATTTTAGAAAAACGACAAGTAAAAAGTATGGTACTTCATGTAAACATTTTAGTTCAGAGTTAAAATTATTGAGTTACCTAATGAGGCTAACACTTGGTAATTATTCCCAGCCCTGTTGTTTTGCTGTGTTCAAGGGCTAAGTGGTGGGATTTTGAAATTTTGAAAAATAACAGTTGAAAAGAATGGTACCTGTTGTAAACATTTTGTCAAGAATTAATATTATGGCATTACCTCATGAGGTTCTTCACATGGTAAATTCTGAATTCTGTTGCTTTTGATGTGTTTAAATACAAACAGTGGACATTTTTCAAAGCCAACAAATGTAGTATATGAAGAATATGGTACTTCATGTATTTTTACCCCCAAAAATTATAATTTGGAGTTACAACATGAGATAATCACATTATGAATTCCTATGTCTGCTGGTTTTGATGTGTTCAAATACACACTGTTTGGACATGTTAAATTAAAAGATAGAAAAAAAAATTAACAGTTTTCCAAGTTAAAATTATGGGAGTTACCTCAAGAGGTTCATCACATGGTAAATTCTCACATTTCTGGCCGCTGGGAGTGCGGGATCGACAGTGTGGGAAAAATTGATCCCACACTCTCAGAAACCGTCCCACACTCTGCAGTAAATACTACACGAGCTCTGATTGGATGATAAACAGTCTGTTTTGTTCCACGCGCAAAATGTTATCCAATGGCACGACGAGTAACACACAGACAGAACTACAAAGTAAGCAGGTCAAAGTACAGTGGCAAATGATAGACTTGTCACGATTTTGGAAAATGTTGTACATGTCCAATGTGAATTTAACGCATTTTGTGGTCATGTGAGAAAAAGAATCTCACACACCAAGGACCTGGGATCAGATTTCTCACACCAGTTGGGGATATTTTGTCTCACACGAGCCTGCGGCTCGTGTGAGACAAAATCTGATCCAAGGTCCTTGGGGGTGTGAGATTCTATCATTCCCAACTCTATTGGTTTTGCTGTGTTCAAAGACAACCTGTTTGGACATTATTGAAAGATAACAAGTGAAGAGTATGGCACTTCAGATACTTTTTTTTCAAAGTTACAGTTTTTTCATTACCTCATTAGGTTCATCACATATAAAATTTCTAACTTTGTTGGTTTTGCTGTGTTCAAAGAGAAAGTGTTGGGAATATTTGGAAGATAACAAGTTGAAGACTAATAGTGATTCATGTTGACATTTTTTTCAAAATTAAAATTTTGGAGTTGCTGTAAGATATTCATCACATGGTAAATTCCTAACACTATTTGTCTTGAAGTGTTCAAAGACAACCTGTTTGCATATTTTGAAAGAAAAGAAGTGAAGAATATGGTATTTCATATCCTTTTTTCAAAGTTACACTTTTGGAGTTACCTTATGAGAGTCATCGCATGTCAAATTCCAAATTTTGTTGGGTTCTTGATATGGCCAAAAAGAATCCTCATGAGGAACTCAAAAAGGTCTAATTTTGAAAAAAAATGTGGTACCATAACTTCACTTTTTATATCTCAAAAATATCCAGTTTGTCTTCGAACACACCAAACGCAACAGACCAAGTAGGAATTTACCATGTGTTGAACGTCAGGGGGTAACTTCACAATTACATTAATTCTGAAAAACATTGTACACACAGAAACTCAGAGTCAAGGTAATCTAACAATCTGAATGCAAAACAGCTATCATTATACATCTCCTACAACTGTTTCTTTGCTCTCCTCTCATATGCTATTGCCCTGCTTTTAACATGTGCCATTTCAGCAATTTCAAGTTTCTGTTGCTCAAAACATTTTTTTATTTGCTAAGCATTTTTCAGCTTCGGCCTTTGTGACTATTTTATTCTTTCTAATGTGTGACATGAAATGGCTGTCAATGGCGGCTTCTTCTGCTTCAGTTAAAATTTTGGAATTACCTCATGAGGTTCATCACGTTGTAAATTACTCACACTGTTGGTTTTGCAGTGTTCAATGACAAACCATTTGAACTTCTGAAATTATGAAAGATAAGTTGGTTTTGATGTTTTCAAAGACAAACTTTTTGTAACATTTTAGAAAAACGACAAGTAAAAAGTATGGTACTTCATGTAAACATTTTAGTTCAGAGTTAAAATTATGAGTTACCTAATGAGGCTAACACTTGGTAATTAATTCCCAGCCCTGTTGTTTTGCTGTGTTCAAGGGCTAAGTGGTGGGATTTTGAAATTTTGAAAAATAACAGTTGAAAAGAATGGTACCTGTTGTAAACATTTTGTCAAGAATTAATATTATGGCATTACCTCATGAGGTTCTTCACATGGTAAATTCTGAATTCTGTTGCTTTTGATGTGTTTAAATACAAACAGTGGACATTTTTCAAAGCCAACAAATGTAGTATATGAAGAATATGGTACTTCATGTATTTTTACCCCCAAAAATTATAATTTTGGAGTTACAACATGAGATAATCACATTATGAATTCCTATGTCTGCTGGTTTTGATGTGTTCAAATACACACTGTTTGGACATGTTAAATTAAAAGATAGAAAAAAAAATTAACAGTTTTCCAAGTTAAAATTATGGGAGTTACCTCAAGAGGTTCATCACATGGTAAATTCTCACATTTCTGGCCGCTGGGAGTGCGGGATCGACAGTGTGGGAAAAATTGATCCCACACTCTCAGAAACCGTCCCACACTCTGCAGTAAATACTACACGAGCTCTGATTGGATGATAAACAGTCTGTTTTGTTCCACGCGCAAAATGTTATCCAATGGCACGACGAGTAACACACAGACAGAACTACAAAGTAAGCAGGTCAAAGTACAGTGGCAAATGATAGACTTGTCACGATTTTGGAAAATGTTGTACATGTCCAATGTGAATTTAACGCATTTTGTGGTCATGTGAGAAAAAGAATCTCACACACCAAGGACCTGGGATCAGATTTCTCACACCAGTTGGGGATATTTTGTCTCACACGAGCCTGCGGCTCGTGTGAGACAAAATCTGATCCAAGGTCCTTGGGGGTGTGAGATTCTATCATTCCCAACTCTATTGGTTTTGCTGTGTTCAAAGACAACCTGTTTGGACATTATTGAAAGATAACAAGTGAAGAGTATGGCACTTCAGATACTTTTTTTTCAAAGTTACAGTTTTTTCATTACCTCATTAGGTTCATCACATATAAATTTCTAACTTTGTTGGTTTTGCTGTGTTCAAAGAGAAACTGTTGGGAATATTTGGAAGATAACAAGTTGAAGACTAATAGTGATTCATGTTGACATTTTTTTCAAAATTAAAATTTGGAGTTGCTGTAAGATATTCATCACATGGTAAATTCCTAACACTATTTGTCTTGAAGTGTTCAAAGACAACCTGTTTGCATATTTTTGAAAGAAAAGAAGTGAAGAATATGGTATTTCATATCCTTTTTTCAAAGTTACACTTTTGGAGTTACCTTATGAGAGTCATCGCATGTCAAATTCCAAATTTTGTTGGGTTCTTGATATGGCCAAAAAGAATCCTCATGAGGAAACTCAAAAAGGTCTAATTTTGAAAAAAATGTGGTACCATAACTTCACTTTTATATCTCAAAAATATCCAGTTTGTCTTCGAACACACCAAACGCAACAGACCAAGTAGGAATTTACCATGTGTTGAACGTCAGGGGGTAACTTCACAATTACATTAATTCTGAAAAACATTGTACACACAGAAACTCAGAGTCAAGGTAATCTAACAATCTGAATGCAAAACAGCTATCATTATACATCTCCTACAACTGTTCTTTTGCTCTCCTCTCATATGCTATTGCCCTGCTTTTAACATGTGCCATTTCAGCAATTTCAAGTTTCTGTTGCTCAAAACATTTTTTTATTTGCTAAGCATTTTTCAGCTTCGGCCTTTGTGACTATTTTATTCTTTCTAATGTGTGACATGAAATGGCTGTCAATGGCGGCTTCTTCTGCTTCAGTTAAATTTTGGAATTACCTCATGAGGTTCATCACGTTGTAAATTACTCACACTGTTGGTTTTGCAGTGTTCAATGACAAACCATTTGAACTTCTGAAATTATGAAAGATAAGTTGGTTTTGATGTTTTCAAAGACAAACTTTTTGTAACATTTTAGAAAAACGACAAGTAAAAAGTATGGTACTTCATGTAAACATTTTAGTTCAGAGTTAAAATATTGAGTTACCTAATGAGGCTAACACTTGGTAATTAATTCCCAGCCCTGTTGTTTTGCTGTGTTCAAGGGCTAAGTGGTGGGATTTTGAAATTTTGAAAAATAACAGTTGAAAAGAATGGTACCTGTTGTAAACATTTTGTCAAGAATTAATATTATGGCATTACCTCATGAGGTTCTTCACATGGTAAATTCTGAATTCTGTTGCTTTTGATGTGTTTAAATACAAACAGTGGACATTTTTCAAAGCCAACAAATGTAGTATATGAAGAATATGGTACTTCATGTATTTTTACCCCCAAAAATTATAATTTTGGAGTTACAACATGAGATAATCACATTATGAATTCCTATGTCTGCTGGTTTTGATGTGTCCAAATACACACTGTTTGGACATGTTAAATTAAAAGATAGAAAAAAAAATTAACAGTTTTCCAAGTTAAAATTATGGGAGTTACCTCAAGAGGTTCATCACATGGTAAATTCTCACATTTCTGGCCGCTGGGAGTGCGGGATCGACAGTGTGGGAAAAATTGATCCCACACTCTCAGAAACCGTCCCACACTCTGCAGTAAATACTACACGAGCTCTGATTGGATGATAAACAGTCTGTTTTGTTCCACGCGCAAAATGTTATCCAATGGCACGACGAGTAACACACAGACAGAACTACAAAGTAAGCAGGTCAAAGTACAGTGGCAAATGATAGACTTGTCACGATTTTGGAAAATGTTGTACATGTCCAATGTGAATTTAACGCATTTTGTGGTCATGTGAGAAAAAGAATCTCACACACCAAGGACCTGGGATCAGATTTCTCACACCAGTTGGGGATATTTTGTCTCACACGAGCCTGCGGCTCGTGTGAGACAAAATCTGATCCAAGGTCCTTGGGGGTGTGAGATTCTATCATTCCCAACTCTATTGGTTTTGCTGTGTTCAAAGACAACTGTTTGGACATTATTGAAAGATAACAAGTGAAGAGTATGGCACTTCAGATACTTTTTTTCAAAGTTACAGTTTTTCCATTACCTCATTAGGTTCATCACATATAAATTTCTAACTTTGTTGGTTTTGCTGTGTTCAAAGAGAAACTGTTGGGAATATTTGGAAGATAACAAGTTTAAGACTAATGGTGCTTCATGTTGACATTTTTTTCAAAGTTAAAATTTTGGAGTTGCTGTAAGATATTCATCAGATGATAAATTCCTAACACTGTTTGTTTTGATGTGCTTAAAACAACCATTTGCATATTTTTGAAAGAAAAGAAGTGAAGAATATGGTATTTAATATATTTTTTTTTCAAAGTTACACTTTTGGAGTTACCTTATGAGAGTCATTGCATGTCAAATTCCAAATTTTGTTGGGTTCTTGATAAGGCCAAAAGAACCTTCATGAGGAAACTCCAAAAAGGCTAATTTCGAAAAGAAAAATATATATGGTACCATATCTTCACTTTTTATATCAGAAAAATGTCTCGTTTGTCTTCGAACACACCGAAAGCAACGGAGCTAGGAATTTACCATGTGGTTAACCTCATGGGTAACTCCACAATATTAACTCTGAAAAACATTTTACATACAGAAACTCAGTGTCAAGGTAATCTAACAATCTGAAAGCAAAACAGCTATCATTATACGTCTTCTACAATTTTTTCTTTGCTTTCCTCTCATATGCTATTGCTCTGCTTTTTACATGCCGTTGCAGCAATTTCAAATTTCTGTTGCTGAGAACTTTCTCATTTGCTAAGCATACTGTTCAGCTTCGGCCTTTGTGACTGTTTAATTATCTCTGATGTGAGACATGAAATAGCTGTCAATGGCGGCTCCTTCTGCTTCAGTTCACGGTACTTACTGGCCAACAGGCTTTTTTCGAACATAGTGAGGAAATATAGAGAAAATGGTTCATAAAATCAGGCCTTAACAAAATTCAAATATCTGTATTTCTCTGAAGAATGGGACCCTTCCTCACTAAAAAGTTGTAGGGGTCCTAGTGCGAAATAGGGAGTCTGCAAAGCAAAATTTGGGGTTAACGCAATCCCTACATAAATACAAACAAACCCCACAAGGCAGCTCAATATGCTGCACACCAGTATCTGTTTGTCTTTAGCTGATTTAACAGTTGTGGGGTCACAGGTCATGTGGAAAGCTATTTTCCCCCTAGGTATTACACAAGGAAGACAATCAAATAATATTAAACTCTATGCTATGCACATGATGTTCTGTTGATCTACTGTTACATGCTCAAGGAACAGATTTGTGATGTCACCTTCATGGCAAGTCATCCAATAGATGTTTACTGGTTACAGGTACATATATGTCAGTATATCATTGACTATCACTGACCTTCAGAAGTTTCATCATGTTCACATTGCTTCTTGTTCTTTTCTGCAGAGGACTCCATATGACTCCCTGGGTGGATAGTGTTTCCTTTGCATATTCTCACTCGCAACTAATAATCATAGGAAAGAGCACCATCATGTAAGACCATGCAACACATAATACTGAACTTGCTTTTTGCAGATAATTTGCACTAGCGAGCGGCTCTCTCTGTGGCCTCTCTGCTAGGACTGATGCCGTACGTATGTTGTGGGTTCGGACCCGATTGAAAACTAGCCGTATACAAAGGATATTCAAGATGAAATCTTAATTTCTTATTGCCATCTTTCCGACAGTAATCATAAATATGTGAGAGAGATAAATCATGCTGTCACAAATTAATTTCCAATTATATGACTGCCACAGATTCTGTATATCCCTGTATTTTATGGAAGTATTTAGCTGTCAATTGATATGTCAATCAATCAATCAATCTATCAATCAACCAATCAATCAATCAAAGCAATTTATAAGTGCTAGAATCAATTACACTGTTATTTTTGAAGGCACTGAAGTTAAAATACGTGAATTCTGTTACCATTGGAAGCAGATGGCACCTAGTCCTCACAAAGTAGAGCACAGGGCAGCACTTATTTTTTTTATCAAAGTTAACAGGCAGGCCACTACCTTTATTGCTTGGTATTTTCAGTTTTTGTGGGTGTGTGTGGCAATGCCATTTTCTTGCTCTCCATAGTGAATTCCAACATACCCAGTTTTTTACAAGTCAACATATGTTGTGTCAATATATTAGTTTCGTTGTTCTCATTTACAATGCCATCAAATCTGGAATGATAATTTTTCAGACCTGATCTGTGTCAAGAAGATTAAAGCCCCAGTAACTCTTGAAAAACTTTCAAGGTGTATTGTCTCAGTTTTGTGTGTATTATAACAGTGGCCCTCGTTGTATTCTGCAAACAATTGCTTGATGTAATTATCAACACACCCATTCTGTAGTAATCACCATTGTTATTGTTGAAGTCATTGTCAATGACATAGTCCCCATTCAGAATTGTGACATCAGTCTTCATAGAGCATTCAAATGAAGTCTGTATAATATACGGATAGTTTTCAATCGGATGCGAACCCACAACATACGGCATCAGTCGCCTAGCTGAGAGGCCTGAGACAGAACCAGTCGGCTAAATCTCCACTCCCAAAAAAGAGTGGTTCAATAGCCGGCTAAGTTGTTACATTTTTCTGACTGAGACCTTTCAACACGTTGTAGAGTTCGTGAAGCACTCACGCTCGCATGCTCACTATCATACATCGCACATACACACTTTATCGAAGCCAAGAAACAAATTTCATCGCTTTAACTGGGCGAACAATAACCTCGGGGACAATTCTGTCCACCAGCAGTGTTACCGACCCAGGATAGAAAATACGGATAGTTTTCAATCGGATGCGAACCCACAACATACGGCATCAGTCGCCTAGCTGAGAGGCCTGAGACAGAACCAGTCGGCTAAATCTCCACTCCCAAAAAGAGTGGTTCAATAGCCGGCTAAGTTGTTACATTTTCTGACTGAGACCTTTCAACACGTTGTAGAGTTCGTGAAGCACTCACGCTCGCATGCTCACTATCATACATCGCACATACACACTTTATCGAAGCTAAGAAACAAATTTCATCGCTTTAACTGGGCGAACAATAACCTCGGGGACAATTCTGTCCACCAGCAGTGTTACCGACCCAGGATAGAAAATACGGATAGTTTTCAATCGGATGCGAACCCACAACATACGGCATCAGTCGCCTAGCTGAGAGGCCTGAGACAGAACCAGTCGGCTAAATCTCCACTCCCAAAAAAGAGTGGTTCAATAGCCGGCTATTGTACTGTGAATCCAGTGATTGTTTTCATGTCGAGGCATCAATAAATAAGTGTGATTGGATTGTATCATAAAAATGTATGACACAGGTTAATATCCTTGTACCAATTTTGAAAGAAATCAGTTGAGACGTATTGAGTTATGGCTAAAGGCATAAACAAATCATAACAAATGGCCAGCTGGCAGCTATCAATTGCATCATATGACAACAAAATTGAGAGGT
Source organism: Ptychodera flava (assembly GCF_041260155.1). Taxonomy (NCBI): domain Eukaryota; kingdom Metazoa; phylum Hemichordata; class Enteropneusta; family Ptychoderidae; genus Ptychodera; species Ptychodera flava. Next base: position 11,438,559 of record NC_091936.1, read on the forward strand.
ACATGTATTACAAAGGTTTATGTCCTTGTACCATATTTGGAAGAAATCAGTTGAGGCATGTCTGAGTTATGGCTTAACCCTTTTCCTGCCAGACAGTATTAAGACTAAATATTACTTCCCCATCAGCCAAGTCAGTAAAAAGCGGTATTGAGCCAAAAACATGAAGTATTTTCACACACTTCGCTTGGTCTGTTATAGCATCTTTAGTAAAAAAAATAAAGTTTATAGTATTGATGTTTTCAACAGCTTTCAATTGATGTACAGTATTATGTTAAAATACGCCATATGTTGTGTTTCATTAATTTTAACCATCTTGACCTGATGGTGAAATATGGACTTGGCAGGAAAAGGGTTCTGACATGAAAAAATCGTAACAAAATGGCTGCCTGGTAACTCTATTGGGTCGTATCACAATAAATATCAACATGAACATGTATAACATAGGTCTATGTCGTTGTACCAACTTCAAAAGAAATCAGTTGAGACATGTTTGGGTTACGCTGTGGGTTACGGCTGGAAACATGAAAAAATCGTAACAAAATGGCTGCCTGGAGGGCATATGGATTGTATTTTAACAAAATAGAGATGCATATGTATGACATAGGTCCATGTCCCTGTACCAATTTTGAAAGATATCAGTTGAGACACACTGGGTTATGGCTCAAGACATGAAAAAATTGTAATGAAATGGCCACTGGGCGGCCATATTGGATTGTATCAGAAGAAAAATCTACAAGCATATGTACGACATAGGTTAATGTCCTTGCACCAAATTTGAAAGACATCAGTTGACACATGTCTTGGTTACGGCTCAAGACATGAAAACTTGTAAAAAACTAGCTGCTAGGTGGCCATCTTGGGTCATATTGTGAAACTATTAAATCAACGTACATCTGTATGGAGTCTGGTGCTATACTTGTGCAAAGTTTGAAAGAAATTGACCAAGCCTTGTCTGAGATATCTGCGTGAACAGGGGAAGGCATGCATGTGCGCGGACTTACAGACGGAACTCAATCTATAAGTCCCTGGAGTTCGTTTGTGGGGACTAATTAATGAGGTATATGATAGTGTGCCATTAGGTGCCTTAACCTGCCATACCGGTATATGAACCATTTAGTCCTTTTAGTTATTTAATTATTCACATTTATGTGATATTAAGGGTAATGACCTTTGACCCCAGCATAATTGATGAGGTGTATGACAGTTCATCATAAGGTGCTATAACCTACCAAATATGAACCATCTAGCCGTTTAAATTACCTAGTAATTCATATTTATGTGATATTTACGGTCAATGACCTTCAACCCCAGTTGACATATTGGCGAAATGGTTTGATCCAACGTTTCCGCACTCTCGAAGTTGGGTCCTTCATTTCATGCATAATAAGGGATTTCCTTCAAATGAAGGGCGCCCTCTCTTTAGTTTCGATGACCGTTACACCATGTTTCACGGCTAGAAAAATCGGCAAAAAACACTGCAAAAGGTTAGTATTTATGGAAATTTTCCATATCCTTGCCATTTATATTGCCTCCAGTCGTGACCTATGTAAATTTTTTCAACAATCAGGGCAAATCTTTTGTAGAAATCACCAGATACGATTTTTGTAGACATGTTGACCTCGCCTTATACAGCACTGCGTCGCTTGCGTTGGCAAGACATTTAATTTAATTTGCAACCAGGTTTGGTCGGATTTGAATCTCATGACTATGATTTTCTGCAAAGTTTTGGTGTTCAAAACGGACAAATATGAATTTAACACGCCTTTGAAATGAGGTCTGTTCGGTGTTGAATACCGTTAAATCCAATAAATATGGTGGCCATGCACACGCAAACAGCTTGAGACGCGTTGGTATCACATATCATTGCGTATTTTCAGTATCCCAGTTGTTGTAATCTTTTATTTTTTGAGCAAAATTTGTGATCAAGAATATATATAATGATGGTTTTGTTTGTTTAAGTATGATCCAGTTACCGAAATACATGTGTCTTTACATTTTGTTGCAGATATACTGTGGCTGATAACCTACCACAGCCCGTTCTGGCAATGGCACATGGCTTACAATATTCACCGGTATTTTGTACCTGTATCTATGTTTACTAACAGTTTGAGTTTATGGTAACGTTTGGCCACAAGAAATTCACGTACTTTGAAATCATTTGTCATAGTTTTAAAAATAAGAATTAAATGTTTGAAAGAAATCTATTTTGTTGAAAAAAGGAGAGTGTTTGGATCCTTAGCCATATCAAGCAGTGCAAGTAAGGATGCTTTATTGAGAAGTTGCATAAACTACGGTATGCCATATGCCACAGAGCATGGAAGGTTGCCCCTGACAGAAGTAAAACTTGCGGCAGCAAGTCTTCTTAAATGGAGGGCAACTTAATAATATTACAGGCCAATCGCAAAAGTGGCATATTAAATTTTTTGCCAATTTTGTGACTCAAAGACTGCAATATGCAACAGCACAAAGGTTGAACCATGTGAATATTTCTTTGTCCCTGAAAAAACATCTAAACAGTGTACACAGAGCCTGGGAAATCTAAACAGTGTACACAGAGCCTGGGTCAAGATTTCAAAAGCTGTTTCACATTGTCAGAAACTCCATAGTCGAGGGGTTTTAAGTTTGAAACAGGATGCTCAGTGCACAAAAAACACATTCATTGTCAAAGAAATGATACTGTTGAAAAAGGATTGATGCAGTTATGTCATGGAAAGTAAAAGTAACATTGGCCTGCTCTCTGATATTGAAATACGGTTGTCCAGACTGGCCAGTATGTGCTAAAAAGATGCCACAAATTTGAAAAGCACCATGTAACTGTTGTGCTAGAAGGCAAAGAATTTATTCTTCCTTTAAAATCATCGCTTTCATGTGATATTCAGAAGAGGTGGCCCACAGTCTCGGTTTACAGGAGACTACCATAGTTTTAAGTTATTCTCAGAAGACCAGCCATTGTATTGCTGTTTCAAGTCACACACATTGCACAAGAAAGTGCTTTTGATCAATATCTCTGGACTTGGAGATGTGAGGTCACATAAAGCAAAAACTCATCCAGATAAGAATAAGTGTGGTCCATGTGGTAAATGTGGGATAAAAAAAACAAACAGATGGTACCATGTTGTGGGAAAACCAGAGGAATATGTCCGAGCTGGTTAAAATCTAGGGGCATGAATGAACAGTATTGTTTCTGCAATGCGTGTCGCCTAGCTTTATATAGATAAAGAATTTTCTGGAAGAGATGGAGGGGATGATGAGAAAGCACCAATAATTGATGTCACAGAGGCCAATGGTTCTACTCCGGAATAAAAAGGACGCGATGCATATGCCATTCTACATACTCAGAACGCCCAAATAATCACGTGATGCCGGTACAAACAAACCCACATGTGTACTGAACGCGTATAGAAATACACGTACGTCTGTGCGCGTTTGCGCACATGGCTTTGTTTGTACCGTGGTCGATTCGAATTCCGGGTTTGGCCTATTGTTTAATCTGTACTTTAACTGGCCCAGGTTTACACTCCACTGATGTTGATGACAAAAACCTCTTTCTCACACAGTTTAATCTCTACTCCAGTGATATCGATACTTCCGTTCCTGACATAGTGTGTCTTTGTCCAGAACACTTCAATACATGGATGGAAAAAAACTGAAAATACTGCAGCATGCCAGATTGTAGAAAGCGCATTACATCGAATGTGCGGTTTCCGTCAAATGTTGACTTAATCAATGGCTTCTCCCATGATCATGGTGACTACATGAATTTTAGTTTTGATGGAAAAAGTCAACTGTGTGGAAAATGTTACATGCAACTTTACCATATTGTTGAAAAAGAAAAAAACATCAAGTGCAATCTCTCAAGACTTATAATGACCTTTAGCAAGTCATTGAAGACATTGCCTCCAGTATCAAAAATACAACTGATATCACTGATATAGCCCTGAACAAAATGTCACTTTTTATTGCGCTAAAATTATTAGAAAAGAGTCTGTCCTTCTTCAAGAGGCTAGAGGCTATGTTTTTCTTATAACCTCGGTGGTCTTTAATGCTCATACAGAGACTAATAGAATTTAAACCAGCAACCTAAGGCGTCGGTGTTTTTCAATGTATTTTGGAAGCTGAATTTGTCGATGTCAATCTCGCTCCCATTGCTTCTTGACAGTCATTTTAGAATGGGAAAATTCACAAACAGAGAGGTTACAATGGTCGCCACGGACAAGTAACTTTTGGCTTATTGACCTGAAAATTAAGTCAGTGTTCATTGAAAATTCAAAGACTGGACCCGTTGACATCTAAGCTTGCTCATGACTTTCATTGCATGCGGTCTTGCCACGATGCCATCCACTGTCACTCAACAAGTTAACATTGAAGAGTACGTCTTAGTAAAAGTCCCATTTTTGTGGTGATTTTTCACCACTGCACTTTATTTTTACCTTATTATAAACGCTCATACAAAGCACAAAAACTGCTGTGTGTTTCTTTTTTTTACCGTATCGACATATTGTGAGACACCGTAACTCACAGTCAATGCAATGAACTATGGTGAACGTACGCTCCACCAGCTGAACAGCTTTTTCATATGCAAAATCAGCGTACGGTATTTAACCGGTGGTATTGTTTGAATTGCATTTTATTGGAAGTGATTATATGATTCTTTTCATCAATTCTTCATGCAATTTTACGAAAAAATCTTATGGAAATGTTCACAATGACATAATATGATACCGTGTTCCCTCGCTAGAAAATCGCTCTCGTGAATTCGATTTCTAGGTAATTACTTTTTTCCACTTGTCCCGTAGGGCAATTGGCATCGGAGGTTCAATTGCCCGAACGTGACTTTCCCTTGCCCTGGGCAATCGGACAACCCTTAGTGTCTTTCCCTACCCTTGTAACTTACGATTTTTTGAGTGAACCCATCTCAGATTCCTCCGACCTCCCCCCCCGGGCCATAAATAATGACGGCTCCCTAATTACCCTACGCAACTCTTTTGGCATGATTGTTCAAAGTCTAAGGCCAGAGATACCATGAATAGGACAGTTTTGAGTACCCCACAAGGAAAACTTTGCCGGTTGCTTCACCCCAGATAGTTTTGTCATAACAAGTCTTGAAAATATTGATGTAGGTCAACCCAATGTCAGTCCACTTCACTGTTTTAGTGTTTTGCAATAGCTGCACACCTGTACTCAGAAAACTAGCCCATCAGGGCAGTTTAAAGCAAGATCCTACAAGTCTAGCTGTGTTGAAATAGCTAGAACTTGTGATAAGAAATTATACTGCTGTCTTGCTTGGCAGCTAGTGATGAGACACGTATTTTGAGAAAATATTGCCAAGCGATGAACAAAACATCTTGTTGACCATTGATTTTTTTTACTTTTTGAAAGGTCACAAAAGGTCAAACTCAGTACAGTACCTGGTGATTACGCAGAGCTGCTCTGTCTATGCTATGCCCTGAAATGTCCTGTTCAGATATATATACCCATGACAAAATGCTATTGTACACATTTGGCTCAAAGTATCAGAATGTTGAACCTTTTCGAATCATTTGACAAGGGGATGGTCTGTATTCATTGCTTTTACACACAGAATGGCTTGATAGTGACTAGGACCTCTGTGACCTTGACAATGAAAATATGCCCTTAAATCCATGGTATCAGGCTAATGCCAGATTGGCTGGACTGCAGGTGATACAAAGTAAAATGAATGAGATCTTTTTGTGTGAGATATTGTTTCCCTGAGCACAGAGGTTGTTTGCTTATATCTCTCTTTACATGGCTTTCCGTAGCTGTAATTGGCAACTGAGAATGGCATCAATCAAGCAGCTAGCCCCTTTGTATCATGCTTTGATTGGTCAACCTAGTATCTTCGTCTCCTACCAAGGCATCTCCATGATTTGCTGCAAGCACCATCTTGCATCCTAGATCACCTGCAGTCTGGGGGATTTACAACAAGCATAACTGGCTTCAGCTGGAGAGAGCTTGCACTTGATGAAGCCCATGAACAACTTATCAATTTAAGTGTCAAAACTGCAGTTCATAAGCCCTCTCCTGAATTGCTTGACAACATGGCAAAGTATTTGCCTTTCAGGGCTTCATGCCTTAAAAATCGCATTCTGAAATAACCCCCGAAAAGAGTGGCAAAAGTGTACAGATACAGATAAATGCAGAAGGGAATGAGGGAGACTGATGAAGGGTTGTGCCGAGTGTATTATAAACAAGCGACCTAGCGGCCGATATAGCTCCGCTGTGTTTATGTAGAGAATAACTATTTTTACACATGTTGATGAGGAAGGTGGAAATCTTTGATAGCTCAATGCAGAGGCCAGAAAAAAGTGGCTAAAATAAGCTGCAAAAATATACAATTGAAGATTTAATCATACTTTGAATATATCACATCGGATCATCCCTAAGAACATGTCAACCAAAGCTATCTGATGAGTAGTTTTTTGAGAATAAAATTTTCTGACCAAAAATGGCAACAATTGCCCCAAAAATGAAATTGCAGATTTCATCATAATTTCAAGAGATCAAATTTAGTTCATAACTTTATCTATAGAAACCTGTATACCAAATTTCAAAGCTGTTAGACCAGTACTTTTTGTGAGAAACACATTTTTTGACCAAAAACGGAAAAAATTGCCCCAAAAAATCAAAATTGCAGATTTCATCATTATTTTTTAATAAATATCATTTAGTTCATCTATAGAAACCTGTATACCAAATTTCAAAGCTATCGGATGAGTAGTTTTGGAAATACACGTTTTGACCAAAAATGGCAAAAATTGCCCCCAAAATACAAAATTACAGATTTCATCAGAAATTCATTATATATTACTGAACTCATCTGTAGAAACCTGTATGCCAAATTTCAAAGCTATCAGACCAGTAATTTTTGAGAAACACATTTTTTGACCAAAAATGGCAAAAATTGCCCCAAAATTACAAAATTGCAGATTTCATCATAATTTCAACAAATATCATTAAGGTGATCTGTAAAAACCTGTATACCAAATTGCAAAGCTATCAGATGAGTAGTTTTTGGAAATACACATTTTTTGACCAAAAATGGCAAAAATTGCCCCAAAAATACAAAATTGCAGATTTCATCACAATTTCAATAAATATCATGTAGTTTATCTGTAGGAACCTGTATACCAAATTTCAAAGCTATCAAATAAATAGTTTTGGAAATACACATTTTTTGACCAAAAATTGCAAAAATTGCCCAAAAATACAAAATTTCAGATTTCATCAGAAATTCAATATATATTACTCAGTTCATCTATACAAAAGTGTATACCAAATTTCAAAAGTATTAGACCAGTACTTTTTGAGAATACATTTTTTGACCAAAAATGGCAAAAATTGCCTTAAAAATGCAATTTTGCATATTTCTGCACAATTTGAACAAATCTGAAATAGATCATCCCTAGGGACATATGTACCAAATATCAAAGCTATCTGACTGGTAGTTTTGAAGAAGAAGATTTTTAAAGATATTTTTACCAAAAATGACAAAAATTGCCTTAAAAATACAAATATGCAAATTTCACCATAATTTGAACAAATCTGACTGAAGTTACCCTAAGTAAACTGCATATCAAATTTCAAAGCAATCGGACAAGCGGTTTCAGAGAAGAAGATTTTTTACCAAAAACACCAAAAATTGCCCAGAAATACAAATATGCAAATTTCACCACGATTTGAACAAACTTAAGTGTGGTCACCCCAAGTGAACTGCATATAAAATTTCAAAGCGATTGGACTTGCAGTTTCAGAGGAGAAGGCAATTGTTGACGGACGACGACGACGGACGACGACGATGGACGACGGACGACGACGGAAAATCACCTATTGATAAGCTCTGCGTCGCTGACAGCGGAGCTAAAAAATCTGTGAGAGCTCTGTTTTTGCTGCAACCCCTGAAAAAATCTTTGAAAAGTTGTTCAGGAAGACTTGATGACATTTTATGAAGTAGGTCAAAGAGCTCTAGCAGACTACATCTCTACTAGGCTTTTACATAAACCTAGTACAGAAGCTCCTGTGAGGAGGAGAAAATTAAAACATTTTCAGGGAAGGTTGTAGTAAAAAGGAGAACACGTACAGCTGATGCTGACAAAAAAAATAGTTGACGCCTGTTTAAAAAGGCAAATTGCTCACTCAATAAAATCTGGTGTGCCATAGAAGGCTTTGTGCAATTTATTCCCCTCCCACGTGCAATCTGTGATGCAGATGGGTCTATGCACCATCAAAGCTCAAAATCAAACACAACTTAAGTATTACAAAAAAGATATGACACATGCAGCATCATAAGTGAGGCACTGCCTGAGAATTGGACAGCTGAAATGGTAATACTTGAAGGTATGTTTTGATTCAGTGTGCGCAATAAGACAGTGTTTTTGCTAAGGTTGGGGAAAAGAGGTAAATGATTTGGGAACCCCGGTAGCAATTCTGTGTCCCCTGATCTGATTGCATTGATACCAAGAGGAACCCTGGTAAAATGGCTGGGGAACCCCGGTAACATTTACTGGGGTACCAGCCTTAACAAAAACACTGTAAGATCCCATCATCAAACATTCAAAGACTACTTAATCTATACCATAAGGGACTGGACGTAAATTAGCAGGGAGGAGGGCCAGGGGGATTTGGGGGAGGGTCACAAATTTTTGAGCCTGGGGGAGGGTCACAATTTTTTGAATCCTCTAAGGGGGGGACACAAATTTTTGGGCTTGTTGTCGGTGCACTAAAAGAAGAAAAAAAATTGTTTGTGTAGGCAATTATGGTCACATGACATCACTCACACACTGCCTCTTACTTTTTATTAAGTGCTCATTCCCAACTCGCTGTGTATCTCTTCCCCACCATTATCTTAAACAGGATTGTCTCTCTTGTTGCCATTCTTATCGCCATTAAGTTTATAGCAAATCCAATCTATTGTTTCACAGCTGACCCACCATATTAAAAGGATATTATGATTCATGGCATTCTGGCTGCACATTGTACCATGTAGTGGGTTTTGTTAATAAACACTGGACAGTGTTTTTGCTAAGGTTGGGGAACAATGGGAACCCTGGATAAATTTCTGTTGTCCTCTAGTAAGACTGCACAGATATACCAAGGCTAACCTGGTAAAATGACTGGGGAACCCTGGTAACATTTACCTATAGGTACCGCCCTTAACAAAAACACTGCTGGATATTACCACAATATCTTACATTGTTCTACTGATGTAGTCAATCTTGAACCTCTATTTGACAATATTATTTCTCATTCCACTTTTTGTTGATCAACAAAAGTTCCCTCTCTTGCATAAGTCACTTCCCTTTAAAGTTTAAGGCCAAGCTCCACCCTGCATCAGTCACTTTTTAGGTACATGAATTTTAGTTTTTAGAGATACTATCGTTTGAAATTAAGAGCAAGCTTTGGTGTGATAATTGATAATTTTGATTCTAGAAAAATGATTTTAGTAAAATTAAATATTTAGGTACAGTCATCTGATTGGTATGGCTACTTGTGGCATTTTTCAAGTTTATATTGGCTTTACTACGTGGGTACTATCTTTGGAATGGATAGTGTTCATTTGTGTTGTTGATGGCAGGATATATGACATTTGTTGAAATTAATGTGGGTAATTTATACAGTGAATTAGCCATGTTGATCACTATTCAGATTGAACTTGGTTAAATATGGTGAAATCCCAATGTCATTTCAGAATATGGAGACTTGATTGATCATGAAATAGTGTTTGCCACTTCTGTGTCAAATCAGGATCAGTCTAATCCTCTCTTATCTAGGCTGCTCTCCGTGATATGTTTAAAATGCAAAGAAACGAGGCACAAAAAATTGACAAAAGAAGACTTGATTATCATGAAATAGTGTTTGCCACTTCTGTGTCAAATCAGGATCAGTCTATCCTCTCTTATCTAGGCTGTGCTTTCTGTGATATGTTTAAAATGCAAAGAAATGAGGCACAAAAAATTGACAAAGTATTTTCAATGTTAAAACATCATAATTTCACACTATAGCATTCAATCTATTACGATACTTTGAATTGTTTGCTTAAAATATTGCATGAATAGGAATAGCCTTTCTGTTGACCTTTCCCCACAAACAGGGCAACATGAACAAAACTTTCATTGTCTACTCGAACACATAGTACATTTTGTAAAATTGGATTTGATATGAGTGCAATGAGCACATGTACATGTATTTTCAGTTCTCTGACTACACAGGTCTATTGGAAATATAATAAATTCAGTGAATAATGGGGTCATGCACACACATGTAGTTGTATATCTGTACCAGGAATACATTTTAAACATACTTTCCATTATTTCCTCCCCACGTAGAGATTAAACTGCTCAATATATTGTACATTGAACAAATTATATTGCTGTGGAGATCAATATGTCACATCGTGTTTCTGCAGTATTCCCTCAATGGTCAACGTGATACATTCCAAAATTATGAATTTCACTAATATTTTGATAAATGTTAAATTATAATTCATAAGAAAAAATGGCAGGCACAATTGTGCATTAATATAAAAGAAAACATTTGAAGAACATTATTTATTACAATCATTCTTAGTGGAGTATAAGTGTGCTCTACTCCATTATAAGCCATTTGGGCATTCATTATATGAATTGTTGGACAGCCTATTGAATCACAGCATTCCACATCTGCACTTCAAAGCCAAAGTGAAAGGGCACATATTTACTGCCTACTTTACATGATATATGCCATTGACTTGGTGTAGCAGTCTAAGCCCTAGGAGAATGGTTAGAGTATTCAGCTATTGGCTGCTTTGATTGCCTCCAACAATGGCATACTCATCACACACAGGTGCAACCACAATCGCAACGTAAAGGCCTATGCACCCAGTAGGGAGAGCTCTTCTGGGTAAGTACATGTAGCCTTCGCGTAGCGACAGTGGTGCACATACGGTACAACTGTATCCTCCTAGCATAGGGCAATATTGCTGTTGTACCTCAATATTTGGACTGGTGTTTAGGTAGGACGTCAACTTGATCAAATCCTAAAAACTAAAAGCTTAAATTTGAAAAAGGCAAAACCTTCAGCTTCGAAACTGCAGCTACGTAAGGCAATATATGATACCACGGTACTACCAAAAGAGTGTGGTAGCTCCTAGCTTTGCTTGGCAGGGCTGTGCGTTAATTACCAGCGTTATACTTTACTTTATTGCTCAACAACACACTTAAGGAGTGTGGTAAAGCAGAAATTGCAAAACTCACCAAACACTGGATGAAGCTGCTGCTGGGAGAGGAAATAAAGTCCAAATATACGGCCTGTGGTAGGAGGCTGTATAACGCCGAACACACAACTTGATCCTTAATATATTTTTCATAAACCAAGAAGTCAATCATTTAAACATACAGACCTTTATTTCCTGAAAATGATAGGCTAAAATGTACAGTGTACGTCCAGAGAACTTCTTGGTACAGCGCGACACTTGTAAACAAACTTGAATGCTTGAAGTTATTTGTATATATATACAGAATGATGTTCACAGTCACACTTGGAAGTTGTGACAATTTAGTCCAGTTGTAAGTGAAACATATTTATGAAAATCATCATTAAATTAAGTACTTTCAATACTTAGACCCTCAATCAATTTTGACAGTCAGGAAGAACAGACAGAAATAATTGAGTGAAATTAATGACTTGTATGACGAATCTCTGACTTAAAATAATGTAAAAGTTACTGGCATTTTCCAGAATACAATGTACGTACCAAGCTTGCAGGTCAAGTCCAGAGGGTCAAGTATGATATCAAATAGGCCCAGAAGAAAGCTTTTAAATAGCTTTGAAACAAGCAGACTGCCAATCTTGTTAAGCAGTCATGATCTAGTACAAAGACTTTAAATTTTTTCACATAATGCTATGCTTGGTGTCTGCCTCCATGGTGTACAACATACTGGTACATGATTCGGCGTCACTCATCAGAGGACTGCACTTTCATTGAAAATATTTGTGAGTTCACATGGTGGTGTAATCTTACATCCTGTTCAGAAATGGCTAATATTATGATACTTTGGACAAAGCTATTTTTGTCAACATTTTACAGTACTGTCTGTCAATGCACCAATTTTAAAAAAATATTCATTGCCACCATTTTAATACTTCAATAGTGTAATGGTCATGCTGCTTGACACTTGAATTACAAGAATCTGTACTAGATATGTTCCAAGTTAAAGGGACAAAGTTGCTCATTTTTGACATTATTTTGCCATTTAAATTTCTTTTGATGGATTATTCTCACTGAAATATGCTCACTCTCTGGTTATTGCAATTCAATTTTCATCTTTAATAAGACACATTAACATGTGAAATTAACTATGTTAAAATTTTTGGTAAATACCTTCCATGCATGCATATGAGTTGAGCTGTGACAACCAGAGATTGCAGTTTAGCCTATTTCAGTGAGCAGCAGAAAAGCATATATACAACAGAAATTAAAAGGACCAAATTTGGTCAAAAATGAGTGACTTTGTCCCTTTAATGGCCAATATGAAAATGGATAAAATTCCATGTTTGCTGTTTTGTTATTTTTGCCTGTCAGTCACTGTTATTTTTAACAATGGTGTGGACAAGATGTTGGTTTTGTTGTTTACTTTGCAGTTCTGAGTTACATAAATGCATAAGATTTCAGAATTTTTCAGTATTAGCTGCTGTATTTTAGCATGATATGCTCTGTATTGATTCAGTTTGTCAGCCTAGCCTGATGACACTTGAGCAGTGGTGTCATTATTGTGTCCAGTGAAGTCTTAAACTGTTTTTTTTTGTGGTTTGTTCCACATTTACAAGTGTGCTGACAACATGGAAAATTGAGAATTTCATCAAACTTGTGCAGTAAATCAAACAATGAATTAATTAATCATAGAGTGTTTCCTATGGTGTTCCCCAGAACAATCCGCCCCTACCAAAATGGAAATAAGAATACCAGTACTCATTTATCTGGTGATTGGTTTACTAAGTTTAAACAGTGTAAGAGTTAAACAGTATATTAAACCATTATCATAACAATCAAAATGCATATTGTGTAGGCAGAGAAATCAGGGTTTCCCTTTTATTAAAAGTACTTATCTATAGCATAGAATTATCCAGATTTTTGTCTACAAGATTAGTTTTACCCATGCTGGTCAAATGTGACTGACACATCATTGAAAGTATTCTTAGGTAAGGCTGACATCCATATCTAGACTTGTTCTTGTCACAAGCAGAAGCAAATAAAAAAATTTGCTGACATCCCTTGCTGGTGTCCATCTATTTTGCCGTGTGTTGTAAATCCCCAACTAAATTTTTGAACGTTGAAGATCCGATCAATTTGTAATATTATATTTTTTGAAACTTTACCAAGTCCTAAAGACTTGGAAAGAGCGCGTAGAGATGGTAAAGCAAAAAAAATGTACAGCATATATGAATCAATTGACCTGCAAACAGTACTTCCAAAGAAAATTGGATGTTTTTTTGGTGACGAAAAACTAAGCGGTTATTGGTGAATTTTCTGTGTGAAGAAATTCCAGACTTTCTGAAGCCCTACCTTGGAGTTGACAAGGAGTTTGTCATTGCAGGGGGGTTTTGATGGGCAAAAGAAAGACAAAGCAATAATTGTGAGTGGAAATTACCCTTCTCATGAATACCCTGCATATTTTTCAAATCATGAAGAAACTGATACACGTATATGGCGCCATGTCCCTGTTTCAGTAAAAAAGAACATACTTATATACTCGCCAGATACAGATGTTTACCACATCGGATTACCTCTGATGGCATCTGAGCTATCAGACAGAAACATCTTTATACAGCTCAGTGCATGTGCAGATGATCAGTCATATGTACATTTAAATAAATTAATTAAAGCCTTAGCAAATGATCCAGATCTTGCTTAAATTGATCAAGACATAAGAGCAAAATGTCTCCAAACTCTCTATATCACATCTGGTTGTGACTTTTTTGTCATTTTTGTTGGCTGTGGAAAAGCAGCATTTCAGAAAGAATTTTTCCAATATTCAGAATTTGTTTCTGGTGGAATTGCCACCGCGACCTCAGGCACTCTTGCAGACACAGAGAGTGGCATCTGGGAGAAAGGCCTATCTCTCTTTCTTTTAATTGGAACTATTTACTACCAGAAACATCACAGTGAGTTTGAATCACAACATGACAGCCCATATGACCAGTTTAAAGCCATGAAATGAGATGAAACATTTGACACTGAATTGGAATTACATATTCAGTGGCTTGAAAAAATCAGAAATACCATCCAAGTTAGAATTCAGAGGGAGGAGGATCTAATTCCAAACCCAACAGCTTTAAAATACCATTGGCTCAGAACTTGTTTCATCTCTGATTCATGGTCACAGTCAGAAAGGGGCCAGATTGTCTTACGTGGATATGACAACTCTGGCTATGTTGTCAATGGTAACAAGTTATCACCCATATGGGATTCACCAGAAAATTTGTCCCAAGTACAGGAAAGGATGGCATTCTATACCAAAGGGTGTAATGTTAAAAATCTGGGTGCAAAAAAAATTTTGCAAATGTACAAAGTCAAATAATGCTTGTGGCCCAGGGTGCATGCAATTGTTTAAATTGTGCCAATACTGGAGATCAGAGTGACAGCTTAATTGATGACATTGTTTTTGACAAAACCAACAAAGGGCAAACCACAGAAGCATTGGAAATCAAAGAAATTGATGAGATCAATATCAAATGATCTTGCTGAAGAAAACATGGTTGAAGTAGTAGAATACACAGATGAAGATGACGAAGAAGAAGATGGAGACAGTTCCGATGACTGATGTATATCCTGATCAATTTCTGTCATTCACAAACTGTTGTCTGTACAATTACTACCATGGATGTACATCCATGTTACTACTAACACCAAGGTGGCTGATCATTAAAACAAATGATACACATGTGTATATACATAAAGTTCAACTGCGTTCTCATTGAATTTAAACAATTTTAATTTAGACTGAAAAATGACTGCTTCTAAGCTTAATAAATTCATATGTCTAATAGGTATGTCATCACGTATTCACGCATGGAGCCGATAGTCCGGTACGGTATACCAACACAGTGTGAAACCCACACAGTACATGCTGTACGGCGTACACTTCCCT